>NC_136426.1:290606039-291970414 GCF_052849685.1 Lactuca virosa
TTTCTATTGCAGTTAGCGCACTGCATTTCCCGGCAGGGACCGTTATGATGGAAAGTGCATTTGTTGCACTTGGGAAAATTCCCAGTATACGGCTTCCTCGGCGCAGTAGCAGCAGGTGCAATCGCGGCATGAACTGCCACAATTTGTTGCTTCTTCGTAGAGTTCTGCGCCGATTTGCCCTTCTTGTTATCCCAGAATTTTCGCTTGTTGTCAGCGGCTTTGGAGGGTTCTGAAATAGCAAGGGTTGTTGTTGTTGTTGGGGTAGGGACTCCGTGATCAATGAGTTGTTGTTCCAATTGCTTGGCACTGTCGAAAGTAGTGGGGTTTGAAGCTAAGACATTCCCCTGAAATGGAGGCACCAGCCCCTAAATATACTTCTCGACTTTCTTCCCTTCAGTGGGAACCATATTGGGACATAGTGCCACCAGATCACTGAATCTGGCAGTGTAAGCCACTATGTTGGAGCCCTTCATGGTCAAGCTCCAGAGTTCTTGTTCTAGTTTCTGAACCTCGCCCCTCGGGAAGTATTCTTCAATCATGAGCTCCTTGAGAGCTTCCCAGCCCATAGCATTTGCCACTATTAAAGTTAGTGCCTTGACATGGCTATTCCACCACGTCAGGGCTCTATCAGAGAAGGTGCATGCATCAAATTTGACTTTGCTTCCTTCAGTGCAGTAACAGATCTTGAAGATCGATTCTGTCTTTTCGAACCATTGCGAGAGGGCAATTATTCCGCCAATCCCGTTAACGAATCTGGGCTTACAGTTGGTGAAGTCTTTATATAAGCACTCTCTCAAGTGCACTACGACATCACCTTGTGTGGAATGAGTAGGTGTTCCACCTCCGCTAGTACTCGTAGCGTGATATTAAGCCATGGCTTTCGCAACAGCCGCAGCTACAGCAGCATTAAGAGCTGCCATATCAAACTGTGAAGGAGGTGGTGTTTGAGTTGGAACAATCAGAGGACTGCACTTTGTTGACCTACGAGGAGGCATCTTTCAACTATAAGTTTAAAAGATGAACACAATGATAATAATCCAATAGTGAAGTTAATGAATGAGTCCCATGAACTAAATCGCCATAGTTCAACAACTAAATGAGAGTATGAGTTCTATAGAGTTCTAGTGATAGTAGAATGAAAGTATTTGAACGAAGAATTTCTACAAGAGAATTGTTGACTGTCAAAAACATTGATATTTCTACAAGAGAATTGTCTTACATCAAATCAAAAGTAGGAAAATTTTGACAGTACGAAGACCTAAAAGTCTGGAAGTTCAAGGTCTTATCAAAACGAAGAAATTAATACTAGCGTCTATACATAGACCTAACTTATATCCAAAAGATAGAGTAGAGTGCAGTCTACTTCCTGCTAGGTCCTGCTTTGGATTTAGACAGACGGCGTTCTAGTTCACACATACGCCTATCCTGTACCAACTAACGATCACGCAAATCTCAAACTTCGGCTTGGGATGCCGCTAGTTCTCCTTGTAAGAAGTTGTTATGATCTGTCGTCGCGCTATGTTGGGCTTCCAGATTATGAAGACGAACAACATCGACTCCAACAGTAGCTTCAATCTACATCATGCGATCATTGGTAGCTCTTCCCTGTTCGGTATTTCGAGCAATACGACGAACCAGCACGAGAAGTGCTCTGTCGGCTGACTGTCCACCTTCTAGATTGTAGAAGCTTCGGTCTCCTTGATAGCGGTGATTTTGCCCTTGTTCATTGCACCACCTATCAATGGCTATGCCCCATAGAGGCGTCGGGCCAAGAAACGTCGGATGAGGGTTCTGAATTTGGATTGGGGCTTCTAGAGGTAAGTTCTCAACTTCGGGTTCGGAGTCGAGATCCTCTGAGGAATCTTCAGCAAGTTCATCATCTATGGGAATTACAGGCTCGTCTTCTGGTTCGGAGTCGAGCCAACCAGCATTTCCTTGATTCGGGAAGTACGGATCTCTAGGGAGATGAAATCCAACCATTTATCTAGACGAGAAGTAACGGTAAGAAATCATAACAATTCTAAAATAAAGCGATAAACAATTAAAAAGTTTCTATAAGAGAAACTTACTGCTAATCCTAATTTGACTCTTAGTGGTTCCTCCTATGAGAGCATAGTGCATACTAATTATATACTACTTGATTCGAATAGTCCTTCGAATAAATGATCCTACTCTAAGTCCACATCCAAACAAGGAAAAGGAAGTAAAGATTAGACCACATATTCTGAGTCTATTAAACCAAATTATATATAATCGTAATGTATGCACTTAGTACTCATAGAACTATCAGCAAAAGCCTTTTGTTCTTATGAAGTTTGTTCTTTGAATGAATAGTGCCTAAAATACTCCTATAGTATTTTACTTTATGTTTTCTTCTCATGTTCTTCCGTATATAAAGATGTATATGTATATGTAGATGTATGGTTGTTGGATATAGTGTCTAAGTCCATAACTTTATTTGGTATGTACTTGACCCGACCCGGCATGGTCCATTTGGGTTGCATGGCATTGCAATACTTGGATAGACTAGATGAGAGAATAAGGCACTTATGATTATTAATATATTATAAGTTCTAATATATTAATAATAGTATTATTTAATTAGTATTGATCAAGTATTAATCTAGTATTAATTTGGTGATCAAAGTGAGACTAATTAAATATATAGGGTTGATTATGACAATCATCAATTCTTTTATGGTGGATTAATGATCCATGGTTTATGGGTTTGGTTATAACCATATGGAGCTCCATGGATAGTCCATGGGAGTTACAAACCCATGGGTCATGAGAAATCAAGAGTCATGACAATTAAGGGCATTCATGTGTAAACCCTAATTGTGACAACACTATAAAAGGAACCCTATGGCTAGCAAAATCGTGACCTAGTGTTACTAGAGAGGGCATAACCGATTTTGAGGCTAAGTGACATTCTCTCAAGTTATTCCAAGTCTTGTGGTGTTGTGTGAAGCATTTGAGGCACACCATTTGGGGTGCTAGGCTCACAAAATCTTGAAGGAATCCAAGCAACAACAAGGTATGTATTTCTACTAGTTTTTACGTTTTATGTAATCCCCATGCCATGCTAGTTAGGAAATAACCTTGAAAAAGAAATTTGCATGTATATAGAGAAAACATAGATTCAAGGTTATTAGGGTTGCATGTACACTTAGGAAGTGTTAGAATGCTTAAAAACCCATCAGTGGTATCAGAGCCTAGGATTGTTTTCTGTATACTTGATGCAAAACTGCTTAAAAATCGAAAATTCTGCATTCTGACGACTGGACTCGCCGAGTCCATGGGGAGGACTCGCCGATTCCATGAACAAATTCATTCTACTCGCCGGGTAGAATAATGCACTCGGCGAGTAGGAGCGTGCTGGGCAGTTTTTTCGAGTTTTGTTGCTGGAAATGGATTAAGATCATTATCCCAATCTGTTTTGGACTTGTAAAATCTGTTTTTCAAAATGATAATGATTATGTTAACCCATTTTACATGACTTTTATCAATTTTCAAGTATTGTATATGTTTATATGACTTTCTTGAAATTGCTTGACATGAATTTGTGTTCATATGAGTTTAGAAGATCATAGGAATTATGTGTAACCTCCATGTGTGTTTAATTCATGATCTTAATGGCAATGATGGTGTCCATAACTTGTCCTCAAGTTATGGATAACCAAAAGTCACTTCGTTTAATTATGATTAAAGAACTAAAGAGGTTTCATAAAATGAAGAGTCTTCATTTTTATGAACCATTAAAACTCATAAGTTACAAATTGAAGATATTGAAGAGACTTGGAATAGTTTCAAATCTTGCCCTCAAGTTTTGGAATTTGAAAATTCGTACACTTTAATACTTTAATTCCAAATTAAACCTTAGATTTTTAAAAAAGTTTAAAAATCAACACTTATACTATTATTATAATTTTATTATATAGATATGTATAAGAATATGTCATTCTTACCGTTAGTAGGCCTCATTCACGAAGCCGGTCTATAAGGGGGGTATAAGGTTGTTGCCTATAAAATGGTGACTTAATGGGTGTCCACTCTCACCCATCGCTTCCTTGATCGGTGGAGGGTCGTTAGCCGAACGGGTAGGATACGACTTTAAATACTTGTTAAAAGTATAATGAATTATAAAGTAACTATACATTATAAATTCCCAATCTTAGTTACTTTAGGAAAATGTGAAATTGGTGCTAGCCCATAAAATTACACTTTGTACCTTACCAAGTCGTTAGTGGAGCGTGTGTGGTTAACCGGCACACTAACATGGACTAGTAAGAGTGGCAAAGGGTAACTTGACTTTATTATAGATCGGTGGAGCGTGTGTGGTTAACCGGCACATCGATTAGGTAATATTGTTGAGGGTACCAAGTCAATTTGTATGGTTATTCACACCTTGTTTGTGATCCTCGGCATACCAGTCACAAACTTGAGAGGGCACAATCGAGATTCAAACATGCCATTGAAAAGTTCAATGTATCTCAAAAGATCTAGGAGTTTCAAAACCAATAAAACCTAATAATAAAATATTTCGTTCTTATGGTGGAAATTGGTAAATCGTCATTTACCTACCTTCAAATATTTTATAGTATGGATTACGGCATCCCTCTTCCAACTATAAATAGTTTGTTGGATCCTAGCCTTAATATTTCATTTGGGTGAATTATTAAGTATTCCTAATCTAATGAAACTTGTCTTTCTTTCCTTTCAGATGTCATCCAACAATGCTTCTGGCTCAAACCCAACAGGCTCCGTTTCCCTTATGAACTTGTGTGGTAAGGTCATCTTTGATGGATCCAATTTCAATGAGTGGATCAGAAACATCAGAATGATTACCCGCTATGAGGACAAAGAATATGTCCTCGATAGGGAGCTTAAGTTTGTGAGTGAAGCCACTGCTACTCCTGAAGAGTTTGCGGAGTTTGTTGCACATGAAAAGGATGCTACTAAAGTAGCATGCATCATGATGGCCACCATGACTCCTGAACTTCAAAAATCCTATGAAGATTTCTACCCCTATGAGATGCACCTGGATCTGATGGAAAGGTACCATCAGAGCGCGCGTCAGGAGAGGTATGAAATCATCTCCTCCATGATAACCGCAAGGATGAAGGATGGTGAACCCATCACCGGTCACTTGCAGAAGATGCAAAGGTTCGTTGACCGGTTGCTGAAGCTAAATGTTGACTTTCCTGAGGAAATGGCGATTGACATCATTCTCCATTCCTTACCTCCAAGTTATGATCAGTTTCGTATGACGTATCATATGAACAAGGAGGAAGTCACACTTAGCAAACTTCAAGGACTCTTAAGGACAGCTGAAAATGGCCTTAAGGGTAAAGTGGTTGCTACTTCTACTCCTTCAACAGCCCTGTTCTGCCTATTGGGCAGGGAAAGGGTAAGAAGAGGAAAAGCCCTTCGAAGCGTACCAAGGGTAAGACTCTTGATGGTTCCTCTTCAAGTGGGACAAAGAAAGGTCCCATTACTCCTTCTTCAAACCCAAAGGAAGCACAGTGCTTCTATTGCCAGGATAAGGGACACTTCAAGCGAAGCTGCCCTAAATATCTGCAAGATGTAAAGGATGGGAAGGTTAAACCCACCCATGCAGGTATTTACACAATATTGTCTAATAACTCATCTAATGCTAATTCTTGGGTGCTTGATACAGGTTGTGGTATTCACATCTGTACTGATTTGCAGGCACTAAGAAGAAGTGAGCAAGTGGAGCACGGGAAGATAAACTTAGTCATGGGCAACAGGAAAGCATCACCTGCTACCAAGATAAGAGTTTATTCTTTATTGCTTAATAATGGGTTAATGTTAGATTTGAATAAGTGTTGTTACTCGCCCGAAATGGCGAGAAATATTATTTCTTTTCATGGCTTGTACAAACAAGGTTTTTCATTTTCATTTGATAATAAAAATGGTGCTATTAATGTTTATTACAATGATGTATTTTAGTATAAAGCATTACCTTGTGATGGTGTATATGAAGCTGTGAATGTTGTAGACAATCTAGGAAATAATGTGTTGTATATTGATTCTTCAGATAGCTTGGATAAAGCATCTTTGTGGCATTGTCGTCTTGGACATGTTAACAAGAAGCGCATAGGCCAACTCCAAAAGGCTGGAATCTTGGAATCATTTGACCTCAAGTCAGATGATAGTTGCGAGTCTTGTTTGCTTGGAAAAATGACAAAGTCACCCTTCACAGGTACTTGTGATAGGGGTGAAGGTTTGTTGGACCTTGTACACACGGATGTGTGTGGGCCCTTCAGAGTTGCTACAAGGGATGCTAATCGCTATTATGTGACTTTTACTGATGATTACAGTAGATATGGATATATTTACTTAATCAAGCATAAGTCAGAAACCTTTGAAAAGTTCAAAGAGTTTAAGCAGAAAGTGGAGAATCAATTGGGCAGGAACATCAAGATGCTCCGATCCGATCGGGGAGGAGAGTATCTTAGCATTGAGTTCCTTGACTATCTTAAGGAATGTGGGATTGTCTCACAATTGACACCTCCCAGAACACCACAGTTGAATGGTGTAGCTGAGAGGCGCAATCGAACCTTGCTGGATATGGTTCGTTCCATGATGACTCGAGCTTCGTTACCAATCTCTTTCTGGGGGTATGCCTTAGAGACTGTCGCCCATATCCTTAATCTAGTCCCTACTAAAAAGGTTGCCAAAACACCTCACGAGATGTGGACTGGGAAAGTTCCCAATTTGGACCACATCAAGATTTGGGGTTGTGAAGCTTTCGTGAGGCGTGAGACACATGATAAGCTTGAACCTCGAAGTGAGAGGTGTATTTTCATCGGCTACCCACAGAGATCCTTTGGTTACCTCTTCTACAGACCCAGTGATAATGAGGTTTTTGTAGCAAGAAGAGGAGTCTTTCGTGAGAGAGAATTCATAAGTCAAGGGGACAGTGGGAGGCAAATTGACCTTGAAGAGCTTCAAGAGTCAAGTGGTGAAGGAACCTCAAATGCTATCGACCAACCTGAGGAGGAAACTCCTGTTGATCCGATAGATGAGTCTGTACCTCCAAGACGTTCCACTAGGGTGAGGAACACACCTGATTTTTATTATGGTTATCACATCACCACTGAAGGTGATACATTTATTAGTGATAGTACACTAATAGATTTGGATGAACCTAATAATTACAGGGAAGCCATGGCAGGCCCCGAGTATGCTAAATGGAAGGAGGCTATGGACAACGAGATTCAGTCCATGTATGACAATCAAGTTTGGAACTTGGTTGACAATGTACCAGGTCGTAAGACAGTTGGATGCAAATGGATCTTCAAGAAGAAGACCGACATGGATGGGAAGGTACATACTTACAAAGCGCGACTGGTTGCGAAGGGCTTTACTCAAACTCCGGGAGTTGACTATGATGAGACCTTCTCACCAGTAGCTAAGATTAAGTCTATTAGAGTATTGTTAGCCATAGTTGCATTTCATGATTATGAAATATGGCAATGGATGTCAAAACCGCTTTCCTTAATGGAAAGTTGGCTGAGGATGTTTACATGGCTCAACCAGAGGGTTTTGTCGATATAAGATACCCTAATAGAGTGTGTAAGCTTGATAAATCCATTTATGGATTGAAACAAGCATCTCGCAGATGGAATCTTTGCTTTGATGAGAAAGCCAAAGAGTTTGGCTTTTCTAGGAGTGAGGATGAGTCTTGTGTGTATGTCAGGGCTAGTGGGAGCATAGTTAGCTTCTTGGTGTTGTATGTGGATGACATACTTCTCATAGGAAACGGCGTCCCAACCTTGCAGGAGGTTAAGTCCTGGCTTGGGAAGTGTTTCGCTATGAAGGACCTTGGGGAAGCTGCCTATATCCTAGGGATAAGGATATTGAGAGATAGGAGTAAGAGACCAATTCGACTTAGTCAAAGTACTTACTTGGATAAGGTGCTGAAGAGGTTCAGTATGCAAGATTCCAAGAAAGGAGAATTACCAATCCAGAGTAATGCCAAGCTGAGTAAAACTCAGAGTCCGAGTACAGAGGCTGAGATAGCTGAAATGAGTCATATACCATATGCTTCCGCTGTGGGCTCGATCATGTATGCTATGACTTGTACTCGCCCTGATGTGGCCTTTGCTTTGAGCATGGTCAGTAGATATCAAGGGAACCCTGGCAAGGCACACTGGACAGCGGTAAAGAACATTCTCAAGTATCTGCGGAGGACAAAGGATTGGGTCCTTACCCTCGGAGGCAGTGATGACTTGAGAGTGGAAGGATATAGCGATGCTAGCTTCCAGACTGATAGGCATAATTTCCGCTCTCAGTCAGGCTGGGTCTTTATCCTAAATGGAGGGGCAATTACTTGGAAAAGTTCCAAGCAGGAGACAGTAGCTGATTCTACTTGTGAATCAGAGTACATAGCAGCAAGTGAAGCGGCTAAGGAGGCGATATGGCTAAAGAACTTCATCGGAGACCTTGGAGTTGTACCAGCTATAAAGGAGCCAATGGAAATTTTCTGTGACAGCGAAAGTGCGGTTGCTTTGGCTAAGGAACCGAGAGATCACGGGAGATCTAGGCACATTGACAAAAAATACCAATGGAAATTTTCTGTGACAGCGAAAGAGCGAGGCGCATTGGGCTGAAGGATGATTTTAGTTTCAATAATTAGATTCCTGAAACTTGTAAAATATAATTGACATTTGATGATAAATAAAAGTTGTTATTTATTTATGAGTAAGGTGTTATTATCTTGTGTTGATTGTTTACTATGTTTCAATTTTGCATGTTTTTACTTCCAGAATAATTATGTTATTATTCAAACCATCCACAGTCAGTCAAACTTTGGAAGTAAGTATTGATTTAAGACTGTCATGAATTTGGCTTGTATGATTTGTCTGAAACTGCTTTGGACAATGCAATGGTTGCTACAACATTCATGAGTACTCATAAGGGCTGAGTATTGGATCCAACCCACACTCACTTGCATCACTTCATGGAATTTATCTCGAGTGATCGTGAGACGGTAATATCATATAAATCTTCAAACCTAGAGATATGAGTTGTTGACTATGAGTTGGTTATTCATTGATTGCACGAAAACGCATTGGTAACTCGATGTCATAAAACGTGCCTTTGTGAATAATTCAACAAGTAGTTAGTACAAGCATATCAGTCGAAGTTTATCTGTTCCTTCTAGAAATAGAAGCGATATCTGGGCCCCTCGATGATTTGGTTTTGACCTATGTACCGGGCCCGGTCAGTACCTAATTGATGTGTTCAATTTAGTTCTATGTCGAAACAAATCAGAGATCGAGAAACAAATGCTGGACAATAAGTAAGACCATGTTCCATGTGTTTGTCCGGCTGATATCATGAGAACAGAGGATTATATGATCACTTATCTTAAATGGCGTATCATCATCATCTCAGTTCCGAGAGACTTTGAAAGAGCTACGATTGCTAGTCGGATTTTGAAGTCATATTTGCAAATATAGTTATTAGACTTATCCAAGTGGGAGACTGTTGGATATAGTGTCTAAGTCCATAACTTTATTTGGTATGTACTTGACCCGACCCGGCATGGTCCATTTGGGTTGCATGGCATTGCAATACTTGGATAGACTAGATGAGAGAATAAGGCACTTATGATTATTAATATATTATAAGTTCTAATATATTAATAATAGTATTATTTAATTAGTATTGATCAAGTATTAATCTAGTATTAATTTGGTGATCAAAGTGAGACTAATTAAATATATAGGGTTGATTATGACAATCATCAATTCTTTTATGGTGGATTAATGATCCATGGTTTATGGGTTTGGTTATAACCATATGGAGCTCCATGGATAGTCCATGGGAGTTACAAACCCATGGGTCATGAGAAATCAAGAGTCATGACAATTAAGGGCATTCATGTGTAAACCCTAAGTGTGACAACACTATAAAAGGAACCCTATGGCTAGCAAAATCGTGACCTAGTGTTACTAGAGAGGGCATAACCGATTTTGAGGCTAAGTGACATTCTCTCAAGTTATTCCAAGTCTTGTGGTGTTGTGTGAAGCATTTGAGGCACAACATTTGGGGTGCTAGGCTCACAAAGTCTTGAAGGAATCCAAGCAACAACAAGGTATGTATTTCTACTAGTTTTTATGTTTTATGTAATCCCCATGCCATGCTAGTTAGGAAATAACCTTGAAAAAGAAATTTGCATGTATATAGAGAAAACATAGATTCAAGGTTATTAGGGTTGCATGTACACTTAGGAAGTGTTAGAATGCTTAAAAACCCATCAATGGTTTGGTAAGTTTTAGGTTTGTTGCAACACCATTATCACTCCCGAACACACGTTCACCGTATCTCAAATAAATATAGTTGATCGGGCTATATTCATCAAAGATACGATTACATAACTGCTCAGGTTTGACTGTTGTGCCCAACAATTAAATACTTTTGTTATGTTCTAGTATGGCACTATTCTATAGTAAGTATGTAGGTATGTAATTATGTATACTTTTAGTTAAGTATTTTAGTACTTAAAAAGTATAAACTCTTGGTCAAAGTATTTTAATCCCATTGTGTTTATAGTTTGTATATCCTTTACGGGTTGATATACTCGATTCACTATAAAAAATGCTCTGATACCAATCCGTCACACCCCAAAACCGGAACGGCGGAAACGTTCGGGGGCGGAGGACGTCATGTACAGTATCATAACAATGCAAGTAGTAAACGAGCAACAACATCATCTATTGCATTACTAGTATAGTTTAATACATGTGTGTTCTTTTCATAGTAATAAGACACCAAAAAAGAATAATCAAAATAAAAGACGAGTCTTGACTGTGCTCCGTCTTCTCAAAACCTGCCATCGGTACCTGTCTACTGATGACCTGAGAATACAAGTTATTTTGAAAGCGTAGATCAGCATTTAAGCTGGTGAGTTCATATGTATTTAGTGTCAATGTTTGTATAAGTTCGATGAAAATGTTTGTAAATGTTCAATGTAAATGTTTGTATATGTTTGAAAACTCCTAGAAAATCCTATATTTTCTACTAGTATAAAAAGTAGTCTTCTACCAAGACCCGATTGTTTTGAATGTTTGTTTCTCTGTAAAAGTGAATGTTTTTCCCAAGTATGACTATCATTACCAAATATAGTTTTATATTACCCTTTATGTGAGAAGATCACAATTTGAATATAATGGGAAACTGAATGTGTGTACTGCAGTATTATATGTAGTAATCACTGTAGTAATAACTGATGGGATTTGAGCATTCTAACACTCCTAAGTGTACATGCAACCCTAATAAACCTTGGATCTATGTTTGTCTAAAATTCATGCAAAGTTGATTTCCAAGGTTCATATTCCTATCTAGTATACATGGGGAACTTTTAATTCAAAAGATTGCTAGAATAACATACCTTGTTGGTGAATTTGATTCCTCAAAAACCTTGTGAGACTAGCACCCCAAGTGTGATGCCTCAAATGCTTCACACAATACCATATGCTTTGGAGTAAACTTTGAGAGAATATCTAACACTTGTAAAATCGGCCAACCCCTCTATGTGTTCATGTGTGGCCGATTTTGGGAGAAACATAAGCTTTATATAGTGTGTTGCATTAGGGTTACACCATGTAAACCCTAATGTAACATGACTCTTCATTTCATGACCCATAGGTTTAACTCCATGGAGCATCCTATGGGTGGTAACCCATCTTGATAATCCATGGAGCCTTTTAGCCCATTATAGATGTTATGGATGACTTACATAATCAACACATATATTTAATTAGTTATCTTTTGATCACTTAATCAATTCTAAATTAATTCTTGATCAAAACTAATTAAATAATATTATTAATATAATAGAACTTATAATATATTAACAAACCATAAGTGTTATTTCTCTCATTTTAGTTTATCCAAATGCATGATGCCATGCAACCCAAATGGACCATGCCGGATCGGGTCACGTACATACCAGAAATAGTTATGGACTTAGATACCTTATCGAACAGTCTCCCACTTGGATAAGTCTAATAACTACAACTGCAAGTATGACTTCAGGAACCGATCAGCAATCGTAGCTCTTTCAAGGTCTCTCGGAACTGAGAAGATGATGGTACGCCATTTAAGATAAGTGATCATATAATCATATGTTCTAGATATCAGCCGGACAAATACATGGAACAATGTCTTACTTATTGTCCAACAGTTTGTTTCCCGATTTCCGATTTGTTTGACAAAGAACTTAATCGAACACATCAATTTACTTCTGACCGGGCCCGGTACGTAGGTCAAAAAAAATCATCGAGGGGCCCAGATATGGCTTCTAATCTAAGAATGAACAGATAAACTTCGACTCGTATGCTAGTTCTACTACTTGTTGAATCACACACAAAAGCACGTTTTATAACATCGAGTTACCAATGCGTTTTTGTACAATCAATGCATAACCAACTCATAGGCAACAAGTCATATCTCTAGGTTTGAAGACTTATATGATATTACCATCTCACGATCACTCGAGATAAATTCCATGAAGTAATGCCACTGAGCGTGGGTTGATTCCAATACTCAGAACTTATGAGTACTCATGAAGTGTTGTAGCAACACTTTGCAATGTCCAACAACTTGACATCTACAACCAACCTCATGGCAATCTTGATTCATATCTACTTCCGACATATGACCGACTGTTTAAATTTGAATAATATGTAACAACAAAACATAATATTCTGGAAGTCAAAACATGCAAAAGAAATTATAGTAAATGATTGAGAAAGGATAGCATCACTTTACTCATAATAAACACAACTTTTATTCATCATAAAATGTCAATTACACTTTACAAATTTCAAAATTATCTAACTACTAAAACTAATATCATCCTTCAGCCCTATGCGCCTTGCATGCTAGAGATGCTTAACCCTAGTTAGTCCCTTCGTGAGGGGATCTGTTGGGTTCTCATCCGATGATACCCTCTTTGCCACGAGGAGTCCTTCTTCTATGCGATGTTTGATAAAATGATATTTTCTGTCGATGTGTCTGGATCTCCCGTGATCCCTTGGTTCCTTGGCTAAGGCAACTGCACTTTCACTATCACAGAAAATTTCCATAGGCTCCTTTATAGCTGGTACTACTCCAAGATCTCCAATGAAGTTCTTCATCCATATTGCCTCCTTTGCTGCCTCGCTTGCTGCTATATACTCTGATTCGCAAGTTGAATTAGCCACTGTTTCCTGCTTGGAACTTTTCCAAGTAATTGCTCCTCCATTTAAGGTAAAGACCCAGCCCGACTGATAGCGGAAATTATCCCTATCAGTCTGGAAGTTAGCATCAGTATACCCTACAACTCTCAAGTCATCACTCCCATCGAGGGTAAGGACCCAGTCCTTAGTCCTTTGCAGGTACTTGAGGATATTCTTTACCGCAGTCCAGTGTGCCTTGCCAGGGTTCCCCTGATATCTGCTAACCATGCTCAAATCAAAAGCAACATCAGGTCGAGTACAAGTCATAGCATACATGATCGAGCGTACAGCGGAAGCATAAGGTATTTGACTCATTTCTGCTATCTCAGCTTCAGTACTCGGGCTTTGAGTCTTACTCAATCTGGCATTACACTAGATAGGTAACTCTCCTTTCTTGGAGTCCTGCATGCTGAACCTTTTCAGCACCTTATCCTAGTAGGTACTCTGACTAAGTCCAATTAGTCTTTTACTCCGGTCTCTCAGAATCCTTATCCCTAGAATATAGGCAGCTTCTCCTAGGTCCTTCATAGAGAAAAACTTCCCAAGCCAGGACTTAACTTCCTGCGGAGTTGGGATGTCATTTCCTATGAGTAGTATGTCATCCACATACAATACCAAAAAGCTAACTATACTCCCAATAGCCTTGACATATACACAAGATTCATCTTCACTCCTCGAAAAGCGAAACTCTTAGACTTTCTCATCGAAGCAAAGACTCCTTCTACGAGGTGCTTGTTTCAATCCATAGATGGATTTCTTAAGCTTACACACTCTATTAGGGTACTCCGTACTGACAAAACCTTCTGGCTGACTCATGTAAACATCCTCCACCAACTTTCCATTAAGGAAAGCGGTTTTGACATCCATTTTCCATATCTCATAGTCATGAAATATATCAATGGCTAACATAACCCTAATAGACTTAATCTTGGCTACTGGAGAAAGGGTCTCATCATAATCAACTCCTGGAGTCTGAGAAAAGCCCTTTGCAACCAGTCGTGCCTTATAAGTGTATACATTACCATCCATGTCGGTCTTCTTCTTGAAGATCCATTTGCACCCAACTGTCTTACGACCTGGTACATTGTCAACCAAGTTCCAAACTTGATTGTCATACATGGATTGTATCTCGCTATCCATAGCCTCTTTTCATTTAGCAGACTCGGGGCCTGCCATGGCTTCCGCATAGCTGTTAGGTTCATCCAGGCCTATCAGTGTCTTATCACTGATAAGTGTATCACCTTCTGCAGTAATATGAAACCCATAGTAATGCTCAGGTGCATTCCTAACTCTCGTGGAACGCCTTAGAGGAACAGACTCGTCAATTGGCTCAACAGGAGTTTCCACCTCAAGTTGAGTGCTAGGGTTTGAAGTTCCTTCACCACTTGACTCTTGAATTTCTTCAAGGTCAATTTGCCTCCCACTGTTTCCTTGGCTTATAAACTCTCTCTCTCGAAAGACACCCCTCCTAGCTACAAAGACCACATTCTCACTAGGTCTGTAGAAGATGTAACCAAAGGATTTCTGTGGGTAGGCGATGAAAATACACCTCTCGCTTCGGGGTTCTAGCTTATCGTGAGTCTCGCGCCTCACGAAAGCCTCGCAACCCCAAATCTTGATGTGGTCTAGTTTGGGAACTTTTCCAGTCCACATCTCATAAGGAGTTTTGGCAACTTTCTTTGTAGGGACTAGATTTAGGATATGGGCGGTAGTCTCTCAGGCATACCCCCAGAATGAGATTGGTAGCGAAGCTCGACTCATCATGGAACGAACCATATCCAACAAGCTTCGATTGCGCCTTTCAGCCACACCATTCAACTGTGGTGTCCTGGGAGGTGTCAATTGTGAGATAATCCCACATTCCTTAAGATAGTCGAGGAACTCAGTACTAAGATACTCACCACCTCGATCGGATCAAAGCATCTTAATGTTCCTGCCCAATTGATTCTTGACTTCCTGTTTAAACTCTTTAAACCTTTCGAAAGTCTCTGACTTATGCTTGATTAAGTAGAAATATCCATATCTACTATAATCATCTGTAAAAGTCAAATAATAACGATTAGTATCCCTTGTGGCAGATTTGAAGGGTCCATACACATCCGTGTGTACGAGATCCGACAAACCTTCACCCCTATCACAAGAACCAGTGAAGGGTGACTTTGTCATTTTTCCAAGTAACCATGATTCACAACTATCATCTGATTTTAGGTCAAATGATTCCAAGACTCCATCCTTTTGGAGTTGGCCTATGCGTTTCTTGCTTACATGTCCAAGACGACAATGCCATAATGATGCTTTATCCAAGTTATTATTATCAACATAATAAATACACAATACATTATTTCCTAAGCTATCTACAACAGACACAGCTTCATACAAACCATCACAAGGTAATGCTTTAATATAAATAACATTATTAAAGAAAGCATTAATTGAACCAACTTCATTATCAAACGAAAAGGTAAACCCTTGTTTATACAATGCATGAAAGGAAATAATATTTCTTGCCATTTCTGACAAATAACAACATTTATTCAAATCTAAACTAAACCCACTACTTAGCAATAAAGTATAAACTCCAATCTTGGTGACAGGTGAAGCTTTCCTATTCCCCATGATCAAGTTTATCTTTCCATGCTCCACATTCTCACTTCTTCTTAGTCCCTGCAAATCAGAACAAATATGAATACCGCAACCGGTATCAAGGACCCAAGAGTTAAAATAGGGTGAGTTATTAGATAAGATAGTGTAAATACCTGCATGGTTGGGTTTGACTTTCCCATCCTTCACATCTTGCTGGTACTTTGGGCAGGTCCGCTTCCAATGAGACTTCTCATGGCAATAGAAGCATTCAGCCTATTTTGGGTCAGCAGAAGGAGTGACGAAACCTTTCTTGGTTCCACTTGAAGAGGAGCCTTCAAGGGTCTTACCCTTGGTACCCTTTGAGGGGCTCTTCCTCTTCTTACCCTTCCCTTTCCCGATTGCCAAGACAGGGGCGGAGTTTGGAGTAGGAGAAGAAGTGGTAACAACCGACTTACCTTTAAGACCACTTTCCGTGGTCTTTAGGAGTCCTTGAAGTTTCCTGAGTGTGACCTCTTCCATATTCATGTGGTATGTCATGCGGAGATGATCATAACACGAGGGTAAGGAGTGCAAAATGATATCTATTGCAAGCTCATCGGGGAAGTTCACATTAAGCTTCAGCAAACGGTCCACAAACCTTTGCACTTTGTGCATGTGGCCCGTGACGGATTCTCCATCCTTCATCTTGGTTGTTATCATGGAGGAGATCATTTTATACCTCTCTTGTCGAGCACTTTGATGGTATCTTTCCATCAAGTCTTGGTGCATCTCATAGGGGTAGAAATCCTCATAGGATTTTTGGAGTTCAGTTGTCATGGTGGCCATCATGATACATGTCACTTTAGTGGCATCTCTTTCATGAGTCCGGAAGTCAGCGATCTCCTGAGGAGTAGCAGTGGACTCATCAATCTCCTTCAACTCCTTATCGAGGACATATTCCTTGTCCTCGTAGCGAGTCACCATCCTGATGTTCCGGATCCAATCCATAAAGTTGGAACCATCGAAGATGACCCTCCCACATAGGTTCATGAGGGAAAAGGAGCCAGTAGGGTTTGAGCCAGAAGCAACATTGTTGGAAGACATCTGAAAAATGAAGAAAGACAAGATTAGTTTAGATATAAAGATAGTCCTTAATAAAACACCCAAATGTAATATTAAGGCTAGGATCCAATCACAATATATTATACTTAGAATAGGTATGTCGTAATCTAAGTAAGAACATATTTGAAAGGTAGGTGAATGACGATTCAGCAATTTCCACCAAAAACGAAATATTAAACTATTAGGTTTTAATTGGTTTTTAGAAATTCCTAGATTTTTTTTTGATTCAATGAACTTTTCAAAGGCATGTTTCAATCTAGAGTGTGCCCTCCAAGTTGTGTGACTGGGATACCGAGGATCACAAAACTAGTTGTGAAGTAACCATGTTGGTACCCTTAATGTTTATTACTCAATCGATGTGCCGGTTAACCACACGCGCTCCACCGACCTATAATAAACCTTAAGTCACCCTTTACCTACCTTGTTAAGTCCAAGTTAGTGTGCCGGTTAACCATACACGCTCCACTAACGACTTAATCAAAGTGTAAAGCGTAATTTCATGGATTAGCACGTTATTCACATTTTTCCTAAAGTAACTAAGATTGGGAATTTAATAAAACATTTAGTTACTTTACAATTATCATTATACTTTTAATGAGAATTTATAAGTCATTGTCCTACCCGTTTGGCTAACGACCCTCCACCGATCAAGGAAGCGGTGGGTGAGAGTGGACACCCACTAAGTCGCCATTTTATAGGCAACAACCTTATACCCTCCTTATAGACCCGCTTCGTGAATGAGGCCTACTTGCGGTAAGACGACTTGATCTTATACATATATATATTATTAACTTATAATATTATAAAGTATAAGGTTTGAATTTTAACTTTTAAAATTCTAAGGGTTGAAACTAAAGTTTATTAAGTTAACTTTACAAATTCCAAAACTTGAGGGCAAGTTTTGTAACTTTACAAAACTATTCAATTCATAACTTATGAGGTTAATGGGTTCATTAAAATGAGTGTCTCTTCATTTAATGTAACCTATGTGATTTTAATGAACTTTAAAAGAAAACAACTTTTGGTAATCCATAACTTGAGGACAAATTATGGATTCCATTAAAACACATAATGATCAAGAATTAAAACTAGTAAAAGTTACAAATAATTCCTATGATCATCTAATATCATAAGAACATGAATATGAACATCAAAAAACTCAAGAACACATAAAATCATGAATTTTGATGTTTAGCCAATGTAAATGGATTAGAACAACCATTACACCAACTAAAACAAGTTTTAAAACACCAAAACCGTTTAGGGTAATGTTTCTAGTCCATTTCCAGCAGCAAAACTCGAAAATATGTTGTCAGAGCCTCCTACTCGTTGAGTGCACGAACCTACTCGACGAGTAGGATGAATTTTGACTTGGCCTCGTCGAGTCCCCCCATGGACTCGGCGAGTCCACTGTCCAGACAGCATGCAGATTCGATTTTTAACACATTTTTGCACAAATAAAAAACAAACAAGCCTAGTCTCTGATACCACTGATGGGATTTGAGCATTCTAACACTCCTAAGTGTACATGCAACCCTAATAAACCTTGGATCTACGTTTTTCTAAAATTCATGCAAAGTTGATTTCCAAGGTTCATATTCCTATCTAGCATACATGGGGAACATATAATTCAAAAGATTGCTAGAATAACATACCTTGTTGGTGAATTTGATTCCTTGAAAACCTTGTGAGCCTAGCACCCCAAGTGTGATGCCTCAAATGCTTCACACAACACCAAATGCTTTGGAGTAAACTTTGAGAGAATATCTAACACTTGTAAAATCGGCCAAGCCCTCTATGTGTTCATGTGTGGCCGATTTTGGGAGAAACATAAGCTTTATATAGTGTGTTGCATTAGGGTTACACCATGTAAACCCTAATGTAACATGACTCTTCATTTCATGACCCATGGGTTTAACCCCATGGAGCATCCATGGAGCATCCTATGGGTGGTAACCCATCTTGATAATCCATGGAGCCTTTTAGCCCACTATATATGTTATTGATGACTTACATAATCAACCCATATATTTAATTAGTTATCTTTTGATCACTTAATTAATTCTAAATTAATTCTTGATCAAAACTAATTAAATAATATTATTAATATATTAGAACATATAATATATTAATAAACCATAAGTGTTATTTCTCTCATTTTAGTTTATCCAAATGCATGATGCCATGCAACCCAAATGGACCATGCCGGGTCGGGTCAAGTACATACCAGAAATAGTTATGGACTTAGACACCTTATCCAACAATAACTACCTTAAAACCAGTGGTTTAATTAAGGTAAAATGTGATAAGGTTGTTACCATGCTAAACCGACTATAACACGACGATGAAAGACGTCGGAAGAAATGATATTTGGCACCCATAGACTTGCAAGTCCCACTGTAGCGAACAACAAAGGTGTAGGATAGTCAATCCAGTATAGATCTATACGCAAACTCATTGTCTCCCTCCAGGAGATTCTGGTTACAAAACGTGACACAACGAACTGGTCGTTGTGTCTTGAAGTAGTATCTCACATTATGTTATCTTTGAATCATGTTATAGTATACTTGTTATAGTAATAGTATTCTATCTATAGTATTCTTTGAATAGTACTCTCTGTCTAGTAATACTATTCTCTATATGTACTTGTATATGATAGTATTCTCTGTATGTACTTGTATATGATAGTATTCTCTGTATGTACTTGTATATGATAGTATTCTCTGTATGTACTTTTATATGATAGTATTCTCTGTATGTACTTGTATATGACAGTATTCTCCTAAACTATACCTATTATAGTTTACTAGTAATTTATGTAGTTTGAATGAATGTGTACCTTTGCTACCGAAAGGTACTAAACTGATTGATAGTACTTTTATATCTACATATGTATACATAATATATAACTAAGATTTAGACGACACTCGGACAACTGCCCGATACCCTAAGTTCACATCCAAACAAGGAAAAGGAAATAAAGCGAGTTAGCAGTCCTAAGTCCTTTAAACATTATTTAAATAAATATACATATATAGACATGCTTTTGACAGTATATAAGTTGAAAAGAGGTTTTGTAATACATTTAAAGAGTTTTGAACAATAAATAATAATGACTTGATGTCAGTTTATAAAACGATTTAAAAGCAGTTTGATTGATAACACAGTTTAAAGTATATGAAATCCTTTGTTTGAAACACAGTTTGAAGTATATGAAATCCTTTGTTTGAAACACGGTTTGAAGTATATGAAATCCTTTCTTTGAAACACAGTTATAAATCACATGTGATTGATTATATAACTAGTATGTTTTCTACTTGTATTCCTCCCCCCCCATAAAAGCATTTAAAATCATTTAAAAGATAAGTTAAGGGGTATGAACTCACCTGTAGTGAGTAATACGAATGAAAGATCGGTATAGGATGCTTAGTGTCAAGTGAGGACTTAAGCACACACGGATCCTATTTAGCATATATTGACACATATATGTATCTAATTAGTGTTTATAACATCTAATCAAGTATTGGAACAACCTTAGGGACTAGGAAACACTTGTAATGAAGTCTTAAACCACATAGGGTTACACATAAGGGGAGTAGGCCCTCACAGTGGAGTTTACGGCCTAATGGTAATACCCCCATGAGTTTACGGCCCATGGGTTTACGGCCCAATGAGTTTACGGCTGTAAACTCATGGTATTTGGTACCATATTGTGTATTAAGGTCTTACAAGTCACTAAGAAGTGTTCTAGATTCAAGTCCAAGCCTTAGGAAGGAGTGGTGGCACAAATGCACCACTAATTAGGGTTTACGGGCAAGGGAGATTGTCTTGGCCGTAAACACCTTTTGTTCTTGAATTCCTTGTTTTTTTCAAGGTGTAAACTAAGTGTTTGAAGCATATAACAAGTTAAGGCAAGAGTACTTAGAATATAGAAGCTTGATAGGGTGATTAAAGTCCAAAAACACTAGTGTGTGTTCTAGGTGTTCTTGGTGAAATGAAGAACACTTGAAGATCTAACCAAAATAGATGATTTCATGGATGAATTCAAAGGGTTGTACTAGATAAAGAGATGTAAAAACAAATCAAAGGAAAGAATTCTTACATTTTTGGAAGATCAAGATGAAGAACTTGATGATAATTGAGAGAGAATGGGAGTTCTTTGACTTGAAATGAAAGAAATGAGGAAAAGTGATGAAAACTCATGTATATAACATGAGTTTACGGCCAATGATGAGTTTACGGCCCAAACTCATCAAGGGTTGGCCGTAAACTCCTCATAATGGGTTTAAAGCTTGATTAGTGCAAGATAGACTCAAGCAGATACTTCCTAACACCCGATTCTTGAATGTATTATGCTTAGAACACTCAAACAGACTCTAAACAGTGCTAAAAGATAGCAGAAACAAGTCTGACTTTTATTGAATTGAATGGTTGTACAAGATAGAAATTTCGGGTTGTCACACATAGGTTATAAAAGTACATTGCTAAAATGAGTTAATAAGTTTGCATCAACAAAGTTCGTTGTCATAATGAGAAATAAAGTACATTGCCAAAAGGAGATGAAAAGCTCACAGTATCATGAGAAATACAATTTTCGTTGCTAAAATAACTATAAAAGTTTCATTGCTAAAATAAGTATACAAGTTTCATTTCTAAAATAAGTATACAAGTGTCTTTTGTTAACATGAGTATACAAGTTTCGTTGCTAAAATGAGTATATAAGATTCATTGCTAAAATGAGTATACTAGTGTCGTTGGTAACATGAGTTCACAAGTTTCGTAACTGAAATGAGAATATAAGTTTCGTTGCTAAAATGAGTATACAAGTGTCGTTGCTAACATGAGTATACAAGTCTTGTAGCTACAATGAGTATATAAGTTTCTTTGCTAAAATGAGTATACAAGTTTCGTATGTGCATAAAGATTCCATTAATGAGTTCACAAACCAAGCCGAATGACTGAATCGTACCCTGTTGACTACTATGTGTATCGCAAACATAGTGTATAAATATGGTAAAATGCACTCAAGCAAATCGTGAGAGTGAGGAGTTGTCTACCTCCTAATAGCGCTATCCATAATAACCATGGGCTCAAATGAGTTAATGAGTTGTGTCAAATGATTGCAGGGACTTAACCACGATACAGTCCTCATGAATTAAAGTAACATACACATACATACAAAATATAGCAACCATGTTTGATACGAGTCAAAATAAATACAACGAACATAAATAGCTTAGGACATGCTTTTCCGCCCCAAAACATTTACAAACCGAAAATAGGGGGAAGGTGTGAATACTCATAATGCATTGAGATGATGCAAATGATGCCTTGAACTACGTTCCACTTGTACCACTATCGACTCCTACAACGATTTTACACACTAATGAGTCTCTAATCGAAATTTAATACTAGTATACTTACTACTACAATAGAATTATGCCAATATTGCGTCAAAATTATGATATTGATAAGTTACAAATATTTTTCTATGAAATTTAGATTTCTATGAATCAATATGTTGTATAACAAATTCAAGTGGAATTTCACATTATTAAAATGTTAAAATTTAACATTTTAAGAGGTGTTCTAATGATTAAATATTTAAAAACGAAGTCAATTTAGTTCCGAAATATCCCAAACTTTTCATTTCTGTTTTAACTGAAGTCAAAGACCTTAAGATAGGTTTTCTTGCATTTTTTATTTGTCTAACTATTTTTCACCATTTTAATTTCTTGAATAATTATAAAATCGTGAAAAATAATAAACAGTTAATAAAAATTCCCAATCTGTCTGTAAAACTGTTATACAATATATATAAACCGGGAAAATTACTCAAATTCATTTTCAAACAGTTTAACCCAATTTAATGATTTTTGGGGGTTTATTCTAACAAAAATAGAGATAATTAGAAAAGAGTTTCTAAAATTTCCCAAACTTTTTGTACTAGTGTTATTAGACATATAAAATCTAGGAAAAATATAAAAGTTGGTTTCCAACTAGTGTAGATATTTTCTTTGTTTTATTCATTTAAATAAGCATTAATTCGTGAATAATTATTAAACAGTAAATAAAAATTACCAAACTTTTTGTAAACTTCATATACAGTATACATAGGCTGGGAAAATTACCAAAATAGATTTTCATATAATGGAGTCCGAACTTTGGATTTATATGTATTTAATGTAAGAAATATAACATAAATAGCAAAAGGATACGATAATTATTCAAAAATTTTGTAAAATTGTTATTTGATGTATACAAACTGGGAAAATATCAAAACTTGTTTTTGAGCAAGTTAGCTTGTTTTTATGATTTTTGTGTATTTATTCTATTAAAAATTAAAATAAATTCTAAAATGTTTAGAAAACTGCCGAAACTTTATATTTGTGGTTAAATTGTAATACACGATGTTATGCAAATTTATTATAATTTTTAGAACAGTTTAATTATTTTTTCATGATTCATTCTCATAAATGAGCATTTATTCATGAACAAATTAATACACAGTTACAGAAATTCATTAAACTTTTTATTCACGATTAATATGTATTATATGATATTCGGGTAAAGTTTTATAACTTTTGGACAAGTGTAGCTATTTATTACCAAATTAACTCCTTAAACCTTCATTAAATCGAGAAAAATAATAAATAATTCATGAAAAAATCTGTAAATATGTGAATGTAGTCTTCATGAGGTCCATAAGATGCAAAAATTATTAAATATGGCTTCCAGCATTTATAACTTAATTTTACTATTAATTTGTCTTCAAAAGAAATAAATTCGAAATCAACAGAAGGCAGTCAAATAAATGCATGAAACTTCATGGAACGTCTTTAATCAGTTTATGGTTAATATCAGAAATTTTCCAGAATTTATTGACCGACAAAAGTATTTTATATGAATTATTGCTATATTTTCTTGCCATAATTATAATAATTCGAGAAAATTAAGTTATATTCTAAAAATTTGCAGAACTTCTCATTTTGTTTGTGTGATTCTGGGAAAAATCGGATTTGATCAGAAAATAAGTTTTAGATATTTATTTGGGAATAAATCCTTTCTGAACATATTTGAAAGCTTTTAACAACAAACTTTGATCATCTAGCATCTAAGCTTGAAGATCATCACATGCATGTTGGTTTGAAGACCATTCATGAGTTTGAAATGTTCAAAAGTCGTTTTTGAAAAAAATCTTAGAGTGTATGTGGGGATTTTACACCAAAACTTGTAGAAAAGTGCATTACGTTGATTTTGACTTAGCTTTTGGTCATGGGACTTCACCATTTGCAACATGCATGTTGTTTTTGGGTGAAATCCTACCACCATCATCATCAAAACCGTACCACCATCATCATCAAAACTGTATGTGTGTGTATGTGTTCACGATTTTTCATTAGAAAGGGGTAGAAGAAGAAGATATGCATGAAAATCTTTGTAAAATGAAGGGAGAAGGATGGAATTTCGGGTTTACCTTTAAGAACAAGTCTAGATGATGAAGATTTAGAGTTTAAGGTGTGTTCTTGGACCTATTTTCTGAAGAAAAAAAAATCATGGTTTATTGAGAGAGGAAGAGAGGAAATGTGTGGTGGAGTGTGTGTGAGAGAAATGAAAGAGATGGGAGAAGATGGAGTGTATAGGTTTGTGTAAAGTGATTAATTGTTTTGGGAATACAATTTTTGAAGGAGGCAAAAGGGCGGCCAAATTTTTGAGCTAAGAGGGGCGCCCTTCTTTCTTCAAATTTTATAAAACCCAATTCTTTTATAGAAACCTCAATTCTTTTATAAAATGTGTACCCTAATCAAGTTTTTATTCATAAAACCTTGATTTTTGATTTATAAATTAAGGGTAAATGTTAATGAGTTAAATTTTATTTTCCTTGAATGCATTTTCTTAATTTTAATTATTATAAGATAATATTATAAGGTTCATAATTATTTTTATTGAAATCTTTAAGCTTAAAGTTTATAAATATGAGTATTTATGGCTTTTAGGGTTTTGGAGTTTAATAAATCTTTGGATATCAAAATAAATTGAATCTTTGAGACTTCAAACTATTTTTGTGTTCCTAACTCTTATTCAAGTTAGAAATAATGTTTGTAATTTATTTTTATTGGTTTATTGGCATTATATGTAGTGATTTCAAGATTCAAGTGAAATTGAGGAATCAAGTATACTAGTCCTAGTTTTTAACTTTGACTTAAGTTCCTGCGAGACTCGGACCTAATTTCTACTACTAGGTCAAGTGCATGATGTGTCTACATGATTCATACAAAGATGTTCGAGTCAAAGAATAACCCGAATACGGATATTCATTACAGTTATGTAGTGGTAGAATTCACATATCAATGTGAAATCTAAGTACACTATCCTTCAATTCTACTTGTTTCCAAGTTTCTAGTAGGTTATTGAAGGGTTTTGAGCATTCTAACACTCTAAAGTATACATGCAACCCTAAATGCTTTAGAGCTATGTTTTCTCTAATATACATGCAAACTTTCAATATTCTAAAGCATCATCCTGACTAGCATACAATGGAGTAACTATACTACAAAATTGTAGTTAGATGACATATCTTTTGTTGTACTTGGAATCCTTGAGCTTTAAGAGCTTAGCTGTTGGGTTTTGAGCATTCTAACACTCCAATGGTGTACATGCAACCCTATAAACCTTGGATCTATGTTTTCTCTATTATACATGCAAATATTAACTATTCCAAGGTTTCATCCTAACTAGCATATTATGAAGCACCTATACTACAAAGTTCTAGTTAGATGACATACCTTTTGATGTAGCTTGATGTCTTCAAGCTTTAAGAGCTTAGCCCCAATAGTGTGGAAGTTTCAAATGGAATCACAAATCACCAAAACACCTTGGAAGAACTTGAGAGAATATGTATGCACACTAAAATCGGCCCACTCTTATTTTCACACACTTGTGCCAATTTTGTGAGCCAAGGACCCCTTTATATATTATGGAGGATTAGGGTTACATCCATGTAAACCCTAATACCCATGACCTTTCATTTACATAGGATCCATGGGTTAAAAGCTCCATGGACCATCCATGAAAGCTTAGCCCAACCTAAATCAACTTGGCCCATTCCATATATATAAGAGTCCATATTTAATTAGTTCTTTTTGATCACTTAATTAATTCTAAATTAATTCTTGATCAATACTAATTAAATAATATGATTCCATATTAATATATTAGAACTTATAATATATTAATATAAATCATAAATATACTATTCTCAAAAGACTATCCATAAAATTGTGCCGGTGAAGTGCAACCCAAATGGACCATGCCGGGTCGGGTCAAGTACATACCAAATATAGTTATGGACTTAGACATTAATCCAACAGTCTCCCACTTGGATATGTCTAAAACTATTATTGAGTATGACTTCAAAACCTAATTGGCAATCGTAGCTCTTAAAACCGCTGTCGAACTCTGACCTTGTCAATGACTTGTCCATTAGATAAGGGATCATATATTCCTCCATTCTAGATATCATATGGACTGAGACATGGATTATAATCATTCTCTCTGTCCATTTATTGTTTCCCGATTTTCGATTTATGATGACTGACTGATTGAACAAATCAAATCAATCCTGGCTTGGCCAAGCACTCACATGTGTCATCGCTAAATCATCGAGGGGCCCACAGATATCGATTTTATCCCGAAGGTAAAAGGAATGGATAAACTTCGACTCATATGGCTTGTTCTACTACTTGTTGAATCATACACAAAGGCACGTTTTATAACATCGAGTTACCAATGCGTTTTCGTGCAATCAATGTATAACCAACTCATAGTAACAACTCATATCTCTAGGTTTTAAGAATATAAGATATTATCGTCTCATGATCACTCGTGATAAAATCCATGAAGTGATTCAAATGAGCGTGGGTTGAATCCAATACTCAGAACTTATGAGCAATCATGAGTGTTGTAGCACCACTTTGTCCACCAACTTGGACCTCTACAAACCAACCCATGACAGTCTTGATTCATATCTTTTTCCAACATATGACCGACTATGGATGGTTTGAATAACTTAATCATTCAGGAAGAGCGACTTAGTTATTCTGGAAGTCAAAACATGCAAAGTGAAACACAAGAATAAATGAATCAAATATGGTATCAAACCCTATGAATATAAATAAACACTTTTATTTATCACCATACTGATTACTCATTATTCATTGTTTCGGTTTTATCAACTTTATACTTGAATTAAAAACACTAGTTGTCCCATGGTCCAAGCATGTACACTATGTTTTTCTTAAACAATAGCTTTGCCATACACCAAGTATGCACTCTATGTTTGTCTATGATCCTTACTTTGTGAAATAAACCAATTGAACATAATTTCAATGATTCTAATTTCACACTCCCAAATCCTTATCGAAAAATGTGAGAATTTCAAATTCCTATCATTTATCGAAACCTGTTTAGATTTTAAACTTATATGCACTGACCCTCCTGTAATGAATATGTACAAAGTCACAAAGACTTGTCAACAGTCATTATAAGGTATTCCAATGGAGATCAACTCCATGGAAACTAAGTCTCATATTCAAAGTACATTGCTTTGGACATGCTTCTTGCATTAAGTTTTCTAATCTTACACAGATAACTTCCACCTATGGAGACAACTCCATATTCTCATTTTGACTATCACTTCTGAATAAGAGATGCATCTTTTCAGAATATGTCAATATGGTCCTTCCAAAATTAGCACTATACTTCCAACTGTCCCTGAGCAACCAATCTTTGGTAAATCTCAGATTGTCCTCGACAATTGCTTAATCATTTTAGTCATATCCAATTCTAGACCTTTTCCCTTCTTAATGCCTCTGGCATTTGGAAAAATTTAGAAATGACAAATATTATAGCACATGCAATCGATCCTGTACCCAAAGCAAATGGTACATGATTCATGATGTCTCACATAAAGACAAGATTCTAGACCAGTCTGTTGCTACAATATTTTTATTTGCCATGTTTTCAAAATTTGACTATGAAGAGGGATGCCGTAATCATAATCGAATTTTGAGAACGCAATATATAGAATTTCCTTAAATTGAACCAATCCAACGTGAAATTCATATATATATTCTTGACTAAAGATGATTAAGGTCTCAATCTAAGCCTTTAGAACTGAAATGAAGTATATCCTCTCCCTTAATTATAGCAAAACAACTTTTTCAATCCCTGCAGCCTCACGAATTGAAACTTTTGTTTTCTATAATTAACATTGCTAACTTGCAACACTAACAATAATTATCATGCTCCCACTAACATGATGATTATTAGCATAACACTTATGCTCCCACTAGCTTTGACATGTACTCCGAAATCAGCTGGACTTCTAGAAATCAATACTTTATTGACTTTCTTACCAAAGTTCAGATTTCTGATACGAGATGCTTTGATAAAACTTTATCAAAATCATACACCTTTCCTTAGATAGCATGCATGTGTGTCTAAACAATTTCAGAACTTTGAAAAGGGACGCCGTAATCATAGTCTCAATTGTTTAGACCTTTTTCCATCTGCTTCAAATCTACTTGGTGGAAGTGTTTCCTCACCATCATTTTCATGAATCGGAGAGAAACCTTATGACCCTTAGATTTTATGGTGTATGTGTTCTTATCCATGTGAATCGTCAAAACCATAATCATAAGACAAGGATAATGACAAATCCAAACTCATATGGACTGAACTTATGCAATCTTAACTTCTTGCCACCTGGCAGTACAGGGCTTGCCATTGCTTCCAAGTTGTTATGCAACCAATTGAGAACTTTTAGAACTCCTATGCAAAGCCAACTTTAACTGGAATGGGCACAGAATATGTCAACACGATAGGTTATAAACCTCAAGTCGTGTGCTAATGGAAAACCCCAGGTTTTATTCTTGATTAGTTCTTGAAATTCTTTTTAGGATCTTTAAGGCTCCCACTATCCTCTTGACATATAAGACAAACACTTCACACAATTGGCCTTAGTTGGTCTTTGTTTTATCCAAAACATCACAACTTACCAATTTCAAATGAACAAGAGTAGGACACTTTTACTCTTACATTTGACAAGTGTTTTAAACCTTTCTTTAAGATATGTCACTCAAGTTACAATCTTGGAGTATGACTCTAAGAATTGTTTTGGAACGAAGTATGACTCATCTTCCTGATCTAACAATTTCAACAATTCATGACTCCTCTTCTTAGTCATAAGAATGCACTAAGATGACCTTTAGAGGACTAATTGTGATATGATTTCTAAATCATTAAGATGATCACAAACATGATACTAAAGTCTTCTCCCATCTTTTCAGATTTGAGAAACTTTTATCTTTCTGCCTAATTTGATTCTTCCCATTCGTTCTGCCATACATTGAGACTTTTCCAATGTTTCATAATTATACTTAAACTTGTAAGTATAACCATATTTACTAAACTTTAGTAAATCAAATAGTCTTAACGAGCTTTGCGGTGGACATGACCAGTGCACAAGAATGTGTACTCGATCCCTTTAGTCCTTCACTTGACTCACACATCCATGTGAACAAGTAATTAGTTTTGATTTTCCAATGCTTGAAAGTTCTCATTCATCATACTATTCAACTTGCATGATTCCAAGTTTCGGTCCAATTGAAACTTGGGTGATGAGGAACTTTCCTGATTTGGTAAATTTAGAAACTACCACAAATGAAAGAATCAAATCCATTTTCCAATATTGCTGTCAGTGGAATCATATAAGCAACAATTTTCCACAAATGCCATTGTAAGGATACTTCAAATAAATAAAATTAAACAATTTTATTTTATTTTAAAACTTTGCGGAAAAACTTATCCTTACAATCCACATGGAAAATTGTTGTTATCTATTCCTTAGCAATATATCATAACTTCTGAAGCAACTGCTCAAAATTCTGATGCGATCGAAATCCATCGTCGCGATCAGAATCAGCATATACTTCCTTTAAGATTTCTCTCTATTCTTTGATTCTTAAAACATCAACATGTGACCCAGTCACATCATGTAATGAGGATCTCATAATAGAACTTAACTGAGTGAGATAATGGGCTCTACCTGATGTAGAGTCAAACTTATTGACTTTAACATCCTTAGGTAAATTTGGCAGCTTTGCAATCAACGCCCCTTCCTTTGGCAAAATAAACATATGGACCCTTTGGTAATGGGACTATCTCAGACTTAGCCTTTCTCTTTATCATTTGGTCAACCGGGTTGACTATGGTCAATCCCTTTCCATTGGGAAGAGAATGCTTTTTCTGGATTTCCAGTGTCACCATTGTCACTGTCCATAAAGTTTTTTTTTGGAAGTTGATCTTCTAATAAAATTTTCTTTACTATCGTTCCAAATCATTGTTGATTCAGCAGCACCAAGCAAATAGATATGATCATTAAGGTTCATGTCATAGTCTGTTTCATAGTAGTCCCAAAGGAACTCACTATGTGATTTAGAAAGTGATTGAACATCCAACTTTCTCAAGACTTTGACACCCAACTCTCCCGGCTTGTCAATATGTAACTTCATCTCTAAGATGTGATCACACATAGACCTTGCTTGCCATTAGGGCTTGAGTGACCTTGAACTTGTGGGTTAGGGAGAATAATTGGAGGAGGTGGAGGAAGAGAAGTATGACTTCCATGAGCCAAACTCGGGAAGTCATATTCATTAGGAAAGCTTGGTTTGGGAAGATCATTGTTGTCTAAACCAGACATCAACAATGGGAGAAATTCACGTAAAGTTGATTTAAGTCCTTAATATAACACCCAATATGATATTTTAAGGCTAGGACCCAACAAACTATTTTATAACTTGGAAGAGGGATGTCGTAATCCAAGCTATAAAATATTTGAAGTTATGTGAATGACGATTCACAAATTTCCACCAAGATAAACGAAATGTATTATTAGGTTTTAATTGGTTTTGAAACTCCTAGATTCTTTTGAGATTCATTGAACTTTTCAATGGCATGTTTCAATCTCGAGTGTGCCCTTCGGGTTTTGTGACTGGGATGCCGAGGATCACAAAACAAGGTGTGAAGTAACCATGCAAATATACTTGGTACCCTTAATATTTACCCCTCAATCGATGTGCCGGTTAACCACACACGCTCCAACGATACTATGATAAACATTAAGTTACCCTTTGCCTACCTTGTTATGTCCAGGTTAGTGTGCCGGTTAACCACACATGCTCCACTAACAGCTTAAACAAAGTGCAAAGTGTAATTTCATGGATTAGCACCTTATTCACATTTTCCTAAGTAACTAAGATCAGGAATTTATAAGTGTTTAGTTACTTAGTATTTATCATTATACTTATAATGAAGGGATAATTATAGTGCTTGTCCTACCTATTCGGCTAACGACCCTCCACCAGTCAAGGAAGCGGTGGGTGAGAGTGGACACCCATTAAACTGTCATTTTATAGGCAGTAACCTTATACCCCCCTTATAGATCGGCTTCGTGAATGAGGCCTACTAATGGTAAGACGACTTGCTCTTATACATATAATATATTAAACTTTTAATATTATAATAGTATAAGAGTGTATTTTAGACATTTAAAATATTTGGTGGTTAAATCTATTAATAAAACTATACTCTTAATTTAATTAAATTTAAACCATGTCATTATGGAATTATTAATTCTCTTTTAATTAAACACTTTAATTATCTATTAATAAAGTCCATAAGAGTTAATTGAATTATTCAATAAAAACATCATAATTCCAATTATTAAATTCAAAATTAAAACCATTTAATGTTTAAGTTATGAACCCAAGAGTTTTAGAATTCAATTCTTTTTTTTTTATCATAAAAAACTTTTTCCAAATTCCAAAACATGAGGGCAAGTTTTGTAACTCTTGAAAACTTTTGGATTCCATAACTTATGGAGTTAAATACTTGTTTTATGATGAAACTTTTCATGTTCCATAACTTAAGAACAAGTTATGGAATTCTTTAAAACATTAAGACCAAGTTTTGTATGCACACTAAATCGGCCCACTCTTATTTTCACACACTTGTGCCAATTTTGTGAGCCAAGGACCCCTTTATATATTATGGAGGATTAGGGTTACATCCATGTAAACCCTAATACCCATGACCTTTCATTTACATAGGATCCATGGGTTAAAAGCTCCATGGACCATCCATGAAAGCTTAGCCCAACCTAAATGAACTTGGCCCATTCCACATATATATAAGAGTCCATATTTAATTAGTTCTTTTTGATCACTTAATTAATTCTAAATTAATTCTTGATCAATACTAATTAAATAATATGATTCCATATTAATATATTAGAACTTATAATATATTAATATAAATCATAAATATACTATTCTCAAAAGACTATCCATATAAATTGTGCCGGTGAAGTGCAACCCAAATGGACCATGCCGGGTCGAGTCAAGTACATACCAAATATAGTTATGGACTTAGACATTAATCCAACATTAGCACCAATAGTGTGAATGCCTCAAATGGAATCACAACACACCTCAGACAAAGCATAACTTGAGAGAGTATGGTGCACACAAGAAATCGGCTCTATGGCTCTCCAAGAACCTCTAGTGCAATTTCACCAACCAAGGGGCTTCTTATATAGTGTGGCAACATTAGGGTTACACCATGTAAACCCTAATGTGCATGACTTTCCATATTCTTCATGCTCCATGGGTTTTAACCTCCATGCAGTATCTATGGGTTTATCCCAACATAAAGAATCATGGATCATAAGCCCACTTTATAAGAATAAATGATTTACCAAATCGATCCCCATTTATTTAATTAGTCTCTTTTGATCACAAAATTAATTCCAAACTAATTCTTGATCAATACTAATTAAATAATATGATTTCATATTAGTATGTTAGAACTTATAATATATTAACAAATCATAAATAACCTCTTCTCAAAACTCCATCCTATCAAATTGTCCTGGTGATATGCAACCCAAATGCACAATGCTACTCTCGGGTCAAGTACATACCAATTATAGTTATGGACTTAGACACTAATCCAACAGTCTCCCACTTGGATAAGTCTAATAACTATTATTGCAAGTACGACTCCACAACCCAAGTAGCAATCGTAGCTCTTAAAAGCCGATGTCGAACTCTGACCTAGTCAATGACGCATCCATTAGATAAGGGATCATATATTCCTTCATTTTAGATATCATATGGACTGAGACATCGATTAGGGGTGTCATCACTAAATCATCGAGGGGCCCACAAATATCGCTTTTATCCTTCCAAGGGTAAAAGGAATGGATAAACTTTGACTCAAATGCTCGCTTGTACTTACTCATCAAATCACACAAAACAATATGTTTTATAACACCAAGTTACTGGTGCGTTTACATACGTCAATGTGCAACCGACTTGTAAACTACAAGTCACATGTATTGGTTTCAAGAATATAAGATTTTATCATCTCACAATCACTCGTGATAAAATCCATGAAGTGATTCAAATGAGCGTGGGTTGAATCCAATACTCGAATCTTATTCCAGGAGCACTCATGAACACTGCAGCTATGTCCTAGAAAAACTACACCCCCATTCATGATAGTCTTGCCTCCATACCTACTTCCAAAGTATGATCGACTGTGGATGGTTTGAATAACCTAGTTATTCGGGAAGTCAAAACATGCAAAATGAAACACAAGAATAATACTAATCCTATATGGCTCAAAAAATTTCGAGTCTCATATTGATTACTCATTATTCATTGTATAATGTTTCGAATAATCAACTTAATACTTGAATCAAAACAATATTCATACCATGCTCCAAGCATGCACACTATGTTTTGTCTAAACAATAGCTATGCCATGCTCCAAGCATGCACACTATGTTTGTCAATGGTCCTAGCTTTGTGAAATAGATCAATTGAACACATCTTTAATGAAACTCATTTCACAATTCCAAATCTTTATCACCAGTGTAAGAATTCCAAATTCTTCTCACTGTTAGAATGTGTTAGATTCTAAACTATCATGCAATGATTCCTTTGTAATGTCTAGGTACCAAAAGTCACGGAGACTTGACCAACGATATTACAAAGTATTCCTTTGGAGATTGTTACAAGACAATTCGATGGAAGCGAAGTCTTAAATTCAAAGTACATTCCTTTGAACATCCTTCTTGCATAAAAGTTTCTAACCACAGACACTTAATATTCAACACCCAATATCGAAACATTCCATATTTGCCATATGACAACTCATTATTAATAGAATCCTTTCTATTTATAATAATGTCGATATATGTGACAACTGTCAATTCAGGTCATTCTCGGACTCATGCATCTTTTTATAAAAACCATACATGCACAACATGCCATGGCCTATTAGTATAAATTAGGTCAAAATCTTGCATGAACTAGGATCCAACTAAAATCTAGGACTAATATACTTGACTCTTACGATTCTACTAAGTTGTTTAACTACAATAGGAAATGCCAATACCCGAATTAGAATAAAACTTCAAACTTTGTTACAATTGAAAAAGGGTATAAAACCCTAAAAATAAATTAAAATATTCTAATTTCATCCCAATATGATGGTGAATATCAAACAATGTTCCAAAAACTCTAAAGAGCCCAAAAATCCAAATTTATAAACTTTAAAGCTTAAAAACTTTATAAAATTTCTATAAACTTCCTAATATAAAATTTTTATTAATCAAATTATAGATTATAATCAATGAAATAGAAATTTAAATTATCATACATTAATCATAATTTATTAGTTAAAAACAAGATTTTTAAATAAATCAAAAATTGCTTAAAGAAACATTTTTATAAAAAATTAGGTTTTATAAAAATTGAAAGGAGAATTATATAATTTGAATTTTAGGAGAGAGGGAGCCCCTCTCACTCATAAAATTCGTGCATCCTCTCCCCCATGCCCTCTCTCTTCCCAAAACTTCAATCATTAAAACACAATCCCCACTCTTCCACTTCTCTCTTCACTCTCTCTCACACTCCACCCTTTCAACTCTCAAACTCTCCTCCTCTCTCTCCAAACCCACGAAAATCATCAGCCAAGAACACCTCTCCACACTCAAATCTTCATCTTTTAAGGTTGTTCTTCAAGGTATTCACGAAAATCCTTCATATTCCTTACTTTTCCTTCTTGTTTTTAAAGGGTTTTCTTGTACTTCTCCTCCTTCTACACCATTCTTTATGAACATTCATGAACATGTTCACGAATGTCGTGTTTGATGATGATGGTGGTAGGGTTTCACCCAAGAACAAAATGCATGTTGTTTAATGGAGAAATCCAAGGACCAAAACCTATGTCAAACACTAAGGTTCAGATTTTTACAAGTTTTAAAGGCTCATACACCTTATGCATTCAAGTATTTCCTTTAAAAACATCACTATAACAAACATATGTCCATGCATGGTCTTCAAACCGTGATGCATGTGAAGAACACCAAGCTAAAGAGCTTGATGATCAAAGTACATTGTTAATAGTGCATGTAAATGATTTTGTCTAGAAAAATATCTAAAAGTTCTTTTCTGTTCAAATCAAAATTTTTCCAGATTCCCATTAAGGTAATATGAATATCTGGAAAATCCCAAGAGTTTTTATCGTTTGCTTGATTTATTAAAATTGTTGCAAGAAAACAAGGGCATAAATCACATAAAATACTTCTAGAGGTCTATAAATCCGGAATAAATTCGTGGATGACCCCTATGGTGAATAATGACCTCTCATTAAATTTCATCGATTTATGTTGCTGTTTAGTATGATTTTCGATTTTCTTTTTGTTTGGGTGCAATAAATCACAAAACCACTTTAAAGAGTGTGAAAATTGTATCTAACAATTTTCGCAGCTCTTACCTGTGGTGGAAAATCATCAAAATTTTTATGTATCCTCCTAATGTACAACATGATGTTCTGGTAAATTTTCATGAATTTTGGATAATCAGAACTATTTTTCCTATTTTTAGGCCATTATAACTACCAAAAATTGGGAAAAATAGAATGCTTTTCTATTTTTCCCAATTTTTCCCAATTTTTGGTAGTTATAATGGCCTAAAAATAGGAAAAATAGTTCTGATTATCCAAAATTCATGAAAATTTACCAGAACATCATGTTGTACATTAGGAGGATACATAAAAATTTTGATGATTTTCCTCTACTGTATACTATTTTTCTCCTATTCTCTAAGGTTAAATACACTTAAATACACTTAAATACACATAAATACCCAAAACCGGTTTATACAATATGAAAACCACTTTTGGTATTTTTCCCAGATTACTTACACTGTAAATGATGTTACAAAAATTTTTGGTAATTTATTTTAACTGTTTGTTATTTATTCTTCAATTAATGGTTATTTAAGGGGGATAAAACAAGGAAAAATAGAAATAACCACTGAAAAATATCTTTTATATTTTTCCCAGCCTAGTTATGTATAATAACAGTTAAATAAAAAGTTTGAGTAATTTTGGAAACTGTTTTCTATTTATTCCAATTTTTATTAGAATAAATGCTCAAAAATCATAAAATATAATTAAACAGCTTGGAAATCCATTTTTATATTTTTCCTAGCTTAGTAATGTGCAATAACAGTAAAATAAAAAGTTTGAGAATTTTCATCCTTTGAATGCTATTTTTAGTGAATTTATTTGGTTATGAAGGCTTAAAAACTTGGAAAAGTAGTTAACCATATCAAAAATTCAAGGGAAATTTTCTGGAAAACCTCTATTGTATTTAGAATGAAAATACAAGGTTTGACAATTTTTGGAAACTATTTGATCATATTTTGCGTTTTTAGGAATTTAAAACACCTTTAAATGTGTTGAAATACCCTCAAATTATATTACTAAATCTGGAAAATTAATATCCAAAATTTTCTTAATCACATGACTTATAGAATTTCACCATTTCAGAAAAATCGTAACCAATTAATATAAAACCGATATTAGAACATAAATTTGGCATTTCTCTATATGTAGAGTTTAGTATATTAGCATTAGATTTCGACATGGAAACTCACTAGTGTGTGTTTGATGTCGTAGGATCCCGGTAGTCAGACGTTGGTGTATTCCGAGGCACCACTTGTACCTACTCGAAACATTGTGAGTATTCACCACTCCCCTATTTTCCGTTTTTAAATGTTTTGGGGTGGAAAAGCATGTCCTAAACTATTTATGTTTGTTGCATTTATTTTACTCATATAAACATGGTTGCTATATTTTGCATATTGTGAGTATTCACCACTCCCCTATTTTCCGTTTTTAAAAGTTTTGGGGTGGAAAAGCATGTCCTAAACTATTTATGTTTGTTGCATTTATTTTACTCGTATAAACTTGGTTGCTATATTTTGCATATTGTGAGTATTCACCAATCCCCTATTTTCGGTTTTTAAATGTTTTGGGGTGGAAAAGCATGTCCTAAACTATTTATATTCGTTGTATTTATTTGACTCGTATAAACTTATTTGCTATATTTTGCATATTGTGAGTATTCACGCACTCCCCTATTTTCAGTTTTTTTTATGTTTTGGGGTGGAAAAGCATGTCCCGAAAAACTATTATTTGAATGTTGTATTTAAATTGATTTGTATCAAACATGATTGCTATTTTATTGCTATGTCTCTCTATGTATGTCTATGCAACACGGAACATGAGAACTTATCGTACTAAGGCACTTCCCTTATCTCTAACCATTAACTCTTTGAGCCAATGGTCATTATGGATAGCGCTATTAGGAATTGACAACTCCTCACTCGCCCTATTGCTGGAGTGCATGATACCATATTCATCTATGGAACGATAAGCATAGATCTTGATAGGGCTTCAGTCATAGGTTTGGTTGAGACTCATTGTTTGCTCATACACATACAAACTCGTTTCTCGTTATAGCAATAAACTTGTTATTTATTATGGCAATAAACTCGTTACTCATTATAGCAATAAACTTGTTATTTATTATGGCAATAAACTCCTTTATCAATTTTAGCAATCAACTTTGTTTCTCATTATAGCAATGAACTTTGTTCTCATTAAAGCAATGTACTTGTATTTATAAAAAGTCTTATACCATATCTTGATTTTATAAACCTGTGAACTCACCAACTATTTTCATAGTTGACGCTCGTTTTACATGCTTTTTCAGGAAATAATTAGTAAGTGGATATAGAGATTCATCATCATAGAGCATGTTGCATCGTGTGGAAGTTATTTTATGAAGTTATATTTTGAACAATGTCATTTTGGAAAAACTTGTACTTTGTTTTGTTTAAGCTATGGGTTGTAAACTTTTAATTATTGCTATGGTGATGTATCTTTATCTTTTGTAATGAAACCTTTGTCGCTGTCATACCTTGCGTTTCCGCTTTAGCGGGGTGTGACAGAAATGGTATCAGAGCTAAAGTTATAGAGAACATCAGTTTTCCTTTAAGAAAACACAACCTATAACCAAAACTTATAAAAATTCTTTTTACATCAAACATATTACTAATATAATTAGGTCGGGAATTGTATCGTCCTGATCACCTATGTTTAATTAAGGAAAGATTTATACAAAGCTTGAGCTAATTATAATGGGAATATGTTCAACAAAATTTTTGAGAAAACTTTATTTCAAAAATTCAAAAAGGTTAATTTTGGTGTGTGTAAACATTGCATATTATAGGCATGCATTGTCATTTATTTCATATCTCATTGAATCTATGTCTCAGTCCACTATGTCGACATCATCATCTTCTCACGCTACCGCCTCAGCTGATGAGTCCGGCTACGTCACTGTTATTCCTCGACGTGATCCCCCCGCCTCGGTGGAGGAAGACCCCTCGGAAGACACAGAAGATACAGGAAACTCGGTGGAGATCAGCAATGACAACGCCCCGAGTCAGCAACGTGAGGCATTGCCTGCATCGGTGTTGCCACAACCACCACTTTATGGGCTTCGTATTCGGAGGACAGCAAGGAAGAGTGTCCCTATCCCGGGAAGGATAGCAACCAGTACAGCAGGACTTGGCACGGCAGGAACCAGTCGGGTAGGACCCAGCATGGCAGGACCGAGAGCACCCCCACCTCAGCGAGTCATAGGGATACCTGTCAGGCAGCCAGGTATGACCCTGGAGGAGTCCCGGAGAATGCAGTCGATGGCAGCGGGCCTACGTCACAGTCTCGCTGTGATAGCTGGGCATCGGGAAGTTTTGGATGAAGTGTTGACAAGGATGGACATCCTGTTTCAGCATTCGATGGAGGCTGCTGACACTGCTAGTGCTGCTAGACGAGTGGCAGGTCGTGCGATGACCGCATATTATGTGCTTGGAGGGCTATTACTGATTGTGGTGTTGATGTTTCTTGTTGGGATAGCGATTAGTATTTGGTTCTAATTTCAGTATTTTATTTTATTTTGTCATGAAACGAAAACCCATGCTGGGTGTCTTTTGGGGAAAAAACATTTAAAACTTTATTTTGGGAATTGATGTATTGCTTTGGTTTTAAGACTATTTCAAATGGTGATGAGAAGTTTATTTTATGTTTGAAAACTTTTACTATGAGGTCAAACCCTAGAATTTTCTTAGTCAATGGTCGAATAAAAAGATTTTTCTTTTCTTTCCTTTCTAAAATCTATATGCCTAGTATTAATGCAAACCATTAATTTGACAACACTTATGGTTTTCAAAATAGTAGTGAACTAAAAAAAAAATTATACATTATTTTATGTATTCATACGTATTTCTTCTCTTGTGTCTTAGAACCATGTCAGGAAGGCCTAATCGCGGGCGCCCACAGAACGAAACACCCGATGTTGCTCAAGTGGTAGCACAACAACTCATGGCAGCAATCCCAAACATTGTCACTCAAGTAACTGCGGGTCTTAATGCTAACCAAGGAAGTAGTGGAGGAAACCGGGGAAACAATGAAAGAGAATGCAACTACAAGTCCTTTATGGCCTGTAAACCTAAGGAATTCCATGGAAAGGAAGGTGCGGTTGGGTTGCTGAAATGGATTGACAGTATGGAGTCGGTCCTTCACATTAGCAAATGTCTCGAACGCAACAAAGTGGAGTATGCAACTTGTCTACTTCAGGATAGGGCATTTACCTGGTGGAATACTTTAGTGCAAACCCGAGGTCGTGCAGCGGCATATCAGCTAACTTGGGAAGACCTAAAGAAGCTGCTAATAGAGGAGTATTGTCCCAAGGATGAAATTCAGAAGCTTGAATCTGAGTTCTGGAACCATTCTATGGTTGGAACACAAATAGAGAAGTACACAGTCCGATTTCATGAACTAGCAAAACTGGTACCTCACATGGTTACTCCTGAGGAGAAACGGATAGACCGTTACATCTGGGGTCTGGCACCAGAGATTCGGGGAATGGTTACTTCAGCAAATCCAACTATTGTTCAGAGTGCAGTAAGTCTAGCAAATCGACTAACCAATGATGTGATAAGGATGGGAGCATCGACAAAGGAAAACTCTAGTAGCAAGAGGAAGCCAGCAGATCAGGGAGAGAAGAAGTATGGAGGCAAGTCAGGGAGGAAGCAGAAAGTCTCAAGAAACTTTATGGTAAGAGCCCAGGAGCAAGAACCAGTGAAAACTCAGGAACCGGAAGTCATGGAAGTGTAGGAGCGAAAGCAGTACTCATGACCGCTTCCGAAGTGCAATAAGTGTAACTTCCATCACAAGGGAGCTTGCCCAGTGTGCCAAAACTGTAAACAAACAGGCCATTACTCGAAGTATTGTAAGCTGAATAAGGATGGAAAAAGGGCATGTTACGAGTGCGGGAGTGCTGATCATCTCCGTAGTGCTTGTCCCAAACTGAACAAGGGGCCTGGTAACAATGGACAAGGCCAAGCTAGGCAAAATTTCCAAGGAAATCTAGGTGGGCGGCCAAGAGGTGTAGCCTTTGTGATTGGTGCAGAAGAAGCTCGTCAGAACCCTGAAGTGATAACAGGTACGTTTCTCATGAACAATCATTTTGCATCAGTAATATTTGATGCGGGAGCAGATAGGATTTTCGTTTCTTTAGCATTTAGACCGTTAATTGACTTGAAATCAAGAAAGATGAGGAATACTTATACTATTGAACTTGCTGATGGGTATGAAATTAGGGCTACTGAAATAATTCCTGGCTGTACTCTGAATTTAGCTGATAAACTCTTTAGCATTGACCTAATTCCTATAGAGCTAGGTAGTTTTGATGTAATAGTAGGAATGGATTGGTTATCCAAAAATAGAGCGGACATTGGTTGTTACGAGAAAGTCATTAGGGTACCTCTCCCCAATGGAGAAACCCTTATCATACACGGTGAGAAGCCAGGAAGAAGTTTAAACATTGTATCGAGCATAAAGATTCATAAGTACCTGAAAAAGGATTGTATCGCATTCATGGCCCACATGATAGAAAGAGAACCTTAAGCTAAGCAACTCAAGGAGATCCTGGTGGTTCAAAACTATCCCGAAGTGTTTCTGGAGGAATTACCCAGTCTACCCCCTCACAGACAGGTCGAATTTCGGATAGACTTAATTCCCGGAGCGGCACCGGTAGCAAAAGCACCATATCGCCTCGCGCCATCCGAGATACAAGAACTATCCGGACAACTTCAAGAACTTCTAGACAAAGGGTTTATACGACCAAGTTCTTCACCTTGGGGAGCCCCCGTGTTATTCGTCAAAAAGAAAGACGGGTCATTCCGAATGTGTATTGATTATAGAGAACTGAACAAGTTGACAATGAAGAATCGATATCCTCTCCCTCGAATAGATGACTTGTTCGATCAGTTGCAGGGCGCTTCATACTTCTCAAAGATCGACCTCCGATCAGGATACCATCAACTAAGAGTTCACGAAGGAGACATTCACAAAACAGCATTTAGAACCCGTTATGGACATTATGAGTTCTTAGTCATGCCTTTTGGACTAACGAACGCACCCGCTGTTTTCATGGATGTGATGAATAGGGTCTGTAGACCATACCTAGACAAGTTTGTAATTGTATTTATCGATGACATAATTGTTTACTCCCAAACCAAAGAAGATCATGAGAGACATATGAAGCTAGTGTTGGAGCTATTGAAGGAGCAGAAATTGTATGCCAAGTTCACTAAGTGTGAATTCTGGATTCGAGAAGTACATTTCCTTGGCCATGTAGTCGGCGAAAAAGGAATCCACGTAGATCCGGTTAAGATTGAGGCAATCAAGAAGTGGGAAAACTCCAATTACCCCAAGATTTAAGCGCCATTCACGACACATTCCACGTCTCCAATCGTAAGAAATGTTTAGTCCACGAAGCATTAATAGTACCTCTGGAGGAAATCAAGATCAATGATAAGCTAACCTTTGTTGAGGAACCGATAGAAATCCTTGAGAAAGAGGTGAAACAACTTAAGCGGAGTAAGATTCCGATTGTGAAAGTTCGATGGAACTCAAAACGCGGGCCGGAGTACACCTGGGAGCGTGAGGACTTCATGACGGAAAAGTATCCACAACTTTTCCCATGCGATGACAAACGATGACATAGAATGAATTTCGGGACGAAATTCTTTTTGAGTGGGGGATACTGTGACAACTGTCAATTCAGGTCATTCTCGGACTCATGCATCTTTTTATAAAAACCATACATGCACAACATGCCATGGCCTATTAGTATAAATTAGGTCAAAATCTTGCATGAACTAGGATCCAACTAAAATCTAGGACTAATATACTTGACTCTTACGATTCTACTAAGTTGTTTAACTACAATAGGAAATGCCAATACCCGAATTAGAATAAAACTTCAAACTTTGTTACAATTGAAAAAGGGTATAAAACCCTAAAAATAAATTAAAATATTCTGATTTCATCCCAATATGATGGTGAATATCAAACAATGTTCCAAAAACTCTAAAGAGCCCAAAAATCCAAATTTATAAACTTTAAAGCTTAAAAACTTTATAAAATTTCTATAAACTTCCTAATATAAAATTTTTATTAATCAAATTATAGATTATAATCAATGAAATATAAATTTAAATTATCATACATTAATCATAATTTATTAGTTAAAAACAAGATTTTTAAATAAATCAAAAATTGCTTAAAGAAACATTTTTATAAAAAATTAGGTTTTATAAAAATTGAAGGGAGAATTATATAATTTGAATTTTAGGAGAGAGGGAGCCCCTCTCACTCATAAAATTCGTGCATCCTCTCCCCCATGCCCTCTCTCTTCCCAAAACTTCAATCATTAAAACACAATCCCCACTCTTCCACTTCTCTCTTCACTCTCTCTCACACTCCACCCTTTCAACTCTCAAACTCTCCTCCTCTCTCTCCAAACCCACGAAAATCATCAGCCAAGAACACCTCTCCACACTCAAATCTTCATCTTCTAAGGTTGTTCTTCAAGGTATTCACGAAAATCCTTCATATTCCTTACTTTTCCTTCTTGTTTTTAAAGGGTTTTCCTGTACTTCTCCTCCTTCTACACCATTCTTTATGAACATTCATGAACATGTTCACGAATGTCGTGTTTGATGATGATGGTGGTAGGGTTTCACCCAAGAACAACATGCATGTTGTTTAATGCTGAAATCCAAGGACCAAAACCTATGTCAAACACTAAGGTTCAGATTTTTACAAGTTTTAAAGGCTCATACACCTTATGCATTCAAGTATTTCCTTTAAAAACATCACTATAACAAACATATGTCTATGCATGGTCTTCAAACCGTGATGCATGTGAAGAACACCAAGCTAAAGAGCTTGATGATCAAAGTACATTGTTAATAATGCATGTAAATGATTTTGTCTAGAAAAATATCTAAATGTTCTTTTATGTTCAAATGAAAATTTTTCCAGATTCCCATTAAGGTAATATGAATATCTGGAAAATCCCAAGAGTTTTTATCGTTTGCTTGATTTATTAAAATTGTTGCAAGAAAACAAGGGCATAAATCACATAAAATACTTCGAGAGGTCTATAAATCCGGAATAAATTCGTGGATGACCCCTATGGTGAATAATGACCTCTCATTAAATTTCATTGATTTATGTTGCCGTTTAGTATAATTTTCGATTTTCTTTTTGTTTGGGTGCAATAAATCACAAAACCACTTTAAAGAGTGTGAAAATTGTATCTAACAATTTTCGAAGCTCTTACCTGTGGTGGGAGACTCAGAAAAATAATGTCAGAATTTTTCATCATGCCTTTCTATTTTTCCCAATTTTTGGTAGTTATAATGGCCTAAAAAAAGGAAAAATAGTTCTGATTATCCAAAATTCATGAAAATTTACCAGAACATCATGTTGTACATTAGGAGGATACATAAAAATTTTGATGATTTTCCTCTACTGTATACTATTTTTCTCCTATTTTCTAAGGTTAAATACACTTAAATACACTTAAATACACATAAATACCCAAAACCGGATTATACAATATGAAAACCACTTTTGGTATTTTTCCCAGATTACTTACACTGTAAATGATGTTACAAAAATTTTTGGTAATTTATTTTAACTGTTTGTTATTTATTCTTCAATTAATGCTTATTTAAGGAGATAAAACAAGGAAAAATAGAAATAACCACTGAAAAATATCTTTTATATTTTTCCCAGCCTAGTTATGTATAATAACAGTTAAATAAAAAGTTTGAGTAATTTTGGAAACTGTTTTCTATTTATTCCAATTTTTATTAGAATAAATGCTCAAAAATCATAAAATATAATTAAACAGCTTGGAAATCCAAATTTATATTTTTCCTAGCTTAGTAATGTGTAATCACAGTAAAATAAAAAGTTTGAGAATTTTCATCCTTTGAATGCTATTTTTAGTGAATTTATTTGGTTATGAAGGCTTAAAAACTTGGAAAAGTAGTTAACCATATCAAAAATTGAAGGGAAATTTTCTGGAAAACCTCTATTGTATTTAGAATGAAAATACAAGGTTTGACAATTTTTGGAAACTATTTGATAATATTTTGCGTTTTTAGGAATTTAAAACACCTTTAAATGTGTTGAAATACCCTCAAATTATATTACAAAATCTGGAAAATTAATATCCAAAATTTTCTTAATCACATGACTTATAGAATTTCACCATTTCAGAAAAATCGTAACCAATTAATATAAAACCGATATTAGAACATAAATTTGGCATTTCTCTATATGTAGAGTTTAGTATATTAGCATTAGATTTCGACATGGAAACTCACTAGTGTGTGTTTGATGTCGTAGGATCCCGGTAGTAAGACGTTGGTGTATTCCGAGGCACCACTTGTACCTACTCGAAACATTGTGAGTATTCACCACTCCCCTATTTTCCGTTTTTAAATGTTTTGGGGTGGAAAAGCATGTCCTAAACTATTTATGTTTGTTGCATTTATTTTACTCGTATAAACCTGGTTGCTATATTTTGCATATTGTGAGTATTCACCACTCCCCTATTTTCCGTTTTTAAATGTTTTGGGGTGGAAAAGCATGTCCTAAACTATTTATGTTTGTTGCATTTATTTTACTCGTATAAACTTGGTTGCTATATTTTGCATATTGTGAGTATTCACCAATCCCCTATTTTCGGTTTTTAAATGTTTTGGGGTGGAAAAGCATGTCCTAAACTATTTATATTCATTGTATTTATTTGACTCGTATAAACTTAGTTGCTATATTTTGCATATTGTGAGTATTCACGCACTCCCCTATTTTCAGTTTTTTTTATGTTTTGGGGTGGAAAAGCATGTCCCGAAAAACTATTATTTGAATGTTGTATTTAAATTGATTTGTATCAAACATGATTGCTATGTTATTGCTATGTCTCTCTATGTATGTCTATGCAACACGGAACATGAGAACTTATTGTACTAAGGCCCTTCCCTTATCTCTAACCATTAACTCTTTGAGCCAATGGTCATTATGGATAGCGCTATTAGGAATTGACAACTCCTCACTCGCCCTATTGCTGGAGTGCATGATACCATATTCATCTATGGAACGATAAGCATAGATCTTGATAGGGCTTCAGTCATAGGTTTGGTTGAGACTCATTGTTTGCTCATACACATACAAACTCGTTTCTCGTTATAGCAATAAACTTGTTATTTATTATGGCAATAAACTCGTTACTCATTATAGCAATAAACTTGTTATTTATTATGGTAATAAACTCGTTTATCAATTTTAGCAATCAACTTTGTTTCTCATTATAGCAATGAACTTTGTTCTCATTAAAGCAATGTACTTGTATTTATGAAAAGTCTTATACCATATCTTGATTTTATAAACCTGTGAACTCACAAACTATTTTCATAGTTGACGCTCGTTTTACATGCTTTTTCAGGAAATAATTAGTAAGTGGATATAGAGATTCATCATCATAGAGCATGTTGCATCGTGTGGAAGTTATTTTATGAAGTTATATTTTGAACAATGTCATTTTGGAAAAACTTGTACTTTGTTTTGTTTAAGCTATGGGTTGTAAACTTTTAAATATTGCTATGGTGATGTATCTTTATCTTTTGCAATGAAACCTTTGTCGTTGTCATACCTTGCGTTTCCGCTTTAGCGGGGTGTGACAATATAGTCCATCCATTACTATACTTCCAACTGTCTTTAAGCGACCAATCCTTGGCGAACCTCAGATTGTCCTTTAACAGTTGTTTAACCACTTTAGTCATATTCAATTCTATTCCTTTTTCCCTCTTAATGCCCTAGGCATTTGGAAAATTTAGAATGGATTAGTATTATAGCACATGTAATCGATCCTATACCCGAAGCATATGGGACACGATTTATGATGTCTAACATAAAGACATGATACTTGACCAGTCTTTTGCTATAATGTTTTTATTTGCCATGTTGTCAAAATTTGAACTATGAATAGGGATGCCGTAATCATAATCGAATTTTGAGAGCGTAATTAACATATCTATATATATAATTTCCTTATGTTGAACCATTCCAACATAACATTCATATATATTTGACTAAATCTGATTAGAATCTCAATCTAAGCTTTTAGATTTGAAATGAAGTATGAATTCCCCACCTTTAAGTATAGCAAAACAACATTTCAAACCCTGAAACTTTGCGAATTGAAACTTTTGTTTTTTATGATTAATATTGCTAACTTGCAACATTCAGCATAATTGATTATTTTCCCACTAGCATAATAATTACTTTAGCATAATACTTATGCTCCGACTAGCTTTGACATGTACTCAGAAATCAGTTGGACTTCTAGAAATCAATACTTTAGTGACTTAGTTACCAAAGTTCAGATTTCAGAGATGAAATGATTTGATAAGACTTTATCTAGGCTTCTCAAACTCATACACCTTTCCTTAAATAGCTCACACGTGTGTCTAAACATTTTAAGAACATACACCAATAAGTCTCAAATGTTTAGTCCTTTTGCCATTGCTCACAATTCGGATTGTGAAAAGGAATGCCGTAATCATAGTCAAATTTGAGAATGCAAATATCACAATCTACTTTAGTGAAAGCGTTTCATCACCATCATTTTCATGAATCGGAGAGAAACCTTATGACACTTAGATTTTATGGTGTATGTGTTCCTATCCATGTGAATTTGTCAAACCATGACCATAAGACAAGGTTTGTGACAAATCCAAACTCATATGGACTAAACTTGTTCAATCTTAATTCCTTGCCACTTGGCAGTACAAGGGCCTACCATGTCTTCCAAGTTGTTAAACAGCTCACCCTGACTGATCAATGAAACTTTCATTGATCCAGGTGCTTTGCCTTATGCAAACAAATGAGAACTCATAGAACTCACATGCATAGTCAACTTTTAACTGGAATGGGCACTGAAACAATAATATGTCAACACGATAGGTTACAAACCTCAAATCGTGTGCCAGTGATAAATAATAGGTTTTATTCTTAATTAGTTCTTGAAACTTGTCAAGATTTTCAAGACTGCCACTGTCCTCTTGACATATAAGACTCTCTTGTCAAGAACCATTCCTTGACAAACAAATATTCAAGAGTTAGTGTGGATTCTTATCAAGACAAACACTTGGTCATACTTGGTCTTTGTCTTATCCAAGACATCACAACTTCCCAATTTCAAATGTACAAGAGTAAGAAACATTTTACTCTACATTTGACAAGTGTTATAAAACTTTCTTCAAATTTGTCACTCAAGTCACAATCTTGGAGCATAACTCTAAGATTTGGTTTTTGGAACGAAGTATGATTCATCTTCTTGATTTAACCATTTCAACAATTCATGATTCCTCTTCTTAGCCATACGAATGCACTAAGATGTCCTTATAGGATCAATTGTGATATGGTTTTTCATAATCATCAAGATGATCATAAAACACGATACTAAAGTACTCTCCTATCTTTTCAGATTGGAGAAACTTTTATCTTTCTGCATAATTTGATTCTTCTCATTCGTTCTTTCATAAATTGAAACTTTTCCAATGTTTCAGAATTATACTTAAACATGTAAGCATAACCATATTTACTTACTTTCAGTAAATCATGATGAACAGTCTTATCGATGTTTATGGTGGACCTTGACCAGTGCACAAGAATGTGTACTCGATCCCTTAGTCCTTCACTTGACTCACATATATGTGACAACCCGTAATTTCTATTCGTATAAAAGTCAAACTTGGTCAAATAACGTCAACTTAATTTTTATTCTATCTTATATGAGTAGAGTAATGTCTTTTAAGTGTTTAAACCTTGTATTCAAGGTGGTATGTGTTAAAGAAGGGAACTAGTTGGAACCGAGAAAGTTCGCACCACCTTTCCTCTCCTTTCCCTTCGGACCGCAATCCTCAGCCGTAAACCATCCTTGGGCCGTGAACCATGCTTCGGCCATGAACCCCTCGGAGCCGTGAGCCCTCCTTCATCTATATAGGATTCCAGCTGATTTATTCTTCACTTCTTCATTTCTGGCCGTGAACCCAAAGAATTCTCTCTTAAGTATCATCTTTCAAGTCTTCAAATGTTCTTAGATTATTGCTTGGATCTTCAAGGTGTTCATCATTTCATCGACATTCTAGTGATTTCTAGCCCGAATACGCTTGTTTCACCATCAAATCTTCAATATCTTCAAGACCATTGGGCCCTGAACTCAAGAACATCAAGTGTTCTTGGGCCGTGAACACCCCATATGGACTGTAAACACTTCTTGTGGGCTGTGAACACTAATCAGTTGCTTGATTTCGTTTCTAACACTTCTCTTGTAAGTAATTATTACATCCTAAGTTTTTTACTTGGTACCTTAGAGGTTATATTCACTAAATTCATGCCAATATGTTGATTATATTGTGATTTAGGACTTGATTTTGTCCCGGGAGCTAACTAGTGAAACATCCATCCTATATCGAACTTTCAAACAGATTACTCACTATCAAGTGACTTCATACCCCTACAATCAACCTTTTTATGGTTTTAAATGCTTTTATGGGGGGGGGGGGGGGAATACAAGTAGAACAAAATATAGTTGTGTTAACATTTACATGTGAAAATTTTCAAACAAAAGGATTTCTTATACTTAAATACTATGTTATCAAACAAAGTGTTTCAAATAATTTTATAAATTGACATCAAGTCATCAAGAATCCTTCAAGTGGTTAAAATCTTTTAATATGTTAAACTCTTTATATGTTTTACAATCTCTTTTAAACTTATATATTGTCAGAATCATGTCTATATATATTTAGTTATATAAATAAGGTTTAAAGGGCTTAGGACTGATAACTCGCTTTATTTCCCTTTCTTTTTTTGGATGTGGACTTAGGGTATCGGTTGTTTGTCCGAATGTCGTTTAAATTTTAGTTATAGATATTTATATATGTATATAGATATAAAAGTACTTCCAATTAGTTAAATGCCTTTGCAACATGTTGAGCAAAGGTGTGCATTGATGATAAGTCATTCAAATATAGAATGTACTAGTAAACTATAATAGGTATAGTTTAGAGGATCAATACTTACTATTTTCTAGAATAGGGAACATATACAAATCAATACATGCATACTATTACCATTCATTTACAAGAACAAGAAGGAACATACACACTATAACAAGTATAGAAAGGAACATACACACTATAACAAGTAAAGAAAGGAACATACACACTATTGTTGGATTAATGTCTAAGTCCATAACTATAATTGGTAAGACTTGACCCGACCCGGCATGGTCCATTTGGGTTGCATGACATCATGCACATGGATAGACTAAAATGTGAGAAATAACACTTAAGGATTATTAATATATGATAAGTTCTAATATATTAATAGGATTATTTAATTAGTATTGGTCAAGAATTAATTTAGAATTAATTAAGTGATCAAAAGAAGACTAATTAAATATATGGGTTGATTGTATAAATCACCCATACTTGTATAGTGGGCTAATGCTCCATGGATTATCAAGTTGGGCTAAAACCCATAGGATGCTCCTTGGATGATCCATGGTGTATTTGAACCCATGGATCCAAGGAAATGGAAAGCCATGACAATTAGGGTTTACCCTAATTGTGTCACACTATATAAATATCTCATTCTAGCAAAAATCGGCCACTCTGCATATAGAAGAGGGCTAGCCGATTTTCATTAAGTGTGTATTTTCCCTCAAGTTATTCCATGTGCATTTGGTGTTGTGTGAACCATTTGAGGTGTCACACTTGGGGCACTAGGCACTCAAGCTTCATGAAGACATTCTACATCAAAGAGAGAAAACATAGATCAAGGTATTTAGGGGTGCATGTACACTTAGGAGTGTTAGAATGCTCAAAACCCAACATTGGTATCAGAGCCATGGGTTGTTTTCTGTTATATTGATGCAAATGTTTTATTTTCAAAGTTGAAAAAAAAGGAAAAAAAACATGACGTTTGTCAAATTTTAAGATAATTACTTGTTTTTGTGAATAACTAATTATTTGTAAAATTTGAATCATTTGCTATATGAGTTGAATTAGGTCAAATTTAGTAAAATATAAAATGATATGATTATTTTATTTGTTTTAAAAGTTTGATCTAAAGAGTTTTTTGAAACCTCCATGAGTTATGGATATGAAAAGGTTTTAAAAAAAATTGATTCAAAGTTTTTCATGGAGTTACAAAACTTGGTCTTAATGTTTTAAAGTATTCCATAACTTGTTCTTAAGTTATGGAACATGAAAAAAGTTTTTTTTGTGTTATCTTGTTTTATGAGTTAATTTAGATTAATGAAAAAAAATTGTGTGTTAGTTGTTTTCAATCCAAATTAATCTAAAAGGAGTTCATAAAATGTGTTTTTTGTAACTTGTCCTCAAGTTACATAAAAGGTCACATTTATGAAGCTTAGAACTCATAAAAGTGTCATAGGTTACAAAAAAATGAAGAGTCTTGTCCTCATTAAGTGGTTTTATGAGTCAATAACTTGTCGTCAAGTTATGGAGGTTCAAGAGTCTCTTCATTAAATAATAAAAATATGTAACCTTAATTAGTTCCATAAGTTACAAATAAAGAAGAGTTACTTTCATTTATTGTTTAAAGTCTTCCATAACTTGTCCTCAAGTTATGGAACTTGAAGAGTTTTTTAATTAAAACTACTTTAAACACATAATTTATGGAATTAATTAGTTTTGAATAGTTTCGAAACATGCCCTCAAGTTTTGGAATTTGTAAAGTTTTCCTCATGAATACTTTAATTCCAAGTTAAGCCCTTAGAATTTTAAAAGTTAAAATTCAACCCTTATACTTTATAATATTATAAGTTAATAATATTTATATATATGTATAAGAGCAAGTCAGTTTTACCATTAGTAGGCCTCATTTACGAAGCCGGTCTATAAGGGGGTATAAGGTTACTGCCTATAAAATGGCAGTTTAATGGGTGTCCACTCTCACCCACCGCTTCCTTGACTGGTGGAGGGTCGTTAGCCGAACGGGTAGGACAAGGACTATAATTCTCCCTTCATTAAAAGTATTAATGATAAATACTAAGTAACTAAACTCTTATGAATACCCAATCTTAGTTACTTAGGAAAACGTGAATTTGGTGCTAACCCATGAAATTACAATTTGCACTTTGCTTAAGTCGGTTAGTGGAGCGTGTGTGGTTAACCGACACACTAGCTTGATTTAACAAGGTAGGCAAAGGGTAACTTAATGTTTATCATAGTATCGGTGGAGCGTGTGTGGTTAAACGGCACATCGATTGAGGGGTAAATATTTAAGAGTACCAAGTAATTTGCATGGTTACTTCACACCTTGTTTTGTGATCCTCGGCATCCCAGTCACAAAACCTGAAGGGCACACTCGAGATTGAAACATGCCTTTGAAAAATTCAATGAATCTCAAAAGATCTAGGAATTTTAAATCCAATTAAAACCTAATAAGATTATTTCGTTTTCATGGTGGAAATTGGTGAATCGTCATTCCCTCTTCCAAGATAGAAAATAGTTTGTTGGGTCCTAGCCTTAATATTTCATATTGGGTGTTATATTAAAGACTTAAATCAACTCACTTGAATATCTCCAGTTCAGACTTCTGTGATCATCCCAAATCTCTTGAAACAAGTTTTCCTAATGAAGATGATGTCCCATGATTGGTTCATGGAAAGCATACTTCTTTCACCTCCTCCAATTATTCTCCCTAACCCACAAGTTCTTGAAAAGTTTAAGGTCACTCAAGCCCTATTGGCAAGAAAGGTTTAGATGTGATCACATATTGGAGATGAAGTCACATATTGACAAGCTGGGAGAGTTGGGTGTCAAAGTCTTAATAAGGTTGGATGTTCAATCACTTTCTAAGTCACATAGTGAGTTCCTTTAGGACTCCTATGATGACAAGACCCTTAATGATCTTATCTATTTGCTTGGTGCTCTGAATCAGAAATGATTTGCAACACTAGTAAAGCAAATGTGATTAGAAGATCAACTTCCCAAAACTTTATGGAAATTGAAAATGGTGACACTGGAAATCCAGAAAAGCATTCTCCTCCCAATTGAAAGGGATCGGCCATAGTCAACTCAGTTGACCAAATGGTAAAGAGAAAGGCTAAGTCTGAGATAGTCCCATTACAAAAGGGTCCATAGGTTTCTATTGCCAAAGGAAGGGACACTGGTTGTGAAGCTGCTCAATTTACCTGAAAGATCTTAAGGAATGTAAAGTCAATAAGTTTGACTCTACTTCAGCTAAAGTCCGTTGTCTGACTCTATTAAGTTCCTACTTGGAGATTCTTATTACATGATGTGACAGGGTCACATGTTGATGTTTTAAGAATCAAAGAAAAGTGAAGAAACTTAAAAGAAGTATATGCTGATTCTGATCGCGAAGATGGATTTCATGTTGGTTTTGAGCATTCTAACACTCCTAAGTGTACATGCAACCCTAAATACCTTGGATCTATGTTTTCTCTATTATACATGCAATTATGAATATCCAAGGTATTATCCTAATCTAGCATACAAAACAATAAATATAACAAGATAGAATACATACCTCTTTGATGTAGAATATCTTCATGAAGCTTGAATGCCTAGTGCCCCAAGTGTGACACCTCAAATGGTTCACACAACACCAAATACACTTGGAATAACTAGAGAGAAACTTGAACACTCCTAAAATCGGCTATCCCTTTCTTATCATCCATAGTGGCCGATTTTTCCCAAATAATATGATCTTATATAGTTGTTACAATTAGGGTAAACCCTAATTGTCATGGCCTTCCATTTCCTTGGATCCATGGGTTCAAATACACCATGGAGCATCCATGGACTATCTTATGGGTTTTAGCCAAACTTGATTATCCATGGAGCATTAGCCCAATATACAAGTATGGATGATTTACACAATCAACCTATATATTTAATTAGTCTTCTTTTGATCACTTAATTAATTATAGATTAATTCTTGATCAATACTAATTAAATAATCCTATTAATATATTAGAACTTATAATATATTAATAATCCTTAAGTGTTATTTCTCTCATTTTAGTCTATCCAAGTGCATGATGCCATGCAACCCAAATGGACCATGCTGGGTCGGGTCAAGTCTTACCAATTATAGTTATGGACTTAGACACTAATCCAATAGTCTCCCACTTGGATACGTCTAAAACTATTATTGCGTATGACTTCAAGAACCGACTAGCAATCGTAGCTCTCAAAAGCTTCTGTCAAACTCTGACCTTGCCGATGATCTCTGACCTTTGTCAATGATTTGTCCATTAGATATGTGATCATATATTCCTCCATTCTAGATATCATATGGACTGAGACATGGATTATAAATCATTCTCTCTGTCCATTTGTTTTTTCCCGATTTCCGATTTATGACGACTGACTGATTGAACAAATCAAATCACTCCTGGCTTGGCCAAGCACTCACATGTGTCACTAGTAAATCAGCGAGGGGCCCACAGATATCGCTTTTATCCTGAAGGTAAAAGGAATGGATAAACTTCGACTCATATGGCTTGTTCTACTACTTGTTGAATCATACACAAAGGCACGTTTTATAACATCAAGTTACCAATGCGTTTTCGTGCAATTAATGTACAACCAACTCATAGTAACAACTCATATCTCTAGGTTTGAAGAATATAAGATATTATCGTCTCATGATCACTCGTGATAAAATCCATGAAGTGATTCAAATGAGCGCGGGTTGAGTCCAATACTCAGAACTTATGAGCACTCATGAATGTTGTAGCACCTCTTGGCTATGCCCCATACCTTGGACATCTACAAACCCGATTCATGACAGTCTTGATTCATATCTACTTCCGACATATGACCGACTGTGGATAGTTTGAATAGCTTAGTCATTCGAGAAGAACGACCTAGTTATTCTTGAAGTGAAAACATGCAAAGTGAAACACAATAATAATAGAATCCAATATGGTCTCAGAACTTATGAATATAAATAAAACATCTTTTATTTATCACCATATGATTACATATTATTCATTGTATACTGTTTCGGCTATCAACTTTATACTTAAATTAAAAACAGTAGTTGTCCCATGCTCCAAGAATGTACACTATGTTTTTCCTAAACACTAGTCATGCCATATACCAAGTATGCATACTATGTTTTCTATGATCTTTACTTTGTGAAATAAATCAATTGAACATAACTCCAATAATTCTCATTTCACAATCCCAAATCCTTACTGCAAATTCAAGAATTCCAAATTCCTGCCACTTACCGAAATCTGTTAGATTTTAAACTTACATGCACTGATCATCTTGTAATGATTATGTACAATGTCATAAAGACTTGTCAACAGAAATTACAGAGTATTCCAATAGAGATCAACTCCATGGAAATAATCTTCTTGCATTAACTCTTTCTAACCTTACATGGATTGAATAACTTCCAACTTTGAAACATTTTCCACATTCCATTTTGACTATCACTTCTGAATAAGAGTTGCCTCTTTTCAGAATATGTCAATATGGTCCTTCCAAAAATAACACTATACTTCCAACTGTCCCTGAGCAACCAATCTTTGGTAAACCTTAGATTGTCCTCGACAATTGCTTAATCATTTTAGTCATATCCATTTCTAGAATTTTCCCTTCTTAACGCCCTAAGCATTTGGAAAAAATTAGAATGATGAATATTATAGCACATGCAATCGATCCTATATCTGAAGCATATGGGACACGATTCATGATGTTTCACATAAAGACATGATACTAGACCAGTCTTTTGCTACAATATTTCTATTTCTATTTGCCAAGTTCTCTTAATACAGATTATGAAAAGGGATGCCGTAATCATAACCGAATTTTAGAACGTAAATAATAGGCCTATATATAGAATATCTTTATGTTGAGCCATTCCAACACAAAATTCATATATATATCCTTGACTAAGATTATTCAAACCTCAATCTAAGCTTAAAACTCACTCTAAGCCTTTTAGAATTGACATGAAGTATAATTTCCTCTCCCTTAATTATAGCAAAACAACTTTTCGACCCCTGAACTTTTGTTTTTCTATAATTAACATTTCTAACTTGCAATACTAAGCATAATTATCATGCTCCCACTAACATGATGATTATTAGCATAACACTTATGCTCCCACAAGCTTTGACATGTACTCAGAAATCAGCTGGACTTCTAGAAATCAATACTTTATTGACTTTCTTACCAAAGTTCAGATTTCTAATACGAGACGCTTTGATAAAACTTTATCATAATCATACACCTTATCTTAGATAGCTCACATGTGTGTCTAAACAATTTCAGAACTATGAAAAGGGATGCCGTAATCATAGTCTCAATTGTTTAGACCTTTGCCACTTCGTACAAGTCCATTTTAGTGTGCCGGTAAACCACACACGCTCCACTAACGACTTTGAGAATGCAAATATCACAATTTCTATCTACTTAAAATCTACTTAGTGAAAGTGTTTCCTCACCATCATTTTCATGAATCGAAGAGAAAAACCTTAGGACACTTAGATTTTTACGGTGTATGGGTTCCTACCCATATGAATTGTCAAAACCATAATCACAAACTCATATGGATTAAACTTGTGCAGTCTTAAATTCTTGCCATTTGGCAGCTCAAGGGTCTGTCATTGCTTCCAAGTAGCTGTGCAATCAATTGAGAACTCTCAGAACTCCTATGCAAAGCCAACTTGAATAGGCACAGAAATGTCAACACGATAGGTTATCAACCTCAAGTCGTGTGCTAGTGAAGAACCTCAGGTTTTATTCTTGATTAGTTCTTGAGACTTTCAAGAACTTTAAGACTCCCACTGTCCTCTTGACATATAAGACTCTCTTGTCAAATATTCAAGAAATAGTGTGGATTCTTTATCAAGACTAACACTTCACACAATTGGCCTAAGTTGGTCGTTGTTTTATCTAAAACATCACAACTTACCAATTTCAAATGTACAAGGGTAGAAAACCTTTTACTCTTACATTTGACTAGTTTTAACAAACCTTCTTTAAGATGTGTCACTCAAGTTACAATTTTGGAGTATGACTCTAAGAATTGTTTTGGAACTAAGTATGACTCATCTATTTGATTTAACCATTTCAACAATTCATGACTCCTCTTCTTAGTCATAAGAATGCACTAAGATGACCTTAGAGGATCAATTGTGATATGGTATCTTAATCATTAAGATGATCATAAACATGATACTAAAGTACTCTCCCATCTTTTCAGATTTGAGAAACTTTTATCTTTCTGCCATACTTTGATTCTTCTTATTCGTTCTGTCACACATTGAAACTTCTCCAATGCTACAGACTTATACTTAAATTTATAAGTATAACCATATTTACTGAACTTAAGTAAATCATGATGAATAGTCTTACAGATCTTTGTGGTGGGCTAATTAGTCTTAATTTTCCAAAGCTGAAAGTTCTCATTCATTATACTATATAAATTGCATGATTCCAAGTTTCGGTCCAGTTGAAACTTGGGTGATGAGAATCTTTCCTTATTTGGTAAATTTTGACACTACCACAAATGAAAGAATCAAATCCATTTTCCAATATTGCTATAAATGGAATCATATAGGCAACAATTTTTCACAAATGCCATTGTAAGGATACTTAAAATAAATAAAAGCAAAACCATTTTTCTTTTATTTTAAAACTTTGGGAAAACTTATCCTTACAATCCATATGGAAAACTTGTTGTTATCTATTCCTAAGCAATATATCATAACTCTTAAGTAACAGCCCAAAATTATGATCACCGAACCATGCAATCGAAATCCATCTTCGCGATCAGAATCAGCATGTACTTAATAGAGTTAGATAATGGACTGTACCTGAAGTAGAGCCAAACTTATTGACTTTAACATCCTTAGGTAAATTTGGCAACTTCGTGACCAATGACCCTTCTTTTGGCAATATAAACATATGGACCCTTTGGTAATGGTACATGGGACTATCTTAGACTTAGCCTTTCTCTTTACCATTTGGTCAACCGGGTTGACTATGGCCGATCCGTTTCCATTGGGAAGAGAATGCTCTTTCTGGATTTCCAGTGTCACCATTGTCACTATCCATAAAGTTTTGGGTAGTTGATCTTCTAATCAAATTTGCTTTACTAGTACACCAAATCATTTCTGGTTTAGCAGCACCAAGCAAGTAGATAAGATCATTAAGGGTCTTGTAATAGTCTGTTCCATAGGAGTCCCAAAAGAACTCACTATGTGACTTAGAAAGTGATTGAACATCCAACTTCCTCAAGACTTTGACACCCAACTCTCCCGGCTTGTCAATATGTGACTACATCTCCAAGATGTGATCACACCTAGACCTTACTTACCAATAGGGCTTGAGTGACCTTAAACTTTTCAAGAACTTGTGGGTTAGGGAGAATAATTGGAGGAGGTGAAAGAAGTATGATTTCCCAGGGATATCATCCTCATTTAGGAAAGCTTGTTTCAAGAGATTTGGGATGATCATAAATGCCTGAACTAGACATCTTTTGGGAGATATTCAAGATAGTTGATTTAAGTCCTTAATATAGCACCCAATATGAAATATTAAGGCTAGGACCCAACACAATACTTTTATAACTTGGAAGAGGGATGCCGTAATCCAAGCTATAAAATATTTGAAGGTAGGTGAATGACGATTCACCAATTTCCACCATGAAAAACGAAATAATTTTTTTAAGTTTTTACTTGGATTTGAAACTCCTAGATCTTTTGAGATTCATTGAACTTTTCAAAGGCATGTTTCAATATCGAGTGTGCCCTTCAGGTTTTGTGACTGGGATGCCGAGGATCACAAAACAAGGTGTGAAATAACCATGCAAATTACTTGGTACCCTTAAATGTTTACCCCTTAATCAATGTGCCGGTTAACCACACACGCTTCACCGATACTATGATAAGCAATAAGTTACCCTTTGCCTACCTTGTTAAATCCAAGTTAGTGTGCCGGTTACCCACACACGCTCCACCAACGACTTAAACAAAGTGCAAAGTGTAATTTCATGGATTAGCACCTTATTCACATTTTCCTAAGTAACTAAGATTGGGAATTAATAAAAGTTTAGTTACTTAGTATTTTTCATTAATACTTTTAATGAAAGGAGAATTATAGTCCTTGTCCTTACTTGTTCCGCTAACGACCCTCCACCAGTCAAGGAAGCGGTGGGTGAGAGTGGACACCCATTAAGCTGCCATTTTATAGGCAGCAACCTTATACCCCCTTATAGATCAGGTTCGTGAATGAGGCCTACTAATGGTAAGACTGACTTGCTCTTATACATATATATAAATATTATTAACTTATAATATTATAAAGTATAAGGGTTGAATTTTAACTTTTAAAATTCTAAGGGCTTAACTTGGAATTAAAGTATTCATGAGGGAAACTTTACAAATTCCAAAACTCGAGGGCAAGTTTTGAAACTATTCAAAACTAATTAATTCCATAACTTATGTGTTTAAAGTAGTTTTAATTAAAAAACTCTTCAAGTTCCATAACTTGAGGACAAGTTATGGAAGACTTTAAACTAATAAAAGAATGTAACTTTTCTTTATTTATAACTTATGGAACTAATTAAGGTTACACATTATTATGATTTAATGAAGTGACTCTTGAACCTCCATAACTTGAGGACAAGTTATGGAGTCATAAAAACATTCAATGAAAACAAGACTCTTCATTTTGTAACCTTTGCCAACTTTTATGAGTTTTAAGAAACTTTAATGTGACTTTTCATGTAACTTGAGGACAAGTTACACAAACACATTTTAGAATCAACTCTTAGTTTAAAATGGATCAAAGACACTTAATCAATCAACCTTTTCTATTAATCTAAGCAACTCATATGAACAAGATAATTGAAATCAAACTTTTTCATGTAATTAGAGTAACACTTAAACTAATACAAAACATGAATCTATTGACAATTATCTTTGAAATTGGATTGGCATGAACATTACCACATCAAAAACAAGTTTATAAGTCCAAAAACATCTTAGGGTAATGTTCCTAGTCCAATTCCAGCCAAAACAGTCAAATTTATGCTGTCAGGGGGGTCCAACTCGTCGAGTGCATTGCGACAACCCGAAATTTATTCCGTCACTGTAACCCTTTCCGTTAATAAAATTTATTTTATTATTAAAATTGTGCGTTAACTTTTAAGTTAAATAATTCACCTAGGGTTATTGTCATAATTTCCTACGTGTAGGAAATCAATAAAATCATATATAATTCCCTCGATAATCCTTTGGAAAAATTTCTAGTTTACGACTAAGTCGGGTTACGGTCACTTAATCGGGTAAAATCTTAAACTCCGTTTAATGTCGGGATTGGGTGTGTCCCCACCTAACTGTGGACTCAACCCCATATAAGGGTTGAGTGGACTCCATTTGAGTCTTTTCCCACCTTAGAACTTTCTCTCTCTACACTCTCTCTCTAAAAATCGGATTTTTGCTCAAGAATCACTCATTCAAGCTCCAAAATCGTAAGTAATCCTTCCTAGCTTGTTGTTTAACTTAACATGCATGCAAATCTGTGGGTTAAACTCTCCAAAGGACCCAAAAACTTGTGTTTACGGTTTGGGAACACCTCCCAAAACCGTAAACTCCCATAAGGGGGTTTTGAAGCCCCAAAACCCTTTCAAACCTCTTCTAATGTTCAACTATGGCTTAGGAACTTGCATGCATGAACTTAGAACCCCAAGATCATGAATTTTTGGGGGTAAACATGAGTTTACGGTCCATGAACATTCATGAACCGTAAACACCCCAAAATGGGGTTTTGATGCCCCAAACCCTCTTCAATGCTTGGCTAATGACCTAGAAACTTGCTGGAATGATCTTAGAACCCTAAAACATGGATTGAATGGTGAAAACATGAGTTTACGGTTTGGGAAGGTCTCCCAAAACCGTAAACACCTCCAAAGGGTGTTTAAGTGCCCTTAACACCTTGTATGGGTTACATTTGGGTCTAGAACCTTGCATGCACGACCTACAACCACCAAAACACATGAAAAATGGACACACATGAGTTTACGGTGGTAAACCCATCTGTTTACGACCGTAAACTCCCCAAGGAGTGGTTCAGAAACCGTAAACTCCATAAAGGGTCCATTCCAAGCCCCAAACACTTCCTAAGCCTTTGATTCAACCCTAGGACCCTTCTTTGTGAAGCATGAGACCTTGAAACACCCAAATGCACCATTCCCATGAGTTTACGGCCGTAAACTCATGGGGGATGTGGTCTTTGGACCGTAAACACCCCTAAGGGTTTACACTTGAGGAGTAAACTCCATATCAAGGCTCAACACTCCTTAGATGCAACCCGAATAATTCCTAACACTTGAAATAATGTGTTTTCGCGCCTCAGGTGTATTATCTTACTTAATTGGTAGTTCAATGTCTAATTAGATACACTTATGTATCTCCTCATGTTACATAGGATCCTCGCGCGTGTTCAAGCTCTAAATTGACACTTAGCATCCTAGCCGGCACATTTCTCGTCTGGTGAGTTTATACCCCTACACTTTTTCCGAGTTTTTCATGTTTTCAGTGGGGGAATACAAGCAAATCATAAAGGTTTTTCGTAACTTTAAAACTGATGTAATTATACGATTTTCTGATAAACTCTAGATACAATATCCCTTTTGTAATATGCGGAGCACAAGGGACGTTTTCTGAATATAATTACATAGTTTTCGAAACAACATAGAAACCTATCGAAACATTCAAATTATTATGGGAATAATTTGGGATCTTATTACTTGTTTTACGGATTCATATTTCATACAAAGCCAAGATATAAACTATGTCTGATTTAGTTTATCCATATCTGATCTAGAGTACCATGCTAAATAATTATGTTGTATTTAATTATTTATACTCTACTATGTTCCAAACGATTTCGAAACTCGATAATGACCAATTATCTCGTAAATTAGTTAATACTAGCTTGTGAGACTTGTCTTCGTTATACCCTTCCGGGTACTAGTAAATCCTCTCCGGAAGTATAACCAGAGTCTCCTGGAGGGAGAACGTGAAATTTGTGGATAGATCTATTCGGGACTGACAATCCCACACCTAAACTGCTAGCTACAGTTAGGCGGGCACGCCTGGGGTGACAAATTTTGGAAATCGAACGACGGCTGAAGAACGTCAAGGAGGTCACGGGTCAAATTAGTATGGTGATACGACTCACAATACGTATTAAATAAACTACCTTTGGTCACAGATTCCTTTCTTTCTTCTATAGTTTTATGTATTAAAACTACCTACTTCGTACTGGAGGGAATTTCCAGGATCATAACTTATGGTTTTCTTAACTTGTTGATGATTAGTCAAGGTTTTTCTCATTCTATGGAAATCAACTTACATGTTAGAAAATATGGGATTTTCTGGGAAAACATGCTTATGTATATTCATAACTCAGTAACAATGGTTTTCGATATAACAACAATCTTAATCAAATGAAATGAAGTATTTATTACAAGATTAAATAACCGGTTTTTCCTTATAAAACATGCTTATGAACTCACCAGCTTTATGCTGATATTTTAAAACTGCTTGTATTCTCAGGTTCTCGTTAGACAGGTATCCCGTTACTTTTGGAGAAGACGGAGTGTATAGAAGTCTCATCTTTACTTTTGATATACTGATGTATATAAACTATGTATTTCTCCACTCTCAAAAGAATGTAACTTTTCTTATGTAATGTAATGGTTGTGTTTACTCTGATTACTATGTTCAATGGTTGTGATACTACGTATGACGTCCTCCGCCCCGGAACGATTCCGCCGCCGGTTTCGGGGTGTGACAGATTGGTACCAGAGCTATTGTTTATAGTGAACTAAGTATACCGAACCTTACATGGTATACAACTATAAACACTAAGGGGCCTAAGTGCTCTAAACTAAATGTATACTTTCAAAATATAAGTATTTTTACAAAAGTATACAAGTATACCCGTCTCCCAGGAACCGTGCCTTAAGCAGAACAAAACAAAAGTATTTTGGATGTTGAACACTGCGGTTAAACCTGGGCAGTTATGTAATCATGTCTAGGGTCAATATAGCCTGATCAACTATACTTATTCGAGACATGACCAACATGTGCTTGGGAGTGACTTTGGTGTTACAACAGTCCTAAAACTTACCAAATATGTATCCAACTCCAAATACTATAGGAGTATTTTAGTCAAAACCGAATGCATTGTAGAAGTTCATCCCAAGTGTTGCTACTCATTCCTTCCTTAGCGATAGTTTACTTGCTTTAGTAACTTTTCCTATACTATCGCTTTGTAGAACACTCTAACTGCCATAATGAGATATCCCTTGTTTCATATCTCTTAATTCTATCCAGAGGACTTACCATCCTCTTCTTCCTGATTGGTTTAGAACAAGATGCCTCCCCGAAAAAGACCTATCAGGAGAAACGACGACACTCCACCACCACCACCGCCTCCTCAGTTTGATCCTGTCATATTCCAGGCAGCTATTACTGCTGCAGTGGCTGCTGCAATGTCACAAATGAATCCTGGTGGATCTGGTGGTCAGGGAGGTGGTATGCATCCCCAAATCCAGGAAGGTGGTCAGGAACGCCAGAAAGAATGCTCTTATAAGGATTTCATGAACGCAAAACCCACAACTTTCAACGGCACAGGAGGTGTTATTGCCCTGACTCAATGGTTCGAAAAGATTGAGTCCATATTTGAAATTTGTGCCTGTTCGGAGGCCAACAAAGTGAAATTTTCCGCTTGCACTTTCGTCAATAAATCATTAACCTGGTGGAACGGCCGGGTCAAGTCCTTAACCCTACCGGTGGCAAATGCTATGGGTTGGGAAAGCCTAAAAGAACTTATGATAGCCCAATACTGCTCACGGGGCGAGATGCAGAAACTCGAACACGAACTCTGGACCCTAAGGATGAAGGGTTCCGACATTGCTTCCTACACTTCTAGGTTTGAAGACCTAGCACTCCTTTGTCCGGGAATGACCTCCCCAGAAAGCAAAAAGATTGAACGATTCATTTGGGGGATGACCCAGCCAACCAAGGGAAATGTTTTGGCTGCGAAGCCAGACACCTTTGACAGCGCTAAATGTTTGGCGCAAACTCTGATTGATCATGGTGACGATCTCGAGGAAGTGGCCACCGTTCCTGAACCGGCTAAAGGGAGCGGTGAAAATAAAAAGAAATTCTGGAACAAACGAAAGGGTCAGGGTTCGCAAGGACCCTCGAAGAAACAACAAACTGTGGCAGTTCATGCTGCTACAACTCCTACCGCCGCTCCTACAACTCAAGCTCCTACCAGTGGATACACTGGTACCCTCCCCTGGTGCGACAAGTGCAGTTACCACCATCGTACTTCTGGACCTTGTCGTGAAAAGCTCTGCAACAATTGTGGTAAAAAGGGCCATCTGACTCGAGACTACAGAAACCCAGTCCAACAAACTACTCAGGCCTCTGGAGCAGGTGTTGTTCGAGCCTGCTACAACTGTGGGGAGATTGGACATTTCAAGAGAAAATGCCCCAAAGCAGCAACAACCAACAACACCGGAAGAGTTCTATCTATGGGACAAGAGGAGGCAGTCGCCGACCCCACCGTTGTCACGGGTACGTTCCTTCTCGACAACTCTTATGCATGCATCCTTTTCGATTCTGGTGCGGAACGTAGTTTTGTTAGCCATTCATTCAAACATCTTCTTAAACATAATCCTCAACCATTAACCAAAAAGTTTACCGTCGAAATGGCTAACGGCGAGAAAGAGAGCACTAACGAGATATACGTAGGTTGTACCCTTACCTTAAACGACCATTCATTTCCCATTGACCTTATGCCAGTCTCCATAAAAAGCTGTGATGTCATCATCGGCATGGATTGGTTGAGCCCCAATCGTGCTGATATCCTTTGTTTCGAAAAGGCTATACGTCTCAATCTTTCACCGGACGAAACTCTTGTAATCTACGGTGATAAACTCAGTTCAAACCTCCGTATCATTTCGTGCATCAAAGCCCAGAAACTCCTGCGGAAGGAGTGTTATGCATTCCTAGCCCACGTCATTAACGAGAAGCAGGAAGTTAAAGACCTCGAGAGCATCCCCGAAGTCTGCAACTTTCCCGATATTTTTCCAGAAGACCTCCCAGGAATCCCTCCTGAACGCCAAGTCGAGTTTCGTATCGACTTAGTTCCCGGAGCTACCCCCGTAGGCAAATCTCCCTACCGATTAGCACCAGCAGAAATGCAAGAGTTATCTAGTCAGCTCGACGAGCTGCTCATCAAAGGATTCATCAGACCGAGTTCCTCACCCTGGGGAGCCCCGATCTTGTTTGTGAAAAAGAAGGATGGATCCTTTCGAATGTGTATCGATTATCGGGAGCTGAATAAGCTCACAATCAAAAACCGCTATCCTCTTCCTCGGATAGACGACCTTTTCGATCAACTTCAAGGAGCCAGCTACTTCTCGAAAATAGATTTAAGATCGGGGTACCATCAGCTACGAGTCCATGAGGGTGATGTTCCTAAAACAGCCTTTCGGACTCGATATGGTCACTACGAGTTCGTAGTTATGCCCTTCGGCCTAACCAACGCACCGGCAATATTCATGGACCTGATGAATCGGGTGTGTCGTCCTTTCCTGGACAAGTTCGTCATCGTATTCATTGACGACATACTTGTCTATTCCAAAAACGAGGAAGACCACAAACAGCAATTGAAATCAGTACTGGAAACCTTGAGGACGGAGAAGTTGTACGCGAAATTCTCCAAATGTGAGACAACGGCGATGGGTTGAACTACTCAACGACTACGAGTGTGAAATCCGCTACCATCCCGGCAAGCCCAATGTGGTGGCAGATGCTCTCAGCCGAAAAGAGTACTCAGGTCGTAGAGTGAAGGCACTGACTATGGCTATCCATTCCCATTTATCTGCGCAAATCAAAGGGGCTCAGTTGGAAGCCTTAAGACCAGAGATCATGCCAGGCGAAGCCCTGAGAGGAATGGATAAAAATCTTGAGATCAGAAGCGACGGAGTCTATTGTTTCATGGACCGAATCTGGACCCCGAAGTTCGGAGGTTTCAGGGAGGTTACAATGAACGAAGCTCACAATACTAAATACTCCGTACACCCAGGTTCGGATAAGATGTACCTGGATCTCAAGAAACTATACTGGTGGCCAAACATGAAGGCAGAGATCGCTACCTTCGTGGGCAAGTGCCTGACTTGTGCCAAGGTGAAGGTCGAATATCAGAAACCCTCCGGTCTACTCCAACAACCAGAGATACCTGAATGGAAGTGGGAGAGGATTACTATGGATTTCATTACCAAACTACCCAAATCTCCGAGTGGGTACGACGCCATTTGGGTAATTGTCGATCGACTAACCAAAGCCGCTCACTTCCTTCCTATCAAGGAAAACTTCAAAATGGAGAGACTCATGCGAATCTACATCCAAGAGGTAGTCCGACTACACGGTGTACCTATGTCCATTATTTCCGATCGAGATAGCAGGTTCACTTCGAGGTTCTGGCAGTCACTATAGAAGGCTCTTGGAACTAGGCTGGATATGAGCACAGCTTACCATCCTCAAACAGATGGACAGAGTGAGAGGACCATCCAAACCTTGGAAGACATGTTGAGAGCCTGCATCATCGATTTCGGCGCGTCATGGGACACTCATCTTCCTTTGGTTGAATTTTCTTATAACAACAGTTACCATACCAGCATCAAGGCTGCGCCTTTCGAAGCCCTCTATGGCCGCAAGTGCAGATCCCCTCTGTGCTGGGCTGAGGTGGGCGACACACAGCTGGTCAAGGGACAAGTCCCTGACAGCACTCTCACTGGTCCAGAAATCATCCGCGAAACCACTGAAAAGATCATACGAATCCGAGAACGACTTAAGGCCTCTCGAGATAGACAAAAGAGCTATGCCGATAAACGACGAAAACCCTTGGAATTCCAGGTTGGAGACCGTGTCCTGTTGAAAGTCTCACCCTGGAAGGGCATGATACGCTTCGGAAAGCGTGGAAAGCTGAATCCAAGATATATAGGACCTTTCGAGATCCTAGCCAGGATCGGTCCCGTAGCCTACAAACTCTGATTACCTCATGAACTTAGCAATATCCATCCTGTCTTCCACGTCTCTAATCTTAAAAAGTGTCTTTTCGATGAGACCCTTGTGATCCCTCTTGATGAGATCAAGATCAACGAAAATCTGAACTTTGTGGAAGAACCAATCGAAATCATGGATCGAGAAATCAAACGAACGAAACAAAGCCGCATCCCGATAGTGAAGGTTCGCTGGAATGCCAAGCGGGGACCCGAATTCACTTGGGAGCGCGAAGAGTCGATGAAACAGAAATATCCACATCTCTTTCCAAATCCATGATTGTATCTTAAATTTCGGGACGAAATTCCCTCTAACGAGGGGATGATGTGACAACCCGAAATTTATTCCGTCACTGTAACCCTTTCCGTTAATAAAATTTATTTTATTATTAAAATTGTCCGTTAACTTTTAAGTTAAATAATTCACCTAGGGTTATTGTCATAATTTCCTACGTGTAGGAAATCAATAAAATCACATATAATTCCCTCGATAATCCTTTGGAAAAATTTCTAGTTTACGACTAAGTCGGGTTACGGTCACTTAATCGGGTAAAATCTTAAACTCCGTTTAATGTCGGGATTGGGTGTGTCCCCACCTAACCGTGGACTCAACCCCATATAAGGGTTGAGTGGACTCCATTTGAGTCTTTTCCCACCTTAGAACTTTCTCTCTCTACACACTCTCTCTAAAAATCGGATTTTTGCTCAAGAATCACTCATTCAAGCTCCAAAATCGTAAGTAATCCTTCCTAGCTTGTTGTTTAACTTAACATGCATGCAAATCTGTGGGTTAAACTCTCCAAAGGACCCAAAAACTTGTGTTTACGGTTTGGGAACACCTCCCAAAACCGTAAACTCCCATAAGGGGGTTTTGAAGCCCCAAAACCCTTTCAAACCTCTTCTAATGTTCAGCTATGGCTTAGGAACTTGCATGCATGAACTTAGAACCCCAAGATCATGACTTTTTGGGGGTAAACATGAGTTTACGGTCCATGAACATTCATGAACCGTAAACACCCCAAAATGGGGTTTTGATGCCCCAAACCCTCTTCAATGCTTGGCTAATGACCTAGAAACTTGCTGGAATGATCTTAGAACCCTAAAACATGGATTGAATGGTGCAAACATGAGTTTACGTTTTGGGAAGGTCTCCCAAAACCGTAAACACCTCCAAAGGGTGTTTAAGTGCCCTTAACACCTTGTGTGGGTTACATTTGGGTCTAGAACCTTGCATGCATGACCTACGACCACCAAAACACATGAAAAATGGACACACATGAGTTTACGGCGGTAAACCCATGTGTTTACGACCGTAAACTCCCCAAGGAGTGGTTCAGAAACCGTAAACTCCATAAAGGGTCCATTCCAAGCCCCAAACACTTCCTAAGCCTTTGATTCAACCCTAGGACCCTTCTTTGTGAAGCATGAGACCTTGAAACACCCAAATGCACCATTCCCATGAGTTTATGGCCGTAAACTCATGGGGGATGTGGTATTTGGACCGTAAACACCCCTAAGGGTTTACACTTGAGGAGTAAACTCCATATCAAGGCTCAACACTCCTTAGATACAACCCGAATCATTCCTAACACTTGAAATAAAGTGTTTTCGCGCCTCGGGTGTATTATCTTATTTAATTGGTAGTTCAATGTCTAATTAGATACACTTATGTATCTCCTCATGTTACATAGGATCCTCGCGCGTGTTCAAGCTCTAAATTGACACTTAGCATCCTAGCCGGCACATTTCTCGTCTGGTGAGTTCATACCCCTACACTTTTTCTGAGTTTTTCATGTTTTCAGGGGGGGAATACAAGCAAATCATAAAGGTTTTTCGTAACTTTAAAACTGATGTAATTATACGATTTTCTGATAAACTCTAGATACAGTATCCCTTTTGTAATATGCGGAGCACAAGGGACGTTTTTTGAATATAATTACATAGTTTTCGAAACAGCATAGAAACCTATCGAAACATTCAAATTATTATGGGAATAATTTGGGATCTTATTACTTGTTTTACGGATTCAGATTTCATACAAAGCCAAGATATAAACTATGTCTGATTTAGTTTATCCATATCTGATCTAGAGTACCATGCTAAATAATTATGTTGTATTTAATTATTTATACTCTACTATGTTCCAAACGATTTCGAAACTCGATAATGACCAATTATGTCGTAAATTAGTTAATACTAGCTTGTGAGACTTGTCTTCGTTATACCCTTCGGGGTACCAGTAAATCCTCTCCGGAAGTATAACCAGATTCTCCTGGAGGGAGAACGTGAAATTTGTGGATAGATCTATTCGGGACTGACAATCCCACACCTAAACTGCTAGCTACAGTTAGGCGGGCACGCCTGGGGTGACAAATTTTGGAAATCAAACGACGGCTGAAGAACGTCAAGGAGGTCACGGGTCAAATTAGTATGGTGATACGACTCACAATACGTATTAAATAAACTACCTTTGGTCACAGATTCCTTTCTTTCTTTTATAGTGTTATGTATTAAAACTACCTACTTCGTACTGGAGGGAATTTCCAGGATCATAACTTACGGTTTTCTTAACTTGTTGATGATTAGTCAAGGTTTTTCTCATTCTATGGAAATCAACTTACATGTTAGAAAATATGGGATTTTCTGGGAAAACATGCTTATGTATATTCATAACTCAGTAACAACGGTTTTCGATATAACAGCAATCTTAATCAAAGGAAATGAAGTATTTATCACAAGATTAAATAACTGGTTTTTCCTTACAAAACATGCTTATGAACTCACCAGCTTTATGCTGATATTTTAAAACTGCTTGTATTCTCAGGTTCTCGTTAGACAGGTATCCCGTTACTTTTGGAGAAGACGGAGTGTATAGAAGTCTCATCTTTACTTTTGATATACTGATGTATATAAACTATGTATTTCTCCACTATCAAACGAATGTAACTTTTCTTATGTAATGTAATGGTTGTGTTTACTATGATTACTATGTTCAATGGTTGTGATACTACGTATGACGTCCTCCGCCCCGAAACGATTCCGCCGCCGGTTTCGGGGTGTGACATGCATGAACCAACTCGGTGAGTTGGATCGTTTTGATCACTTTTTAGGCATGGACTCGACGAGTCTCCTGATGGACTCGACGAGTCTGTTGCCCAGACAGCAAAAAACTTCGATTTTTTAAGCAGTTTTGCAAGTATAACAAGAAAACAAGCCTAGGCTCTGATACCACTGTTGGGTTTTGAGCATTCTAACACTCTTAAGTGTACATGCAACCCTAAATACCTTGGATCTATGTTTTTTCTATTATACATGCAATTATGAACATCCAATGTATTATCCTAATCTAGCATACAAAACAATGAATATAACAAGATAGGATACATACCTCTTTGATGTAGAATGTCTTCATGAAGCTTGAATGCCTAGTGCTCCAAGTGTGACACCTCAAATGGTTCACACAACACCAAATACACTTGCAATAACTTGAGAGAAACTTGAACACTCCTAAAATCGGCTAGCCCTTTCTTATCATCCATAGTGGCCGATTTTTCCCAAAGAATATGATCTTATATAGTTGTTACAATTAGGGTAAACCCTAATTGTCATGGCCTTCCATTTCCTTGGATCCATGGGTTCAAATACACCATGGAGCATCCATGGACCATCCTATGGGTCTTAGCCAAACTTGATTATCCATGGAGCATTAGCCCACTATACAAGTATGGATGATTGACACAATCAACCCATATATTTAATTAGTCTTCTTTTGATCACTTAATTAATTCTAGATTAATTCTTGATCAATACTAATTAAATAATCCTATTAATATATTAGAACTTACAATATATTAATAATCCTTAAGTGTTATTTCTCTCATTTTAGTCTATCCAAGTGCATGATGCCATGCAACCCAAATGAACCATGTCGGGTCGGGTCAAGTCTTACCAATTATAGCTGTGGACTTAGACACTAATCCAACATTTCGATCGCATGGTTCGGTGATCAGAATTGTGAGCTGTTGCTTAAGAGTTATGATATATTGCTTAGGAATAGATAACAACAAATTTTTCATATGTATTTTCATTGTAAGGATAAGTTTTTCCGCAAGTTTTAAAATAAAAGATAAGGTTTTATTTTCATTTATGTTAAATATCCTTACAGTGGCATTTGTGAAAAATGGTTTTTTATATGATTCCATTGATAGCAATATTGGAAAATGGATTTCATTCTTTTGGTTGTGGTAGTGTCATAATTTTCCAAATAAGGAAAGGTTCTCATCACCCAAGTTTCAATTGGATAGAAACTTGAAATCATGCAACTTGTATTGTGTGGTGAATGAGAATTTTCATTTTTGGAAAATAAAGACTAATTCCTTGTTCACATGTATATGAGAGTCAAGTGAAGGACAAAGGGATCGGGTACACTTAGTTCTGCGATGGTCAGGTCCACCACAAAGATCGATAAAACTATTCGTCATGATTTATTAAAGCCTAGTAAATATGGTTATACTTACAAGTTTAAGTATAATTCTTAAACATTGAAAAGGCTTCAATGTATGGCAAAACAAATAAGAAGAATCAAATTTGGCAGAAAGATAAAAGTTTCTCAAATCTGAAAAGATGGGAGAGTACTTTAGTATCATGTTTATGATCATCTTAATGATTAAGAAACCATGTCACAATTCCTCCTCTAAGGACATCTTAGTGCATTATTATGGCTAAGAAGAGGAGACATGAATTGTTGAAGTGGTTAAATCAAGAAGATGAGTCAGACTTCGTTCCAAAACAAGTCTTAGAGTCATACTCCAAGATTTTAACTTGAGTGACACATCTTAAAAAGGTTTTAACACTTGTCAAATATAAGAGTAAAATGTGTTCTACTCTTGTACATTTGAAATTGGTAAGTTGTGATGTTTTGGATTAAACAGAGACCAACAAAGGCCAATTGTGTGAAGTGTTTGTCTTGATAAAGAATCTGCACTATCTCTTGAATATTTGGCAAGATAGTCTTATATGTCAAGAGGACAGTGGGAGTCTTAAAAGTCTTGAAAGTCTCACGAACTAATCAAGAATAAAACCTGAAGTTCTTGACTAGCACATGCCTTGAGGTTTATAACCTATCGTTTTGACATTTCTGTGCCTATTCAAGTTGGCTTTGCATAGGAGTTCTGAGAGTTCTCAATTGGTTGCACAGCTACTTGGAAGCAATGGCAGGCCCTTGTACTGCCAGGTGGCAAGAAGCTAAGGTTGCACAAGTTCAATCCATATGAGTTTAGATTTGTCACTAACCTTATCTTAAGGTTATGGTTTTGACAAATTCACATGGATAGGAACACATACACCATAAAATCTAAGTGTCATAAGGTTTCTCTCCGATTCATGAAAATGATGGTGAGGAAACGCTTTCACTAAGTAGATTTTAAGTAGATAGCAATTGTGATATTTGCATTCTCAAAGTCGTTAGTGGAGCGTGTGTGGTTAATCGGCACACTAACATGGATTTGTGAGAAATGGCAAAGGTCTGAACAATTGAGACTATGATTACGGCATCCCTTTGTTGGATTAATGTCTAAGTCCATAACTATATTTGGTATGTACTTGACCCGACCCGGCATGGTCCATTTGGGTTGCACTTCACCGGCACAATTTATATGGATAGTCTTTTGAGAATAGTATATTTATGATTTATATTAATATATTATAAGTTCTAATATATTAATATGGAATCATATTATTTAATTAGTATTGATCAAGAATTAATTTAGAATTAATTAAGTGATCAAAAAGAACTAATTAAATATGGACTTTTATATATATATATGGAATGGGCCAAGTTCATTTAGGTTGGGCTAAGATTTCATGGATGGTCCATGGAGCTTTTAACCCATGGATCCTATGTAAATGAAAGGTCATGGGTATTAGGGTTTACATGGATGTAACCCTAATCCTCCATAATATATAAAGGGGTCCTTGGCTCACAAAATTGGCACAAGTGTGTGAAAATAAGAGTGGGCCGATTTTAGTGTGCATACATATTCTCTCAAGTTCTTCCAAGGTGTTTTGGTGATTTGTGATTCCATTTGAGGCTTCCACACTATTGGTGCTAAGCTCTTAAAGCTTGAAGACATCAAGCTACATCAAAAGGTATGTCATCTAACTAGAACTTTGTAGTATAGGTGCTTCATAATATGCTAGTTAGGATGAAACCTTGGAATAGTTAATATTTGCATGTATAATAGAGAAAACATAGATCCAAGGTTTATAGGGTTGCATGTACACCATAGGAGTGTTAGAATGCTCAAAACCCAACGGTGGTATCAGAGCCATGGGTTGTTTTCTATTATATTGATGCAAATGTTTTATTTTCAAAGTTGGAAAAAAAAGAAAAAAAACATGACGTTTGTCAAATTTTAAGATAATTACTTGTTTTTGTGAAAAACTAATTATTTGTAAAATTTGAATCATTTGCTATATGAGTTGAATTAGGTCAAATTTAGTAAAAGATAAAATGATATGATTATTTTATTAGTTTTAAAAGTTTGATCTAAAGAGTTTTTTGAAACCTCCATAAGTTATGGATATGAAAAGGTTTTTAAAAAAATTGATTCAAAGTTTTTTATGGAGTTACAAAACTTGGTCTTAATGTTTTAAAGAATTCCATAACTTGTTCTTAAGTTATTGAACATGAAAAGTTTCATCATAAAACAAGTATTTAACTCCATATGTTATGGAATCCAAAAGTTTTCAAGAGTTACAAAACTTGCCCTCAAGTTTTGGAATTTGGAAAAAGTTTTTTTATGATAAAAACAAAGAATTGAATTCTAAAACTCTTGGGTTCATAACTTACACAATTAATTAAATGGTTTTAATTTAGAATTTAATAATTGGAATTATGATGTTTTATTGAATAATTCAATTAACTCTTATGGACTTTATTAATAGATAATTAAAGTGTTTAATTAAAAGAGAATTAATAATTCCATAATGACATGGTTTAAATTTAATTAAATTAAGAGTATAGTTTAATTAATAGATTAAACCACCAAGTATTTTAAATGTCTAAAATACACCCTTATACTATTATAATATTAAAAGTTTAATATATTATATGTATAAGAGCAAGTCAGTCTTACTGTCACACCCCGCTAAAGCGGAAACGCAAGGTATGACAGCGACAAAGGTTTCATTGCAAAAGATAAAGATACATCACCATAGCAATATTTAAAAGTTTACAACCCATAGCTTAAACAAAACAAAGTACAAGTTTTCCAAAATGACATTGTTCAAAATATAACTTCATAAAATAACTTCCACACGATGCAGCATGCTCTATGATGATGAATCTCTATATCCACTTACTAATTATTTCCTGAAAAAGCATGTAAAACGAGCGTCAACTATGAAAATAGTTAGTGAGTTCACAGGTTTAAAAAATCAAGATTTGGTATAAGACTTTTCATAAATACAAGTACATTGCTTTAATGAGAACAAAGTTCATTGCTATAATGAGAAACAAAGTTGATTGCTAAAATTGATAAACGAGTTTATTGCCATAATAGATAACAAGTTTATTGCTATAATGTGTAACGAGTTTGTATGTGTATGAGCAAACAATGAGTCTCAACCAAACCTATGACTGAAGCCCTATCAAGATCTATGCTTATCGTTCCATAGATGAATATGGTATCATGCACTCCAGCAATAGGGCGAGTGAGGAGTTGTCAATTCCTAATAGCGCTATCCATAATGACCATTGGCTCAAAGAGTTAATGGTTAGAGATAAGGGAAGGGCCTTAGTACGATAAGTTCTCATGTTCCGTGATGCATAGACATACATAGAGAGACATAGCAATAAAATAGCAATCATGTTTGATACAAATCAATTTAAATACAACATTCAAATAATAGTTTTTCGGGACATGCTTTTCCACCCCAAAACATAAAAATTGAAAATAGGGGAGTGTGTGAATACTCACAACGTTTCGAGTAGGTACAAGGGGTACTTCGGAATGCACCAACGTCTTACTACCGGGATCCTACGACATCAAACACACACTAGTGAGTTTCCATGTCGAAATCTAATGCTAATATACTAAATTCTACATATAGTGAAATGTCAATTTATGTTTTAGTATTTGATTTTATATTAATTGGTTACACTTTTCTGAAATAATGAAATTCTACAAATCGTGCGATTAATTACAACATTGGAATATAAATTTTCCAAATTTTTAAGTCCTTATTACAACATAAATTCAAGGAAATAGCATTCAAAGGATAAAAATTCTCAAACTTTTTATTTAACTGTTATTACACAATACTAAGCTGGGAAAATTATAAAAATGGATTTCCAAACTGTTTAATTATATTTTATGATTTTTGAGCATTTATTCCAATAAAAATTGAAATAAATAGAAAACAGTTTCCAAAATTACCCAAACTTTTTATTTAACTGTTATTATACATAAATAGGCTGCGAAAAATATAAAAGATATTTTTCAGTGGGTATTTCTATTTTTACTTGTTTTATTCCTTTAAATAATCTTTAATTGAAGAAATAATATTAAACATTTAAAATAAATTACCAAAAATTTTTGTAACATCATTTACAGTATAAATAACCTGAGAAAAATATCAAAAGTGGTCTTCATATTATATAATCCGGTTTTGGGTATTTATGTGTATTTAAGTGTAATTAACTTTAGAAATTAAGAGAAAAATAGTTTACAGTGGAGAAAAATCCTTAAAATTTTTGATGTAACCTCCTACTGTACAACATGATGCTCTGGTAAATTTTCATGAATTTTGGATAATCAGAACTATTTTTCCTATTTTTAAACCATTATAATTACCAAAATTTGGGAAAAATAGCAAGGCATAATGAAAAATGTTGAAATTATTTTTCTGAGTCATCCATCACAGGTAAGGTATGCGAAAATTGTTAGATAAAATTTTCACACTCTTCAAAGTGGTTTTGTGATTTATTATATCCTAACAAAAAGAAAATTGGAAATCATACCAAACAACAACAAAAATTGATGAAATTTAGTGAGGGGTCATTATCCATCATAAGGGTCATTCATGAATTTGTTCCGGATTTATTGACCTCTGGAAGTATTTTATGTGATTTATGCCCTTGGTTTCTAGCAATAACTTTAATAAATCAAAGAAATAATAAAAGCTTTTGGTATTTTACAGATTATCACATGCATGTGAGGGCTTTCAAAAGGAAAAATGTTCGAAATTTATTCAGAAGGAAAATAGGGGTATTGAACCCAAACAAATTAAGAAATGTTGCATGCAATGGTGCATGAGATATAAATGTGGCTGAAGTTCATGAATTTATGTAGCCCATTCAGTGGGGTTTTAAGCCACGAAATTTCAACCATCATTCACTGGATATGTTAAGTTTCTAAAGTATTTTTCCCCAGATTTATGGTTGGGTTTAAGGACATTGATCATGCAAGGCAAAAATGGTGATCATAGAAAAAGAGTTGTTTGCGCAACCATTTTGTAAAAATTCCCAAAAATCGGATATTTAATATTTTACAGTGAGACCAGATGCGTTTGAAAGTTAACTCATGGAGTTATCCAATACAAAAAGAATATCATGATTTGGTTAAGAAATGACCGAGATATGGTCGTTCAAAGCTGAATAAAGTAATCTGGCAGATTGCATGTTTGCTTTAAGTGCATCCTTAGGACATTTTGACAAGAACATCATGCATGCCTTTGATAAGGTCCAATTTCTAGCACATGCATGGAGTTAATGAGCATCCAAGATGTACTAGAAATGGTGTAAATGCTTTTGACCATGCAAGAACACAAAAGAAATGGAGAAGAAGATGTAATACTTGTTTTTGAAGTCAGATGAACATATGTGCATCATTTTCACTCCTTGCATGGGTTTGATCCCGGATTTTCACCATTTCAAACACATGCATTGTGTTATGGTGAGAATCTACAAACCACAAGGGGAAAATAAAGATTTCTAGCCTTGGAAAGGCATAGAATCCGAAAAGAAGAGAAAACTAAGAAGAAAAGGAAGTAGAATCATGAAACTATGGAAGAAGATGTTGTTGTTTACCTTGGTTTTGATCTTGAGGGAAGTAAGAACACTTCAAGGTCTTCTAAATCTCGAAATTTGGCAGAGGAATGGGGAGAATTTCGTGAGTTAGAGAGAGAGAGAGGAAGAGAGTTTGTGTGTGTTAGAAGGGTGGAGTGTGAGAGAGTGAAGAGAGAAGAGGTAGAGTGAGGGAGAAGTTCTAATGATTGAGTTTTGGGAAGAGGGAGCATGGGGAGAGGGGAGATGGCCGGTTTTTGAGTGGGTTAGGAGCCCTCTCTCTCCAAAAATTCAAATTAATAATTTCCCTCTTCATTTTTTTATAAAAATCTAATTTTTATAAAAGTGATTCTTTAAGCAGTTTGATTTATTTAAAAGTCTTGTTTTTAACTAATTAATTATGATTAATGCATGATAAATTATATTTCTATTTCATTGGTATAATCCATAATTTGATTAATAAAAATTTGATATTAGGAAGTTTATAGCCAAATTTTATAAAGTTTTTAAGCTTTAAGATTTATAAATTTGGATTTTGGGCTCTTTAGGGTTTTTGGAATATTGTTTGATATTCATCATCATAATGAAGTATAATTAGAATATTTTAATATATTTTTAGGGTTTTATACCCTTTTTCAATTATAACAAAGCTTGAAAGTTTCATTCAAATTATAGCATTGGCATTTCCTATTGTAGTTAAGCAACTTACTAGAATCGTAAGTGTCAAGTATATTAGTCCTAGGTCTTAGATGGATCCTAGTTTATGTAAGATTTTGACCTAATTTATACTACTAGGTCATGGCATGATGTGCATGAATGGTTATTATAAAGATGCATGAGTCCGAGAATGATCTGAATTCACAGTTGTCACAGTATCCCCCACTTAAAAAAAATTTCGTCCCGAAATTCATTCTATGTCATCGCTTGTCATCGCATGGGAAAAGTTGTGGATACTTTTCCTTCATGAAGTCCTCACGCTCCCAGGTGTACTCCGATCCGCGTTTTGAGTTCCATCGAACTTTCACAATCGGGATCTTACTCCGCTTAAGTTGTTTTACCTCCCTGCCAAGGATTTCTATCGGTTTCTCAACGAAGTTTAGCTTATCATTGATCTTAATTTCCTCCAGGGGTACTATCAATGTTTCGTTGGCTAGACATTTCTTAAGATTGGAGACGTGGAATGTGTCATGAATGGCGCTTAACTCTTGGGGCAACTGGAGTTTATAAGCTACCGGACCAATCCTTTCAATGACTTCAAAGGGTCCAACATATCTCGGGCTTAGTTTTCCTTTCTTACCAAAACGCACAAGCCCTTTCCAAGGCGACACTTTTAAAAGTACCTTGTCTCCTACTTGGAATTCTAATGCTTTTCGACGATTATCCGCATAACTTTTCTGACGATCTCTAGCAGCTTTAAGCCTATCATTGATGATAGCAATCTTGTCAGATGTTTCCTGGATAAGTTCGAGTCTAGTCAACTGTCTGTCTCCGATTTCTGTCCAGCATAAGGGCGAACGACACTTGCGTCCATACAATGCTTCATATGGAGCACATTGGATACTCGTGTGGTAACTGTTATTGTAGGAAAACTCAATTAGAGGCAAATGAGTATCCCAATTTCCTTTGAACTCAATGACACACGCTCGTAGCATGTCTTCCAATGTTTCTATTGTTCTCTCTGTTTGCCCATCTGTCTGAGAGTGGTAAGCTGTGCTCAAATCTATCTTGGTTCCTAGTGCCTTCTGTAACATCCACCAAAATCGAGATGTAAAACGACTATCTCTATCAGAAATGATAGATAGGGGGTAGACCGGGCAATTCCTCCGGAAACACCTCGGGATAGTTTTGAACCACTGGAATCTCCTTGAGTTGCTTAGCTTCAGGTTCTCTTTCTAGCACGTGGGCCATGAATGCAATACAATTCTTTTTCATGTACTTGTGAACCTTCACGCTTGATACTATGTTTAAACTTCTTCCTGGCTTCTCACCGTGTATGATAAGGGTTTCTCCATTAGGGAGAGGCACTCTAATGACTTTCTCGTAACAACCAATTTCTGCTTTATTTTTGGATAACCAATCCATCCCTACTATCACATCAAAACTACCTAGCTCTATGGGAATTAGGTCAATGCTAAACAGTTTATCAGCTAAATTCAGAGTACAACCAGGAATTATATCATCAGCCCTAATTTCATACCCATCAGCAAGTTCAATAGCATACGCATTCCTCATCTTTCTCGATTTCAAGCCAATTAACGGTCTAAATGCTAAAGAAACAAAACTCCTATCTGTTCCCGCATCGAATATTACTGATGCAAAATGGTTGTTCAGGAGAAACGTACCTGTTATCACTTCGGGGTTCTGACGAGCTTCTTCTGCACCAATCACAAAGGCTACACCTCTTGGCCGTCCAATTTGATTTCCTTGGAAGTTTTGCCTAGCTTGGCCTTGTCCATTGTTACCAGGTCCATTGTTCAGTTTGGGACATGCTCTACGGAGATGATCAGTACTCCCGCACTCGTAACATGTCCTTTTTCCCTCCATATTCACCTTACAATACTTTGAGTAATGGCCTGTTTGCTTACAGTTTTGGCACACTGGGCAAGCTCCCTTGTGATGGAAGTTACACTTATTGCACTTCGGAAGCGGCCCTGAGTACTGCTTTCACTCCTGCACTTCCCGTTCTTGAGTTTTCACCGGTTCTTGCTCCTGGGCTCTTACCATAAAGTTTCTTGAGACTTTCTGCTTCCTCCCTGACTTGCCTCCATACTTCTTCTCTCCCTGATCTGCTGGCTTCCTCTTGCTACTAGAGCTTTCCTTTGTCGATGCTCCCATCCTTATCACATCATTGGTTAGTCGATTTGCTAGACTTACTGCACTTTGAATGCTAGTTGGGTTTGCTGAGGTAACCATTCCCCGAATCTCTGGTGCCAGACCCCAAATGTAACAATCTATCCGTTTCTCCTCAGGAGTAACCATGTGAGGTACCAGTTTTGCTAGTTCATGAAATCGGACTGTGTACTTCTCTATTTGTGTTCCAACCATAGAATGGTTCCAGAATTCAGATTCAAGCTTCTGAAGTTCATCCTTGGGACAATACTCCTCTATCAGTAGCTTCTTTAGGTCTTCCCAAGTTAGCTGATATGCCGCTGTACGGCCTCAGGTTTGCACTAGAGTATTCCACCAGGTTAATGCCCTATCTTGGAATAGGCAAGATGCATACTCAACTTTGTTGCGCTCGAGGCATTTGCTAATGTGAAGGACCGACTCCATGCTGTCAATCCATTTCAGCAACCCGACCGCAACTTCCTTTCCATGGAACTCCTTAGGTTTACAGGCCATAAAGGACTTGTAGTTACATTCTTTTTCATTGTTTCCCCGGTTTCCTCCACTACTTCCTTGGTTAGCATTAAGTCCCGCAGTTACTTGAGTGACAATGTTTGGGATTGCTGCCATGAGTTGTTGTGCTACCACTTGAGCAACATCGGGTGTTTCGTTCTGTGGGCGCCCGCGATTAGGCCTTCCTGACATGGTTCTAAGACACAAGAGAAGAAATACATATAAATACATAAAATAATGTATAATATTTAGTTCACTACTATTTTGAAAACCGTAAGTGTTGTCAAATTAATGGTTTGCATTAATACTAGGCATATAGATTTTAGAAAGGAAAGAAAAGAAAAAATCTTTTTATTCAACTATTGACTAAATAAGTTCTAGGGTTTGACCTCATAGTAAAAGTTTTCAAACATAAAATAAACTTCTTCATTACCATTTGAAATAGTCTTAAAACCAAAACAATACATCAATCCCAAAATAAAGTTTTAATGTCTTTCCCCAAAAGATACCCAACATGGGTTTTCATTTCATGACACAATAAAATACTAAAATCAGAACCAAGTACGAATCGCTATCCCAACAAGAAACATCCACACCACAATCAGTAACAGCCCTCCAAACACATAACATGCGGTCATCGCACGACCTGCCACTCGTCTAGCAGCACTAGCAGTGTCAGCAGTCTCCATCGAATGCTGAAACATGATTTCCATCCTTGTTAACACTTCATCCAAAACTCCCCGATGCTCAGCTATCACAGCAAGACTGTGATGTAGGCCCGCTGCCATCGAATGCATCCTCCGGGACTCCTCCGGGGTCATACCTGACCGCCTGACAGGTATCCCTATAACTCGCTGAGGTGGGGGTGCTCTCGGTCCTGCCATGCTGGGTCCTACCTGACTGGTTCCTGCCGTGCCAAGTCCTGCTGTACTGGTTGCTATCCTTCCCGGGATAGGGACACTCTTCCTTGCTGTCCTCCGAATACGAAGCCCATAAAGTGGTGGCTGTGGCAACACTGATGTAGGTGATGCCTCGCGTCGTTGACTCGGGGCGTTGTCATTGCTGATCTCCACCGAGTTCCCTGTATCTTCCGTATCCTCTGATATGTCTTCTTCTACCGAGGCGGGGGGATTACGTCGAGGGATAATAGTGACGTAGCCAGACTCATCGGCTGAGGCGGCAGCGTGGGAAGATGACGATGTTGACATAGTGGACTGAGACATAATTTCAATGAGATATGAAATAAATAACAATGTATACCTATAATATGCAATGCTTACACACACCAAAATTAACCTTTTTGAATTTTTGAAATAAAGTTTTCTCAAATATTTTTGTTGAACATATTCCCATTATAATTAGCTAAAGCTTTGTATAAATCTTTCCTTAATTAAACATAGGTGATCAGGCTATGTTTAATCGAGGTCCAATAATACAACTCCCGACCAAATTATACTAGTAATATGTTTGATGTAAAAAGAATTTCTTTGTAAGTTTTAGTTATAGGTTGTGTTTTCTTAAAAAAAAAAAAACCGATGTTCTCTATAACCTGGCTCTGATACCATTTCTGTCACACTCCGCTAAAGCGGAAACGCAAGGTATGACAGCGACAAAGGTTTCATTGCAAAAGATAAAGATACATCACCATAGCAATATTTAAAAGTTTACAACCCATAGCTTAAACAAAACAAAGTACAAGTTTTCCAAAATGACATTGTTCAAAATATAACTTCATAAAATAACTTCCACACGATGCAGCATGCTATATGATGATGAATCTCTATATCCACTTACTAATTATTTCCTGAAAAAGCATGTAAAACGAGCGTCAACTATGAAAATAGTTGGTGAGTTCACAGGTTTATAAAATCAAGATTTGGTATAAGACTTTTCATAAATACAAGTACATTGCTTTAATGAGAACAAAGTTCATTGCTATAATGAGAAACAAAGTTGATTGCTAAAATTGATAAACGAGTTTATTGCCATAATAGATAACAAGTTTATTTCTATAATGTGTAACGAGTTTGTATGTGTATGAGCAAACAATGAGTCTCAACCAAACCTATGACTGAAGCCCTATCAAGATCTATGCTTATCGTTCCATAGATGAATATGGTATCATGCACTCCAGCGATTCGGGCGAGTGAGGAGTTGTCAATTCCTAATAGCGCTATCCATAATGACCATTGGCTCAAAAAGTTAATGGTTAGAGATAAGGGAAGGGCCTTAGTACGATAAGTTCTCATGTTCCGTGATGCATAGACATACATAGAGAGACATAGCAATAAAATAGCAATCATGTTTGATACAAATCAATTTAAATACAACATTCAAATAATAGTTTTTCGGGACATGCTTTTCCACCCCAAAACATAAAAACTGAAAATAGGGGAGTGCGTGAATACTCACAACGTTTCGAGTAGGTACAAGGGGTACTTCGGAATGCACCAACGTCTTACTACCGGGATCCTACGACATCAAACACACACTAGTGAGTTTCCATGTCGAAATCTAATGCTAATATACTAAATTCTACATATAGTGAAATGCCAATTTATGTTTTAGTATTTGATTTTATATTAATTGGTTACACTTTTTCTGAAATAATGAAATTCTACAAATCGTGCGATTAATTACAACATTGGAATATAAATTTTCCAAATTTTTAAGTCCTTATTACAACATAAATTCACGGAAATAGCATTCAAAGGATAAAAATTCTAAAACTTTTTATTTAACAGTTATTACACAATACTAAGCTGGGAAAATTATAAAAATGGATTTCCAAGCTGTTTAATTATATTTTATGATTTTTGAGCATTTATTCCAATAAAAATTGAAATAAATAGAAAACAGTTTCCAAAATTACCCAAACTTTTTATTTAACTGTTATTATACATAAATAGGCTGGGAAAAATATAAAAGATATTTTTCAGTGGGTATTTCTATTTTTCCTTGTTTTATTCCTTTAAATAATCCTTAATTGAAGAAATAATATTAAACAGTTAAAATAAATTACCAAAAATTTTTGTAACATCATTTACAGTATAAATAACCTGAAAAAAATATCAAAAGTGGTCTTCATATTATATAATCCGGTTTTGGGTATTTATGTGTATTTAAGTGTAATTAACTTTAGAAATTAAGGGAAAAATAGTTTACAGTGGAGAAAAATCCTTAAAATTTTTATGTAACCTCCTATGGTAAGACATGATGTTCTGGTAAATTTTCATGAATTTTGGATAATCATAACTATTTTTCCTATTTTTAAACCATTATAATTACCAAAAATTGGGAAAAATAGCAAGGCATGATGAAAAATGTTGAAATTATTTTTCTGAGTCATCCATCATAGTTAAGGTATGCGAAAATTGTTAGATAAAATTTTCACACTCTCCAAAGTGGTTTTGTGATTTATTATATCTTAACAAAAAGAAAATTGGAAATCATACCAAACAGCAACAAAAAATGATGAAATTTAGTGAGGGGTCATTCATGAATTTGTTCCGGATTTATTGACCTCTGGAAGTATTTTATGTGATTTATGTCCTTGGTTTCTAGCAATAATTTTAATAAATCAAAGAAATAATAAAAGTTGTTGGTATTTTAAAGATTATCACATGCATGTGAGGGCTTTCAAAAGGAAAAATGTTCGAAATTTATTCAGAAGGAAAATAGGGGTATTGAACCCAAACAAATTAAGAAATGTTGCATGCAATGGTGCATGAGATATAAATGTGGCTGAAGCTCATGAATTTATGTAGCCCATTTAGTGGGGTTTTAAGCCACGAAATTTCAACCATCATTCACTGGATATGTTAAGTTTCTAAAGTATTTTTCCCCAGATTTATGGTTGGGTTTAAGGCCATTGATCATGCAAGGCAAAAATGGTGATCATAGAAAAAGAGCTGTTTGCGCAACCATTTTGTAAAAATTACCAAAAATCGGATATTTAATATTTTACAGTGAGACCAGTTGCGTTTGAAAGTTAACTCATGGAATTATCCAATACAAAAAGAATATCATGATTTGGTTAAGAAATGACCGAGATATTGTCGTTCAAAGCTGAATAAAGTAATCTGGCAGATTGCATGTTTGCTTTGAGTGCATCCTTAGGACATTTTGACATGAACATCATGCATGCCTTTGATAAGGTCCGATTTCTAGCACATGCATGGAGTGAATGAGCATCCAAGATGTACTAGAAATGGTTTAAATGCTTTTGACCATGCAAGAACACAAAAGAAATGGAGAAGAAGATGTAATACTTGTTTTTGAAGTCACATGAACATATGTGCATCATTTTCACTCCTTGCATGGGTTTGATCCCGGATTTTCACCATTTCAAACACATGCATTGTGTTATGGTGAGAATCTACAAACCACAAGGGGAAAATAAAGATTTCTAGCCATGGAAAGGCATAGAATCCGAAAAGAAGAGAAAACTAAGAAGAAAAGGAAGTAGAATCATGAAACTATGGAAGAAGATGTTGTTGTTTACCTTGGTTTTGATCTTGAGGGAAGTAAGAACACTTCAAGGTCTTCTAAATCTCGAAATTTGGCAGAGGAATGGGGAGAATTTCATGAGTTAGAGAGAGAGAGGAAGAGAGTTTGTGTGTGTTAGGAGGGTGGAGTGTGAGAGAGTGAAGAGAGAAGAGGTAGAGTGAGGGAGAAGTTCTAATGATTGAGTTTTGGGAAGAGGGAGCATGGGGAGAGGGGAGATGGCCGGTTTTTGAGTGGGTTAGGAGCCCTCTCTCTCCAAAAATTCAAATTAATAATTTCCCTCTTCATTTTTTTATAAAAATCTAATTTTTATAAAAGTGATTCTTTAAGCAATTTGATTTATTTAAAAGTCTTGTTTTTAACTAATTAATTATGATTAATGCATGATAAATTATATTTCTATTTCATTGGTATAATCCATAATTTGATTAATAAAAATTTGATATTAGGAAGTTTATAGCCAAATTTTATAAAGTTTTTAAGCTTTAAGATTTATAAATTTGGATTTTGGGCTCTTTAGGGTTTTTGGAATATTGTTTGATATTCATCATCATAATGAAGTATAATTAGAATATTTTAATTTATTTTTAGGGTTTTATACCCTTTTTCAATTATAACAAAGCTTGAAAGTTTCATTCAAATTATAGCATTGGCATTTCCTATTGTAGTTAAGCAACTTACTAGAATCGTAAGTGTCAAGTATATTAGTCCTAGGTCTTAGATGGATCCTAGTTTATGTAATATTTTGACCTAATTTATACTACTAGGTCATGGCATGATGTGCATGAATGGTTATTATAAAGATGCATGAGTCCGAGAATGACCTGAATTCACAGTTGTCACACTTACCATTAGTAGGCCTCATTCACGAAGCCGGTCTATAAGGGGGTATAAGGTTACTGCCTATAAAATGGTAGTTTAATGGGTGTCCACTCTCACCCACCGCTTCCTCGACTGGTGGAGGTTCGTTAGCCGAACAAGTAAGGATAAGGTCTATAATTCTCCCTTCATTAAAAGTATTAATGAAAAATACTAAGTAACTAAACTTTAATTAATTCCCAATCTTAGTTACTTAGGAAAATGTGAATAAGGTGCTAATCCATGAAATTACACTTTGTACTTTGTTTAAGTCGTTGGTGGAGCGTGTGTGGGTAACCGGCACACTAATTTGGATTTAACAAGGTAGGCAAAGGGTAACTTATTGCTTATCATAGTATCGGTGGAGCGTGTGTGGTTAACCGGCACATCGATTAAGGGGTAAACATTTAAGGGTACCAAGTAATTTGCATGGTTACTTCACACCTTGTGTTGTGATCCTCGGCATCCCAGTCACAAAACCTGAAGGGCACACTCGAGATTGAAACATGCCTTTGAAAAGTTCAATGAATCTCAAAAGATCTAGGAATTTCATATCCAAGTAAAACTTAATAAAATTATTTCGTTTTCATGGTGGAAATTGGTGAATCGTCATTCACCTACCTTCAACTATTTTATAACCTGTATTACGGCATCCCTCTTCCAGTTATAAATAGGTTGTTGGGTCCTAGCCTTAATATTTCATATTGGGTGTTATATTAAGGACTTTAAATTAACTTACTCGAATATCTCCCAAAAGATGTCTAGTCAGACATTTATGATCATCCCAAATCTCATGAAACAAGTTTTCCTAAATGAAGATGATGTCCCATGGAAATCATACTTCTTTCATCTCCTCCAATTATTCTCCCTAACCCACAAGTTCTTGAAAAGTTTAAGGTCACTCAAGCCCTATTGGCAAGGTCTAGGTGATCACATCTTGAAGATGAAGTCACATATTGACAAGCCGGGAGAGTTAGGTGTCAAAGTCTTGAGGAAGTTGGATGTTCAATCACTTTCTAAGTCACATAGTGAGTTCCTTTGGGACTCCTATGGAACATACTATGACAAGACCCTTAATGAGCTTATCTATTTGCTTGGTGCTGCTAAACCAGAAATGATTTGGTGTACTAGTAAAGCAAATTTGATTAAGAAGATCAACTTCCCAAACCTTTATGGACAGTGACAATGGTGACACTGGAAATCCAGAAAAGCATTCTCTTCCTAATGGAAAGGGATCGACCATAGTCAACCCGGTTGACCAAATGGTAAAGAGAAAGGCTAAGTCTGAGATAGTCTCATGTACCATTACCAAAGGGTTCATATGTTTATATTGCCAAAGGAAGGGGCATTGGTCCCAATGTTGCCAAATTTACCTAAGGATGTTAAAATCAATAAGTTTGACTCTACTTCAGGTAAAAGTCCATTTGTCTAACTCAATTAAGTACCTATTTGAAGATTCTTATTATATAATGTGACTGGGTCACATGTTGGTGTTTTAAGAATCAAATAAAAGTGAAGGAACTTAAAGGAAGTATATGTTGATTCTGATCGCGAAGATGGATTTCGATTGCATGGTTCGGTGATCAGAACTTTGGGTTGTTACTTAAGAGTTATGATATTTATATTGCTTAGGAATAGATAACAACAAGGTTTTCAGATGGATTGTAAGGATAAGTTTTTCCGCAAAGTTTTAAAATAAAAGGAAAATTTTTTATTTTATTTATTTTAAGTATCCTTACAATGGCATTTGTGGAAAATTGTTGCTTATATGATTCCAGTAATAGCAATATTTGAAATGGATTTGATTCTTTCATTTGTGGTAGTGTCTAAATTTACCAAATAAGGAAAGATTTTCATCACCCAAGTTTCAATTGGACCGAAACTTGGAACCATGCAAGTTGTATAGTATGATGAATGAGAACTTTCCGTTTTGGAAAATTAAGACTACTTCCTTATGTGAATAAGGAAAGGACTAAGGGATCGAGTACACATTCTTGTGCACTGGTCATGTCCACTACAATAGATCAAGAAGACTATTCGTCATGATTTACTTAAGTTTTGTAAATATGGTTATACTTATAAGTTGAAGTATAAGTCTGTGGCATTGTAGAAGTTTCAATGTGTGACAGAACGAATAAGAAGAATCAAAGTATGGCAGAAAGATAAAAGTTTCTCAAATCTGAAAAGATGGGAGAGTACTTTAGTATCATGTTTTATGATCATCTTAATGATTTTGAGACCATATTGCAATTCATCCTCTAAGGATATCTTAGTGCATTCTTATGGCTAAGAAGAGGAGTCATGAATTGTTGAAATGGTTAAATCAAGAAGATGAGTCATACTTCATTCCAAAGCAAGTCTTAGATTGTAACTTGAGTGACATATCTTAAAGAAGGTTTATTAACACTAGTCAAATGTAAGAGTAAAAGGTTATCTACTCTTGTACATTTGAAATTGGTAAGTTGTGATGTTTTGGATAAAACAAATACCAACTTAGGCCAATTGTGTGAAGTGTTAGTCTTGATAAAGAATCTGCACTATCTCTTGAATATTTGACAAGAGGGTCTTATATGTCAAGAGGACAGTGGGAGTCTTAAAGGTCTTGAAAGTCTCAAGAACTAATCAAGAATAAAACCTAAAGTTCTCCACTAGCACACGACTTGAGGTTTATAACCTATCGTGTTGACATTTCTATGCCTATTCAAGTTAGCTTTGCATAGGAGTTCTGAGAGTTCTCAACTGTTTGCACAGCTACTTGGAAGCAATGGCAGACCCATGAGCTGCCAAATGGCAAGAATTTAAGATTGCACAAGTTCAATCCATATGAGTTTGCATTTGTCACTAACCTTGTCTTGTGATTATGGTTTTGACAAATTCATATGGGTAGGAACTCATACACCGTAAAAATCTTAGTGTCATAAGGTTTCTCTTTGATTCATGAAAATGATGGTGAGGAAACACTTAAACTAAGTAGATTTTAAGTAGATAGCAATTGTGATATTTGCATTCTCAAAGTCGTTAGTGGAGCGTGTGTGGTTTACCGGCACACTAACATGGACTTGTGAGAAGTGGAAAAGGTCTAAACAATTGAGACTATGATTACGACATCCCTTTTCATAGTTCTAAAATTGTTCAGACACATCTGTGAGCTATCTAAGATAAGGTGTATGATTATGATAAAGTCTTATCAAAGCAATCTGGTATCAGAAATCTGAACTTTGGAAAGGAAGTCAATAAAGTATTGATTTCTAGAAGTACAGCTGTTTTTTCTGAGTACATGTCAAAGCTAGTGGGAGCATGATAATTATGATAAGTATTGCGATTTAGCAATGTTAATTATAGAAAAACAAAAGTTCAGGGGTTGAAAAGTTGTTTTGTTATAATTAAGGGAGAGGAGATTATACTTCATTTCAATTCTAAAAGCTTAGATTGAGGTTTTAATCGACTTTAGTCAAGGATATATATTTGAATTTTGTGTTGGAATGGCTCAACATAAGGAAATTCTATATATAGGTCTATTATTTGCGTTCTAAAATTTGGTTATGATTACGACATCCCTTTTCATAATCTGAATTAAGAGAACTTGGCAAATAGAAATAGAAATATAGTAGCAAAATACTGGTTTAGTATCTGTCTTTATCATGAATCGTGTCCCATTGGAGTCATGTTCAATTGATTTATTTCACAAAGTAAAGATCATAGAAAAACATAGTATGCATACTTGGTGAATGGCATGACTAGTGTTTAGGAAAAACATAGTGTGCATGCTTGGAGCATGGGACAACTATTGTTTTAATTCAAGTATAAAGTTGATAGCTGAAACAGTATACAATGAATAATATGTAATCATATGGTGATAAATAAAAGGTGTTTTATTTATATTCATAAGTTCTGAGACCATATTGGATTCGATTATTATTGTGTTTCATTTTGCATGTTTTGACTTCCAGAATAACTATGTCGTTTTTCTCGAATGACTAAGTTATTCAAACTATCCACAGTCGGTCTTATGTTGGAAGTAGATATGAATCAAGATTGTCATGAATCGGGTTTGTAGATGTCCAAGGTAGTGGACATAGCCAAGAGATGCTACAACATTCATGAGTGCTCATAAGTTCTAAGTATTGGATTCAACCCACGCTCATTTGATTCACTTCATGGATTTTATCACGAGTGATCATGAGACGATAATATCTTATATTCTTCAAACCTAGAGATATGAGTTGTTACTATGAGTTGGTTGTACATTGATTTCACGAAAACGCATTGGTAACTCGATGTTATAAAACGTGCCTTTGTGTATGATTCAACAAGTAGAAGAACAAGCCATATGAGTCGAAGTTTATCCATTCCTTTTACCTTCGGGATAAAAGCGATATATGTGGGCCCCTCGATGATTTACTGATGACACATGTGAGTGCTTGGCCAATCCAGGACTATTTTGATTTGTTCAATCAGTCAGTCGTCATAAATCGGAAATCAGGAAACAACAGATGGACAGAGAGAATAATTTGTAATCCATGTCTCAGTCCATGTGATATCTAGAATGGAGGAATATATGATCCCTTATCTAATGGACAAGTCATTGACAAAGGTCAGAGATCATCGACAAGGTCAGAGTTCGACAGAAGCTTTTGAGAGCTACGATTGCCAGTCGGTTCTTGAAGTCATACACAATAATAGTTTTAGACTTACCCAAGTGGGAGACTGTTGGATTAGTGTCTAAGTCCACAACTATAATTGGTAAGACTTGACCCGACCCAGCATGGTCCATTTGGGTTGCATGGCATCATGCACTTCGATAGACTAAAATGAGAGAAATAACACTTAAGGATTATTAATATATTATAAGTTCTAATATATTAATAGGATTATTTAATTAGTATTGATCAATAATTAATCTAGAATTAATTAAGTGATCAAAAGAAGAATAATTAAATATATGGGTTGATTGTGTAAATCATCCATACTTGTATAGTGGGCTAATGCTCCATGGATTGTCAAGTTGGGCTAAAACCCATAAGATGCTCCATGGATGCTCCATGGTGTATTTGAACCCATGGATCCAAGGAAATGGAAGGTCATGACAATTAGGGTTTACCCTAATTGTAACCACTATAAAAGATCATATTCTTTGGAAAAAATCGGCCACTATGTGTGATAAGAAAGAGCTAGCCGATTTTCATGAAGTGTGGTGTTTCTCTCTATGTCTTCCAAGTGCATATGATGTTGTGTGAACCATTTGAGGTGTCAGACTTGGGGCACTAGGCACTCAAGCTTCATGAAGACATTCTACATCAAAGAGGTATGTATTCTATCTTGTTATGTTCATTGTTTTGAATGCTAGATTAGGATAATACCTTGGATGTTCATATTTGTATGTATAATAGAGAAAACATAGATCCAAGGTATTTAGGGTTGCATGTACACTTAGGAGTGTTAGAATGCTCATAACCCAACAGTTGCTTGTTTTACTATTGTGCATTGTTTTGATACTGTACATTACGTCCTCCACCCCCGAACGTTTCCGCCGTTTCGGTTTTGGGGTGTGGAAAATATATGTGATCAAGGAATTCGTCTTAATTTGCCAAAGATGAAAATTCTCATTCATCATACAATACAACCTACATGATTCCAAGTTTCTGTCCAATTGAAACTTGGGTGATGAGAATCTTTCCCTAATTGGTAAATTCTCGACACTAACTGTCACACCCCGCTAAAGCGGAAACACAGGGCGTGGCAGTACAAAGGGTTTCATCGCAAAAGTTAAAAGACAACACCAACCATAGTATTAAAAATCATTACAAATTCACAATGGGTTTGAACAACTTTTAAAAGAAATTACAATGTAAATTGAAATACAACACATGCGAATGCTCCTAAAAGTGAAGTGTCCCTAAGTGCCACTTACTCGATGATTCCTGAAAAAGCATGTAAAACAAGCGGCAACTATAAAAATAGTTGGTGAGTACTCACAGATAAATAAAATAATACTGGTTCCATGAATTGAAATCAAAGTTTTGATAAAAGTTTCCAATAATAAAAGTATATTGTTAAGATGAGTAAATAAGTTTGTAAAAACAAAGTTCTTTGTCATCATGAGAGATAAGGTATGTTGCCCAAATAAGATGCAACATTTATATTCTCATGGAAGATAAAGTTCGTTACTCAAACGAGTAAACAAGTTTCATTGCTAAAATGAGCAATCAATTTCGTTGCTACAAGGAGCAAATAATTTCATTGCTAAAACATGTATATAAGTTTTCAGTAATAACAGTTCGTTGTTGTAATGAGAAACAAAGTTCATTGCTATAATTAATAAACAAGTTTATTGCTATAATAAGTAACGAGTTTGTATGTGTATGAGCAAACAATGAGTCTCAACCAAACCTATGACTGAAGCCCTATCAAGATCTATGCTTATCGTTCCATAGATGAATATGGTATCATGCACTCCAGCAATAGGGCGAGTGAGGAGTTGTCAATTCCTAATAGCGCTATCCATAATGACCATTGGCTCAAAGAGTTAATGGTTAGAGATAAGGGAAGGGCCTTAGTACGATAAGTTCTCATGTTCCGTGTTGCATAGACATACATAGAGAGACATAGCAATAAAATAGCAATCATGTTTGATACAAATCAATTTAAATACAACATTCAAATAATAGTTTTTCGGGACATGCTTTTCCACCCCAAAATATAAAAACTGAAAATAGGGGAGTGCGTGAATACTCACAATGCATTGAGATGATGCAAATGGTGCCTTGATCTACGCTCCACTCGTACCACTATCGTTTTTCCTACAACGACGTTACACACTAATGAGTCTCTAATCGAAATCTAACACTAGTATACATACTACTACAATAGAATTATGCCAATATTGTGTCAAAATTTAATATAGATAAGTTACAAACATTTTTCTGTGGAAATTAAGTTTCAAAGAATCAATTGTTATATAACAATTTAAGTGGAAAATTTCCATTATTGAAATGTTAATATTTAACATTTTAGAGGTGTTCCAATGATTAAATATTCAAAACTAAATCAATTTAGTTCTAAAAGTTCCCAAACTTTGCATTTCAGTTTTAATTGAAGTCAAAGACCTCAAGATAAATTTTCTTGAATTTTTGATTTGTTTAACTATTTTTCACCATTTTAGTTTCTTGAATAACCATAAAATCATGAAAAATACTAAAAAATTAATAAAAATTACCAAACTTCAGATTTTGGTTCTAAATATGTTAAAAGAATTCTAGATAAATTTTCATAGATTATGGATATGCATAACCATTTTTCATATATTTAATTCTCTAAATATATAAAAATTCATGAAAAATAGAAATCGGTTAAGAAAATGCCCCAAACTTTTATAGTAATGTCATTACACGTACTTAACCTGGGAAAAATATAAAAATAGATTTCCAGACAATTTAACCTATCTTTATGATTTTTGAGCATTTATTCTAATAAAAATTGAAATAAATAGAAAATAGTTTCCAAAATTGCCCAAAATTTTTGTAACGCTATTATTAGTCATTATTAAGCTAGGAAAAATATAAAAAATGAATTTCTAAACTGTTTATCCCAATTTTATGATTTTTGTGTATGTATTCTAATAAAAATTGGGTTTAAGTGTATTTAATCTTGGGAAAATAGAAGAAAAATAGTATACAGAAGAGAAAAATCATCAAAATTTTTATGTAGCATCCTAATGTACTCTAAGGTGTTCTGGTAAATTTTCATAATGTTTGGATGAGTAAAACTATTTTTCCTGTTTTTAGTCCATTATAAATACAAGAATCGGAGAAAAATAGGAATACATTATGAAAAATTCTGAAAATATTTTTTTCAGTGTTCCACAGAGAGTATAAGCTGCGAAAATTATTAGATACCATTTTTATATTCCCTAATGTGGTTTTATGATTTATTAGAGCTAAACAAAAAGAAAATTCAAAACCATATTAAACAGTAACAAAAATGGATGAAACTTAATGGGAGATGTTTATTAACTTAAAGGATCATCCAAGAAGTTTTCCATAATTTATTTACTAGCTTAAGTATTTTATATGATTTAACACTTTATTTTCTTATTATTTTCATATAAAAATAAAGAAAATATATATTGAGCTGAAAATTTCCAGAATGCATCTTCATACAATTTGATAACAATGACAATTTGTGTTCTTATTTTTGATGTTGAACACCATGCCTAAAGGCTCAATAACTTATAGAGAAAACTTGGTTCTTGTGATTTATGTAAAGATTATTGATGTTACTTTGACAATTTTTGCAACATGTTACAAAGACTTTTGAATCAAGATCTTTTTGTACCTATTAATACATGATATTAAGAGTTCAAAATAATTTTTGAATGATATTTAGTGATGAATAAGTCCTTTGAACATGCAACACAAAACAAATGTTCATAAGGAAAGTGCTGTTTGAGCAACAGTTTTGTAAAAATTGGTAAAAATCGAAATTTTGGAATTTTTCAGTGAGGTCAGATGGGTTTGAAAGCTAACTCAAAATATTATATTTCAGAAAAAGAATCACGAATTTTGGCTAAGAAATGAGTGAGATATGATAGTTTAAAGTCAGGTAAAGAAATCTGGCAGATTGCATGCATGATGATTGGTTAGAAAAGTGGGTTTTCATCATTTCCTTGAGTAAATCTTTTGAAGTATTTTAAATGTATCATGATAACCTCATATTGTGGTCATGTTTCCAGAGATCAAAAGATTAAAACTTATCAAAATGTATACATGCATTTATGAAGAAAATTTTGTTTCTCAAAAACTCTTAACTTGAGTTTGATGTTTTAATCCTTAAAATCGATTTTTGCACTAAGATCATGAACATGCAACCTTGTTTATCATACATGCATGGTGCTAAAACACATCCATCATGTTCTAAAAACCATTTTAACAAAAAGAAAACAAGTTTGAAGAAGATGAAGAAGGAGAAAGTGTAAGAAAAAGAGCAAAACTTGAAGGAAAAGTGAAGTAGAAATCGATTTTACCTTCAAGAATACCACAAGATGATGAAGATTTCGAGTTTGAGGAGTGTTCTTGGGTTTGTTTTCTGGAATATTTCTTGGTTCTTAGAGGGATGAAGAGAGAATGGAGTGGTGTTTGGAGAGAAAAAGTAGAGAGAAGGTAGAGAGAGTTTTCTAGAGAGAGAAAGAAGAGAGATGTGTGTGTGTTGGAGAATGAGAGTGTGAGAGAGAGATATGGGGAGAGAGGGATCCGATTTTAGGGGAGGAGAGGCTCCCTCTCTCTTGTTTCTTTTATAAAAATTCAAAACTTTTATAAAAATATCCAACTTTTTATAAAATGTGCACCTTAACCTAGTTTTTATGCATAAAACTCTTGATTTTTGGCTTATAAATCAAGGGTAAATGTTAATAACTAAATCTTTATTTTTCATTGAATTGTATTTCATAATAATTATTATGATAAGATAATATTATAAGGTTCATAATTGTTTTTATAGGATTTTTAAGGTTAAAGTTTATAAATATGAGTTTTTAGGGCTTTTAGTGTTTTGGAGTTTAATAAACTTTGAATATCAAAATAAATAGAATATTTGAGACTTTAAATTATCTTATGGTATTATAACTCTTTTATAGTTATAAATAATGTTTGTAATTTATTTTTATCAGTTTATTGGCATTCTATGTAGTGATTCCGAGATTCAAGCGAAATTGAGGAATCAAGTATACTAGTCCTACTCTTCAACTTTGACTTAAGTTTCTATGAGACTTTGACCTAATTTCTACTTCTAGGTCAAGTGCATGATGTGTGAATATGATTCATGAAATGGTGTTCGAGTCAAAGAATGACCCGAATATGGATAGTCTCTACAGTTAAGTAGTTATAGAATTCACATATCAATGTGAAATCTATGCACACTATCCATTGATTCTAATTGTTTCCAAGTTTCTAGTAGGTTATAACTTAGCTTCTAGTTACTAAGTCTAGTATGTGTAGTGCCTATATGTGCAACTAAGTTTAGTCAAATCTAAAACCGACTCGAATTTTGACGACTGTCACACTAACACAAACGAAAGAATCAAATTCACATTGCTTACATAGAAACATACAAACATCAGTTTTTCACAAATGCCATTGTAAGGAGATATAATATTTCAAAAATAAAAATTTTATTTCTTTATAAAATGCGGAAAAAACTTTTCCTTACAATGAAATTACAAATGAAAACTATGTTATTACATATTTCCTAGCAATCTATCACAACTCCTAAGTAGCAGCTCAAAAATCCGATCTGTCACACCCCCGAACCGGGACGGTAGAAACGTCCGGGGGCGGATGACTTCATGTACAGTATCATAACAATTGAATATGAATGAACCATAGCAACCAAACATCATACATTAGAAATACACACTTACATAGTTTACGTATTGAACTTGTTCATCAGTTACATAAAACTAAGAAAGTAAAATTCTTGAAGTCGCACCACTTGATCTCATAGCCGAGCTTATTACCAGTTACTCGATCTCTAAGAATACAAGTCGTTTTGAAAAGCGTCAACTAAAAATTTGGTGAGTTCATAAGCATTTTGGTATAAAAATTGTTTTGTACTTGTTTAGAGTAGTTTTCATAGTGCTTTCAGAAATCCGATGTTTCTATATAAATAATTTGTAAGTCTCGTTCTAAAACTGTGAATATTTGCATGCCTGTGCTAGGTTATCTTTTGCTTGTAAAATTGAAGCGAATATTCCCAGAAAATCTGATATTTTCTAAAAAGAAATGGTTTGAAATATTTGTGTCCGATCTTATATTAATGCATGTGTGTTAATGTTTGCAAAAATAGAAAGAGAATGATCCCAGACAACTCGATGTTGTCTGCGTAAGTGAATGCTGGAATCTCAACCACCGAGGTTGAGTACCAACGCGTATAGGTTACCGTTTTATCCAAAAAGAAAATAGAATGGTTCCCATAAATTTTATAATGTTAATTCCTCTAAGTGAGCCGTTATAACCATACTAAATAATGACAATTTCGCCTGTCTTGGCGTTTTTCGGACGCCAACGGAAGTAGAATAAGGATTTGTCACCCTAGACTGGCCAAATCTAACTGTAGCAAACAGATCAGGTGTGGGGTGTCACCCCCGTATAGATCGATACAAAAACTCCCGCTCTCCCTCCAAGAGACTCTTGTTATAACTACAGGCTACGATCGTACACTCAATAGCTGTCAATTGACACGTCTCACTAGATCCTTAATCAAAATTTACGCGGAAAAAGAAGAAAACACATAAGGTATAATCTCGGGCCCAATATACATGTAAAAGGACAACTAATGCTCACTAAACATGTAAAAGGACACTAAGGCCCAATAAGCATGTAAAAGAACACTAAGGCCCACTAAACATGTATATTAATTCTTCAGGCCCAATAAAGGAAAGAATATATATAAGTTAACATGTCTAGATGTTTTAAAATTATATATATAAGTTATACAAACTTGGATCTAACATAGGTATACGAGCTTTTAGCATGATAAAAACAATTTCTTGTTTTTGACATTTTTGTCCCTGTTTTTAGAAAAATTATAGAAAAGCCGTCGTAAGTTAAAATTCGGATTCGTAAAATCCGAGAGTTTCGAAAATGGGTCTACTTTATTCATAATTTTTATTAAGATTTTTAATGACCTCAAACTAGTGTGAAAATGTTCACTTTCACAGACTGGTCTGAAATCATTCCTGAAATGATAGGTAGTTTTGTAAAAATCACCAAACATTGTAGAAAAATCGTATGAACGTGTGTGCATAGTCATTTTAAAGTTATAAACCTGAACGATTTGCATGTAAAACAGTTTTGAAAAATATTATGATTAAGGGGGTCAAAACAGTCCGTAATTAGTCCACAACGTTTCTGTCCAAAGCTGATTTTTGAGTTTATGTTATATATGTTTGAGCACAACAATTGTTTTTGCTATTTAGGGTTATAATCTCAGATCTACAAGTTTACATGTAATATATAAGACAAAACATACTTTTCTCATGGTTTTTATGAAGATCTAAGTGATAAACTTCATGTTCAAGTAAAGATCTAAAAGTTAAACACATAACACAATGGTACATGCAAATATCCAACGGTTAAACGACAGTTGACTTGTATCCTCCCCTCGAAAACATGAAAAATACGAAAGATATGGGGGTATGAAGCTCACCTTGGTGTTTTCAAGATGTAGATGAAGAAGATGAAGAAACTTTTAACCTAGCTTGAGTTTTTTTGGTGAGATCTCGAAATGGAGGTGGTTCTAAGAGTTTAACACACAAAAAAAGTGTGTAAATGGGATGTTTTCAAAATAAACATGAAACAAAACACTTGAGTTTAGCATAGAACTTACCAAGAAACCTAGAACCCGATTTTGATGGTGATGAACTCGAAATTTTTGAAGAGAAGAAAAAGGATTGTTCTTGAGAGTGAGGTAAGTGAAAAATGAACTTGTGAGATGTGTGTGTGTGTTGTGGCCGTGAATAAGGGGGGGGGGGGAGGGGGTTCGACCTTGTTGAAGGTTGATGGGATGCTTTCCTAGGAACATGGTGGTCAAAAGCTTATACATGGAGACATGTTGGATAAAAGCTTGGAAACTTGTGGTGTAATAATGAGGTGGCAAGTTTTCTTTCTCTCTCTTTTTTTTAATCCAAAAATATTAATTCTTGGCCCAACTAAAGCCCATGTGTGGTTTCCGGCCCAGATAGAAGATCCAATAACAACTTGTGGCCCATTAATGTTAAAATAAGGTTTTTCGGCCCATTAAATGATATATGGAGGTTGTTAGCCCAAACAAGTCTTGAATAAATTCCTCATGGTCCAATAAGGCCCATTTTAGAGTGTTTTAGCCCTAAAATAATACTAAGATGGAGTATTGGGTCCACTATGACCAAAGAATGGTATTCACAGCCCAAAAAGGAAGCATTGGTCCAATAACGGTTTTGGGTAGAGAATTCTTAGGCTCAAGCCCGAAATGATTGAATTTGGCTTATTGGATCGAGTATTTGGGCTAATACATGGAAATTATATTGTTCAGGAATTCACATCTTAACCTAATTTTGCCAGTTGTGACATCATCCCCCCGTTAGATGGAATTTCGTCCAGAAATTCATTCTAAAGCAGCATCCCAAGTATTAAGGAAAAGGTGTAGGTTTCTTGGTTTTGTTTTGTCTCTTCGTTCCTAGGAGAATTTAAGTCCTTGCTTAGTGATCTAGTGGACCTTTGCTACCAGTCCTTGACCTTGCTCCTTTGGTTAGTTGGGTGTTGGTCATCTCAGCCCAACACAGAGGTATTCTGCCTTTGTGTCCTATATGGTGAAGTGAATGGATGGTCACGGTTATTAAGGATCACGTATTTGACGCCCCAAAATTAGTGCCTCTAAACCTTAAGGCGAACACTGTTGTCACTAGGTTAAAGTTTTGTGCATTATACTTGGCCTCATACTTCTTAAGTTGGCATGGGAGTTTCTTACTACATGATCCTGAACTAGTGGGAGGTCGAGCTTTTCTTGTTCCTGAGGGTAGGTCGAGTAAGTTTTCGATTTCGGGATAGAGGATATCTATCCTTGAGGAAGGTTTCGTTTGATTCTTAGTAGTCAGTGGTCCTATGGAAACTTAGCCTTTCCTATTTATGAGTTGGATATGCGTTCTCTAAGGTTTATTTCTTGGTTTGATAACTCTCATACTTACTTGGTCGTTCCATCGACCGGATACCTTGGTGTTTATGTTGGTGCTAAGTGGTCTTACTGGTCTGGCCACGAGATTGGTTCCATGAGTTGAGTCGATCTCCGAACTCAACTTCGCATGTAGGTGATATTTTTGATAGGGCTTTGCAAACATCTTAGGGGGTTACAATTCTCTAGGTTACCCTCGGTATCCTTTGCTCCTTGTTTCTTATCCCTAATTAGGGCTAGGAAAGAGTTTGGTATTATTTGCTTGGTTACCCAAGGGTCTAAATTCCCTCAATAATTCGAGGATTGTCGTTACAAGTTGTAGGGGTTTCGTTAATCAATTGGTTAAGTCGAAAAGCCTCGTTGGCACATGAATTTTGTATGGTGAGGATCAAGTCAGCCCATGTCAATTGACACCGTTGGGATCCTTATTGTAATAGATGATCTAAAAGGGATGGTTGTTCAATATGATAGTGTGTTCTATGTATATATTTGCAATGTTACCAATTTCGTCCTTGATATTCCTACTGTGGTTACTTCGTTATGAGTTTTTGGGTGTCCTAGCAATACGAGTGCCTTGGTATAAGCAATGTGATTTCGTACTCAGATTTCTATTAGACCTCTCTATGATGGTTTGATGTAGCCTAGGCGTATATAATTCAAGATTGAAAAGATTGTAGACTGAGTGGTCATGCCCTAAATCCATAGTCAGACAAGGAACAAGTATTAAGGCGGAAATATGCACTCTAAGCTTGTAGAATCTTGATTACACACGGCCTTACATTTATACTAAGTTAGATTGAGTGATTTGGGAACATACCAAAAACTTCGGTAGGGTTCCTCGTTGCCGCTTTCACGTCCAGTTGTTAAACTCCTCCTGGACCTCCGTCATTCTGCTCTGTTGGACAATCCCTCTTGAAGTGTCCCGTTTCACCGCATGTGTGGCATACTGGACTTACTTCTAGGTTGAGGGTTGGTGTGACGCTTGGGGCGGGGGCCCTACAGTAGCGGGAGGTGTGCCCCTTCTTGTTGCACCTTTTGCAATGAAATTCCCGACGGACTCCCTGATGATGGTAGCTACACTTGCTGCAGAGCGGAAGGTTTCCATGATATGGTCTTCTCGGTGCTGAGCTAGGAGGGCCAGTGGGGGTAGGGGCTGCTACAACTTGTTGCCTTTTGGTAAGCCCTTGAGTCGAACTGCTTCCTTTCTTGTTCCCTAGCTTTCACTTCATGACCTTAATTTTGGAGTTTGGCGTGTCTTGGTAAATTGTCCCTCTTTGTTTTCCTTGGTTGTTACTACGGTTGGAGTTACCAACACCGTTTCCATTTCCATTTGGGTTGTTGGCGTTGAGTTGTGCCATGACGGCTGTCATGGCAGTTGTTACAGGGGCTTGGAAGGTTGCGGGGTCCATCTGCAGAACTGGTGTTTCGCCGGCTAGCTGGTTGTTTCCATGGGAAGACATGTTTCTGTTGCATGATGAGAAACAGGTTCCTGAGTAACTATGGTTATTTCTAGTCGTATCTCATCTATGATTATAGATATGAACTTATGCACGTACACATATAAATCACATGTTTTGTTGCACGATTCTCGTTGTTTTGACCTACATCCCGGATGATGTATTTGCTGGGTTTTGAGCATTCTAACACTCCTAAGTGTAGATGCAACCCTAATAAACCTTGGATCTATGTTTGTCTATAATACATGCAAAATTTGTTCTCCAAGGTTTATAACTTATCTAGCATGGCATGGGGAACTTTTAAACATAAAAGAACTAGATGAATTACATACCTTTGATTGTGAATTGATTCCTTAGGAGTTTGAGAGCCAAGCACCAATAATGTGAATGCCTCAAATGGAAATCGCAAATAACCACAAACTTGGAAAACTTATGAGAGAGTATACTTATGGTCTAGAAATCGGCCACCTTTCCTCACACACACTAGGGTGTCATTTCATGCATCATAAGCTTGTTTATAGTGTACATGATTAGGGTAAACCGTAATAACCCATGTCTTTTCCTTTCCAAGGATCCATGGGTTAAAAGCTCCATGGATCATCCATGGACTCCCATATAAGCTTAGCCCATTACCATAATGAGTGTTAGCCCACACTATATAAATATAATAGCCCTTGTTTAATTAGTCACCATTTGATCACTAAATTAATTCATAATTAATTTAAGACCAATACTAATTAAATAATACAATTTCATATTAATATATTATAACTTATAATATATTAATAAATCATAAATATACTACTCTCATAAAATTATATAAATAGTTCGGGTTAAGTGCAACCCAAATGGACCATGTCGGGTCGGGTCAAGTATATACAAAATAAGTTATGGACTTAGACACCTTATCCAACAGTCTCCCACTTGGATAAGTCTAATAATTATATTTGCCTATATGACTTCAGGAACCAACCGGCAATCGTAGCTCTCGAAAAATCTGTTGAACTATGAAGCGCCATTTTAGATAAGTGATCATATAATCCTCTGTTCTCATGATATCAGCCGGACAAATACATGGAACAATGTCTTACTTATTATCTAGCAGTTTGTTTCCCGATTTCCGATTTGTTTGACAAAGAACTTAATCGAACACATCAATTTAGTTCTGACCGGGCCCTCTACATAGGTCAAAACAAAATCATCGAGGGGCCCATATATCGCTTCTATTTCTAGAAGGAACAGATAAACTTCGACTCATATGCTTGTTCTACTACTTGTTGAATTGTACACAAAGGCACGTTTTATAACATCAAGTTACTGATGCATTTTCGTGCAATCAATGCATAACCAACTCATAGGTAACAACTCATATCTCTAGGTTTGAAGACTTATATGATATTAACGTCGCACGATCACTCGAGATAAATTCCATGAAGTGATACAAGTGAGTGTGGGTTTATTCCAATACTCATAACTTATGAGCACTCATGAATGTTGTAGCAACCATTGATATGTCTAAACACCTTTAGCCATCTACAAGCCCAATTCATGACAGCCTTAATTCATACTTATTTCCAACATATGACTAACTGTGGAGTGTTTAAATAACTTAGTCATTCGAAAAAATAACCTAGCTATTTTGGAAGTCAAAACATTCAAAGTGAAACACAATAATAATCGAATCCAATGTGGTCTCAGAACCCTTTTGAATATAAATAGAACACCTTTTATTTATCACCACATTGATTACACATTATTCATTGCATAATGTTTCAAATAATCAACTCAATACTTGTATTAAAACAATAGTTGTCCCATGCTCCGAGCATGTACACTATGTTTTTCTAAACAACAGTTATGCCATACTCCACGTATGCAAACTATGTTTGTCTATGACCCTTACTTTGTGAAATAGATCAATTGAACATGATTCTGATGATACTCATTTCACAATCCCAAACACTTATCGTAAATGTAAGAATACCAAATTCCTGCCATTTACCGAAACATGTTAGATCCTAAACTCAAATGCATTGATCCTCTTATAATGACTATGCACAAAGTCACAACGGTTTGGCGACAGACATCAAAGAGTATTCCAATAGAGATCAACTCCATCGAAACGAAGCCTCATATTCAAAGTGTTGGGTTATGAGTATTCTAACACTCCTAAGTGTACATGAAACCCTAAATACCTTGGATCTATGTTTTCTCTATTATACATGCAAATATGAATATCCAAGGTATTATACTAACTAGCATACAAAAACTTTGATTCTCATGAAATATAACAAGTTAGAATACATACCTCTTTGATGTAGAATGACTCCATGAAGCTCGAGAGCCTAGTGCCCCAAGTGTGACACCTCAAATGGTTCACACAACATCATCTACTTTTGGAATAACTTAGAGAGAAATCCTTTACTTCATGAAATAGGCTTCCCTTCTCCTATATCCATAGAGGCCGATTTTTCCCAAGAATATGATCTTTATATAGTGTGTCATACTTAGGGTAAACCCTAATTGTCATGGCCTTCCATTTCCTTGGATCCATGGGTTCAAATACACCATGGACCATCCTATGGGTTTTAGCCCAACTTGATAATCCATGGAGCATTAGCCCACTATACAAGTATAGATGATTTACACAATCAACACATATATTTAATTAGTCTTCTTTTGATCACTCAATTATTTCTAAATCAATTCTTGATCAATACTAATTAAATAATAATCTTATTAATATATTATAACTTATAATATATTAATAAACCTTAAGTGTTATTTCTCTCATTTTAGTCTATCCAAATGCATGATGCCATGCAACCCAAATGGACCATGCCAAGTCGGGTCAAGTACATACCAAATATAGTTATTGACTTAGACACTAATCCAACAGTCTCCCACTTGGATAAGTCTAAAACTATTATTGAGTATGACTTCAAAACCTAACTAGCAATCGTAGCTCTCAAAAGCTGATTTCGAACTCTGACCTTGTCGATGACTTGTCCATTAGATAAGGGATCTTATATTCCTCCATTCTAGATATCAGATGGACTGAGACATGGATTATAATCATTCTCTTTGTCCATATGTTATTTCCCGATTTCCGATTTATGACGACTGACTAATTGAACAAATCAAATCAGTCCAGGCTTGGCCAAGCACTTCGGGTGTCATCACTAAATCATCGAGGGGCCCACACATATCGCTTTTATCCCGAAGGTAAAAGGAATCGATAAACTTCGACTCATATGTCTTGTTCTACTACTTGTTGAATCATACACAAAGGCATGTTTTATAACATCGAGTTACCAATGCATTTTTGTGCAATCAATGTACAACCAACTCATAGTAACAACTCATATCTCTAGGTTTGAATAATATTAGATATTATCGTCTCATGATCACTCATGATAAAATCCATGAAGTGATTCAAATGAGCGTGGGTTGAATCCAATACTCAGAACTTATGAGCACTCATGAATGTTGTAGCACCTCTTGGCTATGTTCCATACCTTGGACATCTACAAACCCGATTCATGAGATTCTTGATTCATATCTAGCTCCAACATATGACCGACTGTGGATAGTTTGAATAACTTAGTCATTCGAGAAGAACGACCTAGTTATTCTGGAAGTCAAAACATGCAAAGTGAAACACAATAATAATCGAATCCTATATGGTCTCAGAACTTATGAATATAAATAAAACACCTTTTATTTATCACCATATTATTACACATTATTCATTGTATAATTTTTCAGCTATCAACTTTATACTTGAATTAAAACAATAGTTGTCCCATGCTCCAAGCATGTACACTATGTTTCCTAAACACTAGTCATGCCATACACCAAGTATCCATACTATGTTTGTCCAAAAATTAGTTATGTCATACACCAAGTATACACACTAAGGTTTTCTATGATATTTACTTTGTGAAATAGATCAATTGAACATAACTCCAATGATACTCATTTCGCAGTCCCAAATCCTCTTGTAATGATTATGCACAAAGTAACAAAGACTTGTCACCAAACATTACAGAGTATTCCAATGGAAACATCCTTATTGCATTAACTTTTCTAATCTTACACAGATTAAATAATTTTCAACTTTTAAACATTTCCATATTCCATTTTGACTATCACTTCTAAACAAGAGTTGCCTCCTCACAGAATATGTCAATATGTTCCTTCCAAAAATTAACATTATACTTCCAACTGTCCTTGAGCAACCGATCTTTGGTAAACCCTAGATTATCCTCGATAATTGCTTAATCATTTTAGTCATATCCAATTCTAGACTTTTCCCTCTTAATGCCCTGAGCATTTGGAAAAATTTAGAAAGGATGAATATTATAGCACATGTAATCGATCCCATATCCGAAGCATACGGGACACGATTCATGATGTCTCACATAAAGACATGATAATAGACCAGTCTTTTGCTACAATATTTCTATTTCTATTTGCCAAGTTCTCATAATTCAGATTATGAAAAGGGATGTCGTAATCATAATCGAATTTTAGAACGCAAATAATGAACCCATATATAGAATTTCCTTATGTTGAGCCATTCCAACACAAAATTTGATGGGTTTTGAGCATTCTAACACTCCTATGGTGTACATGCAACCGTATAAACCTTGAATCTATGTTTTCTCTATATGCATGCAAATTTGTTTTTCAAGGTTTATTTCCTAACTAGCATAGCATGGGGAATATGTAATACAAAAAAACTAGTAGAAATACATACCTTGTTGTTGCTTGGATTCCTTGAAGACTTTGTGAGCCTAGCACCCCAAATGTTGTGCCTCAAATGCTTCACACAACACTACAAAACTTGGAATAACTTGAGAGAGTATCACTTAGCCTGAAAATCGGTTATGCCCTCTATGAACTCACTAGTGCCGATTTTGCTAGGAGTAGGGACCCTTTTATAGTGTTGTCACAATTAGGGTTTTCACATGAATACTCTTAATTGTCATGACTCTTCCTTTTTAATGATCCATGGGTTTGTAACTCCCATGAAATATCCATGGAGCTCCAAATGGTTATAACCCAAGCCCATAAACCATGGATAATTAATCCACCATAAAAGATTAGATGATTGTCATAATCAACCCTACCTATTTAATTACTTTCATCTTGACCACTGACGAGCGGTCGTTGTCGCGTCAAAAATAAACCTTATTTCCACTAATCTAGCGAGTGGTAAGTAAGGGTCGGATCCAGAGGAGCTTATGGTTAATAGTTTAGTTACTATTTTGATTTAACGATAAAGAAATAATTATTAATTTGAGATTTATAAATATGATGACAAACAAAAATATATGATTTTAATTCAAAAAAATGATCGCTTCCGGTTTCAGAATTAATAATTATATGAATTAGAAATGAGTGTTATTAATTTTTCATAGTCGATTCAATTAAAGTCTAAGTCCAAAATATAAAATAAGTGTAACCGCACCCTCCGTCCTACACACCGCTATTGGATGATTTGGCACGGTGGGGAGATCACTTAAAATTATTTTAAACTTGGAATAATTAATTGATAAATGAATAAAATAAGTGTAACGATTTTATAATGTTAAAAACATAAACAAAATCCACAAATAATATTCAACAAATTCAAATGTTCACACCCAAAAATAATACAATAAGTAAGAATTAAAACCTACTCCCGGTTGCGATCACGAGAGGATTTAGCCGCACAGTGTAGACTTATACAAACTCATATTTGTATTCTTGAATTCTTGATGTCTTGATTTTGAATCTTGAAAAGTCTTGAATCTTTGATGGCTTGAATTCTTTGGAAAAAGAAAAGAATTTGGAAAACTAAAATTCTTCCAAAAAAATATAGAAATTTCCTAAAGAAAGTGGTGGTATGAAAATAGGTTGGTATAAGAGGTATATGAAGTATGTAAGAGTGTATGAGTGTGTAAGAGAGTGTGTAAGAATGTAAGAGGTGTGTTTGAAATGGTGATTTTGAGGTGGTATTTATAGTGAATTTTTGGAAAATTAAATACCAAAAAGAATGAAATAAAGCTAGGAATATTAAGCTTTTAGATTGGATCTAAGATCCAATCTAAATCTCATGAAAAAGAATTCAAAAGAATTAAAAAGATGGAATTATTTGGTTTTGTTGGGAAGAATTTGGGTTTAAAATAGGAAAAGTGGTGAAAAAGTGGTTAAATTTGGTTGGAAAGTGTTTAAAAGATAGGAAAACCCGTAGGTTCAGCACATGGCACAAGTACTTGGAGCTGGCATCAAAACGACGTCGTTTAGGGGCTTTTTTTCGCGGGTCCAGATTGGGTCGGAACGCGGATCTTCATGTGAGAGGAAATGATACGGCGATCGGGTCGGAGCTGGGTCGAAACCGGTGCGGGTCGGATGCAACGACGTCACGAATGACGTCATCAAGAACAAAAGGCGTGGATCCTAACCCGGGTCGAAGCCGGGTATGGATCGAACAGATCGGATCTGCTGTGAGGGGAAATGGAGGCGGGGCGGAAACCGGATCGGGCTCGGATCTGGTTCGCGATTTTGGATTAGGCCTTCTTTTTGGGCTCCGGGTTTGGGCTCCAGGTTTGGGCTCCGAATTGTTTTCCTTTATTTTTTTTTTCTTTTTGTAAATCAAATTAAATTAATTTAATTAATATAAATTATTTAGAAATTAAATAATTAATTCCCAATAATTTATTTTAATTAAACCTCATTAATTAATTTAAGTTCTTTTTATTTTTATTTTTAAAAACATGATTTTTATATATTATTTTTATTTTGTTTTAAAAAAATAAATACATTTAATTAAATTAAATTATTTAGAAAATAATAAAATTATTATTTCCTAAATAAATCATTTTAATTAAATTAAAATTATTTTAAAAATACAATTTTTCATTTTTTTATTTTGTTTTCTCGTCTTTCCAAACCCGAACATCTTCAATTCTTTTGTTTTCAATCTTGATTTCTCTTCGTGTAATTCCTTGAACTTCTTTTTGCATCTTTTTGTACCATTTTCATCATATTTACCACCTACAAACATAATTCAAATACATGTCAAAGTAGCACCATTCTTAGATAAAATCGGTTATTTTACATAAATTATAGTATATTAAGCGTGATGTAAAATATGCCGATCAACCACCAAATTAATTCTAAATTAATACTTGATCAACACTAATTAAATAATACTATTATTAATATATTAGAACTTATAATATATTAATAATCATAAGTGTCTTTTTCTCTCATTTAGTCTATCCAAGTATTGCAATGCCATGCAACCCAAATGGACCATGCCGTGTCGGGTCAAGTACATACCAAATAAAGCGATGGACTTAGACACTATATCCAACAGTCTCCCACTTGGATAAGTCTAATAACTATATTTGCAGATATGACTTCAGGATCCGACTGGCAATCGTAGCTCTTTCAAAGTCTCTCGGAACTGAGATGATGATTATACGCCATTTAAGATAAGTGATCATATAATCCTCTGCTCTCAAGATATCAGCCGGACAACCACATGGAACATGGTCTCACTTATTGTCCAACATTTGTTTCTCGATCTCTGATTTGTTTCGACATAGAACTAAATTGAACACATCAATTAGGTTCTGACCAGGCCCGGTACATAAGTCAAAACCAAATCATCTAGGGGCCCAGATATCGCTTCTATTTCTAGAAGGAATAGATAAACTTCGACTCATATGCTTGTACTGACTACTTGTTGAATTATGCACAAAAGCACGTTTTATAACATCGAGTTACCAATGCGTTTTCGTACAATCATTGAATAACAAACTCATAGTCAACAACTCATATTTATAGGTTTGAAGATTTATATGATATTACCGTCTCACAATCACTCGAGATAAATTCCATGAAGTGATGCAAGTGAGCGTGGGTTGAATCCAATACTCAGGCCTTATGAGTACTCATGAATGTTGTAGCAACAATTGCTATGTCTAACGCTCTTTAGACAAATCATACAAGCCAGATTCATGACAGTCTTAAATCAATACCTACTTCCAAAGTTTGACTGACTGTGGAGAGTTTGAATAATAACATAATTATTCTGGAAGTCAAAACAAGCAAAATTGAAACATAGTAAACGATTAACACAAGAGAGTAATACTTTACTCAAAAATAAACAACAACTTTTAGTTAATCATCAAATGTCAATTACATTTTACAAGTTTCTGAAATCTAATTATTGAAACTAATATCATCCTTCAGCCCGATGCGCCTCGCATGCTGCAAATGCTTAACCCTACTCAGTCCCTTTGTGAGGGGATCTGTTGGGTTCTCATCTGATGATACCCTCTTTGCCACGAGGAGTCCTTCTTCAATTCGATATCTGATGAAATGGTATTTTCTGTCAATGTGCCTAGATCTCCTGTGATCTCTTGGTTCCTTAGCCAAAGCAACCGCACTTTCGCTGTCACAGAAAATTTCCATTGGCTCCTTTATAGCTGGTACAACTCCAAGGTCTCCGATGAAGTTCTTTAGCCATATCGCCTCCTTTGCTGCCTCGCTTGCTGCTATATACTCTGATTCACAAGTTGAATCAACTATTGTCTCCTGCTTGGAACTTTTCCAAGTAACTGCCCCTCCATTTAGGATAAAGACCCAGCCTGACTGAGAGCGGAAATTATCCCTATCAGTCTGAAAGCTAGCATCGCTATATCCTTCCACTCTCAAGTCATCACTGCCACCGAGAGTAAGGACCCAATCCTTAGTCCTTCCTAGATACTTGAGAATGTTCTTTACCGTAGTCCAGTGAGCCTTTCCCGGGTTCCCTTGATATCTACTGACCATGCTCCAAGCAAAGGCCACATCAGGGCGAGTACAAGTCATAGCATGCATGATGGAGCCCACAGCGGAAGCATATGGTATATGACTCATCTCAGCTGTCTCAGCCTCTGTACTCGGAATCTGAGTCTTACTCAGCTTGGCATTACTCTAGATCGGTAATTCCCCTTTCTTGGAATCTTGCATGCTAAACCTCTTCAGCACCTTATCCAAGTAAGTACTTTGACTAAGTCCAATTAGTCTCTTACTCCTATCTCTTAATATCCTTATCCCTAGGATATAGGCAGCTTCTCCAAGGTCTTTCATAGCAAAACACTTCCCAAGCCAGGACTTAACCTCCTGCAGGGTTGGGATGTCATTTCCTATGAGTAGTATGTCATCTACATACAACACCAAAAAGCTAACTATGCTCCCACTAGCCCTAATATACACACATGACTCATCCCCACTCCTAGAAAAGACAAAATCTTTGACTTTCTCATCAAAGCAAAGATTCCATCTGCGAGATGCTTGTTTTAATCCATAAATGGATTTCTCAAGCTTACACACTCTATTAGGGTATTTTGAATCAACAATACCCTCTGGCTGAGCCATGTAAACATCCTCAGCCAACTTTCCATTAAGGAAAGCGGTTTTGACATCCATTTGCCATATTTCATAGTCATGAAATGCCGCTATGGCCAACAATATCCTAATAGACTTAATCTTCGCTACTGGTGAAAAGGTCTCATCGTAGTCAACTCCCGGAGTTTGAGTAAAGCCCTTCGCAACCAGTCGCGCCTTGTAAGTGTGTACCTTCCCATCCATGTCGGTCTTCTTCTTGAAGATCCATTTGCACCTAACTGTCTTACGACCTGGTACATTGTCAACCAAGTTCCAAACTTGATTGTCATACATGGACTGAATCTCGCCGTCCATAGCCTCCTTCCATTTCGCAGATTCAGGGCCTGCCATTGCTTCCTTATAATTATTAGGTTCATCTAGATCTATCAGTGTACTATCACTGATAAGTGTATCACCTTCAGTAGTGATGTGATAACCATAATAAAATTCAGGTGTGTTCCTCACTCTAGTGGAACGCCTTGGAGGTACAGACTCATCTATCGGCTCAAAAGGAGTTCCCTCCTCAGGTTGGACGACAGTATTTGAGGTTCCTTCACCACTTGACTCTTGAAGCTCTTCAAGGTCAATTTTGTCACACCCCAAAACCGAGAACGGCGGAATACGTTCTGGGGTGGAGGACGTCATGTCAAGTATCACAACATATGCAGTATAGTAATCAAAGTACAACAACTATTGCATTAATAGTAATAATTTTACATAGGTTACATTTCATAGCAACATCAAGGTAAATACAGAGAATAACATAGATGCAACTTGATACTAGGCTGACTTCGCAAAAGCTCCCGGGATGTACCTGTCTACCGATGACCTGAGAATACAAGTTATTTTGAAAGCGAGTATCAGCATTTTTATAATGCTGGCGAGTTCATAAGTATTTAATGACATTAGTATAAATACATATTTTCTTCAAAATAACCTCATGAAAGATGGTGGTTTTAGAATCTACAGAGTGTTAGAATCCTTTCCAGAAAATCCTATATTTTCTAATTTACAGCGGTCTTCTACCAAGACTCAATTGTTTTATGATGAAGGAGTAATTTCCCCAAAAATACTATCATTATCAAAATATAGTTTTTACTTTAAGGAATTTTTGAGGAAAATCACAAGTAAAAGTAGTAGGGGAAAATAATATTATACCTCAGCAGTAATACTACTGGCTAAAGTAAATAAATCATAGACTCCAGGAGGGTACTGAATGGACAATACGCCTGGCTCAGTCTAAAACCGGGATATACAGACTCCAGACGGTATCGAATGAAAGATACGGCTAGCAAAGTCTAAAAACAAGGAAACACAGACTCCAGACAGTATCGAATGAACGATACAGCTAGCAAAGTCTAAAACATGGAAATACAGACTCCAGACAGTATCGAATGAACGATACAGCTAGCAAAGTCTAAAACAAGGAAACACAGACTCCAGACAGTATCGAATGAACGATACAGCTAGCAAAGTCTAAAACAAGGAAACACAGACTCTAGACAGTATCGAATGAACGATACAGCTAGCAAAGTCTGAAATAAGGAAATACAGACTCCAGACAGTATCGAATGAACGATACAGCTAGCAAAGTCTAAAACAAGGGAATGGATAATAAAAGGGTTGAATGTGAACTCGAATGTAACCATGCTGATTGACGATCGAATCCTTGATGACCCTCCAGGTCATGCGATGTATTTTGTGACATTATGTCACCCATGGGCCTTACCGGCTCGAACTGTATCTAGCAGTCAGGATGCGGGAGTGTCTGTCCCGTATAGATCTATACACACGATGTCCGCTCTCCCTCCAGGAGACTCTGGTTACACGACGAGGGCGCTAGGTAGCTTCGTATCGGGAAATAGTACGTCATATTCTATTTAAAGTGTGAAAGTACTAGTATAGACTCACGAATGAACTGACTCTTATGGAATTCTTCATACTGGAAAGAGTAAATAGAATCTCCTAACTATTCCTGTAATAGTTATTAATGTTTCAGGTATACGAACAAAGAATGGAAGGATGCCTTTGCTACCCAAAGGAAAATGAACTGGCAGATGGAAACCTTTATGACTATAGATGTACACATGATATATAATTAATAGTTAAACGACCTTCGGACGGATAACCGATACCCCAGAACCACATCCAAACAAGGAAAAGGAGGTAGGGTGAGCTAGCCTTCCTAAGTCTTTTAAACATTATTTATATAACTATACATATACAGGCATGCATTTTATAATATAAAAGCATAGAAGAAACCTTGGTAAAACCTTTGGAAAACTTTACAAATAAGAATTTAAGACTTGATGTCAGTTTATAAAACGAGCTTTGAAAACCTTTAGAAAACCTTTGGAAAACCTTTGGAAAACCTTTGATAATCTAACATAGAATTTCATACTTTAAGACAAGATTTGAAAACGAGATTTGAAAACCTTCACCTGAATAAAGCAGTTTGACAAGCAAAAATCTATTTTGCTATATAGTTGTTAATCACATGTGATTGATATAATAACTCTATAGTTCAACTTGTATTCCCCCCCCATAAAAGCATTTAAAATCATTTAAAAGGTTAATTCAGGGGTATGAACTCACCTGACGTGGGTGATTCGGATGAACGGACGATATAGGATGCTATGTGTCAGTTGAGGAGTTGAACACACACTCGGATCCTATTTAACAAGTAGTGATACATTTAAGTATCTAATTAGTCATTTAATGACTAATTAAGCAAGTAAGGATATCCTAACGCATGAAAACACTTTGCTACAAGTGTTAGGAGTACCAAGGGTTGCATATGAAGAGTGTATGGCCTCACATTGGAGTTTACTCCTCAAATGGTGGCCCTTAGGGGTGTTTACAGTTTCTGGACCATCACCCCCATGAGTTTACGACCGTAAACTCATGGTAGTGGTGCCATGAGGTGTTCGAAGGTCTTATCTCACTCATAGAATTAGGCTAGACTCGAATCAAGGGCTTAGGAAGTGATTGGGGCTCAAAATGGACACTTTTTGGAGTTTACGGTCCTTGGACCACTCCCTTGGGAGTTTACGGCCGTAAACACATGAGTTTACGGTCGTAAACTCATGTTTGTCCATTTCTATTGTGTTTTGGTGGTTCTAGGCTATGCATGCAAGGTTCTAGTCACTTATACAAGCATTGGAAGGTGTTAAGGGCACTTAAACACCCTTAGAAGGTGTTTACGGTTTTGGGAGACCTTCCCAAACCGTAAACTCATGTTTTTCCTTTCTTTTCATGTTTTTGGGGTTCTTAGATCAATCATGCAAGTTCCTAGTTCATTAGCCAAGCATTGGAAGGAATTTGGGGCATCAAACACCTTTTGGAGGTGTTTACGGTTCTTGAAGGTCTTCTTCTTGAACCGTAAAATCATATGAACATGGGGAAATGATGATTTTCGAGTGTAAACATGTTCATGCTAAGCACACAAGAAGCTAGGTCAAGTGTACTTACGTTCTAGAAGCTTGGATGATCGTTTTTGGCCAAGAACACTAGTGTGTGTTCTTGGTGTTCTTGGTGTTCTTGATGAACACTTGAAGATCTAATCAAAAATCAAAAATCCATGGATGAAGTGATGTAAAAACACTAGATTAAGTGTTATATGAACAAATCTAGGCAAGAAACACTTACGTTTTGGCGGATTTGGCGGAAAAGAAATATGATACTTGAGAGGATTTCTTGAGTGTTCTTGAGGTGGAAGTTGGAAAAATGAGAGAAAATGACTAAGTGTCATATTTATACTCTCGGGGGTTTGTGGTCGTAAACTCCGGGTTTACTTCCGTAAACTCCAAATTTTTGGAGTTTCGCGACTTACGTTAAACACGGCAACTATAAATTTTTACTTCTTTACTTTTGGTTCGCTTGACGAATATAAAATAAAATATTCGACTGGCTTAAATCCGGCCAAAAATGTTTTGAGATGAATTTGGCTAATTTTTGAAGTGCTTGATTTGCGGAGTTAAGACAAAAGAAAATTTCAGGTTGTCACATCATCCCCCCGTTAGAGGGAATTTCGTCCCGAAATTAGAGTTTAGGCAAGGAAGTAGGCATGAATAATCGAGTAAAGAGATGAGGGTACTTCCTATTTGGTTGGTCCTCGCGCTCCCAAGTGAGCTCCGGTCTTCGCTTGGCGTTCCAGCAAACCTTCACTAACGGGATGTGGATTCGTTTCGATAGCCTGACTTCTCGGTTTATGATTCCTACAGGTTCTTCTACGAAGTTGGGGCTCTCACTGATTTCTATCTCGACGAGTGGGATTTTACGAGTCACGTCGGACAAGTACTTTGTCCATACTGGAGACGTGAATAGACTACGGTGGAATTTATGGAATTCCCAAAGTAGTCGAGATCTGACGAGGGTTGGACTAATTCTTATAAAGAATCTCGGATGGTCCTAAGCTCTCGGAAAGATAGAGTTTATCAGTACTTAGAACATAATGTACTTCTATGGTGAGATCATCACTGGTGTAATTGCCATTTTGAAGTTCCAAAAGTTCTCTTTTACTGAGGGCGTAGTTCCCGGATTGTTTCTTAGAAGGCTCATATCGTCTTCGGATTCGTATTCCCTACGGATTGGCTTTCGGAGGTTTTCTAGATCATCGGATGTATTGGCTACACACTGGCATCTATTGGTTACGGGACATCTATCTCGATTTAGTGCAAAAATGGACCTGCACTACTGGCTCTCGAGGTGTTTCTATCGGAAACCCTCAAAGTCAGTGAGATAGGGTTTTACCAGACGATGTTTAGAAAGTTTTAATTTTTATCATCGTCTACAGATGCTTTCACAGTATGATTCCTAACTGGAAAGAATCATGCTCTTACTTGCTTTTGTTGTTTCATGGATAGCAGTCTCTGTTCAGGGCTAACTTAGCCCTTTGAGATTTTCTGAAGTGTTGGAATATTTCAGGAGGTGGCTCTACTATCCCTTTAGGGATAGTATTCTTTGGAACACCGAGTAGCCCAACCAATCTCTAAGACATGCCCTATTTTCTACGGTGTCATCTCCTTTCAGTTTGCAGGAAGCATGTTTTCTTGTATAACCCATCGACTAACACCTAGACTGGTGCCGAGTCTACAATCTCTTCATGATCTGGGTTATAAGGTTTAACGCAACATACCCTTTTACTTTATTCAAGTGTTCTTGGTTGCGGAGGTGGTTATGTGGTTCCTATCGTTCTGGTACTAACTTCGGAGAATGCAGTCTATCGTCTATAGGGCGACGATGATTTTTCCCGCATGAGGAGGCGGTGAATTTCCTAGGCACTACTCGTCCGTAACTGGGTAGACGAAGTGCCTGAGTAGTGCGAGTATCCCTTGCAACTACTCTTCTAGTGTTTCTGAGTTTTCTCGTTCTCGATTAAACCTAGAGAGTATACGGTTCCGTCACTCGGAACTTCTAATTTCCTCATCCACTCTTCTCAGAGTTTTAACATGTCACAGTTTCCAAGTTTTTGGGATCTCTTGTTGAGATGCTAAATTCGTGGGATTAAGCGTGAATGGATGGTCGTAGTCAATGTTCTTGACTCTTACGACTTGAGTTACCTTTCTAACTGAGGGTGTTAGCTACTATGTTGGCTCAACCGGGATGACAACAAATTTCGAATTTGTGGTCATTTATAGTAGCTCAACCCACGGTGGTTCTCTTGACTCCAGCTCCTATTCTATGGGATAGGATGAAGAGTTTTACTATGAGGTTCGTGGTAGAGCTCATACTCGGCTTAATCACTAATACTCGGTGTATGCGAGTCGTATATATATTTGGGATCGACGGGATGTTCAGTTGTGTGGCCCCACCCCAAACCCACAACCCAACGAGGAACAGGGAATAGGGAGAAAGCACACATCCTAAATCTTATTGATCTGAATTATATACCACTCTAATGCATATACTCAGTAGTAGTAAGTTAATCCTATGAGTTCTCTCTCTTGATCCACGAACTTGGTTGTGTGGTGCTAAGGGTCTTCCGGGGGACCTACTGAGTAGGTTTCGGGTGGTTGTTGTCTTCTGGGATACCTACAGTGTCTTTCTGTAACACCAGCGAAATTAGGGTCAAAATTTAACTTTTATGAAACAATAATTGGGATGTACCAAGTGGTATATATCGTAACGAGGTTTCCAAAAATATAAAGAACACTAAAATCCGAGTTATAACGAAGAAGTTATGACCAATCGAAGATCCGCGGCAATACCAATAAAACACTGTTAAGCGTAAAATACGAAATCCCGATAAAATACTTTTTAGCCTTAGGTATCTAAATGAAGGTCATAGATATCATTAAACCGTGAGCATACATAAAAAGAACACCCAAATCTGACTTCGTATGAGGAAGATATGATTTTTCGAAGTTTCTGACCTAGCAGTAGACAGCTAAAAACTCGAAATAGAGATCAAGCGGTCTTTAGCCGACACAACCTAAACGAAATTTGAAGACCCCGACAGTAGGAGTACAACAGTAAAAAGTCTGATGAAAATGGACACCAGATGAAGGAGTTATGGAATTTAAACGGACTTTTCCAGGCCCGGCCTGTTAAAAATAATATAATAAAAATAAGGTCAAAATTAGCCCGCGGAGTCTAAACGAGAGTTGTAGACCCTTTTCTTAGCTACGCATCGATATAAAGAACGTCGAAAACGGAGTTCGTATGCGAAAGATATGAATTTCTGAAGTTCGAGGCTCGATTTTCGACGCTGTGTCAGGATTTGTCAGTATTCACGACATGAACACTAAAGTTCACGACGTGAACAGTCTGAATTACCCTTCCAGAGGAAGTTACCGAGTGACGCATGCCATGACGATTCGGGACCAAACTCACGATGTGAGTTATGCAAAACTCACGACGTGAGAGTCAAAATGGTGCCTATATATAGAAATCGAAGCCTTTCGAGTTTGGGTGCTCATTCCTAACCTCTCTCCTACTTCTACTCTCTGTTAAGCCCCTCTAAACCACCCCGAAGCCCCGGTAACACTCCTGGAACACGACGCAAGGCCCGACGCCCCGAAGTTCCCGAGACACTGCTTCTCTCCAGTCGAAGTATTGCCTGCGTGAAGCCCCAGGGTTTATACTCAAGCTCTAAAGGAAGTTCTATACTCCCGAGATCCTCGAGAATCCCGAGATTTCAACTCTCTCTAGTCGGAGTTCTGCTCGATTCTTCTCTCGACTACATCAAAGCAACCACTTCAAATCATGTGAGTTCATACCTCCTTTTATACACCTTCAAATACTTTATAATGTACATTTAATACATTTCGGGGGAGAATACAAGTAAACACACGGTTGATCCCGAGTGAAAACGTGAAAACTCTTGTTATACTTTGCATGCATTAGACTTATACAAAATGCATAGTACCAGGGTAGCATTCCTTGTTAAACCATTTTATGCATTCAAGGAACTTATGATTTATGCTTTGTCAAACATTGTGAAAGAGGATAAACATTGCATACAAAACTATTATCTTAATACAGACTTAGTTGAGAATCCGTGAGACGATTACATCTTCAAATGCTACCTTTTTGTTACAAAGGTACTACCTAAAGTCCTGTCTATTATAACCAGAGTCTTCCCTTTGGAGAGCGTGTCAAATGTGTATAGATCTATACGGGAAGCCATGATCCCGCGCACTGACTGTTAGCTACAGTCCTTTGGGTGACAGTTTGTCGTAAACGATCTGACGCCTGAAGACCGTCGCCACAGGCATATTATGTTTAGTATGGTTATAAAACTCACCAGATAGACAACTATTATAGTATTATGCTTTTATGAACGAGTAGCTAATAAAACTATTCTTCATCTAACAAGTGCGATCTTCTTATAGTTTTACTATATAAAACTATGACTCAAATTTTAAGCACGTCGGCTGCTTGCGATTTTTGGTCTTAGAGACTGCCTGTTACGTTAGGAAAATAAGGGTTTTTCCTGCATCTAAAACAAACAACTAATAGGAAAATAAGGGATTTCCCTGGTGCAACTATTTACCACTCACAACACGAACATTCATATGCATTTCATACTCTTATAAGAAAATATGGGATTTTCTTGGAAAACACGAACGAACTTTGGAATGGCATAGATTTTCTCAAAACTACTTATGAACTCACCAACTTAAATGTTGACACTTTTTCTTTGAAATAACTTGTATTCTCAGGGAACCGCTAAGCAAGTTTGGAAACCAACTTTTGGGGATTAACGCTATGACGTTAATTACTTCTTTTGAAAGATGTTTATGTATTTATCTTTTGAACATGTAACAAATACAACTATGTAAACATTTTGAAACCTTTATATGTATGGTAGTGTGTACTTTCCTTACTATGAACTGTTATGATACTGAATATGACGTCCTACGCCCCCGAACGTTTCCGCCGTTCTGGTTTGGGGGTGTGACAGATTGGTATCAGAGCTTTGTTTATAGTGAATATAGTATATCAAAACCATTTTTGGTATACAACTATAAACACAACTGGGCAAAAACACTTTGAGTAAGATTCTTACTTTTAAAATAAAATTTATGTAATTTTGTTGTAAAGTAAGCATGCATTCATTTCATATTAATAACAGGGTCAATATCATAATTAAAACAATATAGAAGTATTATAGATGAATTGTACAATACAGGTATGCCTTGAGATATGTAATCGGGACTGGGGTGAATATAGTCTGATCAACTATATGTGTCCGAGATCCGACCAGCATATGCCAGGGGATAGCTATAATGGACAACAAATCTAAAACTTACCAAACTTATAAACCTTAGAATCAAACATAACATTAGAATACTATAGGAGTATTTTATGCATACAATAGTTTAACGTTGATTTTCAACCTTTTGTGCCTTAGTTCTAGACAATCCTTATCTCCCTATTCTCGTACAGACACAATGGCTGGATTCCACCTACCAGGAGACCCATACTACCCGAACCAAGACAGTGGAGAAGGGATAGAGAATGATCCCGAAGAAGAAATGCAAGAAGAATCAGACTCAGATCCCGAGGACAATAACCTACCCTTAGCGGCTCCAATTCGAAATCCTAATCCTCGACCAGAATTTCATGGCTCGAAACCTCTATGGGCAACCAACCTGAATAGGTGGAGTCGCGAACAGAGTCAACCCCTTCCATTCAATGGAGACCGAAACTTTTACAATCTAAGAAAGGGAGGCTCAGCAGACAGAGTTCTTCCTATATTGGTTCGCCGAATTGCTCGCATTGATGAACAAGGAAGGACAACCATCCATCGAACTGAGGAGAATGATGCGAACACTGGAGTCAATACAGTTCGCATCCGACAGTTAGGATTAGCTCACGGGAGAATCATAAATCAAAATGAGGCTTGGCAGAGAGAGCTAACTGAAACTCAAACTGAAGTCAGTGAACTTAGAGCAAGCCAGGCAAGGTATGAAATGCGTTTGCTCGAGAACGTCAGTTGGCAGGTCAAAAGGCTCAGCAGAACAGTTCCCGCCGCCAGTAGAGGATACTCTACTCACTCCTTCTTTTGGGTTGTGAAATAACCTTAGTATGTACTCTAAGTAGTACTCTTTTCATGTAATTATTCATGTCTAGCAAGTATTGTCTCGTTAAGTCTTGGTACTGTCAGGTTTCCCTGTGTGGTATATTATAGACCTACACCAAGGTCAAATTTTCCAAATTCTATGTAACTTTATACCAACTAATATGATATACCTCTTGTTTCCTTTAAAGATTATCTTTATCAATCCGCGCTTTGGCTATGTAAGCAGTTCATGTCATAAACTGTTATAGCAACTCACTACACTATCCATGTCGATCTAATCTATCGTAGTTGAACGTTATTGAACTCGACATCTCTGGTGAAGTCTTGCCACCATTTCGTCTTTAACCCTATAACTGGAAATGCATTCTCGCTATTTAGGCAGACTAAACCCTTCGATAGACCCAACTTTTCTATCACTTACACCCTTTAGAGGGAGAGACGGTTATCATAGGATAACAAACCTTTATAACTTCAACTAGGGCAATCGAAACAACGACGAAGATTAAAACGTGCCTGAGGAAAAGCAAGGACGCCGTGTTCATAAGATACAGGATATAACAAATCGTTACCACCGAGGAGAGGACAAAGGGAACCACTCGTGAATCATGAGAGGTGGTAGAGAACCTGATGCGTCAGACTAATAAGTAATAATTATTATTACCTAATGAGTTGGTAAGTATATTACTCACGCTATGAGATGGGTACATCACATCCTTCTTCATAACTCGGAAAAGTTAAGGATATACCCTCTCCCAAAACGTATGAAACTAGATCAACTTGAGATTTCAACCCTAAAGTATAAATACATCATAAGGAATGTAAGCCGGAACATTAGAAACTGAATATCAAAGTGAGGAAACTATACGTGTAGAATCCAACTAACAACAATCCTAGTTATCTAACCAACTCATTTCACATCATGTACCAGAATCATGTCTTCACCTGGAAGTAATCAACCAACCAACGACACACCACTTCTGCATATGGACTCAGTTACTCTTCGTACTGCAGTCACAATCGCCGTATCAGCCATCATGGCTTATATCAATGCAAGTAATGCTAGTAAAAATGGGAATGGTGTCGACCATTCAAATCTCTGCAACAATCAAGGAAACCAACAAGTGCGAGCCCATAAGAATACTCCAACCCACAAACCTCATAACAGGAAACAAAAACCCTGGATTAGGAAAGGGAACAGTTTGAAGCAAGGGCCTCCCAAAAGACAACATATAGTGACAGCTCACACTGTTACTATTCCTACCACCCCAACACCCACAAGCCCGTACAACGACAACCAGCCTAAGTGCAACCGATACAATTTTCATCATCACGGACCCTGCCGTGAAATGCATTGCACTAGGTGCAACAGTAAGGGACATACCGTCCGCTACTGCAGGAAACCAACCCAACAAACCGCTCCCGCCACAAATGTCATAGTAAACCGTACTTGTTATGAGTGCGGAGCTACGGGGCACTTCCGAAGGGACTGCCCGAAGGCAAACAACAGGAATGCAGGTGGAGGAGACCAAGTATTCGCAATAGGCAAAGAGGAGGCCATTGCAGAGCCCACGGTTATTCCGGGTACATTTCTCCTCGATAACTCATTTGCATGTATTCCATTTGATAATAGGAGCGAAGATGAGTTTAGTGAGTCATAATTTTAAAAATCTACCCAAACAAACACCCCAATAATTAAGCGAAACCTTCACTGTGGTAATAACAAAGATAGACTAAAAGCACTGAAAACGCATATGTAGAATGCACTATCACACTAACGGACACTTTCCTAATCGGTTTCACCCCTATTTCGATCAGAAGAACCCAAATAGCTACTAGAAATGGATTGGCTTGGTCTTCACAATACCAATTGCATGTGCTATGAAAAGACCCTTTGCGTTAACCACCGACTAATAAAACTCTTCTAACGAAACTCTATCGATTTATAACGACAAACCCGACACAACTCCCAAACCATTCCTAGTTTCAAAATCCCGTAGCACTCATGTGAGGAGTACTATATCCTTTGCGACCATCCCGAAGTATTACCGACAGACTATTTAGGAATAGCACACGTACGACGAGTCAAGTTCAAACCCGGAGGCTAGGAATGATTACGGTTAACCTATCACTGCAAGGTGTGTATGCGAATGGTATACATAAGGCGATGATAGACGGACCAAGTATGAATTCAACTATGAACTTCAAAACAAATCTACCTTAAACATCGAATGAATATGCTAGCATTTAGAAGAACATAAGTAAATAAACCCAAAACCACACGATCCCTATCGGTCGAAGCGATAGAAGGAATAATGAAGATCCGTCGGAATACCCACGCTAAGAGTTGGATTAAGTAGAGAACAAGAAGATTCAAATGGAACAGAAGTACGCTCACTTTTCCCCAACCATCGATGTCCCATTCAAATGCAAATTTCGGGACGAAATTCTCTCTAACGAGGGGATAATATAACACCAGCGAAATTAGGGTCAAAATTTAACTTTTATGAAACAATAATTGGGATGTACCAAGTGGTAGATATCATAACGAGGTTTCCAAAAATATAAAGAACACTAAAATTCGAGTTATAACGAAGAAGTTATGACCAATCGAAGATCCGCGGCAATACCGGTAAAACACTGTTAAGCGTAAAATACGAAATCCCGATAAAATAATTTTTAGCCTTAGGTATCTAAATGAAGGTCATAGATATCATTAAACCGTGAGCATACATAAAAAGAACACCCAAATCTGACTTCGTATGAGGAAGTTATGATTTTTCGAAGTTTCTGACCTAACAGTAGACAGCTAAAAACTCGAAATAGAGATCAAGCGGTCTTTAGCCGACACAACCTAAACGAAAGTTGAAGACCCCAACAGTAGGAGTACAACAGTAAAAAGTATGATGAAAATGGACACCAGATGAAGGAGTTATGGAATTTAAACGGACTTTTCCAGGTCCGGCCTGTTAAAAATAATATAATAAAAATAAAGTAAAAATTAGCCGGCGGAGTCTAAACGAGAGTTGTAGAACCTTTTCTTAGCTACGCATGGATATAAAGAACGTCGAAAACGGAGTTCGTATGCGAAAGATATGAATTTCTGAAGTTCGAGGCACGTTTTTCGACGCTGTGTCAGGATTTGTCAGTATTCACGACGTGAACACTAAATTTCACGACGTGAACAGTCTGAATTACCCTTCCAGAGGAAGTTACCGAGTGACGCATGCCATGACGATTCGGGACCAAACTCACGACGTGAGAGTCAAAATGGTGCCTATATATAGAAATCGAAGCCTTTCGAGTTTGGGTGCTCATTCCCAACCTCTCTCCTACTTCTACTCTCTGTTAAGCCCCTCTAAACCACCCCGAAGCCCCGGTAACACTCCTGGAACACGACGCAAGGCCCGACGCCCCGAAGTTCTCGAGACACTGCTTCTCTCCAGTCGAAGTACTGCCTGCGTGAAGCCCCAGGGTTTATACTCAAGCTCTAAAGGAAGTTCTATACTCCCGAGATCCTCGAGAATCCCGAGATTTCAACTCTCTCTAGTCGAAGTTCTGCTCGATTCTTCTCTCGGCTACTTCAAAGCAACCACTTTAAATCAAGTGAGTTCATACCTCCTTTTATACACCTTCAAATACTTTATAATGTACATTTAATACATTTCAGGGGAGAATACAAGTAAACACACGGTTGATCCCGAGTGAAAACGTGAAAACTCTTGTTATACTTTGCATGCATTAGACTTATACAAAATGCATAGTATCCAGGGTAGCATTCCTTGTTAAACCATTTTATGCATTCAAGGAACTTATGATTTATGCTTTGTCAAACATTGTGCAAGAGGATAAACATTGCATACAAAACTATTATCTTAATACAGACTTAGTTGAGAATCTGTGAGACGATTACATCTTCAAATGCTACCTTTTTGTTACAAAGGTACTACCTAAAGTCCTGTCTATTATAACCAAAGTCTCCCCTTTGGAGAGCGTGTCAAATGTGTATAGATCTATACGGGAAGTCATGATCCCGCGCCCTGACTGTTAGCTACAGTCCTTTGGGTGACAGTTTGTCGTAATCGATCCGACGCCTGAAGACCGTCGCCACAGGCATATTATGTTTAGTATGGTTATAAAACTCACCAGATAGACAACTATTATAGTATTTTGCTTTTATGAACGAGTAGCTATTAAAACTATTCTTCATCTAACAAGTGTGATCTTCTTATAGTTTTACTATATAAAACTATGACTCAACTTTTAAGCACGTCGGTTGCTTGTGATTTTCGGTCTTAGAGATTGCCTGTTACGTTAGGAAAATAAGGGTTTTTCCTGCATCTAAAACAAACAACTAATAGGAAAATAAGGGATTTTCCTGGTGCAACTATTTACAACTCACAACACGAACATTCATATGCATTTAATACTTTTATAAGAAAATATGGGATTTTCTTGGAAAACACGAACGAACTTTGGAATGGCATACATTTTCTCAAAACTACTTATGAACTCACCAACTTAAATGTTGACACTTTTTCTTTGAAATAACTTGTATTCTCAGGGAACCGCTAAGCAGGTTTCGAAACCAACTTTTGGGGATTAACGCTCTGACGTTAATTACTTCTTTTGAAAGATGTTTATGTATTTATCTTTTGAACATGTAACAAATACAACTATGTAAACATTTTGAAACCTTTATATGTATGGTGGTGTGTACTTTCCTTACTATGAACTGTTATGATACTGAATATGACGTCCTCCGCCCCTGAACGTTTCCGCCGTTCTGGTTTGGGGGTGTGACACTTTCGCTTCGGGTTCTATCTGTCTAAGGAAGGTTTGGTTAACAGTGCGCGGTACCCTTCTCCTGGGTACTTCAGAGGGTTTTAGATATGAGAAACGACCGACGGATCGCATTAGGTTTTATTATTAGGTTCGGACCAACCTTTATTTGACGAATTGGCTATGGTGAAAGTTCTCTTTACACAGCACTAGGAATTTTCACATGGTTGCAATGAGTCGAACCATGATTAACGGAAGTGTCGAATTTAACATACATTGACATGCTATGGAATGAAAATTGGTAGGATCATGTGCTGAACGGGCACACAAGTTCTTGGCGTCTCGGGTTTCGTCCATAGTATCACTGACGCGGATACTTGGACCGATGGAATCGACGTGGAACTCTAGGGGTCCTGATGTTTCAGAATAATGTACTTTTCATGAATGGATTTCTCACGAGGCCTCTCTATAATCGCCTAGTATACACTAGTCATGTATAATTAAGGTGGAAAGGACTGTTGACTGAGCGACTCCGCCCTAAATCCACAACCAAATGAAGAACAGGAGGTAAGGCAGCATCACTCACTCGAGGTCTATCAGTCCCAATTATACATGGCCTTAACGTATATACTAAGCCATTATAGCTTTGCCTAATGGGTTTTTAAACTTTTCAACAGTGCTGCGACTTTCGCCTTAACGAGAGAGTAATTACAATTAGAATTTATCATTTAATGTATTCGGTTAACTACTCGGGATTGAGAGAGACGTACCAAAATTTTGCCGGGTTCCTTGATGCTTCTCCCTAGGTATTAGGGTTAGACTCCTCTTGCGCCCTTGTCGTTTCTTTCAGTTGGGCAGTCCCTCTTGAAGTGCCCAATTTCACCACATAGGTGGCATACTGGACTGGTCCCCACATTGGTGGTTGATGTAATGAACTCAACCGGGGTTCTACAGAAGCGAGCGGTATGCCCCTTCATGTTGCACCTAACTCAAGAGAGTTCTCGACAGATACCATGATGATGGTAGCTACACTTGCTGCAGCGGGGAAGGTTTCCTAGGTATGGCCTTCTAGGTTTCGGGACGGAAGGGTTGGCAGGGGTATTGACTGCCTCAGCTCGTTGTCCTTCGGAAGGTTCTTGAGCCGAAAAAGGAACACAAGCTGATGAGAGACGATGATTAACCCTGGACGTATCTTTCTTTACTATGATAGGCATAAATTTTCCCGTGCCTTGATTTATGGTTATCTGAGTGTCGACCTACATCCCTATGATGCAGTCCGGGTAACAAGGTAGGAGTGAGTGTATCGGAAAGCCATAAGATAGAAGTCGTTCCTACTAAGTTATCTTCATACTGGAGAGGTTCACTCTCCGGTTTTGAGAAGATTCGAGGGAAGTTCGGAACAAGGATCACAGAAGAAAAGGTTCGTGAAAACTTATGGCTAAACACTCTCAATCGAGTTTTTGAGATCCGATCTATTCGTATTACTTGCGACGGGAAAGACGACTGGCCTAGCACATATTGTGAGTAGTGTAGTCACTAACTCACTAAATGTATTATTTTATGGATTTATTAGCGTGACGATAAAGTGGAAAAGACACTTCTCGGGTTCCATGTACTGGCTCCCTCCGTCTGCCTCTTATCCTTGACTGGAATAGGTGTTGGTTTTCTTCGGGTACTTGTCTAGGGTTCTTTTCTCTTGTAGACATATTGAATTTCTACTCCGTCTCACTTCCGATTCTGACTCTGAGTGTCATCACTTCAGGATGGATGACTGGAATCTCAGAAGTTCCGGCGAATTTCCGACCGATGTCCCTAAAAGGTATAGGCACTTGGGGGTTTCAATAGTCTCGTCCCGGTTCATTTAATTCCGAATTGGAAATCTTCTCAATGGACTTCTTCTGGGTCGGTATCGGTTTCTCTGCCGATTACTGAAGTGGATAAGGTTCTCTAAAGGGTTTCGTGCGAGAATGGAAATGTCTAAAGAATCCTAGAAGATTATTAAACATTCCACTTGGTGATCCATATCGAGTCCTGCTATTATTACAGAGTGTAGACAAATCATAAATAACCTAGATCTGATAGGCCTTCGAATATGTGATACTACTCTAAATCCACATCCCAACGAGGAAAAGGAAGTAGAGCGAAACCACACATTCTTAGCCTATGAGATCCTCACCATATATAACCTTGGAAGTATACATTCTGAAATCATAGGTCTATCAATAAGGATCTCTTTTAGTTTTCACGCAAGGTTATCTATGGTTCCTAAAATACCCCTATGGTATTTTAACTACATGTTTGATTCTTTAACTTATGAACATGCTTCTGGGTTTATTGTAAGTCTTTTAGTATCCTAAAATACTCCTATAGTATTTAATCTTTATGTTTGGCTCTAGCAATCCTATTTGGTAAGTTTCAGATTTGTTGCAACATCACCAACACTCCCAAGCACACGTTAGTCGCATCTCGAATAAATATAGTTGATCAGGTTATATTTATTCCAGCTTACGATTACATAACTGCCCAGGTTTGACAGTAATCGTCAACATCCAAAGACTTTTATTCTTATTCTTCTTGTGATACTTTGTTCGGTTGTTTAGATTCTGGATGTTCTTATACTTTGGTAAAATATGGTTATATTTTAAAGTATAATTCTTGGTAAGAGTGTTTTATCCCAAATGTATTTATAGGTTGTATATCTTTTTTGATTGGATATACTGTGCTTACTATAAACAATGCTCTGATACCAATCTGTCACACCCCAAAACCGAGAACGGCAGAATACGTTCTGGGGTGGAGGACGTCATGTCAAGTATCACAACATATGCAGTATAGTAATCAAAGTACAACAACCATTGCATTAATAGTAATAATTTTACATAGGTTACATTTCATAGCAACATCAAGGTAAATACAAAGAATAACATAGATGCAGCTTGATACTAGGCTGACTTCGCAAAAGCTCCCGGGATGTACCTGTCTACCGATGACTTGAGAATACAAGTTATTTTGAAAGCGAGTATCAGCATTTTTATAATGCTGGCGAGTTCATAAGTATTTAATGACATTAGTATAAATACATATTTTCTTCAAAATAACCTCATGAAAGATGGTGGTTTTAGAATCTACAGAGTGTTAGAATCTTTTCCAGAAAATCCTATATTTTCTAATTTACAGCGGTCTTCTACCAAGACTCAATTGTTTTATGATGAAGGAGTAATTTCCCCAAAAATACTATCATTATCAAAATATAGTTTTTACTTTAAGGAATTTTTGAGGAAAATCACAAGTAAAAGTAGTAGGGGAAAATAATATTATACCTCAGCAGTAATACTACTGGCTAAAGTAAATAAATCATAGACTCCAGGAGGGTACTGAATGGACAATACGCCTGGCTCAGTCTAAAACCGGGATATACAGACTCCAGACGGTATCGAATGAAAGATACGGCTAGCAAAGTCTAAAAACAAGGAAACACAGACCCAGACAGTATCGAATGAACGATACAGCTAGCAAAGTATAAAACATGGAAATACAGACTCCAGACAGTATCGAATGAACGATACAGCTAGCAAAGTCTAAAACAAGGAAACACAGACTCCAGACAGTATCGAATGAACGATATATCTACCAAAGTCTAAAATAAGGAAACACAGACTCCAGACAGTATAGAATGAACGATACAACTAGCAAAGTCTGAAATAAGGAAATACAGACTCCAGACAGTATCGAATGAACGATAGAGCTAGCAAAGTCTAAAACAAGGGAATGGATAATAAAAGGGTTGAATTTGAACTCGTATGTAACCATGCTGATTGACGATCGAATCCTTGATGACCCTCCAGGTCATGCGATGTATTTTATGACATTATGTCACCCATGGGCCTTACCGGCTCGGACTGTAGCTAGCAGTCAGGATGCGGGAGTATCTGTCCCGTATAGATCTATACACACGATGTCCGCTCTCCCTCCAGGAGACTCTGGTTACACGGCGATGGCGCTAGGTAGCGTCGTATCGGGAAATAGTACGTCACATTCTATTTATAGTGTTAAAGTACTAGTATAGACTCACGAATGAACTGACTCTTGTGGAATTCTTCATACTGGAAAGAGTAAAGAGAATCTCCTAACTATTCCTATAATAGCTATTAATGTTTCAGGTATACAAACAATGAATGGAAGGATGCCTTTGCTACCCAAAGGAAAATGAACTGGCTGATGGAAACCTTTATGACTATAGATGTACACATGATATATAATTAATAGTTAAACGACCTTCGGACGGATAATCGATACCCCAGAACCACATCCAAACAAGGAAAAGGAGGTAGGGTGAGCTAGCCTTCCTAAGTCTTTTAAACATTATTTATATAACTATACATATACAGGCATGCATTTTATAATATAAAAGCATAGAAGAAACCTTGGTAAAACCTTTGGAAAACTTTACAAATAAGAATTTATGACTTGATGTCAGTTTATAAAACGAGCTTTGAAAACCTTTAGAAAACCTTTGAAAAACCTTTGGAAAACCTTTGGTCAACCTTTGATAATCTAACATAGAATTTCATACTTTAAGACAAGATTTGAAAACGATATTTGAAAACCGTCAGCTGAATAAAGCAGTTTGACAAGCAAAAATCTATTTTGCTATACAGTTATTAATCACATGTGATTGATATAATAACTCTATAGTTCAACTTGTATTCCCCCCCCCATAAAAGCATTTAAAATCATTTAAAAGGTTAATTCAGGGGTATGAACTCACCTGACGTGGGTGATTCGGATGAACGGATGATATAGGATGCTATGTGTCAGTTGAGGACTTGAACACACACTCGGATCCTATTTAACAAGTAGTGATACATTTAAGTATCTAATTAGTTATTTAATGACTAATTAAGCAAGTAAGTATGTCCTAACACATGAAAACACTTTGCTACAAGTGTTAGGAGTACCAAGGGTTGCATATGAAGAGTGTATGGTCTCACGTTGGAGTTTACTCCTCAAATGGTGGCCCTTAGGGGTGTTTACAGTTTCTGGAACATCACCCCCATGAGTTTACGGTCGTAAACTCATGGTAGTGGTGCCATGGGGTGTTTGAAGGTCTTATCTCACTCATAGAATTATGCTAGACTCGAATCAAGGGCTTAGGAAGTGATTGGGGCTCAAAATGGACACTTTTTGGAGTTTACGGTCCTTGGACCACTCCCTTGGGAGTTTACAGCCGTAAACACATGAGTTTACGGTCGTAAACTCATGTTTGTCCATTTCTCTTGTGTTTTGGTGGTTCTAGGCTATGCATGCAAGGTTCTAGTCACTTATACAAGCATTGGAAGGTGTTAAGGGCACTTAAACACCCTTAGAAGGTGTTTACGGTTTTGGGAGACCTTCCCAAACAGTAAACTCGTGTTTTTCCTTTCTTTTCATGTTTTTGGGGTTCTTAGATCATTCATGCAAGTTCCTAGTTCATTAGCCAAGCATTGGAAGGAGTTTGGGGCATCAAACACCTTTTGGAGGTGTTTACGGTTCTTGAAGGTCTTCTTCTTGAACCGTTAACTCATATGAACATGGGAAAATGATGATTTTCGAGTGTAAACATGTTTATACTAAGCACACAAGAAGCTAGGGCAAGTGTACTTACGTTCGAGAAGCTTGGATGATCGTTTTTGGCCAAGAACACTAGTGTGTGTTCTTGGTGTTCTTGATGAACACTTGAAGATCTAATCAAAAATCGAAAATCAATGGATGAAGTGATGTAAAAACACTAGATTAAGTGTTATATGAACAAATCTATGCAAGAAACACTTACGTTTTGGCGGATTTGGCGGAAAAGAAATATGATACTTGAGAGGATTTCTTGAGTGTTCTTGAGGTGGAAGTTGGAAAAATGAGAGAAAATGACTAAGTGTCATATTTATACTCTCGGGGGTTTGCGGTCGTAAACTCCGGGTTTACTCCCGTAAACTCCAAATTTTTGGAGTTTCGCGACTTACGTTAAACACGGCAACTCTAAATTTATACTTCTTTACTTTTGGTTTGCTTGACGAATATAAAATAAAATATTCGACGGGCTTAAATCCGGCCAAAAATGTTTTGAGATAAATTTGGCTAATTTTTGAAGTGCTTGATTTGCGGAGTTAAGACAAAAGAAAATTTCGGGTTGTCACAAATTTGCCTCCCACTGTCCCCTTGGCTTATAAATTCTCTCTCACGAAAGACTCCTCTTCTTGCTACAAGGACCACATTATCACTGGGTCTGTAGAAGAGATAACCAAAGGATCTCTGTGGGTAGCCGATGAAAATACACCTCTCACTTCGAGGTTCTAGCTTATCATGAGTCTCACGCCTCACGAAAGCTTCACAACCCCAAATCTTGATGTGGTCTAAATTGGGAACTTTCCCAGCCCACATCTCGTGAGGTGTTTTTGCAACCTTTTTAGTAGGGACTAGATTAAGGATATGGGCGGCAGTCTCTAAGGCATACCCCCAGAAAGAGATTGGTAACGAAGCTCGACTCATCATGGAATGAACCATATCCAACAAGGTTCGATTGCGCCTCTCAGCCACACCATTCAGCTGTGGTGTTCTGGGAGGTGTCAACTGTGAGACAATCCCACATTCCTTAAGATAGTCAAGGAACTCAATGCTAAGATACTCTCCTCCCCGATCGGATCGGAGCATCTTGATGTTCCTACCCAACTGATTCTCAACTTCCTGCTTAAACTCTTTGAACTTGTCAAAGGTTTCTGACTTATGCTTGATCAAGTAGATATATCCATATCTGCTGTAATCATCATTAAAAGTCACATAGTAGCGATTAGCATCCCTTGTAGCAACTCTGAAGGGCCCACACACATCTGTGTGTACGAGGTCCAACAAACCTTCACCCCTATCACAAGTACCTGTGAAGGGTGACTTTGTCATTTTTCCAAGTAAACAAGACTCGCAACTATCATCTGATTTTAAGTCAAATGATTCCAAGACACCAACCTTTTGGAGTTGGCCTATGCGCTTCTTGTTGACATGTCCAAGTTGACAATGCCACAAGGATGCTTTATCCAAGCTATTTGAAGAATCAATATACAACACATTATTTCCTAGATTGTCTACAACATTCACAGCTTCATATACACCATCACAAGGTAATGCTTTAAAGTAAAATACATCATTGTAATAAACCATAATAGCACCATTTTTATTATCAAATGAAAATGTAAAACCTTGTTTGTACAAGCCATGAAAAGAAATAATATTTCTCGCCATTTCCGGCGAGTAACAACATTTATTCAAATCTAACATTAACCCATTATTAAGCAATAAAGAATAAACTCCTATCTTGGTGACAGGTGATGCTTTCATGTTGCCCATGACTAAGTTTATCTTCCCGTGCTCCACTTGCTCACTTTTTCTTAGGCCCTGCAAATCAGTACAAATGTGAATACCACAACCTGTATCAAGCACCCAAGAATTAGAATTAGATGAGTTATCAGACAATATTGTATAAATACCTGCATGGGTGTTTTTAACTTTCCCATCCTTTACATCTTGTAGGTATTTGGGGCAGCTTCGCTTCCAGTTCCCCTTTTCCTAGCAATAGAAGCATTGTGCTTCCTTTGGGTTTGAAGATGGAGTAATGGGACCTTTCTTTGTCCCACTTGAAGAGGAACCATCAAGGGGCTTACCCTTGGTACCGTTCGAAGGGGTTTCCTCTTCTTACCCTTTCCCTGCCCAATTGCAAGAACAGGGGCTGCTGAAGGAGTAGAAGTAGAAGTAACAACCGCTTTACCCTTAAGACCAGATTCTGCTGTCCTTAAGAGTCCTTGAAGCTTGCTAAGTGTGACTTCCTCCTTGTTCATATGATAATTCATACGAAACTGATCATAACATGGAGGTAAGGAATGGAGAATGATATCAATCGCCAAGTCCTAAGGGAAGTCAACATTGAGCTTCAGTACCGGTCCACAAATCTTTTCATTTTCTGTAAGTGACCGGTGATGGATTCGCCATCTTTTATTCTGGTTGTTATCATGGAGGAGATGATTTCATACCTCTCCTTACGCGCGCTCTGATGGTACCTATCCATCAGATCCTGGTGCATTTCATAGGGGTAGAAATCTTCATAGGATTTTTGAAGTTCGGGAGTTATGGTGGCCATAATGATGCATGCCACTTTAGTAGCATCCTTTTCATGTGCAACAAACTCCGCAAACTCTTCAGGAGTAGCAGTGGCTTCATTCACAACCTTAAGCTCCCTGTCGAGGACATACTCCTTGTCCTCATAGCGGGTAATCATCCTGATGTTTCTGATCCATTCATTGAAGTTGGATCCATCAAAAGTGACCTTCCCACACAAGTTCATAAGGGAAAAGGAGCCTGTTGGGTTTGAGCCAGCAACATTGTTAGAAGACATCTGAAAGAAAAGAAAACAAGTTTCATTGGATTAAGAATCCTTAATAAGTCACCCAAATGAAATATTAAGGCTATGATCTAACAACCTATTTATAGTTGGAAGAGGGATGCCGTAATCCAAGCTATAAAATATTTGAAGGTAGGTAAATGACGATTTACCAATTTCCACCATAAGAACGAAATATTTTATTATTAGGTTTTATTGGATTTGAAACTCCTAGATCTTTTGAGATACATTGAACTTTTCAATGGCATGTTTGAATCTCGATTGTGCCCTCTCAAGTTTGTGACTGGGATACCGAGGATCACAAACAAGGTGTGAATAACCATACAAATTGACTTGGTACCCTTAACTATATTACCTAATCGATGTGCCGGTTAACCACACACGCTCCACCGATCTATAATAAAGTCAAGTTACCCTTTGCTACACTTACTAGTCCTTATTAGTGTGCCGATTAACCACACATGCTCCACTAACGACTTGGTAAGGTACAAAGTGTAATTTTATGGGCTAGCACCTATTTCACATTTTTCCTAAAGTAACTAAGATTGGGAATTAATAATGTATAGTTACTTTATAATTCATTATACTTTTAGTGAAAGTTAAAGTCCTATCCTACCCGTTCGGCTAACGACCCTCCACTAGTCAAGGAAGCGGTGGGTGAGAGTGGACACCCATTAAACCACCATTTTATAGGCAGTAACCTTATACCCCCCTTATAGACCGGCTTCGTGAATGAGGCCTACTAATGGTAAGAATGACATATTCATATACATATCTATATAAATAAGATTATAATAATAGTATAAGTGTTGATTTTTAAACTTTTTAAAAATCTAAGGTTTAATTTGGAATTAAAGTATTAAAGTGTAAGACTCTACAAATTCCAAAACTTGAGAGCAAGTTTTGAAACTATTTCAAGACTATTCAATTTGTAACTTATGAGTTTTAATGGTTCATAAAAAATGAAGACTCTTCTTTTTATGAAACCTCCTATTCTTTAATTACAACTTTTAAAGAAGTTATGGACACCATCATTAGCATTTAGATCATGAATTAAACAAGCATGTAGGTTACACACAATTCCTATGATCTTCTAAAAATTCATAAGAACAAATATTCATATCAAACAATTTCAAGAAATCATATTAACACATATAATACTTGAAAATTGATAATAGTCATTTGAAATGGGTTAACATAATCATTACACCTTTGAAAAACAGATTTTACAAGTCCAAAACAGTTTGGGATAATGATTCTAGCCCACTTCCAGCAACAAAACTCGGAAAACTGCCCAGCACGAACCTACTCGTCGAGTGCATGATCCTACTCGACGAGAAGGATGAATTTAGTCATGGACTCGTCGAGTCCTCCCCATGAACTCGGCGAGTCCAGTCGAATAGTGAGCAATTTTTTCGATTTTTCAAGCAGTTTGCATCAAGTATACAGAAAACAAACCTAGGCTCTGATATCACTGATGGGTTTTGAGCATTCTAACACTCCTATGGTGTACATGCAACCCTATAAACCTTGAATCTATGTTTTCTGTATATGCATGCAAATTTGTTTTTCAAGGTTTATTTCCTAACTAGCATAGCATGGGGAATATGTAATACAAAAAACTAGTAGAAATACATACCTTGTTGTTGCTTGGATTCCTTGAAGACTTTGTGAGCCTAGCACCCCAAATGTTGTGCCTCAAATGCTTCACACAACACTACAAAACTTGAAATAACTTGAGAGAGTATCACTTAGCCTCAAAATCGGTTATGCCCTCTACGAACTCACTAGTGCCGATTTTGCTAGGAGTAGGGACCCTTTTATAGTGTTGTCACAATTAGGGTTTTCACATGAATACTCGTAATTGTCATGACTCTTCCTTTTTAATGATCCATGGGTTTGTAACTCCCATGAACTATCCACGGAGCTCCAAATGGTTATAACCCAAACCCATAAACCATGGATCATTAATCCACCATAAAAGATTAGATAATTGTCATAATCAACCCTACATATTTAATTAGTTTCATCTTGATCACCAAATTAATTCTAAATTAATACTTGATCAACACTAATTAAATAATACTATTATTAATATATTAGAACTTATAATATATTAAAATTCATACGTGTCTTTTTCTCTCATTTAGTCTATCCAAGTATTGCAATGTCATGTAACCCAAATGGACCATGTTGTGTCGGGTCAAGTACATACCAAATAAAGTTATGGACTTAGACACTATATCCAACAAAATTCATATATATATATCCTTGACTAAAGACGATTAAAACCTCAATCTAAGCTTTTAGAATATAAATGAAGTGTTATCTTCTCTCCCTTAATTATAGCAAAACAACATTTCAACCCCTGCAACTTCACGAATTGAAACTTTTGTTTTCTATAATTAACATTGCTAACTTGCAATACTAAACATAATAATCATGCTCCCACTAACATGATGATTATTAGCATAACACTTATGCTCCCACTAGCTTTGACATGTACTCAGAAATCAACTCAGCCTCTAGAAATCAATACTTTATTGACTTTCTAACCAAAGTTCAGATTTCCGATACGAGATGCTTTGATAAAACTTTATCAAAATCATACACATTTCCTTAGATAGCACACATGTGTGTCTAAACAATTTTAGAACTATGGAAAGGGATGCCGTAATCATAGTCTCAATTGTTTAGACCTTTTCCACTTCTCACAAGTCCATGTTAGTGTGCCGGTTAACCAAACACGCTCCACTAACGACTTTGAGAATGCAAATATCACAAATGTTATCTACTTAAAATCTACTTAGTGAAAGCGTTTCCCCACCATCATTTTCATGAATCGGAGAGAAACCTTATGACACTTAGATTTTATGGTGTATGAGTTCCCATCCATGTGAATTTGTCAAAACCATAATCACAAGACAAAGTTCATGACAAATCCAAACTCATATGGATTGAAGTTGTACAATCTTAAATTCTTGCCACCTGGCTGCTCAAGGGCCTGTCATTGCTTCCAAGTAGTTGTTCACCCAGTTGAGAACTCTCAGAACTCCTATGCAAAGCCAACTTAACTGGAATGGCCACAGAAATGTCAACACGATAGGTTATAAACCTCAAGCCGTGTGCTAGTGAAGAACTTCAGGTTTTATTCTTGATTAGTTCTTGGAACTTTCAAGAGCTTTAAGACTCCCACTGTCCTCTTGACATATAAAACTCTCTTGTCAAGAGCCAGTCCTTGACAAAACAAATATTCAAGGGATAGTGCGGATTCTTATCAAGACTAACACTTCACACAATTGGCCTATGTTGGTCTCTGTTTTATCCAAAACATCACAACTTACCAATTTCAAATGTACAAGAGTAGAAACACAATTTACTCTTACATTTGACTAGTGTTATAAACCTTCTTTAAGATGTGTCACTCAAATTACAATCTTGGAGTATGACTCTAAGAATTATTTTGGAATGAAGTATGACTCATCTTCTTGATTTAACCACTTCAACAATTCATGACTCCTCTTCTTAGCCATAAAAATGCACTAAGAGGTCCTTAGAGGATCAATTGTGATATGGTATCTTAATCATTAAGATGTTCACAAAACATGATACTAAAGTACTCTCCCATCTTTTCAGATTTGAGAAACTTTTATCTTTCTCCCTAATTTGATTCTTCTCATTCGTTTTGCCATACATTGAAGTTTTTTCAATGTTCCAGAATTATACTTAAACTTGTAAGTATAACCATATTTACTAAACTTTAGTAAATCATGACGAATAGTCTTATCGATCTTTGTGGTGGACCTGACCAGCGCACAACCAAGTGTACCTGATCCCTTTGTCCTTCACTTGACTTACATATACATGTGAACAAGGAATTAGTCTTAATTTTCCAAAAATGAAAATTCTCATTCACCATACTATACAAATTGCATGATTCCAAGTTTCGGTCCAATTGAAACTTGGGTGATAAGAATATTTCCTTATTTGGTAAATTTAGCCACTTACATAAATGAAAGAATCAAATCCATTTTTCCATTATTGCTGTCAATGGAATCATATAATCAACAATTTTTCACAAATGCCATTGTAAGGACACTTAAAATAAATAAAATCAAAAAAAAAATTCCTTTTATTTTAAAACTTTGCTGAAAACTTATCCTTATAATCCATATGGAGACCTTGTTGTTATCTATTCCTAAACAATATATCATAACTCTTAAGTAACAACTCAAAATTCTGATCACCGAACCATGCGATCGAAATCCATCTTCGCAATCAGAATCAGCATATACTTCCTTTAAGCTTCCTCTTTTTTTTCTTTGATTCTTAAAACATTTCCAAGTGACTCAGTCACATTATGTAATAAGAATCTCCAAATAGGAGCTTAATAGAGTTAGACAATGGATTTTACCTGAAGTAGAGTCAAACATCTTGACTTGATCAACCTTATGATATTTCAGATGAATAGGGCAGCTTCGCAACTAATGCCCCTTCCTTTGGCAATAGAACCATATGGACCCTTTGGTACTGGTACATGGGACTATCTCAGACTTAGCCTTTCTCTTTACCATTTGTTCAACCGAGTTGACTATGGCCGATCCCTTTCCATTGAGAAGAGAAAGTTTTTTCTGGATTTCCAATGTTACCATTGCCAAAGTCCATTGAAGGTTTGGAAGTTGATCTTCTAGTGTTCCAAATCATTTCTGATTCAGAGCACCAAGCAAATAGATAAGATCATTAAGGGTCTTGTCATAGTTTGTTTCATAGGTGTCCCAAAGGAATTCACTATGTGACTTAGAAAGTGATTGAACATCAACTTTCTGTAGACTTTGACAGCCAATTCTCCCGGCTTGTCAATATGTGACTTTATCTCCAAGATGTGATCACACATAGACCTTGCTTGCCAATAGGGCTTGAAAGACCTTAAACTTTTCTAGAACTTGTGGGTTACGGAGAATAACTGGAGGAGGTGAAAGAAGTATGATTTCCATGTGACATCATCTTCATTTGGGAAAGCTTGTTTCAGGAGATTTGGGAAGATCATAGATGTCTAAACCAGACATCTTTTTGGAGATATTCAAGATAGTTGATTTAAAGTCCTTAATATAACACGCACTATGAAATATGAAGGCTAGGACCCAACACAATACTTTTATAACTTGGAAGAGGGATGCCGTAATCCAAGCTATAAAATATTTGAAAGTATGTGAATGGCGATTCACCAATTTCCACCACAAAAACGAAATATAAACTATTAGGTTTTAATTGGTCTTTAGAAACTCCTAGATTCTTTTGAGATTCAATGAACTTTTCAAAGGCATGTTTCAATCTCGAGTGTGCCCTCTCAAATTTTGTGACTGGGATGCCGAGGATCACAAAACAAGGTGTGAATAACCATGCAAATATACTTGGTACCCTTAATATTTACCCCTTAATCGATGTGCCGGTTAACCACACGCGCTCCACCGATACTCTAATAAACATTAAGTCACCCTTTGCCTACCTTGTTAAATCCAGGTTAGTGTGCCGGTTAACCACACACGCTCCACTAACGACTTAAGCAAAGTGCAAAGTGTAATTTCATGGGTTAGCCCCAAATTCACATTTTCCTAAGTAACTAAGATTGGGTGAGAGTGGACATCCATTAAGCTGCCATTTTATAGGCAACAACCTTATACCCCCCCCCCCCCCCTTATAGACCGGCTTCGTGAATGAGGCCTACTAATGGTAAGACTGACTTGCTCTTATATATATATATATATATATATATATGTATATATATATATATATATATATATATTATTAACTTATAATATTATAGAGTATAAGGGTTGAATTTTAACTTCTAAAATTCTAAGGGCTTTATTTGGAATTAAAGTTTTCTTGAGGGAAACTTTACAAATTCCAAAACTTGAGGGCAAGTTTTGAAACTATTCAAAACTAATTATTTCCATAACTTATGTGTTCAAAGTAGTTTTAATTAAAAACTCTTCAAGTTCCATTTAATGAGGACAAGACTCTTCACTTTTGTAACCTTTGCCAACTTTTATGAGTTTTAAGAAACTTAAAGGTGACCTTTCATGTAACTTGAGGACAAGTTACACAAACACATTTTAGAATCAACTCTTAGATTAAAATGGATTGAAAATACATAATCAATTAACTTTTCTATTAATCTAAGCAACTCATATGAACAAAGATAATTCATATCAAATTTTTTCATGTAATTAGGATAACTTTTAAACTAATACAAAACATGAATCCATTGACAATTATCTTTGAAATTGGATTGGCATGAACATTACCACATCAAAAACAAGTTTATTAGGTCAAAAACAGCTTAGGGTAATGTTCCTAGTCCAATTCCAGCCAAAACAGTCGAATATATGCTGTCTGGGGGTCCAACTCGTCAAGTGCATGAACCAACTCGGCGAGTTGGATGAATTTTCACTTGGACTCGTCGAGTCCCTTCATGGACTCGGCGAGTCTACTGTTTAGACAGCAACAAAATTCGATTTTTCAGCTATTTTTTGCAAGTATAACAAGAAAACATGCCTAGGCTCTGATACCACTGTTGGGTTATGAGCATTCTAACACTCCTAAGTGTACATGCAACCCTAAATACCTTGGATCTATGTTTTCTCTATCATACATGCAAATATGAATATCCAAGGTATTATACTAACTAGCATACAAAAACTTTGATTCTCATAAAATATAACAAGTTAGAATACATACCTCTTTGATGTAGAATGACTCCATGAAGCTCGAGAGCCTAGTGCCCCGAGTGTGACACCTCAAATGGTTCACACAACATCATATGCTTTTGGAATAACTTAGAGAGAAATCCTTTACTTCATGAAATCAGCTTGCCCTTCTCCTATATCCATAGAGGCCGATTTTTCCCAAGAATATGATCTTTATATAGCGTGTCATAATTAGGGTAAACCCTAATTGTCATGGCCTTCCATTTCCTTGGATCCATGGGTTCAAATACACCATGTAGCATCCATGGACTATCCTATGGGTTTTAGCCCAACCTGATAATCCATGGAGCATTAGCCCACTATACAAGTATGGATGATTTACACAATCAACTCATATATTTAATTAGTCTTCTTTTGATCACTTAATTAATACCAAATTAATTCTTGATTGATACTAATTAAATAATCTTATTAATATATTAGAACTTATAATATATTAATAAACCTTAAGTGTTATTTCTCTCATTTTAGTCTATCCAAATGCATGATGCCATGCAGCCCAAATGGACCATGCCGAGTCCGATCAAGTCTTACCAATTATAGTTACGGACTTACATACTAATTAAATAATACTCATATTAATATATTATAACTTATAATATATTAATAAACCTTAAGTGTTATTTCTCTCATTTTAGTCTATCCAAATGCATGATGCCATGCAACCCAAATGGACCATGCCAAGTCGGGTCAAGTACATACCAAATATAGTTATGGACTTAGACACTAATCCAACACAAAGTACATTGCTTTGAACATCCTTCTTGCATTAGTTTTTCTAATCTTAGACAGATTGAACGAATAACTTCCACCTATGGAAACATTTCCATATTTCCATTTTGACTATCACTTTTGAACAAGAGTTGCCTCTTTTCAGAAAATGTCAATATGGTCCTGCCAAAATTAACACTATACTTCCAACTGTCCCTGAGTAACCAATCTTTGGTAAACCTCAGATTGTCCTCGACAATTGCTTAATCATTTTAGTCATATCCAATTTTAGACTTTTCCCATTTTAATGCCCTGAGCATTTGGAAAAATTTAGAAAGGATGAATATTATAGCACATGCAATCGATCCTATATCCGAAGCATATGGGACACGATTCATGATGTTTGACATAAAGACATGATACTAGACCAGTCTTTTGCTACAATATTTTTTTTATTTGCCATGTCCTCAAAATTTGACTATGAAGAGGGATGCCGTAATCATAATCAAATTTTGAGAATGCAATATATATATATATATATATATATATATATATATATATATATATATATATATATATATATATATATAGAATTTCCTTAAGTTGAACCATTCAAACATAAAATTCATATATATATCCTTGACTGAAGATGATTAAAATCTCAATCTAAGCTTTTAGAATTGAAATGAAGTACAATTTCCTCTCCCTTAATTATAATAAGACAACTTTTCAACCCCTGCAACTTCACGAGTTGAAACTTTTGTTTTTCTATAATTAACATTGCTACCTTGAAATACTAATCATAATCATCATGCTCCCACTAACATGATGATTATTAGCATAACACTTATGCTCCCAATAGCTTTGACATGTACTTAGAAATCAGCTAGACTTCTAGAAATCAATACTTTATTGACTTTCTTACCAAAGTTCATATTTATGATACAAGATGCTTTGATAAAACTTTATCAAAACCATACACCTTTCCTTAGATTGCTCACATGTGTGTTTAAACAATTTTAGAACTACGAAAAGGGATGTCGTAATCATAGTCTCGATTATTTAGACCTTTGCCATTTCTCACAAGTCCATGTTAGTGTGTCGGTTAACCACACACGCTCCACTAACGACTTTGAGAATGCAAATATGAAAACTGCTACCTACTTAAAATCTACTTAGTGAAAGCGTTTCCTCACCATCATTTTCATGAATCGGAGAGAAACCTTATGACACTTAGTTTTTTTTATGGTGTATACGGTGAATTTGTCAAAACCATAATTACAAGACAAGGTTAATGACAAATTCAAACTCATATGGATCGAACTTGTTCAATCTTAATTTCTTGCCACTTGGTAGCACAAGGGCCCACCATTGCTTCCAAGTTGTTATGCATACAGTCTAGAACTCACAGAACTCATATGCATAGTCAACTTATTTGGAATAGGCACAGAAAACAAGAATTATGTCAACACGATAGGTTACAAAACTCAAATCGTGTGCTAGTGATAAAATACAGGTTTTGATCTTGATTAGTTCTTGATCCTTATAAGACCTTTAAGACTCCCACTGTACTCTTGACATATAAGTTTCTGTTTGTCAAAAACCATTCCTTGACAAACAAACAAATATTCAAGATTTAGTGTGGATTCTTATCAAGACAAAACACTTCACACAATTGGTCTTGGTTGGTCTTTGTCTTTTCCAAGACATCACAACTTACCAATTTCAAATGCACAAGAGTAGAAAACATTTTACTCTGCATTTGATGAGTGTTTAAACCTTCCTTTATGTCACTCAAGGTTACAATCTTGGAATATGACTCTAAGAGTTGTTTTTGGAAGGAAGTATGATTCATCTTCTTGATTTTTTAATCATTCCAACAATTCATGACTCCTCTTCTTAGCCAAAAGAATGCACTAAGATGTCCTTAGAGTATGAATTTGTGATATGGTTTCAAAATCATTAAGATGATCATAAAACATGATACTAAGTACTCTTCCATCTTTTTAGATTTGAGAAACTTTTATCTTTCTGCCCTATTTGATTCTTTCCCACTCGTTCTGCCATACATTGAAACTTTTCCAATGTTACAAAATTATACTTAAACTTGTAAGTATAACCATATTTACTAATCTTTAGTAAATCATGACGAGTCAACCTTTGTGGTGGACCTTGATCAACACACATCCAGTGTACCCGATCCCTTAGTCCTTCAATTGACTCACATACCCATGTGATAAAGGAAATTGTCTTAACTTTCCAAAGATGAAAATTCTCATTCATCATACAATGCAGCCTGCATGATTCCAAGTTTTTGTCCAAGTGAAACTTGGGTGATGAGAATCTTTCCTTATTTGGTACATTCAGACACTACCACAAATGAGAGAATCAAATTCACATTTCCAATATTGCTAGAAACATACAAACATCCATTTTTCATAAATACCATTGTAAGGGAATATAATATAAAATCAAACATAACTTTTATTTCTTTATAAAATGCGGAAAAAACTTTTCCTTACAATGCAATTACAAGGAAAAACTATGCTATTACATATTTCCTAGCAATCTATCATAACTTCTAAGCAGCAGCTCAAAAATCCGATCTTCGAACCATGCGATTAAAATCCATCTTCGCGATCAGATTCAACATACTCTTCTTTTAAGCTTCCTTCCCTTTGCTAAACATCAAAATGTAACATAGTTACATCATGTATTAGGAATCAACAATTAGGAACTTAACAAAGTTAGATAGTGGACTTACCTGAAGCAGAACCATACATTCTGACTAAAGATCTCAGGTAGTCAGGGCAACTTCGATTCTAATGTTCCTTTCCTTGGCAATAGAAATACATAGGCTTATTTGGTACAATCTCAGCACTGGCCTTTCTCTTACGATCAACACTTTTCACTATGGCCAATTTCTTTCCTTCGGGAGAAGGAATCATTTATGGGATGTCCATGTTAGGTTGAGAAGCAGACTTTCCATTCAAATTTGCTTGACCATTGCGCAAAATCATTGTTGATTCAACAGCAATTAGCAAATTGGTATGATCTATTAGGGTCATGTCGTGATCTGTCACATAGTAGTCCCTAATGAACTCACTATATGACTCAGGAAGTGACTGAAGAATCCAGTCAATAGCCAACTTCCTTTGGAAAACGACACCCAACATTCTCAGCCTGTCAATGTGTGCCTTCATTTCCAAGACATGTGCACACACCGGCCTTCCATCTTTGTGTTTGCTATCCAATAGGACTTGAGTGAGTTTGAACTTTTCAAGTCTTCGAGCTTTTGGGTCAGGGAGAATAATTAGAGGAGGTGGAGGAACTGAAGCATGATGTTGAGGGACACCATCTTCAAGTGATTTGGGTAGGTCATAGTTGCCTGAACCAGACATCTACAATGTGAGAAAATCAAGTTAGTTGATTCAAGTCCTTAATGTTACACCCAATCTAAAATATTAAGGCTAGGACCCAACACAATATTTTATAACTTGGAAGAGGGATGTCGTAATCCAAGCTATAAAATATTTGAAGGTAGGCGAATGACGATTCACCAATTTCCACCATGAAAAATGAAATAAAAATTAGGTTTTAATTGGTCTGAAATTCCTAGATTCTTTTGAGATTCATTGAACTTTTCAATGGCATGTTTTAATCTCGATTGTGCCCTCTCAATTTTGTGACTGGGATGCCGACGATCACAAAACAAGGTGTGAATAACCATGCAAATTCACTTGGTACCCTTAATATTATCACCTAATCAATGTGCCGGTTACCCACACGCGCTCCACCGATCTATGAAAAACACTAAGTCACCCTTTGTTATCCTTACTAGTCTAAGTTAGTGTGCCGGTTACACACACACGCTCCACCAACGACTTGGTAAGGCACAAAGTGTGAATTTCATGGGTTAGCACCAAATTCACATTTTCCTAAAGTAACTAAGATTGGGAATTTATAAAAGTTTTAGTTACTTTATAATAATCATTATACTTTTAATGAGAATTAAAGTCATTGTCCTACCCGTTCGGCTAACGACCCTCCACCGATCAAGGAAGCGGTGGGTGAGAGTGGACACCCATTAAGCTGCCATTTTATAGGCAACAACCTTATACCCTCCTTATAGACTGGCTTCGTGAATGAGGCCTACTAACGGTAAAACGACTTGATCTTATACATATATATAAATATTAACCATTAATCTTATAATAGTATAAGGGTTGAATTTGAACTTTTAAAACTCTACAGTATGGAATTAAAGTTTGTGTGAGACTTTACAAATTCCAAAACTTGAGGGCAAGTTGTGAAACTTTTCAAAACTTTTCATTTCATAACTTATGAGTTAATGGTTCATAAAAATGAAGACTCTTCATTTTTATGTAACTTATGTGTTTAAATGTATGTTTAAAAGAAAGTGACCTTTGGATATCCATAACTTGAGGACAAATTATGGACTCCATTAAAACAAATAAATGATCCAGAATTAATGATAAACAATTCAACAAATAATTCCCATCATTTTTCTAAACTCATAAGAACATGAACATGATCATCAAAATTTCAAGAATTATATGAACACATAAAATCATGGAATTTTGATATAAGCCATTGTAAATGGATTAGCACAAACATTACACCATCTAAAACCAGTTTTAAAACACCAAAACAGTTTAGGGTAATGTTTCTAGTCCATTTCCAGCAGCAAAAGTCGAAAATCTGCTGTCAGTTCATTCTACTCGTCGAGTGCACGAACCTACTCGACGAGTTGGATGAATTTTCACTTAGACTCGTCGAGTCCCCCCATGGACTCGGCGAGTCCACTGATGAGACAGCAAACAGTTTCGATTTTTAACACAATTTTGCATCAAGTATAACAAACAAGCCAAGGCTCTAATACCACTGTTGGGTTTTGAGCATTCTAACACTCCTAAGTGTACATGCAACCCTAATAAACTTTGGATCTATGTTTGTCTATAATACATGCAAAATTTGTTTTCCAAGGTTTATAACTTATCTAGCATGGCATGGGGAACTTTTAAACATAAAAGAACTAGATGAATTACATACTTTTGATTGTGAATTGATTCCTTAGGAGTTTGAAAGCCAAGCACCAATAATGTGAATGCCTCAAATGGAAATCACAAATCACCACAAACTTGGAAAACTTATGAGAGAGTATACTTATGCTCTAGAAATCGGCCACCTTTCCTCACACACACTAGGGTGTCATTTCATGCATCATAAGCTTGTTTATATAGTGTACATGATTAGGGTAAATCCTAATAACCCATGTCTTTTCCTTTCCAAGGATCCATGGGTTAAAAGCTCCATGGATCATCCATGGACTCCCATATAAGCTTAGCCCATTACCATAATGAGTGTTAGCCCACACTATATAAATATAGTAGCCCATGTTTAATTAGTCACCATTTGATCACTAAATTAATTCATAATTGATTTAAGACCAATACTAATTAAATAATACAATTTCATATTAATATATTATAACTTATAATATATTAATAAATCATAAATATACTACTCTCATAAAATTATCCATATAAATAGTCCGGGTGAAGTGCAACCCAAATGGACCATGCCGGGTTGGGTCAAGTATATACCAAATAAGTTATGGACTTAGACACCTTATCCAACAGTATTAATGGTAGTATGTAGAAATAGGTATTGTACAAATGTTAAGTTATTCTAATAGATCATAGATATTAAATCCTTAATTTGGCTCGGGTTACATGAGTTCTTGTAGGGCATACCTCTCTTGATTGACTACTACTAGTCGTGACGAATTACATGGTAAACCTAGGACTTAGTGTGACAACCGTCAAAATTCGAGTTAGTTCCACATTTGAATAAACTTAGTTGCACGTATAGGCACGACACATACTAGACCTACTAACTAGAAGCTAAGTTATAACCTAGTAGAATCTTGGAAACAGATAGAAACAATGGATGGTGTACTTAGATTTCACATTGATATGTGAATTCTACTACTACTTAACTGTAGTGACTATCCATATTTGGGTCAGTCTTTGACTCGAACACCATTTCATGAATCATATACACACATCATGCACTTGACCTAGTAGTAAAATTTAGGTCAGAGTCTCATAGAAACTTAAGTCAAAGTTGAAACTAGGACTAGTATACTTGATTCCTCAATTTCGTTTGAATCTCGGAATCACTACATAGAATGCCAATAAACCAATAAAAATAAATTACAAACAATATTTCTAATTTGAATAAGAGTTATGAAACTCTAAAATAGTTTGAAGTCTCAAAATTCAAGTAATTTTGATATCCAAAGATTTACAAACTCTCAAAAACCCTAAATGCCCTAAAAACTCATATTTACAAACTTTAACCTTAAAAATTCTATAAAAATAATTATAAACCTTGTATCTTATAATAATTAAAATTAGTATAATATATTCATGGCAAATAAAATTTAACTCATTAGCATTACCCTTAATTTATAAATAAAAAATAAAGGTTTTATGAATAAAAACTTGATTTTAGTGTATATTTTATAAAAAGTTTGATATTTTTATAAAAGATTTAAATTTTTATAAAAGAAACAAGAGAGAGGGAGCCTCTCTCACCCAAAATCTCGGCCTCCCCTCTCCCAAGACCCTCATCCTCTTCCCAAAACACATAATCATTTCTCTCTTCTCCATACTCTTCACCTCTTCATTCTCTCTCTCACACACTCTACCATCATTCATTCAATTCTCTCTTCTTTCTCCCTCTAAACTCATGAAAATCTCAGAAATATTCAGCCATTTCTACTAAAAAAACCTCAACATTTGATGTTATTCTTAAAGGTAAACCCGAATATCATTCATTCCTCTTCTCTTTTCCTTCAAGTTTTACTTGTTTTTCATGGATTTTTTCCATCTTCTACCCCATTCTATTGTATAATCATGAAAACTTGCACCTACTCACGGTTTTGATGATGATGGTGGTAGGATTTCACCCAAAAACAACATGCATGTTGTAAATGGTGAAATCCAAGGACCTAAACCTATGTCAAAATCAAGGAAATGTACTTTTCTACATGTTTTGGTGGAAAAACACCACATGCACCCTATGTTTTCTATCAAAAACGATTTTTCAACATATGAAACTCATTAATGATCTTCAAACCAACATGCATGTGATGATCTTCAAGCTTAGATGCTTGATGATCGTTTGTTGTTAAAAGCTTTCAAATATGTTCATAAAAGATTTATTCCCAAATAAATTCCTAAAACTTCTTTTCTGCTCAAATGATATTTTTTCCCAGAATACAACCAACAATATAAGATGATCTGTAAATTTTCAGAAAATAATTCGTTTTTCTCGAATTATTATAATTAATGCAAAACAATAGAGCAATAAATCATATAAAATACTTTCTGGGGTCTATAAATCCTAGTTAAATTTGTGGATGACCCCTATGCTAAATAATGATCCCTCATTAAGTTTCATCGATTTTTGTTACTGTTTAATATGGTTTCGAATTTTCTTTTTGTTTGGCTCCAATAAATCATAAAAGCACTGTATAAAATCTTAAAATGATACATTACAATTTTCGCAATTGCTACCAGAGGTATAAGACTCAGAAAAATATATTCAGAATTTTTCATAATGCATTCCTATTTTTCCCCGATTTTTGTATTTATAATGGCCTAAAAATAGAAAAAATAGTTCTGCTCATCCACAATTCGTGAAAATTTACCAGAACACCTTGTAGTACATTAGGAGGCTACATAAAAATGTTGATGATTTTTCTCTTCTGTATACTATTTTTCTCTTATTTTCTAAGATTAAATACACTTAAATACACAAAATCGGATTTGATTATATAAAAACCACATTTGGTATTTTTCCCAGATTATTTACTCTGTAAATGAAGTGTACAAAATTTTTGGTAATTTACTTTAACTGTTTATTAGTTATTATTCAATTAATGATTATTTAAGAGGATTAAACAAGGAAAACGAGCAACACTAATTGAAAAATATCTTTTATATTTTTCACAGCTTCTATATATATAATAACAGAGTTACAAAAATTTTGGACAATTTTGGAAACTGTTTTCTATTTATCTCCATTTTTATTACAATAAATGCACAAAAATCATAAAATTGGGTTAAACAGTTTAGAAATCCATTTTTATATTTTTCCCAACTTAATAATGTTTAATAACAGTAATAGAAAAAGTTTGGGAAATTTTGGAAACTGTTTTCTATTTATTTCAATTTTTATTAGAATAAATGCTCAAAAATCATAAAATTGGGTTAAATAGTTTGGAAATCCATTTTTATATTTTTCCCAGCTTAAGTATGTCGAATGGCAGTATTATAAAAAGTTTGGGAATTTTTATCATCTGGATCCTATTTTTTACGAATTTATATTGTTATGAAGGCTTAAAAATTGGGAAAAATAGTTAATCACATCAAAAATTCAAGGGAAAATTTCTGGAAGACCTCTACTGTGTTTAGAATGAAAATGCAAAGTTTGAGAATTTTAGGAAATTGTTTGATAATATTTTGGCTTTTCAAGAGCTTAAAACACATTTAAATGTGTTGAAATACCCTCAATTAATATTACAAAAATCTGGAAATTAATATCCAAAATTGTCTTAATCACATGAGCTATAAAATTTCACCATTTCAGAAAAATGTTTGTAACTTATCAATATTAAATTTTGACACAATATTGGCATAATTCTATTGTAGTAGTAAGTATACTAGTGTTAGATTTCGATTAGAGACTCACTAGCGAATACCATTATTGTAGGAATCGGTAGTGGTACACGTGGAACGTAGTTCAAGGCATCATTTGCATCATCTCAATGCATTGTGAGTATTCACGCACTCCCCTATTTTCTGTTTTTATGTTTTGGGGTGGAAAAGCATGTCCCGAAAAACTATTATTTGTTCGTTGTATTTAAATTGATTTGTATCAAACATGATTGCTATTTTATTGCTATATCCCTCTATATATGTCTATGCAACACGGAACATGAGAACTTATCGTATTAAGGCCCTTCCCTTACACTTTTCTCTAACCATTAACTCTTTGAGCCAATGGTAATTGTGGATAGCGCTATTAGGAATTGACGACTCCTCACTCGCCCGATTGCTGGAGTGCATGATACCATATAATCTATGAAACGATAAGCATAGATCTTGATAGGGCTTCAGTCATAGGTTTGGTTGAGAACTCATTGTTTGCTTATACACATACAAACTCGTTACTTATTATAGCAATAAACTTGTTTATTATTTATAGCAATGAACTTTGTTTCTCATTACAACAACGAACTTTTATTACTGAAAACTTATATACATGTTTTAGCAATGAAATTGTTTGCTCCTTCTAGCAACAAAATTGATTGCTCATTTTAGCATGAAACTTGTTTACTCGTTTGAGTAACGAACTATATCTTCCATGAGAATATGAATGTTGCATCTTATTTGGGCAACATACTTTAACTCTCATTATGACAAAGAACTTTGTTTCTTTTACAAACTTATTTACTCATTTTAACAATATACTTTTATTATTGGAAACTTTTATCAAAACTTTGATTTCAATTCATGGAACCAATATTATTTTGTTTATTTGTGAGTACTCACCAACTATTTTTATAGTTGACGCTCGTTTTACATGCTTTTTCAGGAATCATCGAGTAAGTGGCACTTAGGGACACTTCACTTTTTGGAGCATTGGCATGTGTTGTATTTCAATTTACATTGTAATTTCTTTTAAAAGTTGTTCAAACCCATTGTAAAATTGTAATGATTTTTAATACTATGGTTGGTGTTGTCTTTTAACTTTTGCTATGAAACCCTTTATACTGCCACGCCTCGTGTTTCCGCTTTAGCGGGGTGTGACAGAAAATGGTATCAGAGCCGAAGGTTATAGAGAATACCAGTTTTCCTTTGGAAAACCACAACTATAGCCAAAAAATTTCTAAACATTTTTAAAATACTGAATATACTACTAGTATAACTAATTCGAGTACGCATTATTGGACTTTAATTAAGTATAGCCTGACCAACTATGCTTATTTAAGGAAAATTAATGCGAGGCTGGAAACGGTTATAGTAGAATTATGTTCAAAACAATTTTCAACTTAAACTTTTGAAAAACAAAATTTTTCGGTGTGCGTACGGGCATTGCATATTATAGGCATTCATTTAGGTACACTTAGAAACTAAGTGCACTTTTACCGCAATGTCTTATTTAGAAATATTCTTACCCCTTATCAAGTGCTAGGTTAACCACTTAGGTTATATCACTAGCCACTCTAGGAGCAATGCACTTAATACTGAGAATGGGTATTCCTCAGTAGCTATTGACTTTAGATGTAAGGTTAGTTGCTAGATATACACTAGTAATAATCTTAATTCGAAACCTATACCAATTATTCATCAATACCTCTTCATCGTCTTCGTACTAGAGTTACAACTAGGAAAGCGTTCCGATAGACACAGATGAAAATTGGAGCATCGCGTAAGGAGGTAGATGAGTCGTTTCTAAGTAATCACTTGGATACCATTGGTGGGCATTCCGGATTCGAATCACAAGGAGACACAAAGGTTTAACCTATTGCTACTAATACATGAGACCTTATTACTACGCTACGATTTAGCTTTAGGTTTTTTCCACCTTCAGGTTAAAACTTAACATAGGATATCCCTTTGACCTCTATAAAAGGGCCACGAAAATGCATTGACACCATAAAACGTTTTTCAAACAATTTTTCTTGCCCTTTATCTTAGGGAAAAAGACATCGGTACTCGTCTTATACTCGCCTTGTACTCGCCTTAGTATTTAGGTACGATCAGCTACACTAATATACTTATTCCTTACTTCTTAATCTTCCATCGAAAAATTATTTCGCTTCATCGGTTTTATTTATCATCAATAAAATATTTTATAACCACTTCAATCAACTTAGTAGACATTTCTTAACAATGTAAGCAATATTCTCGCTAAAAATCTTTTGACAACTTGCTTTAACTTAACACTTTTCTTCAAAACTAAATTTAACCATTATTGGTTTTAACCTTGCTATTTCGATTTTATTTCAAATCCATTTCAAATCTATTTCAATGGATAGATGTGTTTTTAAGGGCATATAAACCATTTTAGACCTTGCTTACCATTTTGACACGTTTTCGAAAAAACTTAGAAACATTTTCTTTTATAAAAGTGTTTAAACTCTATGCTATAAAACTTAAACATATAACATTGAAGTCCTATTATATGTAAAAGCGTCCTCGCATTTTCCAAACCACTTTTGCTTTGACACATTTAACCGCTTTCTCATTTAGACATTGTAATTTACTTTAATGTTTTTTCTCAAAAACACAACATGATATTTATGCAAATGTCTACTTCAAACATGTTTATAAGACATATCTAACGCTTGTGATTCAAAACATACCTTATTTGTGTACTTTGCTTCAATATAGTTTTATAATCTATAAAGATTCTAAAATATAAAGCATTGCAAAACTTAGTGTTCACTTTTAAATTTCCAGTGGCGCACTTTCGACAATGCACAATTATTCATCTAAATATGTTAAGTCTTTACCTTATCCGTTTTAACCATTGTTGAACTCCAGTCAAAAAGGTCAAAGCTGTCGGAATTTCAATTACAAGTTTTAGTGTTGCTTCTTTTTCACAAATGGAGTTTAACTTAATAGATAACTCATAAATTTTTAGAAAACACTTTAAAACTCCCACATGTCTATTTAATCATCAATATACATCAAATATTGAAGTTTGAAATATATCTCAACCTGGTTTTAATCTACCTATACGTATTGTTCTTATAATTTTAACAATAACAATCATTGCCACCGCCACCTTCCTTTTTCTTTCCCCCACACTTGATTTCTTGCTCTCCTTATGATTTTAGATCTCGCACACCCATAATAGTAACATAATACATTGTCTAACTTTGTTTCTGTCTATTTTGCTTCTCCTGGTATCATGTTTGTACACATACATACTAGAAGTCTATCCTTTCATTTTGAGCGATTAATACATGTATAGCCGTGAGGAATAATTTTTATTTAGTCAACTTTGATATATTCAATTACGCCTTTTATCATATACACCTTGTTTTATTTTGAAATATCAATAAACAAGTGATCCTTATTTACATTTGCCCTTTCATTCTAAATTCAGAAACTTGATATAAAATGCAATTTTCATTGTATTTTTCCTTACAATTAATACAGAAGATGAATACTCTTATGCTTATAATTTTTCTATATCCGGAAAATATATGTGAAGGATATATTTCATTGTGTTTCTTCTTTTCTTTAAATACATCAAAAGTTTTGAATTTTACGATTATCTATTCTCTAAATGATTGTTTTTGTAGAAACACTAAACTATGAATGCACTATTTTCAAAGATTGACATTTTTACACCTTTCTTAAAATAGTATTACTTTGCAATTTTCAGTGAGTTCCTAAACTCTCAAACTTGTTTTCATAAGTATTCTGACTCCTCGTAAACTTGAATTTGTCCTGACTTTGACAATTGGACAATTTCTCAAAAGTTTAATACAAATATTTCTATACAAATTCCTTTAATGACGACTTAAACCTTTAACCTTAATTAATCTTTATATTATTTCACTACTTTGTTGGATCGCCACACATATATCTTCATTATCTTGGAATTATTACACATTTTGATAATAGTGAGATTAATTATCATTTCTACACACACATTTTGATAACAGTGAGATTTTTATCACTTCTAAGCACTTAAAATGCCATCTACACAATGTGATTTAATTTATCATAAACTTTCACCGCCTTCATTAGAAACAATGACTCTCTAATTATATATACTCTTCGAATATAGTTCTATTATTGTAAGAGTAACCGTAGTAGTAATTATAGCCTCGGAGATCCTCAATCATTTCGTAATTTATTTTGTAGACGACACTTAAATAGCCTTTACATTTGAGATGTACCAAAACTTCGTTGCCTACCCTTAGTACGTATTTTTAGGAACTTACCCTCGATCGCTTCCCTTTCATTCATGCTACCCCTTCTTATTTCGAAATATATCTTTTCCAGAGGTAATAGCTAACTCGGAAGTGAACAAATTTTTCCTAATCTCTTCTTTATTAGGCGGCGAATTTACACTTAGTGCTAATTTAGAATGCGACTTAAGCATCAATGCGGATTTAACGCTCAGTGTAGTTGGTGCTTCAGCAAAACTTATAACGTTCTTTTAAGTTAGATAATATCTAACTAGATAATATTTTCGAATAGGTCGCTATGGTTGGATCATGATTCCATGACCCAAATTTTCCATAATCTAGACGAAAGAACTCGAATTAAGGAAACACTAATTTGACTATAGCTAAAGAGTTGGGCTCTTCTTTGAGGAAATAAACCCAAAATAATCAAAGAGCTCTTCAAGTCACCACCTCTCCAACTATACAATTGTATTCGACTGAGTTCTAATAGAATACGTCACGAATTGAATTTCGGGACGAAATTCTTTCAACCGGGGGAGACTATGACAACCGTCAAAATTCGAGTTAGTTCCAGATTTGAATAAACTTAGTTGCACGTATAGGCACGACACATACTAGACTTAGTAACTAGAAGCTAAGTTATAACCTAGTAGAATCTTGGAAAACAGATAGAAACAATGGATGGTGTACTTAGATTTCACATTGATATGTGAATTCTACTACTACTTAACTGTAGTGACTATCCATATTTGGGTCACTCTTTGACTCGAACACCATTTCATGAATCATATACACACATCATGCACTTGACCTAGTAGTAAAAGTTAGGTCAGAGTCTCATAGAAACTAAGTCAAAGTTGAAACTAGGACTAGTATACTTGATTCCTCAATTTCGTTTGAATCTCGGAATCAATACATAGAATGCCAATAAACCAATAAAAATAAATTACAAACAATATTTCTAATTTGAATAAGAGTTATGAAACTCTAAAATAGTTTGAAGTCTCAAAATTCAAGTAATTTTGATATCCAAAGATTTACAAACTCTCAAAAACCCTAAATGCCCTAAAAACTCATATTTACAAACTTTAACCTTAAAAATTCTATAAAAATAATTATAAACCTTGTATCTTATAATAATTAAAATTAGTATAATATATTCATGGCAAATAAAATTTAACTCATTAGCATTACCCTTAATTTATAAATAAAAAATAAAGGTTTTATGAATAAAAACTTGATTTTAGTGTATATTTTATAAAAAGTTTGATATTTTTATAAAAGATTTAAATTTTTATAAAAGAAACAAGAGAGAGGGAGCCTCTCTCACCCAAAATCTCGGCCTCCCCTCTCCCAAGACCCTCCTCCTCTTCCCAAAACACATAATCATTTCTCTCTTCTCCACACTCTTCACCTCTTCATTCTCTCTCTCACACACTCTACCATCATTCATTGAATTCTCTCTTCTTTCTCCCTCTAAACTCACGAAAATCTCAGAAAAGTTCAGCCATTTCTACTAAAAAAACCTCAAAATTTGATGTTATTCTTAAAGGTAAACCCGAAAATCATTCATTCCCCTTCTCTTTTCCTTCATGTTTTACTTGTTTTTCATGGATTTTCTCCATCTTCTACCCCATTCTATTGTAAAATCATGAACACTTGCACCTACTCACGGTTTTGATGATGATGGTGGTAGGATTTCACCCAAAAACAACATGCATGTTGTAAATGATGAAATCGAAGGACCTAAACCTAAGTCAAAATCAAGGAAATACACTTTTCTACATGTTTTGGTGGAAAAACACCACATGAACCCTATGTTTTCTATCAAAAACGATTTTTTGAACATATGAAACTCATTAATGATCTTCAAACCAACATGCATGTGATGATCTTCAAGCTTAGATGCTTGATGATCAAAGTTTGTTGTTAAAAGCTTTCAAATATGTTCATAAAAGATTTATTCCCAAATAAATTCCTAAAACTTCTTTTCTGTTCAAATGATATTTTTTCCCAGAATACAACCAACAATGTAAGATGATCTGTAAATTTTCAGAAAATAATTCGTTTTTCTCGAATTATTATAATTAATGCAAAAAAATAGGGCAATAAATCATATAAAATACTTTATGGGTCTATAAATCCTAGTTAAATTCGTGGATGACCCCTATGCTAAATAATGATCCCTCATTAAGTTTCATCGATTTTTGTTACTGTTTAATGTGGTTTTGAATTTTCTTTTTGTTTGGCTCCAATAAATCATAAAAGCTCTGTATAAAATCTTAAAATGATATATAACAATTTTCGCAGTTGCTACTAGAGGTATAAGACTCAGAACAATATTTTCAAAATTTTTCATAATGCATTCCTACTTTTCCCCGATTTTTGTATTTATAATGGCCTAAAAATAGAAAAAATAGTTCTGCTCATTGCAAATTCGTGAAAATTTACCAGAACACCTTGTAGTACATTAGGAGGCTACATAAAAATTTTGATGATTTTTCTCTTCAGTATACTATTTTTCTCCTATTTTCTAAGATTAAATACACTTAAATACACAAAATCGGATTTCAGTATATAAAAACCACATTTGGTATTTGTCCCAGATTATTTACTCTGTAAATGAAGTGTACAAATTTTTTGGTAATTTACTTTAAATGTTTAATAGTTATTATTCAATTAATGATTATTTAAGAGGATTAAACAAGGAAAAATAGCAACACTAATTGAAAAATATCTTTTATATTTTTCACAGCTTCTATATATGGAATAACAGTGTTACAAAAATTTTGGACAATTTTGGAAACTGTTTTCTATTTATCTCCATTTTTATTAGAATAAATGCACAAAAATCATAAAATTGGGTTAAACAGTTTAGAAATCCATTTTTATATTTTTCCCAACTTAATAATATTTAATAACAGTAATACAAAAAAGCTTTGGGAAATTTTGGAAACTGTTTTCTATTTATTTTAATTTTTATTAGAATAAATTCTCAAAAATCATAAAATTAGGTTAAATAGTTTGGAAATCCATTTTTATATTTTTCCCAGCTTAAGTATGTGTAATGGCAGTATTATAAAAAGTTTGGGAATTTTTATCATCTGGATCCTATTTTTCACGAATTTATATTGTTATGAAGGCTTAAAAATTGAGAAAAATAGTTAATCACATCAAAAAATCAAGAGAAAATTTCTGGAAGACCTCTACTGTGTTTAGAATGAAAATGCAAAGTTTGAGAATTTTAGGAAATTGTTTGATAATATTTTGGCTTTTCAAGAGCTTAAAACACATTTAAATGTGTTGAAATACCCTCAATTAATATTACAAAAATCTGGAAATTAATATCCAAAATTGTCTTAATCACATGAGCTATAAAATTTCACCATTTCAGAAAAATGTTTGTAACTTATCAATATTAAATTTTGACACAATATTGGCATAATTGTATTGTAGTAGTAAGTATACTAGTGTTAGATTTCGATTAGAGACTCACTAGCGAATACCATTATTGTAGGAATCGGTAGTGGTACACGTGGAACGTAGTTCAAGGCATCATTTGCATCATCTCAATGCATTGTGAGTATTCACGCACTCCCCTATTTTCTGTTTTTATGTTTTGGGGTGGAAAAGCATGTCCCGAAAAACTATTATTTGTTCGTTGTATTTAAATTGATTTGTATCAAACATGATTGCTATTTTATTGCTATATCCCTCTATGTATGTCTATGCAACACGGAACATAAGAACTTATCGTATTAAGGCCCTTCCCTTACACTTTTCTCTAACCATTAACTCTTTGAGCCGATGGTCATTGTGGATAGCGCTATTAGGAATTGACAACTCCTCACTCGCCCGATTGCTGGAGTGCATGATACCATATAATGTATGGAACGATAAGCATAGATCTTGATAGGGCTTCAGTCATAGGTTTGGTTGAGAACTCATTGTTTGCTTATACACATACAAACTCGTTACTTATTATAGCAATAAACTTGTTTATTATTTATAGTAATGAACTTTGTTTCTCATTACAACAACGAACTTTTATTACTGAAAACTTATATACATGTTTTAGCAATGAAATTGTTTCCTCCTTCTAGCAACGAAATTGATTGCTCATTTTAGCATGAAACTTGTTTACTCGTTTGAGTAACGAACTTTATCTTCCATGAGAATATGAATGTTGCATCTTATTTGCGCAACATACTTTAACTCTCATGATGACAAAGAACTTTGTTTTTTTTTACAAACTTATTTACTCATTTTAACAATATACTTTTATTATTGGAAACTTTTATCAAAACTTTGATTTCAATTCATGGAACCAATATTATTTTGTTTATTTGTGAGTACTCACCAACTATTTTTATAGTTGACGCTCGTTTTACATGCTTTTTCAGGAATCATCGAGTAAGTGGCACTTAGGGACACTTCACTTTTAGGAGCATTGGCATGTGTTGTATTTCAATTTACATTGTAATTTCTTTTAAAAGTTGTTCAAACCCATTGTAAAGTTGTAATGATTTTTAATACTATGGTTGGTGTTGTCTTTTAACTTTTGCTATGAAACCCTTTATATTGCCACGCCTTGTGTTTCCGCTTTAGCGGGGTGTGACACTTAGTGTGAATAGTGTAGTGACTCTCATATGCCTAAATAGTGCCCGAGGCGTCCAACCATTTCGCTCTTTTCACGAGTGGCCTCTTCCGCTCTCTGCTCTGCTAAGGCTACCCTAGCCTCAGCTTCCATGAACTGTTGCCTTAGGGTGGTCACCTCCTCTTCTAAGGAGCGGAGATGATTGGTAAGGTTTTCCTGTTCTACGTGTTGGTTCGGTATTGCTTCTGAGGGGTAAGGCTCGCTAAGGATCTCATCGGCACCTTCATCCACGTGTGACTCCTCATCAGAATCCTCTCCCTCGTGGTTCAACTCTTGGTATTCTTCAGGACCCATTTTTGGTTTCTCCCCTTGCACTTCCTCTGGTTCTCCCTCGATCCATTCGTTGGCTATTACCGCAGGGTAGTAGGGGTCTTCGGGGTGAAGCTCAGTCATGTTGCCTTCGCGAGAGTGGGGGTATGCAATACATGTAGAAGATTTATGTGTGGAGGTCATATGGTATTCTAAACTGCTACTATAGTATTAGATGTTTGGTCCTAGGGCTTCCTGATGTACGAAATCGATACGTTTTAAGACTTGTTGTTATTGTTTAGTAACGTAAAATACTCCTATAGTATTTTAAGCCTTAGGTTTGGCTCTAATGCTCCATTGCATGTAGGGTTTGTGAGTCTTAGACTCGTTGCAACACCACCATCACTCCCAAACACATGTTGGTCGTATCTCAAATAAATAAAGTTGATCAGGCTCTATTTATTCCAGATATGATTACATAACTGCCTAGGTTTGACTGTAGTGTTCAACATCTAAATACTTTTGTTTTGTTTTTATTATGATACTATTCTAGCAAGTATGTATACTTTTAGAAGATACTTATATTCTTCAGGCATACTTTTAGTCATAGTGTTTTTAGTCCCATTGTTTTATAGTTGTATATCTTGTATGGTTAGATATACTAGTTCACTATAAACAATGCTCTGATATAATCTGTCACACCTCCGAACCGGGACGGTGGAAACATCCGGGGGCGTATGACTTCATGTACAGTATCATAACAATTGAACATGAATGAAACATAGCAATCAAACATCATACATTGGAAATACACACTTACATAGTTTCATTATTGAACTTGTTCATCAGTTACATAAAAGTAAGAAAGTAAAATTTCTTGAAGTCGAACCACTTGATCTCATAGCCGAGCTTATTACCTGTTACTGGATCCCTGAAAATACAAGTCGTTTTGAAAAGCTTCAACTAAAAGGTTGGTGAGTTCATAAGCATTTTTGTATAAAAATGGTTTTGTACTTGTTTAGAGTAGTTTTCATAGCGCTTTCAGAAATTCGATATTTCTATAAAAATAATTTGTAAGTCTCATTAAAAAATTGTGAATATTTGCATGACTGTCCTAGGTTATCTTTTGCTTGTAAAAGTGAAGCGAATATTACCAGAAAAAGCAGATATTTTCGAACAAGAAATGGTTTGAAATATTTGTGTCCGATCTTATATTAATGAATGTGTGTTAATGTTTGCGAAAATAGAAAGAGAATGATCCTAGACAACCCGATGTTGTCTGCGTAAGCGAATGCTGGAATCTCAACCACCGAGGTTGAGTACCAGCGCGTATAGGTTACCGTTTTATCCACAAAGAAAATAGAATGGTTTCCCGTAAATTTTATAATGTTAATTCCTCTAAGTGAGTTGTTATAACCATACTAAATAATGACAATTTCGTCTGTCTTGTCGTTTTTCGGACGCCGACGGAAATATAATGAGGATTTGTCACCCTAGACTGTTCTAGTCTAACTGTAGCAAACAGCTCAGGTGTGGGGTGTCACTCGCATATAGATCTATACACAAACTCCCGCTCTCCCTCTAGGAGACTCTGGTTATAACTACAGGCTACGATCGTACACTCAATAGGTGTCATCCGACACGTTTCACTAAAACCTTAATCAAAATTTACGCGGAAAAAGAAGAAAACACATAAGGTATAATCCCGGGCCCAATATACATGTAAAAGGACAACTAAGGCTCACTAAACATGTAAAAGGACACTAAGGCCCACTAAGCATGTAAAAGAACACTAAGGCCCACTAAACATGTATATTAATACTCCAGGCCCAATAAAAGAAAGAATATATATAAGTTAACATGTCTAGATGTTTTAAAAGTACATATAAGTTATACAAACTTGCATCTAACATAGGTATAAGAGCTTGTAGCATGATAACAACAATTTCTTGTTTTTGAAATTCGGATCTGTAAACTCCGAGAGTTTGGAAAATGAGTCTACTTTATTCATTATTTTTATTAAGATTTTTAATTACCTCAAACTAGTGTGAAAATGTTCATCTTCACAGACTGGTCCGAAATTATTCCTGAAATGATAGACAATTTTGTAAAAATCGCCAAAAATTGTAGAAAAATCATATGAACGCGTGAGAGTAGTCGTTTTAAAGTTATAAACCTGAACGTTTTGCATGTAAAACAGTTTTGAAAAATATTATGATTAAGGGGGTCAAAACAGTCCGTAATTAGTCCAAAACGTTTCTGTCAAAAGCTAATTTTTTAGTTTATGTTATAGATGTTTGAGCACAACACTTGTTTTTGCTATTTAGGATGTATAATCTCATATCTACAAGTTTACATGTAATATATAAGAAAAAACATACTTTTCTCATGGTTTTTATGAAGATCTAAGTGATAAACTTCATGTTCAAGTAAAGATCTAAAAGTTAAACACATAACACAATGGTACATGCAAATGTCCAACGGTTAAACGAGAGTTGACTTGTATCCTCCCCCCGAAAACAAGAAAAATACGAAAGATATGGGGGTATGAAGCTCACCTTGGGGTTTTCAAGATGTAGATGAAGAAACTTTGAACCTAGCTTGAGTTTTTTTTTGGTGAGATCTCAAAATGCATGTGGTTCTAAGAGTTTAACACACAACAAAAGTGTGTAAATGGGATGTTTTCAACATAAACATGAAACAAAACACTTGATTTTAGCATAGAACTTACCAAGAAACCTAGAACCCGATTTTGATCATGATGAACTCGAAATTTTTGAAGAGAAGAAGAAGGATTGTTCTTGAGAGTGAGGTAAGTAAAAAATGAACTTGTGAGATGTGTGTGTGTGTGTTGTATCCGTGAATAAGGGGGAGGGGAGGGGGTTTGACCTTGTTGAAGGTTGATGGGATGCTTGCCTAGGAACATGGTGGTCGAAAGCTTATACATGGAGATATGTTGGATAAAAGCTTGGAAACTTGTAGTGTAATAATGAGGTGGCAAGTTTTCTTTCTCTCTCTTTTTTTTTAATCCAAAAATATTAATTCTTGGCCCAACTAAAGCCATGTGTGGTTTTCGGCCTAGATAGAAGATCCAATAACAACTTGTGGCCCATTAATGTTAAAATAAGGTTTTTCGGCCCATTAAATGATCTATGGTGGGTGTTAGCCCAAACAAGTCTTGAATAAATTCCTCATGGTCCAATAAGGCCCATTAAGAGTGTTTTAGCCCTAAAATAATGCTAAGATGGAGTATTGGGTTCACTATGACCCAAGAAAGGTATTCACGACCCAAAAAGGAAGCATTGGTCCAAAAAGGGTTTTGGGTTGACAATTCTTAGGCTCAGGCCCGAAATGATTGAATTTGGCTTATTGGGTCGAGTTTTTGGGGTAATACAAGGAAATTATATTGTTCAACAATTCACATCTTAACCTAATTTTGCCATTTATGACACGATCATCGAATCATGTGATCGAAATCCATCTCTTCGCGATTAGATTCAGCTTACTCTTTCCTTTAAGCATCCTTTCTTCGATCCTACTGAACATCAAAATGCGACCTAGTCGCGTTATGTATTAAGGATCTACAAATAGGAACTTAATAGAGTTAGATAGTGGACTTACCTAAGGCAAAGTCATACACTCTGATTTTACCATCCTTGTGACCTTTGAGGTAGATACGACAGCTTCACAACCAATGCACCTTCTCTTGGCAATACAAACAGAAAAATTCCTTTTGGAATGGTACCCGGGACAATCTCAGACTTAGCCTTTCTCTTTACCATTTGGTCAACCGGATTGACTATGGCTGATCCCTTTCCATTGGGAAGAGAAGACTTTTCTGGACTTCTAATGTTTCCATTGTCAATGTCCATGGAAGTTTGGGAAATAGATCTTCCAATCAAATTTGCTTTTCCAAAGCGCCAAATCATTGCTGATTCAGCAGCAACAAGTAAATAGGTAAGATCAATAAGGGTCATGTCATGGTCTGTCACATAGTATTCCTTAATGAACTCACTATAAGACTCAGGAAGTGATGAAGAACCCAGTCAACAACAAACTTCCTCGAGAGAACGACACCTAATACTCTCAGCCTGTCAATATGTGACTTCATCTCCAAGACATGAGTACACACAGGTCTTCCATCTTGATTTTTCATTGCAAGTAGGGCTTGAGTGACCTTGGAGGAGGTGGAGGAAGTGAAGTATGATTTCCACTTCCACGATCCAATCGTGGAACATCATCTTCACGAGGAAAGCTTGTTCCAAGATATTTTGGAACACAATAGTTGTCTGAACTAGACATCTATATGGGAGAAATTCAAGTTAGTTGATTTATGTACTTAAAATAACACCCAAACTGATAATATTAAGGCTAGGACCCAACACAATATTCTACAATTTGGAAGAGGGATGCCGTAATCCAATTGTAAAATATTTCAAGGTAGGTAAATGACGATTTACCAATTTCCACCATGAAAAGCAAAATTGATTATTAAGTTTTAATTGGTTTGAAATTCCTAGATCCTTTGAGATTCATTGAACTTTTCAATGACATGTTTAAATCTCGATTGTGCCCTTCATGTTTGTGACTGGGTTGCCGAGAAGCACAAACAAAGTGTGAATAACCATGCAAATTAGCTTGGTACACCCAATGTTACAACCACCTAATCAATGTGCAAGATAACCACACACGCTCCATTGATCAATAACTAACATCAAGCTACCATTTTCCACGCACTATCAGTCCAAATTAGTGTGCCGGTTAACCACGCATGCTCCACTAACGACTTAACAAGGTGCAAAGTGCAATTTCATGGGTTAGCACCAAATTCACATTTTTACTAAGTAACTAAGATTGGGAATTTATAATTGTTTAGTTACTTAGTATTTCATTATACTTTTAATGAAATTAATGTCCTGTCAAACCCATTCGGCTAACGACCCTCCACCAGTCAAGGAACGGTGGGTGAGAGTGGACATCCATTAAACTGTCATTTTATAGGTAGTAACCTTATACCCCCCCCCCCTTATAGACCGGCTTCGTGAATGAGGCCTACTAACGGTAAGACTGACTTTACTCTTATACATATATATAAATATTAAACCTATAATATTATAATAGTATAAGGGTTGAATTTTAAAATTTTAAAATTCTAGGGTTTGGAACTAAATGTTTCAAAAGAAGACTCTTCATTTACAAATTCCAAAACTTGAGGGCAGGTTTTGAACTATGTAAAAACTTTTGGAATCCATAACATATGAGTTTAATATAGGTTTTAATGTAAAGACTCTTGAAAATCCATAACTTGAGGACAAGTTGTGGAGTTCATAAAAACATTTATGGAAAAAACTCTTCAAGACCATAACCTATGAGTTTAATAAAGTCTTTAAAAGAAAAACTTTTCATTTTCCATAACTTGAGGACAAGTTACGGAGTACATTAAAGGCCATAAAGATCATCAAATAAACTAGCAAGTATGTTAAATAATGTCCATGATCTAGATTAAACTCATATGAACAAGATAATTCATATCAAACAAATTTCATGTAACTAGAATAATAATATAAACTAATACAAAACATGAAACTTTGACAATTATCTTCTAAATTGGATAAGCATGATCATTACCACATCAAAAATAGGTTCATAAGTCCAAAAACAGTTTAGGGTAATGATCCTAGTCCAATTCTAGCCTTAAAAGTCGAAAAACTACACTCTGGAGCACCAACTCGTCGAGTGCAAGAAAAAACTCGGCGAGTTGGTCAGATTTGTGCTTGGACTCGGCAAGTCCACCAGTGGACTCAGCGAGTCCACTGTCCAGAATATCAGAAAGTCGATTTTTTAAGCTTAAACAACAAGTAGCATCAAGTATAATTGAAAACAACCCTAGGCTCTGATACCACTGAAGGGTTTTGAGCATTCTAACACTCCTATGGTGTCCATGAAACCATAAATGCTTTGGATCTATGTTTTCTCTAATATACATGCAAACTTTCAATATTCCAAAGCATCATCCTAACTAGCATACAACGGAGTAACTATACTACAAAGTTCTAGTTTGATGACATACCTTTTGTTTTAGTTGGAATCCTTGAACCTTTAAGAGCTTAGCACCAATAGTGTGAATTCCTCAAATGGAATTACAACACACCTAGGAGTAAGGATAACTTGAGAGAGAATGATGCACACAAGAAATTGGCTCTATGACTCTTCAGGAACCTCTAGTGCAATTTCACCAACCAAAGGGCTTCTTATATAGTGTGGCAACATTAGGGTTACACCATGTAAACCCTAATGTGCATGACTTTCCATATTCTTCATGCTCCATGGGTTTTAACCTCCATGGAGTATCCATGGGTTACCATATTTGTTTAGCCCAACATAAAGAATCATGGATCATAAGCCCACTTTATATGAATGAATGATTTAGCAAATCAATCCCCATTTATTTAATTAGTCTCTTTTGATCACAAAATTAATTCCAAACTAATTCTTGTCAATACTAATTAAATAATATGATTTCATATTAATATATTAGAACTTAAAATATATTAACAAATCATAAATAACCTCTTCTCAAAAGTCTAGCCTATCAAATTGTCAAGGTGATAGGCAACCCAAATGGACCATGCTACTCGCGGGTCAAGTACGTACCAATGATAGTTATGGACTTAGACACTAATCCAACAGTTATAACTTAGCTTTTAGTTACAAAGTCTAGAGAGTGTCGTGCCTACACGTGCAACTAAGTTTATCAATTCTAGAACCGACTCAAATTTTGACGGGTGTCACAGTAGAGGTAATGTTGCCAAATCTTGAGGGCAAAAGCCACTACCCCTAGATCTAAATCGTGTGTTTGTTAACTCGCCTCGTGAGGATTCAGCTGCCTCTAGGCGTAAGCAATGACATGCCCCCTCGGGATCAAGACTGCGCCTAATACCGAAACAGATGCATCACAATAAACCACACAATTCTCGACTCCCTCAGGCAAGGCCAGTATAAGCGCCTCACACAACTTTTTCCTCAAAGTATCAAACGTTGCCTGCTGCTCAGCCCCCTAGCGGAAAATGGCAGTATTCTCCGTCATTCGGGTCAGGGGTACCGTTATCTTGGAGAAATCCAAAATAAATGTTCGATAGTATCCAACTAGCCCAAGGAAACTACAAATCATGGATGGAGACCTCAGAACCTACCATCTCATCACGACTTGCACCTTGGCCGGATCGACTAGAATACCATTCTGGTTGACAAGGTGCCCCAGAAAATGCACCTCGTGTAACCAAAACTCGCACTTGGAGAACTTTGCGTACAACCTCTCCCTCCTCAGGGTATCCAATACCTCTCGCAAGTGCTCCTCATGCTGCTCCTGGGTCTAGTAATAGACCAGGATAACATCAATAAATACTATCACAGACTAATCTAGCACCGGTATGCACACGCGGTTCATGAGGTCCATGAACACGGCTGGAGCATTGGTGACCTCAAAAGGATTCATAGGGGGCTTCCTTCCGAACTACGGATAAGCTACCGGGCTTTGCACTTCGGCTCGTGAGAATACCGTGCTCTATCTCTTCTCTCACCCGACAGAGAACTATCGTCTCGCTTTCGATATTTATTGAAAAAAAAAGAAAAGAGAAGGGGAGGACATAAAGTCCTTACCCCTAAACATCAAAACTAGCTAGGGAGCTCTAAAAAAGAACATGCCTTGGCTATGAACATGCTTTTTAGAATCAAAAGGAAGAGACCCTAAGCTATTAAATAAAATGGAGTCTGAATGAGTATACCCATAAGCAGCCAAACAATTTGCAGCTTTGTTGTCCCCCTAAAGATATCAGATAATTTCGATAAAGAAAAATGTCCTTTCCCAACAAGCACAACTCACTAGCATGATCCCATGAAAGCCACACTATGATTTTGATTTGGCACCATTAAACCAGGAAGCCAAAAGATGGTGAAGAGAGGAGCTTTATAAAAGAAATCCACATTGAGACTCGGAGATAAATGAGACCCTATTATCCTAGGAATATCACTTTGAGAGAGGTGATCCACTCTTTCTATGCAAGGAGAGGAACAACAAACACATTTGGAGGCAAAATTCATTCCAAACCTGGGAAAACTGCTATCAACAACAATGACATTCTTAATTTGTCTTAGTTTCCACAAAAAAACACCCATTTTCAAGGGCAACCATTTGTTCCAAAGATTTTGATAAAGAGATCACTAGCCAGTCTCTTCTTTTGAGAGGACAACTCAATCAACTCGGCGGATCCCCTCTTTTCAAAATACTGAAAGAGAGAGTGAAGCATGTGTTTCGTTTACATTCTAACTAATTTACCATAGTTAAAAGAGTCAAGACGATCTTCCTTTTCTTTTTCCCTAAGCCCCAGTCATCCGTGGAGCCATTTCATATCATAGCTAGGCCTCTTCTTTTTCGATGACTTAGGAGTAAAATTCTCTTCTCGCAATTAGGAGTCAGTGGATGACACCCTATTCTACGAGTTTACTTACGGATGGAGTAAGCAGAGAGTCAAAAAAGTCCAGGGAAGCTTTTCAAGTAGGATTCGAACCTATGCCCAACTAGTCAGTTACCAGCCGACCGCTTTACCACTGAGCTTGAAATAAAAAAAGGGGTTTTCTGGTGATTAATGTAAGGTCTTGGGTCAAAAATTAGGTATAAAGATTTGCATATTTGAACAAAAAATGTAACTAAGCCCTTATAAAAAAAACTATTCCAAAGAACGGGTTTCAATAATCTGAATAAAGCCATTATGGTCCACAGATATGAAAGCCCCAGTACAAGTAACTGGGTCGCCCCCTGGGACTAAACACATAACCTTTCCAACAAGACCTAGTCCATTCAAGAACTCCTCCCATTTGGGTACATGAAGTTCATTCCATTTTATAATCCCAAGAGAAACGCTAATTTCATAATCATAACGAGCGTGTGGCATTTTTATAAACTGTTCTTCGAAAGCTTGGTAAAATTCATCTAAAAAAACTGAATAAGACGAGAGCTCTAAAATCAATAGTTGGTATTCCTTCCTTAGGCGACCAATATTTCCCAGTCTTGTCTATAATGGGCGAGTGAAGAAAGGATGATACCTGAAAATATTTTGATCTTTCACCACAGATTCAAGTTTAGACAAAAGACAAGAACGGGAAAGGATATGCATCTGCAATCAAAGTGGATACTTGTTCTTGATGGTTAGGTTGCGCCCGATAATCAATGCCCAGGGCTCCCTTTCCTGAATAAAATAAGGGCTCCCCAACCTTTTCCCCAGCAAGATAGGGAAAAAGAGCCTTGTAGGCTAGAATATAAATAGGAAAAAATGACTTCCTTCAATCCTTCCGTGAGTTCAACCAAGCCCCTTAACTAATAGATGCTAGTTGGGGGGGGGGGGGCATCTGTTAAACCCAGCCCCACTCTAAGTAAGTTAAGGGGCTTGGCTCCAGGCTCCAACTTGATCTTGTAGTAGAATGGCCCTCCTAGGGCACTTGGCAACTCACTAGTGGGGCATGAAATCCCCAAATTCCTAAAGTACTTGCTGCACTTCTTGGGAAAGAAGTCGTGTTGGTATTAGATCCGCTCTTCTTTTAGCATGAACATGAATTCTATTATATTAGTCTTCTTTACTTATCCCCCACCCGAACCATTCTTAAGACCACCAAGCCCTCCCGAATGAGTTCTACTATAGAAAGTTTCAACATAGACACGGGGACAAATCTTTCACTCAATGAGAAGTGAAAACCTGTGACTAGATCGTCGTGAAGACGAATGCGACGGGAAGAAGTGGCATTTGGAAGTGGTGCTAACTTAACATTTAGGTTTCGACATAACAAAGCTTGCACTATCTTTTCGTAGTTAGAAGTACTACGTGCCATTGGTAATGATTCTACTACGGTGCCACAAATTCGCAAGCTGGTCGTAAGTAATCGTTCTTGTTCATTGGATTCCAGAGGAACTACTTCGTTAGGATTGAGGAATTGCTGTGATTCTTCCTGAATAGCATGCATTCTCCCGTCGAGAGTCTCTTTGAAAGTCTTACCTAAACTCCTCCGACTGAATATGATAAAGCCTATAAAACAACGAGCTACTATCATTTCTTCATTATATATTGAGATCTTTTTCGAACTTGATGCACAAATAGATAGAATAGCAGCAAAAAGCATCTTTCTAGCCTGCATATTCATGGAACTCAATCTCATTTAGAAAGCCTTCTCTCTATCTTTCAGCAACTGAATGGGAAGTGGTTTAGGAAAGGACTTTAGAATCAGATGCGCTCGCCCAGCGAGAAAGGCCCTGACCCTGCCAACCAAGTCAAAAGAAAAAAGAAAGAAGAGAATGAAAAGAGAACTTCATATTTTGCTAACTCTCTAAGATTCATGTTTAACCTTGAATGCTATTAATAGATTCTACAGCAATAGTCCCTCGGACTCGGAAAGTAATAATGAAAATGGCTAACCCAAAAGCGGATTCCGCAGCTGCCACCGTTGGAACCAATGAAGCAAATGATTGACCCATCATATCATCCGAAGAAACGGAAAATACCAAAAAGTTTGAATTCACAGCTAATAACATTGATTCAATTGGCATTGACATAATAGGAATATTTCGTCTATTAAGGAGGATTCCCCGATTACCTGAAATAGAGATGATCATAGAAAATGTGAAATATTTGATAGGATCCGTTTCGGGAACGTAGAATGTAAGAGAAATTCAAAATGTTAGAACTCCAGAACCTCATTAGAAAATATAGTTGATTAAATCGAGAAGATTGTAAACCTCTTCCATTAACCAACTATGAGTTCCATTTGATTGTAAGTCATAAAAATCCCTGACTAGGATACTTAAATCATCCGCATTTACAGCCCGAACAAGGTCTGCCATGGACCATTCGGGAGGTAAATGCCTTTCGGTTTCATTTAGTAATTTGTTTAATGTATGACTTATGCTTTCTAGGATTTTCGGAAATGGTGGAGCGCTTTGCGCATCTGACTCAGTACTTGATATACTATATAATGAAGAATCTACAGATCCCAAGAAGTCCATATCAGTCTCTTGGGATAGCATAAAAGAAAGCTCACTCAGGCTTGGTTGCCCGTAGAGAATCAAAAAGTATTGTTCCAGTTGCATCCGAAAAAAATAAAATAGTCGTTCCACACTCCCCTATCTTTGTTTAGGTAGCTTAAGCTTTTCTTTAGCAAGACCAACAGTCTTACTTAATGAGGGTAGCTTGACTGTTAACCAAGAAATGAACGGGATTCTGCACTTGGAATGCAAAAGCATTATTTTCAATCTTGTACCTTACTTAACAACAACTCAATCTCGATTCTTAGAAGCAGCACACTCTCAAAAAACTGAATTGACCAACTGACGACACTCCTCATTCATTATAACAATATTTTTCTCAAATCTATTGTTTAACCACGAAGAGTGTATCTGACGGAGACACTCGCTAGATCTAGTTAGAGTTTGTAATACCCGATTTTGAAAATGCTTTGTTGTTCAGGGCTGCGGCCCAATCAACAGTTGTCATAAGGTTTGGGGCCTTGTTAAAGGAAGGATTTGGCCTATTTTGGATGTGGGTGTTATGGTATAAGTGATCCAAGTGTTCGGTTGTGTCTTTAGAGGCCAAGGGTATAATCGTAATTTGACAATTCGACCTTTTTGTGGATTTTGAGTTTTGTTCGGGAAGTTTTAAGGTCATGGTGAGTTGCTAGGAGCGTAGGGCTTCACGCCACCTTTCCGTGAACGTCAAAAACGGAGTTGAAACGAAGAAGTTATGGCCGTTTGAAGTTGGAGTGGTTCGGGGGAGTCATTGTTGACTTGTTGACAAAGCTCACTTAAGGCTCACGACGTGAGCAAGAAGTGCTCACGACGTGAGACGCATATGATGTATAAAAAACCCTTATTTTCGGGTATTTAAAGGTATGGAATGATTAGGGTTGCTTCTACTCCGCCTCTTTTACCTCCAAGACCTCTGGAAACCCTAATCTAAGCCTCCATTGAAGCCTTTGAGCCTTTGTTGGTGTTTTTGTTGTGTGATTGCTTTGAAGAAGGAGAAGAAGCCCGTGTGGTGATTCCTTTTTGTCAAGACAAGCTTCTCATTGTGGCACTTCTGAGCTTATAAGCCCTTATAAGCTTCCAAGATCCCACCTTTCTCTTCTAATATTGCTAGATCTACATTATGGTTACCTTATTCGCATGAATATGGGATTATCATGCATGAGATCCATAAAGTTGGCAACTTTATGGACCATTGAGTCATTTGTTATGCTAGAACTCTTAGATCTAGATTTTGATGCAAGTTATGGGCTTCAAGTTTGAATCTTGGTGTTTATACCCATCTTTTTACCTAACTAGTATTTAAGTCATGTATTGGACATATGTGACTAAAAAGCTTCGATTTTTATGGTCCTTGGGGTCAAGGAAGACCCTCTAGACTGTCCCATGTTATGGCTTAATGGATTAGGAGCTTAATGCTCATTTTTGGCCAGAACTGGACTCACGACGTGAGGAGTGAAGCCTCACGACGTGAGAATGTATTCGAGGTAGTTCCTGGACACAAACCACGACCTCACGTAGTGAGGAATGAAGCCTCACGACGTGAGCAACATCTGTGCAGATTTTGGACTCCTTGATGATGGGCTAGCTTGGTTTGGACTTGTCTTTTGGTTTGGGCTCTTAATGGCTAAGGATTTGAGAGTAATGGACTTCTGGTTGGGCTTGCCTTGCTAGGCTTCCCCTAATGGGCCTTTAATGATGAAATGGGCCTTAGTGGGCCCAATGTAGTTAGGCCTTGATTTAGGCCCAATGAGCTTGGACCTTTGGGCCATTGGAAAATCATTGGTTCAGAAAAGTAAATGGGCTTTGGGGGAAAGGCCCATGTAAGGGTTTGGGCCCAATTTGGAAAATTGGGCCGGCCTTTATGATTATGTGATGTTGGGCCACGGGAATATCAAGAGTTTGGATTAGAATAATTGGACGGGTCTAAAGGAAAGACCATGTAGAGGTCTGGGCCCAATTTGGAAAATTGGGCCATATGTTGGGCTTTGGCCATCTCTTGACTTTTGGACCTTGGGGTTGGAACCCAATTATTAATTGGGTATTGTTTGAAGTTGACAGTTCGGGAACCTGTCAACCAGCAGCGGGAGTATTATCTGCGGACTTCAGCAGTGCCAGGTGAGTCTTCTCACTATACCTTACCTATAGTGGTAATTATGTTTGATCGGAAGGTCTTATGTGCTTATAATTGTTATGTGATATTGCTTTATGTGATATGTATATGTTGCATGGCTTGGACCCGAAGGTCAACATGGTTTGGACCGGAAGGTCAACAGAGTTAGGACCGGAAGGTCATCATGGGTAGGGCTGGAAGGTCTGCCAGAGTTGTGGGACCGGAAGGTCCCACTGAGACACATTGACCGGAAGGTCTCTTAGAGTTATAGCCTCGAGTAGCTAAATGTATGTGCATGGTATTTTGGGGAACTCACTAAGCTTTGTGCTTACCGTGTTATGTGTTATGTGTTTCAGGTTTTATTAGGATCGCAGGATGACACTAGCTAGATTGTACACACCAGAGAAAGAATTATATTTCGAGAATCCTGGATTATTAAGTAATTAAACATGGAGTTGCGTTTTGTAAATTAAATAAATGAGATTTTAATAAATGTGGTATGAAGATTATATGATTTAAAATGAAAAATTTGTTTTGAAAATTTACGTCGTTACAAGTTGGTATCAGAGCCTTGGTTTGAGGGATTCGGATGTGCCTTCGGGTAAATGTGGACTCATTCTGAGGATTTGAAAAAAAAAATTCAAAGAAAGGATTTTTCTAAAACGAGCAAGAGTTTAAGAGAAAACGAGAAGGAGCAGTGTGTACAATCAGCCAGAGCCCGAACGGTGATTTCTTAAAATACCCTTAATTTTGTGTATGAGATATTTTATGAAATATTATGCATGTTAGAGATAGGCTAGGTATTTCGTATTTTAGGACTAGAGTGGCCTGATTTGTGATGCCTTAGCCTAGGAGTTGCTGTTATCTGTGATGTGCTTTCGAGTATGTGCTGAGTAAGAGTATCCAGCAGGAATATTTCAGAGATAGATCTTCGAGTAAAGGAGTAATCTAGGAGAGATACCTAGATGAGCATTGGAGGAGCCTACTGATAGAGTAGCTAGATCCTTGCATGGGGTACAGTTGCTTGAGTTCGGTGACACCTGCTGAGTGTGAATAGAGCCAATAGAGTTGTATCCTAGAGTGGTTTTACGTGCTGGTGGAGATTATTCGATGCCCGAATGCTGCTAGCTTTGTGCTTTGTGGAACTCTCGATGATGGGAGTCAGCTACTAAATGAATATGACGATATTCAGGAGGTAGATGGCTGGCATCATTAGGAGTTCTTCAGCAGCTGATGGCGGAGAAGTGTGAGAACCTAGGAAGAGCCTAGGGGGTGACCATGGTCAGATGAGTGCGCGGACATAGTAGAGCATTTCGCTGGGGAGCGAACACGCGTGACAGGATTGGTGATCGAGAAGGTTGAGTAGCTACCTAGAATCTCTGGGATGGTCCGTATAGAAAGTATGGGTAGATGTGGCAAGAGTTGTGGGACCGGAAGGTCCCACTGAGAAACATTGACCGGAAGGTCTCTTAGAGTTATAGCCTCGAGTGGCTAAATGTATGTGCATGGTATTTTGGGGAACTTACTAAGCTTTGTGCTTACCGTGTTATGTGTTAGGTGTTTCAGGTTTTATTAGGATCGCAGGATGACACTAGCTAGATTGTACACACCAGAGAAAGAATTATATTTCGAGAATCCTGGATTATTAAGTAATTAAACATGGAGTTGCGTTTTGTAAATTAAATAAATGAGATTTTAATAAATGTGGTATGAAGATTATATGATTTAAAACGAAAAATTTGTTTTGAAAATTTACGGCGTTACAAGTTGGTATCAGAGCCTTGGTTTGAGGGATTCAGATGCGCCTTCGGGTAAATGTGGACTCATTCTGAGGATTTGAAAAAAAAATTCAAAGAAAGGATTTTTCTAAAACGAGCAAGAGTTTAAGAGAAAACGAGAAGGAGCAGTGTGTACAATCAGCCAGCGCCCGAACGGTGATTTCCTAAAATACCCTTAATTTTGTGTATGAGATATTTTATGAAATATTATGCATGTTAGAGATAGGCTAGGTATTTCGTATTTTAGGACTAGAGTGGCCTGATTTGTGATGCCTTAGCCTAGGAGTTGCTGTTATCTGTGATGTGCTTTCGAGTATGTGCTGAGTAAGAGTATCCAGCAGGAATATTTCAGAGATAGATCTTCGAGTAAAGGAGTAATCTAGGAGAGATACCTAGATGAGCATTGGAGGAGCCTACTGATAGAGTAGCTAGATCCTTGCATGGGGTACAGTTGCTTGAGTTCGGTGACACCTGCTGAGTGTGAATAGAGCCAATAGAGTTGTATCCTAGAGTGGTTTTACGTGCTGGTGGAGATTATTCGATGCCCGAATGCTGCTAGCTTTGTGCTTTGTGGAACTCTCGATGATGGGAGTCAGCTACTAAATGAATATGACGATATTCAGGAGGTAGATGGCTGGCATCATTAGGAGTTCTTCAGCAGCTGATGGCGGAGAAGTGTGAGAACCTAGGAAGAGCCTAGGGGGTGACCATGGTCAGATGAGTGCGCGGACATAGTAGAGCATTTCGCTGGGGAGCGAACACGCGTGACAGGATTGGTGATCGAGAAGGTTGAGTAGCTACCTAGAATCTCTGGGATGGTCCGTATAGAAAGTATGGGTAGATGTGGCAAGAGTTGTGGGACCGGAAGGTCCCACTGAGAAACATTGACCGGAAGGTCTCTTAGAGTTATAGCCTCGAGTGGCTAAATGTATGTGCATGGTATTTTGGGGAACTTACTAAGCTTTGTGCTTACCGTGTTATGTGTTAGGTGTTTCAGGTTTTATTAGGATCGCAGGATGACACTAGCTAGATTGTACACACCAGAGAAAGAATTATATTTCGAGAATCCTGGATTATTAAGTAATTAAACATGGAGTTGCGTTTTGTAAATTAAATAAATGAGATTTTAATAAATGTGGTATGAAGATTATATGATTTAAAACGAAAAATTTGTTTTGAAAATTTACGGCGTTACAAGTTGGTATCAGAGCCTTGGTTTGAGGGATTCAGATGCGCCTTCGGGTAAATGTGGACTCATTCTGAGGATTTGAAAAAAAAATTCAAAGAAAGGATTTTTCTAAAACGAGCAAGAGTTTAAGAGAAAACGAGAAGGAGCAGTGTGTACAATCAGCCAGCGCCCGAACGGTGATTTCCTAAAATACCCTTAATTTTGTGTATGAGATATTTTATGAAATATTATGCATGTTAGAGATAGGCTAGGTATTTCGTATTTTAGGACTAGAGTGGCCTGATTTGTGATGCCTTAGCCTAGGAGTTGTTGTTATCTGTGATGTGCTTTCGAGTATGTGCTGAGTAAGAGTATCCAGCAGGAATATTTCAGAGATAGATCTTCGAGTAAAGGAGTAATCTAGGAGAGATACCTAGATGAGCATTGGAGGAGCCTACTGATAGAGTAGCTAGATGCCTGCATGGGGTACAGTTGCTTGAGTTCGGTGACACCTGCTGAGTGTGAATAGAGCCAATAGATTTGTATCCTAGAGTGGTTTTACGTGCTGGTGGAGATTATTCGATTCCCGAATGCTGCTAGCTTTGTGCTTTGTGGAACTCTCGATGATGGGAGTCAGCTACTAAATGAATATGACGATATTCAGGAGGTAGATGGCTGACATCATTAGGAGTTCTTCAGCAGCTGATGGCGGAGAAGTGTGAGAACCTAGGAAAAGCCTAGGGGGTGACCATGGTCAGAGGAGTGCGCAGACATAGTAGAGCATTTCGCTGGGGAGCGAACACACGTGACAGGATTGGTGATCGAGAAGGTTGAGTAGCTACCTAGAAACTCTGGGATGGTCCGTATAGAAAGTATGGGTAGATGTGGCAAGTAGTATCGGCCTGTACTACCGAAAGCAGAGGACCCATACTCGATACAAGGGGTATTCCGGAGGTTCTAAGTAGCAGGTTGAGAGGTGATGTCATGGTTCGAGTACCATGATTGGTAGCAGATTGAGAGGTGATGTCATGGTTCGAGTACCATGATTCGTTGCAGATAATGCTTTTGCCTTTTTCCAGTTATCCCATCGTGATTGAGTAGGCTGAGATCGGATGCGATCATGTATGGGGCCAGAGGGCCATGCTGAACGAGTTTCGACGAAACTGTTGGGTTTTGAGCATTCTAACACTCCTAAGTGTACATGCAACCCTAAATACCTTGGATCTATGTTTTCTCTATTATACATGCAAATATGAACATCCAATGTATTATCCTAATCTAGCACACAAAACAATGAATATAACAAGATAGAATACAAACTTCTTTGATGTAGAATGTCTTCATGAAGCTTGAGTGCCTACTGCCCCAAGTGTGACACCTCAAATGGTTCACACAACACCAAATACACTTGGAATAACTTGAGAGAACATACACACTTCATGAAAATCGGCTAGACCTTTCTTACTTACTCTAGTGGCCGATTTTTCCCAACAATATGATCTTTATATAGTGTGTTACAATTAGGGTAAGCCCTAATTGTCATGGCCTTCCATTTCCTTGGATCCATGGGTTCAAATACACCATGGAGCATCCTATGGGTTTTAGCCCAACTTGATAATCCATGGAGCATTAGCACACTAAACAAGTATGGATGATTTACACAATCAACCCATATATTTAATTAGTCTTCTGTTGATCTCTTAATTAATTCTAGATTAATTCTTGATCAATACTAATTAAATAATCTTATTAATATATTAGAACTTATAATATATTAACAAACCTTAAGTGCTATTTCTCTCATTTTAGTCTATCGAAATGCATGATGCCATGCAATCCAAATGGACCATGCCGGGTCGGGTCAAGTCTTACCAATTATAGTTATGGACTTAGACATTAATCCAACAGTCTCCCACTTGGATAAGTCTAAAACTATTATTGCAAGTATGACTTCAAGAACCGACTAGCAATCGTAGCTCTCAAAAGCTTCCGTCGAACTCTGACCTTGCCGATGAACTCTGACCTTTGTCAATAACTTGCCCATTAGATAAGTGATCACATATTCCTCCATTCTAGATATCATATGGACTGAGACATGGATTACAAATCATTCTCTCTATCCATCTGTTGTTTCCCGATTTCCGATTTATGACGACTGACTGATTGAACAAATCAAAACAGTCCTGGCTTGGCCATGCACTCACATGTGTCATCAGTAAATCATCGAGGGGCCCACAGATATCGCTTTTATCCCGAAGGTAAAAGGAATGGATAAACTTCGACTCATATGGCTTGTTCTACTACTTGTTGAATCATACACAAAGGCACGTTTTATAACATCGAGTTACCAATGCGTTTTCGTGCAATCAATGTACAACCAACTCACAGTAACAACTCATATCTCTAGGTTTGAAGAATATAAGATATTATCGTCTCATGATCACTCGTGATAAAATCCATGAAGTGATTCAAATGAGCGTGGGTTGAATCCAATACTCAGAACTTATGAGCACTCATGAAGTTTTTGCACCTCTTGGCTATGTCCACTACCTTGGACATCTACAAACCCGATTCATGACAGTCTTGATTCATATCTACTTCCAACATATGACCGACTGTGGATAGTTTGAATGACTTAGTCAGTCAAGAAGAACGACCTAGTTATTCTGGAAGTCAAAACATGCAAAGTGAAACACAATAATAATCGAATCCAATATGGTCTCAGAACTTATGAATATAAATAAAACACCTTTTATTTATCACCATATGATTACATATTATTCATTGTATACTGTTTCAGCTATCAACTTTATACTTGAATTAAAACAGTAATTGTCCCATGCTCCAAGCATGTACACTGTGTTTTCTAAACACTAGTCATGCCATACACCAAGTATACATACTATGTTTGTCTATGATCTTTTACTTTGTGAAATAGATCGATTGAACATTACTCCAATGATTCTCATTTCACAGTCCCAAACCCTTACTGTAAATGCAAGAATTCCAAATCTTGCCATTTACCAAAATCTGTTAGATTTTAAACTTACATGCACTGATCCTCTTGTAATGATTATGTACAAAGTCATAAAGACTTGTCAACAAACATTACAGAGTATTCCAATGGAGATCAACTCCATCCAAATAACCTTCTTGCATTAAGTTTTTCTAGCCTTACATAGATGAATAACTTCCAACTATAAAGCATTTTCCACATTCCATTTTGACTATCACTCCTGAACAAGAGTTGCCTCTTTTTAGAATATGTGAATATGGTCCTTCCAAAAATAACACTATACTTCCAACTATCCCTGAGCAACCAATCTTTGGTAAACCTTAGATTGTCCTCGACAATTGCTTAATCATTTTAGTCAAATCCAATTCTAGACTTTTCCCCTCTTAACGCCCTGAGCATTTGGAAAATTTAGAAAGGATGAATATTATAGCACACGCAATCGATCCTATATCCGAAGCATATGAGACACGATTCATGATGTTTTACATAAAGACATGATACTAGACCAGTCTTTTGCTACAATATTTCTATCTTTATTTGCCAAGTTCTCATAATTCAGATTATGAAAACGGATGTCGTAATCATAATTGAATTTTAGAACGCAAATAATAGACCTATATATAGAATTTCCTTATGTTGAGCCATTCCAACACAAAATTCAAATATATATCCTTAACTAAAGTCGATTAAAACCTCAATCTAAGCTTTTAGAATTGAAATGAAGTATAATCTCCTCTCCCTTAATTATAGAAAAACAACTTTTCAACCCCTGAACTTTTGTTTTTTCTATAATTAGCGTTGCTAACTTGCAATACTAAACATAATAATCATGCTCCCACTAACATGATGATTATTAGCATAACACTTATGCTCCCACTAGCTTTGACATGTACTCAGAAATCAGCTGGACTTCTAGATACTAGATTGCTTTGATAAGACTTTATCATAATCATACACCTTATCTTAGATAGCTCACAGATGTGTCTAAACAATTTCAGAGCTATGAAAAGGGATGCCGTAATCATAGTCTCAATTGTTTAGACCTTTGCGAATGCAAATATCACGATTGCTATCTACTTAAAAAATCTACTTAGTGAAAGTGTTTCCTCACCATCATTTTCATGAATCGGAGAGAAACCTTATGACAGTTATACTTTTATGGTGTATGTGTTCCTTTCCATGTGAATTTTGTCAAAAACCATAATCACAAGACAAGGTTAATGACAAACCCAAATTCATATGGACTGAACTTGTGCAATCTTAAATTCTTGCCATCTGGCAGCACAAGAGTCTGCCATTGCTTCCAAGCCGCTGTGCAACCAATTGAGAACTCTCAGAACTCCTATGCACATCAAACTTGAATAGGCACAAAAATGTCAACACGATAGGTTATAAACCTCGAGTCGTGTGCTAGTGAAGACCTTCAGGTTTTATTCTTGATTAGTTCTTGAGACTTTCAAGACCTTTTAAGACTCCCACTGTCCTCTTGACATATAAGACTATCTTGCCAAATATTTAAGAGATAGTGCGGATTCTTTATGAAGACTCACACTTCACATAATTGGCCTAAGTTGGTCTCTGTTTTATCCAAAACATCACAACTTACCAATTTCAAATGTACAAGAGTAGAAAACCTTTTACTCTTACATTTGACTAGTGTTAATAAACCTTCTTTAAGATGTGTCACTCAAGTTACAATCTTGGAGTATGACTCTAAGAAATCTTTTGGAACGAAGTATGACTCATCTTTTTGATTTAACCATTTCAACAATTCATGACTCCTCTTCTTAGTCATAAGAATGCACTAAGATGACCTTAGAGGATCAATTGTGATATGGTATCTTAACCATTAAGATGATCATAAACATGATACTAAAGTACTCTCCCATCTTTTCAGATTTGAGAAACTTTTATCTTTCTGCCATAGTTTGATTCTTCTTATTCGTTCTGTCACACATTGAAACTTCTCCAATCCTACAGACTTATACTTAAACTTATAAGTATAACCATATTTACTGAACTTAAGTAAATCATGACGAATAGTCTTCTTGATCTTTATGGTGGACTAGACCAGTGCACCTAATTAGTCTTAATTTTCCAAAGCTGAAAGTTCTCATTCATCATACTATACAACTTGCATGATTCCAAGTTTCGGTCCAATTGAAACTTGGGTGATGAGAATCTTTCCTTATTTGGTAAAATTAGATAATACCATAAACGAAAGAATCAAATCCATTTTCCAATATTGCTATCAATGGAATCTTGTAAGCAACAACTTTTCACAAATGCCATTGTAAGGATACTTAAAATAAATAAAATAAAAAATTTTCCTTTTATTTTAAAACTTTGCGGAAAAACTTATCCTTACAATCCATATGAAAAACCTTGTTGTTATCTACTCCTAAGCAATATATTATAACTCTTACGCAACAGCTCAAAGTTCTGATCCCCGAACCATGTGATCGAAATCCATCTTCGCGATCAGAATCAACATGTACTTAATAGAGTTAGACAATGGATTTTACCTGAATTAGAGTCAAACTTATCGACTTTAACATCCTTAGGTAAATTTGGCAACTTCATGACCAATGACCCTTCCTTTGGCAATATAAACATACGGACCCTTTGGTAATGGTATGTTGGACTATCTCAGACTTAGTCTTTCTCTTTACCATTTGGTCAACCAGGTTGACTATGGCCGATCCCTTTCCATTAGGAAGAGAATGCTCTTTCTGGATTTCCAGTGTCACCATTGTCACTGTCCATAAAGTTTTGGGAAGTTGATCTTCTTAATCAAATTTGCTTTACTAGTTCATCAAATCATTTCTTATTTAGTAGCACCAAGCAAATAGATAAGATCATTAAGGGTCTTGACACCCAACTCTCCCGGCTTATCAACATGTGACTTCATCTCCAAGATGTGATCACACATAGACCTTGCTTGCCAATAGGGCTTGAGTGACCTTAAACTTTTCAAGAACTTGTGGGTTAGGGAGAATAATTGGAGGAGGTGAAAAAAGTATGATTTCCATGGGACATCATCTTCATTTAGGAAAACGTGTTTGAAGGATTTGGGAGGATCATAAATGTTTGGACTAGACATCTTTTGGGAGATATTCAAGATAGTTGATTTAAAGTCCTTAATATAACACCCAATATGAAATATTAAGGCTAGGACCCAACAACTTATTTATAACTGGAAGAGGGATGCCGTAATCCAAGTTATAAAATAGTTGAAGGTAGGTAAATGACGATTTACCAATTTCCACCATGAAAAACGAAATAATTTATTAAGTTTTTACTTGGATTTTAAAACTCCTAGATCTTTTGAGATTCATTGAACTTTTCAAAGGCATGTTTCAATCTCGAGTGTGCCCTTCAGGTTTTGTGACTGGGATGCCGAGGGTCACAAAACAAGGTGTGAAGTAACCATGCAAATTACTTGGCACCCTTAAATGTTTACCCCTTAATCGATGTGCCGGTTAACCACACACGCTCCATCGATACTATGATAAGCAATAAGTTACCCTTTGCCGACCTTGTTAAATCCAAGTTAGTGTGCCGGTTACCCACACACGCTCCACCAACGACTTAAAAAAAGTGCAAAGTGTAATTTCATGGATTAGCACGTTATTCACATTTCCTAAGTAACTAAGATTTGGAATTAATAAAAAGGTTTAGTTACATAGTATTTATCATTAATAATTTTAATGAAGGGAGAATTATAGTCCTTGTCCTTACCTGTTCGGCTAACGATCCTCCACCAGTCAAGGAAGCGTTGGGTGAGAGTGGACACCCATTAAGTTGCCATTTTATAGGCAACAACCTTATACCCCCTTATAAACCGGCTTCGTGAATGAGGCCTACTAATGGTAAGACTGACTTGCTCTTATACATATATATAAATATTATTAACTTATAATATTATAAAGTATAAGGGTTGAATTTTAACTTTTAAAATTCTAAGGGCTTAACTTGGAATTAAAGTATTCATAAGGAAAACTTTACAAATTACAAAACTTGAGGGCAAGTTTTGAAAATATTCAAAACTAATTAATTCCATAACTTATGTGTTTAAAGTAGTTTTAATTAAAAAACTCTTCAAGTTCCATAACTTGAGGACAAGTTATGGAAGACTTTAAACTAATAAAAGAATGTAACTTTTCTTTATTTGTAACTTATAGAACTAATTAAGGTTACACATTTTAATGATTTAATGAAGTGACTCTTGAACCTCCATAACTTGAGGACAAGTTATGGAGTCATAAAACCATTCAATGAAAACATGACTCTTCATTTTGTAACCTTTGCCAACCTTCATGAGTTTTTAAGAAACTTTAATGTGACTTTTCGTGTAACTTGAGGACAAGTTACACAAACACATTTTAGAATCAATTCTTAGATTAAAATGGATCAAAGACACATAATCAATCAACCTTTTCAATTAATCTAAGCAACTCATATGAGCATAATATTTCAAGTCAAACACTTTTTCATGAAATTAGCCTAACCATTAAACTAATACCAATCATGAATCTATTGACAAATATCTTTGAAATTGGATTAGCATGAACATTACCACATCAAAAACAAGTTTATAAGTCCAAAAACATCTTAGGGTAATGTTCCTAGTCCAATTCCAACCAAAACAATCGAATATATGCTGTCAGGGGGTCCAACTCGTCGAGTGCACGAACCAACTCGACGAGTTGGATGCATTTTGCCTTGGACTCGTCGAGTCCCTTCATGGACTCGGCAAGTATGGTGTTCAGACAACAACAAAATTCGATTTTTAAGCAGTTTTTGCAAGTATAACAAGAAAATAAGCCTAGGCTCTGATAGCTCTGTTAGGTTTTGAGCATTCTAACACTCGTAAGTGTACATGCAACCCTAAATACCTTGGATCTATGTTTTCTCTATTATACATGCAAATATGAACATCCAAGGTATTATCCTAATCTAGCATACAAAACAATGAATATAACAATATAAAATACATACCTCTTTGATGTAGAATGTCTTCATGAAGCTTGAGTGCCTAGTGCCCCAAGTGTGACACCTCAAATGGTTCACACAACACCAAATACACTTATAATAACTTGAGAGAACATACACTTCATGAAAATCGGCTAGACATTTCTTACTTACTCTAGTGGCCGATTTTTCCCAACAATATGATCTTTATATAGTTTGTTACAATTAGGGTAAACCCTAATTGTCATGGCCTTCCATTTCCTTGGATCCATGGGTTCAAATACACCATGGAGCATCCATGGAGCATCCTATGCGTTTTAGCCCAACTTGATAAGCCATAGAGCATTAGCTCACTATACAAGTATGAATAATTTACACAATCAACCCATATATTTAATTAGTCTTCTTTTGATCTCTTAATTAATTCTAGATTAATTCTTGATCAATACTAATTAAATAATCTTATTAATATATCAGAACTTATAATATATTAACAAACCTTAAGTATTATTTCTCTCGTTTTAGTCTATCCAAATGCATGATGCCATGAGAGGGAAGTTGAGATAATTCCAAGGGATTTTTGGTGAAATGACCGAGGAAGTCGCAAGACTCAAGGATGAATAGAGATGGCATTTTATGGAGGATGTGTGAGAACCTAGGAAGAGCCTAGGGGGTGACCATGGTCAGATGAGTGCGCGGACATAGTAGAGCATTTCGCTGGGGAGCGAACACGCGTGACAGGATTGGTGATCGAGAAGGTTGAGTAGCTACCTAGAAACTCTGGGATGGTCCGTATAGAAAGTATGGGTAGATGTGGCAAGAGTTGTGGGACCGGAAGGTCCCACTGAGAAACATTGACCGGAAGGTCTCTTAGAGTTATAGCCTCGAGTGGCTAAATGTATGTGCATGGTATTTTGGGGAACTCACTAAGCTTTGTGCTTACCGTGTTATGTGTTAGGTGTTTCAGGTTTTATTAGGATCGCAGGATGACACTAGCTAGATTGTACACACCAGAGAAAGAATTATATTTCGAGAATCCTGGATTATTAAGTAATTAAACATGGAGTTGCGTTTTGTAAATTAAATAAATGAGATTTTAATAAATATGGTATGAAGATTATATGATTTAAAACGAAAAATTTGTTTTGAAAATTTACGGCGTTACAAGTTGGTATCAGAGCCTTGGTTTGAGGGATTCAGATGCGCCTTCGGGTAAATGTGGACTCATTCTGAGGATTTGAAAAAAAAAATTCAAAGAAAGGATTTTTCTAAAACGAGCAAGAGTTTAAGAGAAAACGAGAAGGAGCAGTGTGTACAATCAGCCAGAGCCCGAACGGTGATTTCCTAAAATACCCTTAATTTTGTGTATGAGATATTTTATGAAATATTATGCATGTTAGAGATAGGCTAGGTATTTCGTATTTTAGGACTACAGTGGCCTGATTTGTGATGCCTTAGCCTAGGAGTTGCTGTTATGCTTTCGAGTATGTGCTGAGTAAGAGTATCCAGCAGGAATATTTCAGAGATAGATCTTCGAGTAAAGGAGTAATCTAGGAGAGATACCTAGATGGGCATTGGAGGAGCCTACTGATAGAGTAGCTAGATGCCTGCATGGGGTACAGTTGCTTGAGTTCGGTGACACCTGCTGAGTGTGAATAGAGCCAATAGATTTGTATCCTAGAGTGGTTTTACGTGCTGGTGGAGATTATTCGATTCCCGAATGCTGCTAGCTTTGTGCTTTGTGGAACTCTCGATGATGGGAGTCAGCTACTAAATGAATATGACGATATTCAGGAGGTAGATGGCTGACATCATTAGGAGTTCTTCAGCAGCTGATGGCGGAGAAGTGTGAGAACCTAGGAAAAGCCTAGGGGGTGACCATGGTCAGAGGAGTGCGCGGACATAGTAGAGCATTTCGCTGGGGAGCGAACACGCGTGACAGGATTGGTGATCGAGAAGGTTGAGTAGCTACCTAGAAACCCTGGGATGGTCCGTATAGAAAGTATGGGTAGATGTGGCAAGTAGTATCGGCCTGTACTACCGAAAGCAGAGGACCCATACTCGATACAAGGGGTATTCCGGAGGTTCTATGTAGCAGGTTGAGAGGTGATGTCATGGTTCGAGTACCATGATTGGTAGCAGATTGAGAGGTGATGTCATGGTTCGAGTACCATGATTCGTTGCAGATAATGCTTTTGCCTTTTTCCAGTTATCCCATCGTGATTGAGTAGGCTGAGATCGGATGCGATCATGTATGGGGCCAGAGGGCCATGCTGAACGAGTTTCGACGAAACTGTTGGGTTTTGAGCATTCTAACACTCCTAAGTGTACATGCAACCCTAAATACATTGGATCTATGTTTTCTCTATTATACATGCAAATATGAACATCCAATGTATTATCCTAATCTAGCACACAAAACAATGAATATAACAAGATAGAATACAAACTTCTTTGATGTAGAATGTCTTCATGAAGCTTGAGTGCCTACTGCCCCAAGTGTGACACCTCAAATGGTTCACACAACACCAAATACACTTGGAATAACTTGAGAGAACATACACACTTCATGAAAATCGGCTAGACATTTCTTACTTACTCTAGTGGCCGATTTTTCCCAACAATATGATCTTTATATAGTGTGTTACAATTAGGGTAAACCCTAATTGTCATGGCCTTCCATTTCCTTGGATCCATGGGTTCAAATACACCATGGAGCATCCATGGAGCATCCTATGGGTTTTAGCCCAACTTGATAATCCATGGAGCATTAGCACACTAAACAAGTATGGATGATTTACACAATCAACCCATATATTTAATTAGTCTTCTGTTGACCTCTTAATTAATTCTAGATTAATTCTTGATCAATACTAATTAAATAATCTTATTAATATATTAGAACTTATAATATATTAAGAAACCTTAAGTGCTATTTCTCTCATTTTAGTCTATCGAAATGCATGATGCCATGCAATCCAAATGGACCATGCCGGGTCGGGTCAAGTCTTACCAATTATAGTTATGGACTTAGACATTAATCCAACAGTCTCCCACTTGGATAAGTCTAAAACTATTATTGCAAGTATGACTTCAAGAACCGACTAGCAATCGTAGCTCTCAAAAGCTTCCGTCGAACTCTGACCTTGCCGATGAACTCTGACCTTTGTCAATAACTTGCCCATTAGATAAGTGATCACATATTCCTCCATTCTAGATATCATATGGACTGAGACATGGATTACAAATCATTCTCTCTATCCATCTGTTGTTTCCCGATTTCCGATTTATGACGACTGACTGATTGAACAAATCAAAACAGTCCTGGCTTGGCCATGCACTCACATGTGTCATCAGTAAATCATCGAGGGGCCCACAGATATCGCTTTTATCCCGAAGGTAAAAGGAATGGATAAACTTCGACTCATATGGCTTGTTCTACTACTTGTTGAATCATACACAAAGGCACGTTTTATAACATCGAGTTACCAATGCGTTTTCGTGCAATCAATGTACAACCAACTCACAGTAACAACTCATATCTCTAGGTTTGAAGAATATAAGATATTATCGTCTCATGATCACTCGTGATAAAATCCATGAAGTGATTCAAATGAGCGTGGGTTGAATCCAATACTCAGAACTTATGAGCACTCATGAAGTTTTTGCACCTCTTGGGTATGTCCACTACCTTGGACATCTACAAACCCGATTCATGACAGTCTTGATTCATATCTACTTCCAACATATGACCGACTGTGGATAGTTTGAATGACTTAGTCAGTCAAGAAGAACGACCTAGTTATTCTGGAAGTCAAAACATGCAAAGTGAAACACAATAATAATCGAATCCAATATGGTCTCAGAACTTATGAATATAAATAAAACACCTTTTATTTATCACCATATGATTACATATTATTCATTGTATACTGTTTCAGCTATCAACTTTATACTTGAATTAAAACAGTAATTGTCCCATGCTCCAAGCATGTACACTGTGTTTTCTAAACACTAGTCATGCCATACACCAAGTATACATACTATGTTTGTCTATGATCTTTTACTTTGTGAAATAGATCGATTGAACATAACTCCAATGATTCTCATTTCACAGTCCCAAACCCTTACTGTAAATGCAAGAATTCCAAATCTTGCCATTTACCAAAATCTGTTAGATTTTAAACTTACATGCACTGATCCTCTTGTAATGATTATGTACAAAGTCATAAAGACTTGTCAACAAACATTACAGAGTATTCCAATGGAGATCAACTCCATCCAAATAACCTTCTTGCATTAAGTTTTTCTAGCCTTACATAGATGAATAACTTCCAACTATAAAACATTTTCCACATTCCATTTTGACTATCACTCCTGAACAAGAGTTGCCTCTTTTTAGAATATGTGAATATGGTCCTTCCAAAAATAACACTATACTTCCAACTATCCCTGAGCAACCAATCTTTGGTAAACCTTAGATTGTCCTCGACAATTGCTTAATCATTTTAGTCAAATCCAATTCTAGACTTTTCCCCTCTTAACGCCCTGAGCATTTGGAAAATTTAGAAAGGATGAATATTATAGCACACGCAATCGATCCTATATCCGAAGCATATGAGACACGATTCATGATGTTTTACATAAAGACATGATACTAGACCAGTCTTTTGCTACAATATTTCTATCTTTATTTGCCAAGTTCTCATAATTTAGATTATGAAAACGGATGTCGTAATCATAATTGAATTTTAGAACGCAAATAATAGACCTATATATAGAATTTCCTTATGTTGAGCCATTCCAACACAAAATTCAAATATATATCCTTGACTAAAGTCGATTAAAACCTCAATCTAAGCTTTTAGAATTGAAATGAAGTATAATCTCCTCTCCCTTAATTATAGAAAAACAACTTTTCAACCCCTGAACTTTTGTTTTTTCTATAATTAGTGTTGCTAACTTGCAATACTAAACATAATAATCATGCTCCCACTAACATGATGATTATTAGCATAACACTTATGCTCCCACTAGCTTTGACATGTACTCAGAAATCAGCTGGACTTCTAGATACTAGATTGCTTTGATATGACTTTATCATAATCATACACCTTATCTTAGATAGCTCACAGATGTGTCTAAACAATTTCAGAGCTATGAAAAGGGATGCCGTAATCATAGTCTCAATTGTTTAGACCTTTGCGAATGCAAATATCACGATTGCTATCTACTTGAAAAATCTACTTAGTGAAAGTGTTTCCTCACCATCATTTTCATGAATCGGAGAGAAACCTTATGACAGTTACACTTTTATGGTGTATGTGTTCCTTTCCATGTGAATTTTGTCAAAAACCATAATCACAAGACAAGGTTAATGACAAACCCAAATTCATATGGACTGAACTTGTGCAATCTTAAATTCTTGCCATCTGGCAGCACAAGAGTCTGCCATTGCTTCCAAGCCGCTGTGCAACCAATTGAGAACTCTCAGAACTCCTATGCACATCAAACTTGAATAGGCACAAAAATGTCAACACGATAGGTTATCAACCTCGAGTCGTGTGCTAGTGAAGACCTTCAGGTTTTATTCTTGATTAGTTCTTGAGACTTTCAAGACCTTTTAAGACTCCCACTATCCTCTTGACATATAAGACTATCTTGCCAAATATTTAAGAGATAGTGCGGATTCTTTATGAAGACTCACACTTCACATAATTGGCCTAAGTTGGTCTCTGTTTTATCCAAAACATCACAACTTACCAATTTCAAATGTAGAAGAGTAGAAAACCTTTTACTCTTACATTTGACTAGTGTTAATAAACCTTCTTTAAGATGTTTCACTCAAGTTACAATCTTGGAGTATGACTCTAAGAAATCTTTTGGAACGAAGTATGACTCATCTTTTTGATTTAACCATTTCAACAATTCATGAGTCCTCTTCTTAGTCATAAGAATGCACTAAGATGACCTTAGAGGATCAATTGTGATATGGTATCTTAACCATTAAGATGATCATAAACATGATACTAAAGTACTCTCCCATCTTTTCAGATTTGAGAAACTTTTATCTTTCTGCCATAGTTTGATTCTTCTTATTCGTTCTGTCACACATTGAAACTTCTCCAATCCTACAGACTTATACTTAAACTTATAAGTATAACCATATTTACCGAACTTAAGTAAATCATGACGAATAGTCTTCTTGATCTTTATGGTGGACTAGACCAGTGCACCTAATTAGTCTTAATTTTCCAAAGCTGAAAGTTCTCATTCATCATACTATACAACTTGCATGATTCCAAGTTTCGGTCCAATTGAAACTTGGGTGATGAGAATCTTTCCTTATTTGGTAAAATTAGATAATACCATAAACGAAAGAATCAAATCCATTTTCCAATATTGCTATTAATGGAATCTTGTAAGCAACAACTTTTCACAAATGCCATTGTAAGGATACTTAAAATAAATAAAATAAAAAATTTTCCTTTTATTTTAAAACTTTGCGGAAAAACTTATCCTTACAATCCATATGAAAAACCTTGTTGTTATCTACTCCTAAGCAATATATTATAACTCTTACGCAACAGCTCAAAGTTCTGATCCCCGAACCATGTGATCGAAATCCATCTTCGCGATCAGAATCAACATGTACTTAATAGAGTTAGACAATGGATTTTACCTGAATTAGAGTCAAACTTATCGACTTTAACATCCTTAGGTAAATTTGGCAACTTCATGACCAATGACCCTTCCTTTGGCAATATAAACATACGGACCCTTTGGTAATGGTATGTGGGACTATCTCAGACTTAGTCTTTCTCTTTACCATTTGGTCAACCAGGTTGACTATGGCCGATCCCTTTCCATTGGGAAGAGAATGCTCTTTCTGGATTTCCAGTGTCACCATTGTCACTGTCCATAAAGTTTTGGGAAGTCGATCTTCTTAATCAAATTTGCTTTACTAGTTCATCAAATCATTTCTGATTTAGTAGCACCAAGCAAATAGATAAGATCATTAAGGGTCTTGACACCCAACTCTCCCGGCTTATCAACATGTGACTTCATCTCCAAGATGTGATCACACATAGACCTTGCTTGCCAATAGGGCTTGAGTGACCTTAAACTTTTCAAGAACTTGTGGGTTAGGGAGAATAATTGGAGGAGGTGAAAAAAGTATGATTTCCATGGGACATCATCTTCATTTAGGAAAACGTGTTTGAAGGATTTGGGAGGATCATAAATGTTTGGACTAGACATCTTTTGGGAGATATTCAAGATAGTTGATTTAAAGTCCTTAATATAACACCCAATATGAAATATTAAGGCTAGGACCCAACAACCTATTTATAACTGGAAGAGGGATGCCGTAATCCAAGTTATAAAATAGTTGAAGGTAGGTAAATGACGATTTACCAATTTCCACCATGAAAAACGAAATAATTTATTAAGTTTTTACTTGGATTTCAAAACTCCTAGATCTTTTGAGATTCATTGAACTTTTCAAAGGCATGTTTCAATCTCGAGTGTGCCCTTCAGGTTTTGTGACTGGGATGCCGAGGATCACAAAACAAGGTGTGAAGTAACAATGCAAATTACTTGGCACCCTTAAATGTTTACCCCTTAATCGATGTGCCGGTTAACCACACACGCTCCATCGATACTATGATAAGCAATAAGTTACCCTTTGCCGACCTTGTTAAATCCAAGTTAGTGTGCCGGTTACCCACACACGCTCCACCAACGACTTAAAAAAAGTGCAAAGTGTAATTTCATGGATTAGCACCTTATTCACATTTCCTAAGTAACTAAGATTGGGAATTAATAAAAAGGTTTAGTTACATAGTATTTATCATTAATAATTTTAATGAAGGGAGAATTATAGTCCTTGTCCTTACCTGTTCGGCTAACGATCCTCCACCAGTCAAGGAAGCGTTGGGTGAGAGTGGACACCCATTAAGTTGCCATTTTATAGGCAACAACCTTATCCCCCCTTATAAACCGGCTTCGTGAATGAGGCCTACTAATGGTAAGACTGACTTGCTCTTATACATATATATAAATATTATTAACTTATAATATTATAAAGTATAAGGGTTGAATTTTAACTTTTAAAATTCTAAGGGCTTAACTTGGAATTAAAGTATTCATAAGGAAAACTTTACAAATTACAAAACTTGAGGGCAAGTTTTGAAAATATTCAAAACTAATTAATTCCATAACTTATGTGTTTAAAGTAGTTTTAATTAAAAAAACTCTTCAAGTTCCATAACTTGAGGACAAGTTATGGAAGACTTTAAACTAATAAAAGAATGTAACTTTTCTTTATTTGTAACTTATAGAACTAATTAAGGTTACACATTTTAATGATTTAATGAAGTGACTCTTGAACCTCCATAACTTGAGGACAAGTTATGGAGTCATAAAACCATTCAATGAAAACATGACTCTTCATTTTGTAACCTTTGCCAACCTTCATGAGTTTTTAAGAAACTTTAATGTGACTTTTCGTGTAACTTGAGGACAAGTTACACAAACACATTTTAGAATCAATTCTTAGATTAAAATGGATCAAAGACACATAATCAATCAACCTTTTCAATTAATCTAAGCAACTCATATGAGCATAATATTTCAAGTCAAACACTTTTTCATGAAATTAGCCTAACCATTAAACTAATACAAATCATTAATCTATTGACAAATATCTTTGAAATTGGATTAGCATGAACATTACCACATCAAAAACAAGTTTATAAGTCCAAAAACATCTTAGGGTAATGTTCCTAGTCCAATTCCAACCAAAACAATCGAATATATGCTGTCAGGGGGTCCAACTCGTCGAGTGCACGAACCAACTCGACGAGTTGGATGCATTTTGCCTTGGACTCGTCGAGTCCCTTCATGGACTCGGCAAGTATGGTGTTCAGACAACAACAAAATTCGATTTTTAAGCAGTTTTTGCAACTATAAGAAGAAAATAAGCCTAGGCTCTGATAGCTCTGTTGGGTTTTGAGCATTCTAACACTCGTAAGTGTACATGCAACCCTAAATACCTTGGATCTATGTTTTCTCTATTATACATGCAAATATGAACATCCAAGGTATTATCCTAATCTAGCATACAAAACAATGAATATAACAATATAAAATACATACCTCTTTGATGTAGAATGTCTTCATGAAGCTTGAGTGCCTAGTGCCCCAAGTGTGACACCTCAAATGGTTCACACAACACCAAATACACTTATAATAACTTGAGAGAACATACACACTTCATGAAAATCGGCTAGACATTTCTTACTTACTCTAGTGGCCGATTTTTCCCAACAATATGATCTTTATATAGTTTGTTACAATTAGGGTAAACCCTAATTGTCATGGCCTTCCATTTCCTTGGATCCATGGGTTCAAATACACCATGGAGCATCCATGGAGCATCCTATGCGTTTTAGCCCAACTTGATAAGCCATAGAGCATTAGCTCACTATACAAGTATGAATAATTTACACAATCAACCCATATATTTAATTAGTCTTCTTTTGATCTCTTAATTAATTCTACATTAATTCTTGATCAATACTAATTAAATAATCTTATTAATATATCAGAACTTATAATATATTAACAAACCTTAAGTATTATTTCTCTCGTTTTAGTCTATCCAAATGCATGATGCCATGAGAGGGAAGTTGAGATAATTCCAAGGGATTTTTGGTGAAATGACCGAGGGAGTCGCAAGACTCAAGGATGAATAGAGATGGCGTTTTATGGAGGATTGCGGCCTGAGTTGAGCAATCAGCCAATAGTGGAGATGTCACCTTCTATGACCTAAGTGGTGCTATTTCCATTTCCTGTGTGAAACATAAGAGGTATTGAGATTTCGATTTCTGAGCTTGGGAGTGAACCCTGTGGGATAGTACTGATGGCGATCTTCAACCAGAGTATCTAGCAGTATGTCTGCCGCGAGGTAATGATATAGCATGAGCAGGTTGTCAGTGGGGACTGAGATGGTCAAGGTCCAGGATACACCCTATTTGAGTATAGTAGGGCATGTGTTAGCTGCAACGACGGACGATCAAGACGAGTATATCGGGGTCGTGGCTCTTATTGTCTAATATGGGTATCGAGTGTGGAAATGAGGTCTCTGCTCTTATGATAATTCACATGATGGAACGTTGGTTGAGGAGTCGAGGATGAGGAGTATTATAGTTCATTATTTCCAGACTAAGAGTCAGGGTTACTACTGGACAGTTGACATGTCCGGTAGTGGGATGGTATGAGATTCTGAATGACTAGAGGCAGTCATGATGAGAAGTTTCTGAGGATTTCATCTAAGATTCGGGGTATTTGGAGTTGCTTGATCTCCATCGGGGAGATCATCGAGCGTTGCATAGCACCTTCCAAGATTAGGTGCGATGTTACTAGTGGAAACAGTCTGTGGGATAGATTGTTAGTGCATCAATTGGTGATGGTTCAAACCCTAAGTGGGGGAGAATCGGGTATTTTACAAAGGGGATCAGAGATTTGTTCAAGAGCGGTTAGAGAGCTGGACATAGAGACCTGCGGTACGGATTCATGAGAACCGGGTTATTGGTGGTCGAGGCGAGGTGCAGAGCGAGATAATGCGTGTGGTACATGTTTGAGAAAGGATGAGTGTCTCCACGGCAAATGGCCGTTGGTCGGAGACCTTGTGGTGGTGAGGAATTCTTCGAGGTTATAATGGTGAATTCGAGGTGGTTGGCTCGTAAGGTTAGTTCGGCGGTTGAGAAATTCTGATTCAATGTATGGGCTATTATGCAGTTTGGGAAGGGCAGAATTGGGAGTTCTCGGGAAGAGTGTCAGTCACTGCAGGTTTTTTCAGTTGCTGCTCGGATTGCTACTTTCAGTTTTGATAGGTGGGGTGCATCTGGGCTGTGGGCCCAGAAATCACGATTTCTCATTTCTCCAGTTTGTGGCACTTTCAAGATCTTTTGTTAAATGACTTCAGGGAAAATATCTCGGTCAACTGAGTAAGATAAGGGGAGCAGTAAGAATTATGGAATGCGTGCATGTTAGTTCCGTTGGATCGCAAGCCGTTGTCAAGATTTAGATTTCAAGATGGGAATTGGTCCGGATGTTATAAGGAATAAAGTCTCTTATGATAGTCTCGAGGGGTTGCCAGGTGAGGGATACACCTGAGCCGATTGAAGCTGGTAGTATCGCGGAAATTTTTTGGGTATGACCATCTTTGGTCATCAAGACAGTGGTTGGAAATGGCATGCTGAGATTCGAATGTATTAGGGTTGGTTCGGCTACGGTGAATCAGAAGATTCTGGGTGAAATGCAAGGGTAGGCCCTTGTATCTCGAGTTATCAGAATGGACCCAAGTTATGTATATATATGTTGGTATTCCAATCGTGGCTATTCCATCCTGGGATTACTCGACCCGTTGTGTACATGCCTGGTATTCCAGCCCGAACCTGATTGGGCCAGGTGTGAGTGTTCGTGATAGTTACTGGGTTGAAGTATATATGTTGCCTTTTGGTAATCGCCTGCTTGATGGTATGCTATGGGGGATCAGTAGGCGACAGAGAGCTGTGTAATTGTTGTTTGCCGGTATTATGTGTATATCTGATCCAGATTGTCTAATTGATGACATATTGTGTTTGGTAGGGTTGATGCGGTAGCCCAACAAACCTTGAGAATTTCAACTCGAATGGTTGCATTGATTCGACATGTAGGTATTTCAGCTTGAGGCTGATCGGGCCAGTCATGAGTGTTTGTGGTTATGAGCTAGCAATGATGTATATTGATTCGTGGGTTAGTGGAAGAATTTCCATTTGGCACAAAATGATTCATCTCCCAGTTTGTCTCCAATTGTTCATCATATCTTTGGGAAATACTACCATCATAATTAGCTTTCTCTGGAAGGATTATCAAATCTCTTTTGTCCAGTAAAGATTTCTCTGCAGTAGAGTGTGATCGATGGTTCTGTACTCTGGTAGGGACCTCAGGTTCCTAGAGTTGAGTAGTCTGTGTAGGAAATAAAGGGAATGAAATTAACGATGGTTAATATGGGCGGTCTGTCGGAGAGTCAGACCAAATTCAAGTTTCCAGATTGCAGGTTTTCACGTGAAGCAGAGTTGATTGGCTGCGTAGGATTATGGATTTATTTTCTTCAGGTTGGAATCTTTCTATGGAGTTAGCCTCCTTAGAAGATTGTCATACATTATGGTTGTGAATGTGCCCCTCAGGATCTCAGGTTGCCAAGGTTGCTAAAGGAATGATTTCAAGGACGAAATCAGATTTAAGTGGGGGAGAGTTGTAACACCCGGTTTCGAAAATGCTTCGTTTTTCAGGGCTGCGGCCCAATCAACAGTTGTCATAAGGTTTGGGGCCTTGGTAAGGGAAGGATTTGGCCCATTTCGGATGTGGGTGTTATGGTATAAGTGATCCAAGTGTTCGGTTGTGTCTTTGGAGGCCAAGGGTATAATCGTAATTTGACAATTCGGCATTTTTGTGGATTTTGACTTTTTTTCGGGAAGTTTTAAGGTCATGGTGAGTTGCTAGGAGCGTAGGGCTTCTTGCTACCTTTCTGTGGATATAAAGAACGTCAAAAAACGGAGTTGAAACGAAGAAGTTATGGCCGTTTGAAGTTGGAGTGGTTCGGGGAGTGATCGTTGACTTGTTGACCAAGCTCACTTAAGGCTCACGACGTGAGACGCATCTGATGCACAAAAACCCTTATTTTCGGGTATTTAAAGGTATGGGATGATTAGGGTTGCTTCTACTCCGCCTCTTTTACCTCCAAGACCTCTGGAAAACCTAATCAAAGCCTCCATTGTAGCCTTTGAGCCTTTGTTGGTGTTTTGGTGTGTAATTGCTTTGAAGAAGTAGAAGAAGCTCTTGTGGTGATTCCTTTTTGTCAAGACAAGCTTCTCATTGTGGCACTTCAGAGGTTATAAGCCCTTGTAAGCTTCCAACATCCTACCTTTCTCTTCTAATCTTGCTAGATCTAGATTATGGTTACCTTCTTTTCATGAATCTTGGATTATCATGCATGAGATCCATAAAGTTGGCAACTTTATGGACCATTGAGTCATTTGCTATGCTAGAACTCTTAGATCTGGATTTTGATGCAAGTTATGGGCTTCAAGTTTGAATCTTGGTGTTTATACCCATCTTTTGACCTAACTAGTATTTAAGTCATGTATTGGACATATGTGACTAAAAAGCTTCAATTTTTATGGTCCTTGGGGTCAAGGAAGACCCTCTAGACTGTCCCATGTTATGGCTTAATGGATTAGGAGATTAATGCTCATTTTTGGCCAGAACTGGACTCACGACGTGAGAATGTATTCGAGGGAATTCCTGGACATAAACCACGACCTCACGACGTGAGGAATGAAGCCTCACGACGTGAGCAGCCCCTGTGCAGATTTTGGACTCCTTGATGATGGGCTAGCTTGGTTTGGACTTGTCTTTTTGTTTGGGATCTTAATGGGCTAAGGATTTGAGAGTAATGGACTTCTGGTTGGGCTTGTCATGCTAGGCTTTCCCTAGTGGGCCTTGAATGATGAATTGGGCCTTAGTGGGCCCAATGTAGTTAGGCCTTGATTTGGGACCAATGGGCTTGGACCTTTGGGCCATTGGAAAATCATTTATTCAGAAAAGTAAATGGGCTCTGGGGGAAAGGCCCATGTAAGGGTTTGGGCCCAATTCGGAAAATTGGGCCATTGATGGGTTTTATGGATTTTAAAGTATTAGGCCTTTATGATTATATGATGTTGGGCCACGGGAATATCAAGAGTTTGGACTAGAATAATTGGACGAGTCTAAAGGAAATACCATGTATAGGTCTGGGCCCAATTTGGAAAATTGGGCCATATGTTGGGCTATAGCCATCTATTGACTTTTGGACCTTGGGCTTGGAACCCAATTATTAATTGGGTATTGTTTGATGTTGACAGTTCGGGAACCTGTCAACCAGCAGCGTGAGTTTTATCCGCGGGACTTCAGCAGTGCCAGGTGAGTCTTCTCACTATACCTTACCTAGAGTGGTAATTATGTGTGACCGGAAGGTCTTATGTGCTTATAATTGTTATGTAATATTGCTTTATGTGATACGTATATGTTGCATGGCTTGGACCGGAAGGTCAACATGGTTTTAACGGGAAGGTCAACAGAGTTAGGACCGGAAGGTCATCATGGGTAGGGCCGGAAGGTCTACCAGAGTTGTGGGACCGGAAGGTCCCACTGAGACACATGGACCGGAAGGTCTCGTATAGTTATAGCCTCGAGTGGCTAAATGTATGTGCGTGGTATTTTGGGGAACTCACTAATCTTCGTGCTTACCGTGTTATGTGTTATGTGTTTCAGATTTTCTCAGGATGGCGGGACGACACCGGCTTGATTGTACACACCAGAGAAAGAATTATGTTTCGAGGATTATGGATTATTAAGTAATTAAACATGGAGTTGCGTTTTGTTAATTAAATAAATGAGATTTTATGAAATGTGGTATGAAGATTATATGATTTAAAATGAAAAATTAATTTTGAAAATTTACGTCGTTATAGAGTTCCTCGGCGAATTGTCTATTTCTTAATGAAATATATCTCTAGCCCTTATCCTGCTAACGACGCCCTTCTTATCTAAGAAATTGACCCTTCCTTTCCTTGCCCATCTTTGAGAGAAGTTCCTTCCTTCAACAGTTAAGTCATTAGTACCAGAGCCTATTCTTTCAATTGTGCAATCAGTTCTTCCACTTTTCTCAATAGCCGAAGCTGAAATAGCGAAGGTTACGTTCACATTTATAAGCGCGGTTCTTCCTCCATCAGACCAGACATAATCAACAGGAGATAGCCAAGCAAGGTTGACGAGAGCAGCGGATACCCAAACTCGACCAAGGGTAGCAATGGTTACTGGTTACCTGACTGAACCACCAGGAGCTTCTTCCATGGCATCAATGCCATTTTCTGTCCATCAATCCGATTTAATTAATCAATCGAAATCTTTCATTTTATCGAGAATTTTTGGTTTATTCTTCGCATTACCGAGTTGATAATATCTACACCGGAAACAAGAAGTCTACCAACAGTTATTGCCAACAGTTCCTACGTTCACAGGTGTTATTTTTCCAATAGCTAGGCCATCCAAGCGGAGGGATGATAGCCCTAGCCCAACTAACTTCACTCATATGATGATTGAATTGCTTACATCGACTACTGGTTGAGCTGCTACGAAAGCAGTTACCTTTCTTACAGCAGGGCAGATGATTTCACAGTTAGCAAATCTTTCTTCTGAACTCTCATAAAAGATCTAACTCTCTTTCGAAAGACCGGATACAGTTAGATCTAATTCTAGCACTTAGAGTGTCCTGCTCCCCCATTTCCATCGTCACTACTGGTACCCGACCCCATCGGATCGACATTTTTCCAAACACCGACCCAACCCTTACTCAATAAGGCAATTCAAAGAGCAGAACAAGGACAAATGACTACCGCTAAAATTCAGACTACGAGTACACATTGTATGATTGAAAACTGCCGCAACATACTACCCGATAATTGCAGGTCTGACTGATGCCTTCTCTCCAACAGCTGCTTTAATCAATGTGAAGTCTGACTACGAGGCCTCTTAGCCTGCAGCTGACTACTTATTGAAATGAAAGACTGAACATTTTAGGCTAACTCTTTCTCGTCTTCAAAAAAGTATCAAAATGCAGTTATATAAGCTATCACTTTTGCAATTCAAGATCAGCTCATCGAAGGGAAAAGTGAGAGTATCAAAATGCAGTTATATGAGCATCGACTTGATAATTTGCCTAGTGAGAATGCCAGGAAAAGACCCAACATGCATACAAAATCACTCTCCCGGGACAGCAGAGGAAGGCAAGATTTCTTAGGAGTTTCAAATCTCTAAAAAAGGCTTTCTTTTAGGCGCTTCCTCTCCTTTCAGTCGAGCTAGGATGAAGACTTTCTCTTTCTAGCCAAGCAAGCTTCATGCTGAAACTATCTTCCTTCTTTGTCTTTATGCGAGACTGGGGGAGGTTGTAAGGTAGCGGGAATAGATCTACTATGCCTTGAGTCTGATTTTACAGCTAACTCTTCCCGGTCTCTACGATTGCTTGACTTAAACAGGTGACCTCCTTTCTTTCATCAGGTATGGTCCCAGACAACCTATTGTAAGACTGATCAAAAACTCCACGAAGGTGAGCATAGCTCAGATCAGGTATATCAACCTGAGAAAAGACAAAGATGACTTGGAAAGAATCGACCCGGATGGATTATTATGAGAAAGAACTAGGCATTGTAGGTTGATCCAAGATTTTCTGGTATAGGCCCATTAAGATTGTTATTTCCATGGTTCAATGTGTATTCAATAGCTGGTCCTTTCAACTAGTATTCAAGCTCATCCAACCATGTGTAATCTGTGTATCTCAACTAGTGAAATAAGTTACTTGCCTAGTGCTACTCCTCCTCAACAGAAGACTTGCTAGAATAGCTTGCATGGAGAGCTACCACCTTTCTCTCTTGAATTTGCTTCGGTTAAACTAACTTTAGTCTCTATCCTTCTACTAGCCAACTAGGAGTTAGAAAAGCCTGACTTCACGCTACAGGGTACTAAGATCCACTGCATTTATCCTCTAGCCACATACATACTTGAATACCACAAACCTCCTTTACTACTCGAACTATCAAGCCAATTAGTAACACATGCTCCTTGTCCGGTTGGGCACTAGGATGTGAAGATATGCTGGCATTTCCTATTGGGTCGCCCCTCGATTTTGAGTCGGTGATTGTAAGATCAGTACATATCAGAACTAAAGCAGTTCTATGAGATCAGGCAGAAGTGAATAAGACAGAGCAGAAGTGAATGATGGAAGCACTGTACCGGGGAAACAAAATCTTTCTAGTTCTGCTAGCCTCTTACTTAAGCTGTGAAAAGAGAATTGCTAGTGAAAGTGTTCTTCTTTTAGTCACCAATAAAGAAAGTACCCCAGCTTACCAGATTTGTAAAAAAAGTAAAGGCTTTCTAATCTATTCTCCTCTATCTGAGGCAATCACTACGAACATGCGCTAACCTCATATATCTCCTTGATCGACCTCTTATTCTGGTAATGAGGGGTCGATCCATTAGATCTGCTGGTCTGCTCGGAGCGTAACCATACTTTGAGGTTTCATACCAGGAAAGGGAATTTGATAGTTTAGACCCTTAGGCGTGGATATGTCGTTTCGGTAGTAAATGGGCTAGAGCTTTTCGGGGTTCTCAGAGGTCTTGATTGAATATGTCGAAATAGGCTTTCCATAGGGCCCTTCATATGGCTTGTAGTTCAAGACTAGCAGTACTACAATTCATAACAAGCGTAAGAGCTACCGAGGGTGACTTTTTTCTTTACTCAAAAGCCTGTTCAAGCCTTCTTTAATGGTTAGACTCTAGCCTCTAATAATGATCGAGATAAGGGCATTTCTTTGAGAAAGTATAGGAGAAGCTTGATGCTTCAGATCCAACCCCGACAACTCAAGCTTGTTTTTTGGCTAGCAAGAAATAGGCACTTGTTCTTACCAATCTAAACTATATTTTGGCTTGCTATCAGATTAGTACTGGTTCATACCATCAATCTCTTTCCCATCTGGAATGATGGGTACATCCATTCTTGTTGATCACGTTCATGGGGGAGAACCACTGAAGGCTCTAGTCCGGGGGTTTCTTCTTCTTCGATTCAAGCAAGCCGACCATAAGGTGAATCGATGACCTGACTGAAGCCATTCCTAGCCACCATTACTTTCGAAAGAGTCTGTCTTTTCTTTACCAGCTTCTCTAAGATATCAATCACTAAACTAAACAAAGTAAAAAAAATCACAAGTGAAGAAAGGTTCACAGTAGGTTGAGAAGTAGTACGCCCGGTTCACCAGGTTCTACCACTGTAGGGCCAAATCATAGTCAAAAGAAGAGTTTGATCCTAGCTATATGCTTAACGCATACAAGTCAAACATTGTTTTCGGGGAGCTGGGCAGAAGGAAAAGAGGCTCCTAGCTAAAGGTAGCTTGTCTCGCCCAGGAGGTGAGAAGAGTTGAGAACAAAGTGGCGAACGGGTGCGTAACGCGTAGGAATCTGCCGAACAGTTCGGGCTAAATCTTGAAGAAAGCTAAAAAGCGCTATTTGATGAGCCTGCGTAGTATTAGGTAGTTCGTCAGGTAAAGGCTGACCAAGCCAATGATGCTTAGCTGGTCTTTTCGAACGAAGATCTTCGAGAACTTATATTGGACTAGGAATGAAAAAGGGACAAAAGTAAAGTATAAGCGCATATGGAACGAAAAGGAAATCCAATTTCTTGTTCCAGTTAAGCGCCAGACGGGCATGCATTCCATTTTTAGTTCCCATAAGTCTTCTTATTTTTTTATCATCTTTGCCTCCAAATGGGGGCGCACTCATTCTTTTTTGATTTTGTCTCTAGGGTGGCCGGCATCCTCGGAGTGATGGTCGTTCCAGTACTGTTTTTGAAAATGGGCTGCCACGTAGCTCTGGGCTTCGTGATTGGCTGTGTTTGCCGAGTACTCGTCACTCCGGAGGCAAATGCCTCCCTCGGGTATTGGGTGCTTCCCGGGCCTTCTCACCTGCCTCACATGGCTAAAGAGGTTCCCCACCAAGAGGGCGTGCGGGACCATCCGTAGCAACCTGAAGCGCTCTGCCAGTGGATCAGGAGGTTGGCAAAAGTGAACAAATAGGTAGCCTAGCCTATGACAATTTGTTTGATAAACTGATCCTCATAAAGGAAAAGCTCGAAATAGCGCTACTTAACGAGGGTTTTATTAGAGACCGGATTTTAGCGAATCACCATGAAATTAGAGAATGTATATTTTATAAAGAGGGAGTTCCACTCAAGGAAGAAACGTTGGGGATGCACGTAGCCCAGATCTAAAGCGATTCTTTCTCAAACATCCCATATCGTAAAATCCAGCGATCTGTAAGGAATTTGGATCTGTTTTTTTCTAAGTAGAGGAATTCTACGGTTGAAAGGGATGGTGAGTGCCCTGGGATTCACAGACAGATGTGGAGTCGTAACAAGGTAGCCATATCGAGGGAGCGGCTGGATTGAATCCTTTCATTTCAGGGGGGGGAGCTCATGCTTGTTGGGTATTACCTTTCCTGGAGCTTCATCTCACTAAAACATCATATGATTGTGTGCTGGGCGGAATTGCGGGCCGACCCGAATCGGCGTGGACCCATTGAAACTAGGCTATTCTCGGATATGCTGTTGTCATTGGGGATAGTACAACTGCGAGAGAGTAAGCACTGATCCTGCGCTGCTTACAAGTAAAGGTTTCCGAAAGGAAATCCCTACTTTCAGCACGCAGGGATCTTAATAGGACTGACAGGGTAAGGGTTATGGCTAAGGTTTCAGAATCTTCACCATGTTTATTTATGCTTTACACGCAGCATAAGTAGAGGTCACAAGATGACCTAAAGTCCAGATAAACCAAACCAGAAAACGCAGGCAATGGGGGAAATAACAACCTCTGGGGGCACGGAGTCGAGTGAGGCCAGATCTTAGAAAGCCGGAAAGCGCAGCAACCAGAGAACCATAACTTGGAGTCCGGCTAGGGTGGACCCACGCACCGATGCATAGGCAGAATCCAGCTAAGGTGGAGACGACGAAAAGAGGGAAGGCTTAAATAAATAATCTTGTCTGGTATAGTAAGCCATTCTGGCTTCCTTAAATAAAGAATAGTCAACATCGCGGAAGTAAAGAACAGCGTGAAACCGCCCCTAGAACGAAGAGTGGGATCTTGGCTATGTAGTAGGATTCAAAGGAAAGTTATCCGAATAGTAAGACCCGGGAAGACTACTACTTATGTATTAAGAAAAAGAAAAAAAGAGGCGTTTGAAGCATATTTTCAAGCAGGGATTGATAGGTAGAGGGCTCAAAGCGGGACAGAAGGGCTTACAGGGCCCTGGGCTAAAAAAAGCCAACAAATTCTTTAAGCCAATCCCTTACTGCTAACTAATGGCAGCCCCTTTATTGCTCCTTCCAAGGAACTCAGTAACGCGGCCAGTAAGTCAGCATGTATTGAGGCAGGAAAATCTTTTTTAAAGTCGGTAAGGCAAGGAAGGCAGGTTTCAGAGTTCGGCGGATGAAGACTTCCAACACATATAGGTGACTAACCGCCTGTTCTCTCGAAAAGTGGAATCGCAGATTAAGCCTGCTCCAGCCTCAACTTCTATTCAACTTCGTCATTGATGGAGCGGTTGTGTTGCTGCAGCATAGTAGAAGGGTTGGGTTCTATGCGGTTCAACAATGCGTCGGGCTGCTTGAAGGACTCCACGAAGAAAAAGCTGCGTAAATGATTAGCCCGATGAAATTGCTCTGTGAAAAAGGGGCCAGGGTTCCATGGGGTTCAACAATGCTATAGAAAGAAGGGAGCAGAGCAGGGTAAAGGTTCAGGGTGGTTACAATATTTGTGGCGGGAATGCGTGAGGGTCTGCAAGACAACAGGCACAAGGAGGCGACTGCCAATACTTCTGACTCTTATTCATAGAGATGATGAGTCTTATTTTCCTACTACTATAGGGAGGATATTTGGTTGCCCGAGACGACTCATTGCGGGAAGGGATTCTATCCTTCTTTTTTCCGCGAAGACTTCGTTTCGGAGGACAGGATATATTCCCTTTAATATTAGTCTAGCCCAGTCTAGGCCAACCATATGGCGATGCGGTAGACCTCCCAGAGATAGATACTTGATCTTAGAGGATTCACATGTTCAATGGTGGAAACTTAAGGAACGACTAAGAGTGACTAAAAGGAAAAACCCTACTCATTCCATAGCCTCATCCGGTCGAGGCAATAAACAATCCGTCCCAATCCTATTTCCTTTGGTCAACTCTAATGATGTGGCCGTTCGTTGGTGGAATATCTCTTTATACCGAAGATTTATATGGGGATTGCCAATGATAAGGAGATTTACCCTATGATGAGCTCAAAAGTGAATGAAGAAAAGGGCGAGCACTGGTTCCACTGGAATGGGCCTCTACCCCTTTGTAGTCTCTGCCTGCCAATAAACCATTTGAATACCAGGAAAGATCAGATGCACGGAATCACAATTGGTTAAGGATCACTGAATTACCGCTCCATGGGCTATTACTATTGGGATAACTGAATACTTGTATGCCTTTATCAATGTAGTAACCATCTTTCTATAATCTGAATGTGAAAGCGGAGTAGCTCGACGAATCCAAAGTGTCTATCTCCGCCGCCAGACTGAACTATCTGAGGGGAAGCCTAACGACTGGTTATGGTAAAAGCAAGGCAGTCCCTAGACTGTGAGAAAGCCCTAACGCCTAACCTTTTCCTTGAAGACCCTGTATTTTTGGACCAAGCAATCAAGCAACTTGTCTTGATTCTCCTAGTATCATGTAGTAAGGGATCAAAACAAGGGAGGAAGAACAACTAATGCAAACTGTTCGGGAGGTTTGGATTCATAGATGGGAAGAATCTGCTCTTCTCTTATCTTTGCGGGCCCGGAGGGAGCTACTAAAGGAACTACCATAGTTTATTTATGAGTAAAGGATCTAATAGTAGCTGGAATATGTCCCGAATATGATGCTAGTTTATAAGTCCCTGCTTTGGCTGCCCCTTTCTGAATCTAAGAAGAGGTTGGTTGCATGTCTTAAGCCTGATTATGGATTAGATTAGGTTATGACCCTATAAGGGCTTACGACTAATAGGCTCTTAAATGGGGCATTACTGGAAAACTAACTATCAATTGAATAAGAAAAAGGGGAGACCCTATCTTTCTTCAAAGCAATCCTACTCTAAATCGACAGAGATAGATGGAAAAGGCCTACGTCTATTTTGACTTTTGACTGGCAGTGGAGAAACCGGAAAGTGCTCTCCGGCGACAGATTGACACGTATGGGAATGGACTTTTCAGGTGCCCAATGTGCATGCAAGCGGGCAGAGGAAAGACACACACATTTGTGTTTTTTAATGTCCAATTTCGTCCATGGAATTTCAGATCTAATAGCATGGATTGAAAGAGATTGGGTTCAAACGGGTAGGACACCAAAACTCAATTGGTTACTGAAAGAAAAACAAAAAATGATCAAAACTCAAATCTGGTGGTCTCGGAACTATGCGATATTTTAAGACAAACCAATCCATAGAGGGATTTCGTTCTGGTGCATTGATACAGCAGACCAAAATCCCTAAAATTATGTGGAAGCGGTTCTGGAACAATTCAACCTACAGCATAGAGTGAGTCGACAACCCATAATGACAAAAACTAGATAGAAATGACTGTGCATAGTTACATTATGAGGGTGCGAGCCGAGGAAACCCAGGTGGGTCGTTCACTCGACTAACCAGCGATCCTTCTTCCTCGCCGTCTCCTTCGCCCTTTCCGTTTGGTTTGCAGCTCAGTCACCCGTGTTTCCGTGGAGCAGCGCTTCTTTCCGGTGCTCTGATGCTCTCTGCCTTGGTAAGGTTCCTCTTTAAGAGAAAATTGCATTAATGATCTCCCTTGCCTTATTTCCCTCTGTGGAATGGAGTAATCTGGGAAGGGATCTTTTGCCAATTCCAGTTAGTGGAGCGAAGCCTTCTAATATGGGGCATACGAGTCAGGGGGAGATAATACTTGTTGGGTATTACCATGGAAAGTAAGGATGTTGAATTTGGTGATCGTGATAGGGATGAAGATCTCGATTATTCAGATTATGATCTCGATCTAGTCGACTCTGTTTATTCTGTAGATCTGGCCGGTTGAACGCTTTCTAGCAGCACCAAAAGCTTAGGTAGTGGGATGGGGGTGAAACCTGTTCTGGATTTTGGTTTATGAAATCCCGATTAGAAGACTAGGGCCCTTCTTCTCTTCTGCTTGTGAGCTAGTAGCAGTTTTATCAGTTTAGATAGTTAGGGAGTCTTCCATTGAAATGAAAGTTTAAAAAGTGTAACACCGTAAATTTCCAAAACAAATTATCATTTTAAAAACACAAATTCATTCATCAAATAATTCTCAAATCAATGTTCCACATATTGTCTCAAAATACAAATCCCAAGATCTCATAAAAACTCCAGATGTGTGTACTGATCATGCCGACGCCTTCCCGCGATCCTCACTAGTACCTGAAACACATAACACAAAACACTGTAAGCATAAATCCTTAGTGAGTTCCCAAAATACCACATATAACACATATTAACCAGTCGAGGTTATAACTCGGTGGGCCCTCTGGCCCTAACTCTGTGGACCTTCCAGCCCTAACTCTGTAACTCTGGAATATACACAGCATAAATCACATAGAAATAATACAGTGCAACACATCACATACATAGCATACAAGATACTCTGTCACATAACTCTAATTACCACTCCAGGTAAAGTATAGTGAGAAGACTCACCTCGGATAACTCAGTGAACCTCGAACACGGAAATACTGATCTAGCCTCCGCCTAAAACACATAACATAATTACTCTAATCAATACGACTTCACAGGCTAGGCTAATTCTCTCTAAGTTCTCTTAAGAAGGGTAAAAGACCATTCTACCCTTCCAAACGCTCCAAAGTCCAAACATTGACTCAACCCTAAAAGTCAACGAAGTCAACTCTAGTCAACGGTCAAACTTTCCTTGGTGAAATGGCTTCTAAAATGGCAACCTAGTCTCTTTTCCTGCATAAACCAACATAAAGCAGAATGGGAAAGGCTCTCTGGACCTCTATGGGTCCAGATCCGAAGTCTAACAGAACAAGGGACCATAAATTCAACAATTCAAGCCCTAAAAGGGTATAGAAAACCCTAGATTCATAGATCTTAACCCAAAACATAAAGGGAGTTCGATTTGATACCTCAACAGTGTAGATCTGAACTTGAAAACCCTGGATCCACACCACCCTTGACCTCCTCTTGCTGGAAACAACTTCTCCTTTGCTAAATCACACCAAAATCGATCAATATGGCTTTATCTCTCTCTCAACTCACTCAAGCTCTCAAGGGGCACTCTCTCTGGACAGGTAGCCGCACAAGAGGGCTATAAGCTCCTTTAAATAGGGCTCAGGCCCGGGGATTTAGGGTTTCAGCCCACAGCGTGGACTCGTCGAGTCCCCCCTTTCCGACTCGTCGAGTCCCTTCATTAATCCAGTCAGCAATTGCGATCCTACTTGACGAGTCTAGGCGCCAACTCGTCGAGTCCCTCTTCTTTATTCAAAATAACATAATGGAATTACTAACCTGGAAATCAGGATGTTACAATTCTCTCCCACTAGAATCAGACTTAGCCCTCGAAGTCTCGCTCGGCGAAAAACTTTGGATGCTGCTCCAGCATCTCCAGCTCCGACTTCCAATTCAGCTCGGACCCCCTCCGATGTTGCCATTGGACCTGGACCAGGGGCACCTCCTTGTTCTGCAGAACCTTGATCTTCCGATCCACGATCGTGATTGGTCTCTCAACATAATTCAGGCTCGCATCCACCTGGATATCCTTCAGCAGTACCACTGCCGACTCGTCAGCTATACCTCAACATAAAGGGAGTTCGATTTGATACCTCAACAGTGTAGATCTGAACTTGAAAACCCTGGATCCACACCACCCTTGACCTCCTCTTGCTGGAAACAACTGAGACACGTGGAAGGTATCATGAATTTGGCTCAACTCGGCAGGTAGCTCCAAACGATATGCTACCCTGCCCACCCTAGCGGTCACCCTGAACGGACCAATGTACCGGGGCCCCAGCTTGCCCCTCTTCCTGAATCGGATCATTTCTTTCCAAGGACCAAGGTATTGGGGCCCCCGGTAACTCTTCTGGCGACTCTGAGCTGTCAACAACCTCTGCCTAACCTGTTGTATCTGCTCTGTCGTCTGAAGCCTAACCTGCTGTATCTGCTCAGACACCTTCCCGACCACTCGCTCTCTCTTGCGGTTCTCCGGTCTCACGGCCTCTGCCTGGGCCTCTCGAATGGTGTCCAACACCGGAGTCATCATCGTCAACCGCATACATACATCACATATTGGGTCACTCTCCGTTCTACGACTCAGGGCATCGGCTACAACATTAGCCTTGCCCGGGTGATACAGGATCTCACACTCATAATCATTTACCACATCCAACCATCTCCTCTGGCGCATGTTCAGGTTGGGCTAATCCATCAAATACTTCAAACTCTTGTGGTCCGTGGATATGGTACATCGAACCACATACAGATAGTGACGCTAGATCTTGAGGGGGAACACCACTGCCCCGAACTCCAGATCGTGGGTGGGATACCTCGTCTGATGAGTCTTCAGCTGCCTCGATGCGTATGCTATCACGTTCCCTCTCTGCATCAGCACCACACCCAATCCCGATATCAATGCATCGCAATACACCATAAAATCCTCCATCCCTTCCGGAAGGGCTAACACCGGGGCTTCGCACAATCTCTGGCGAAGTGTCTCGAAGGAGGCCTGCTGCTCTGGGCCCCAACTAAAAGCCACGCCCTTCCGAGTCAACCTGGTGAGAGGAACATCAATCTTGGAGAAATCCTTAATAAATCTTTGATAATAGCCGGCCAACCCCAGAATACTCCTGATCTTGGTGGGGGATCTCGGCACCTCCCAACTCATCACCGACTCAATCTTGGCCGGATCAACCAATATCCCTTTCTGGTTAACGAGATGTCCCAGGAACTGGACCTCTCGTAACTAGAAGTCACACTTGGAGAATTTGGCGTCAAATGCTCCTCATACTGCTCTCTGGATCTCGAATACACCAATATATCATCAATGAACACTATCACACTGAACGATCCAACATCGGTCTACACACCCTGTTCATGAGATCCATGAACGCCGCCGGTGCATTGGTGAGCCCGAAAGGCATCACCACGAACTCATAATGCCCATAACGAGTCCTTAACGCCGTCTTCTGGATATCCTCATCACGCACTCTCATCTGATGATATCGAGACCTCATATCGATCTTGGAGAACCAAGACGCTCCCTGCAACTGATCGAACAAATCATCGATCCTCGGTAACGGGTAACGGTTCTTGACCGTTAACTTGTTCAACTCCTGGTAATCAATGCACATCCGGTGTGAACCATCCTTTTTCTTGACAAAAAGGATCGGCGCTTCCCAAGGCGAGCTACACGGCCGAATAAACCCCTTCCCCAGCAGCTCCTGAAGCTGCGAGGATAACTCCTACATCTCTGGAGGCGCAAGGCGATAGGCGCTGCCCCCAGAACCAAGTCGATACCGAACTCTACCTGCCTCTCGGGAGGCACACCCGGCAACTCCTCAGGTAAAACATCCGGGAACTCACGCACTATCGGAACCTCATCGACCGATCTCGGCCTCTCCGCATCTACTCTCGTATCCATCACATAAGCCACAAATCCACTACAGCCCTGCTGTAGGCTCTGCCTCGATCTAGCGGCCGAACAAAACGCTGACCCAGAACGGGTACCCTCGTCGTACACTGTAAGTACTACCCCACTAGGGTCTCGTATGGTCACCAACTGTCTCTCGCAATCGATGACCGCTCCGAATCTGCTCAACCAGTCCATGCCCACGATGACACAGACATCCGCCATCGCGATCGGAACCAAATCTATCGGGAACTCAATGCCGAAGATCTCGAGTACACATCCTCGAATCACATCATTGGCATACACCGCTCGCTCGTCAGCTATGAAAACTCGAAGAGGTCGACTCAACGCCTCTCGGCAGATACTGATGTGCTGACTAAAGGCTAATGATACAAAAGATCGACTTGCACCCGAGTCAAATAACACCAATGCAGGTACAGAACTCACAACAAAAGTACCTACGCATATCATAATATAAGCACAATATCTCAAGCTCAAAATAAATACATGAAAGAATACATACCAGCCACGACATCGGGCGCTGCGTGGACCTCCTCCGCTGTCAACTGGAAGGCTCTTCCTCGGGCCTTCGGTGCCTCGGTCTTCACTGGCCGACTCTCGGTAGCTCGTACAGTAGCAGGGGCAGACCCCTGGGATGCTCCCTATGCGGACCGCCGCAGCTGCGGACACTCAGCCTTCCGGTGTCCGGTCTGGTTGCAGTGGAAACAGACTGCGAACCCCTTGGGGCAATCCTTGGCCATGTGCCCCTCCTTTCCACACTTGTAGCAAGATCCCGCTCTACAAACTCCCTCATGACCCTTGCCGCACTTGCCACAAGTACGGCCCTTCTGGTTCCCTGATCTCGAATCGGCGGGCTTGGCCCGCTTGGCTGCCGGCTGGGACTGTACCGGTCGCCGATCCCTCCCCTGAGACTCCGCCTCCTCCCTAGCCTGAGTCCCAAGCTCTATCTCCCTCTTCCGAGCATTTGCCTGAAGCTCGGCAAATGTCCGGTACGACGAGTTAGCCACGAACTCGCGGATGTCTCTCCTCAAAATGCTCAAATACCGACTCATGCGTGCCTGCTCAGAAGACATGTACTCAGGGCAGAACATCGCCCTCTCATGAAACATCCTGGTGATCACAGTAACAGACTCGGTACCTTGCTTGAGGGTCAAGAACTCCTGGGCTAACCGTTCCCTTTCCACCGGGGGAACGTACTCATCACGAAACATAGCGGTGAACCTCTCCCAGGTCACTGCGATAAGCTCTGCAGAAGAATAGTGCGCTGTCACAAACTTCCAGCAGTCCTTCGCTCCCAAGCGAAGCTGGTTCAGCGCGAACCGAACTCTCAGATGCTCCGGACAAGAACACGTATAGAAGCATCCCTCAATGTCAGAAACCCATCTCATCGCAGCAATCAGATAGTGCGTCCCATCAAACTCTGGTGGCTTCGTGTTGTTGAACTCCCGGAACAGCAACGAATCGCCACCCTGAGGTCTAGCAGCAGCAACAGCTGCAGTGGCCGCAGCAGCCGCAGCCTCAGTAACCGCTGCGTATCTCTCGTCGAAAGTGTCAATCAGGGTGGCCTTAATAGACCCAAACATCTCTGGTATCTCTGCGCGGATCGCCGCAGCCACCTCCTCGTGGATCATCTGGAGGAGCTCCTCATCACTCACTCCGCTGGTCTCTAGTCTGTGGCGTGTCCCAACCATGATGTCTCTGAAATACAACACAAAAATATTAGAGACTCGCTCGAGTATGCACACACTCGATATCCCATCCCTACTCGTTCCCTGCTACCCTAAGGATTCTTACTTGGACCGCGCACTGATCCGGTGTCTTCAGTAGTACGGGCCCAATACTACCGTCCACACTGCATCAGTATTCCCCCCAAGTCCTCTTCCTAGGATCCCAAATCCCAAGTACTCTACTCTCACTATGCAAAGGCTATTTTCTCTCATAAGCTCCTCGCTGCTATCTACTCACTCTCAAGCATCTCGTAGTAGCAAAACCCCTACGCTAAGGCATAAAAAATCAGGCCACTCTAGTACTAATAATAATACCTAGCCTACTCTAGCATGCATAACATATCATATCATATCTCATAACACATAATATAAGGGTATTTTGGGAAATCACCGTTCGGGCGCTGTCTGATCGTACACACCGCTCTACTCTACTCTTTTTCAAAACCTTTTATTCCTTTAGAAAAATTTTGTTTTGTTTCGAAAAGTTTCTCAAATCCTTAGTTTGAGTTCAAATGCGCCCGAAGGTGCATCCGAATCCCTCAAACCAAGGCTCCGATACCTACTTGTAACACTGTAAATTTCCAAAACAAATTTTCATTTTAAAAACACAAATTCATTCATAAAATAATTCTCAAATCAACGTTACACATATTGACTCAAAATACAAATCCTAAGATCTCATAAAAACTCCAGATTTGTGTACTGATCATGCCGGCGCCTTCCTGCGATCCTCACTAGTACCTGAAACACATAACACAAAACACTGTAAGCATAAATCCTTAGTGAGTTCTCCAAAATACCACATATAACACATATTAGCCACTCGAGGCTATAACTATGTGGGCCCTCTGGCCCTAACTCTGCGGACCTTCCGGCCCTAACTCTGTAACTCTGGAATACACACAGCATAAATCACATAGAAATAATCCAGTGCAACACATCACATACATAGCATACAAGATACTATGTCACATAACTCTAATTACCACTCCAGGTAAAGTATAGTGAGAAGACTAACCTCGGATAACTCGGTGAACCTCGAACACGGAAATACTGATCTAGCCTCCGCCTAAAACACATAACATAATTACTCTAATCAATACGACTTCACAGGCTAGGCTAATTCTCTCTAAGTTCTCTTAAGAAGGGTAAAAGACCATTCTACCCTTCCAAAGGCTCCAAAGTCCAAATATTGACTCAACCCTAAAGTCAACAAAGTCAACTCTAGTCAACGGTCAAACTTTCACCAAACTCGTCGAGTGCATACTGGCGACTCGGCGAGTCCACTCGGGTCCTCTGAATCCTTCTAAGCCTCCCTTGGCATGACGAGTCCCTCCTCCACTTGTCGGGTTACTCAGCAACGAATCGCGGGGCAACCCCGACTCGACTCGTCGAGTCCACTTATGAACTCGGCGAGTTGCTCCCATGACAACACTGAAATGACCTTCTGAGGTCAGATCCGCTTCCCTAAACTATATCTGACTTCCCCACGACCAATAACCACGTAATGGTCGAATCTTGACTCACATGCAACATACATAAGGCTTTCCTTGGTGAAATGGCTTCTAAAATGGCAACCTAGTCTCTTTTCCTCCATAAACCAACATAAAGCAGAATGGGAAAGGCTCTCTGGACCTCTATGCGTCCAGATCCGAAGTCTAACACAACAAGGGACCATAAATTCAACAATTCAAGCCCTAAAAGGGTATAGAAAACCCTATATTCATAGATCTTAACCCAAAACAGAAAGGGAGTTCGATTTCATACCTCAACATTGTAGATCTGAACTTGAAGACCCTGGATCCATAACTCCCGTGACCTCCTCTTGCTGGAAACAACTTCTCCTTTTCTAAATCACACCAAAATCGATCAATATGGCTTTATCTCTCTCTCAACTCGCTCAATCTCTCAAGGGGCACTATCTCTGGACAGGTAGCCGCACAAGAGGGCTATAAGGTCCTTTAAATAGGGCTCATGCCCGGGGATTTAGGGTTTCAGCCCACAGCGTGGACTCGTCGAGTCCCCCCTTTCCGACTCGTCGAGTCCCTTCATTAATCCAGTCAACAATCGCGATCCTACTCGACGAGTCTAGGCGCCAACTCATCGAGTCCCTCTTCTTTATTCAAAATAACATAATGGAATTACTAACCTGGAAATCAGGATGTTACAATTCTCTCCCACTAGAATCAGACTTAGCCCTCGAAGTCTCGCTCGGCGAAAAACTTTGGATGCTGCTCCAGCATCTCCAGCTCCGGCTCCCAAGTCAGCTCCGACCCCCTCCGGTGTTGCCATTTGACCTGGACCAGGGGCACCTCCTTGTTCCGCAAAACCTTGATCTTCCGATCCATGATCGCGACTGGTCTCTCAACATAATTCAGGCTCGCATCCACCTGGATATCCTCCGGCGGTACCATCACCGACTCGTCAGCTATACACTTCCTCAACTGAGACACGTGGAAGGTATCATGAATCTGGCTCAACTCGGCAGGTAGCTCCAAACGATATGCTACCCTGCCCACCCTCGCGGTCACCCTAAACGGACCAATGTACCGAGTCCCCAGCTTGCCCCTCTTCCTGAATCGGATCACGGCTTTCCAAGGAGATACCTTCAGGAGTACGAAATCTCCCACCTGGAACTCAAGCTCGGTTCGTCGCCTATCCGCATAACTCTTCTGGCGACTCTGAGCTGTCAACAACCTCTGCTCTGTCATCTGAAGCACTATCTCGGTGTTACCCATCACACGCTGCCCTACTTCTCCCCAGCAAATGGGAGTCCGACATCTCCTCCCATACAACAGCTCAATGGGAGGCATACCAATGCTCGAATGGTAGCTGTTATTGTAAGAAAACTCAGCCAACGGCAAGTACGTGTCCCAACTCCCTCCGAAGTCCAACACACATGCTCGAAGCATGTCCTCGAGCGTCTGAATCGTCCGCTCACTTTGTCCGTTCGTCTATGGGTGGTATGTGGTACAACCTCGTCCCCAACTCCTCATGGAACTTCTTCCAGAACCTGGAAGTGAAACGTACATCTCGATCAGACACAATCGAGATCGGCACTCCATGCCGCGATACCACCTCTCTCATATACAACTCTGCCAGCCTCTCTGCGGAAGAGCTCTCACTAATGGCAAGGAAATGAGCGCTCTTCTTCAGCCGGTCAACGATCACCCAAATTACATCGACACCCCTCGCCGTCCTCGGCAATTTGGTGATAAAATCCATGGAAATCTGTTCCCACTTCCACTAGGGAACCTCAAGTGGCTGCAACTTGCCATGCGGACGCTGGTGCTCGGCCTTAACCCTGCGACAGGTCAAGCACCTCTCCACGAACCATGCAACATCACTCTTCATACAGGGCCACCAATAATTTCTCTTCAGGTCCAAGTACATCTTAGTGGCCCTGGGATGGATCGAGAACCTCGATCTATGCGCCTCCTCCATCAGAATGGTATGTGCCCCGCCCTCAAACGGCACCCAAATCCGACCCTGAAAGGTCATAAGCCCTTGGCTATCGGCAGCGAACTCAGACACCTGCCCGACCACTCGCTCTCTCTTGCGGTTCTCCGGTCTCACGGCCTCTGCCTGGGCCTCTCGAATGGTGTCCAACACCGAAGTCATCACCGTCAACCTCATACGTACATCACGTATCGGGGAACTCTCCGCCCTACGACTCAGGGCATCAGCTACAACATTAGCCTTGCCAGGGTGATACAGGATCTCACACTCATAATCCTTTACCACATCCAACCATCTCCTCTGGCGCATGTTCAGGTTGGGCTGATCCATCAAATACTTCAAACTCTTGTGGTCCATATGTATGGTACATCGAACCCCATACAGATAGTGACGCCAGATCTTGAAGGGGAACACCACTGCCCCCAACTCCAGATCGTGGGTGGGATACCTCGTCTGATGAGGCTTCAGCTGCCTCGATGCGTATGCTATCACGTGCCCTCTCTGCATCAGCACCACACCCAATCCCGATATCGATGCATCGCAATACACCATAAAATCCTCCATCCCTTCCGGAAGGGCTAACACCGGGGCTTCGCACAATCTCTGGCGAAGTGTCTCGAAGGAGGCCTGTTGCTCTAGGCCCCAACTAAAAGTCACGCCCTTCCGAGTCAACCTGGTGAGAGGAAGATCAATCTTGGAGAAATCCTTAATAAATCTCCGATAATAGCCGACCAACCCCAGAAAACTCCTGATCTCGGTGGGGGATCTCGGCACCTCCCAACTCATCACTGCCTCAATCTTGGCCGGATCGACCAATATCCCATTCTGGTTAACGAGATGTCCCAGGAACTGGACCTCTAGTAACCAGAAGTCACACTTGGAGAATTTGGCGTAAAGCCTCTCCGATCTCAGAACTCCAAGGATCTCCCTCCAATGCTCCTCATGCTGCTCTCTAGATCTCGAATACACCAATATATCATCAATGAACACTATCACCGAACGATCCAACATCGGTCTACACACCCTGTTCATGAGATCCATGAATGCCGCCGGTGCATTGGTGAGCCCGAAAGGCATCACCACGAACTCGTAATGCCCATAACGAGTCCTGAACGCCGTCTTCTGGATATCCTCATCACGCACTCTCATCTGATGATATCCAGACCTCAGATCGATCTTGGAGAACCAAGACGCTCCCTGCAACTGATCGAACAAATCATCGATCCCCGGTAAGCGGTAACGGTTCTTGACCGTGAACTTATTCAACTCCCGGTAATCAATGCACATCCGGTGTGAACCATCCTTTTTCTTGACAAAAAGGATCGGCGCTCCCCAAGGCAAGCTACTCGGCCGAATAAACCCCTTCCCCAACAGCTCCTGAAGCTGCGAGGATGACTCCTGCATCTCTGGAGGAGGAAGGCGATAGGGCGCTTCCCCCAGAACCAAATCGATACGGAACTCTACCTGCCTCTCAGGAGGCACACCCGGAAACTCCTCGGGGAAAACGTCCGGGAACTCACGCACTATCGGACCTCATCGACCGTTCTTGGCCTCTACGCATCTACTCTCGTATCCATCACATAAGCCACAAACCCACTACAGCCATGCTGTAGGCTCTGCCTCGCTCTAGCGGCCGAACAAAACGCTAACCCAGAATGTGATGGGTTTTGAGCATTCTAACACTTCCTAAGTGTTCATGATACCTTAATAACCTTGGATCTATGTTTGTCTAATTATCATGCAAAGTTGATTTCCAAGGCTATGTTCCTATATAGCATACATGGGGAACTATTTTTAACATAAAAGAAAGATAGAGTTACATACCTTGTTGTTGCTTATGATCCTTGAAACCTTGTGAGCCTAGCACCCCAAGTGTGATGGAGTAACTTGGAGAGAATGTATAACACACAAAATTGGCTCTAGCCCTCTTCTCTTGTAAGTGTAGCCGATTTTGGGGAGAAACACATTGCTTATATAGTGTGTTGCATTAGGTAAACCCTAATGTAACATGACTCTTCATTTCATGATCCATGGGTTAACTCCATGGAGCATCCATGGAGCATCCTATGGGTGGAACCCAACTTGATAATCCATGAAGCTTCTTAGCCTACTATATAAGATATGGAAGATTTACATAATCTACCCATATATTTAATTAGTTATCTTTTGATCACTTAATTAATTCTAAATTAATTATTGATCAAAACTAATTAAATAATATTATTAATATATTAGAACTTATAATATATTAATAAACCATAAGTGTTATTTCTCTCATTTTAGTTTATCCAATTGCATGGTACCATGCAACCCAAATGGACCATGCCAGGGCGGGTCAAGTACATACCAGAAATAGTTATGGACTTAGACACCTTATCCAACAGTCTCCCACTTGGATAAGTCTAATAACTATAACTGCAAGTATGACTTCAGGAATCGCTCAACAATCGTAGCTCTTTCAAGGTTTCTCGGAACTGAGAAGATGATGGTACGCCATTTTAGATAAGTGATCATATAATCCTCTGTTCTAGATATCAGCCAGACAATTACATGGAACAATGTCTTACTTATTATCCAGCAGTTTGTTTCCCGATTTCTGATTTGTTTGACATAGAACTAAATTGAACACATCAATTAGGTTCTGAACGGGCCCGGTACATAGGTCAAAACAAAATCATCGATGGGCCCAGATATCAGCTTCTAATCCAAGAAGGAACAGATAAACTTCGACTCATATGTTTGCTCTACTACTTGTTGAATCATACACAAAAGCACGTTTTATAACATCGAGTTACCAATGTGTTTTCGTACAATCAATGCATAACCCACTCATAGGTAACAAATCATATCTCTAGGTTTGAAGACTTATATGATATTACCGTCTCACGATCACTCGAGATAAAATTCCATGAAGTGATGCCAGTGAGCGTGGGTTGATTCCAATACTCAGAACTTATGAGTACTCATGAAGTGTTGTCCTAAAACTTGACACCTACAACCAACTTCATGACAGTCTTAATTCATATCTACTTCCGACATATGACCGACTGTGGAAAATTTGAATAATATGTAAAACGAAACATAGTATTGTGGAAGTCAAAACATGCAAAAGAAATTGTAGTAAACGATTGACAAAAGATAGCAACACTTTACTCATAAATAAACACAAATTTTATTCATCATCAAATGTCAATTACACTTTACAAATTTCAAAATTATCTAACTACTAAAACTAATATCATCCTTCAGCCCTATGCTCCGAGCATGCTGGAGATGCTTAACCCCACTCGGTCCCTTCGTGAGGGGATCTGCTGGGTTCTCATCCGATGATACCCTCTTTGCCATGAGGACTCCTTCTTCTATGCGATGTCTGATAAAATGATATTTTCTGTCGATGTGTCTGGATCTTCCGTGATCCCTTGGTTCCTTGGCTAAGGCAACAGCACTTTCACTATCACAGAAAATTTCCATGGGCTCCTTTATAGCTGGTACTACTCCAAGGTCTCCAATGAAGTTCTTCAGCCATATTGCCTCCTTTGCTGCCTCGCTCGCTGCTATATACTCTGATTCACAAGTGGAATCAGCCACCGTTTCCTGCTTGGAACTCTTCCAAGTGATTGCTCCTCCGTTTAGGGTGAAGAACCAGCCTGACTGAGAGCGGAAATTAGTCCTCCGCAGGTACTTGAGAATATTCTTTACCGCTGTCCAGTGAGCCTTGCTAGGGTTCCCATGATACCTGCTAACCATGCTGAAAGCAAAAGCTACATCAGGTCGAGTATAAGTCATAGCATACATGATCGGGCCTACAGCCGAAGCATAAGGCACCCGACTCATTTCTACTATTTCAGCCTCAGTACTCGGACTTTGAGCTTTACTCATTCTGGCGTTACACTGGATAGGTAACTCTCCTTTCTTGGAGTCCTGCATGCTGAATCTCTTCAGCACCTTATCGAAGTAGGTACTTTGACAAAGTCGAATTAGTCTTTTACTCCGGTCTCTCAAGATCCTTATCCCTAGAATATAGGCAGCTTCTCCTAGGTCCTTCATAGAGAAACACTTCTCAAGCCAGGAGTTAACTTCCTGCAGGGTTGGGATGTCATTTCCTATGAGTAGTATGTAATCCACATACAATACCAAAAAGCTAACTATACTCCCACTAGCCTTGACATATACACAAGACATCTTCACTCCTAGAAAAGCCAAACTCTTTGACTTTCTCATCAAAGCAAAGATTCCATCTGCAAGGTGCTTGCTTTAATCCATAAATGGATTTCACAAGCTTACACACTCTATTAGGGTACTCGTTACTGACAAAAAGCTCTGGCTGACTCATGTAAACATCTTCAACCAACTTTCCATTAAGAAAAGCGGTTTTGACATCTATTTGCCATATTTCATAATCATGAAATGCAGCAATGGCTAACATAACTCTAATAGACTTAATCTTGGCTACTGGAGAAAAGGTCTCATTATAATCCACTGCTGGAGTTTGAGAGAAGCCCTTTGCAACCAGTCGAGCCTTATAAGTGTGTACATTACCATCCATGTTGGTCTTCTTCTTGAAGATTAATTTGCACCCTACAGTCTTGTGACCTGGTACATTCTCAACCAAGTTCCATACTTGATTGTCACACATGGATTGTATATCGCTATCCATAGCCTCTTTCCATTTAGCAGACTCGGAGCCTGCCAAGGCTTCCGCGTAACTGTTAGGTTCATCCAGACCTATCAGTGTCTCATCAGTGATAAGTGTATCACGTTCCGCAGTAATACAGAAACCATAGTAATGCTCAGGTGCATTCCTAACTCTCGTGGAACGCGTCAGAGGTACAGACTCGTCAATTGGCTCAACAGGAGTTTCCTCCTCAAGTTCAGTGCCAGGGTTTGAAGTTCCTTCACCACTTGACTCTTGAATTTGTTCAAGGTCAATTTTCCTCCCACTGTCTCCTTCGCTTATGAACTCTCTCTCTCTCTCTCTCGAAAGACAGCCCTCCTAGCTACAAGGACCACATTCTCACTAGGTTTGTAGAAGAGATAACCAAAGGATTTATGTGGGTAGCCGATGAAAATACACCTCTCGCTTCGGGGTTCTAGCTTATCGTGAGTTTCGCGCCTAACGAAAGCCTCGCAACCCCAAATCTTGATGTGGTCTAGTTTGGGTACTTTACCAGTCCACATCTCATGAGGAGTTTTGGCAACTTTCTTTGTAGGGACTAGATTAAGGATATGGGCGGCAGTCTCTAAGGCATACCCACAAAATGAGATTGGTAGCGAAGCTCGACTCATCATGGAACGAACCATATCCAACAAGGTTCGATTACGCCTATCAGCCACACCATTCAACTGCGGTGTCCTGGGAGGTGTCAATTGTGAGACAATCCCACATTCCCTAAGATAGTCGAGGAACTTTGAACTAAGATACTCACCACCTCGATCAGATCGAAGCATCTTAATGTTCCTGCCTAATTGATTCTCGACTTCCTGTTTAAACTCTTTAAACCTTTCAAAAGTCTCTGACTTATGCTTGATTAAGTAGACATACCCATATCTACTATAATCATCAGCAAAAGTCAAATAATAACGATTACCATCTCTTGTGGCATATTTGAAGGGTCCACACACATCCGTGTGTACAAGATCCAACAAACCTTCACCCCTCTCACAAGAAACAGTAAAGGGTGACTTTGTCATTTTTCCAAGTAAGCATGATTCACAACTGTCATCCGACTTTAGGTCAAATGACTCCAAGACTCCATCCTTTTGGAGTTGGCCTATGCGTTTCTTGCTTATATGTCCAAGACGACAATGCCATAATGATGCTTTATCCAAGTTATTATTGTTGGGTTTTGAGCATTCTAACACTCCTATGGTGTACATGCAACCCTATAAACCTTGAATCTATGTTTTCTCTATTATACGTGCAAATATTAACTATTCCAAGGTTTCATCCTAACTAGCATATTATGAAGCACCTATACTACAAAGTTCTAGTTAGATGACATAGCTTTTGATGTAGCTTGATTTCTTCAAGCTTTAAGATCTTATCCCCAATAGTGTGGAAGCCTCAAATGGAATCACAAAACACCAAAACACCTTGGAAGAACTTGAGAGAATATGTATGCACACTAAAATCAGCCCACTCTTATTTTCACACACTTGTGCCAATTTTGTGAGCCAAAGACCCCTTTATATATTATGGAGGATTAGGGTTACATCCATGTAAACCCTAATACCCATGACCTTTCATTTACATAGGATCCATGGGTTAAAAGCTCCATGGACCATCCATGAAAGCATAGCCCAACCTAAATGAACTTGGCCCATTCCATATATATAAGAGTCCATATTTAATTAGTTCTTTCCGATCACTTATTTAATTTTAAATTAATTCTTGATCAATACTAATTAAATAATATGATTCCATATTAATATATTAGAACTTATAATATATTAATATAAATCATAAATATACTATTCTCAAAAGACTATCCATATAAATTGTGCCGGTGAACTGCAACCCAAAATGGACCATGCGGGGTCGGGTCAAGTACATACCAAATATAGTTATGGACTTAGACATTAATCCAACAGTCTCCCACTTGGATAAGTCTAAAACTATTATTGAGTATGACTTCAAAACCTAACTGGCAATCGTAGCTCTTAAAGCCGCTGTCGAACTCTGACCTTGTCAATGACTTGTCCATTAGATAAGGGATCATATATTCCTCCATTCTAGATATCATATGGCCTGAGACATGGATTATAATCATTCTCTCTGTCCATTTGTTGTTTCATGATTTTTGATTTATGATGACTGACTGATTGAACAAATCAAATCAGTCCTGGCTTGGCCAAGCACTCACATGTGTCATCACTAAATCATCGAGGGGCCCATAGATATCGCTTTTATCCCGAAGGTAAAAGGAATGGATAAACTTTGACTCATATGGCTTGTTCTACTACTTGTTGAATCATACACAAAGGCACGTTTTATAACATCGAGTTACCAAATGCGTTTTCGTGCAATCAATGTATAACCAACTCATAGTAACAACTCATATCTCTAGGTTTGAAGAATATAATATATTATCGTCTCATGATCACTCGTGATAAAATCCATGAAGTGATTCAAATGAGCGCGGGTTGAATCCAATACTCAGAACTTATGAGCACTCATGAGTGTTGTAGCACCACTTTGTCCACCAACTTGGACCTCTACAAACCAACCCATGACAGTCTTGATTCATATCTACTTCCAACATATGACCGACTGTGGATGGTTTGAATAACTTAATCATTATGGAAGAGCGACTTAGTTATTCTAGAAGTCAAAACATGCAAAGTGAAACACAAGAATAAATGAATCAAATATGGTATCAAACCCTATGAATATAAATAAACACTTTTATTTATCACCATACTGATTACTCATTATTCATTGTTTCAGTTTTATCAACTTTATACTTGAATTAAAAACACTAGTTGTCCCATGCTCCAAGCATGTACACTATGTTTTTTCTTAAACAATAGCTTTGCCATACACCAAGTATGCACTCTATGTTTGTGTATGATCCTTACTTTGTGAAATAAACCAATTGAACATAATTTCAATGATTCTAATTTCACACTCCCAAATCCTTATCGAAAAATGTGAGAATTTCAAATTCCTATCATTTATCGAAATCTGTTTAGATTTTAAACTTATATGCACTGACCCTCCTGTAATTAATATGTACAAAGTCACAAAGACTTGTCAACAGTCATTATAAGGTATTCCACTGGAGATCAACTCCATGGAAACTAAGTCTCATATTCAAAGTACATTGCTTTGGACATGCTTCTTGCATTAAGTTTTCTAATCTTACACAGATAACTTCCACCTATGGAGACAACTCCATATTCTCATTTTGACTATCACTTCTGAATAAGAGATGCCTCTTTTCAGAATATGTCAATATGGTCCTTCCAAAATTAGCACTATACTTCCAACTGTCCCTGAGCAACCAATCTTTAGTAAACGTTAGATTGTCCTCGACAATTGCTTAATCATTTTAGTCATATCCAATTCTAGACCATTTCCCTTCTTAATGCCTCTGGGCATTTGGAAAAATTTAGAAATGACAAATATTATAGCACATGCAATCGATCCTGTACCCAAAGCAAATGGTACACGATTCATGATGTCTCACATAAAGACATAATTCTAGACCAGTCTTTTGCTACAATATTTTTATTTGCCATGTGTTCAAAATTTGACTATGAAGAGGGATGCCGTAATCATAATCGAATTTTGAGAACGCAATATATAGAATTTCCTTAAGTTGAACCAATCCAACATGAAATTCATATATATATTCTTGACTAAAGATGATTAAGGTCTCAATCTAAGCCTTTAGAACTGAAATGAAGTATATCCTCTCCCTTAATTATAGCAAAACAACTTTTTCAATCCCTACAGCCTCACGAATTGAAACTTTTGTTTTCTATAATTAACATTGCTAACTTGCAACACTAACAATAATTATCATGCTCCCACTAACATGATTATTATTAGCATAACACTTATGCTCCCACTAGCTTTGACATGTACTCAGAAATCAGCTGGACTTCTAGAAATCAATACTTTATTGACTTTCTTACCAAAGTTCAGATTTCTGATATGAGATGCTTTGATAAAACTTTATCAAAATCATACACCTTTCCTTAGATAGCATGCATGTGTGTCTAAACAATTTCAGAACTATGAAAAGGGATGTCGTAATCATAGTCTCAATTGTTTAGACCTTTTGCCATCTGCTTCAAATCTACTTGGTGGAAGTGTTTCCTCACCATCATTTTCATGAATCGGAGAGAAACCTTATGACCCTTAGATTTTATGGTGTATGTGTTCTTATCCATGTGAATCGTCAAAACCATAGTCACAAGACAAGGATAATGACAAATCCAAACTCATATGGACTGAACTTATGCAATCTTAACTTCTTGCCACCTGGCAGTACAGGGCGTGCCATTGCTTCCAAGTTGTTATGCAACCAATTGAGAACTTTCAGAACTCCTATGCAAAGCCAACTTTAACTGGAATGGGCACAGAATATGTCAACACGATAGGTTATAAACCTCAAGTCGTGTGCTAGTGAAGAACCTCAGGTTTAATTCTTGATTAGTTCTTGAAATTCTTTTTAGGATCTTTAAGACTCCCACTATCCTCTTGACATATAAGACTATCTTGCCAAATATTCAAGAAATAGTGCGGATTCTTTATCAAGACAAACACTTCAAACAATTGGCCTTAGTTGGTCTTTGTTTTATCCAAAACATCACAACTTACCAATTTCAAATGTACAAGAGTAGGACACTTTTACTCTTACATTTGACAAGTTTTTTAAACCTTTCTTTAAGATATGTCACTCAAGTTACAATCTTGGAGTATGACTCTAAGAATTGTTTTGGAATGAAGTCTGACTCATCTTACTGATCTAACCATTTCAATAATTCATGACTCCTCTTCTTAGTCATAAGAATGCACTAAGATGACCTTTAGAGGACTAATTGTGTTATGATTTCTAAATCATTAAGATGATCACAAACATGATACTAAAGTACTCTCCCATCTTTTCAGATTTGAGAAACTTTTATCTTTCTGCCTAATTTGATTCTTCCCATTCGTTCTGCCATACATTGAGACTTTTCCAATGTTTCAAAATTATACTTAAACTTGTAAGTATAACCATATTTACTAAACTTTAGTAAATCAGATAGTCTTAACGAGCTTTGTGGTGGAGATGACCAGTGCACAAGAATGTGTACTCGATCCCTTTAGTCCTTCACTTGACTTACACATCCATGTGAACAAGTAATTAGTCTTGATTTTCCAATGCTTGAAAGTTCTCATTCATCATACTATTCAACTTGCATGATTCCAAGTTTCGGTCCAATTGAAACTTGGGTGATGAGGAACATTCCTGATTTGGTAAATTTAGACACTACCACAAATGAAAGAATCAAATCCATTTTGCATTATTGTTGTCAGTGGAATCATATAAGCAACAATTTTCCACAAATGCCATTGTAAGGATACTTCAAATAAATAAAATTAAACAATTTTCTTTTTTTTTTTAAAACTTTGCGTAAAAACTGATCCTTACAATCCACATGGAAAATTTTTGTTATCTATTCCTTAGAAATATATCATAACTTCTTAAGCAACTGCTCAAAATTCTGATGCGATAGAAATCCACCTTCGCGATCAGAATCAGCATATACTTCCTTTAAGATTTCTCTCTATTCTTTGATTCCTAAAACATCAACATGTGACCCAGTCACATCATGTAATAAGGATCTCATAATAGAACTTAACAGAGTAAGATAATGGGCTCTACCTACTGTAGAGTCAAACTTATTGACTTTAACATCCTTAGGTAAATTTGGAAGCTTTGCAATCAACGCCCCTTCCTTTGGCAAAATAAACATATGGACCCTTTGGTAATGGGACTATCTCAGACTTAGCCTTTCTCTTTACCATTTGGTCAACCGGGTTGACTATGGCCAATACCTTTCCATTGGGAAGAGAATGCTTTTTCTGGATTTCCAGTGTCACCATTATCACTGTCCATAAAGTTTTTGGGAAGTTGATCTTCTAATCAAATTTGCTTTACTATCATTCCGAATCATTGTTGATTCAGCAGCACCAAGCAAATAGATATGATCATTAAGGTTCATGTCATAGTCTGTTTCATAGTAGTCCCAAAGGAACTCACTATGTGACTTAGAAAGTGATTGAACATCCAACTTTCTCAAGACTTTGACACCCAACTCTCCCGGCTTGTTAATATGTGACTTCATCTCTAAGATGTGATCACACATACACCTTGCTTGCCATTAGGGCTTGAGTGACCTTGAACTTGTGGGTTAGGGAGAATAATTGGAGGTGGTGGAGGAAGAGAAGTATGACTTCCATGAGCCAAACTCGGGAAGTCATATTCATTAGGAAAGCTTGGTTTGGGAAGATCATTGTTGTCTAAACTAGACATCAACAATGGGAGAAATTCACGTAAAGTTGATTTAAGTCCTTAATATAACACCCAATATGATATATTAAGGCTAGGACCCAACAAACTATTTTATAACTTGGAAGAGGGATGCCGTAATCCAAGCTATAAAATATTTGAAGGTAGGTGAATGACGATTCACCAATTTCCACCAAGATAAACGAAATGTATTATTAGGTTTTAATTGGTTTTGAAACTCCTAGATTCTTTTGAGATTCATTGAACTTTTCAATGGCATGTTTCAATCTCGAGTGTGCCCTTCAGGTTTTGTGACTGGGATGCCGAGGATCACAAAACAAGGTGTGAAGTAACCATGCAAATATACTTGGTACCCTTAATATTTACCCCTCAATCGATGTGCCGGTTAACCACATACGCTCCAACGATACTATGATAAACATTAAATTACCCTTTGCCTACCTTGTTAAGTCCAGGTTAGTGTGCCGGTTAACCACACACGCTCCACTAACAGCTTAAACAAAGTACAAAGTGTAATTTCATGGATTAGCACCTTATGCACATTTTCCTAAGTAACTGAGATTGGGAATTTATAAGTGTTTAGTTACTTAGTATTTATCATTATACTTATAATGATGGGAGAATTATAGTCCTTGTCCTACCTGTTCGGCTAACGACCCTCCACCGGTCAAGGAAGCGATGGGTGGGAGTGGACACCCATTAAACTGCCATTTTATAGGCAGTAACCTTCTACCCCCCTTATAGTCCGGCTTCGTGAATGAGGCCTACTAGTGGTAAGACGACTTGCTCTTATACATATAATATATTAACCTTTTAATATTATAATAGTATAAGGGTGTATTTTAGACATTTAAAATATTTGGTGGTTTAATATATTAATTAAACTAGACTATTATTTTAATTAAACTCAAACCATATATTTATGGATTAATAATACTCTTTTAATTAAACGCTTTAATTAACTATTAATAAAGTCCATAAGAGTTAATTTGAACTATTGAACAAAACATCATAATTCCAATTATTAAACTCAAAATTAAAACCATTTAATTAATTGTTTAAGTTATGAACCCAAGAGTTTTAGAATTCAATTCTTTTTTTCATAAAAAACTTTTCTGAAATTCCAAAACTTGAGGGCAAGTTTTGTAATTCTTGAAAACCTTTGGATTCCATAACTTATGGAATTAATGGTGTTTTATGATGAAACTTTCCATGTTCCATAACTTATGGAATTCTTTAAAACATTCACCAAATTTTGTAACTCCATAAAAACTTTGAATCAATTTTTTTTTTAAAAAAAACTTTCATATCCATAACTTATGGAAATTTCAAAAACCCTTAAGATCACAACTTTAAAAAAAACTTTTGAGCTCCAAAATTTTATGACAAAATATGTAACTCCTTAAAACATTTAGATCAAACTTTTAAAACTAATAAAATAATCATATCATTTTATCTTTTACTAAATTTGACCTAATTCCTCATATAACAAATGATTCAAATTTTACAAATAATTCGTTTTTCACAAAACAAGTAATTATCTTAAAATTTGACAAATGTCATGTTTTTTTTTCCTTTTTTTTTCAACTTGAAAATAAAACATTTGCATCAATATAACAGAAAACAACCCATGGCTCTGATACCACTGTTGGGTTTTGAGTATTCTAACACTCCTATGGTGTACATGCAACCCTATAAACCTTGGATCTATGTTTTCTCTATTATACATGCAAATATTAACTATTCCAAGGTTTCATCCTAACTAGCATATTATGAAGCACCTATACTACAAAGTTCTAGTTAGATGACATACCTTTTGATGTAGCTTGATGTCTTCAAGCTTTAAGATCTTAGCCCCAATAGTGTGAAAGCCTCAAATGGGATCACAAATCACCAAAACACCTTAGAAGAACTTGAGAGAATATGTATGCACAGTAAAATCGGCCCACTCTTATTTTCACACACTTGTGCCAATTTTGTGAGCCAAAGACCCCTTTATATATTATGGAGGATTAGGGTTACATCCATGTAAACCCTAATACCCATGACCTTTCATTTACATAGGATCCATGGGTTAAAAGCTCCATGGACCATCCATGAAAGCTTAGCCCAACCTAAATGAACTTGGCCCATTCCATATATATAAGAGTCCATATTTAATTAGTTCTTTTTGATCACTTAATTAATTCTAAATTAATTCTTGATCAATACTAATTAAATAATATGATTCCATATTAATATATTAGAACTTATAATATATTAATATAAATCATAAATATACTATTCTCAAAAGACTATCCATATAAATTGTGCCGGTGAAGTGCAATCCAAATGGACCATGCCGGGTCGGGTCAAGTACATACCAAATATAGTTATGGACTTAGACATTAATCCAACAATTATTATTAACAGAATCAATACACAATACATTATTTCCTAAGTTATCTACAACAGACACATCTTCATACACACCATCAAGAGGTAATGCTTTAAAATAAAGAATATTATTAAAGAAAGCATTAATAGAACCAACTTCATTATCAAATGAAAAGGTAAAACCTTGTTTATACAATGCATGAAAGGAAATAATATTTCTTGCCATTTCTGGCGAATAACACATTTATTCAAATCTAAACTAAACCCACTACTTAGCGATAAAGTATAAACTCCAATCTTGGTGACACGTGCAACTTTCTTATTCCCCATGATCAAGTTTATTCTTCCATGCTCCACATTCTCACTTCTTCTTAGTCCCTGCAAATCACAACATATATGAATACCGCAACCGGTATCAAGGACCCAAGAGTTAGAATAGGGTGAGTTATTAAATAAGATAGTGTAAATACCTGCATGGTTGGGTTTAACTTTCTCATCCTTCACATCGTGTTGGTACTTTAGGCAGTTCCGCTTCCAATGTGCCTTTTCATGGCAATAGAAGCATTCATCCTCTTTTGGGTCAACAGAAGGAGTGACGAAACCTTTCTTGGTTCCATTTGAAGAGGAGCCTTCAAGGGTCTTACCCTTGGTACCCTTCGAGGGGCTCTTCCTCTTCTTACCCTTCCCTTTCCCGATTGCCAAGACAGGGGAGGAGTTGTTAGGAGTAGAAGTAGTAACAACCGCCTTACCCTTAAGACGATTTTCCGCTGTCTTTAAGAGTCCTTGAAGTTTACTGAGTGTGACCTCTTCCTTATTCATGTGGTATGTCATGAGGAATTGATCATAACATGAAGGTAAGGAGTGCAAAATGATATCTATTGCAAGCTCCTCGGGGAAGTTCACATTAAGGTTCAGCAAACAGTCAACAAACCTTTGCACTTTCTGCATGTGGCCCGTGATGGGTTCACCATCCTTCATACGAGTTGTTATCATGGAGGAGATGATTTCATACCTCTCTTATCGAGCACTTTGATGGTATCTTTCCATCAAGTCTTGGTGCATCTCATTGGGGTGGAAATGCTCATAGGATTTTTGAAGTTCTGTTATCATGGTAGCCATCATGATGCATGCCACTTTGGTGGCATCCCTTTCATGTGCCCGGAAGTCAGCGATCCCCTGAGGAGTAGCAGTGGTCTCATCAATTTCCATAAGCTCCTTATCGAGGACATATTCCTTGTCCTCGTAGTGAGTAATCATTCTGATGTTTCTGATCCACTCATTAAAGTTGGATCCATCAAAACTGACTTTCCCACACAAGTTCATAAGGGTAAAGGAGCCATTAGGATTAGAGCCAGAAGCAGCGTTGTTTGAAGACATCTAAAAGAGAAGAAAGAAAGATTAGTTTAGATATAGAGATAGTCCTTAATAAAACACCCAAATGTAATATTAAGGCTAGGACCCAATCACAATATATTATACTTAGAAGAGGTATGCTGTAATCTAAGTAATAACATATTTGAAAGGTAGGTGAATGACGATTCACCAATTTCCACCAAAAACGAAATATTAATATATTAAGTTTTAATTTGGTTCTTAGAAATTCCTAGATTCTTTTGAGATTCAATAAACTTTTCAAAGGCATGTTTCAATCTCGAGTGTGCCCTCAAAGTTTTGTGATTGGGATACCGAGGATCACAAAACGAGGTGTGAAGTAACCATGCAAATCACTTGGTACCCTTAATGTTTATTACTCAATCGATGTGCCGTTTAACCACACACGCTCCATCGACCTATAATAATCCTTAAGTCACCCTTTACCTACCTTGTTAAGTCCAAGTTAGTGTGCCGGTTAACCACACACGCTCCACTAACGACTTAAACAAAGTGTAAAGTGTAATTTCATGGATTAACAGCTTATTCACATTTTCCTAAAGTAACTAAGATTGGGAATTTAATAACACATTTAGTTACATTATAATAATCATTATACTTTTAATGAGAATTTATAGGTCCTTGTCCTACCCGTTCGGCTAACGACCCATTAAGTTGCCATTTTATAGGCAACAACCTTATACCCCCCTTATAGATCGGCTTCGTGAATGAGGCCTACATGAGGTAAGATGACTTGATCTTATACATATATATATATATATATATATATATATATATATATATATATATATATATATATATATATATATATATTATTAACTTATAATATTATAAAGTATAAGGGTTGAATTTTAACTTTTAAAATTCTAAGGGTTGGAACTAAAGTTTTAATCATGACTTTGCTTGTTCCAAAACTTGAGGGCAAGTTTTGTAAACTTTCAAAACTTTTCATTTCTTATAACATATGAATTAATTGAGTAATAAAAATGAAGACACTTCATTTTTATAACTCTTGTGTCCTTTTAATGGCTTTAATAAAAGTGTGACTTTTGGTTTTCCATAACTTGAGGACAAGTTATGGATTCCAATAAAACACATTATGATCAAGAATTAAACTACCAAGTAGGTTACAAAAAATTCCTATGATCATCTAATCTTCATAAGTTCAAGAACATGAATATGAACACTTTCAAGAATCAAAAATTACACTTAAAAACTTGTAATTTTTGATATTTGTCATTGTAAATGGATTAGCATAAACATTAAACCATCTAAAACGAGTTTTAAAACACCAAAACAGTTTAAGGTAGTGTTTCTAGTCCATTTCCAGCAACAAAAGTCGAAATTCTGAAAATTGTATTCTCTACTCGTCGAGTGCATGAACAGACTCGACGAGTAGCTTGCATTTATTCATGGACTCGTCGAGTCCCCCCATGGACTCGGCGAGTTCATACGAGCAGAAAACAGAAAACTCGATTTTTTCAAGCAGTTTGCAAAAAAATCAACAAACAAACCTGGCTCTGATACCACTGATGGGTTTTGAGCATTCTAACACTTCCTAAGTGTACATGCAACCCTAATAACCTTGGATCTATGTTTGTCTAATTATCATGCAAAGTTGATTTCCAAGGCTATGTTCCTATCTAGCATACATGGGGAACAATTTTTAACATAAAAGAAAGATAGAATTACATACCTTGTTGTTGCTTATGATCCTTGAAACCTTGTGAGCCTAGCATCCCAAGTGTGATGCCTCAAATGCTTCACACAACACCAAATGCAATGGAGTAACTTGGAGAGAATGTATAACACACAAAATCGGCTCTAGCCCTCTTCTCTTGTAAGTGTAGCCGATTTTGGGGAGAAACACATTGCTTATATAGTGTGTTGCATTAGGTAAACCCTAATGTAACATGACTCTTCATTTCATGATCCATGGGTTAACTCCATGGAGCATCCATGGAGCATCCTATGGGTGGAACCCAACTTGATAATCCATGGAGCTTCTTAGCCCACTATATAAGATATGGAAGATTTACATAATCTAACCATATATTTAATTAGTTATCTTTTGATCACTTAATTTATTCTAAATTAATTCTTGATCAAAACTAATTGAATAATATTATTAATATATTAGAACTTATAATATATTATTAAACCATAAGTGATATTTCTCTCATTTTAGTGTATCCAATTGCATGGTGCCATGCAACCCAAATGGACCATGTCGGGTCGGGTCAAGTACATACCAGAAATAGTTATGGACTTAGACACCTTATCCAACAGAACGGGTACCCTTGCCGTACACTGTAAGTACTCCCCACCTAGGGTCTCGTATGGTCACCAGCTGTCTCTCGCAATCGATGACCGCTCCGAATCTGCTCAACCAGTCCATGCCCACGATGACACAGACATCCCCCATCGCGATCGGAACCAAATCTATTGGGAACTCAACGCCGAAGATCTCGAGTACACATCCTCGAATCACATCAGTGGCATACACCGCTTGCTCGTCAGCTATGGAAACTCGAAGATGTCGACTCAACGCCTCTCGGCAGATACTGATGTGCTGTCTAAAGGCTAATGATACAAAAAATCGACTCGCACCCGAGTCAAATAACACCAATGCAGGTACAGATTTCACAAGAAAAGTACCTACGCATATCATAATATAAGCACAATATCTCAAACTCAAAATAAATACATGAAAGAATACATACCAGCCACGACATCGGGCGCTGCGCGGACCTCCTCCACTGTCAACTGGAAGGCTCTTCCTCGGGCCTTCGGTGCCTCGGTCTTCACCGTCTGACTCTCTGTAGCTCGTACAGTAGCAGGGGCAGACCCCTGCGATGATCCCTGTGCTGACCCCCGCAGCTACGGACGCTCAGCCTTCCGGTGTCTGGTCTGGTTGCAGTGGAAACAGACTGCGAACCTCTTGGGACAATCCTTGGCCATGTGCCCCTCCTTGCCACACTTGTAGCAAGATCCCGCTCTACAAACTCCCTCATGACCCTTGCCGCACTTGCCACAAGTGCGGCCCTTCTGGTTCCCTGATCTGCAACCAATTCCTGATCAGCAATCAATCTCATCCGCAGTCAAGTACCGCAACCGCAACTATCGTCATCAGCACTTAGTCTTAGTCTTTTATCTGATTTATAAATGTACTTTCTTTTATCCAATGTACCTTGCATGTCAACTTTAAACGGATAGGACCTTTGTAATCTTTGTGACTCTATAAATAGAGTTCTCTTATTCTGATGGAATATATACATCTACGCATCTTGAATCTCATATCTCTTGAAATTCATAACTTACTCTCTCATATCCTTCTTACTCTCTATGTTTTTCAGAACATAAACTGGAATATAACAGATCTCAATCTCTCCTTTGCAGCAAGTCAGTCTTGACTTAATCACTAAGTTTGATCTCATTCACTAACCTGGTTTGAGTGCATTCCTCGTTAAGAATAAACTTCCGTGTATACTTGATATAATACTTGATGTCATTTATATTTCCTTATATTTCTGCACCTAATTATCTAACTATCTAACTCTAACTTATTATTATTGCTGAGCTTTATGATCTGAGTTAAACTTTAATTCCGCAATATAAACCTTTTCTAACGTTTGTTCAAGTGTGTTTCTCAACTTTTTCTCGCAACAATTGGTATCAGAGCCATAGTGGTTGCCTTTTGAAGCAAAACTCTGATTTTCAAAAAGCCTTCTATACCACTGAAGCTCATTTCTAAAAAAAACAAAAAAAAAACAAAATCTTTTCAAAACAAGGAAATATGGCACAAGCATTATCTCTCAATGTTTCCAACAGTGTTGGTGGTTCTAATAGAGCTCCAATATTGGTGGCAAACGAATATCGTCACTGGTCTCAAAGGATGGAGAGATATTTAAGGAGACTTGGGAGAGATGTATGGAGATCTGTAGAAAAAGGGCCTCATGTCCCTGTTCTTACACCAGTTCAAACTGACGGTGCCACAGCCAGACTAAGAGGAGGTCAACCAGACTTTCATCGTCCCACCAAAGATGATCTCGAAAAAATGGAAAATGACGTTGTTGCCTTTTATGAGATTTCCTGTGGAGTTGCTCCTGACAACTTCGACATTATCATAAATTGCAAATCAGCAAAAGAAATCTGGGATGTTCTCAAGAACTTATATGAGGGTACAGAACAAGCTCAAGATAAGAAGATCACAACCGCACTCAATGAGTTCAACAACTTCAAAGCACATGCTGGTGAAAGTTTAGAAGACTCCTTCGAAAGGTTCAATCTGATTGTCACTAAGTTATCGAATGTTGGCACGGTTCGAAGCAACCATGAGACAAATCTTTAGTTTCTCAATGGTTTGGATAAACAATGGACGGCTGCTAAGATGATAGTCCAAGGAGATAGAAAAATCCATTCTTTATCTCTTTACAAGCTCTATGGTGAATTGCAAGCACAAGAATCTACGGTACTCAAGGATTGTGCTGGCTTCGGAGGACCACTCGCTGTCATAGCACAAGCTGTTCGGTTTTGAGCATTCTAACAATCCTAAGTGTACATGCAACCCTAAATACCTTGGATCTATGTTTTCTCTATTATACATGCAAATATGAATATCCAAGGTATTATACTAACTAGCATACAAAACTTTGATTCACATGAAATATAACAAGTTAGAATACATACCTCTTTGATGTAGAATGACTCCATGAAGCTCCAGAGCCTAGTGCCCCAAGTGTGACACCTCAAATAGTTCACACAACATCATATGCTTTTGGAATAACTTAGAGAGAAATCCTTACTTCATGAAATCGACTTGCCCTTCTCTTATATCCATAGTGGCCGATTTTTACAAGAATAAGATCTTTATATAGAGTGTCACAGTTAGGGTAAACCCTAATTGTCATGGCCTTCCATTTCCTTGGATCCATGGGTTCAAATACACCATGGAGCATCCATGGACCATTCTATGGGTTTTATCCCATCTTGATAATCCATGGAGAATTAGCCCAATGTACAAGTATGGATGATTTACACAATCAACCCATATATTTAATTAGTCTTCTTTTGATCACTTAATTAATACCAAATTAATTCTTGGTCAATACTAATGAAATAATCTTATTAAAATATTAGAACTTATAATATATTAATAAACCTTAAGTGTTATTTCTCTCATTTTAGTCTATCCAAATGCATGATGCCATGCAATCGAAATGGACCATGCCGAGTCGGGTCAAGCATTACCAATTATAGTTACGGACGTAGACACTAATCCAACAGTCTCCCACTTGGATAAGTCTAAAACTATTATTGAGTATGACTTCAAAACCTAACTGGCAATCGTAGCTCTCAAAAGCCACTGTCGAACTCCGACCTTGTCGATGCACTCTGACCTTTGTCAATGACTTGTCCATTAGATAAGGGATCATATATTCCTCCATTCTAGATATCATATGGACTGAGATATGGATTATAATCATTCTCCCTGTCCATCTGTTGTTTCCCATTTTCCGATTTATGACGACCAACTAATTGAACAAATCAAATTAGTCCAGGCTTAGCCAAGCACTTCGGGATGTCATCACTAAATCATCGAGGGGCACTCAGATATCGCTTTATCCCTTTAAGGGTAAAAGGAATGGATAAACTTCGACTCATATGGTTTGCTCTACTACTTGTTGAATCATAAAAAAATACACGTTTTATAACATCGAGTTACCAATGCGTTTTCGTGCAATCAGTGTATAACCAACTCATAGTAACAACTCATATCTCTAGGTTTGAAGAATATAAGATATTATCGTATCATGATCACTCGTGATAAAATCCCTGAAGTGATTCAAATGAGCGTGGGTTGAATCTAATACTCAGAATTTATGAGCACTCATGAATGTTGTAGCACCTCTTGGCTATGTCCACTACCTTGGACATCTACAAACCCGATTCATGACAGTCTTGCCTAAGTACCTACTTCCAACATATTATCGACTGTGGATGGTTTGAATAACTTAGTCACTCAAGAAGAACGACAAAGTTATTCTGGAAGTCAAAACATGCAAAGTGAAACACAATAATAATTGAATCCAATATGGTCTCAGAACTTATGAATATAAATAAAACACCTTTTATTTATCACCGTACGATTACACATTATTCATTGTATACTGTTTCAGCTATCATGTTTGTACTTGAATTAAAACAATAGTTGTCCCATGCTCCAAGCATGTACACTATGTTTTCTAAACACTAGTCACGCCATACACCAAGTATACATACTATGTTTGTCCAAACATTAGTTATGCCATACACCAAGTATACACACCAAGTTTGTCCATGATCTTTACTTTGTGAAATAGATCGATTGAACATAATTCCAACGATTCTCATTTCACAGTCCCAAATCCATACTGTAAATGTAAGAATTCCAAATTCCTACAATTTGACAAAATTTGTTAGATTTTAAACTTATATGCACTGATCCTCTTGTAATGATCACGCACAAAGTCATAAAGACTTGTCAACAAACATTACAGAATATTCCAATGGAGATCAACTGCATGGAACCATCATTCTTGCATTAAGTTTTCTAATCTTACACATGTTGAATAATTTCCAACTTTGAAACATTTCCATATTCCATTTTGACTATCACTTCTGAATAAGAGTTCAGAATATGTCAATATGGTCCTTCCAAAATTAACACTATACTTCCAACTGTCCTTGAGCAACCAATCTTTGGTAAACCTTAGATTATCGTCAACAATTGGTTAATCATTTTAGTCATATCCAATTATAGACTTTTCCCTCTTAATTCCCCGAGCATTTGGAAAAATTTAGAAAGGATGAATATTATAGCACATGCAATCGATCCTATACCCGAAGCATATGGGACACGATTCATGATGTCTCACATAAAGATATGATACTGGACCAGTCTTTTGCTACAATATTTCTATTTCTATTTGACAAGTTCTCATAATTCAGATTATGAAAAGGGATGTCGTAATCATAATCGAATTTTAGAACGCAAATAATGGACCCATATATAGAATTTCCTTATGTTGAGCCATTCGAACACAAAATATATATATATCCTTGAGTAAAGATGATTAAAACCTCAATCTAAGCTTTTAGAATTGAAATGACGTATAATTTCCTCTCCCTTAATTATAGCAAAACAACTTTTCAACCCCTGCAACTTCACGAATTGAAACTTTTGTTTTTCTATAATTAACATTGCTAACTTGCAATACTAAACATAATAATCATGCTCCCACTAACATGATGATTATTAGCATAAAACTTATGCTCCCACTAGCTTTGACATGTACTCAGAAATCAGCTGGACTTCTAGAAATCAATACTATATTGACTTTCTTACCAAAGTTCAGATTTCTGATACGAGATGCTTTGATAAGGCTTTATCAAAATCATACACCATTCCTTAGATAGCTCACATGAGTGTCTAAACTATTTCAGAACTATGAAAAGGGATGTCGTAATCATAGTCTCAATTGTTTAGACCTTTGCAATTTCTCACAAGTCCATGTTAGTGTGCCGGTTAACCACACACGCTCCACTAACGACTTTGAGAATGAAAATATCACACTTTCTATCTACTTAGTGAAAGCGTTTCCTCACCATCATTTTCATGAATCGGAGAGAAACCTTATGACACTTAGATTTTATGGTGTATGTGTTCCTTTCCATGTGAAATTTGTCAAAACCATAATCACAAGATAAGATTAGTGACAATTCCAAATTCATATGGACTGAACTTGTGCAATCTTCAATTCTTGCCACCTAGCAGCTCAAGGGCCTGCCATTGCTTCGAAGTAGCTGTGTAACCAATGGAGAACTCTTAAAACTCATATGCAATGCCAACTTTAATTGGAATAGGCATAGAGATGTCAACAGAATAGGTTATAAACTACAAGTTTTATTCTTGATTTGATCCTGAAATTCTTACAGGATCTTGTAGACTCCCATTGTCCTCTTGACATATAAGACTCTCTTGCCAAATATTCAATAGATAGTGCAGATTCTTTACCAGATTAACACTTCACACAATTGGCCTAAGTTGGGGTCTGTTTTATCCAAAACATCACAACTTACCAATTTCCAATGTACAAGAGTAGAAAACATTTTACTCTTACATTTGACTAGTGTTAATAAAACCTGCTTTAAGATGTGTCACTCAAATTACAATCTTGGAATATGACTCTAAGACTTGTTTTGGAACGAAGTATGACTCATCTTCTTGATTTAACCATTTCAACAATTCATGACTCCTATTCTTAGCCATAAGAATGCACTAAGATGTCCTTAGAGGATCAATTGTGATATGGTATCTTAATCATTAAGATGATCATAAACATGATACTAAAGTCGTCTCCCATCTTTTTGGATTTGAGAAACTTTTATCTTTCTGCCTAATTTGATTCTTCTCATTCGTTCTGACATACATTGAATCTTTTCCAATGTTTCAGAATTATACTTAAACTTGTAAGTATAACCATATTTACTAAGCTTTAGGAAATCATGACGAATAGTCTTATCGATCTATGTGGTGGACTTGACCAGTGCACAAGAATGTGTACTCGATCCCCTAGTCCTTCACTTGACTCACATATACATGTGAACAAGGAAGTAGTCATAATTTTCCAAAGCTGGAAGTTCTCATTCATCACACTATACAACTTGCATGATTCCAAGTTTCGGTCCAATTTGAAACTTGGGGTGATGAGGATCTTTCCTTATTTGGTAAATTATGACACTACCACAAAATGAAAGAATCAAATCCATTTCCAATATTGCTATTAATGGAATCATATAAGCAACAATTTTTCACAAATGCCATTGTAAGGATACTTAAAATAAATTAAATCAAAAATTTTCCTTTTATTTTAAAACTTTGCAGAAAAACTTATCCTTACAATGCAAATGCATATGAAAACTTGTTGCTTAACTATTCCTAAGCAATATATCATAACTCCTAGGCAATAGCTCAAAATTCTGATCACCGAACCATGCGATCGAAATCCATCTTCGCGATCAGAATCAGCATATACTTCCTTTAAGTTCCTTCACTTTTCTTTGATTCTTAAAACACCAACATGTGACCCAGTCACATTATGTAATAAGAATCTCCAAATAGGAACTTAATAGAGTTAGATAATGGACTTTACCAGAAGTAGAGTCAAACTTATTGACTTTACCATCTTTAAGATCTTTCAGGTAAATTTAGCAGCTTCGCAACCAATGCCCCTTCTTTTGGAAATAGAAACATATGGACTCTTTCGTAATGATACATGGGACTATCTCAGACATAGCCTTTCTCTTTACCATCTGGTCAACCGAGTTGACTATGCCGATCCCTTTCCATTGGGAAGAGAAAGCTTTTTCTATATATCCAATGTTACCATTGTCAATGTCCATTGAAGCTTTGGGAAGTTGATCTTCTAATCAAATTTGCTTTACTAGTCCTCAAATCATTGCTGATTCAGCAACACCAAGCAAATAGATTATATCATTAAGGGTCTTGTCCTAGTCTGTTTCATAGTAGTCCCAAAGGAACTCACTATGTGACTTAGAAAGTGATTGAACATCCAACTTTCTCTAGACTTTGACACCAAACTCTCCCGGCTTGTCAATATGTGACTTCATCTCCAAGACGTGATCACACCTAGACCTTGCTTGCCAATAGGGCTTCAGTGACCTTAACCTTTTCAAGAACTTTTGGGTTAGGGAGAATAATTGGAGGAGAGAAGTATGATTTCCATGAACCAACCATGGGACATCATCTTCATTAGGAAAGCTTTGGGAAGATCATAAATGTCTAAACCAAACATCTTTTTGGGAGATATTCAAGATAGTTGATTTAAAGTCCTTAATATAACACCTAATATGAAATATTAAGGCTAGGACCCAACACAATATTTTTTATAACTTGGAAGAGGGATGCCATAATCCAAATTCACATTTTACTAAGTAACTAATATTGGAACTTTATAAAGGGTTTAGTTACTTAGTATTTATCATTAATACTTTTAATGAAGGAGAATTATAGTCCTTGTCCTACCCGTTCGGCTAACGACCCTCCACCAGTCAAGGAAGCGGTGGGTGAGAGTGGACACCCATTAAGCTGCCATTTTATTGGCAACAACCTTATACCCCCCTTATAGACTGGCTTCGTGAATGAGGCCTACTAATGGTAAGATTGACTTGCTCTTATACACACACACACACACACACACACATATATATATATATATATATATATATATATATATATATATATATATATATATATATATACATATATTATTAACTTATAATATTATAAAGTATAAGGGTTGAATTTTAACTTTTAAAATTCTAAGGGCTTAATTTGGAATTTAAGTATTCATGAGGGAAACTCTACAAATTCTAAAACTTGAGGGCAAGTTTTGAAAATATTCAAAACTATTTAATTCCGTAACTTATGTATTTAAAGTAGTTTTAATTAAAAACTCTTCAAGTTCCATAACTTGAGGACAAGTTATGGAAGACTTTAAACTAATAAAAGAAAGTAACTCTTCTTTATTTGTAACTTATGGAACACATTATGAGTTTTATGAATCTTAAATGTGACTTTTCGTATAACTAGAGGACAAGTTACAAAAACACATTTTAGAATCAACTCTTAGATTAAAATGGATTGAAAACAACAATTTCACATAACTTCTCTATTAATCTAAGCAACTCATAAGAATAAGATAATTCAATTCATCAATCATCAAGAAATTAGCATGAACACACAAACTAATACAAATCTTGAAAATATGAATATTATCTTAGAAATTGGATTAACATGAACATTACCACATCAAAAACAAGTTTATAAATCGAAAACCAACTTAGGGTAATGTTCCTAGTCCAATTCTAGCCAAAACAGTCGAATATATGATGTCTGGGGGTCCAACTCATCGAGTGCATGAACCAACTCGGCAAGTTGGATGAGTTTACACTTGGACTCGTCGAGTCCCTTCATGGACTCGGCGAGTCTGCTGTTCAGACAGCAACAAAATTCGATTTTTTAGCCATTTTTTCAAGTATAACAAGAAAACAAGCTAGGCTCTGATACCACTGCTGGGTTTTGAGCATTCTAACACTCCTAAGTGTACATGCAACCCTAAATACTTTGGCTCTATGTTTTCTCTATTATACATGCAAATATGAATATCCAAGGTATTATACTAACTAGCATACAAAACTTTGATTCACATGAAATATAACAAGTTAGAATACATACCTCTTTGATGTAGAATGACTCCATGAAGCTCGAGAGCCTAGTGCCCCAAGTGTGACACCTCAAATCATTCACACAACATCATATGCTTTTGGAATAACTTAGAGAGAAATCCTTACTTCATGAAATCGGCATTCCCTTCTCCTATATGCATAGTGGCCGATTTTTACAAGAATAACATCTTTATATAGTGTGTCACGATTAGGGTAAAGCCTAATTGTCATGGCCTTCCATTTCCTTGGATCCATGGGTTCAAATACACCATGGAGCATCCATGGACCATCCTATGGGTTTTAGCCCATCTTGATAATCCATGGAGCATTAGCCCACTATACAAGTATGGATGATTTACACAATCAACTCATATATTTAATTAGTCTTCTTTTGATCACTTAATTAATACCAAATTAATTCTTGATTGATACTAATTAAATAATCTTATTAATATATTAGAACTTATAATATATTAATAAACCTTAAGTGTTATTTCTCTCATTTTAGTCTATCCAAATGCATGATGCCATGCAGCCCAAATGGACCATGCCGAGTCCGGTCAAGTCTTACCAATTATAGTTACGGACTTAGACACTAATCCAACACAAGCACCACATACTCAATCTTACTCTTCCTCGTATGACAACCCTCCGCAGCCATACGAAGCTGACTCAGAATATGATGATGAAGAAGAGTTCTAGAATGCAATTGCTCTTGTTAGCCAACAGTTCAACAGACTACCACCCTTTTCTTTTCGTAAAAATCAGCAGTTCAACAAACCTCCCTTCAACCGCAACTTCAATCAAAACAATCATTCCCGTTTCTCCAAAATCACTTACCCACCACCACAACATCAAAATACTTAATCCAAAGAGGCACCGCAACCCATCAAATCAACTGACTCCGGTACCTCTTCAGAAGACAAAAGCGATGTTGTAATTTGTCACATGTGCAACAAGGAGAACCACTTTGCTAAAGACTACAAAGCTAATGTGGTGAAAGACAGAGCATTCTACCTTATAATGGCTCAAGAGCTGGAAGAAAAGGAGAAAGCAAGGGCATACGTAGCCTAAGTGAAAAGGGACCATCAGGTTTGGTCATCCAGAGATGAGGATGAAACAATCAGCAACGTTAAGGGAAAATGCAAGATTTGTATGATGGAAACTGCGGACAAGGATGGATCTACAAAGTTTGAAAAGAATTACAGCTATATGACGAAGGATGGGAATCTAAGAATCATCGAACAGGTAAAACTCATGATTCAAACTCTAAATGATAACATGCATGACAGTCAACCCTTCATAGACAACCTTAATGACACATGTGCTGCCGTTTTTACAGTTTATAACAAAGCTCTAGATGAGAAGAATATTGTGTCCCAAGAGATGTTCCATGTAAGAGGACGACTGGAAGACAAGAGACTCAAAGTAGCTATGTTAGAAAAGTACTTAGTGTTAGAGAAAGATGCAAGAATGTTGAGTGAAACGCAATTAGATATAGCTTTGAACCAAAGAGATTTAGCTCAGAGTGAAATTGTACGTTTAAATCTTTTAATAGAAAAACATACAATTGGGGTTGGTCCAATGGGTACTCTACCGCAAAGGATTCATCACCCCGATTAAATAAAGACCATCCCTATGTCCCTCCTGACCGAGAATTCCATTTCCCAGTCAATGACAAAACCTTCCCCGAAGACATCAGAGCTCACTTCGGTAAACTTCATAATCTGAGTAACAAATGTGTTATTGAGGAAATTCTTCCTGAATTTCCGGGTCACTCAAGTGATCAAATTCCTACTTTTGGCACAATTCATCACAATTCTTATACTTCATCAGTTGTTGACGAGGAAATTGTTATGGAAGGACCTGAAGTCTCTATGAAGTTCCCATATCTACCCTCAGTCTGTAGTGTCTCTCACTGCAGTCTTGAACCGCAGTCTTTCCATGTGCCTATCATCAAGTGTCCCACAGAAGTCTCGACTCAGACTTACTCTGCGGTAGTCCAATCTTCCTTACCATAGACCATAGTCAAGAGCACGGTGACCATTCAGCCAATTCATCATTAAATACCCATAGAAAACTTTGAAATTGGTCAATGCTCCCAAAATCCTGAATCGTCTAGTTCGGATGAATCAAGTCCTTGTTTTCAAAAAATATCAAAGGTTTCCAGGAAACCGCAGCTGAACATCAATGACTGCGGTTCTCCAAAAACCGAGGCAAAAAGGGCTTTCAAAGAGGAAATTCGAACTTGTGGCAAAAACCATGGAATCTTTTCGTAAAACAAAAGACAAGTCAAAATTAAAAAATCTAAGAGTCCAGAAAAGCTTGTTTTCCTAAATTACTTTTCAAAAAACTCTTCAGTCAAGAAAACAAGGAAAAGGGAATGTACAGTTTCTAAGACCATTTCAAAAACATCTGACACAACCCAAAAGAAAGTAAAGTCTTTTCGAAGTAATGGTTTTCTAATCTATTCCTCAGATGACCCAAATTGGAAGGCGATTTTACCAACTCCAACACTTTTAAAATCTCCTCAACGTTTTAAAACACACTACAAAACGTACTTTTTCAAATCCCAACAACACCACTGTCAGATGTCACTTCTCTCGGACTGGTCACAAGACTATTCCTTCATCCGGACCGCTGAACCAGTAGAATGTCAGGGTAAATGAAAAAAAAAAGTTCATGTACATATCATTGTCTTTGTTAAAAGGATTCATCATATGTCAAACCTTGTTCCTTTCAAAAACCTCGTAACTTTTCTAAATTCCACAACACTCCAAAAATTCACAAACACCCAGGACTAGGTCTAAAAGTCGACACGAAACCTGTCCCTGCAACCTCTGTTCATGCATCAATTAAAAATCCATCAGTTGCCCCGGGCTCCAAACTCATTTGGGTGCACAAACTAACCGTGTAATGCTCAGGCAATGTGCAAGGAGGAACAAGAAGAATAATGGGTAATCGACAGTGCCTGCTCCTTGCACATGACCGGAAGGTTGGAGTACCTTCGGGATTTCAGGCCAATTTGCAACGGTGGAAAAGTCACATTCGGCATACAATGCGAATGGGATAAACTGAGGTTATGGTGTTCTTACTACTGGAAATTTCTCTATCCAAAAGGTTGCTTATGTGGATGGTCTTAAACACAATCTCATAAGTGTTGGTCAGCTATGTAAGGTAGGCCATCAGGTTGAATTTGATAGTGAATTTTGCTATATAATGACAAGTGATAGAAGCACTTGCTTGATCAAATCTTAATCCGAAGGTACCATCTATCCTTTGGTCGTCTCTCTAATCATTGGGAAACCACAACTGTGCTTCCTATCCAAAGCAGTATCAGAAGTCAGTTGGATATGGCATCGCAAGCTAGCTCATCTCAACTTCCGGTATAACAACAACCTGGTTACCGCGGAACTTGTCCGAGGTCTCCCCATTCTGAAATATCACAATGATACCCTCTACCCAGCCTGTGAGTTTGGCAAACAGTCCAAAGCAAGCCATCCTATGGTGATTGACTCTTCAATTTCTGAACCACTGGAACTCTTACATATTGACCTCTGCGGTCCGTCTACCGTAGCCAGTCTCCACCACAATAAATACATACTGGTTATAGTAGATGACTTCACTCGTTTCACATGGGTTTTTTTTATGAGACTCAAGTCAGGAACACCGCAGGTGTTGATCAACTTTATCAAGGAGATTGAACTACAAATCAAGTTACCAGTGCGCCGCATCCGAAGTGATAATGAAACCGAGTTTACTAATCATCTCTTGAACAGTTTCTTGGTTTCAAAGGGTATCAGTCACAATTTCTCAGCTCCCTACACACTGCAGCAGAATGGAGTAGTAGAACGAAGAAACCGAACTTTGGTGGAAGCAGCCAGATCTATGCTAAATTTTGCCAATCGTCCTCTTTACTTCTGGGCCGAAGCAGTGGCCACGACATGTTTTGTGCAAAACCGAAGCATTGTGTGCAAGCATCTCAACAAAACTCCATATGAGGGCCTTAACAACCGCAAGCCAAATGTCCGATTCTTCCACATATTTGGGTGTAGATGTTTTGTGATCAACAACAAATATCATCTTAACAAGTTTGCACCAAAGTCTAATGAAGGCATTTTTCTTGGCTACTCAACAAACAAAGTAGCCTATAGGGTTCTCATTAGACGCACGAGACTAATAGTCGAAACCTTCGATGTCAAATTCGATGACTAGTACGTCTGCAACACTGCTCCGTCAATTGAAACCAAAGCAATCCTAGAAAGTGATATTCCTGCCTCTTCGGGTCTGTTAAACATAGTTGAAATAAACTATGATGCCCTTTTCGACCCTGTAGAGACTGCTAAACTATCTGAAGTCCTCGTGTCCCTAGAAGCTCAAATGGAGCATGCTGAAGTGTCTGGTCCTACTCTCTCCGATAAAGTGTCACTCAATACTTTCACCTTGCCGGTTGAGGGGGAAAGCTCAACTCTGGATCAAATGTCAACCATCGAGGTTCCAGTACTCGAAGAAGTAGCTCCGGTTCCTCTCCGCAGAGGATCTCTGCCCTCAAATGTCTTTTCGGACTCAGATGATGAAAATATAGAAAACATTGACACAAGAACCGACCCAAGGATTATCACTCTTTCAACAGTCTAGGGGAACCTTCTCAGGTTCAGGGGGAACTCACATCCGCAATCCAGGGGGAAACTTTTTTAATTGCTCAAGAAAATGTTAATCATGCTCCAACAGTCCAAGATAATTCTGCGGGCTGCTCTCAAGTCCAGGGGGAACTGCTGTCTCCAACCGCAGAGTCTTCTGATATTGAAGATATTCCTTCCACCGCAGTCGCTGACCATCTGCAACCCCGTCTACATGTATGGACGAAGGACCACCCACCGGGTCAAATCATCGGAAACCCATCCGCAGGCATCCAAACTCGATCTTCAAAAGATTTATCTGATCACTGTCTCTATGCAACGTTTACGTCCTCGGTAGAGCCCCGAACGATCAAAGAAGCTTTAATGGAGCCCGACTGGATAGCAGAAATGCAAGAAGAACTGGCAGAATTTGAAAGAAACAAAGTGTGGCAACTCGTTCCAAAGCCGCAAGGTAACACTATTGTTTGTATTAGGTGGGTGTACAAGATCAAGTTGAATGAATCTAGTGCGGTTGTCAGAAACAAGGCAAGACTAGTTGCCAAGGGGTATAGTCAACTTGAAGGTGTTGATTATGACAAAACATATGCTCTTGTAGCCAGAATGGAGGCCATACGCATCTTCTTTGCGTATGCAGCTCACTAGAGCATCAAAGTACATCAAATGGATGTAAAGAGTGCCTTCCTAAATGGTGAATTGAAAGAGGAGGTTTATCTTCAGCAACCTCCGGGCTTCGAATGTCATGAGTTCTCAGATCATTGTTACAAGCTTAAGAAAGCAGTTTACGGTCTAAAGCAAGCACCAAGGCGAATGGTAATCACCTTGTGCTTGTACAAATATATGTGGATGATATCATCTTCGGATCTACAGATCAGGGGATGGTGGATGAATTTGCAAGGCTCGTGACCAACAAATTGTTGGAGAAGGTGTCTAAGTCCATAACTTATTTGGTATATACTTGACCCGACCCGGCATGGTCCATTTGGGTTGCACTTCACCCAAACTGTTTATGGATAATTTTATGAGAATTGTATACTTACGATTTATTAATATATTATAAGTTATAATATATTAATATAAAGTCATGTTATTTAATTAGTTTTAATCTTGAATTAATTATGAATTAATTTAGTGATTAAAAGGAAGACTAATTAAATCATGGGCTATTATATTTATATGGTGTGGGCTAATACTCATTTGTTAATGGGCTAAGCTTATGTGGAAGTCCATGGATGATCCATGGAGCTTTTAACCCATGGATCCTTGGAAGATGAAAAGACATGGGTTATTAGGGTTTCACCCTAACCATGCATACTATATAAACAAGCTTATGTTGCATGAAAAAGACACTAGTGTGTGTGTAAGTGTGGTGACCAAAATCAAGAGTTAGTATACTCTCTCATACATTTTCCAAGTTTGTGGTGATTTGTGATTTCCATTTGAGGCATTCACATTATTGGTGCTTGGCTCTCAAACTCCAAGGAATCAACGATCAACAAAAGGTATGTAACTCATCTAGTTCTTTTATGTTTAAAAGTACCCCATGCCATGCTAGATAGGTTATAAACCTTGGAAAATAACATTTTGCATGTATCTTAGACAAACATAGATCCAAGGTTTAATAGGGTTGCATGTACACTTAGGAAGTGTTAGAATGCTCAAAACCCAACACAAATTTCAAATGAGCATGAACAGGAAGATTAACTTCTTTCTAGGACTTCAAATAAAACAGGTTCCTCAAGGGATTTTCATCCATTAGGAGAAATACACCTCTTAACTGCTGAAGAAGTATTCAATGGAAAATTGATCCTCGGCCAAGGTCTCAATGGCCTTCGGATATAAGATTTCTGCTGATCCTTCCAGAGAATTAGTAGATCACAAAACTTATAGAGGAATAATTGGCTCGTTGGTGTACCTCTCTGCAAGTAGACCATATATTGTCTTTGCAACAGGCGTATGCGCAAGGTACCAGGCCATTCCGAAAGTATCACATATGACCGCAGCTAAGCAGATTCTCAGATACTTAAAGAGGAGCAAAGCTCTTGGCCTCTGGTATCCCGCAGGGAACGACTTCAGCCTACAAGCATTCACCGATGCGGATCATGCTGGATGTAGATTGCATCGAAAAAACACTTTCGGTGGCTGTCAATTTCTGGGTGGAAGACTCGCCAGCTGGTCATCAAGGAAACAAAGTTGTGTCTCATTGTCTAGCGCAGAAGCTGAATATGTGGCCGCAACCAGTTGTTGTTCACAAGTCTTCTGGATGAAAACACAACTTATGGACTACGTGTTGGGTTTTGTGCATTCTACACTTCCTAAGTGTACATGCAACCATAATAACCTTGGATCTATGTTTGTCTAAAATTCATGCAAAGTTGATTTCCAAGGTTAATGATCCTATCTAGCATACATGGGGAACATTTTAACTTAAATGTTTGATAGAATAAAATACCTTGTTAATGATTGTGATTCCTTGAAACCTTGTGAGGCTAGCACCCCAAGTGTGATGCCTCAAATGCTTCACACAAGACCAAATGCTTTGGAGTAAACTTTGAGAGAATGTATAACACTCTAAAAATCGGCCAAGCCCTCAAGTATGCATGTGTAGCCGATTTTGGGAGAAACATGAGCTTTATATATTGTGTTGCACTAGGGTTAAAACCCCAATGTAACATGACTCTTCATTTCATGATCCATGGTTTAACTCCATGGAGCATCCTATGGGTGGAACCCAACTTGATAATCCACGGAGCCTCTTAGCCCATAATATAAGTTATGGATGATTTACATAATCAACCCATATATTTAATTAGTCATCTTTTGATTACTTAATTAATTCTAAATTAATTCTTGATCAAAACTAATTAAATAATATTATTAATATATTAGAACTTATAATATATTAATAAACCATCAGTGTTATTTCTCTCATTTTAGTTTATCCAAATGCATGGTGCCATGCAACCCAAATGGACCATGCCGGGTCGGGTCAAGTACATACCAGAAATAGTTATGGACTTAGACACCTTATCCAACAGTCTCCCACTTGGATAAGTCTAATAACTATAACTGCAAGTATGACTTCAGGAACCGATCAGCAATCGTAGCTCTTTCTGTAGGGTTATGAGCATTCTAACACTCCTAAGTGTACATGCAACCCGAAATACCTTGGATCTATGTTTTCTCTGTTATACATGCAATTATGAACATCCAAGGTATTATCCTAATCTAGCATACAAAACAATGAAAATAACAAGATAGAATACATACCTCTTTGATGTAGAATGTCTTCATGAAGCTTGAGTGCTTAGTACCCCAAGTGTGACACCTCAAATGGTTCACACAACATCATATGCACTTGGAAAGACTTAGAGAGAAAAACCACACTTCATGAAAATCGGCTAGCCCTTTCTCACATAGATAGTGGCCGATTTTTCCCAAAGAATATGATCTTATATAGTTGTTACAATTAGGGTAAACCCTAATTGTCATGGCTTTCCATTTCCTTGGATCCATGGGTTCAAATACACCATGGAGCATCCATGGAGCATCCTATGGGTTTTAGCCCAACTTGATAATCCATGTAGCATTAGCCCACTATACAAGTATGGGTGATTTACACAATCAACCCATATATTTAATTTTCTTTTGATCACTTAATTAATTCCAAATTAATTCTTGATCAATACTAATTAAATAATCCTATTAATATATTAGAACTTATAATATATTAATAATCCTTAAGTGTTATTTCTCTCATTTTAGTCTATCCAAGTGCATGATGCCATGCAACCCAAATGGACCATGCCGGGTCGGGTCAAGTCTTACCAATTATAGTTATGGACTTAGACACTAATCCAACAGTCTCCCACTTGGATAAGTCTAAAACTGTTATTGCGTATAACTTCAAGAACCGACTGGCAATCGTAGCTCTCAAAAGCTTCTGTCGAACTCTGACCTTGCCGATGATCTCTGACCTTTGTCAATGACTTGTCCATTAGATAAAGGATCATATATTCCTCCATTCTAGATATCATTTGTTGTTTCCCGATTTCCGATTTATGACGACTGACTGATTGAACAAATCAAAACAGTCTTGGCTTGGCCAAGCACTCACATGTATCATTAGTAAATCATCGAGGGGCCCACATATATCGCTTTTATCCCGAAGGTAAAAGGAATGGATAAACTTCGACTCATATGGCTTGTTCTACTACATGTTGAATCATACACAAAGGCACGTTTTATAACATCGAGTTACCAATGCGTTTACGTGCAATCAATGTACAACCAACTCATAGTAACAACTCATATCTCTAGGTTTGAAGAACATAGGATATTATCGTCTCATGATCACTCGTGATAAAATCCATTAAGTGATTCAAATGAGCATGGGTTGAATCCAATACTCAGAACATATGAGCACTGATGAATGTTGTAACACCTCGTGGCTATGTCCCATACCTTGGACATCTACAAACCCGATTGATGACAGTCTTGATTCATATCTACTTCCAGCATATGACCGATTGTGGATAGTTTGAATAACTTAGTCATTCAAGAGGAACGACCTAGTTATTCTGGAAGTCAAAACATGCAAAGTGAAACACAATAATAACCGAATCCAATATGGTCTCAGAACTTATGAATATAAATAAAACACCTTTTATTTATCAGCATATGATTACACATTATTCATTGTATACTGTTTCAGCTGTTAACTTTATACTTGAATTAAAACAATAGTTGTCCCATGCTCCAAGGATGTACACTATGTTTTTCTAAACATTAGTCATGCCATACACCAAGTATGCATACTATGTTTTCTATGATCTTTACTTTGTGAAATTGATCGATTGAACATAATTCCAATGACTGTGATTTCACAGTCCCAAATGCTAACTGCAAATGCATGAATTCCAAATTCCTGCCACTTACCAAAATCTGTAAGATTTTAAACTTATATGCACTGATTCTCTTGTAATGATTATGCACAAAGTCACAAAGACTTGTCAACAAACACTACAGAGTATTCCTATGAAGATCAACTCCATGGAAACATCATTCTTGCATTAAGTTTTCTAATCTTACAAAGATTGAAAAATTTCCAACTTTGAAACATTTCCATATTCCATTTTGACTATCACTTCTGAATAAGGGTTGCCTCCTTACAGAATATATCAATATGGTCCTTCCAAAAATAACATTATACTCCCAACTATCCTTGAGCAATCAATCTTTGGTAAACCTTAGATTGTCCTCGACAATTGCTTAATCATTTTAGTCATATCCATTTCTAAACTTTTCCGCTCTTAATGCCCCGAGCATTTGGAAAATTTAGAAATGATGAATATTATAGCACATGCAATCTATCCTATATCTGAAGCATATGGGACATGATTCATGATGTCTCACATAAAGACTAGACCAGTCTTTTGCTACAATATTTCTATTTCTATTTGCCAAGTTCTCTTAATTCAGATTATTAAAAGGGATGCCGTAATCACAATCGAATTTTAGAACGCAAATAATGGAACTATATATAGAATTTCCTTATGTTGAGCCATTCCAACACAAAATTCAAATATATATCCTTGACTAAAGTCGATTAAAACCTCATACTAAGCTTATAGAATTGAAATGAAGTGTAATCTCCTCTCCCTTAATTATAGCAAAACAACTTTTCAACCCCTGAACTTTTGTTTTTCTATAATTAACATTGCTAACTTGCAATACAAATCATAATTATCATGCTCCCACTAACATGATGATTATTAGCATAACACTTATGCTCCCACTAGCTTTGACATGTACTCAGAAAAACAGCTGGACTTCTAGAAATCAATACTTTATTGACTTTCTTTCCAAAGTTCAGATTTCTGATACTAGATTGCTTTGATAAAACTTTATCAAGATCATACACCTTTATCTAAGATAGCTCACAGATGTGTCTAAACAATTTCAGAGCTATGAAAAGGGATGTCGTAATCATAGTCTCAATTGTTTAGACCTTTTGCCACTTCTCACAAGTCCATGTCAGTGTGCCGGTAAACCACACACGCTCCACTAACGACTTTGAGAATGCAAATATCACAATTTCTATCTACTTAAAATCTACTTAGTGAAAGCGTTTCCTCACCATCATTTTCATGAATCGGAGAGAAACCTTATGACACTTAGATTTTAGGGTGTATAAGTTCCTACCCATATTAATTTATCAAAACCATAATGACAAACCCATACTCATATGGATTGAACTTGTGCAATCTTAAATTCTTGCCATTTGGCAGCTCAAGGGTCTGTCGTTGCTTCCAAGTAGCTGTACAACCAATTGAGAACTCTCAGAACTCCTATGGAAAGTCAACTTGAATAGGCACAGAAATGTCAACACGATAGGTTATAAACCTCAAGTCGTGTGCTAGTGAAGAACTTAAATTTCTCGAGACTTTCAAGACCTTTAAGACTCCCACTGTCCTCTTGACATATAAGACTCTCTTGTCAAATATTCAAGAGATAGTGCGGATTCTTTATCAAGACTAACACTTCACACAATTGGCCTAAGTTGGTCTCTGTTTTATCCAAAACATCACAACTTACCAATTTCAAATTTACAAGAGTAGATAACCTTTTACTCTTACATTTGACTAGTGTTAATAAACCTTCTTTAAGATGTGTCACTCAAGTTCCAATCTAAGACTTGCTTTGGAATGAAGTATGACTCATCTTCTTGATTTAACCATTTCAACAATTCATGACTCCTCTTCTTAGTCATAAGAATGCACTAAGATATCCTTAGTGGATGAATTGCAATATGGTCTCACAATCATTAAGATGATCATAAAACATGATACTAAATTACTCTCCCATCTTTTCAGATTTGAGAAACTTTTATCTTCCTGCCATACTTTGATTCTTCTTATTCGTTCTGTCACACATTGAAACTTCTCCAATGCTACAGACTTATACTTAAACTTATAAGTATAACCATATTTACTGAACTTAAGTAAATCATGACGAATAGTCTTCTTGATCTTTTGTGGTGGACATGACCAGTGCACAAGAATGTGTACTCGATCCCTTAGTCCTTTCCTTATTCACATAAGGAATTAGTCTTAATTTTCCAAAACTGAAAGTTTTCATTCATCATACTATACAACTTGCATGATTCCAAGTTTCGGTCCAATTTGAAACTTGGGTGATGAGAATCTTTCCTTATTTGGTAAATTTAGACACTACCACAAATGAAAGAATCAAATCCATTTTTCCAATATTGCTATCAATGGAATCTTATAAGCAACAACTTTTCACAAATGCCATTGTAAGGATACTTAAAATAAATAAAATCAAAATTTTCCTTTTCTTTTAAAAACTTTGTGGAAAAACGTATCCTTACAATCTATATGAAAACCTTGTTGTTATCTATTCCTAGGCAATATAAATATCATAACTCTTAAGTAACAGCCCAAAATTCTGATCACCGAACCATGCGATCGAAATCCATCTTCCGATCAGAATCAGCATATACTTCCTTTAAGTTCCTTCACTTTTCTTTGATTCTTAAAACACCAACATGTGACCCAGTCACATCATGTAATAAGAATCTCCAAATAGGAACTTTCTAGAGTTAGATAATGGACTTTACCTGAAGTAGAGTCAAAACTTATTGACTTTAACATCCTTAGGCAAATTTGGAAACTTCGTGACCAATGCCCCTTTCCTTTGGCAACATAAACATGTGGACCCTTTGGTAATGGTACATGGGACAATCTCAGACTTAGCCTTTCTCTTTACCATTGGGAAGAGAATGCTCTTTCTGGATTTCCAGTGTCACCATTGTCACTGTCCATAAAGTTTTGGGAAGGTGATCCTCTTAATCAAATTTGCTTTACTAGTACACCAAATCATTTCTGATCTAGCAGCACCAAGCAAATAGATAAGATCAATAAGGGTCTTGTGATAGTCTATTTCATAGGAGTCCCACAGGAACTCACTATGTGACTTAGAAAGTGATTGAACATCCACTTTCTGTAGACTTTGACACCCAACTCTCCCGGCTTGTCAATATGTGACTTCATCTCCAAGATGTGATCACACATAGACCTTGGTTGCCAATCGGGCTTGAGTGACCTTTAACTTTTCCAAGAACTTGTGGGTTATGGAGAATAATTGGAGGAGGTGAAAGAAGTATGATTTCCAAGGGATATCAACTTCATTTAAGAAAACTTGTTTCAAGAGATTTGGGATGATCATGAATGTCTGAACAAGACATCTTTTGGGAGATATTCAAAATAGTTGATTTAAAGTCCTTAATATAACACCCAATATGAAATATTAAGGCTAGGACCCAATAACCTATTTATAACTGGAAGAGGGATGCCGTAATTCAAGTTATAAAATAGTTGAAGGTAGGTGAGTGACGATTCACCAATTTCCACCATGAAAACGAAATAATTTTATTAAGTTTTACTTGGATTTGAAATTCCTAGATCTTTTGAGATTCATTGAACTTTTCAAAGGAATGTTTCAATCTCGAGTGTGCCCTTCAGGTTTTGTGACTAGGATGCCGAGGATCACAAAACAAGGTGTGAAGTAACCATGCAAATTACTTGGTACCCTTAAATGTTTACCCCTTAATCGATGTGCCGGTTAACCACACACGCTCCACCGATACTATGATAAGCAATAAGTTACCCCTTTCCCACCTTGTTAAATCCAAGTTAGTGTGTCGGTTACCCACACACGCTCCACCAACGACTTAAACAAAGTGCAAAGTGTAATTTCATGGATTAGCACCTTATTCACATTTTCTTAAGTAACTAAGATTGGGAATTTGTAAGTGTTTAGTTACTTAGTATTTTTCATTAATACTTTTAATGAAGGGAGAATTATAGTCCTTGTCCTTACCTGTTCGGCTAACGACCCTCCACCAGTCAAGGAAGCGGTGGGTGAGAGTGGACACCCATTAAACTTCCATTTTATAGGCAGTAACCTTATACCCCCCTTATACACTGGCTTCGTGAATGAGGCCTACTAGTGGTAAGACTGACTTGCTCTTATACATATATATATAAATATTATTAACTTATAATATAATAAAGTGTAAGGGTTGAATTTTAACTTTTAAAATTCTAAGGGCTTAACTTGGAACTAAAGTATTCATGAGAAAACTTTACAAATTCCAAAACTTGAGGGCAAGTTTTGAAACTATTCAAAACTAATTAATTCCATAACTTATGTGTTTAAAGTAGTTTTAATTAAAAAACTATTCAAGTTCCATAACTTGAGGACAAGTTCTGGAAGACTTTAAACAAATAAAAGAATGTAACTTTTCTTTATTTGTAACTTATGGAACTAATTAAGGTTACACATAATAATGATTTAATGAAGTGACTCTTGAACCTCCATAACTTGAGGACAAGTTATGGAGTCATAAAAACATTCAATGAAAACAAGACTCTTCATTTGTAACCTTTGCCAACTTTTATGAGTTTTAAGAAACTTTAATGTGACTTTTCATGTAACTTGAGGACAAGTTACACAAAGACATTTTAGAATCTACTCTTAGATTAAAATGGATTGAAAACAACAATTTCACACAACTTCCCTATTAATCTAAGCAACTCATATGAACAAGATAATTGAAATCAAACTTTTTCATGTAATTAGAGTAACACTTTAAACTAATACAAAACATGAATCTATTAACAATTATCTTTAAAAATGGATTAGCATGAACATTACCACATCAAAAACAAGTTTATAAGTCCAAAAACATCTTAGGGTAATGTTCCTAGTCCAATTCCAGCCAAAATAGTCGAATTTATGTTGTCTGGGGGTCCAACTCGTCGAGTGCACGAACCAACTCGGCGAGTTGGATGCATTTTGCCTTGGACTCATCGAGTCCCTTCATGAACTCGGCGAGTCTGCTGTGCAGACAGCAACAAAATTCGATTTTTCAGCCATTTTTCCAAGTATAACAAGAAAACAAGCCTAGTCTCTGATACCACTGTAGGGTTATGAGCATTCTAACACTCCAAAGTGTACATGCAACCCTAAATACCTTGGATTTTTTTTTTCTATTATACATGCATTTATGAACATCCAAGGTATTATCCTAATCTAGCATCCAAAATAATGAATAGAACAAGATAGAATACATACCTCTTTGATGTAGAATGTCTTCATGAAGCTTGAGTGCCTAGTGCCCCAAGTGTGACACCTCAAATGGTTCACACAACATCATATGCACTTGGAAAGACTTAGAGAGAAACACCACACTTCATGAAAATCGGCTAGCCCTTTCTCACATACATAGTGGCCGATTTTCCCCAAAGAATATGATCTTATATAGTTGTTACAATTAGGGTAAACCCTAATTGTCATGGCTTTCCATTTCCTTGGATCCATGGGTTCAAATACACCATCGAGCATCCTATGGGTTTTAGCCCAAGTAGATAATCCATGGAGCATTAGCCCACTATACAAGTATGGGTGATTTACACAATCCACCCATATATTTAATTAGTCTTCTTTTGATCACTTAATTAATTCCAAATTAATTCTTGATCAATACTAATTAAATAATCCTATTAATATATTAGAACTTATAATATATTAATAATCCTTAAGTGTTATTTCTCTCATTTTAGTCTATCCAAGTGCATGATGCCATGCAACCAAAATGGACCATGCCGGGTCGGGTCAAGTCTTACCAATTATAGTTATCGACTTAGACACTAATCCAACACTTTCAAGGTCTCTCGAAACTGAGAAGATGATGATACGCCATTTAAGATAAGTGATCATATAATCCTCTTTTCTAGATATCAGCCAGACAAATACATGGAACAATGTCTTACTTATTGTCCAGCAGTTTTTTTCCCGATTTCCGATTTGTTTGACAAAGAACTTAATCGAACACATCAATTTAGTTCTGACCGGGCCCGGTACATAGGTCAAAACAAAATCATCGAGGGGCCCATATATCAGCTTCTAATCCAAGAAGGAACAGATAAACTTCGACTCATATGCTTATTGTTGAATCATAAAAGTGACCCTCTTGAACTCAGCTACCGCAACCATCTCTCTACCACAACGGTTCAGCACCCGGAGTCAATCTTGTTCATCAGCAACGGCATCAGCAACCGGAGTCAGCTACCGCAGTCAACTTAGCTAGATTACTTTATTTATCTTTTATGTAACACACTCTATTATCCAGTATGCCTTGCACGACTGCTTATAGAGTTGTAATCTAGTGTAGTTTCTAAGTCTCTATAAATAGAGACTTACTCTCTTTGTATTCAATACCGATAACTTATGCATTCTATCTGAATACACATTCTGAAGTTATCTCTCTATCTTTCTTCACTCATCTCTTCTTACTTAAATCATATCATAACTTTGCTGATCATAATCCCTCCTCGGAGCAAGTCTGTAAGACTTAATCACTAAGCTTGATCTTCCTTATTAACTTGGAGTGAATGCATTCCTTGTTATGAATCAGCTTAAGTGTCTTCTTGATATAACAATTGCAGTCATTTCTATTCCTTTACATTTCCGCAACTAACTCTCTAACTATCTAACTATATTATTGTTGAGCTTTTAGATCCTTTGAGATTAACAATTCCGCATTATACTTGTTCTAACTTTTGTTCAAGTGTGTCTCCAAGTTTTTCTCTCAACAATTGGTATCAGAGCCAAAGTGGTTGCTTTTTGAAAACGGAACTCTGATTTTTCAAAGAGCCTTCTATACCACTAAAGCTCATTTCTTCAAACAAAAAAAAACAATTTCAAATGGCACAATCATTATCTCTGAATGTTTCCAACAATGTTGGTGGTTCTAACCGAGCCCCAATACTAGTCGCAAATGAATATCATCACTGGTCACAAAGAATGGAAAGGTACTTGAGAAGACTGGGTAGAGATGTATGGCGATCCGTAGAAGAAGGACAACATGTTCCAGTCCTTACACCAGTCCAAACTGACGGCGCTGCAACCAGGCTAGGAGGAGGTCAACTAGCCATGAGCCGTCCCACCAAGGATGATCTCGATAAAATGGAAAATGATGTTGTTGCCTTTTATGAAATATCCTGCGGAGTTGCTCCTGGGATGTTCTCAAGAACCTGTACGAAGGCTCAGAACAAGCACAAGATAAGAAGCTCACTACCGCACTCAACGAGTTCAACAACTTCAAAGCTCATACTGGGGAAAGTTTGGAAGACTCCTTCAAAAGGTTCAACCTGATAGTCACCAAGTTATCCAATGCGGGCACCATCCGCAGTAACCATGAAATCAATCTTCAGTTCTTGAATGGTTTAGGAAGACATTGGACTATGGCCAAAATGATAGTCCAAGGTGACAGGAAGATTCACTCTTTGTCACTTTACAAGCTCTATGGAGAGCTGCAAGCTCAAGAATCCACCGTACTCAAAGATTGTGCTGACTTCGGAGGACCACTTGCTCTTATAGCACTAGCTCCACCGCAGTCACCTTACTCTTCCTCGTATGACACTCCACCGCAGTCATACGAAGCGGATTCTGAGTATGATGATGAAGAAGACTTTCAGAAGGCTATTACTCTGGTTAGCCAACAGTTCAACCGTCTACCACCTCCTTCCTTCCGCAAGAATCAACAGTTCAACAAACCTCCATTCAACCGTAACTTCGGTTCCCAGAATAACCACTCTCGATATCCCAAAAGTTCTCATCCTCCACCGCAATCTCAGAATATTCAACCAAAGGAGGTACCGCAGTCTCCTCAAATCACTGACTCCGGTACGCCTTCAGAAGACAAGACTGATGTTGTAATTTGTCACAAATGCAACAAAGAGAATCACTTTACACGAGATTGTAAGGCCAATGTAGTGAAAGACAGAGCATTCTACCTTAGAATGGCTCAAGAATTGGAAGACAAAGAAAAAGCTGAAAAGGCAAGGGCATACGTGGCCCATGTCAAAAGAGACCATCAAATCTGGTCATCCGGAGATGAAGATGAGGCCATCAACAGTGTCAAAGGAAAAGGGAAAATCTGCATGCTGGCCACTGCGGACGATGGTGGGTCTACAATGTTGAACAAGAACTACTGCTACATGGCAAAGGATGGAACACTAAGCATCGTCGAACAGGTAAAACTCATGATCCAAACTCTAAACTATAGCATGCATGACTGTCAGCCTTACATAGATGATCTTAATGACACTTGTGATGCCGTCCTTACAGACTATAATAAAGCCTTAGATGAGAAGAACATTGCGTCCCAAGAGATGTTCCACGTGAGAGGACGACTGAATAACAAAAGACTTAAGATGACTATGTTAGAGAAGGACCTAGAGTTAGAAAAGGATGCAAGAATGTTAAGTGAAACCCAATTGGAGATAGCTTTGAACCAGAGAGATTTAGCTCAGAGAGAAATTGTACGCTTAAATCTCTTAATTGAAAAATTGTTTAATGAAAGTGAAGCTATTGAAAATTTGGTCAAATGATTATCCTACCGCAATGGATTCCTCACCCCGGTTCAACAAAGACAGACTGTATGTCCCTCCAGACCGTGAATTTCATTTCCCTGTCAATGACAAGACTTTTCCCGAAGATATTAAAACTCACTTCGGTAGACTGCACAATTTAAGCAATAATTGTGTCTTTGAGGAAATTGTGCCGGAGGTTTCGGGTCACACATGTGATCAAATTCCTATCTGTGGCACCGTCTATCCAAATTCTCAAACTTCATCCGTAGTTGATGAAGAGATTGTTGTTGAGGGCCCCGAAGTCTCAAAAGACTTTCCATTTATGTCCTCAGACCACAGTGTCTCTCAATGTAGTCAAATGTCCCACAAATGTCCCACCGAAGTCCCATCTAAGACTTACTCAGCGGTAGTCAAGTCATCCCTACCGCAGTCATCAGTTCAAGGAACTGTAACTCTTCAGCCAATATTTCATGAACTACCTATAGAAAATTTTGAAGTAGGTCAATGTTCCCAAATTCCTGAATCCTCAAGTTCTGATGACTCAAGTCCGCATTTTCAAAATCATTCTAAGAGTTCCAGGAAACCGCAGTTGAACAACAATGACTGCGGTTCACCAAAATCTTTGGCAAAAAAGGCTTTTAAAGAAGAAATCAGATCTCGTGGTACCAATAGACAAACCTTTTAAAAAAAACAAGAAGCAAGTCAGATTTCCTAAATCCAAAAGTCCTGCAAAATTTGTTTTCTCACACTACATTTCAAAAAACTCTTCTTTCAAGAAAACAAACAAAAAGGAAAGTCCAGTTTCAAAAGTCATTCCTACTTCTTCTGACACAACCCAAAATGGTGTTCAGTCTTTTCGAAACTATGTTTTTTAGGTCAATTCCTCAAATGATCCTAAATGGAAAGGTATTTTACCCACTCCAACACTTTTAAAGTCACGTCAAAATTTCAAATGGAAGGGTATCTTACCAAATCCATCAAAAAGAACTCAAAGATCTGCACGTGCCAAAACCTTTCAAAAACAGACTTTTTCAAAATCCAAAAACACTCAAGTCAGGAATTACCCATCTCGGACCAGTAACAGATCCAAAACATCCTTCAAACCGCTGACCAATCACAGTGTCAGATCAAAAGACAAAATTTCTTTCTGTGAATGTCAGTGTAATTGTCAGAAGGACTCATCTTACATCAAATCGAGTCAAAGTCAGAAACCTCGTATCTTTTCTCAAAACCACAACACGAAACCTCGTATTTTTTCAAAAAAACACAACAATCCAAATCTGCTCAAACACCCAGGACCAGGCCTAAAAGTTGACAAGAGACCTGTCCCTGCAACCTCGGACCATGCATCATTCAGAAACACATCAATTGTCCCTGGCTCCAAACTTGTTTGGAAGCCTAAACTAAGCGTGTAATTCTCAGGCTTTTTGCAAGGAGGAACAAGAAGAAGAGTGGTTAATTGACAGTGCCTGCTCCTTGCACATGACCGGAAGGTTAGAGTACCTTCGGGATTTCATGCCTATATGCAATGGTGGAAATGTCACGTTTGGTAACAATGCAAACGGTGTCATCCGAGGTTACGGTGTTCTCACTACGGGGAACTTTTCCATTCAGAAGGTTGCTTATGTAGAAAGCCTTAAACACAATCTCATCAGTGTTGGCCAACTATGTAAAGCAGGACATCGTGTTGAATTTGATGATCAGTTTTGCTATGTAATGACGAGTGATAGAAACTCCTGCCTGATCAAATCTCGATCCGAAGGTACCATGTACCCTTTGGATGTTTCTCTAATCATTGGTAGACCGCAGTTGTGTTTCTTTTCCAAAGCTGTATCCGAAGTCAGCTGGCTATGGCACCATAAGCTAGCTCATCTCAACTTCCGGTACATCAACAACTTAGTCACTGGAGAACTAGTCCGCGGTCTCCCTATTCTCAAATTCAGCAACGATACTCTCTGTCCGGCTTGTGAATGTGGTAAGCAGTCTAAAGCAAGTCATCCTCTGATAATGGACTCTTCTATTTCTGAACCACTAGAGTTATTGCACATTGATCTCTGCAGTCCATCAACCGTAGCCAGTCTCCACCACAAGAAGTATATACTGGTTATTGTTGATGACTATACACGCTTCACATGGGTCTTCTTCCTCATACTCAAATCAAAGACACCGCAGATCTTCATCAACTTCATCAAAGAAATCGAACTTCAGATCAAGCTTCCAGTTAGACGCATCCGCAGTGATAATGGAACCTAGTTCACTAATCATCTTCTCAACAGTTTCCTGGTGTCCAAAGGCATTTCTCACAACTTCTCAGCACCCTACACACCGCAACAAAATGGTGTAGTAGAAAGAAGGAACCACACACTGGTAGAAGCAGCCAGATCCATGCTTAACTTCACCCAACTTCCTCTCTACTTCTGGGCTGAAGCAGTAGCAACCTCAATAAAACACCATATGAGGGCCTTAACAACCGCAAGCCCAATGTTCGCTTCTTTCATATTTTTGGGTGTAGATGCTTCGTGATCAACAACAGAGATCAGCTCAACAAGTTTGCACCAAAGTCCGACGAAGGCATCTTCCTTGGTTATTCCACTAACAAGGTTGCTTATCGAGTGCTCATCAGGCGTACAAGGATAATCATTGAAAGCTTTGATGTGAAATTTGATGATTCTCACATCCGCGACGCCCCTCCATCCACTGAAACCACCGCAATCAGGGAAAGTGACATTCCTGCCTCTTTAGGTCCCTTGAATCTAGTTGAAGTCAATTATGATGATCTTTTTGATCCTGTTGAAACGGCGAAACTATCCGAAGTTCTTGTGTCACCCGCAGCTCAACAACAACATGCTGATGTTTCTGGACCATCTCTATTTGAAGTAGCATCTCTCAACACTTCCACCTCTCCGGTTGAGGGGGAAAGCTCTACTCCGGATCTAGCCGCTACCGTCGAGGTTCCAGTACTTGATGTTGTTCAAATTCCTGCCCGCAGAGAAGCATTACCATCAAACGTATCTTCGGATTCGGATGATGAACTCATAGAAAATATCGACACTAGAACCGATCCAAGGATTGTTACTCTCTCATCCGCAGTCCAGAGGGAACCTTCTCAGGTTCTAGAGGAACTCCCATCTGCAACCCAGGGGGAACCTCTCCCAACTGCTCAAGAAAATTCCGTTCCAATAGATCAAGATGACTCAGCAGGATGTTCTCAAGTCCAGGGGGAACTGCCATCTCCAACCGCAGATTCCTCTGACATTCAAGATATTCGCTCTACTGCAGCTGCTGATCATCTGCTGCCATGTCTTCATGTATGGACGAAAGACCACCCACCAGGTCAAATCATTGGGAACCCATCCGCAGGCATCCAGACTCGATTTTCCAAGGACCTATCTGATCACTGCCACTATGCAGCATTTATGTCCTCGATAGAACCCAGAACGATCAAAGAAGCATTGCTTGAACCTGACTGGATAGCCGCAATGTAAGAAGAGCTTGAAGAATTTCAAAGAAATAAAGTTTGGCAGCTCGTTCCGAAGCCACGTGGTCACTCCATTGTTGGCACTAGATGGGTGTTCAAAAATAAGTTGGATGAATCTGGTGCGGTAGTCAGAAACAAGGCAAGGCTAGTTGCAAAGGGGTATAGTCAACTTGAAGGCATTGACTACGATGAAACGTATGCTCCGGTAGCACGCATGGAAGCTATCCAGATCTTTCTAGCATAAGCAGCCCACAAAAACGTCAAGGTACACCAAATGAGTTCCTTTCTCAATGGGGAACTAAAAGAAGAGGTTTATCTTCAACAACCTCCAGGCTTTGAAAATGTTGAATTCCTAAAGGCAGTCTACGGTCTGAAGCAAGCCCCAAGAGCATGGTATGAGACTCTTTCTGAATTCCTTGTCTCATCCGGGTACAAGAGAGGAGTGATTGATCCCACACTATTCAGAAAAGCAAAAGGCGACCACCTTATGATGGTACAGATATATGTGGATGATATCATCTTGGGTTCGACTGATCAAGGCATGGTGGATGAATTTGCTAAGCTCATGACCAACAAGTTCAAAATGAGCATGAATAGAGAGATTAATTTCTTTCTAGGTCTTCAAGTGAAACAAGTACCGCAAGGCATATTCATTCATCAAGAGAAATACACCAATGAACTATTGAAGAAATATTCTATGGACAACTGTTCATCTGCTAAGGTCCCCATGGCCTTTGGTTATAAGATCTCTGTTGATCCCTCAGGCGAATCTGTGGATCACAAGACTTATAGAGGCATCATCGGCTCTTTGATGTACCTCACCGCAAGCAGGCCATACATTGTCTTTGCAACTGGTGTATGTCCAAGGTATCAGGCTGACCCAAAAGTCTCACATATGACCGCAACCAAAAAGATACTACGGTACCTGAAAGGAAGCAAATCTCTTAGTCTATGGTACCCCGCAGGCAATGACTTCAGCCTGCAAGCTTTCACAGATGCGGATCATGCCGGATGCAAGCTCGATCGAAAAAGCACTTCAGGAGGATGTCAATTTCTGGGTGAACGACTGGTCAGCTGGTCCTCAAGAAAACAAAGTTGTGTCTCTCTATCAACTGCAGAAGCCGAGTATGTGGCCGCAGCCAGCTGTTGCTCTCAAGTCCTTTGGATGAAAACTCAACTAATGGACTACGGGTATAGAATGTTGCGGATACCGATCTATTGTGACTCTGAAAGTGCTATTGCTATTTCTCACAATCCAATTCAGCACTCCAAGACTAAGCACATTGAACTACGGTATCATTTCATCAAAGACCACATCTTAAAAGGTAATATTGAACTCGTCTTTATCCCTTCTCATGAAGAGATTGTTGATGTGTTCATAAAAGCGCTCGATTCAACAAAGCTTAACACCTTCCTACAAATGTTATGAATGATGAATCCAGACCCGCAATTCTTTTTGAATTGATAGCTACCGCAGACCATCCTTGGTCTCCGTTGCGGTTCTAATTGAGAATTACATGTGATAGATGGTTTTGGTACCGCAGTCTAGGTACCGCAACCATATATCATACGTATCTCTCATGGGTCTTTATGGTATGTTATTACTAATCTTTGTACAAGTGTTTTTCTCTCAGTTCCTCACTGCAGTCTCTCCTTGTTCATCCGCGATGAAGTGCTCAACCGCGATTAAAGTTCCATCCGCAATGACGTTTCTCAACCGCAATGAAATTTCCATCCGCAATCATCGTGATAATTTCTCAACTGTTTTATCAACTCTTGAATCTTTGTGTGCTATTTAATGATCCTTCATTAAATAAAATAAAACATTCTCTTTAGAAACTGTCACACAAAAAGAACGTTTTTCCAATAAACTCATCCTTAATTTATCCTTTCCTCTCCCTAATACGTCCCATCCGTTACAACTTCCTCTCCCATCACCCCCCACGATCACCTGATGTATTGACATGCGTATGACTTTACATTAAATGCAAAACCCCTTTTTGGAAATCTCCCAAAATCTTTTCAAACCCGTTTTAATTATGTGTGGCTGATATTTAATCCAAAATTCATAGATTCGCCCCAAAACCGCAATCGACGTTTTACCATATCCTTACCATTTACCTAGGGTTAAACATTTTTCACCCCCCTTTATAAACCCATCTTCTTCCCCAACAATACTTTACGTTTTCTGAATATCGATTATTTCTCCCAAATCCTTCAAAACCTTTAAAACTCTCAAGAACTCTGTTTTCTTCTCTCAAATCTTCAACAATGGTGAAATCAGGTGTATCAAAGAAGCAATCCAAGGCTTCAGGTTCTGTGAATCCAACAGGTTCCGATTCTCCAACAATCGCTTCAAGTAATTTCAGAGCAATATTTAAAGATCATCCCTCATATAATGCTCCCATCAAGCTTATGATGAAGTTTCTCAAGAACCACCCTCTGTTTGGTCCATTCGATGCATTTACAGACGTTGTTCCAGTTTCTACTCTATTCAAATGTGCGTTCTCTGCATATCGCCTAATGGAAAACCCCCAAGAAGTTCACCTCAACTTCATGAACGATTCTTTGGTCATCTTGTCCAAAGAAAAGTTCTTAAATGTCATTAATCTTCTGGTTCACCCTTCCATCAAGATTTTCTCACCTTCAATGGCAGACGTTACATCCGCACTCTACCAGATGGGGTATCAGAAACCAATTCGAGGGATTGGTAAGTTCAAAAAGAATCAGCTGCCTGCGGTATGGCAGCTTGTGTGTCACTTTGTCATCCGCTGCCTATCCGGCAGAACCGGAGGCATCGACAACATGGGACTGAAGCTACTGGAATTGGTATGGAGCATCTACTCAGGCCACGGCGTAAACTATGGACAAATCCTTTGGGACGACTTCCTCCAATACATTCCCAAAGAGCACCAAAGCGAGATCCCAACCAAGCTCACATTTGCACGGTTCTGGTCACTTTGCATCTCAGACTTACATGCGGATGCTGGAATAGACATGGGTAGTGACATCAACTTTTTCGTCACTAAGGATCTTAAAAGGTACAACCCTTCGTCTGATCAAACTGTATTTGGACCGATCCGCAGACTCCCTACTCATATCCTTTCTTCTCTTGGTCTTGAGACTGCTGATGTCTCAGACAACATTGAGGCTACGGAGGGTATTGCCCCATACCCTTCTACCCCGCCTCTTCCATCCGCAACCATTATCCCTGAGGGTACCGCAGTCCCCTCTTCCACTACACTATCCAATCTTTCTCAAAGAAGAAAGCAGTTGGCAACCAAGAAGCAGAGAACTCCAAAGAAAAACGCTCCAAAACCAACCGCACCCTCCAAGAAAAGAAAAACCAAACCAGTCACACCTCCATCTGATAGTGACTCTGAGGATAGGCAACCGATTTCTATCCTCAAGAAAAGGAAAACAACTGATACCACTATCCATAAGCGTGACCGGACCGATGCTGAAGCCTCTCAACAGGCTCCAGTAGTCCTTGGGGTGCCCGTACACCCATTCAACACCACCAACATTTTCCAGTCAGTCTCAGAAAGTGAGTCTGATTCTCAACTACGTGGAGACTCCCCCCAGTGCACTCCCAAGACAGGGCTTTCCGACTGTATTTCTTTTCACCAGAGGAGTTGCGCTCCATCCTTCTTTCTGTCACCCAAACACTACAAACACCTTCCCACCCGCAGGGCACTTCTTTCGCCCATGCTAGAACTGAGTAGAGGCCACACTTGACCATGGGTCAAGGAGACCGAGGAAGCTCAGGAAATCCTACTCTGCTTTCATCTTTTACATGTGGTTTAGGCACGGTGAGCACAAATGTGCAAGGATCCGTGGACCCGAAGGACACTTCGGTGCGCTGTGAAGGATTTGATGGTGATGCATCCAATGACTCTTGGTTACAGTACAATCCGGTAACTGAGTCAGACAAGAAGAAGTATGTTGCGTTCAAAAGGGCTTTCCAAGCCCGCAAGGAACAACAAATCAAGCAGCAACAACAGAAAGAACAGGAGATCCAGTCTGTGGCTAGGTATTGGGCAAATGCCATCAGCAATGCCAGTACCGTAGCCACCATTCAAAAAGTTCAGAACTGGATGGATCAGATGGCTGAAACAATTTTAAAAGCTCAAGCTTCAGGTGCAGCCACAGGTACCTCCAAAGTTCCTCCTACTCCAACTCCCATTCCATCTCCCACTCCTAAAGTCAATCCATCACAAGAAGAAGAACCTGCAATCGAACTCAGTTCAGCTCCCACCTTCGGTCTTGATGATGAAGACATCCAAGAGGTAAACAAGCCAAGCCCTTCTGATGATGACCTCATGATGTTTGAAGAAGAAGAGGAGTGCAGCGGTTCTCAACATTCGACTTCCAAGCCTAAAGAGAAGAAGAAAAAGAAGAAGAATGTTGCCACCCGGAAGGAGTTCATGAGCCTTCAAGCCAAAATCGATCAGATCTTGGCTTCGGTCAAGCCTACTCAACCGCAACCTGAAGACACTCCAGGACCGCAGTCACTGATTGAAAGAATAGAGCGTCTGGAAACAAGGGAATGCATGGCTGCTGAACGAATCTCCCACAAAGTAGAGATGGGGATCCGGTCCCTTGACAATAACCGCAAGGCTGACCACAAGGACTTCATGGCTGCAGTGGAACGCCTCATCACTGAGGTGACCGCAATCAAAACGGATCTTCAAGCGGCCATCGCGGATCAAGCCTCTCAGTCTCAGAAATTGATAGATGAGACTCATACTGCTTATGAGTCCACTATCTCTGTTCTTCAAGCAACCATCAACAGACTGCAGAAATCCCTTTCCTCCAACTTCCATGGCCCTGAGATCCTCCAGCTCACCAAAGAAATCCACAAGTTGCTCTTTAGCTCCTCCACTCCAAACAACCAACAATTGGCAGAAGCTCTCAAAGCTCAGTTCCAAGAAGTCTTCAACAAGGTTGATGGACTTAAGCAATGGCTTGAGGAAGCACCGGGGTTGCTGTTGGATATAGTGTCTAAGTCCATAACTTTATTTGGTATGTACTTGACCCGACCCGGCATGGTCCATTTGGGTTTCATGGCATTGCAATACTTGGATAGACAAAATGAGAGAAAGTACACTTGTGATTATTAATATATTATAAGTTCTAATATATTAATAATAGTATTATTCAATTAGTATTGATCAAGTATTAATCTAGTATTAACTTGGTGATCAAAGTGAGACTAATTAAATATATAGGGTTGATTATGACAATCATCAATTCTTTTATGGTGAATTAATGATCCATGGTTTATGGGTTTGGTTATAACCATATGGAGCTCCATGGATAGTCCATGGGAGTTACAAACCCATGGGTCATGAGGAATAAAGAGTCATGACAATTAGGGTTTACATTTGTAACTCCTAATTATGACACACTATAAAAGAAACCCTATAGCATGAAAAATGGGCACTAGAGTGTTTCTAGAGAGGGCATAACCGATTTTCAAGTGTAAGAATTATTCTCTCAAGTTATTCCAAGTTTTGTGGTGTTGTGTGAAGCATTTGAGGCACAACATTTGGGGTGCTAGGCTCACAAAGTCTTGAAGGAATCCAAGCAACAACAAGGTATGTATTTCTACTAGTATTATGTTTTATGTAATCCCCATGCCATGCTAGTTAGGAAATGAGGGTGTCCATAACTTGTCCTCAAGTTATGGATAACCAAAAGTCACTTCTTTAAATTGTGATTAAAGAACTAAAGAGGTTTCATAAAATGAAGAGTCTTCATTTTATGAACCATTAAAAACTCATAAGTTACAAATTGAAGAGACTTGGAATAGTTTCAAATCTTGCCCTCAAGTTTTGGAATTTGAAAAGTCTTACACTTTAATACTTTAATTCCAAATTGAACCTTAGATTTTTAAAAAGTTTAAAAATCAACACTTATACTATTATTATAATTTTATTATATAGATATGTATAAGAATATGTCATTCTTACCGTTAGTAGGCCTCATTCACGAAGCCGGTCTATAAGGGGGATATAAGGTTGTTGCCTATAAAATGGTGACTTAATGGGTGTCCACTCTCACCCACCGCTTCCTTGATCGGTGGAGGGTCGTTAACCGAACGGGTATGATACGACTTTAAATACTCATTAAAAGTATAATGAATTATAAAGTAACTATACATTATGAATTCCCAATCTTAGTTACTATAGGAAAATGTGAAATTGGGGCTAGCCCATAAAATTACACTTTGTACCTTACCAAGTCGTTAGTGGAGCGTGTGTGGTTAACCGGCACACTAACATGGACTAGTAAGTGTGGCAAAGGGTAACTTGACTTTATTATAGATCGGTGGAGCGTGTGTGGTTAACCGGCACATCGATTAGGTAATATTGTTGAGGGTACCAAGTCAATTTGTATGGTTATTCACACCTTGTTTGTGATCCTCGGCATCCCAGTCACAAACTTGAGAGGGCACAATCGAGATTCAAACATGCCATTGAAAGTTCAATGTATCTCAAAAGATCTAGGAGTTTCAAATCCAATTAAAAACTTAATTATATTTCGTTTTTATGGTGGAAATTGGTAAATCATCATTTACCTACCTTCAACTATTTTATAATTTGGATTACGGCATCCCTCTTCCAGTTATAAATAGGTTGTTGGGTCCTAGCCTTAATATTTCATATTGGGTGTTATATTAAGGACTTTAAATCAACTAACTTGAATTTCTCCCATTATAGATGTCTAGTTTAGACAGCTATGGTCTTCGCAAATCTTTATGAACAAGCTTCCTAATGAAGATGATATCCCAAATGGCAACCAAGGTGAAAGATCAATCCCTTTGTTGTGCATTAGTGGGACTGGAAATCATACTTCACTTCCTCCACCTCCTCCAATAAATCTCCTTATCCCACAAGTTTCAAGACCTGATAAGTTCTAAGTCACTCAATCCCTATTGGTAAACAAAGTCTATATGTGCTTAGGTCTTGGAGATTAAGTCCCATATTGACAAGCCGGGAGAGCCGGGTGTCGAAGTATCGAGGTAGCTGGCTGTTGACTTGGTTCTTCAGTCACTCCTTGATGACAGATCACGACATGACCCTTAATGATCTTACCTATTTGCTTGATGATGCTGAATCAGCAATGATTTGGAGCATTGGTAAAGCAAAATTTAATTGGAAGATCAACTTCCCAAACTTCCATGGACATTGACAATGGTAACATTGGAGGTCCAGAAAAACTTTTTCTTCCCAATTGAAAGGGTTGGCCATAGTCAACTCAGTTGACCAAATGGTAAAGAGATAGGCTAAGTCTATGTACCGTTTCCAAAGAGTTCATATGTTTCTGTTGCCAAAGGAAGGGCATTGGTTGCGAAGCTGCCAAATTTACCTAAAAGTCTATAAGGATAGTAAAGTCAAATGTTTGACTCTGCTTTAGGTAAAGTCCATTATCTAACTTTATTAAGTTTCTATTCTGAGATTCTTATTGCATGATGTGACTGGGTCACATATTGATGTTTTAAGAATCAAAGAAGAGTGAAGAAACTTAAAGGAAGTATATGCTGATTCTGATCGTGAAGATGGATTTCGATCGCATGGTTCGGTGATCAGAATTTTGAGTTGTTACTTAAAAGTTATGATATATTTCTTAGGAATAGATAACAACAAGTTTTCCATATGGATTGTAAGGATAAGTTTTCCGCAAAGTTTTAAAAATAAAAGAAAATGGTTTTGATTTTATTTTAAGTATCCTTACAATGGCATTTGTGAAAAAGGTTGTTGCTTATATGTTTCCATTGATAAGCAATATGGGTAAATGAATTTGATTCTTTCATTAGTGGCAGTGTCATAATTTACCAAATAAGGAAAGATTCTCATCACCCAAGTTTCAATTGGATAGAAACTTGGAATCATGCAAGTTGTATTGTGTGATGAATGAGAATTTTCATCTTTGGTAAATTAAGACTAATTCCTTGTTCACATTCGCATGTGAGTCAAGCGAAGGACTAAAGGATCGGGTACATTAAGTTGTGCACCAGTCAGGTCCACCACAAAGGTAGATAAGATTATTCGTTATGATTTACTAAAGTTTAGTAAATATGGTTATGCTTACGAGTTTAAGTGTAATTCTGAAACATTGGAAAAGTTTCAATGTATGGCAGAATGAATAAGAAGAATCAAATAAGGCAGAAAGATAAAAGTTTCTACAATCTGAAAGAGATGGGAGAGTACTTGTGTATTTTGTTTTATGATTATCTTAGTGATTATGGAACCATATCACAATTGATCCTCTAAGGACACCTTAGTGTGTTTGTTGCCCGAGGAGAGGAATCGTGAATTGTTGAAATGGTTAAATCAAAATATAATTCATACTTCGTTCCAAAAACAAATCCTGGAGTAATACTCCAAGATTGTAACTTGAGTGACATAGTCTTTAGAAGGTTCATAACACTTGTCAAATGTAGAGTAAGATGTTTCCTATTCTTGTACATTTGAGATTGGTAAGTTGTGATGTTTTGGATAAAACAAAGACCAGCTAAGACCAATAGTGAGAAGTGTTCAACTTGATAAGAATCCGCACTAGCTTTTGAATATTTGTATTGTCAAGAAATGGTTCTTGACAAAGAGAAGTCTTATATGTCAAGACGACAGTGGGAGTCTAAAAGATTCTGAAATAGTTTCAAAAACTAATCAAGAGTTTTGTTAATCACTATCCCACGACTTGAGGTTTGTAACCTATCGTGTTGACATATTCTTATTTCTGTGTCTATTCCAGTTAAAAGTTGATTATGCTTGTGAGTTCTATGAGTTCTCAATTGTTTGCATAACAAACCGGAAGCAATGGTGGGCATTGTGCTACCAGGTGACAAGAAATTAAGATTGAACAAGTTCAGTCTATATGAGTTTGGATTTGTCACTAACCTTGTCTTGTGATTATGGTTATGACAAATTCAAATGGATAGGAACACATACACCATAAAAATCTAAGTGTCATAAGGTTTCTTTTCGATTCATGAAAATGATGGTAAGGAAACTCTTTCACTAAGTAGATTTTGAGTAGATAGCAATTGTGAGAATGACAAAAGGTCTAAACATTATGATTACGACATCCCTCTTCATAATTGTTTAGATACACAAGTGAGCTATCTAAGGAAAGGTGTATGGTTTTGATAAAGTCTTATCAAAGAAATTACGTATCAGAAATCTGAACTTTGGTAGAAAAGTCAATAAAGTGTTGGTTTCTAAAAGTCCAGTTGATCTCTGGATACATGTCAAAGCTAGTGGGAGCATAAGTGTTATGCTTGTAAGATAATAATCATTATGCTAGTGGGAGGATGATGTTAATTATAGAAAACAAAAGTTTCAATTCGCCTTGAAAAAGTTGTTTTGCTATAATTAAGGGAGAGGATTTTGTACTTTACTCCAATTCTACAAGCTTAGATTGAGAATTTAATCTACTTTAGTCAAGAATATATATGAATGTTATGCTGGAACGGTTCAACATAAGGAAATTCTATATATGTTGCGTTCTCAAAATTCGATTATGATTAGGGCATCCCTCTTCATAGTTCGAATTATGGCAAATAAAAAAAATTTATAGCATAAATCATGTCCCATATGCTTTGGGTATAGGTTTGATTACATGTGCTATAATATTCATCCATTCTAAATTTTCCAAATGCCTAGGGCATTAAGATGGAAAAAGGAATAGAACTGGAAATGACTAAAATGATTAAGCAAAGTTGTCGAGGACAATCTGAGGTTTACCAAAGATTGGTTGCTCATGGACAATTAGAAGTATATAGTAAGGACCATATTGACATATTTTGAAAAGAGGCAACTCTTGTTCATAAGTGATGGTCAAAATGGTAATGTGGAATTGTCTCCATGGGTGGAAGTTATTCTTTGAATCTGTGTAAGATTAAAGAACTTAATGCTAAGAAGGATGTTCAAAGGAATGTACTTTGAATTTGAGACTTCATTTCCATGGAATTGTTTTCCATTGGAATACTTTGTAATGTCTGTTGCCAAGTCTTTGTGACTTCTGTGTATAGTCATTACAAGGGGATCATTGCATATAAGTTTAGAATCTAACAGATTACAGTAAATGGCAAGAGTTTGGTATTCTTGCATTTACAACGAGGATTGGAATTGTGAAATGAGCATCATTGGAATATTATCAATTGATCTATATGTAAACATAGTATGCATACTTGGAGTATGGCATAATTGTTGTTTGGAAAAACATAGTGTACATGCTTGGAGCATGGGACAACTAATGTTTTAATTCAAGCATAAAGTTGATTAATCGAAATATAAATAATGAGTAATCAATATGGTGCTTAAATAAAAGGTGTTTTTATTTACACTCAAAGTGTTGGGGCCATATAAGATTAGTATTATTCTTGTGTTTCACTTTGCATGTTTTGACTTCCAGAATAATTATGTTATGGTATATATCATATTATTCAAACCATCCACAGTCAGTCATATGTTGGAAGTAGATATGAATCAAGACTGTCATGAATTTGGCTTGTATGATTTGTCCAAAGTGCTTTAGACAATGCAATGGTTGCTACAACATTCATGAGTACTCATAAGGGCTGAGTATTGGATTCAACCCACGCTCACTTGCATCACTTCATGGAATTTATCTCGAGTGATCGTGAGACGATAATATCATATAAATCTTCAAACCTACAGATATGAGTTGTTGACTATGAGTTGGTTATTCATTGATTGTACGAAAACGCATTGGTAACTCGATGTTATAAAACGTGCCTTTGTGAATAATTCAACAAGTAGTTAGTACAAGCATATCAGTCGAAGTTTATCTGTTCCTTCTAGAAATAGAAGCGATATCTGGGCCCCTCGATGATTTGGTTTTGACTTATGTATCGGGCCCGGTCAGAACCTAATTGATGTGTTCAATTTAGTTCTATGTCGAAACAAATCAGAGATCGAGAAACAAATGCTGGACAATAAGTAAGACCATGTTCCATGTGTTTGTCCGGCTGATATCATGAGAGCAGAGGATTATATGATCACTTATCTTAAATGGCGTATCATCATCATCTCAGTTCCGAGAGACTTTGAAAGAGCTACGATTGCTAGTCGGATTTTGAAGTCATATTTGCAAATATAGTTATTAGACTTATCCAAGTGGGAGACTGTTGGATATAGTGTCTAAGTCCATAACTTTATTTGGTATGTACTTGACCCGACCCGGTATGGTCCATTTGGGTTGCATGGCATTGCAATACTTGGATAGACAAAATGAGAGAAAGTACACTTGTGATTATTAATATATTATAAGTTCTAATATATTAATAATAGTATTATTTAATTAGTATTGATCAAGTATTAATCTAGTATTAATTTGGTGATCAAAGTGAGACTAATTAAATGTATAGGGTTGATTATGACAATCATCAATTCTTTTATGGTGGATTAATGATCCATGGTTTATGGGTTTGGTTATAACCATATGGAGCTCCATGGATAGTCCATGGGAGTTACAAACCCATGGGTCATGAGGAATGAAGAGTCATGACAATTAGGGTTTACATTTGTAACTCCTAATTATGACACACTATAAAAGAAACCCTATAGCATGCAAAATGGGCACTAGAGTGTTTCTAGAGAGGGCATAACCGATTTTCAAGTGTAAGAATTATTCTCTCAAGTTATTCCAAGTTTTGTGGTGTTGTGTGAAGCATTTGAGGCACAACATTTGGGGTGCTAGGCTTACAAAGCCTTGAAGGAATCCAAGCAACAACAAGGTATGTATTTCTACTAGTATTATGTTTTATGTAATCCCCATGCCATGCTAGTTAGGAAATAACCTTGAAAATGAAATTTGCATGTATATAGAGAAAACATAGATTCAAGGTTATTAGGGTTGCATGTACACTTAGGAAGTGTTAGAATGCTCAAAATCCATCAGTTGCATCCCTCAAGAGGGGGAAGTGAAGAAGAAGAAGAAGTCCATCACTCTGATACTTCCATCCATCAGAGTCCCCCCATCATCACTGACAAAATTCCCACCCCGCAGCCTTCATCGCAACCATCTCAACATACTCCATCTCCTCACACTTCACCTCCAAAGGATACTCCCAAAAAGCCAGAGACTCCTCCGCACTTCAAGAACTTGGCTGAAAACATGTCTTCTCCAAGCACCACAGACTCCCCTGCCATCGCTCAAAGGAAGCATGATTGGAAAGCAGCCAAGCTGGCAGAATTAATTTGGAGAGAATGCGGGTTTGACACCATGATGGACGAGTCCTTGATCAATTCTTGGATCAATCCGCACCGCAGGCACCTAGACGAAGATTACAGACTGCACCTCACTTATGCTGAACCCCCTGCTGATGGATACTGGGATATACCAATTTCTCCAAATGCCAAGTACTTCACTGTATTTGAGCAGTTTGACCAAAGCCTTCCAGATCACAAGAGACTGCCAATGGAGTTTGAGAGACTTAGTCTTTTTCACACTAAACATGCCTCCTCCATCGAAAACATATAGTCTAACGATAGACCATCCGCAGTCAAGAACTACAAAGTCCGAAAGTTCATGAAGGTTGACTACATCCAGTATACCCTCACCAGAAGGGAGCACGACTACATCCGCACCCAGGCAGACTTTCCTTGTATGTATCCGGAAGAAATCTTCCTTATTGCCAGGGTGTTCCAAAACAAGTCAGAAAAGCACCCTAAAATGCAGATAGCGCTTGAAAAAGCCAACTCTTTTCTGAGGGATACGGTCTGTGACTTTGCCAAGATACATGCGGATATCTACCCCACCATCTTCAAGAAGCTTGATCTCCAACCGCTTGAACCTGTGCCAATGCCTACCGAAGGCTTCCAAGAAAGATCCCTAGGCGCAACAAACTACCCTGAACTTGGAGTCATATTCAAAAGGAAGACTGACAACGTCAAATATTTCATTCCTATGACTGCCATGCACCGCCTGACCAAGAAACAACTTGACATCTGCCGGACCGCAATTGAAAGATCGAAGCATACTACCGCAGAAGTCAAGTTCGAGATCACAAGAAGAATCACATGGTTGGAAAACGTCAGGAAGTTCTGGTGGATTTTGATCAAGTTCCTCAAACTTGATAGCTGAACCGGAGTTAAAGAGGTCACTTAGGGGGAAATTGTTGAATCATAAAAGTGACCCTCTTGAACTCAGCTACCGCAACCATCTCTCTACTGCAACGGTTCAGCACCCGGAGTCAATCTTGTTCATCAGCAACTGCATCAGCAACCGGAGTCAGCTACCGTAGTCAACTTAGCTAGATTACTTTATTTGTCTTTTATGTAATACACTCTATTATCCAGTATGCCTTGCACGGCTGCTTATAGAGTTGTAATCTAGTGTAGTTTCTAAGTCTCTATAAATAGAGACTTACTCTCTTTGTATTTAATACCGATAACTTATGCATTCTATCTGAATACACATTCTGAAGTTATCTCTCTATCTTTCTTCACTTATCTCTTCTTAATTAAATCATATCATAACTCTGCTGATCATAATCCCTCCTCGGAGCAAGTCTGTAAGACTTAATCACTAAGCTTGATCTTCCTTATTAACTTGGAGTGAATGCATTCCTTGTTATGAATCCGCTTAAGTGTCTTCTTGATATAACAATTGCAGTCATTTCTATTCCTTTACATTTCCGCAACTAACTCTCTAACTATCTAACTATATTATTGTTGAGCTTTTAGATCCTTTGAGATTAACTATTCCGCATTATACTTGTTCTAACTTTTGTTCAAGTGTGTCTCCAAGTTTTTCTCTCAACACTTATTCAACTACTTGTTGAATCACACACAAAAACACGTTTTATAACATCGAGTTACCAATGCATTTTCGTACAATCAATGCACAACCAACTCATAGGCAACAAGTCATATCTCTAGGTTTAAAGACTTATATGATATTACCGTCTCACGATCACTCGAGATAAATGGGTTGATTCCAATACTCAGAACTTATAAGTACTCATGAAGTGTCGTAGCAATACTTTGCAATGTCTTACAACTTGACATCTACAACCAACCTCATGACAGTCTTGATTCATATCTACTTCCAACATATGACCGACTGTGGAAATTTGAATAGTATGTAACAATCAAAACATAATATTCTGGAAGTCAAAACATGCAAAGGAAATTATAGTAAACGATTGACAAAAGATAGCAACACTTTACTCATAAATAAACTCAACTTTTATTCATCATCAAATGTTAATTACACTTTACAAATTTCAATATTATCTAACTACTAAAACTAATATCATCCTTCAGCCCTATGCTCCGAGCATGCTGGAGATGCTTAACCCGACTCAGTCCCTTCGTGAGGGGATCTGTTGGGTTCTCATCCGATGATACCCTCTTTGCACGAGGAGTACTTCTTCTATATGATGTCTGATGAAATGATATTTTATGTCGATGTGTCTGGATCTCTTGTGATCCCTTGGTTCCTTGGCTAAGGCAACTGCACTTTCACTATCACAGAAAATTTCCATAGGCTCCTTTATAGCTGGTACTACTCCAAGGTCTCCAATGAAGTTCTTCAGCCATATTGCCTCCTTTGCTGCCTCGCTAGCTGCTATATACTCTGATTCGCAAGTTGAATCAGCCACTGTCTCCTGCTTGGAACCTTTCCAAGTAATTGCTTCTCCGTTTAAGGTAAAAACCCAGCCCAAATGAGAGCGGAAATTATCCCTATCAGTCTGGAAGCTAGCATCACTATACCCTACAACTCTCAAGTCATCACTCCAACCGAGGGTAAGGACCCAATCCTTAGTCCTCCGCAGGTACTTGAGGATATTCTTTACCGCTATCCAGTGTGCCTTGCCAGGGTTCCCCTGATATCTGCTAACCGTGCTCAAAGCAAAAGCAACATCAGGTCGAGTACAAGTTATAGCATACATGATCGAGCCTACAGCCGAAGCATAAGGTATCCGACTCATTTATGCTATTTCAGCCTCAGTATTCGGACTTTGAGTTTTACTCAATCTGGCATTACACTTGATAGGCAATTCTCCTTTCTTGGAGTCCTGCATGCTGAACCTCTTCAGCACCTTATCCAAGTAGGTACTCTGACTAAGTCCAATTAGTCTTTTACTCCGGTCTCTCAAGATCCTTATCCCTAGAATATAGGCAGCTTCTCCTAGGTCCTTCATAGAGAAACACTTCCCAAGCCAGGACTTAACTTCCTGGAGGGTTGGGATCTCATTGATGGGTTTTCAGCATTCTAACACTCCTATGGTGTACATGCAACCCTAGAAACCTTGGATCTATGTTTGACTAAGATACATGCAAATAATTATTTTTCCAAGGTTCTTATCCTAACAAGCATGGCATGGGATACTTGAATCAAATAAAACTAGTAGAATTACTTACCTTGTAGTAGTAGTTCATAGCTTGGAGTTTGAGTGCCTAGCACCAATATTGTGGATGCCTCAAATGGAAGTTACAAATCTCCACAAACTTGGAAACTTGAGAGAATAGTCACAAACTTCTTGAAATAGGCCCTCTTGGTTTACACACATCAACTAGCGCAATTTCAAGAACAAAGCCTCCTTTATATAGTGTGGTGGATTAGGGTTACATCCATGTAAACCCTAATACCCAAGTCTTTTCATTTCCATGAGATCCATGGGTTAAAGCTCTATGGAGTATCCATGGACTTTCCATGCAAGCCTAGCCCATTCCAAATAAGCATTAGCCCACACTATATAAATACAAGAGCCCATATATAATTAGTCATACTTTTGATCTTTAAATTAATTATAGATCAACACTAATTAAATAATATGATTTTATATTAATATATTAGAACTTATAATATATTAATAAATCATAACTTATACTATTCTCAAAAGATTATCCATAAATTGTTCGGGTGAATTGCAACCGAAATGGACCATGCCGGGTCGGGTTAAGTACATACCAAATATAGTTATGGACTTAGACACTATCTCCAACAGTCTCCTACTTGGATAAGTCTAATAACTATAGTTGCAAGTATGACTTCAGGAACCGATCAGCAATCGTAGCTCTTAAAACTCTGTTGAACTATGAAGCTCCATTTTAGATAAGTGATCATATAATCCTCTGTTCTAGATATCAGCCGGACAAATACATGGAACATGGTCTTGCTTATTGTCCAGTATTTGTTTCCCGATTTCTGATTTGTTTGACATAGAACTTAACTGAACACATCAATTTAGTTCTGACCGGGCCCGATACATAGCTCAAAAAAAATTATCGAGGGGCCCAGATATCGCTTCTAATCCTAGAAGGAACAGATAAACTTCGACTCATATGTTTGCTCTACTACTTGTTGAACTACACACAAAGGCACGGTTTATAACATCGAGTTACCAATGCGTTTTCGTGCAATCAATTCATAACCAACTCATAGGCAACAAATCATATCTCTAGGTTTGAAGACTTATATGATATTACCGTCTCACGATCACTCGAGATAAATTCCATGAAGTGATACAAGTGAGCATGGGTTGAATCCAATACTCAGAACTTATGAGCACTCATGAGTGCTGTAGCCCCGCTTTGTCTAACATCTTAGACCTCTACAAGCCAACCCACGACAGTCTTGATTCATATCTACTTCCAACATATAACCGACTGTGGAGAGTTTGAATAATATGATATAAACCATAACATAATTATTCTGGAAGTCAAAACATGCAAAAAGAAATAATAGTAAACGATTGACAAGAGATAGCAACACTTTACTCATAAATAACAGCTTTTATTTATCATCAAATGTCAATTACATTTTACAAATTTCAAGATTATCTAACTACTAAAACTAATATCATCCTTCAGCCCTATGCTCCGAGCATGATGGAGATGCTTAGCCCGAGTCAGTCCCTTCGTGAGGGGATCTGCTGGGTTCTCATCCGATGATACCCTCTTTGCCACGAGGATTCCTTCTTCTATTCGATGTTTGATGAAGTGATATTTTTTGTCAATGTGTCTCGATCTCCCATGATCTTTTGGTTCCTTGGCTAAGGCAACCGTACTATTGCTGTCACAGAAAATCTCCATTGGCTCCTTTATAGCTGGTACAACTCCAAGGTCTCCGATGAAGTTTGTTAGCCATATAGCCTCCTTTGCTGCCTCGCTTGCTGCTATATACTCTGATTCACAAGTGGAATCAGCCACTGTCTCCTGCTTGGAACTTTTCCAAGTAATTGCCCCTCCGTTTAGAGTAAAGACCCAGCCCGACTGAGAGCGGAAATTATCCCTGTCAGTCTGAAAGCTAGCATCACTGTACCCTACAACTCTCAAGTCCTCACTGCCACCGAGGGTAAGGACCCAATCCTTAGTCCTCCGTAGGTACTTGAGGATATTCTTTATCGCAGTCTAGTGTGCCTTGCCAGGGTTCCCCTGATACCTGCTAACCCTGCTCAAAGCAAAGGCTACATCAGGTCGAGTACATGTCATAACATACATGATCGATCCTACAGCTGAAGCATAAGGTATTCGACTCATTTCTGCTATCTCAGCCTCAGTACTAGGGCTTTGTGTCTTACTCAATCTGGCGTTACTCTGGATGGGTAACTCTCCTTTCTTGGAGTTATGCATGTTGAACCTTTTCAACACTTTGTCCACATAGGTGCTTTGACTAAGTCCAATTAGTCTTTTACTCCTGTTTCTCAAAATCCTTATCCCTAGGATATAGGCAGCTTCTCCAAGGTCCTTCATAGCGAAACACTTCCCAAGCCAGGACTTTACTTCCTGCAGGGTTGGGATGTCATTTCCTATGAGTAGTATGTCATCCACATACAGTACCAAAAAGCTGACTATACTCCCACTAGCCTTGATATAGACATAAGATTCATCTTCACTCCTTGAAAGGCCAAATTCTTTGACTTTCTCATCAAAGCAAAGATTCCATCTGCGAGGTGCCTGTTTTAATCCATAAATGGATTTCTCGAGCTTACACACTCTACTGGGGTACTCTGTACTGATAAAACCCTCTGGCTGAACCATGTAAACATCTTCAGCCAACTTTCCATTAAGGAAAGCGGTTTTGACATCCATTTGCCATATTTCATAATCATGAAATGCAACAATGGCTAACAGAACCCTAATAGACTTAATCTTGGCCACTGGTGAAAAGGTCTCATCATAATCAACTCCCGGAGTTTGAGAATAACCCTTTGCAACAAGTCGTGCCTTATAAGTGTGTACATTACCATCCATGTCGGTCTTCTTCTTGAAGATCCATTTGCACCCAACTATCTTACGATCAGGTACATTGTCAACCAAGTTCCAAACTTGATTGTCATACATGGACTGTATCTCGCTATCCATAGCCTCTTTCCATTTAGCAGCCTCAGGGCCAGCCATGGCTTCCGTGTAGCTGTTAGGCTCATCCAGATTTACCAGTGTGTTATCACTGATAAGTGTCTAACCTTCTGCAGTAATATGAAAACCATAATAATGCTTAGGTGCATTCCGAACTCTGGTGGAACGTCTCAGAGGTATAGATTCTTCAGTCGGCTCAACAGGAGTTTCCTCCTCAGGTTGAGGGCTAGGGTTTGAGGTTCCTTCACCACTTGACTCTTGAATTTCCTCAAGGTCAATTTGCCTCCTACTGTCTCCTTGGCTCATGAATTCTCTCTCTCGAAAGAATCCCCTTCTTGCTACAAAGACCACATTATCACTGGGTCTGTAGAAGATGTAACCAAAGGATTTCTGTGGGTAGCCGATGAAAATACACCTTTCGCTTCGGGGTTCGAGCTTATCGTGAGTCTCGCGTCTCATGAAAGCCTCGCAACCCAAATCTTGATGTGGTCTAGATTGGGAACTTTTCCAGTCCACACCTCGTGAGGTGTTTTGGCAACCTTCTTTGTAGGGACTAGATTAAGGATATGGGCGGCAGTCTCTAAGGCATACCCCAAAAATGAGATTGGTAGCGAAGCTCGACTCATCATGGAACGAACCATGTCCAACAAGTTCCGATTCCGCCTCTCAGCTACACCATTCAACTGTGGTGTCCTAGGAGGTGTCAATTGTGAGACAATCCCACATTCCTTAAGATAGTCAAGGAACTCAGTACTAAGATACTCACCGCCACGATCGGATCGAAGCATCTTAATGTTCCTGCCCAACTGATTCTCCACTTCTTGCTTAAACTCTTTGAATTTCTCAAAGGTTTCTGACTTATGCTTGATTAGGTAGACATATCCATATCTACTAAAATCATCAGTAAAAGTCACATAGAACCGATTAGCATCTCTTGTGGCGGTTCTGAAGGGTCCACACACATCCGTGTGTATGAGGTCCAACAAACCTTCACCCCTAGCACAAGTGCCAGTAAAAGGTGACTTTGTCATTTTACCAAGCAAACAAGATTCACAACTATCATCTGACTTTAGGTCAAATGAATCCAAGACTCCATCATTTTGGAGTTGGCCTATGCGTTTTTGCTTACATGTCCAAGACGACAATGCCATAAGGATGCTTTATCTAAGCTAGTGGAAGAGTTAATACATAATACATTATTTCCTAGATCATCTACAACAGATACAGTTTCATACATGCCATCACAAGGTAATGCTTTAAAATAAAGAACATTATTAAAGAAAGCATCAATACTACCATTATTATTATCAAAATAAAAGGTAAAACCTTGTTTATACAATGAATGAAAAGAAATAACATTTCTTGCCATTTCTGGCGAATAATAACATTTATTCAAATCTAATGTAAACCCACTATTTAGCACTAAGGAATAAACTCCTATCTTGGTGACGCTTTCCTGTTTCCCATGATCAAGTTTATCTTTCCCTACTCCACATTCTCACTTCTTTTTAGTCCCTGCAAATCACAACATATGTGAATACCACAACCTGTATCAAGGACCCATGACTTAGAATGAGGTGAGTTATTAGACAATATAGTGTATATACCTGCATGGTTGGGTTTTACTTTCCCATCCTTCAAATCTTGCTGGTACTTTGGGCAGTTTCGCTTCCAGTGCGACTTTTCATGGCAATAGAAGCATTCATCCTCATTAGGGTTAGCAGAAGGAGTGACAAAACCTTTCTTGGTTTTGCTTGAAGAGGAGCCTTCAAGGTTCTTACCCTTGGTACCCTTAGAAGGGTTCTTTCTCTTCTTCCCTTTGCCATGCCCGATTGCCAAGACATTGGCCGCAGTTGGAGTAGGAGTAGGAGTAGTAATAACTGACTTACCCTTTAGACCACTTTCGGCGGTGTTCAAGAGTCCTTGAAGTTTGCTGAGGGTGACTTATTCCTTGTTCATGTGATATGTCATGCGGAATTGATCATAACACGATGGCAAGGAGTGCAAAATGATGTCTATTGCTAACTCCTCAGGGAAGTTCACATTCAGCTTCAGTAAACGGTCCACATACCTTTGCATTTTCTGCATGTGGCCCGTGATGGGTTCACCATCCTTCATTCGGGTTGTTATCATGGAGGAGATTATTTCATATCGCTCTTGACGAGCACTTTGATGGTAGCGGTCTATCAACTCCTGGTGCATCTCAAAAGGATAATAGTCCTCATAGGACTTTTGGAGCTCGGCTGTCATGGTGGCGATCATGATGCATGCCACTTTTGTAGTATCTCTTTCATGTACCTCATATTCAGCAAGCTCTTCAGGAGTAGCAGTTGGCTCGGGTACCTTCAGCTCCTTGTCGAGAACATATTCTTTGTTCTCATACCGAGTGACCATCCTGATGTATCTGATCCAATCTGTAAAGTTGGACCCATCAAAGATGACTCTCCCACAAAGATTCATGAGAGAGAAGGAGCTAGTAGGGTTTGAGCCAGAAGCATTGTTATTGGAAGACATCTGAAAAGAAGAGGGAATAGATTAGATTAGATATAGAGATAGTCCTTAACAAAACACCCAAATGTAATATTAAGGCTAGGACCCAACACAATATTTTATAACTTAGAAGAGGGATGCCGTAATCTAAGCTATAAGATATTTGAAGGTAGGTGAATGACGATTCTCCAATTTCCACCATGAAAAACGAAATATTTAATTAGGTTTTAATTGGTTTAGAAACTCCTAGATTCTTTGAGATTCATTGAAATTTCTTCAATGACATGTTTCAATCTCGAGTGTGCCCTTCAAGTTTTGTGACTGGGATGCCGAGGATCACAAAACAAGGTGTGAAGTAACCATGCAAATTACTTGGTACCCTTAATGTATTACCCCTCAATCGATGTGCCGGTTAACCACACACGCTCCATCGATACTATGATAAACATTAAGTCACCCTTTACCTACCTTGTTAAGTTCAAGTTAGTGTGCCGATTAACCACACACGCTCCACTAATGACTTAAACAAAGTGTAAAGTGTAATTTCATGGATTAGCACCTTATTCACATTTTCCTAAAATAACTAAGATTGGGAATTCAATAAAGTTTAGTTACTTTAGTATTATCATTATACTTTTAATGAGAATTTATAAGTCCTTGTCCTACCGGTTCGGCTAACGACCCTCCACCGATCAAGGAAGCGGTGGGTGAGAGTGGACACCCATTAAGTTGTCATTTTATAGGCAACAACCTTATACCCCCCTTATAGACCGGCTTCGTGAATGAGGCGTACTAGCGGTAAGACGATTTGATCTTATACATATATAAATATTATTAAACTTATAATATTATAAAGTATAAGGGTTGAATTTTAACTTTTAAAATTCTACGGGTTGGAACTAAAGTTTTTAATATGACTTTACATGTTACAAAACTTTAGGGCATGTTTTGTAAACTTTCAAAACTTTTCATTTCTCATAACTTATGAGTTAATGGTTATTAAAAATGAAGACTCTTCATTTTTTGTAACCTATGTGTTCTTTTAATGGTTATTTATAAATGTGACTTTTGGTTATCCATAACTTAAGAACTAGTTATGGACTCCATTAAAACACATAAAGATCAAGAATTAATCTAATCAATTATTAGCACATAATTTCTATGATCTTCTAAACTCATATGTTTATGAATGTTCATATCAAAAATTTCAAGAATCGTAAGTACATATACAAAACTTGAAATTTTGATACGAGCTTTTGAACAAAACTACGATTTTCAAGTTTTTTTTTTTTTTTTTGCATCAAGTATGAAATAAACAAACCAGGCTCTGATACCATTGATGGGTTTTCAGCATTCTAAGACTCCTATGGTGTACATGCAACCCTAGAAACCTTGGATCTATGTTTGACTATGATACATGCAAATAATTATTTTTCCAAGGTTCTTATCCTAACTAGCATGGCGTGGGATACTTGAATCAAATAAAACTAGTAGAATTACTTACCTTGTAGTAGTAGTTGATTGCTTGGAGTTTGAGAGCCTAGCACCAATAATGTGGATGCCTCAAATGGAAGTCACAAATCTCCACAAACTTGGAAACTTGAGAGAATAGTCACAAACCTCTTGAAATCGGCCCTCTTGGTTTACACACATCAACTAGCGCAATTTCAAGAACCAAAGCCTCCTTTATATAGTGTGGTGGATTAGGGTTACATCCATGTAAACCCTAATACCCATGTCTTTTCATTTCCATGAGATCCATGGATTAAAGCTCCATGGAGTATCCATGGACTTTCCATGCAAGCCTAGCCCATTCCAAATAAGCATTAGCCCACACTATATAAATACAAGAGCCCATATTTAATTAGTCATACTTTTGATCTCTAAATTAATTATAGATCAACACTAATTAAATAATATGATTTTATATTAATATATTAGAACTTATAATATATTAATAAATCATAACTGATACTATTCTAAAAAGATTATCCGTAAATTGTTCGGGTGAAGTGCAACCCAAATGGACCATGCCGGGTCGGGTCAAGTACATACCAAATATAGTTATGGACTTAGACACTATCTCCAACAGTCATTTCCTATGAGTCGTATGTCATCCACATACAATACCAAAAAGCTAACTATACTCCCACTAGCCTTGACATATACACAATATTCATCTTCACTCCTCGAAAAGCCAAACTCTTTGACTTTCTCATCAACGCAAAGATTTGATCTGCGAGGTGCTTGTTTCAATCCATAGATGGATTTATCAAGCTTACACCCTCTGCCTGACTCATGTAAACATCTTCAGCCAACTTTCCATTAAGAAAAGCAGTTTTGACATCCATTTGCCATATTTCATAATCTTGAAATGCAGCAATGGCTAACATAACCCTAATAGACTTAATCTTGGCTACTGGAGAAAAGCTCTCATCATAATCCACTCCCGGAGTTTGAGAGAAGCCCTTTGCAACCAGTCGTGCCTTATAAGTGTGTATATTACCCATCCTACTCGGCGAGTAGGTTCGTGCACTCGGCGAGTAGGAGCCTCAGAATGCAGATTTTCGACTTTTGCTGCTGGAAATGGACTAGAAACATTACCCTAAACTGTTTTGGTGTTTTAAAACTTGTTTTAGTTGGTGTAATGGTTGTTCTAATCCATTTACAATAGCTTATATCAAAATTTCATGCTTTGTATGTGTTCATATAATTCTTGAAACTTTGATGATCATGTTCATGTTCTTATGAATTTAGAAGATGATAGGAATTATTTGCTGAATTGTTTAGGATTAATTCTTGATCATTTATGTGTTTTAATGGAGTCCATAATTTGTCCTCAAGTTATGGATATCCAAAGGTCACTTCTTTTAAACACACACTTAAAACACATAAGTTACATGGAAATGAAGAGTCTTCATTTTTATGAACCTTTAATTCATAAGTTATGAAATGAAAAGTTTTGAATAGTTTCTAAACTTGTCCTCAAGTTTTGGAATTTGTAAAGTTACACACACTTTAATATACTTTAATTCCAAACCCTTAGAGTTTTAAAAGTTAAAATTCAACCCTTATACTATTTATAACATTAATGGTTAATTATTATATATATGTATAAGATCAAAGTCGTCTTACCGCTAGTACGCCTCATTCACGAAGCCAGTCTATAAGGTGGGTATAAGGTTGTTGCCTATAAAATGGCAACTTAATGGGTGTCCACTCTCACCCACCGCTTGCTTGACTGGTGGAGGGTCGTTAGCCGAACGGGTAGGACAAGGACTTATAAATTCTCATTAAAAGTATGATGAATATTATAAAGTAACTAAACCTTATATAAATTCCCAATCTTAGTTACTTTAGGAAAATGTGAATATGGTGCTAACCCATGAAATTCACACTTTGTACCTTACCAAGTCGTTGGTGGAGCGTGTGTGGTTAACCGGCACACTAACTTGGACTAGTAAGGATCACGAAGGGTGACTTAATGTTTATCATAGATCGGTGGAGCGTGTGTGGTTAACCGGCACATTGATTAGGTGATAATATTAAGGGTACCAAGTGAATTTGCATGGTTATTCACACCTTGTTTTGTGATCCTCGGCATCCCAGTCACAAAACTTGAAGGGCACAATCGAGATTGAAACATGCCATTGAAAAGTTCAATGAATCTCAAAGGAATCTAGGAATTTCAAAACCAATTAAACCTAATAATTCATTTCGTTTTCATGGTGGAAATTGGTGAATCGTCATTCACCTACCTTCAAATATATTATAGCTTAGATTACGACATCCCTCTTCTAAGTTATAATATATTGTGTTGGATCCTAGCCTTAATATTACATTTGGGTGTATTATTAAGGATTCGATATATCTAATCTAAACTTGTTTTCTTCTTTTCAGATGTCTTCCGACAACAAAGCTTCGGGCTCTAACCCTACTGGCTCTTTTTCCCTGATGAACCTTTGTGGGAGGGTCATCTTTGATGGTTCCAACTTTATGGATTGGATCCGGAACATCAGGATGGTTACTCGTTACGAGGACAAGGAATATGTCCTCGATAAGGAGCTAAAGGAGCTTGATGAGTCCACTGCTACTCCTGAGGAGGTCGCTGAGTATCAGGCACATGAAAGAGATGCCACCAAGGTGGCATGCATCATGATGGCCACTATGACAGCTGAACTCCAAAAGTCCTATGAGGACTATTACCCTTTTGAGATGCATCAGGATCTGATGGAAAGGTACCATCAGAGTGCTCGTCAAGAGCGGTATGAAATAATCTCATCCATGATCACTACCCGTATGAAGGATAGCGAACCAATCACGAGCCACATGCAGAAAATGCAAAGGTATGTGGACCGTCTAATGAAACTGAATGTGAACTTCCCTGAGGAGTTGGCAATTGATATCATTTTGCACTCCTTGCCATCGTGTTATGATCAATTTCGTATGACATACCACATGAACAAGGAGGAAGTCACACTCAGTAAGCTTCAAGGACTTCTGAAGACTGCCGAAAGTGGTCTTAAGAGTAAGTCGGTTGCTACTCCTACTCCTACTACTACCCCTGTTTTGGCTATCGGGCAAGGCAAAGGTAAAAAGAGGAAGCACCCTTCGAAGGGTACCAAGGGAAAGTCGCTTGAAGGCTCCTCATCTGGAACCAAAGGTGGTTCTATCACTCCTTCTGCCATCCCTAAGGATGCTGAATGCTTCTACTGTCAAAATAAGGGGCACTGGAAGCGAAACTGCCCAAAGTACTTGCAAGATGTCAAGGATGGGAAAGTGAAACCATCCCATGCAGGTATTTACACTATATTGTCTAATAACTCACCATATTCTAATTCTTGGGTTCTTGATACAGGTTGTGGTATTCACATCTGTTGTGACTTGCAGGGCCTAAGAAGAAGTGAGGATGTGGAGCATGGAAAGATAAACTTAATCATGGGGAACAAGAAGGTTGCACATGTTACCAAGATTGGAGTTTATACTTTGTTGCTAGATAGTGGGTTAAAGTTAGATTTGAATAAATGTGTGTACTCGTCTGAAATGGCGAGGAATATTATTTCCTTTCATGCTTTGTACAAACAAGGTTTTACCTTTTCTTTTGATAATGAAGTTGGTAGTATTAATGCTTTCTTAAATAATATTCTTTATTTTAAAGCATTACCTTGTAATGGTGTGTATGAAGCTGTATCGGTTGTAGATAATTTAGGGAATAATGTATTGTGTATTGATTCTTCTACTAGCTTGGATAAAGCATCTTTGTGGCATTGTCGTCTTGGACATGTAAGCAAGAAACGCATAGGCCAGCTCCAAAAGGATGGAGTCTTGGAGTCGTTCGACCTCAAGTCGGATGATAGTTGTGAGTCTTGTCTACTTGGAAAAATGACAAAATCACCCTTCACTGGTACTTGTGCAAGGGGTGAGGGTTTGTTGGACCTTATACATACTGATGTATGTGGACCATTCAAAACCGCCACAAGGGACGCTAATCGCTATTATGTGACTTTTATTGATGATTTTAGTAGATATGGTTATGTCTACTTAATCAAACATAAGTCAGAAACTTTTGAAAGGTTTAAAGAGTTTAAACAGGAAGTAGAAAATCAATTGGGCAGGAACATTAAGATGCTTCGATCCGATCGAGGTGGTGAGTATCTTAGTACTGAGTTCCTCGACTATCTTAAGGAGTGTGGGATTTTCTCACAATTGACACCTCCCAGGACACCACAGCTGAATGGTGTAGCTGAGAGGCGCAATCGAACTTTGTTGGACATGGTTCGCTCTATGATGAGTCGAGCTTTGCTACCAATCTCTTTTTGGGGGTATGCCTTAGAGACTGCCGCCCACATCCTTAATCTAGTCCCTACAAAGAAGGTTGCCAAAACACCTCATGAAATGTGGACTGGGAAAGTTCCCAATCTAGACCATATCAAGATTTGGGGTTGCGAGGATTTCGTGAGGCGCGAAACTCATGACAAGCTCGAACCTCGAAGTGAAAGGTGTATTTTCATCGGCTACCCACAAAAATCCTTTGGTTACCTCTTCTACAGACCCAGTGAGAATGTCGTCTTTGTGGCTAGGAGAGGGGTCTTTTGAGAGAGAGAATTTATAAGCCAAGGAGACAGTGGGAGGCAAATTGACCTTGAAGAAATTCAAGACTCAAATTGTGAAGGAACCTCAAACACTAGCAAACAACTTGAGGAGGAAATTCCTGTTGATCCAACTGACGAGTCTGTACTTCCGAGGCGTTCCACAAGGGTTAGGAACACACCTGAGTTTTATTATGGATTTCATATTACTACGGAAGGTGATACATTTATCAGTGACAGTACACTGGTAAATCTGGATGAACCTAACAGTGTTAAGGAAACCATGGCAGGCCCAGAGTCTGCTAAATGGAAGGAGGCTATGGACAGCGAGATACAGTCCATGTATGACAATCAAGTTTGGAACTTGGTTGACAATGTACCAGGCCGTAAGACAGTCGGGTGCAAATCGATCTTCAAGAAGAAGACCGACATGGATGGGAAGGTGCACACTTATAAGGCTCGACTGGTTGCGAAGGGGTTTACTCAGACTCAGGGTATTGATTATGATGAAACCTTTTCACCAGTAGCAAAGATTAAGTCTATTAGGGTTATGCTAGCCATTGCTGCATTTCATGACTATGAAATATGGCAAATGGATGTCAAAACCGCTTTCCTTAACGGAAAGTTGGCTGAGGATGTTTACATGAATCAGCCAGAAGGTTTTGTCAGTGCAGAGTACCCCAATAGAGTGTGCAAGCTTGAGAAATCCATTTATGGATTGAAACAAGCATCTCGAAGTTGGAATCTTTGTTTCGATGAGAAGGTCAAAGAGTTTGGTTTCTCAAGAAGTGAAGATGAGTCCTGCGTGTATGTTAGAGCTAGTGGGAGTATAATTAGTTTTTTGGTACTGTATGTGGATGACATACTACTCATAGGAAATGACATCCCAACCTTGCAGGAGGTTAAGTCCTGGCTTGGGAAGTGCTTTGCTATGAAGGACCTTGGAGAAGCTACCTATATCCTAGGGATAAGGATATTAAGAGAAAGGAGTAAAAGACTAATTGGACTTAGTCAGAGTATCTACTTGGATAAGGTGTTGAAAAGGTTCAACATGCAAAATTCCAAGAAAGGAGAATTACCGATCCAAAGCAATGCCAAACTGAGCAAGGCTCAGAGCCCGAGTACAGAAGATGAGATAGCTGAGATGAGTCGATTACCTTATGCTTCCGCTGTTGGTTCGATCATGTATGCTATGACTTGTACCCTTCCTGATGTGGCGTTCGCTTTGAGCATGGTCAACAGATATCAGGGGAACCCTGGCAGGGCTCATTGGACTGCGGTAAAGAATATTCTCAAGTACCTGCGGAGGACTAAGGATTGGATCCTTAACCTTGGTGGGAGTGATGACTTGAGAGTAGTAGGGTATAGTGATGCTAGCTTTCAGACTGATAGGGATAACTTCCGCTCTCAGTCGGGCTGGGTCTTTACCTTAAATGGAGGGGCAATCACTTGGAAGAGTTCCAAACAGGAGACTATAGCTGATTCGACTTGTGAATCAGAGTATATAGCAGCGAGTGAAGCGGCAAAGGAGGCGATATGGCTGAGGAACTTCATCGGAGACCTTGGAGTTGTACCAGCTATTAAGGAGCCTATGGAGATTTTCTATGACAGCAATAGTGCGGTTGCCTTAGCCAAGGAACCAAGAGATCATGGCAGATCCCGATACATTGACAGAAAATATCACTTCATAAGACACAAGATAGAAGAGGGACTCCTCGTGGCAAAGAGGGTATCGTCAGATGAGAACCCTGCGGATCCCCTTACGAAGGGACTGACGAGGGTTAAGCATTTGCAGCATGCGAGGCGTATCGGGCTGAGGGACGATATTAGTTTTACAGATTAGATATCCTTTTCTGAAACTTGTAAAATGTAATCGACGTTTGATGATGAATAAAATGTGTGATTTATTTATGAGTAAAGTGTTACTATCATTGTCAATTATTTACTATTGTTTCAGTTTTGCATGTTTTGACTTCCAGAATAATCAATTTATTCAAACCTCCACAATCGGTCATACGTCGGAAGTAGGTATGAATCAAGATTGTCATGAATTGGGTTTGTAGATGGCTAAAGGTGTTTAGACATAGCAATGGTTGCTACAACGTTCATGAGTGCTCATAAGTTATGAGTATTCGAATAAACCCACGCTCACTTGTATCACTTCATGGAATTTATCTCGAGTGATCGTGAGACGGTAATATCATATAAGTCTATAAACCTAGAGATATGAGTTGTTACCTATGAGTTGGTTGTGCATTGATTTCACGTAAACGCATCAGTAACTTGATGTTATAAAATGTCCCTTTGTGTGCAATTCAATAAGTAGTAGAACAAGCATATGAGTCGAAGTTTATCTGTTCCTTCTAGAAATAGAAGCGATATCTGGGCCCCTCGATGATTTTGTGTTGACCCATGTACCGGGCCCGGTCAGAACTAAATTGATGTGTTCAGTTATGTTCTTTGTCAAACAAATCGGAAATCGAGAAACAACTGCTAGACAATAAGTAAGACATTGTTCCATGTATTTGTCCGGCTGATATCATGAGAGCAGAGGATTATATGATCACTTATCTAAAATGGCACTTCATAGTTCACAAGAGTTTTCGAGAGCTACGATTGTCGGTTGGTTCCTGAAGTAATATAGGCAAATACAGTTATTAGACTTATCCAAGTGGGAGTCTGTTGGATAAGGTGTCTAAGTCCATAACTTATTTGGTATATACTTGACCCGACCCGGCATGGTCCATTTGGGTTGCACTTCACCCGAACTTGTTATGGATAATTTTATGAGAGTTGAATACTTACGATTTATTAATATATTATAAGTTATAATATATTAATATAAAGTCATGTTACTTAATTAGTTTTAATCTTGAATTAATTATGAATTAATTTAGTGATTAAAAGGAAGACTAATTAAATCGTGGGCTATTATATTTATATGGTGTGGGCTAACACTCATTTGGAATGGGCTAAGCTTATATGGAAGTCCATGGATGATCCATGGAGCTTTTACCCATGGATCCTTGGAAGAGGAAAAGACATGGGTTATTAGGGTTTCACCCTAACCATGTACACTATATGAACAAGCTTATGTTGCATGAAAAAGACACTAAGTGTGTGTGTAAGTGTGGTGGCCAAAACCAAGAGTTAGAATACTCTCTCATATATTTTCCAAGTTTGGGTGATTTGTGATTTCCATTTGAGGCATTCACATTATTGGTGCTTGGCTCTCAAACTCCAAGGAATCAACAATCAACAAAAGGTATGTAATTCATCTAGTTCCTTTATGGTTAAAAGTACCCCATGCCATGCTAGATAGGTTATAAACCTTGGAAAATAATATTTTGCATGTATCTTAGACAAACATAGATCCAAGGTTTAATAGGGTTGCATGTACACTTAGGAAGTGTTAGAATGCTCTAAACCCTACACATCTAATCTTCATAAGTTCAAGAACATGAATATGAACAATTTCAAGAATCATAAATTACACTTTAAAACTTGTAATTTTGATAATTGCTCTTGTAAATGAATTAGCATAAACATTACACCATCTAAAACAAGTTTTATAACACCAAAACAGTTTAGGGTAATGTTTCTAGTTCATTTCCAGCAGCAAAACTCGAAAAACTGGACACTGCAGCCTCTACTCGTCGAGTGCATGAACAGACTCGACGAGTAGCATGCATTTCTTCATGGACTCGTCGAGTCCCCCCATGGACTCGGCGAGTTCATACGAGCAGTGAACAAAAACTTTGATTTTTTCAAGCATTTTGCATAAATATCAAACAAACTAGCCTAGGCTTTGATACCACTGTTGGGTTTTGAGCATTCTAACACCTCCTAAGTGTACATGCAACCCTAATAACCTTGGATCTATGTTTGTCTAAAATTCATGCAAAGTTGATTTCCAAGGTTAATGATCCTATCTAACATACATGGGGAACACTTTAACTTAAATGTTTGATAGAATAACATACCTTGTTAATGATTGTGATTCCTTGAAACCTTGTGAGCCTAGCACCCCAAGTGTGATGCCTAAAATGCTTCACACGACACCAAATGCTTTGGAGTAAACTTTCAGAGAATGTATAACACTCTAAAAATCGTCCAAGCCCTCAAGTATGCATGTGTTGGATAAGGTGTCTAAGTCCATAACTATTTCTGGTATGTACTTGACCCGACCCAGCATGGTCCATTTGGGTTGCATGGCACCATGCAATTGGATAAACTAAAATGAGAGAAATAACACTTATGGTTTATTAATATATTATAAGTTCTAATATATTAATAATATTATTTAATTAGTTTGATCAAGAATTAATTTAGAATTAATTAAGTGATCAAAATATAACTAATTAAATATATGGGTAGATTATGTAAATCTTCCATATCTTATATAGTGGGCTAAGAGGCTCCATGGATTATCAAGTTGGGTTCCACCGATAGGATGCTCCATGGATGCTCCATGGGAGTTACAAACCCATGGGTCATGGAAATGAAGAGTCATGACACATTAGGGTTTACATGGTGTAAGCCTAGATGTGTCAACACTATATAAGAAACCCATTCTCCACCAAAATTGGCTATACATAAGAAACAAGAGGGCTAGGCCGATTTTAGAAGTGTGTATTCTCTCTAAAGTCATTCCAAAAGCATTTGGTGTTGTGTGAAGCATTTGAGGCATCCCACTTGGGGTGCTAGGCTCACAAGGTTTCAAGGATCATAAGCAACAACAAGGTAAGTTATTCTATCTTTCATGCAAGTTAAAATTTGTTCCCCATGTATACTAGATAGGAATATAACCTTGGAATTCAACTTTGCATGATAATTAGACAAACATAGATCCAAGGTTATTAGGGTTGCATGTACACTTAGGAAGTGTTAGAATGCTCAAAACCCATCAGTGGTATCAGAGCCTAGGTTTGTTTGTTGTTTTTTTTTTGTGTGCAAACAGCTTGAAAAAAAAATCGTTTTTCTGTTTTCTGCTCGTATGAAAGTTTGCACATTTGTTGCTGGAAATGGACTAGAAACATTACCCTAAACTGTTTTGATGTTTTAAAGCTTGTTTTATATGGTGTAATGTTTATGCTAATCCATTAACAATGGCAATTATTAAAATTACAAGTTTTTTTTAAGTGTAATTTTTTATTCTTGAAAGTGTTCATATTCATGTTCTTGAACTTATGAAGATTAGATGATCATAGGAATTGTTTGTAACCTTCATGGTAGTTTAATTCATGATCATAATGTGTTTTAATGGAGTCCATAACTTGTCCTCAAGTTATGGAAAACCAAAAGTCTCACTTTTATTAAAGCCATTAAAAGAACACAATAGTTATAAAAATGAAGAGTCTTCATTTTTATTACTCAATTAATTCATAAGTTATAAGAAATGAAAAGTTTTGGAAGTTTTACAAAACTTGCCCTCAAGTTTTGGAACATGTAAAGTCTTGATTAAAACTTTAGTTCCAACCCTTAGAATTTTAAAAGTTAAAATTCAACCCTTATACTTTATAATATTATAAGTTACTAATATATATATATATGTATAACAACAAGTCGTCTATAAGGGGGGTATAAGGTTGTTGCCTATAAAATGGCAACTTAATGGGTGTCCACTCTCATCCACCGCTTCCTTGATTGGTGGAGGGTCGTTTGCCGAACGGGTAGGACAAGGACTTATAAATTCTCATTAAAAGTATGATGAATATTATAAAGTAACTAAATGCTTTTATTAAATTCCTAATCTTAGTTACTTTAGGAAAATGTGAATAAGGTGCTAATCCATGAAATTACACTTTACACTTTGTTTAAGTCGTTAGTGGAGCTCGTGTGGTTAACCGGCACATTAACTTGGACTTAACAAGGTAGGTAAAGGGTGACTTAAAGTTTATTATAGGTCGGTGGAGCTCGTGTGGTTAACCGGCACATCGATTGAGTAATAAACACTTGAGTGTACCAAGTGATTTGCATGGTTACTTCACACCTCGTTTTGTGATCCTCGGTATCCCAGTCACAAAACTTGGAGGGCACACTCGAGATTGAAACATGCCTTTGAAAAGTTCATTGAATCTCAAAAGAATCTAGGAATTTCTAAGAACCAATTAAAAACCTAATATTTATATTTCGTTTTTCATGGTGGAAATTGGTGAATCGTCATTCACCTACCTTTCAAATATGTTATAGCTTGGATTACGGCATACCTCTTCTAAGTTATAATATATTGTGATTGGATCCTAGCCTTAATATTACATTTGGGTGTTTTATTAAGGACTCTCTTAATATCTAAACTAATCTTGTTCTCTTCTTTTAGATGTCTTCAAACAATGCTGCTTCTGGCTCTAATCCTAATGGCTCCTTTACCCTTATGAACTTGTGTGGGAAAGTCACTTTTGATGGATCCAACTTCAATGAATGGATCAGAAACATCAGGATGATTACCCGCTACGAGGACAAAGAATATGTCCTTGACAAGGAGCTTAAGGAGATTGATGAGACCACTGCAACTCCCCAGGAGATCGCTGACTTCCGGGCACATGAAAGGGATGCTACAAAAGTGGCATGCATCATGTTGGCCACCATGACAGCGGAACTCCAAAAGTCCTATGAGGACTTCTACCCTTTTGAAATGCACCAAGATCTGATGGAAAGATACCTTCAAGGTGCACGACAAGAGAGGTATGAAATCATATGCTCTATCATAACAACCATGATGAAGGACGGGGAATCCGTCACGAGCCACATGCAGAAAATGCAAAGGTATGTGGATTGGTTGCTGAAGCTTAATGTGAACTTCCCTGAGGAGCTTGCAATAGATATCATTTTGCACTCCTTACCATCGTGCTATGATCAATTCCGCATGACATATCACATGAATAAGGAAGAGGTCACACTCAGAAAACTTCAGGGACTCCTCAAGACCATAGAAACAGGTCTTAAGGGTAAGTCAGTTGTTAACACTCCTACTCCAAACTCCGCCCCGGTTTTGGCAATCGGGAAAGGTAGAGGGAAGAAGAGGAAGAGCTCTTCGAAGGGTACCAAGGCTAGGACCCTTGATGGCTCTTCTTCAAGTGGAACCAAGAAAGGTTTTGTCACTCCTTCTTCTGACCCTAAAGAGGCTGAATGCTTCTATTGCCATGAAAAGTCACATTGGAAGCGGAACTGCCCAAAGTACCAGCAAGATGTGAAGGATGGGAAAGTTAAACCCAACCATGCAGGTATTTACACTATCTTATCTAATAACTCACCCCATTCTAACTCTTGGGTCCTTGATACCGGTTGTGGTATTCATATCTGTTCTGATTTGCAGGGACTAAGAAGAAGTGTGAATGTGGAGCATGGAAGAATAAACTTAATCATGGGGAATAGGAAAGCTTTACCTGTCACCAAGATTGGAGTTTATACTTTATCGCTAAATAGTGGGTTTAGTTTAGATTTGAATAAATGTTGTTATTCGCCAGAAATGGCAAGAAATATTATTTCCTTTCATGCATTGTATAAACAAGGTTTCACCTTTTCATTTGATAATGAAGTTGGTTCGATTAATGCTTTCTTTAATAATGTTCTTTATTTTAAAGCATTACCTTGTGATGGTGTGTATGAAACTGTATCTATGGTTGATAACTTAGGAAATAATGTATTGTGTATTGATTCTGTTAATGATAATAACTTGGATAAAGCATCATTATAGCATTGTCATCTTGGACATATAAGCAAGAAACGCATAGGCCAACTCCAAAAGGATGGAGTATTGGAGTCATTTGACCTAAAGTCAGATGATAGTTGCGAATCATGCTTACTTGGAAAAATGACAAACTCACCCTTCACAGGTTCTTGTGAGAGGGGTGAAGGTTTGTTGGATCTTATACACACGGATGTTTGTGGACCCTTCAAACATGCCACAAGGGATGCTAATCGTTATTATTTGACTTTTACTGATGATTACAGTAGATATGGATATGTCTACTTAATCAAGCATAAGTCAGAGACTTTTGAGAGGTTTAAAGAGTTTAAACAGGAAGTCGAGAATCAATTGGGCAAGAACATTAAGATGCTTCGATCCGATCGAGGTGGTGAGTATCTTAGTTCAGAGTTCCTCGACTATCTTAGGGAATGTGGGATTGTCTCACAATTGACACCTCCCAGGACACCGCAGTTGAATGGTGTAGCTGAGAGGCGTAATCGAACCTTGTTGGATATGGTTCTTTCCATGATGAGTCGAGCTTCGCTACCAATCTCATTTTGGGGGTATGCCTTAGAGACTGCCGCCCATATCCTTAATCTAGTTCCCACAAAGAAAGTTGCCAAAACTTCTCATGAGATGTGGACTGGTAAAGTACCCAAACTAGACCACATTAAGATTTGGGGTTGCGAGGCTTTCGTGAGACGCGAGGCTTTCGTGAGACGCGAGACTCATGATAAGCTCGAACCTCGAAGTGAGAGGTGTATTTTCATCGGCTACCCACAGAAATCCTTTGGTTACCTCTTCTACAGACCTAGTGAGAATGTGGTCTTTGTAGCTAGGAGGGCTTTCTTTCGAGAGAGAGAGTTCATAAGCCTAGGAGACAGTGGGAGGCAAGTTGACCTTGAAGAAATTCAAGAGTCAAGTGGTGAAGGAACTTCAAACCCTAGCACTCAACTTAAGGAGGAAACTCCTGTTGAGCCAATTGACAAGTTTGTACCTCTGAGGCGTTCCACAAGGGTTAGGAATGCACCTGAGCATCACTACGGATTCCATATTACTGCGGAAGGTGATACACTTATCAGTGATGAGACACTGATAGGTCTGGATGAACCTAACAGTTACGCGGAAGCCATGGCAGGCCTTGAGTCAGCCAAGTGGAAAGAGGCAATGGACAGCGAGATACAGTCCATGTATGACAATCAAGTTTGGAACTTGGTTGAGAATGTACCAGGTCGTAAGACTATAGGGTGCAAATGGATCTTGAAGAAGAAGACCGACATGGATGGTAATGTACACACTTATAAGGCACGACTGGTTGCAAAGGGTTTCTCACAAACTCCAGGAGTTGATTATGATGAGACCTTTTCTCCAGTGGCCAAGATTAAGTCTATTAGGGTTCTGTTAGCCATAGCCACATTTCATGACTATGAAATATGGCAAATGGATGTCAAAACCGCTTTCCTTAATGGAAAGTTGGCTGAGGATGTTTACATGAGTCAGCCAGAGAGTTTTGTCAACACAGAGTACCCTAATAGAGTGTGTAAGCTTGAGAAATCCATTTATGGGTTAAAGCAAGCACCTCACAGATGGAATCTTTGCTTTGATGAGAAAGTCAAGGAATTTGGCTTTTCTAGGAGTGAAGATGAATCTTGTGTATATGTCAAGGCTAGTGGGAGTATAGTTAGCTTTTTGGTATTGTATGTGGATGACATACTACTCATAGGAAATGACATCCCAACTCTGCAGGAAGTTAAGTCCTGGCTTGGGAAGTGTTTCTCTATGAAGGACCTAGGAGAAGCTGCCTATATTCTAGGGATAAGGATCTTGAGAGACCGGAGTAAAAGACTAATTGGAATTAGTCAGAGTACTTACTTGAATAAGGTGTATAAGAGATTCGGCATGCAGGACTCCATGAAAGGAGAGTTACCCATCCAGAGTAATGCCAGATTGAGTAAGACATAAAGCCCTAGTACTGAGGCTCAGATAGCAGAAATGAGTCGAATACCTTATGCTTCAGCTGTAGGATCGATCATGTATGCTATGACGTGTACTCGACCTGATGTAGCCTTTGCTTTGAGCATGGTTAGCAGGTATCAGGGGAACCCTGGCAAGGCACACTGGAGTGCGGTAAAGAATATCCTCAAGTACCTACGGAGGACTAAGGACTGGGTCCTTACCCTCGGTGGGAGTGAAGACTTGAGAGTTGTAGGGTATAGTGATGCTAGCTTTCAGACTGATAGGGATAATTTCCGCTCTCAGTCAGGCTGGGTCTTTACCTTAAATGGAGGAACAATTTCTTGGAAGAGTTCCAAGCAAGAGACAGTGGCTGATTCAACTTGTGAATCAGAGTATATAGCAGCTAGCGAGGCAGCAAAGGAGGCGATATGGCTGAAGAACTTCCTTGGAGACCTTGGAGTTGTACCAGCTATTAAAGAGCCAATGGAAATTTTCTGTGATAGTGAAAGTGCAGTTGCCTTAGCCAAGGAACCAAGGGATCACGGGAGATCCAGACACATCGACAGAAAATACCATTTCATCAGACATCGAATATAAGAAGGACTCCTCGTGGCAAAGAGGGTATCATCGGATGAGAATCCAGCAGATCCCCTCACGAAAGGACTGACTCGGGTTAAGCATCTCCAGCATGCTAGGAGCATAGGGCTGAAGGATGATATTAGATTTAGTAGTTAGATAACCTTGAAATTTGTAAAGTGTAATTGACATTAGATGATGAATAAAACGTGTTTTATTTATGAGTAAAGTGTTGCTATCTCTTGTCGATCGTTTACTATATTTCTTTTGCATGTTTTGACTTCCAGAATAATTATGTTTGGTATATCATATTATTCGAACCTCCACAGTCGGTCATATGTCGGAAGTAGGTATGAATCAAGACTGTCATGATTGGTTGCAGAGGTCTAAGTTGTTGGACATGGCTACAACACTCATGAGTGCTCATAAGTTCTGAGCATTGGACTCAACCCACGCTCACTGGAATCACTTCATGAAATTTATCTCGAGTGATCGTGAGACGGTAATATCATATAAGTCTTCAAACCTAGATATATGATTTGTTACTTATGAGTTGGTTATGCATTGATTGTACGAAAACGCATTGGTAACTCGATGTTATAAAACGTGCTCTTGTGTATAATTCAATGAGTAGTAGAACAAACATATGAGTCGAAGTTTATCTGTTCCTTCTTGGATTAGAAGCTGATATCTGGGCCCCTCGATGATTTTGTTTTGACCTATGTACCGGGCCCGGTCAGAACTAAGTTGATGTGTTCAATTGAGTTCTATGTCAAACAAATCGGAAATCGGGAAACAAACTGCTGGACACAAAGTAAGACATTGTTCCATGTATTTGTCCGGCTGATATCTAGAACAGAGGATTATATGATCACTTATCTTAAATGGCGTATCATCATCTTCTCAGTTCCGAGAGACCTTGAAAGAGCTACGATTGCCGATCGGTTCCTGAAGTATTGCAGTTATCGTTATTAGACTTATCCAAGTGGGAGACTGTTGGATAAGGTGTCTAAGTCCATAACTATTTCTGGTATGTACTTGACCCGACCCGGCATGGTCCATTTGGGTTGCATGGCACCATGCAATTGGATAAACTTAAATGAGAGAAATAACACTTATGGTTTATTAATATATTATAAGTTTTAATATATTAATAATATTATTTAATTAGTTTGATCAAGAATTAATTTAGAATTAATTAAGTGATCAAAAGATAACTAAGTAAATATATGGGTAGATTATGTAAATCTTCCATATCTTATATAGTGGGCTAAGAGGCTCCATGGATTATCAAGTTGGGTTCCACCGATAGGATGCTCCATGGGAGTTACAAACCCATGGGTCATGGAAATGAAGAGTCATGACACATTAGGGTTTACATGGTGTAACCCAAGATGTGTCAGCATTATATAAGAAACCCATTCTCCACCAAAATTGGCTATACATAAGAAACAAGAGGGCTAGGCCGATTTTAGAAGTGTGTATTCTCTCTAAAGTCATTCCAAAAGCATTTGGTGTTGTGTGAAGCATTTGAGGCATCACACTTGGGGTGCTAGGCTCACAAGGTTTCAAGGATCATAAGCACCAACAAGGTAAGTTATTCTATCTTTCATGCAAGTTAAAATTTGTTCCCCATGTATGCTAGATAGGAATATAACCTTGGAATTCAACTTTGCATGATAATTAGACAAACATTGATCCAAGGTTATTAGGGTTGCATGTACACTTAGGAAGTGTTAGAATGCTCAAAACCCATCAGCATGTGTAGCCGATTTTGGGAGAAACATGAGCTTTATATAGTGTGTTTCATTAGGGTTAAAACCCTAATGTAACATGACTCGTCATTTCATGATCCATGGGTTAACTCCATGGAGCATCCATGGAGCATCCTATGCGTGGAACCCAACTTGATAATCCATGGAGCCTCGTAGCCCACTATATAAGTTATGGATGATTTACATAATCAACCCATATATTTAATTAGTCATCTTTTGATCACTTAATTAATTCTAAATTAATTCTTGATCAAAACTAATTAAATAATATTATTAATATATTAGAACTTATAACATATTAATAACCCATAAGTATTATTTCTCTCATTTTAGTTTATCCAAATGCATGGCGTCATGCAATCCAAATGGACCATGCCGGGTTGGGTCAAGTACATACCATAAATAGTTAGGGACTTAGACACCTTATCCAACACTACAGATACAGGATGCTGAGGATACCGATTTACTGTGAATCTGAGAGTGTTATAGCGATTTCCCATAATCCTATTCATCACTCTAAGATTAAGCATATTGAACTACAATATCACTTCATTAAAGACCACATTCTGAAAGCTAACATTGAACTAATTTTTGTTAACACTCATGAAGAGATTGCTGATGTATTCACAAAGGCACTTGACTCTACAAAACTCAACAGTTTCTTACAAATGTTAGGAATGATTAATCCGGACCCGCAATTCTTTTTGAATTGATAGGTACCGCATACCATACTTGGTCACCATTGCGGTCCTAGTTGAATATATCTATCATACATAGTTGTAGTATATTTTATGTACCGCATTATATGTTATGTACCGCATGGATGCTCCATGGTGTATTTGAACCCATGGATCCAAGGAAATGGAAAGCCATGACAATTAGGGTTTACACTAATTGTGACTAACTATATAATGATCTTATTATTGAAGAAATCGGCTAGTAGTGTGAAACAAGTGAGGGCAAGCCGATTCTAGAAGAGTTATACTTTCTCTCAAGTTATTCCAAGTGTTCATGATGTTGTGTGAACCATTTGAGGTGTCACACTTGGGGCACTAGGCTCTTGAGCTCCATGGAATCAAGCACCAAACAAGAGGTATGTAATTCTACTAGAATTTATGTTATGTGTACTTTATATTATGCTAGTTAGAACAATACCTTGGAAATTGATATTTGCATGTATAATAGAGAAAAAATAGATCCAAGGTATTTAGGGTTGCATGTACACCATAGGAGTGTTAGAATGCTCATAACCCAACATCAGTTTCTTCTACTGCAGTCATCTAACCATCTACCGCAATGATGAATCCATCCGCAATGAAGTCTTAATCTGCAATGAATGATCAATTCACAATCACATTGATTGAACTTTCAACTACTTCATAAATTCTTAAAACATTGTGTGCTATTTATTGATCCTTCATCAAATAAGAAAAACATTCTCAAAAAACATTCGTTGTGTAGCACATCATCGTTTCAGTTCTTCTTTTCAAATAAACCTTTTGTCAGACGTATTTTAGGTGTGATGCCAACATAAAACAGTTTCCCATAAAAGAAATATTTTTAGCAATTTTTTTCTTAAAACTGTCTTTTCCCCCTTACCCTAAAATGTCAAATCCGTTACAAATTCCACCTTTGTTCAACGGACTATCACCCTCACCACAAGTTCTTCAGACATGGGATATAGGGCCTGACATTTCATTAAATGCCACATTTTTGGAAAATTCAAAAGTAAAAAAGAAACCTCTTCGTTAATAATTTTTGTGCTTGATAATGATTCTTTTATATAAAAAAAAATTCAATGGTTTTTACCTTTAATCGCTTTATTTAGGGTAAAAACAATGATTTTTGAAATTCGCCACTATATAAACAACTTTCTTTTCCCCAAGAAAGCTTTACGCTTTCTGAACCCTCTAAGGCGAACTTCATCTTCTTCACCTTCTTGCACTTCAAACCTTTTCTGCAAGTTCTTCAAATCTTTTTCAAAATGGTGAAATCAGGCCTCTCAAGGAAACAATCGAAGGCCTCAGCATCTGTTCAACCAACTGGTTCCGACTCTGCTACAAGAAACCAGTCGCCTTTAATTGCATCTAGCAATTTTAGGGCAGTCTTCGATGATCAATATGCTTACAATGACTCCATCCGTCTCATGATCAAGCTTATCACCAATCATCCACTGTTTGGACCATTCGACTCATTCACTGATGTGGTTCCCATCTCAACATTGTTTAAATGTGCTTTTCCAGCCTACCGACCCCTCAACAATCTGCAAGAAGTTCATCTGAAGTTGGTGGATGATTCTTTGGTCATCTTGACCAAAGACAAGTTTTTCACTACAATCAACCTACTCATGCATCCGTCGACCAAATATTTCTCACCAAGTATGACGGACATCATCTCCACTCTGTATCAAGTGGGATACCAGAAAAAGCCCAAGGGTATTGGCGAGTTCAAGAAAAACCAGCTTCCTGCGGTATGGCAGTTTGTGTGCCATTTTGTGATCCGCAGTCTATCAGGAAGAACCGGAGGCACTGACAACATGGGCCTCAAGTTACTCGATCTAGTATGGAGCATCTTCACGTGCCACGATGTCAACTACGGCCAAATACTATGGGATGATTTTCTCCAGTACATCCCTTAGGAGAATCCAAAGGAAAACCCAACCGAGCTCACTTTTGCAAGGTTTAGGTCCCTCTACATCTCAGACCTTCATCATGACGCCAAGATCAGCATGGGCAACGACATCAACTTCTTTGTCACTCGTAATCTTAAAAGGTATGCACCCTTTAAAGATTAATCTATATTTGGACCAATCAGATGTTTACCCATTCATATCTTAACTACCGTTGGACTTGATACCAAAGAAGTCGCAGATCATATTGAGGCTACGGAAGGTATTGATCCATACCTTTCTACCCCGCGTCTACCAAGTCAGAATATACTAGCCTCTACTGCACCCAACAATCCACAGCGTACCACAGCTCAATCTTCCACCACTCTATCTCATCTTCCTTTATCTAATAGGCTCAAGTAGTTAGTCTCATCCAAGAAAGGCCCCCGCAGCAAGGCCAAAAACAGTGAAACACCCAAGAAAAACAAAGCACCCAATAAAGCTGAACCAACAAAGAAACGGAAGCTCAGACACGTTGTGTCTTCAGATGATGAATCAGATCACAATCCTTCTCCCGCAATGGAACTTGAAGATGAGTCTGATAATGACTCCGTACCAATAGTTATTCTCAAGAAAAGGAAAACCAAACCCACCTCTAGCCAAATGTATGACCGGATAGATACCTCAGTCTCTCAAAAGGCTCCGGTAGTCCTTAAGGTTGTCGCAGACCCATTTGCTTCAACCATTCCTGACTACTCAGACACTGCAAGTGTGTTTGTTTCATCTAAACGTGGAGACTCACCCCCAGCTAAATCCCAAGAGGATTTAATTGGTTCATCTCGCCCTAAAGTCTCCAGGGCTTCCAGACTGCATTTCTTTGAGGAACAGGAGTTGCGCTCCATTCTAGACCTTGTAATCCAAACACTCGATACACCTTCCCAACTGCAGGGCAATTCTTTAGCCCATGCCAGAACGGAGCCGAGGCCAAAGTTGACCACGGGTCAAGGAGACCGAGGAAGCTCCGGAAATCCTACTCTGCTTACATCTAATATAGGTGGTTTAGGCACGGTGAGAACAAATATGCAAGGATCCGTGAACCCGAGGGACACCTCGGTGCATTTTCAAGGTATTGACGGTTATGATTGAGACAACTCTTGGATCCACTACAAACCAACCGTTCAATCCGCGATCAAGAAGTATGCCGCTTTCTGTAGGGCATTTCAAGCAAGAAAATATCAACAAACCAAACAACTTCACCAAAAGAAAAAGGAAATTCGGATAGTGGCCAAGTATTGGGCGGATGCAATCAACAATGCCAACACCGTAGCCACCATTCTCAAGGTCCAGGAGTGGATGTCCGCAATGGCTGAGGCAATCCGCAACTCTCAACCCATTCATGGAGGTGCAAGTCCATCTCAACCCCCTCCAACTCAAATTGTTAGAGAATCTAAGGATGATGGAACCGCAATTAAAGTCAGTTCCGGACCAACCTTCGGTTTTGACGACATTCACATGAATGAGGTAAACCAACCTGATACCTCTGATGATTTCATGGTTTTTGATGAAGAAGAAGAATCAAGCGGTTCTCAGCACTCAACCTCTAAGCCCAAGGAGAAGAAGAAGAAAAAGAAGGTAGTGGTTTCTCGAAAAGAATTCTTGAGTTTGCAAGATAAGGTCGATCAGATCTTAGTTGCTGTCAAGTCTACTCAACTGTAATCGGAGGACATGCCTGGACCGCAGTCTCTCATTGAACGGATAGAACGCCTTGAAGAAAGAGAAAGTCTAACTGCTAAAATGATCTCTCTTATAGTTTAAATGGGTATTCGAGCCCTGGATACCAACCGAAAAGCTGACCATCAACAATTTATCACAACTGCAGAGCGACTCATCTCTGAAGTATTCGCAATCAAGTCCGAACTTCAATCGATAATTGCGGATCAGTCAACTCAATCAAAGAAGCTTGTGGACAAAACTCATAATGCGTATGAGTCCACCATTTCAGTCCTACAATCAACTATCAACAGCTTACGACGTTCTTGGTCCTCCAACTTTCATGGCCCATAAATCTTGCACTTCACCAAGGAGATCCACAGGTTGCTTTTCAACACCACAATGCCAAACAACCAACAAGTTGCTGATGCACTAAAAGCCCAATTCAACGAAGTTTGTGCAAAGATTTATGGTCTTAAGCAATGGCTTGAGGAAGTACCAGGTGCTCCTCCCTCAAGAGGGGGATGTGAAGGCCATGATTCGGATCGCATTTCTCATCAGCATTCACATCCGCACCAACATCTAAAATCTCCCATCCGAACCAATCTCATCCATCAGCATCCTATCATTCAAGAAAAACTTCCAACTCCACAATCTTCACCGCAACCATCTCCTCAAAAGAGTCCAAGTCATCACTCACCATCACAACAACAAACAATTCAAGAAACTCATCCCTCTCCCGAGCGACCGGTGACTCCCCCTCACTTCAAGAACTTAGCCTCTCATATGTCATCAGAACATCCTTCGACTCCCCCGCAACCAAACATAAGAAAGCTGACTAGAAATCAGCTAAATTTGCTTAGTTGATCTGGAGGGAAAACGGCTTTGACATCACAATGGATGAATCCCTCATCAACTCCTGGATCAATCCACACAGAAGATTACTTAATGATGATTACAAGCCTTACCTCACATATGCTAAACCTCCACATGACGGTTATTGGGACATTCCCATCTATCCCAACGCAAAATACTTCACAGTATTTGAATCTTTTGACTGCAGTCTTCCCGATGATAAGAGGTTGCCCTTTGAATTTGAAAGACTCAACAGATTCCATGCCAAGCATGGGTCTGCAATTGAGAAAATGTGGTCAAGTGACAGGCCCACTGCACTCAAGAACTTCAAGCCCATAAAATTTATGAAAGCAGAGTTCATCCAGTATACTCTCACCAGAAGAAATCAGGACTATCTCCGAACCCAAGCTGACTTTCCTTGCATGAACTCGGAGGAAGTCTTTCTGATAGCAAGGGTTTTTCAAAACAAGTCAGAGAAGTATCCCAAGATGAAGATTGCATTTGAAAGGGCCAACACGTTTTCTAAGAGAAACTGTTTGTGATTTTGCAAAAATTGACGCAGATATTCACACCGCACTTGCTCAGAAGTTTAACCTTCCACATCTTGATCCGGCCCCAATGTTGACTGAAGGTTTTCAACAGAGATCTCTTGGAGCAAGAAACTTCCCAGATCTTGGAGTCATATTCAAACTCAGAGATAATGAAACTAAATATTTAATTCCTATGACTGTCATGCATCGTCTCACCCGGAAGCAACTTGAATTAACTCAAACCGCAGTTCATAAGTCAAAACATACAACGGTTGAAGTCAAGTTTGAGATCTCAAGAAGGATCATCTGGCTAGGAGAAGTTAGGAAGTTCTAGTGGCTTCTCATCAAATTTCTCAAGCTTGATAAAAGAAAGAAAGTTGAAGAGGTCACTTAGAGGGAAATTGTTGAAACATAAAAGTGACCCTCTTAAACTTCATCAAACCGCAGCCATCTCTGATCCGCAACCAATTCCTAATCAGCAATCAATCTCATCCGCAGTCAAGTACCTCAACCGCAGTTATCGTCATCAACACTTAGTCTTAGTCTTTTATCTGTTTTTCTAAATGTAGTTTATTTTATCCAATGTGCCTTGCATGACAACTTTAAACAGAATAGACCTTTCTAATCTTTGAGACTCTATAAATAGAGTTCTCTTATTCTGATGAAATATATACATCTACGCATCTTGAATCTCATATCTCTAGAAATTCATAACTTACTCTCTAATCTCCTTCTTACCCTCTAGGTTTTTCAGAACATAAACTAAAATATAACAGATCTCAATCTCTCCTTTGGAGCAAGTCAGTCTTCACTTAATCACTAAGTTTGATCTCATTTACTAACATGGTTTGAGTGCATTCCTCGTTATGAATCAAGTTAAGTGTATACTTGATATAATACTTGTTGTCATTTATATTTCCTTATATTTCCACACCTAATTCTCTAACTATCTAACTCTAACTTATTATTATTGTTCAACTTTATGATCCTTTGAGTTAAACTTTAATTCAACAATATAAACTTCTTCTAACGTTTGTTCAAGTATGTTGTCAAGTTTTTCTCTCAACAGCTTGCATGGTGCGGGGCATTCGGATTCTATTCCCTCTCAGAGGCCATAAAATTAGAGTCCTCGGGGAAGCCTTCTCTATTCACTTCGTACCCAAAAAGAGGGAATCGAAGCACTATTGCTCCGCTCAAACGTTCCTTTATCCGGGGTTCACATGTGCTTTTCGATACTGTACGGGTGACTTAACACCAACCAAGTTCAAGTTTTTGAACCCTTATCACTAATATGTTCTAAGGCTTACGAGAAAGAAAGTGATTTGTTGCATCTTTTCTTATCTTGAAAAGATCTTAAAAAGAATAGATGTCCCTGTTAGGTTAAATAAACGAGTTTTCTTCTTTATTCTTAGTTTACTCTTAGTAGATTCATTGAATAACTTCTAGTCTTTTTCTATTCTATTTTTATATAAAAGAGTTCCAAGTACCATAGCATCGCTAGTTCAAACTAAGATTATAAAACCTTCAATATAGTTGAATCCTTAGATAAATGTTCCCGGTATTGAGAATCTTTCATAGGAAGAGTTGTCATCTCTATCTTCCATCAACCATTCCCTGTAATCAGTCCTAGGATCCAAGGCACTAATGCTAAGGCTCAGATTTATACCCAGTGTTAGGTTTTGAGCATTCTAACACTCCTAAGTGTACATGCAACCCTAAATACCTTGGATCTACGTTTTCTCTATTATACATGCAAATATGAATATCCAAGGTATTATACTAACTAGCATACAAAACTTTGGTTCATATGAAATATAGCAAGTTAGAATACATACCTCTTTGATGTAGAATGACTCCATGAAGCTCGAGAGCCTAGTGCCCCAAGTGTGACACCTCAAATGGTTCATACAACATCATATGCCCTTGGAATAACATAGAGAGAACTCCACACTTCATGAAAATCGGCTAGCCCTCATGTTCATCCACTAGTGGCTGATTTTCCCAAGAGTATGATCTTTTTGTAGTGTCACAATTAGGTTAAACCCTAATTGTCATGGCTTTCCATTTCCTTGGATCCATGGGTTCAAATACACCATGGAGCATACAAGTATGGATGATTTACACAATCAACCCATATATTTAATTAGTCTTCTTTTGATCACTTAATTAATTCTAAATTAATTCTTGATCAATACTAATTAAATAATACTCTTATTAATATATTAGAACTTATAATATATTAATAAATCTTAAGTGTTATTTCTCTCGTTTTAGTCTATCCAAATGCATGATGCCATGCAACCCAAATGGACCATGCCAAGTCGGGTCAAGTACATACCAAATATAGTTATGGACTTAGACACTAATCCGACAGTCTCCCACTTGGATAAGTCTAAAACTATTATTGCGTATGACTTCAAAACCTAACTGGCAATCGTAGCTATAAGATATTATCGTCTCATGATCACTCGTGATAAAATCCATGAAGTGATTCAAATGAGCGTGGGTTGAATGCAATATTCAGAACTCATGAGCACTCATGAATGTTGTAGCACATCTTGGCTATGTCCCATACCTTGGACATCTACAAACCCGATTCATGACATTTTTGCATTAATACCTACTTCCAACGTATTATCGACTTTGGATGGTTTGAATAACTTAGTCATTCAGAAAGAACGACCTAGTTATTCTGGAAGTCAAAACATGCAAAGTGAAACACAAGAATAATCGAATCTAATATGGTCTCAGATCTTATGAATATAAATAAAACACCTTTTATTTATCACCATATGATTACACATTATTCATTGTATACTGTTTCAGGTATCAACTTTATACTTGAATTAACAACAATAGTTGTCCCATGCTCCAAGTATGTACAGTATGTTTTTCTAAACCCTAGTCATGCCATACACCAAGTATGCATACTATGTTTGTCCAAACATTAGTTATGCCATACACCAAGTATACACACTAAGTTTATCTATGATCTTTACTTTGTGAAATAGATCGATTGAACATAACTCCAATGATTCTCATTTCACAGTCCCGAATCCTTACCGCAAATGCAAGAATACTAAATTCCTGCCATTTTCCAAAATACGTTAGATTTTAAACTTATATAGACTAATCCTCTTGTAATCATTATGCACAAAGTCACAAAGACTTGTCAACAAACATTACAGAGTTTTCCAATGGAGATCAACTCCATGGAAACATCCTTCTTGCATTAAGTTTTCTAATCTTACACAGATTGAATAATTTCCAACTTTGAAACATTTTCATATTCCATTTTGACTATCACTTCTGAATAAGAGTTGCCTCCTTACAGAATATGTCAATATGGTCCTTCCAAAATTCACACTATACTTCCAACTGTCCCTGAGCAACCAATCTTTAATAAACCTTAGATTGTCCTCGACAAATGCTTAATCATTTTAGTCATATCCAGTTCTAGTACTTTTTCCCTCTTAATGCCCAAGGAATTTTGGAAAAATTTAGAGCGGATGAATATTATAGCACATGCAATCGATCCTATATCCGAAGCATAAGGGACACGATTCATGATGTCTCACATAAAGACATGATACCAGACCAGTCTTTTGCTACAATATTTCTATTTCTGTTTGCCAAGTTCTCATAATTCAGATTATGAAAAGGGATGACATAATCATAATCGAATGTTAGAACGCAAATAATGGACCCATATATAGAATTTCCTTATGTTGAGCCATTCCAACACAAAATTCATATATATATATATATATATATATATATATATATATATATATATATATATATATATATATATATGTATGTATATATATATATATATATATATATATATATATCCTTGACTAAAGACGATTAAAACCTCAATCCAAGCTTAAAGAATTGAAATGAATTATAATCTCCTCTCCCTTAATTATAGCAGAACAACTTTTCTACCCCTGCAACTTCACGAATTGAAACTTTTGTTTTCTATAACTAATATTGCTAACTTGCAATCCTTATCATAATTATCATGCTCCCACTAACATGATGATTATTAGCATAACACTTATGCTCCCACTAGCTTTGACATGTACTCAGAAATCAGCTGGACTTCTAGAAATCAATACTTTTATTGACTTTCTTACCAAAGTTCAGATTTCTGATGCGAGATGCTTTGATAAGACTTTATCAAAATCATACATCTTTCCTTAGAAAGCTCACATGTGTGTCTAAACAATTCTTAGTGTTGGATTAGTGTCTAAGTCCATAACTATTTTGGTATGTACTTGACCCGATTATGAGCATGGTTCTTTTGGATTGCCTTCACCATAGCAACTTGTAGGATGAATTAAGGAGAAAGAAGATTAATTATGATTTATTAATATATTATGAGAATAATATATTAAAGGAGAAATCATATTGTTTAATTAATATTAGTCAAGAATTAATTAAGAAATAATTTAGTGGCTAAAAGAGATTAATTAAACTTAGGGGACTGGAACTGTAATTATAAAATAATTGCTATTGGGCGATGGATCACCTAAGAATAATAGGTTGGACGAATTCTATGGGAAGCCCGTTAGGAATTCGTCCAAGGGATATTATAAAGGGGTCCATGGACTGCTTAGGGCTTAAGCAGTCAGATTAGGGTTTCCTATGTTCAAAACCCTAATGGCCTAAGTATATAAGGAACCCTAAGGCTCCAAAAACATGGCTAAGACTCCCTTTAGGGTTTGTAGAAGTTTTTAGCTACCTCCTCTCTTCTCCTTCTTCATCCTTATTGCTTATGGTGTTTGTGACTCCATTAGAGGTGCAACACTTGTGGCACTAAGCTTTCTGAAGCCAATCATAGCAAGGAATAGATTGTTATTGATATATAACAATCAAAGGTATTCTCTAAACCCTAATTTCAGTTATAGTTTATTAGATCTAGGGTTTATGGCTTTGGATGATCCGATTGCATGTTCATTAGATAAACTAGATCCGAAGCATTAAGGTTTGCATGTACACCATAGGAATGATGTAGTGCTCAAAACCCATCAGTGGTATCGGAGCCTACGGTTGTTTGTTAGTGAATTTGATGCTTATTTGATCCGATTGCATGTTCATTAGACAAACTGGGTGACTCGCCGAGTCCATAGTGAACTCGACGAGTCCAAGCCTGACTCGACGAGTCAGAGGGTCAGATGCAGGATTTTTCGGGTTTCTTGCCTATTTTTGCTGTGGGATAATTACCAAAACGTTTTTTATTGATAGAAATCGGATTTTTATGATATTGGGTGATTATCTTTTCCAAAATAAAAGATAATTTCATATTAATTGAATAATTACTTTCTTATATGATTAAATTTAATTATTTGAATTATGTGGTGTATTATCTTGCAAGAAATTGGACTATGTGAAAATTAGATAACCACCAATTAATTGTTAATTGCCTTATTTGATTTTTTTTTTTTTGATCTAGAATGTTCTTGATATAGTTTGAAAAAGTTTCAAATTAACAATTTAGGTTTCATAGTTTAAATTTGAGCTTAATGGTTTTAGTTTTGAAATTTAAATAGTTGAACCATAATGTTTTGAAAAGTTTCAAAACTTTCACTCAAGTTTTGGAATTTAAATTTTTTATTAAAAGTTTAATTTTGAAATATATTTAAATTCTAAATCCTAATGTTTTGAAAAGATTCAAAACTTGCCCTCAAGTTTTGGAATTTAAAAGTTGATTAAAAGATTAATTTTGAAATGTTAAATTCTAAAACCCTAGTATTTTGAAAAGCTCAAATTACACCCTCTTGGTTTTGTTAAGTTAATTAAAAGAGAAAGTTAATAAAACCACCTAGTATTTTAAATGTATAAAATACACCCTAAACTATATATATGTAACATTAAAAGTCTAATATTGTATATATATGAGTAAAGAGTCAGTCTTACCGTTAGTAGGTCTCATTCACGAAGCTGGTCTATAAGGGGTGTTTAAGGAAATTGCCTATAAAATGGCGATTGAATGGGTATCCACTTTTACCCACCGCACTCTTGACTAGTGGAGGGTCGTTAGCCGAACGGGTAGGATAGGATGAAACCTTCCATTATAAGTATAATGAAGTACAAAGTAACTAAACATATTTTACAAATTCCCAAATCATAGTTACTTTAGGCAAAATGTGAAATTGTATGCTAATCCATGGAATTACACTTCGTACCCTTGTTAAACGTTAGTGGAGAGTGTGTGATTAACCGGCACACTAATTTGGGGTTGACATTGGTGGCGGAGGCTGGCTCGATGTTTGTCATAGATCAATGGAGCGTGTGTGGCTAACCGGGACATTGATTTGGTGATAGTAGCATTAAGTGCACCATGTTGACTCGCATGGTTATTCACACCTTGTTTGTGATCCTCGGCATCCCAGTCGCAAACTTGAAGGGCGTAATCGAGATTTAAACATGTCATTGAAAGGTTCAATGAATCTCAAAAGATGTAGGAGTTTTCGATACATTTAAAACTTAAATTCCTTTTCGTTTTTCATGGTGGAAATTGGTAAATCGTCATAGACCTACCTTCAAAAATTCTGCAACTAGATTACGACATCCCTCTTCTAGGTTGTAGAGTATTGTGTTGGATCCTAGCCTTGATGTTTCGTTTGGGTGTTACATCAAGGATTCTTATCAACTTACTTGAATTTTCTCCCGTTTTGTAGATGTCTAAATCTAACAATGGTCTTCCCAAATCCCTTGGAACAAGCTTTCCAAATGAAGATGACGTTCCAGGATACGATCGAGGAACACAAGGTCATGCTTCACTTCCTCCACCTCCTCCTATTGTTCTCCCTGACCCACAAGTTCGAAGGCTTGAAAAGTTCAACCTCACTCAAGCCCTTTCGGCAAGCAAACACGAAGATGAGAAACCTGTGTGTGCACACGTCTTAGAGATGAAGTCGCGCATTGACAGGTTAAGGATGTTGGGTGTCGTTTTTCCAGAGATGTTGGCTGTAGACTGGGTTCTTCAGTCACTTCCCGAATCATATAGTGAGTTCGTAAGAGAGTACTATATGATGGAACACGATGTGACCCTCATTGATCTCACTTATTTGCTTATAGCTGCTGAATCAGCAATGATTTGGCGTGCTGGTCAAGCAAATTTGGTTGGTCAATCAAACTCCCAAACTTCAATGGACACTGGCAACATTGGAAGTCCAGAAAGGACTAAGTCTGTGATTGTCCGATGTAATGTGCCAAAGGAGTCCATTTGCTTTCATTGTCATAAGAAGGGGCATTGGAGACGAAGCTGCCCTGTTTACCTGAGAAATCTAAGAGATGGGAGAGTCAAGATGTATGGCTCTACTTCAGGTAAAATCCACTAGCTAACTCTATAAGTTCCTATTTTTGATTCTTGATACATGATGTGATAAGATTACATTTTGATGTTTTGCAAAATCGAAGAAAAGAGAGGAAGCTTAAGGAAGAAGCGTGCTGAATCTGATCATGAAGAAATGGATTTCGATCGCATGGATTCGAAGATCAGATTTTTGAGCTGCTACTCTAGAGTTAGGATAGATTGCTAAGAAATATGTTATAGCATAGTTTTTAGTTGAATTGCATTGTAAGGATAAATTTTTCCGTAATAAAATAAAATTTGTTTTTGTCTTATTTGTTTATCCTTGCGATGGCATGTATGAAAAATTGATGTTTGAATATTTCTATTATTAGCAATGATGGATTTGATTCTTAAATTAGGTTTTTTGTGGAGATGTCGAGAATTTACCACATAGGGAGAGTTTCTCATCGCCCAAGTTTCAATTGGACAGAAACTTGGAATCATGCAACATGTATTGTATGATGAATAAGAAACTTTATATTTGGAAATTTAAGACTAATTCATTGACAAAGAGTCAAGTGAAGGACTAGGAGATCGAGTACACTAGGTTGTGACTCGATCAACTCCACCACAAGAGTGATAAAATATTCGTCATGATTTACTAAAGTTTAGTAAATATGATTATACTTATAAGATTAAGTGTAATTCCTAGTTGATTGAAAAGGTTTCAATAAATGGCAGAACGAATAAGAAGAATCAAGAAGACAGAAAGATAAAAGTTTCTCTATTCTAAGAAGATGGGAGAGTACTTTTATTATGTTTTATGATAAGTCTTAATGATGAAGAACCATATCTCAATTGATCCTCTAAGTGAGTCTTAGTGCATTTGTATGTCTATGAAGAGGAATTGAGAATTGTGGAAATGGTTAAAATCAAGAAGTCAATCATACTTTGTTCCAATATCGAGTCTTAGAGTCATACTCTAAGATTGAGAATTGAGTGACATGGTTTTAAGAAGGTTTATAACACTCAACAAATGAGGAATTGGAAAAGGTCTTCCTATTCATGAACATTTGAAATTGGTAAGCTGTGCTGTCTTGGATAAGACAAAGACCAACTAGGACCAATTATGTAAAGTGTTTTGTCTTGATAAGGACTAAACAAACTCTTGAATATTCGTTTTGTCTAGGAAAGTTTCCTGATAAGATACTCATATATGTCAAGAATTCAGTGGGAGTCTCAATTGTCTTGAAAAGTTCAAGAGCTGATCAAGAATAAACCAATAGTTAATCACTAGCACATAACTTGAGGTTGGCAACCTATCGTGTTGACATAAATTTTGTTTCTGTGTAATTCCAGACTAAGTCAACTATGCAATATGAGTTCTATGAGTTCTCAATTGGATTGCATAAAGGCAAGGCACCCTGATCAATGGAAAGTACATTTATAGGTAAGGGTGAGCTGCTTAACAACTTGGAAGACGTGGTGGGCATTCGTGCTACCATGAGGCAAGAAATCAAAATTGAACAAGTTCAATCCATATGAGTTGGATTTGTCACAAACATTGTCTTATGATTGTTGTTATGACAAATTCACATGGATAGAAACACATACACTTTAAAATCTAAGTGTCATAAGGTTTCTCTCTTTCATGAAAATGATTGTGAGGAAATGCTTTCACTAAGAGAGATTTTAAGAAGATTGCAATTGTGAAAATTGTATTCTCAAATTCGATTATGATTACGGCATCCCTTTTCATAGTTCGAATTATGAGATTTGGCAATTGGTCTGAACATTTGGGACTTAGTAACATAAGTTCTGAATTTCTTTAGACACACATGTGAGCTTTCTAAGGCAAAGGTGTATGAGTTTAAGAAGCTTGGATAAAGGCTTATCAAAGCATCAGGTATTAGAAATATGAACTGAAGGAATTCAATAAGCATTGTTTTCTGGAAGTTCAGCTTTTTTCTGAATACATGTCAAAGCTAGTGGGAGCATAAGTGTTATGCTTGTATGGTAATAATCATCGTGTTAGTGGGAGCATGATTATTATTTCAAGTATTGCGAGTTAGCAATATTAATTATAGAAAACAAACATTAACTTTGCAAAGTTGTAGGGGTTGAAAAGTTGTTTTGCTATAATCAAGGGAAGGAATATTATACTTCATTTCAAATCTAAAACCTTAGATTGTGGAATTTTAATCAAATATAGTCAAATATATATGAATGTTGTGTTGGAATGGTTCAACATGAGGAAATTCTATATATGGAAAGGATAATTGCATTCTCAAATTCGTTTATGATTACGGCATCCCTCTTCATAGTTCGAATTGTGAGAACATGGCACATAAAATATTATGGCAAAAGACTGATAAAGTATCATGTCTTTATGTGAGACTTTATGCATCGTGTCCCATACACTTCGGGTATAGGATCGATTGCATATGCTGTAATATTTGACCGTTCTAAAATTTTCCGAATGCCTAGGGCATTAAGAGGGAAAAAGGGACTAGAACCGGTTTTGACTAAATAATTGAACAACTGTCAAAGGAAGATCTAAGGTTCGCTGAGGATTTGTCACTTGTGAGCAGTTGGAAGTATAGTAAAGGAAGGACCATGTTGACATTATTATGAATAGATAAGATTCTATTTAGAATGAGTTGTCACATGGCATGTATGGAAATGTTTCCATAAATGGGAGTTCGATTTTAAGAAATATGTCTAGATTAGAAACTTTTATGCGAGAAAAATGTTCAAAGGAATGTACTTTGAGTGAGAGACATCACATCTATAGAATTGTCTTGTAACAATTTCTGATAGAGTACATTGTAATTTCATTGGCCAAGTCTTAGTGACTTTCGTGCTATGACTTTACGAAAGGATCGTTGCGTAAAATGTTAGAATCTAACATATTATAAAAGTGGCAAGAACATTGTGTTCTTACACTAATGATGAGGATTATGGATTGTGAAATGAATTCATTGGAAAAGTTTTGCAATTGATATACTTCACAAAGTATGGGCCGTAGGAAACCAAAGTGTGTATGCTTGGAGCATGGGACAATTGTGGTTATAATTCAAGTACAAAGTTGATTATCGGAAACATTAAACAATCAATAATGAGTAGTCAATATGGTGTTAAATAAAAGTGTTTTATTTACGCTCAAAAGTTTTGGGGCCATATAGGATTGAGTATTATTGTGTTTCACTTTGCATGTTTTGACTTCTAGAATAACTAGGTTATTCAAACATCCAGAGTTGGTCATACGTTGGGAGTAAGTATGAAGGAAGACTTTCATGAATCTGTCTGTAGGTTGTCTAAAGTGTTTAGACATAGCACAAGTTTGATGCAGAGTTCATGAGTGCTCCTGTAATAAGATTAGAGTATTGGATTAAACCCATGCTCACATGAATCACTTCATGGATTTTATCATGAGTGATTGTGAGACGATAATATCTTATATTCTTAAAACCAAGACGTGTGAGTTGTTACTTGCTGATCGGTTGCACATTGATAATAAGTAAATGCACCAGTAACTTGGTGTTATAAAGATTATTGTTGTGTGTGATTCGATGAGTGAGTGCAAGCGAGCATTTGAGTCGAAGTTTATCCATTCCTTTTACCCAAAGTAGGATAAAAGCGATATATGTGGGCCCTCGATGATTTAGTGATGACAAACGTAAATGCTCGGCCGGGCTAGGAATAATTTGATTTGTTCAATTAGTCAGTCGTCATAAATCGGAAATCGGGAAACAACATATAGACTGAGCGAATGATTTCAATCCATGTCTCACGTCTATACGATATCTAGAATAGATGAATATATGATCCCTTATCTAGAGGACACGCTTCTGATAAGATCAGACTTGACAGCGGCTTTTGAAAGCTACAATTGCTGATCAGGTTCTGAAGTTATGCGAATAGTTATTAGACTTATCCAAGTGGGAGACTGTTGGATTAGTGTCTAAGTCTATAACTATTTTGGTATGTACTTGACCCGATTATGAGCATGGTCCTTTTGGGTTGCCTTCACCATAGCAACTTGTAGGATGAATTAAGGAGAAAGAAGATTAATTATGATTTATTAATATATTATGAGAATAATATATTAAAGGAGAAATCATATTGTTTAATTAATATTAGTCAAGAATTAATTTAGTGGCTAAAAGAGATTAATTAAACTTAGGGGACTGGAACTGTAATTATAAGATAATTGCAATTGGGCTATGGATCACCTAAGAATAATAGGTTGGACGAATTCTATGGGAAGCCCGTTAGGAATTCGTCCAAGGGATATTATAAAGGGGTCCATGGACTGCTTAGGGCTTAAGCAGTCAGATTAGGGTTTCCTAAGTTCAAAACCCTAATGGCCTAAGTATATAAGGAACCCTAAGGCTCCAAAAACGTGGCTAAGACTCCCTTTAGGGTTTGTAGACGTTTTTAGCTGCCTCCTCTCTTCCCCTTCTTCATCCTTATTTCTTATGGTGTTTGTGAATCCATTAGAGGTGCAACACTTGAGCCACTAAGCTTTCTGAAGCCAATCACAGCAAGGAATAGATTGTTATTGCTACATAACAATCAAAGGTATTCTCTAAACCCTAATTTCAGTTATAGTTTATTAGATCTAGGGTTTATGGCTTTGGATGATCCGATTGCATGTTCATTAGACAAACTAGATCCGAAGCATTAGGGTTTGCATGTACACCATATGAATGATGTAGTGCTCAAAACCCATCACTTAGAACTATGAAAAGGGATGCCGTAATCATAGTCTCAATTGTTTAGACCTTTTCCATTTCTCACAAGTCCATGTTAGTGTGCCGGTTAACCACACACGCTCCACTAACGACTTTGAGAATGCAAATATAACAATTGCTATCTACTTAAAATCTACTTAGTGAAAGCGTTTCCTCACCATCATTTTCATAAATCGGAGAGAAACCTTATGACACTTAGATTTTATGGTGTATGAGTTCCCATCCATGTGAATTTGTCAAAACCATAATCACAAGACAAGGCTCATGACAAATCCAAACTCATATGGATTTAACTTGTGCAATATTAAATTCTTGCCACCTGGCAGCTCAAGGGCCTGCCATTGCTTCCAAGTAGCTGTGTAATCAATTGAGAACTCTCAGAACTCCTATGCAAAGCCAACTTTAACTGGAATAGGCACAGAAATGTCAACACGATAGGTTATAAACCTCAAGTCGTGTGCTAGTGAAGAACTTCAGGTTTTATTCTTGATTAGTTCTTGGGACTTTCAAGAGCTTTAAGACTCCCATTGTCCTCTTGACATATAAGACTATCTTGCCAAATATTCAAGAGATAGTGCGGATTCTTTATCAAGACACACACTTTACACAATTGGCCTTAGTTGGTCTTTGTTTTATCCAAAACATCACAACTTAACAATTTCAAATGTACAAGAGTAGAAAACATTTTACTCTTACAATTGACTAGTGTTAATAAACCTTTTTTAAGATGTGTCACTCAAGTTACAATCTTGGAGTATGACTCTAAGACTTGTTCTGGAATGAAGTATGATTCATCTTCTCGATTTAACCATTCCAACACTTCATGACTCCTCTTCTTAACCATAAGAATGCACTAAGATGTCCTTAGATAATGAATTGTGATATGGTCTCACAATCATTAAGAATATCATATACATGATACTAAAGTACTCTCCCATCTTTTCAGATTTGATAAACTTTTATCTTTCTGCCTAATTTGATTCTTCTCATTCGTTCTGCCATACATTGAAACTTTTTCCAATGTTACAGAATTATACTTAAACTTGTAAGTATAACCATATTTACTATGCTTTAGTAAATCATGACGAATAGTCTTTGTGGTGGACCTGACCAGTGCACACCCAAGTGTACCCGATCACTTTGTCCTTCACTTGACTCACGTATACATGTGAACAACGAATTAGTCTTAATTTTCCAAAGATGAAAGTTCTCATTCATCATACTATACAACTTGCATGATTCCAAGTTTCGGTCCAATTGAAACTTGGGTGATGAGAATCTTTCCTTATTTGGCAAATTTAGACACTACCACAAATGAAAGAGTCAAATCCACTTTCCAATATTGCTATTACTGGAATCATATAAGCAACAATTTTTCATAAATTCCATTGTAAGGATACTTAAAATAAATAAAATTAAAACATTTTTCTTTTATTTAAAACTTTGCGGAAAAACTTATCCTTACAATCCATATGAAAACCTTGTTGGTATCTATTCCTAAGCAATATATCATAACACTTAAGCAATAGCTCAAAATTCTGATCACCGAACCATGCGATCGAAATCCATCTTCGCGATCAGAATCAACATATACTTCCTTTAAGTTCCTTCACTTTTCTTTGATTCTTAAAACACCAACATGTGACCCAGTCACATCATGTAATAAGAATCTCAAAATAGGAAATTACTAGAGTTAGACAATGGAGTTTACCTGAAGTAGAGTCAAAATTATTGACTTTACTATCCTTATGATTTTTTCAGGTAAATTTGGCAGCTTCGCAACCAATGCACCTTCCTTTGGCAATAGCACCATATGGACCCTTTGGTACTGGTACATGGGACTATCTCAGACTTAGCTTTTCTCTTTACCATTTGGTCAACCGAGTTGACTATGGCCGATCCCTTTCCATTGGGAAGAGAAAGTCTTTTCTAGATATCTAATGTTACCAATTGTCAATGTCCATTGCAGTTTGGGAAGTTAATCTCCGAATCAAATTTGCTTTACTAGTCCTCCAAATCATTATTGATTCAGCAGCATCAAGCAAATAGATAAGATCAATAAGGGTCATGTCATAGTCAGTTTCATAATAGTCCCAAAGGAACTCACTATGTCACTTAGAAAGTGATTGAACATCCAACCTTCTTAAGACTTTGCAACCCACCTCTCCCGGCTTGTCAATATTTGACTTCATCTCCAAGATGTGATCACACATAGACCTTGCTTGCCAATAGGGCTTAAGTGACCTTAAACTTTTCAAGAACTTGTGGTTTAGGGAGAATAATTGGAGGAGGTGAAAGAAGAATGATTTCCATGGGACATCATCTTCATTTAGGAAAGGTTATTCCAAGGAATTTGGGATGATCATAGATGTCTGAACTAGACATCTTTTGGGAGATAATCAAGATAGTTGATTTAAAGTCCTTAATATAACACCCAATATGAAATATTAAGGCTAGGACCCAACACAATACTTTTATAACTTGGAAGAGGGATGCCGTAATCCAAGCTATAAAATATTTGAAGGTAGGCGAATGTCGATTCACCAATTTCCACCATGAAAACGAAATAATTTATAGGTTTTACTTGGATTTGAAACTCCTATATCTTTTTGAGATTCATTGAACTGTTAAATGGCATGTTTCAATCTCGATTGTGCCCTCTCAAATTTTGTGACTGGGATGCCGAGGATCACAAATCGATGTGTCGGTTAACCACACACGCTCCACTGATACTATGATAAATATTAAGTTTCCCTTTGCCTACCTTGTTAAATCCAGGTTAGTGTGTCGGTTACCCATACGCGCTCCACTAACGACTTAAGCAAAGTGCAAAGTGTAATTTCATGGGTTAGCACCAAACTCGCATTTTCCTAAGTAACTAAGATTGGGAATTTATAAAAGGTTTAGTTACTTAGTATTTATCATTAATACTTTTAATGAAGGGAGAATTATAGTCCTTGTCCTAACCATTCGGCTAACGACCCTCCACCAGTCAAGGAAGCGGTGGCTGAGAGTGGACACCTATTAAGCTGCCATTTTATAGGCAACAACCTTATACCCCCCTTATAGACCGGCTTCGTGAATGAGACCTACTAGTGTTAAGACCGACTTGCTCTTATACATATATCTATTATTAACATATAATACTATAGAGTATAAGGGTTGAATTTTAACTTTTAAAATTCTAAGGGCTTAACTTGGAATTAATGTATTCAAGAGGGAAACTTTACAAATTCCAAAACTTAAGGGTTTTGAAACTATTCAAAATTAATTAATTCCATAACTTATGTGTTTAAAGTAGTTTTAATTAAAAAACTCTTCAAGTTCCATAACTTGAGGACAAGTTATGGAAGACTTTAAACTATTAAAAGAATATGACTTTTCTTTATTCATAACCTATGGAAATATTTATGAGTTTTATGAATCTTAAATGTGACTTTTCACATAACTTGAGGACAAGTTACAAAAACACATTTTAGAATCAAGTCTTAGATTAATTTGGATTGAAAACAACAATTTCACATAACTTATCTATTAATCTAAGCAACTCATAAGAACAAGATAATTGGAATCAAACTTTTTCATGTAATTAGCATAACTCTTAAACTAATATAAAACATGAATATATTGGCAATTATCTTTGAAATTGGATTAGCATGAACATTACCACATCAAAAACAAGTTTATAAGTTGAAAAACAACTTTTGGTAATGTTCCTAGTCTAATTCCAGCCAAAAAACACGAAAGCAAGGTGTCAGGGGCCAAAACTCGTAGAGTTCTATAGAGAACTCGTCGAGTTCATGCATTAAACTATGAATTCGTCGAGTTTAATGAAGAAAATCGTCGAGTTTTCTGTCTGGACAGCTTCTTGGCTTCGAAAAATGTATTTGCATCAAGTATAGGTGAAAACAAGCCTTGTCTGTGATACCACTGTTGGGTTTTGAGCATTCTAACACTCCTAAGTGTACATGCAACTCTAAATACCTTGGATCTATGTTTTCTATATTATACATGCAAATATGAATATCCGAGGTATTATACTAACTAGCATATAAAACTTTGGTTCATATGAAATATAACAAGTTAGAATACATACCTCTTTGATGTAGAATGACTCCATTAAGCTCGAGAGCCTAGTGCCCCAAGTGTGACACCTCAAATGGTTCATACAACATCATATGCTCTTGGAATAACTTAGAGAGAACTCCACACTTCATGAAAATCGGCTAGCCCTCATGTTCATCCACTAGTGGTCGATTTTCCCAAGAGTATGATCTTTTTATAGTGTCACAATTAGGTTAAACCCTAATTGTCATGGCTTTCCATTTCCTTGGATGCATGGGTTCAAATACACAATGGAGCATCCATGGAGCATCCTATGGGTTTTATCCCAACTTGATAATCCATGGAGCATTAGCCCACTATACAAGTATGGATGATTTACACAATCGACCCATATATTTAATTAGTCTTCTTTTGATCACTTAATTCATTCTAAATTAATTCTTGATCAATACTAATTAAATAATACTCTTATTAATATATTAGAACTTATAATATATTAATAAACCTTAAGTGTTATTTCTCTGATTTTAGTCTATCCAAATGCATGATGCCATGCAACCCAAATGGACCATGCCAAGTCGGGTCAAGTACATACCAAATATAGTTACGGACTTAGACACTAATCCAACACCCAGAAGAGACTAGACTGCTATTAAGCGGTTAAGGTAGAAGTTCTCAAATCATTAGCTTCGGTGAACATGATCAAATATCTCCTCTTTCATGTTATAAACTAGAACTTGCACGAGGTATCAAATGTATCAACACTTGATTTCACCAACATATATGTATAGTTGTAGATTCCACAAATCTTTTATGTTCTACCCAATAGGCCCCGCTTGCCCAAGCCCAACGGCCAGTTTGAAGAAGGTCCATGAAAAGTAAACGAAATTGTCATGTTCTAGAGGCCGGGACACGCTAGCCAATAAACCCCAAAGAACCAAGGAATGTGTAGCACCTGGTTCCTGGTAAGTATTTTTATCCAAGTATTTTCACATTTTGATCTGGGACTCGGCGAGTTGATGGCCCAACTCGTCGAGTAGAAGCGACTTGGACCCGGGAGTTTAATGACATACTCGACGAGTCGGCGACCAAACTCGACGAGCAGGCCTTGTCTGGACAAAGCCCTAATCTAAGGGATTGCACCCTATTTAAACGTCCTTATGCAGCCTCCATCGCCCCTTTATGCTCCTAGAACACTCCATTCAGAACCCTAATCATTTTGTGAAGATCTTAGCCATTCTTAGTGGATTTTGGTGATTTGTGATCATAAGAAGGAAGGAAAAGACCTGAGGAATCAAGAGAAGACCAAGGGAGTTCAAGTTTGTGTATCATTTATAGTTCCCAGAAGGTATAAAGTCGATACCTTGCTTGTTTATTTGCTAGATCCATTTTTGGGGAGATTTAGGGCTTTTATAAGCCATTCTTGGTGACCAACCATGATTGCAAGCATGGTTGGGGGTTGAGGCTTTAGATCTAGGTCCATGAAGGAGTTACAAGGCAGAAAAGGGCTGCTTTTGCACCCATGGAAGCCCCCATGCAACTTAAGAGTCTCTTTCAGAGCCTTTTAGGCTCAAAGTCCCATGCATGCACGTAAAGTTCGTAACTTTACGTGCTATATCGAGTTTAGGGACCTAGATCTATCATTTGGACAAGAGTTGTACACCAAAAATCGAAGAAATAGACTTGGCAGTATCTACTCGGCGAGTCGTTCTTGGGACTCGGCGAGTCCGAGGTTAGACTCCCTTTTCTGTTATGGGCCAAAGAGACCCGGTTGAGTGTTGGAAATGTTTAGAGGGTCCAGGGGAGTGACCCAACGTATTGGGTTAAGCCATAGTCCCGGAGTTCATAGGACTCGGCGAGTGCATGAGCAGACTCGGCGAGTCCAAGGCAATCTCCCAATATTTGAAGATGAACTCGACGAGTTGTTCTTACAACTCGCCGAGTTTAGGACAGGACTGGTTCATAGGATGAGGATAAACTCGGCGAGTTGTTCATACAACTCGACGAGTCGGATGAAGGATCATTCGATGATTCATATAGAAAGAGAACTCGTCGAGTCATTGCTAAACTCGACGAGTAGAGACGTGGATGAGGACAGTTAAAGGGATAGGGACTCGACGAGTTGGCGGCCCGACTCGGCGAGTCAAGTCAACTGTAAGTTGAAATTGACTTTGGCTTTGACTTGGACTTGGTCAGGGGTAAAATGGTTATTTTACCCTAATAGTAGACATCAGACTCTTATAAAGTGTTTTGTGGGGATTATAGCCGGAGGATTTTCGGAGCAGCAGCAGACAGAGATTTCCCGCGCAGATTATCAGCAGCTACTCGTTTGAGGTGAGTTACCTTCCAGTAGGGGTGGGTCTAAGGCCACAATGCCGGCCCACCAACAGGGTATTTGGTAGATAATTGTCTTTGTGATAATTATCTTGGTATGGTTATGTGATTTGGTCACGAGATATGCCTGTATGATATGCTATGTGCGTTTATGGTAGTAGTAGGGAATAGTCTTTCCCTGACACCGGTGTTTTGGATCGAAGGGTAGGTCAGCACCCAGTATGCCTAACTGTATGATTATATCTTGTTATTGTATGATAGTGGTAATGGGTGAAATAGTCCCTAGTTACCGGTTGAAAGATACCGATGTTAGATACCGGTTGAAAGATACCGACGACAGTTACCGGTTGAAAGATACCGATGTTAGATACCGGTTGAAAGATACCGATGAAGGTTACCGGTTGAAAGATACCGATGATATTGTATGGTATGTGGTATGATGGGGGAACTCACTAAGCTTTGTGCTTACAGTTTCAGTTTTGGTTTCAGTTACCTCTTCGTCCAAGGGGAAGGAGCCGGCGGTGTAGCAGCGTATCACACACACATGGTTTCCGCATTGGGTTTCTGGGATTGTACTCTGACTTTCATTATTTTCGATGTCATGTTTTGATAACACAACAATATGATTTCGTACTTGTTGCTTTATTGACAATGTTTTGGTAAAATGTTTTTATTAATTACTGAATCAAAAATGAAATTTCTGGTCTTGAAATTTGGGATGTTACAAGTTGGTATCAGAGCCCTGGTTTGAGGCATTCAGACACACCCTCGGGGGTGTCTGGACTCAAACCGAGGGACTAAAAGATTTTTACAAAGAAAATGGTTTCTAAAATTTAAATTAAGGAATTTTACGAAAGGAGAAGGTGTGTGATGCGTGCGACCGGCCGAGCTCAAATAAGTTTTCCCCAAGATACTCGTACTTGATATGTTATGTTATATGATTTATGATTCTGAGAACTGCATGCAAGATTAGGGCTAAGGATCTAGGAGGATGCCTTGTATGCCTGATATATTATTCTGAGAACTACATGCTACAATAGGACTAAGGATCTAGGAAGGATGCCTTGAATGCATGTTGTATGAGTTGTAGGCTAGGACTGCTTAGCCAGCGGTAGGATAGCCTGATTAGGTTATGCTTGATGTGGTTACTCGATGCACGAATGCTGCTTGCTTTGTGCTATAGGGGTTCTGGCCAACTTTGACTAACTAGTGAGCGGATATGTAACAGTATCCGTAAGGATTCCTATTGCAGCTGATGGCGGAGAGTAGGTCGGAGAGTGCCCTAGGGAAGCCTAGGATGGGATTGGTGGAAAAAGGGTATTAGTAAAGGGACTTGGTGAAGTCGAATCAATCCTTGAGGAAAGTACGGATAGATGTAGAAGGTAGTATGGGCCCGTACTACTGGAAGAGGAGGATCCGTACTCGAGTCAAGGAGGGCCGAGATGGAACCTGGAAACTTGGAGAGTGTGTGAGACCTCTCGATAGTATGTGTGATCCTAATTTTATGTGTTTATTATCAGCATGGTGACCACACGACATGGAGCAGGAGGTTCAGGATCAGGATCAGGCTCGGGTGCGGGATCCGAGCATGTGGATGATGGGCTATGCAAGTTTATCGCGTCTGAGATCACGAGAGGCATCCTTGATGCGACCCCGATTATTTTCGCGTCGATCAAGGAGGGGATCGTGGAGATGATGGAGGATCGCCTTCGGGCATTCAGGAGTGACCTGGCGTCTAGCCAGATGGGTACGCGCACACTGTCCTTTAAGGACTTCAGAGGGAGTGGTGCGCCGGATTTTCATGGGGTGAAGAACCCTATTGCTGCCAGGAGATGGATCGCAGACATTGAGTATGTGCAGTTGACGAGCTTCTGCCCGGAAGGGTCGAAGGTCCGCAATGCCGCAGGATGTTTGAGGGATAGAGCCAGAGATTTGTGGGAGTTGATTGGTGATATGTTCGGAGCCCCAGCCGTCGAAGCTGTGACGTGGTCAGATTTCGTGACCCGATTCAGGGCTGAGTTTGCACCGGCTGTGGAGTTTCAGCAGCTGGCCAGGGAGTTTTTGGATATGAGACAGACTACGGAGACTATGGCGGAGATCACCGCCAAGTTCCGGGAGAGGGCTTTATTGGTGCCCCAGTATGCGGGAGATGAGGATATGAGGAGCACCCGCTATCACGACATGTTGAGAGCCGATATCAGGGAGCATGTCAGCTTCTCGGCATGTCGGACCCTGGACTCCATGATTGCCAAGGCACGGGAGAGGGAGATCGATTTGGAGCACGTCAGGAAAAGGAAGGCAGAGACTGTACAGGTTACAGGGTTTTAGGGGAAGAAACCCAAGGGATTCGACACGAGGTCGAAGGGCCAGCAGGGCAGGGACCGCTCTGGGAAGTGTGGTCGGTCACATGAGGGAGTTCGCCGCACTGGGCCGGGTTCAGGCTACTATAAGTGCGGCAAGACTGGGCATTTTGGCAGAGATTGTACTGCCCCTGATCCCGCGGTTCAGACATCAGATCTGATTTGCTTTCATTGCAATCAGAGGGGCCATAAAAAGGCCAACTGCCCCAGATTGACGACAGCAGCAGTGGTGCCGGCAGTGGCGCCAACTCCGGCGACGGTGCGGGTTATGGATGGCCGGAAGGTCAAGTTGGAGGCTCCAGTGGTGCGGAGCCGAGCATTTCAGTTGACAGCCGAGGAGGCACGCGCTGCACCCGATGTGGTGACGGGTATGATTTCTCATTTATGCTTTTATTTTATGTCGCTCTGATGTTGATATGTTATGTATGGGCTCTGTTTAGGATCGTTCCATGTGAACGGTATCCCAGTTCAGGTATTGTTTGACTCGGGTGCTACCCGATCATTTGTCTCTCTTGCACTTAGCAAGAAGTTTCCGGAGTCTTCGGGCATGTTGGATTGCCCTCTAGAGGTCGAGATTGCGGACGACCGGTCAGTGCGAGCATCAGAGGTCTACCGAGATTGTGTTTTGAGGCTGTTCGAGGAGCGTTACCTGGTAGATCTGTTTCCCATACCCTTGCGGGGGAACAAGGTTATTATTGGTATGGATTGGTTAAGCCCTAATGGGGCAATGATCGACTGCGCGCAGCAGTCAGTGCAGATTAGGACCCCAAGTGGGGGAGAGTTGGTGGTTTAGGGCGAGAGGCCACAGCGAGGACCAGGTTTATGTTCGGCAGCGAGGGATAGGTGTTACATCCAGCAGGGTTGCGCAGGATATGTCGACTATGTTCTGGATACCCGGGAGGCGGGTAAGGCGATGGTGGGCGATGTGCCCGTGGTGCGAGAGTTTGCGAATGTATTCCCCAAGGAGTTGTCTGGGATACCTCCGGAGAGGCAGGTGGAGTTCAGGATCGACCTAGTCCGGGTGCGGCTCCGATAGCCAAGGCACCGTATCGGTTGGCTCCTCCTGAGATGTGGGAGTTGTCTACACGGCTGCAGGAGCTGTTAGACAAGGGACTCATTAGACCGAGCAGTTCACCCTGGGGAGCCCCGATTTTGTTTGTGAAGAAGAAGGACGGGTCGCATCGGATGTGTATAGATTATCGGGAGCTGAATAAGGTAACGGTGAAGAACCGTTACCCACTTCCAAGGATTGATGAACTCTTTGACCAGCTACAGGGAGCATCTTGGTTCTTCAAGATTGATTTGCGTTCAGGGTATCATCAGATAAGGGTCAGAGAGGATGATGTGCAGAAGACTGTATTTCGGACGCGCTATGGCCATTATGTGTTTGTGGTGATGCCTTTCAGGCTCACCAACGCTTCTGCCGCGTTCATAGATCTCATGAACCGCGTGTGCAGACCGATGTTGGATCAGTCTGTGATAGTTTTTACTGATGATATCTTGGTTTATTCCAAGACGCGATAGCAGCATGAGGAGCACTTGCGGGAGGTTCTGGACACTCTGAGGAAGGAGAGCTTGTATGCTATGTTCTCCAAGTGTGAGTTCTGGTTGCGCGAGGTGCAGTTTCTTGGGCACCTTGTCAACCAGAATGGGATTTCGGTTGACCCGGCCAAGGTGGAGGCCGTGATGAGATGGGAGGTTCCAAGGTCTCCATCCGAGATTCGGAGATTCCTGGGACTGGCAGGCTACTATCGGAGATTCATTCAGGACTTCTCCAAGATAGTCGTGCCCCTGACCAGGCTGACGAGGAAGGCTGTGGTCTTTCGCTGGGGGCCTGAGCCACAAGCTGCGTTTGAGACACTGAGACAGAGATTGTGCGAGGCGTCGATCTTAGCCCTGCCGGAGGGCACGGAGGATTTTTTTGTATACTGCGATGCGTCCATCTCGGGTTTGGGCGTGGTATTGATGCAGAGGGGGCATGTTATTGCTTACGCTTCGAGGCAGCTGAAGCCTCACGAGGCGAATTACCCGACGCTTGATTTGGAGCTGGGGGCTGTTGTTTTCGCCCTCAAGATTTGGCGTCATTACCTTTATGGGTTCGTTGTACCATCTACACGGAACACAAAAGCCTTAGGTATCTCATGGATCAGCCAAATCTGAATATGAGGCAGCGTCGGTGGCTTGATGTGGTAAAGGATTATGATTGTGAGATCCTCTACCAACTGGGGAAGGCCAATGTTGTGGCTGATGCGCTTAGCCGCAAGGCAGCGCCGATCAGGGATATATGTTTGAGGATGACAGTTATGATTCTGATGTTGGAGCAGATTTGAGAGGCCAAGCAGGAGGCCATAAAGGAGGAACATCGGAAGAGCGAGCGAATTGTGGGACATGTTTCCTCCTTCGACTATGGTAGTCGGGGATTGTTGACTCTTCATCGTAGGGTCTGGGTCCCATATCATGGAGGCGTGCGCCAGATATGGATGGAAGAGGCGCACAAATCCAGGTTTTCTATTCATCCCGGGGCGACAAAGATGTATAGGGATCTTCGTCTTGACTATTGGTGGCCCTGTATGAAGAGGGACGTGGCTTGGTTTGTGGAGAGAGGCCCGACCTGCAGAAAGGTCAAGGCTGACCACCAGATACCTCACGGCAAGGTCCAGCCATTGGATATCCCGCTGTGGTAATGGGAAGATATCACGATGGATTTTATCACGATGCTTCCCAGGACCGCGCGAGGAGTCGATTCGATTTGGGTCATCGTGGATCGATTGACCAAGAGCGCCCATTTTATTCCGATTCAGGAGAGTATTTTGGCCGAAAAGTTGGCCGACATCTATATCAGGGAGGTAGTGGCGTGGCACGGGGTGCCAGTTTCAATGATTTCAGATAGGGATGTGCGGTTCACTTCTGGGTTTTTGGAAGAAGTTTCATGATGAGCTGGGTACTCGTCTGCAATTTAGCACCGCCTTTCAACCGCAGACGGATGGTCAGAGCGAGCGGACCATCCAGACTCTGTATGATATGATGCGGGCGTGTGTGTTAGACTTCGGAGGTAGTTGCGATACTTACCTTCTGTTAGCAGAGTTCTCCTATAATAATAGTTATCATGTGAGCATCGACCGTCCTCCTTTCGAGATGTTGTATGGAAGGAAATGCAGAACCCCGATATGCTGGGGAGAGGTTGGGCAGAGGGTCATGGGGAGTACCGAAGTGGTACTCAAGACTGCGGAGAGGATCCATCAGGTGCGGAGTAGGCATCAGACTGCTCAGAGTCGACAGAAAAGTTACGCCGACAAGCGTCGATCGGACCTGGAATTCCAGGTCGGGGACATGGTGCTCCTGAAGGTGTCACCTTGGAAGGGCGTAATTCGTTTCAGGAAGCGGGGCAAGCTGGGTCCCAGGTATATCGGACCTTTCAGGGTTATAGCCCGGGTGGGCAAGGTGGCGTATAGGCTAGATCTGCCAGCTGAACTCAGTCAGATTCGTAGCACCTTTCACGTCTCCCAGCTGTGGAAGTGTCTGGTGGACGATTCAGCAGTGGTGCCTTTGGAGGACATTCAGGTTGATGACAGCCTGAACTACATTGAGCGGCATGTAGCGATCCTCGACCGGAAGTCGCAGGATCTGAGGAACATGAGGGTCGAACTGGTGAAGGTGCAATGGCAGCAGCGGAAGGGCTCGGAGTGGACGTGGGAGCCGGTGGACGAGATGACGGAGCATTACCCAGAGCTTTTTCAGAATTGAGCAGCAGACTTCGCGGACGAAGTCTAAAATAAGTGGGGGAGATTTGCAGCACCCAGTTCCTGGCAAGTATTTTTATCCAAGTATTTTCACATTTTGGTCTAGGACTCGGCAAGTTGATGACCCAACTCGTCGAGTAGAAGCGACTTGGACCCGGGAGTTTAATGACCTACTTGACGAGTCGGCGGCCAGACTCGACGAGTAGGCCCTGTCTGGACAAAACCCTAATCTAAGGGATTGCACCCTATTTAAATGTCCTTATGTAGCCTCCATCACCCCTTTATACTCCTAGAACACTCCATTCAGAACCATAATCATTTTGTGAAGATCTTAGCCATTCTTGGTGGATTTTGGTGATTTGTGATCATAAGAAGGAAGGAAAAGACTTGAGGAATCAAGAGAAGACCAAGGGAGTTCAAGTTTGTGCATCATTTACAGTTCCCAGAAGGTATAAAGTCGATACCTTGCTTGTTCATTTGCTAGATCCCTTTTTGGGGAGATTTAGGGCTTTTATAATCCATTATTGGTGACCAACCATGATTGCAAGCATGGTTGGGGGTTGAGGCTTCAGATCTAGGTCCACGAAGGAGTTACAAGGCAGAAAAGGGTTGCTTTTGCACCCATGGAAGCCCCCATGCAACTTAAGAGTCTCTTTTAGAGCCTTTTAGGCTCAAAGTCCCATGCTTGCACGTAAAGTTCGTAACTTTACGTGCTAGATGAAGTTTAGGGACCTAGATCTATCATTTGGACAAGAGGTGTACACCAGAAATCGAGAAAATAGACTTGAACAGTATCGACTCGGCGAGTCGTTCTTGGGACTCGGCGAGTCTGAGGTTAGACTCCCCTTTTCTGTTATGGGACAAAGTGACCCAGTTGAGTGTTGGAAAGGTTTTGGAGGGTCCAGGGGAGTGACCCAACGTATTGGGTTAAGCCATAGTCCTGGAGTTCATAGGACTCGGCGAGTGAATGAGCAAACTCGGCGAGTCCAAGGCAATCTCCTGACATTTGAAGATGAACTCGACGAGTTCTTCTTACAACTCGGCGAGTCTAGGACAGGACTGGTTCATAGGATGAGGATAAACTCGGCGAGTTGTTCATACAACTCGGCGAGTCGGATGAAGGATCATTCGATGATTCATATAGAAAGAGAACTCGTCGATTCATTGCTAAACTCGACGAGTAGAGACGTGGATGAGGACAGTTAAAGGGATAGGGACTCGACGAGTTGGCGGCCAACTCGGCGAGTCAGGTCAACTGGAAGTTGACTTTGACTTTGGCTTTGACTTGGACTTCGTCAGGAGTAAAATGGTCATTTTACCCTAAGAGTAGACATTAGACTCTGATAAAGTGTTTTGTGGGGATTATAGCCGGAGGATTTCCGAAGCAGCAGCAGACAGAGATTTCCCGCGCAGATTATCAGCAGCTACTCGTTTGAGGTGAGTTACCTTCCAGTAGGGGTGGGTCTAAGGCCACAATGCCGACCCACCAACAGGGTATTTGGTAGATAATTGTCTTTGTGATAATTATCTTGGTATGGTTATGTGATTTGGTCACGAGATATGCCTGTATGATATGCTATGTGCGTTTATGGTAGTAGTAGGGAATAGTCTTTCCCTGACACCGGTCTTTAGGATCGAAGGGTTGGTCAGTACCCAGTATGGCTGACTGTATGATTATATCTTGTTATTGTGTGATAGTGGTAAGGGGTGAAATAGTCCCTACTTACCGGTTGAAAGATACCGATGTTAGACACCGGTTGAAAGATACCGATGACAGTTACCGGTTGAAAGATACCGATGTTAGATACCGGTTGAAAGATACCGATGACGGTTATTGGTTGAAAGATATCGATGATATTGTATGGTATGTGGTATGATGGGGGAACTCACTAAGCTTTGTGCTTACAGTTTCAGTTTTGGTTTCAGGTACCTCTTCGTCCAAGGGGAAGGAGCCGGCAGTGTAGCAGCGTATCACACACACACATGGTTTCCGCATTGGGTTTCTGGGATTGTACTCTGACTTTCATTATTTTCGATGTCATGTTTTGAGAACACAACAATATGATTTCGTACTCGTTGCTTTATTGACAATGTTTTGGTAAAATGTTTTTATTAATTACTGAATCAAAAATGAAATTTTTGGTCTCGAAATTTGGGATGTTACAGAATGGAAGCAGAAGAAGCATTATAAGCTGGCGGATTTACTCATCCTTGGTTGCTGCCTCGTCCCCAAAGCGAGTAGAGAGAACATAAGAGTGTATCACACTCACTTCATCTGAATCATTTTTTTAACAAAAAAATCTAAAATAAAGAAAGATTCCCTGCTATCTATCTGTCCTGCCATAGGTGTTTCTAAGGCTCAAAGTCTAGAGTTCTTTGACGCTCATGGACGGTCTGTGAAGGCTCTGAGAGGTTACCAATACCGAGCCCCTTCCTGCCCGAGGCTGTTCCATACCCCGGAAAAATGAGTGGTACACATTCCTTCCAATAGGAGAGGTTCTTAGTTCTCAACCACCACCGGTAGTAAATTCCTAGAGACAGAACCAGATCGTACAACTTTCACATTCAAGCAAAAGGAATGAGATTAACCTTTTGGCTTGAGCTGGTGAGTAGAAAGGGGTCGATTATCTATCTATGACGCATCAAATCGACTAAGATCAAGAAATCCTGAGTAACGAGATCTATTTTTCACACGAATCAACGAACGACTCATCAGATTCGAACTGACATAGGTGTTTGACCTATCTTCTACCAAAAAGGAGCCGCTTTGGTGACGCGGTTCGGGTGGTGGTGGGGGCGGGGGTTGACATTCGCGGGTTCCATGTCAAGAGAGAAGGACGGGATGGGTGAGGCATATTTGGGGACTAGCAGTTGTTCTAGATGTGGACACCTTTTGTAACATCTGGACTTTCATATGCATTAATGTGTGTTTATCTTCGAGATTTATGGAGTGACTCGACGAGTTGTGAGTCCAACTCGCCGAGTAGGGTCAGGTTGACCACGTGGAATTAATGTGTGGACTCGACGAGTCAGAGAGCTGACTCGCCGAGTAGGTGCTGGGCAGAGAAACCCTAATTTCCTGGGGTTGAGGTCTATATAAGGGAACTTATAGCCTCATTTCCAGCTCACCTTCACTGAGAGTAATCCCTAATGTCTGTTTGAGCTAGAGAGTGTGAAAGGAGCTAATTTTGGGGTCTTTTGGTACATTTCTTTTGAAGAGAAGGTAAGGATTCATCAAGGAACAAGAAGGGGGCCAGTGGATCAGTGTTATTTCGTCCCAGAGCTTCTGGAAAAGGTAAAAAGTTCTCACCTTTGCCCTTGTGGTGATTAGATCTCATGTTTTGATGATTAGGGCTTTCCATCACCTTTTTGTTGAGATATGAGTACATGGAGTCCCTTTCTAGGTCGAGACATCAGATTTGGACCTTATGAGGTCCAGAGGGTCCAACGACTCAAGCTTTATTTAGTCACTTAAAGAGTTATTGTGTTTGGTGCCTTGTTGGAGCATGTATTGGCATTATGAGTCTTATGCCATTTTCAAACATAAAGCTTGCAGCTTTACGTGACAATCGACCCTTAGGATGGTAGATCTGGTGTTTGGAGTGATAGATCTACCTTAAATCGTCTGCATGAGGAATCTGGTTGAAGGGACTCGCCGAGTCCATGGCCTGACTCGACGACTCGGTGAGGGTTTGTCCCGATAAGTTTGATTGTGAGATAATTGGGCGAGTTGGGGGTCAACTCGACGAGTTGAGCTGGACTTTCTTGGGACTTCTGAGGAAACGAGGGAACTCGACGAGTCGCAAGAGTGCTCTCGACGATTCGGGTCAAACATGGATTGTTGACTCGAGTTTGATTTCTGTTGACTTTAGGGTTTGGTCAAAATGACTAATAGAGACCATGGAGGGGTAAAATGGTCTTTTACCCAATTCAATAGTTAGAGAGTGAAAGAATAGCCTTCAGTTATTAGAGTCGTGAAAAAGTGTATTAATTAGAAATATTCATCCTTTGTGATAGGCGGAGGCTAGTTCGAGATTCGGGTGTGAGGTTATTTGTTTGCTGCATGCAAGGTGAGTCTTCTCTCTATACTTTACCTTGAGTGGTATTTATGCGTGACCAGAGGGTCTTACGTGCTTACTTGAGTTATGCATTTTGTCTGTGTGATATATATGCTATGTTATGTGTTACCGAGATCGGACCGGAGGGTCCAACGAACTGTGAGATCGGAGGGTCCTCACTGAGACCGGACCAGAGGGTCCAACGAGCTATGGGACTGGAGGGTCCCACTGAGACACATAGACCGGAGGGTCTTACCAAGTTATAGCCTCGAGTGGCTAATATGTTGTATGTGGTATTTTGGGGAACTCACTAAGCTTCGTGCTTACCGTGTTATGTGTTATGTGTTTCAGGTTCTTACCAAGATCACGAGAAGGCACCGGCTTGATTGTACACACCAGAGAAAGATTTATGTGTGAGGATCCTGGATTACTAAATAAATAATTATGGAGTGCGTTTTGTGAATTAATTAAATGGGATTTTTGTGAAATGTGTTATGAGAATTATGTGATTTTAGATAAAAATTTGTTTGAAAATTTATGGTGTTACAAGTTGGTATCAGAGCCATGGTTTTAGGGATTCGGATGCACCTTCGGGTATGTCTGGACTCAAACTGAGTATTTGAGAAAATTTTCTAGAGAAATGACTGTTCTAAAACGAGTAAGAGTTTGTAAGAGAAAAACAAGAAAGAACGGTGTGTACAATCAGCCAGAGCCCGAACGGTGATTTCCCAAAATACCTCAATTTTTTACTTTATGTGATATTTATGCGATATTCATGAGATATTCACGAGATATTAGAGTTGCATGCTAGAGCATAGGCTAGGTATTCCATATTCTAGGACTAGAGTTGCCTGATTTGTGATGCCTTAGCCTAAGAGTGTTGCTATCTGTTATGTGTTTTGAGTATGTGCGGAGTAAGAGTATCTAGCACGAATCACTTAGAGGGAGTTCTGAGTTGAGAGATGATCTAGGAGAGATACCTAGATATGCATTTGAGGAGTTACTGAAAGAGTAGTTAGATGCTCGCATGGGGTAAAGTTTCTTGAGTTCGGTGACACCTGTCGAGCGTGAGTAGAGCAATCAGAGTCGTAACCTAGAGTGGTTTTATGCGCAGTTGGAGATTATTCGATGACCAAATGCTGCTTGCTTCGTGCTTTGTCGAAATCTCGATGATGGGAGTCAGCTACTAACTGAATATGACGATATTCAGGAGGTAGATGGTTGGCGTCATAAAGAGTTGTTCAACAGCTAATGGCAGAGAAGTGAGAGAACCTGGGAAGAGCCTAGGGGGCGACCTTAGTCAGTTCAGTATGCTGATAGAGGAGAGTATTCGCTGGGAAGCGATCGAGTTTAGCTAGATTGGTGATCGAGAAGGTTGAGCAGCTACTTAGGAACTTTGGGATGATCCGTGTAGAAAGTATGGGTAGAGGTGGCAGGTAGTATGGGCCCGTACTACGGAAAGCAGAGGACCCATACTCGATACAGGGAGCATTCCGGAGGTTTTAAGTAGTAGATTGAGAGGCGATAACATGGTTCAAGTACCATGATTTGTAGAAGATTGAGAGGTGGTAACATGGTTCGGGTACCATGATTTGTAGCAGATTGAGAGGTGATGACATGGTTCGAGTACCATGATTTGTAGCAGATTGAGAGGTGGTGACATGGTTCGAGTACCATGATTTGTAGTTGATTGAGAGGTGATAACATGGTTCAAGTACCATGGGTCGTGGCGGTTAGTGCTCCTAGTTTTACTAGTTATCCCGTTGTGATCAGATGTGATAGAAAGTCGGGCCAGAGGGCCTTGTCGAACGAGTTTCAATGGAGCATACTGTAACGACGTGAAAATATAAAACAATTTTTCATTTTCAAAACAAACATAACTCATATATTAATTCTCCAAAGTCTCATAAAAATCAATTTTCATAACAATATCAAATCCCAGAATCTCATATAATTCCTCCATCAGCGTGTACAGATCATGTCGGCGCCTTCCCGCGATCCTCGCTAGTACCTGAAACACATAACACATAACACCGTAAGCATAAATGCTTAGTGAGTTCCCCAAAATACCACATACAATACATATTAGCCACTCGAGGATATAACTCTGTGGGCCCTCTGGTCCTAACTCTATGGACCCTCTGGTCCTAACTTTGTGGACCCTCTGGTCCTAACTCTGAAACTCTGAAACATACATAGCATAAATCACATAGGAATAATGCAGTGTATCACATCATACAAGTAGCATACAAGGTACTCTGTCACACATCTCTAATTACCACTCTAGGTAAAGTATAGTGAGAAGACTCACCTCGTATGATGTCTAGTAAACCCTCGTGCTCGATGTCCCAATCTAGCCTCCTCCTATCAAAATGATAATATCTCTAATTAACACTCTCTTTATGTCCTCATCTCTAAAGAATGGGTAGAAGACCATTCTACCCCTCTCTAACCTTTCTTGAATCAGTCTGACCAAAACCCTAAGGTCAACTGAGGTCAACTCCAGTGAATGGTCCAACTTTGACCAGACTCGTCGAGTGCACTTGGGTGACTCGGCGAGTCCATGCATGTACTCTGAATCCTCCTAAGGCCTCACTCGACTCGTCGAGTTAAGCATTCACTCGACGGGTTACTACTGGTCACGAATCACGGGGCAACCCGATTCGACTCGTCGAGTCCTCTTATGGACTCGGCGAGTTTCTTCAATGGAAATACTCAAATGACCTTCTGAGGTCAGATCTGTTCCTCTAACCTATAGATCTGCCCTTCCAACACCCAAAAGTCATGTAAAGGCCCAATCTTTATGTTCATGCAACACTCCTAGGGCTCTATTTGAGGAAATAACTCTAAAAATGGCAACCTAGCTTCACAACTCCTATGGGACTGCATAAAGCTGGATGGTTGGGACTCTCTGGACCTCTCAAGGTCCAGATTTAAAGCCTATTCCACCTTGGGACTTCACATACTCCATATTCCCACTAAAGAAAGGGTAAAGAAACCCTATATTCAAGAGATCTACACAAAACAGAAGGAAGGGGGTCAAAATGTTACCTCAAAGTGAAGCTCTTTGCCTTAATGTCTCTGAATAACAACCTCCTCAGATCCTCCTTGCTGGAACTCTCCTTCTCCTTTGCAAAATCACACCAAATGGCTCAAAATGTCTCTTTCTCTCTCTAGACGCTCAAGCTCCCTAGGGTTCTTTCTCTTGGAAGGGCAGCCGCAAATGAAGGCTATAAAGGCCTTAAATAGGGCACATGCCCAAAGATTTAGGGTTTCTGCCAACAGCACGGACTCGTCGAGTCCACTCATCTACTCGTCGAGTCCACTCATTAATCCGAGTCATGAGTCGCGATCCTACTCGACGAGTCTAGGCGTCAACTCGTCGAGTCGCTCTTCTCATCACAAAATAAATATTTAAATTATGATACCTGGAAATCCGGATGTTACAATTCTCCCCCACTAGAATTGGACTTCGCCCTCGAAGTGTTACTCTACAAACAGCTATGGAGGCTGCTCCGGCATCTCCATCTCCGGCTCCCAGCTCAGCTCGAACCCTCTCTGATGTTTCCACTGGACCTGAACCAGAGGCACCTCCTTGTTTCTCAGAACCTTGATCTTCCGATCTAAGATCGCGATCGGCCTCTCAATATAATTCAGGCTCGCATCCACCTAGATATCCTCTAGCGGCACTATCGCCGTCTCATCGGCTATACATTTCCTCAACTGGGATACATGGAAGGTGTCATGGATCTGGCTCAACTCCGTAGGTAGCTCTAAACGATATGCTACCTTACCCACTCTCGCGGTCACCCTGAAAGGACCAATGTATTGGGGCCCCAAATTGCCCCTCTTCCTGAATCGGATCACTCCTTTCCAAGGAGATACCTTCAGGAGAACGAAATCTCCAGCCTGGAACTCAAGCTCGGATCGCCGCCTATCGGCATAACTCTTCTGGCGGCTCTGCGCTGTCAGCAACCTCTGTCTGACCTGCTGTATCTGCTCAGTCGTCTTAAGCACTATCTCGGTCTACCCATCACTTTCTGCCCTACCTCTCCCCAACAGATGGGGGTCCTACACCTCCTCCCATACAACAGCTCAAAGGGAGGCATACCAATACTCGAGTGCTGGCTGTTGTTGTAGGAAAACTCAGCCAAAGGTAGGTATGTATCCCAACTTCCACCGAAGTCCATAACATATGCCTGAAGCATGTCCTCGAGCGTCTGAATTGTCCGCTCACTCTGCCCGTCCGTCTGTGGGTGATAAGCGGTGCTGAAGTGCAATCTCGTACCCAAATCCTCATGGAATTTCTTCCAGAACCTGGAAGTGAAACGTACATCTCGGTCCGACACAATTGAGATCGGAACTCCATGCCGTGATACCATCTCTCTCACATATATCTCTGCTAGCCTCTCAGCAGAAGAACACTCACTAATAGCAAGGAAGTGAGCGCTCTTCATCAGCCGATCCACAATCACCCAAATTACATCAACACCCCTCGCGGTCCTCGGCAATTTGGTGATGAAATCCATAGAAATTTCTTCCCACTTCCACTGAGGAAATTCTAGTGGTTGCAACTTACCATGCGGACGCTGGTGCTCGGCCTTAACCCGGCGACAGGTCAAGCACCTCTCTACTGCCCACGCAACATCCCTCTTCATACACAGCCACCAATAATCTCTTTTCAGGTCCAAATACATCTTAGTGGCCCTGGGATGGATCGAGAATCTCGATCTGTGCGCCTCCTCCATCAATATACTACGTGCCCCGCCCATAAACAACACCCAAATTCGACCATGAAAGGTCATAAGCCCCCGACTATCCGTTACAAACTCGGATACCTGCCCAATCACCCGCTCTCTCTTGCAGTGCTCTGGTCTCACAGCCTCTTCCTGGGCCTCACGGATGGTATCCAATACCAGAGTCATCACTGTCATCCTCATGCATATATCTCGAATCGGGGCACTTTCCGCCCTGCGGCTCAGGGCATCGGCTACCACGTTAGCCTTTCCCGGGTGGTATAGGATCTCACAGTCATAATCCTTTACCACATCCAACCATCTCCTCTGGCGCATGTTCAGGTTGGGCTGATCAATCAGATACTTCAAACTCTTGTGGTTCGTGTATATAGTGCACCGAAACACATACAAATAATGGTGCCATATCTTGAGGGCGAACACCACTGCCCCTAACTCCAAATCGTGAGTCGGATACCTCGTCTAATGAGGCTTCAACTGCCTCGATGCGTATGCTATCACGTGCCCTCTCTGCATAAGCACCGCACCTAACCCTGATATAGAGGCATCACAGTATACCACGAAATCCTCCATTCCCTCTGGAAGGGCTAACACCGGGGCTTTGCATAATCTCTGGCGAAGAGTCTCAAACGAGGTCTGCTGCTCTGGACCCCAAGTGGAAGCCACGCCCTTCCGGGTTAATCTGGTGAGAGGGACGGCAATCTTGGAGAAATCTCTGATAAATGTCCGATAGTAACCGGCCAATCCCAAAATACTCCTGATCTCGGTGGGGGATCTCGGTACCTCCCAACTCATAACAGCCTCAATCTTGGCCGGATCCACCAATATCCCATTCTGGTTAACGAGATGTCCCAAGAACTGGACCTCTCGTAACCAGAAATCACACTTGGAGAATTTGGCTTAAAGCCTCTCCGATCTCAAAACCCCAAGGCTCTCCCTCAAATGCTCCTCATGCTGCTCTCTGGATCTTGAATACACTAGAATATCGTCAATGAACACAATCACCGATCGATCTAACATCGGCCTGCACACTCGGTTCATGAGATCTGGTTGCGCGAGGTGCAGTTTCTTGGGCACCTTGTCAACCAGAATGGGATTTCGGTTGACCCGGCCAAGGTGGAGGCCGTGATGAGATGGGAGGTTCCAAGGTCTCCATCCGAGATTCGGAGATTCCTGGGACTGGCAGGCTACTATCGGAGATTCATTCAGGACTTCTCCAAGATAGTCGTGCCCCTGACCAGGCTGACGAGGAAGGCTGTGGTCTTTCGCTGGGGGCCTGAGCCACAAGCTGCGTTTGAGACACTGAGACAGAGATTGTGCGAGGCGTCGATCTTAGCCCTGCCGGAGGGCACGGAGGATTTTTTTGTATACTGCGATGCGTCCATCTCGGGTTTGGGCGTGGTATTGATGCAGAGGGGGCATGTTATTGCTTACGCTTCGAGGCAGCTGAAGCCTCACGAGGCGAATTACCCGACGCTTGATTTGGAGCTGGGGGCTGTTGTTTTCGCCCTCAAGATTTGGCGTCATTACCTTTATGGGTTCGGTGTACCATCTACACGGAACACAAAAGCCTTAGGTATCTCATGGATCAGCCAAATCTGAATATGAGGCAGCGTCGGTGGCTTGATGTGGTAAAGGATTATGATTGTGAGATCCTCTACCAACTGGGGAAGGCCAATGTTGTGGCTGATGCGCTTAGCCGCAAGGCAGCGCCGATCAGGGATATATGTTTGAGGATGACAGTTATGATTCTGATGTTGGAGCAGATTTGAGAGGCCAAGCAGGAGGCCATAAAGGAGGAACATCGGAAGAGCGAGCGAATTGTGGGACATGTTTCCTCCTTCGACTATGGTAGTCGGGGATTGTTGACTCTTCATCGTAGGGTCTGGGTCCCATATCATGGAGGCGTGCGCCAGATATGGATGGAAGAGGCGCACAAATCCAGGTTTTCTATTCATCCCGGGGCGACAAAGATGTATAGGGATCTTCGTCTTGACTATTGGTGGCCCTGTATGAAGAGGGACGTGGCTTGGTTTGTGGAGAGAGGCCCGACCTGCAGAAAGGTCAAGGCTGACCACCAGATACCTCACGGCAAGGTCCAGCCATTGGATATCCCGCTGTGGTAATGGGAAGATATCACGATGGATTTTATCACGATGCTTCCCAGGACCGCGCGAGGAGTCGATTTGGGTCATCGTGGATCGATTGACCAAGAGCGCCCATTTTATTCCGATTCAGGAGAGTATTTTGGCCGAAAAGTTGGCCGACATCTATATCAGGGAGGTAGTGGCGTGGCACGGGGTGCCAGTTTCAATGATTTCAGATAGGGATGTGCGGTTCACTTCTGGGTTTTTGGAAGAAGTTTCATGATGAGCTGGGTACTCGTCTGCAATTTAGCACCGCCTTTCAACCGCAGACGGATGGTCAGAGCGAGCGGACCATCCAGACTCTGTATGATATGATGCGGGCGTGTGTGTTAGACTTCGGAGGTAGTTGCGATACTTACCTTCTGTTAGCAGAGTTCTCCTATAATAATAGTTATCATGTGAGCATCGACCGTCCTCCTTTCGAGATGTTGTATGGAAGGAAATGCAGAACCCCGATATGCTGGGGAGAGGTTGGGCAGAGGGTCATGGGGAGTACCGAAGTGGTACTCAAGACTGCGGAGAGGATCCATCAGGTGCGGAGTAGGCATCAGACTGCTCAGAGTCGACAGAAAAGTTACGCCGACAAGCGTCGATCGGACCTGGAATTCCAGGTCGGGGACATGGTGCTCCTGAAGGTGTCACCTTGGAAGGGCGTAATTTGTTTCAGGAAGCGGGGCAAGCTGGGTCCCAGGTATATCGGACCTTTCAGGGTTATAGCCCGGGTGGGCAAGGTGGCGTATAGGCTAGATCTGCCAGCTGAACTCAGTCAGATTCGTAGCACCTTTCACGTCTCCCAGCTGTGGAAGTGTCTGGTGGACGATTCAGCAGTGGTGCCTTTGGAGGACATTCAGGTTGATGACAGCCTGAACTACATTGAGCGGCATGTAGCGATCCTCGACCGGAAGTCGCAGGATCTGAGGAACATGAGGGTCGAACTGGTGAAGGTGCAATGGCAGCAGCGGAAGGGCTCGGAGTGGACGTGGGAGCCGGTGGACGAGATGACGGAGCATTACCCAGAGCTTTTTCAGAATTGAGCAGCAGACTTCGCGGACGAAGTCTAAAATAAGTGGGGGAGATTTGCAGCACCCAGTTCCTGGCAAGTATTTTTATCCAAGTATTTTCACATTTTGGTCTAGGACTCGGCAAGTTGATGACCCAACTCGTCGAGTAGAAGCGACTTGGACCCGGGAGTTTAATGACCTACTTGACGAGTCGGCGGCCAGACTCGACGAGTAGGCCCTGTCTGGACAAAACCCTAATCTAAGGGATTGCACCCTATTTAAATGTCCTTATGTAGCCTCCATCACCCCTTTATACTCCTAGAACACTCCATTCAGACCCATAATCATTTTGTGAAGATCTTAGCCATTCTTGGTGGATTTTGGTGATTTGTGATCATAAGAAGGAAGGAAAAGACTTGAGGAATCAAGAGAAGACCAAGGGAGTTCAAGTTTGTGCATCATTTACAGTTCCCAGAAGGTATAAAGTCGATACCTTGCTTGTTCATTTGCTAGATCCCTTTTTGGGGAGATTTAGGGCTTTTATAATCCATTATTGGTGACCAACCATGATTGCAAGCATGGTTGGGGGTTGAGGCTTCAGATCTAGGTCCACGAAGGAGTTACAAGGCAGAAAAGGGTTGCTTTTGCACCCATGGAAGCCCCCATGCAACTTAAGAGTCTCTTTTAGAGCCTTTTATGCTCAAAGTCCCATGCTTGCACGTAAAGTTCGTAACTTTACGTGCTAGATGAAGTTTAGGGACCTAGATCTATCATTTGGACAAGAGGTGTACACCAGAAATCGAGAAAATAGACTTGAACAGTATCGACTCGGCGAGTCGTTCTTGGGACTCGGCGAGTCTGAGGTTAGACTCCCCTTTTCTGTTATGGGACAAAGTGACCCAGTTGAGTGTTGGAAAGGTTTTGGAGGGTCCAGGGGAGTGACCCAACGTATTGGGTTAAGCCATAGTCCTGGAGTTCATAGGACTCGGCGAGTGAATGAGCAAACTCGGCGAGTCCAAGGCAATCTCCTGACATTTGAAGATGAACTCGACGAGTTGTTCTTACAACTCGGCGAGTCTAGGACAGGACTGGTTCATAGGATGAGGATAAACTCGGCGAGTTGTTCATACAACTCGGCGAGTCGGATGAAGGATCATTCGATGATTCATATAGAAAGAGAACTCGTCGATTCATTGCTAAACTCGACGAGTAGAGACGTGGATGAGGACAGTTAAAGGGATAGGGACTCGACGAGTTGGCGGCCAACTCGGCGAGTCAGGTCAACTGGAAGTTGACTTTGACTTTGGCTTTGACTTGGACTTCGTCAGGAGTAAAATGGTCATTTTACCCTAAGAGTAGACATTAGACTCTGATAAAGTGTTTTGTGGGGATTATAGCCGGAGGATTTCCGAAGCAGCAGCAGACAGAGATTTCCCGCGCAGATTATCAGCAGCTACTCGTTTGAGGTGAGTTACCTTCCAGTAGGGGTGGGTCTAAGGCCACAATGCCGACCCACCAACAGGGTATTTGGTAGATAATTGTCTTTGTGATAATTATCTTGGTATGGTTATGTGATTTGGTCACGAGATATGCCTGTATGATATGCTATGTGCGTTTATGGTAGTAGTAGGGAATAGTCTTTCCCTGACACCGGTCTTTAGGATCGAAGGGTTGGTCAGTACCCAGTATGGCTGACTGTATGATTATATCTTGTTATTGTGTGATAGTGGTAAGGGGTGAAATAGTCCCTACTTACCGGTTGAAAGATACCGATGTTAGACACCGGTTGAAAGATACCGATGACAGTTACCGGTTGAAAGATACCGATGTTAGATACCGGTTGAAAGATACCGATGACGGTTATTGGTTGAAAGATATCGATGATATTGTATGGTATGTGGTATGATGGGGGAACTCACTAAGCTTTGTGCTTACAGTTTCAGTTTTGGTTTCAGGTACCTCTTCGTCCAAGGGGAAGGAGCCGGCAGTGTAGCAGCGTATCACACACACACATGGTTTCCGCATTGGGTTTCTGGGATTGTACTCTGACTTTCATTATTTTCGATGTCATGTTTTGAGAACACAACAATATGATTTCGTACTCGTTGCTTTATTGACAATGTTTTGGTAAAATGTTTTTATTAATTACTGAATCAAAAATGAAATTTTTGGTCTCGAAATTTGGGATGTTACAGAATGGAAGCAGAAGAAGCATTATAAGCTGGCGGATTTACTCATCCTTGGTTGCTGCCTCGTCCCCAAAGCGAGTAGAGAGAACATAAGAGTGTATCACACTCACTTCATCTGAATCATTTTTTTAACAAAAAAATCTAAAATAAAGAAAGATTCCCTGCTATCTATCTGTCCTGCCATAGGTGTTTCTAAGGCTCAAAGTCTAGAGTTCTTTGACGCTCATGGACGGTCTGTGAAGGCTCTGAGAGGTTACCAATACCGAGCCCCTTCCTGCCCGAGGCTGTTCCATACCCCGGAAAAATGAGTGGTACACATTCCTTCCAATAGGAGAGGTTCTTAGTTCTCAACCACCACCGGTAGTAAATTCCTAGAGACAGAACCAGATCGTACAACTTTCACATTCAAGCAAAAGGAATGAGATTAACCTTTTGGCTTGAGCTGGTGAGTAGAAAGGGGTCGATTATCTATCTATGACGCATCAAATCGACTAAGATCAAGAAATCCTGAGTAACGAGATCTATTCTTCACACGAATCAACGAACGACTCATCAGATTCGAACTGACATAGGTGTTTGACCTATCTTCTACCAAAAAGGAGCCGCTTTGGTGACGCGGTTCGGGTGGTGGTGGGGGCGGGGGTTGACATTCGCGGGTTCCATGTCAAGAGAGAAGGACGGGATGGGTGAGGCATATTTGGGGACTAGCAGTTGTTCTAGATGTGGACACCTTTTGTAACATCTGGACTTTCATATGCATTAATGTGTGTTTATCTTCGAGATTTATGGAGTGACTCGACGAGTTGTGAGTCCAACTCGCCGAGTAGGGTCAGGTTGACAACGTGGAATTAATGTGTGGACTCGACGAGTCAGAGAGCTGACTCGCCGAGTAGGTGCTGGGCAGAGAAACCCTAATTTCCTGGGGTTGAGGTCTATATAAGGGAACTTATAGCCTCATTTCCAGCTCACCTTCACTGAGAGTAATCCCTAATGTCTGTTTGAGCTAGAGAGTGTGAAAGGAGCTAATTTTGGGGTCTTTTGGTACATTTCTTTTGAAGAGAAGGTAAGGATTCATCAAGGAACAAGAAGGGGGCCAGTGGATCAGTGTTATTTCGTCCCAGAGCTTCTGGAAAAGGTAAAAAGTTCTCACCTTTGCCCTTGTGGTGATTAGATCTCATGTTTTGATGATTAGGGCTTTCCATCACCTTTTTGTTGAGATATGAGTACATGGAGTCCCTTTCTAGGTCGAGACATCAGATTTGGACCTTATGAGGTCCAGAGGGTCCAACGACTCAAGCTTTATTTAGTCACTTAAAGAGTTATTGTGTTTGGTGCCTTGTTGGAGCATGTATTGGCATTATGAGTCTTATGCCATTTTCAAACATAAAGCTTGCAGCTTTACGTGACAATCGACCCTTAGGATGGTAGATCTGGTGTTTGGAGTGATAGATCTACCTTAAATCGTCTGCATGAGGAATCTGGTTGAAGGGACTCGCCGAGTCCATGGCCTGACTCGACGACTCGGTGAGGGTTTGTCCCGATAAGTTTGATTGTGAGATAATTGGGCGAGTTGGGGGTCAACTCGACGAGTTGAGCTGGACTTTCTTGGGACTTCTGAGGAAACGAGGGAACTCGACGAGTCGCAAGAGTGCTCTCGACGATTCGGGTCAAACATGGATTGTTGACTCGAGTTTGATTTCTGTTGACTTTAGGGTTTGGTCAAAATGACTAATAGAGACCATGGAGGGGTAAAATGGTCTTTTACCCAATTCAATAGTTAGAGAGTGAAAGAATAGCCTTCAGTTATTAGAGTCGTGAAAAAGTGTATTAATTAGAAATATTCATCCTTTGTGATAGGCGGAGGCTAGTTCGAGATTCGGGTGTGAGGTTATTTGTTTGCTGCATGCAAGGTGAGTCTTCTCTCTATACTTTACCTTGAGTGGTATTTATGCGTGACCAGAGGGTCTTACGTGCTTACTTGAGTTATGCATTTTGTCTGTGTGATATATATGCTATGTTATGTGTTACCGAGATCGGACCGGAGGGTCCAACGAACTGTGAGATCGGAGGGTCCTCACTGAGACCGGACCAGAGGGTCCAACGAGCTATGGGACTGGAGGGTCCCACTGAGACACATAGACCGGAGGGTCTTACCAAGTTATAGCCTCGAGTGGCTAATATGTTGTATGTGGTATTTTGGGGAACTCACTAAGCTTCGTGCTTACCGTGTTATGTGTTATGTGTTTCAGGTTCTTACCAAGATCACGAGAAGGCACCGACTTGATTGTACACACCAGAGAAAGATTTATGTGTGAGGATCCTGGATTACTAAATAAATAATTATGGAGTGCGTTTTGTGAATTAATTAAATGGGATTTTTGTGAAATGTGTTATGAGAATTATGTGATTTTAGATAAAAATTTGTTTGAAAATTTATGGTGTTACAAGTTGGTATCAGAGCCATGGTTTTAGGGATTCGGATGCACCTTCGGGTATGTCTGGACTCAAACTGAGTATTTGAGAAAATTTTCTAGAGAAATGACTGTTCTAAAACGAGTAAGAGTTTGTAAGAGAAAAACAAGAAAGAACGGTGTGTACAATCAGCCAGAGCCCGAACGGTGATTTCCCAAAATACCTCAATTTTTTACTTTATGTGATATTTATGCGATATTCATGAGATATTCACGAGATATTAGAGTTGCATGCTAGAGCATAGGCTAGGTATTCCATATTCTAGGACTAGAGTTGCCTGATTTGTGATGCCTTAGCCTAAGAGTGTTGCTATCTGTTATGTGTTTTGAGTATGTGCGGAGTAAGAGTATCTAGCACGAATCACTTAGAGGGAGTTCTGAGTTGAGAGATGATCTAGGAGAGATACCTAGATATGCATTTGAGGAGTTACTGAAAGAGTAGTTAGATGCTCGCATGGGGTAAAGTTTCTTGAGTTCGGTGACACCTGTCGAGCGTGAGTAGAGCAATCAGAGTCGTAACCTAGAGTGGTTTTATGCGCAGTTGGAGATTATTCGATGACCAAATGCTGCTTGCTTCGTGCTTTGTCGAAATCTCGATGATGGGAGTCAGCTACTAACTGAATATGACGATATTCAGGAGGTAGATGGTTGGCGTCATAAAGAGTTGTTCAACAGCTAATGGCAGAGAAGTGAGAGAACCTGGGAAGAGCCTAGGGGGCGACCTTAGTCAGTTCAGTATGCTGATAGAGGAGAGTATTCGCTGGGAAGCGATCGAGTTTAGCTAGATTGGTGATCGAGAAGGTTGAGCAGCTACTTAGGAACTTTGGGATGATCCGTGTAGAAAGTATGGGTAGAGGTGGCAGGTAGTATGGGCCCGTACTACGGAAAGCAGAGGACCCATACTCGATACAGGGAGCATTCCGGAGGTTTTAAGTAGTAGATTGAGAGGCGATAACATGGTTCAAGTACCATGATTTGTAGAAGATTGAGAGGTGGTAACATGGTTCGGGTACCATGATTTGTAGCAGATTGAGAGGTGATGACATGGTTCGAGTACCATGATTTGTAGCAGATTGAGAGGTGGTGACATGGTTCGAGTACCATGATTTGTAGTTGATTGAGAGGTGATAACATGGTTCAAGTACCATGGGTCGTGGCGGTTAGTGCTCCTAGTTTTACTAGTTATCCCGTTGTGATCAGATGTGATAGAAAGTCGGGCCAGAGGGCCTTGTCGAACGAGTTTCAATGGAGCATACTGTAACGACGTGAAAATATAAAACAATTTTTCATTTTCAAAACAAACATAACTCATATATTAATTCTCCAAAGTCTCATAAAAATCAATTTTCATAACAATATCAAATCCCAGAATCTCATATAATTCCTCCATCAGCGTGTACAGATCATGTCGGCGCCTTCCCGCGATCCTCGCTAGTACCTGAAACACATAACACATAACACCGTAAGCATAAATGCTTAGTGAGTTCCCCAAAATACCACATACAATACATATTAGCCACTCGAGGATATAACTCTGTGGGCCCTCTGGTCCTAACTCTATGGACCCTCTGGTCCTAACTTTGTGGACCCTCTGGTCCTAACTCTGAAACTCTGAAACATACATAGCATAAATCACATAGGAATAATGCAGTGTATCACATCATACAAGTAGCATACAAGGTACTCTGTCACACAGCTCTAATTACCACTCTAGGTAAAGTATAGTGAGAAGACTCACCTCGTATGATGTCTAGTAAACCCTCGTGCTCGATGTCCCAATCTAGCCTCCTCCTATCAAAATGATAATATCTCTAATTAACACTCTCTTTATGTCCTCATCTCTAAAGAATGGGTAGAAGACCATTCTACCCCTCTCTAACCTTTCTTGAATCAGTCTGACCAAAACCCTAAGGTCAACTGAGGTCAACTCCAGTGAATGGTCCAACTTTGACCAGACTCGTCGAGTGCACTTGGGTGACTCGGCGAGTCCATGCATGTACTCTGAATCCTCCTAAGGCCTCACTCGACTCGTCGAGTTAAGCATTCACTCGACGGGTTACTACTGGTCACGAATCACGGGGCAACCCGATTCGACTCGTCGAGTCCTCTTATGGACTCGGCGAGTTTCTTCAATGGAAATACTCAAATGACCTTCTGAGGTCAGATCTGTTCCTCTAACCTATAGATCTGCCCTTCCAACACCCAAAAGTCATGTAAAGGCCCAATCTTTATGTTCATGCAACACTCCTAGGGCTCTATTTGAGGAAATAACTCTAAAAATGGCAACCTAGCTTCACAACTCCTATGGGACTGCATAAAGCTGGATGGTTGGGACTCTCTGGACCTCTCAAGGTCCAGATTTAAAGCCTATTCCACCTTGGGACTTCACATACTCCATATTCCCACTAAAGAAAGGGTAAAGAAACCCTATATTCAAGAGATCTACACAAAACAGAAGGAAGGGGGTCAAAATGTTACCTCAAAGTGAAGCTCTTTGCCTTAATGTCTCTGAATAACAACCTCCTCAGATCCTCCTTGCTGGAACTCTCCTTCTCCTTTGCAAAATCACACCAAATGGCTCAAAATGTCTCTTTCTCTCTCTAGACGCTCAAGCTCCCTAGGGTTCTTTCTCTTGGAAGGGCAGCCGCAAATGAAGGCTATAAAGGCCTTAAATAGGGCACATGCCCAAAGATTTAGGGTTTCTGCCAACAGCACGGACTCGTCGAGTCCACTCATCTACTCGTCGAGTCCACTCATTAATCCGAGTCATGAGTCGCGATCCTACTCGACGAGTCTAGGCGTCAACTCGTCGAGTCGCTCTTCTCATCACAAAATAAATATTTAAATTATGATACCTGGAAATCCGGATGTTACAATTCTCCCCCACTAGAATTGGACTTCGCCCTCGAAGTGTTACTCTACAAACAGCTATGGAGGCTGCTCCGGCATCTCCATCTCCGGCTCCCAGCTCAGCTCGAACCCTCTCTGATGTTTCCACTGGACCTGAACCAGAGGCACCTCCTTGTTTCTCAGAACCTTGATCTTCCGATCTAAGATCGCGATCGGCCTCTCAATATAATTCAGGCTCGCATCCACCTAGATATCCTCTAGCGGCACTATCGCTGTCTCATCGGCTATACATTTCCTCAACTGGGATACATGGAAGGTGTCATGGATCTGGCTCAACTCCGTAGGTAGCTCTAAACGATATGCTACCTTACCCACTCTCGCGGTCACCCTGAAAGGACCAATGTATTGGGGCCCCAAATTGCCCCTCTTCCTGAATCGGATCACTCCTTTCCAAGGAGATACCTTCAGGAGAACGAAATCTCCAGCCTGGAACTCAAGCTCGGATCGCCGCCTATCGGCATAACTCTTCTGGCGGCTCTGCGCTGTCAGCAACCTCTGTCTGACCTGCTGTATCTGCTCAGTCGTCTTAAGCACTATCTCGGTCTACCCATCACTTTCTGCCCTACCTCTCCCCAACAGATGGGGGTCCTACACCTCCTCCCATACAACAGCTCAAAGGGAGGCATACCAATACTCGAGTGCTGGCTGTTGTTGTAGGAAAACTCAGCCAAAGGTAGGTATGTATCCCAACTTCCACCGAAGTCCATAACATATGCCTGAAGCATGTCCTCGAGCGTCTGAATTGTCCGCTCACTCTGCCCGTCCGTCTGTGGGTGATAAGCGGTGCTGAAGTGCAATCTCGTACCCAAATCCTCATGGAATTTCTTCCAGAACCTGGAAGTGAAACGTACATCTCGGTCCGACACAATTGAGATCGGAACTCCATGCCGTGATACCATCTCTCTCACATATATCTCTGCTAGCCTCTCAGCAGAAGAACACTCACTAATAGCAAGGAAGTGAGCGCTCTTCATCAGCCGATCCACAATCACCCAAATTACATCAACACCCCTCGCGGTCCTCGGCAATTTGGTGATGAAATCCATAGAAATTTCTTCCCACTTCCACTGAGGAAATTCTAGTGGTTGCAACTTACCATGCGGACGCTGGTGCTCGGCCTTAACCCGGCGACAGGTCAAGCACCTCTCTACTGCCCACGCAACATCCCTCTTCATACACAGCCACCAATAATCTCTTTTCAGGTCCAAATACATCTTAGTGGCCCTGGGATGGATCGAGAATCTCGATCTGTGCGCCTCCTCCATCAATATACTACGTGCCCCGCCCATAAACAACACCCAAATTCGACCATGAAAGGTCATAAGCCCCCGACTATCCGTTACAAACTCGGATACCTGCCCAATCACCCGCTCTCTCTTGCAGTGCTCTGGTCTCACAGCCTCTTCCTGGGCCTCACGGATGGTATCCAATACCAGAGTCATCACTGTCATCCTCATGCATATATCTCGAATCGGGGCACTTTCCGCCCTGCGGCTCAGGGCATCGGCTACCACGTTAGCCTTTCCCGGGTGGTATAGGATCTCACAGTCATAATCCTTTACCACATCCAACCATCTCCTCTGGCGCATGTTCAGGTTGGGCTGATCAATCAGATACTTCAAACTCTTGTGGTTCGTGTATATAGTGCACCGAAACACATACAAATAATGGTGCCATATCTTGAGGGCGAACACCACTGCCCCTAACTCCAAATCGTGAGTCGGATACCTCGTCTAATGAGGCTTCAACTGCCTCGATGCGTATGCTATCACGTGCCCTCTCTGCATAAGCACCGCACCTAACCCTGATATAGAGGCATCACAGTATACCACGAAATCCTCCATTCCCTCTGGAAGGGCTAACACCGGGGCTTTGCATAATCTCTGGCGAAGAGTCTCAAACGAGGTCTGCTGCTCTGGACCCCAAGTGGAAGCCACGCCCTTCCGGGTTAATCTGGTGAGAGGGACGGCAATCTTGGAGAAATCTCTGATAAATGTCCGATAGTAACCGGCCAATCCCAAAATACTCCTGATCTCGGTGGGGGATCTCGGTACCTCCCAACTCATAACAGCCTCAATCTTGGCCGGATCCACCAATATCCCATTCTGGTTAACGAGATGTCCCAAGAACTGGACCTCTCGTAACCAGAAATCACACTTGGAGAATTTGGCTTAAAGCCTCTCCGATCTCAAAACCCCAAGGCTCTCCCTCAAATGCTCCTCATGCTGCTCTCTGGATCTTGAATACACTAGAATATCGTCAATGAACACAATCACCGATCGATCTAACATCGGCCTGCACACTCGGTTCATGAGATCCATGAACGCTGCTGGTGCATTGGTGAGCCCAAAAGGCATCACCACGAACTTGTAATGCCCATAACGAGTCCTAAATGCCGTCTTTGGGATATCCCATCACGCACCCTCATCTGATGATATCTAGACCTCAAGTCTATCTTGGAGAACCAAGACGCTCCCTGCAACCGATCGAACAGATCGTCAATCCTCGGTAATGGATAACAGTTCTTGACCGTCAACTTGTTCAACTCCCGGTAATCAATGCACATCCGGTGTGAACCATCCTTTTTCTTGACAAAAAGGATCGGCACCCCCCAAGGTGACCTACTCGGTCGAATGAACCCCTTCCCCAACAGCTCCTGAAGCTGCGAGGATAACTCCTGCATCTCCGGTGGCACAAGGTGATAGGGTGCCTTGGCAATAGGCACCGCTCCGGGAACCAAATCGATATGGAACTCCACCTGCCTCTCCGGATGCACACCCGGTAACTCCTCGGGGAAAACATCCGGGAACTCACGCACTATCGGGACCTCATCCACAGAACTCGGCCTCTCTGCGACAACTCGTGTATCTATCACACAGGCTACAAACCCCTTACATCCCTACTGTAGACTCTGCCTCGCCCAGGCGGCTGATCAAAATGCTGACCCAGATCGGGTACCCTCGCCATACACCGTAAGTACTCCCCCACTAGGGTCTCGTATGGTCACCAACTGACGCTCGCTGTCGATAACCGCTCCGAATCGGCTCAACCTGTCCATACCCACGTTGACACAGACATCTCCCATCGCAATCGGTACCAGATCAATCAGGAACTCAACACCGAAAATCTTGAGCGCACATCCTCGAATCACATCAATAGAAAAAACCGCTCTCTCGTCAGCTATAGAAACTCGAAGAGGTCGACTCAACGCCTCTCGACGGATACTGATGTGCTGACTAAAAGCTAATGACACAAACGATCGACTCACACCCGAGTCAAATAACACCAAAGCAGGTACAGAATTCACAACGAAAGTACCTATGCATATATATATATATATATATATATATATATATATATATATATATATATATATATATATATATATATATATATATATATATATATATATATATATATATATATATATATATATATATATATATATATATATATAAGCACAATATCTCTAACTCAGTATAAATAAAAGAATACATACCAGCCACGACGTCGGGCGCTGCTCGGACCTCCTCCGTTGTCAACTGAAAGGCTCTCCCGCGAGCCTTTGGTGCCTCGGCCTTCCCTGTCCGACTCTCGGTAGCTCATACGGCAGAAGGGGCAGATCCCCGCGGTGCTCCCTGTGCCGATCCCCGTAGCTATGGACACTCGGCCTTCCGATGTCCGGTCTGGTTGTAGTGGAAGCAAACTGCAAATTCCGTGGGGCAATCCTTAGCCATGTGCCCCTCCTTGCCACACTTGTAGCAAGACCCTGCTCGACAAATCCCCTCGTGACTCTTGCCGCACTTACCACAAGTGCGACCCTTCTGGTTCCCTGGTCTCGAATCGGCGGGCTTTGCCCGCTTGGCTGCCGGCTGAGACTGTGCCGGTTGCCGATCCCTCCCCTAAGACTCCGCCTCCTCCCTGGCCTGAGTCTCAAGCTCAATCTCCCTCTTCCGAGCATTTTCCTGGAGCTCGGAAAATGTCCAGTACGTCGAGTTCGCCATGAACTCGCGGATGTCTCTCCTCAGTATGCTCAGATATCGACTCATGCGTGCCTGCTCAGTAAACACATGCTCAGGGCAAAACATCGCCCTCTCGTGAAACATCCTGGTAATCACAGTAACAGACACAATACCCTGCTTGAGGGACAAGAACTCCTGGGCCAACCGTTCCCTTTCCACCGGGGGAACGTACTCATCACGAAACATAGCGGTGAACCTCTCCCAGGTCACCGCAGTAAGCTCTGCAGAAGTGAAATCCGCCATCACAAACTTCCACCAGTCCTTCGCTCCCAAGCGAAGCTGGTTCAGTGTGAACCGTACCCTCAGATGCTCCGGACATGAACACGTGTAGAAGCATCCCTCAATGTCAGAAATCCACCTCCTCGCGGCTATCGGATCCTGAGTCCCATCAACCTCTGGTGGCTTCGTGTTGCTGAACTCTCGGTACAGCAACGAGTCACCTCCCTATGGCCTCGCAGCAGCGACAGCTGTGGTGGCTGCAGAAACAGCAGCCTCCGACAGAGCAGCATATCGCTCATCAAACATCTCAATCAAGGTGGTCTTGATAGACCCAAACATCTCCGGAATCTCAGCCCGGATGGCTGCGGCCACCTCCTCATGAATCAATCGGCGAATCACCTCATCGCTAATACCGCTGCTCTCTGGAGTGTTGTGTGTCCCAACCATGATGCCTCTGAAACCCAACATAAAGAAATCAGAGACTCACTCGAGTATACACGCACTCGATAACTCAACCCTACTTGTTCCTTAGTACCTTGAGGATTCTTACTTTGACTGCTCACTGACCCGGTGCTTCCAGTAGTACAGGCCCTATACTACCTTCCACACCACATCAGTATTCATCCCAAGTCCTCCTCCTAGGATCCCAACTCGCAAGTACTCTATACTACTCTGAATCCAGCCTACTCTCTAGTAAGCTTCTCAGAAGCTACTCTCTGCTACCTATATGCACTCAAAGCAACTCACAGCAGCAAAACTCCTGAGCTAAGGCATCACAAATCAGGCCACTCTAGTCCTAAAATATGAATTACCTAGCCAACTCTAGCATACATAACTCATTTCATAATATCATAACACGTAATGTAAGGGTATTTTGGGAAATCACCGTTCGGGCGTTGGCTGATTGTACACACTGCTCCGTTCTGCTTTTCTCAAAATCTTTTACTCTTTTTAGAAAAATTGTTTCTTTTATAAAAAATTTCTCAAATTCTCAGTTTGAGTTCAGGTACGCCCGAAGGTGCATCCAAATCCCTCAAACCAAGGCTCTGATACCGACTTGTAACAACGTGAAAGTTTAAAACAATTTTTCATTTTCAAAACAAACATAACTCATATATTAATTCTCCAAAGTCTGATAAAAATCAATTGTCATAACAATATCAAATCCCAGACTCTCAAATAATTCCTCCATCAGTGTGTACATGTCATGCCGGCGCCTTCCCGCGATCCTCGCTATTACCTGAAACACATAACACATAACACCGTAAGCATAAATGCTTAGTGAGTGCCCCAAAATACCACATACAACACGTATTTGCCACTCGAGGCTATAACTGTGTGGACCCTCTGGTCCTAACTCTGTGGACCCTCTGGTCCTAACTCTGTAAACTCTGAAACATACATAACATAAATCACATAGGAATAATGCAGTGTATCACATCAAACAAATAGCACACAGCTCTAATTACCACGCTAGGTAAAGTATAGTGAGAAGACTCACCTCGTATGATGTCTAGTAAACCCTCATGCTCGATGTCCCAATCTAGCCTCCTCCTATCAAAATGATATTATCTCTAATTAACACTCTCTTTATGCCCTTATCTCTAAATAATGGATAGAAGACCATTCTACCCCTCTCTAACCTTTCTTGAAGCAGTCTAACCAAAACCCTAAGGTCAACTGAAGTCAACTCCAGTCAATGGTCCAACTTTGACCAGACACGTCGAGTGCACTTGGATGACTCGGCGAGTCCATGCATGTCCTCTGAATCCTCCTAAGGCCTCACTCGACTCGTCGAGTTAACCTTTCACTCGACGGGTTACCACTGGTCACGAATCGCGGGGCAACCTATAACACCCGTCAAAAATAGGTCAAAGATAGTTCGCATAAATATAACAAACACATATTATAATCAATATACTTTAATCTTTAAATGAAGTTATCATTCAACAATACAAGTCTACACGATTCCAAAAATATATAGAACGTCTAAATCTGACTTCGCATGAAGAAGTTATGATAAATTCTATCACTCTAGCCTTTGTAACAAGAGGAATTTAAAATAGACTTAGAATTAGCTATTCAAGTCTAAAAGAGAGTTGTAGTACTCGGAAACACCTACCCGTGGATATAAAGAACGTCAAAAACAGAGTTCGTATGCAAAAGTTATGACCTTCCGAAGTTTCAGCTGTCTTAGAGCATGACACATGGCAGAAACCCTAATCTGCCATGGCTCACGACGTGAGCATAAAAACTCACGACGTGAGGAGTCAAACCACCTCATTTTGCATCTAGAAGTCTACGGAACGATAACCCAAAAGCTCATGATCTGAGCAAGGTTTTCTCACGACGTGAGGACACTGCAGGACACTAATCGAGCCTAGAAAACACCTGGGAAGACTACGGGATGACTCTTGCCATGCCTCACGACGTGAGTCTTGATTCACATGACGTGAGAGAGCCAAAACCAGCCTATAAATAGCCATTTCGACCCCAAGGCTTAGCGCACCTAATTGTCTTTTTTCTCTCTCGTTTGTTGGAGCCGTTTCGCTTCCTGAGCCCCGACGACCTCGTACCGCTGACCGTTTCTAGTTAGATTCCATAAAATCACACTATTAAGGTGAGTTTCATGGCCCCACTTTCTAATATTTTCGGGGGAAAACGCATGCTAAATATTGTACATACGTTACTATTGTGTCTATATGATGGTATATTAGTATCAACGTAGATAGTTATATTAACCGGGATATAGTTATTCTAAATATAATATTTTGAATATATACAACTATTATCAACGTGTTAGCATGTTATTATACTAATGTAGATCTTGAGTTATACTTAAGATTCTATATATATATTGTGTGCGATATAATTCTGAAATTATATTCGGGAGTTCTATATGTAAATTTACAAAGTATGTTGCTATTATTGGTTTTATGTAAAGATAAAACTTGGTCTGCTATATGTTGTTGTTGTTAGTTTTATGACAAGATAAAACTTGGTATGTTATATGTTGTTGTTATTATTAGTTTTATGAAGCGTGTGACGATCTATCCTTTTATTTGTTTATTATTCCGGCGTCGATGAAGCGTGCGGTGTTCCTCATGGTAATCATGAGTGGGTTGTCCTCATGGAAATCATGAGTGGGTTGTCCTCATGGAAATCATGAGTGGGTTTTTCTCAGAGGTATTATGTCATAGCAGCGGTTACAGGCTCATGGTAGCAACTTGTTAGAACATTATACTTTGTCGTATACAAGTATTAATGTTAAGTATAAGTTTCCCCCTACTTATACCTAGGTACTACTTGTATATTAAGTAGATAATTATACCTAACACACATACTCGTATAGAATTGAAATAGATTTATACGTAGTGGTTTTTACTTGTATAGAATTGAAATAGATTTATACGTAGTGGTTTTTACTCATATAGAATTGAAATAAGATTTATATGTAACAACTTTCATTTGTATGGAATTACAAATACTTATATTTATAGTATATGAGACTTATAGATAAACTAATTATTTGGTAAGTAAACTTTTATACCTAGGATATATATACTAAACGTTGAAGAGTCAAAATGATACTTTCAAACCTAAACTTTGTATTTGAGAAAAAGTGTTATTTTATATGGAGTCAAAACCTGTGAACTCACCAACTTTATGTTGACGTATTTTTTTAAATGCATGTGTTTTCAGGAAGTTGATAACTATGATACGAGAAATGACGTTACACTGCCCGGTGTTTCCGCCGACGGCCGGGGTGTGACACAACCCGACTCGACTCGTCGAGTCCTCTTATGGACTCGGCGAGTTTCTTCCATGGCAATACTCAAATGACCTTCTGATGTCAGATCTATTCCTCTAACCTATAGATCTGCCCTTCCAACACCCAAAAGTCATGTAAAGGTCCAATCTTTATGTTCATGCAACACTCATAGGGCTCTATTTGATGAAATAGCTCTAAAAATGGCAACCTAGCTACACAAATCCCATGGGACTGCATAAAGCTGGATGGTTGGGACCCTCTGGACCTCTCAAGGTCCTGATCTAAAGCCTATTCCACCTTGGGACTTCACATACTCCATATTCCCACTAAAGAAAGGGTAAAGAAACCCTATATTCAAGAGATCTACACAAAACAGAAGGAAGGGGGTCGAAATGCTACCTGAAAGTGAAGCTCTTTGCCTTAATGTCTCTGAATAACAACCTCCCCAGGTCCTCCTTGCTGGAACTCTCCTTCTCCTTTGCAAAATCACACCAAATGGCTCAAAATGACTCTTTCTCTCTCTCTAGACGCTCAAGCTCACTAGGGTTATTTCTCTTGGAGGGGTAGCCGCAAATGAAGGCTATAAAGGCGTTAAATAGGGCACAGGCCCAAAGATTTAGGGTTTCTTCCAACAGCACGGACTCGTCGAGTCCACTCATCAACTCGTCGAGTCCACTCATTAATCCGAGTCATCAGTCGATCCTACTCGACGAGTCTAGGCGTCAACTCGTCGAGTCCCTCTTCTCATCACAAAATAAATATTTAAATTATGATACCTGGAAATCCGGATGTTACACATACCTTGACAGGGAAAATCAAGTTAGTTTCCGAGAGAATTTTGGTAAGGTGCCAGTTAGAGTCGCAAGACTCGGGGATGAGTAGAGATGATGCTTATTGGATGATCACGGTCTGAGTTGAGCAATTGACCGATAGATGAGATGTCACCTTCTGTGACAAGAGTTGCGCTGTCCCTGTTTTCTGGGAGTGGCAAGGAGATAGCGAGTTTCCGGTTTTAGAGTTTGGAGGTAAATTCGTGGGGTAGCATAGGGTTGCAACCTTTTCACCAGAGTATTTGTGTAGTATGTTTGCTGCGAGGTATTTTCATACCATGAGAGAATCATTAGTGGAACTAAGATGGAAGAGAGCAAGGAGGTGCCTTATTGAGGGAAGCATACTCTTAGCAGTAGTGCCAGGTGGTCAAGGAGTCAGAGACGAGGTGCGTGATAGTGCATTATTTCCGAACCGAGGGTCAGGATTAATTCGGAACAGTTGGGGTATCTGGCGGTGTGTCGGTCTGAGGCTTCGAGATGACTAGAGCCAGTCACGTTGGGAGGATTCCGAGATTTTTGTCTGATTCACGGGATATTGGGAGTTGGTTGGTTTCTATTGGGAATATCATTGAGTGATTATGTGGTACGTTCCAAGAGTCAAGTGATGTACCTGGTAAAATAGTCTATGGAGTACAATGTTGGTATGCCGACTGGTGATGGTTCGAACCCAAAGTGGGGGAGAACTGGGTAATAAATTGAGAAGATCAAATTTCGTTCAAGTGTGGTTAGAGAACTGATTATGGAGATCTACGACGCGGACCCATGAGACCTGCTATATTGGTGGACACGGCGAGCTGCAAGGCAGGGTGATGTATGGGTATGTACTTAAGGAAGGATGAGAGAACCCATAGCATGTGGTCGTGGCCAGAGAATTCATTATGGGTAGGGATATTTCGGGATTGCGATTGTTGAGTTCAAGGCGGTTGGGTCGCCGAGTTCAGAGTGCAAGAGCTGAGATTTGCGGGGCCGATATGAGTAGTTCGTGTGGGCGGTAATCAGTAGAGGGTGGAGCTTTGGATTTTCGTCAACATGTTTCTAGTTATTGGCAGTTCCTCTATGTCTCAATTTGTGAGATGGGAATATTCTGAAGTTACAAGTTGTGCGAGAAGAAGATCGGTTGTGAGATTCTGAGAGGGTACATTGCGGTATCTGAGTATGATGTCGTGAGTATGAGATCAGTGGTTAAGGCAAGACATCATGAGGTTCTGTGATGGTGTACCAAGGTATCCGAGTATGACGTCCAAAATTCGGAGTATTTTGAGTCTTGAGTTTGACATGGAAAGTGGTGTATCAAGTATCTATGGTTCCAGTGGGAGCCCTTCGGCTATTTGACATCAAGCGAGATTATCTAAAAATGTGAATTGTAGCGAGAAAAGGAGTTTTGTCATGGTGGTTACCGTCGGGAGTAGTGATGCTTATTTTGGATGAGTGTGTGCGTCTATCTATGCTGGGTCGCAGAGCGTGAGTTAGTGGACGCAGTGTGGCATCGACATGAGGAAGAGATTGTGTGGTGGTGAGAGAAAGTGATGTAAGACAGCAGGGAGCCGTAGCTTTCACTGGTCAGAGAGAGAGCATTGTGAAACTATGGGGAGCCGTAGCTTTCACTGGTCAGAGAGAGAGAATTGTGAAATTGCAGGGAGCCGTAGCTTTCACCAGTCAGTGAGAGGGTGTTGTGAAACTGCGGGGAGCCATAGCATTCACCAGTCAGCGAGAGGCTGTTGTGATACTCCGGGGAGCCGTAGTATTCACCAATCAGCGAGAGGGTGTGGTGATGCTGCGGGGAGCCGTAGTTGTAACATCCTGTTTCGGATTGTCCATGATTAGGGTTCGTGGGCCACGAGCGGGGCATGAGGAGGTCTCGGGTTGCGTCGAGTTGCTACAAACGTAGGGCATCTCATCACCTTTATGTAGATATGAGGATCTTTGGAATCAGAGTTATATCAAAGAAGCTATGATAGTTTGGAAGTTATGGAAAGTTTAGTCCTTATTGAGAAATGGGTGGCAATCGGGTACGCTGGGCGTAAGTATGGGTACGCTTAGCGTACTTATGAGCGTGGAATGGACACGAGGACCACCTAGTACGCTGGGCATACCAGAGGGTACGTTGGGCGTACTAGGAACAGAAGGAAAACCCTAATTCGAGTAGTGTCCCTATTTAAAGAATGAGATGGTCTCATTTCTGGCCACCTTCCTCAACCAATAAACCCTCTCAAACCCTAATATCCATTATTGAGCCTGTGTGTGGCCATGTTGAGCTTATATGTGTTCTTGTGGGCTCTTGGGAGTTAAGAAGAAGCATGGAAGAGAATGGAGTTGAAGTCCAGGCTTTGGATCTGAGCTTTCCTGGGGCTAGAGCATCATTTGAAGATATAAAGCTCAAAGCTTTCCCATTCTTTTTGTTTTGTGCATGTTAGGGTCCATTTTAGGGTTTTTGGTCCCAAAGCTTGAGGCTTTATGAGTTGTTGCACTCCAGAGCTTAATAACCTGTCCTTTTAAGTGTTTCTAGTGGTGAGGAACCATAAAAATGAGGTCTTGATCGTGAGAATCAACCCATGCATGAGTTATGAGGATTTTGAGTTAAGAAAGTAAGATTTTTATGTGTTGTGACCTTATCAGCCATCCAAAGGCCTAAATTCGTTAACATTATGGAGTAAGAAATGTTAGGAAGTTCAGATCCAAGAGATGAGTTAAGGTCTTAACGGGTTAAGACCCAGAAAATAGATTAAGCAAAACGTTGAGTACGCTCAGCGTAATTCTAGTACGCCCCGCATACTGGGTTGAGGTCCCCGATCAGTTTCGTGCATGCTTGGGTACGCTGAGCGTACCAATGGAGGTACACCCCGCGTAACCCCCTCTGTGGGATTTTAGGCTAAGTGATGTGTTGGGCCTTGAGTATTGGGCCTGGGGTTCGGGCTTCATGCAATAGAGTCTTGGACTAGAGAATTATATATATATATATATATATATATATATATATATATATATATATATATATATATATATATATATATATGTGCTTTGGGCCCTTGAGTTGGGCTTGCCATTTAGTTTGGGAATTGGGCCTTGGTGGGCCCAATGGGTATAGGTCATTGATGGGCTGGTTGATGGTCTACCTTTAGACCCAACGAGTGAGAGTTTGGGATGAGTTTCTAATTGAGATAATTATGGGTTTGGCACAGAGTTAGTGGTTGGAGCGTAGCTGCAGCGGTTGTAGGGTATATATATGCAGACCGGAGGGTCTTATGTGTTATGTGTTTGCTTGAGATTATGTGCATTGTTATATATGTATGCTATCTCATATTTAGACTGGACCGGAGGGTCCAACGATTTAGACCGGACCGGAGGGTCCAACGATTTAGACCAGACCAGAGGGTCCAACGATTTAGACCGGACCAGAGGGTCCAACGAGCTAGACCGGACCGGAGGGTCGAACGAGCTACGGGACTGGAGGGTCCTGTTGAGACACATTGACCGGAGGGTCCTACAGAGTATAGCCTTGAGTGGCTTATGTGTTGTATGTGGTATTGTAACATCCGGATTCCCAGGTATCTTATTTTATGTATTTATATTGAGTTTTGGAGAGGGACTCGGCGAGTAGGCGCTCATACTCGCCGAGTAGGATCGCGCATGGTTGGACTGATTTAGTGACAGACTCGGCGAGTCCATACGTGGACTCGGCGAGTCTACGCTGTTTAATGAAACCCTAATTCTCGGGGCCTGGGCCCTATTTAAGGACCTTTATAGCCACCATTTGCGGCTATCAGACCCCTGAGAAACCCTAGAGAGCAGAGAGAAGGCTTGTAGTGCAAGAGGAGGGCTATTTCATGATTCTAAGTGTGATCTTGCAAGAAAGAAGGAAGGAGGACAAACAAGGAAGGTTGAGGAGCTCAGATCTATCATCCATTTCATCAGAGGAGGCTACTAGAGGTACTAATATGTGCTCAAACTCGTGTATTTGGTGTTCTAGTTGAATCTAGGGTTTTCTTGTAGCTGTTGCCCTGAGTCGCAGGGCGGAGAGTGGCCCTATACGAGATGTTTGTTTGAGATTGACCGTGATGACTCCGGTGTTGGACACCATTCGAGAGGCCCAGGCAGGGGCCGTGATACCGGAGAATCGCAAGAGGGAGCGGGTGATCGGGCAGGTGTCCGAGTTCGTGACGGATAGCCGAGGGCTGATGACCTTTCAAGGTCGGATTTGGGTGCCGTATGCAGGCGGGGCACATACCACTTTGATGGAGGAGGCGCATAGGTCGAGGTTTTCAATCCATCCCGGGGCCACTAAGATGTATTTGGACCTGAAGAGAGACTATTGGTAGCCCTGTATGAAGAGGGATGTTGCGTGGTTTGTGGAGAGGTGCTTGACCTGTCGCAGGGTTAAGGCCGAGCACCAGCGTCCGCTTGGCAAGTTACAGCCGCTTGAGGTTCCCCAGTGGAAGTGGGAACAGATTTCCATGGATTTCATCACGAAATTGCCGAGGACCGCGAGGGGTTTAGATGCAATTTGGGTGATAGTCGACCGGCTGACGAAGAGTGCGCATTTCCTTGCTATCAGCGAGAGCTCTTCTGCCGAGAGGTTGGCAGAGTTGTATGTGAGGTAGGTGGTATCGCGTCATGCGGTACCGATCTCGATCGTGTCAGATCGAGATGTACGTTTGACTTCCAGGTTCTGGAAGAAGTTCCACGAGGAGTTGGATACGATGTTGCATTTCAGTACCGCCTACCACCCCCAGACGGACGGGCAGAGTGAGCGGACGATCCAGACGCTCGAGGACATGCTTCGAGCATGTGTGTTGGACTTCGGGGGAAGTTGGGACACGTATCTACCATTAGCGGAGTTTTCCTACACCAACAGCCACCATTCGAGTATTGGTATGCCTCCCTTCGAGCTGTTGTATGGGAGGAGGTGTCGGACTCCCATTTGTTGGGGAGAGGTAGGGCAGCGTGTGATGGGCAGCACTGAGATAGTGCTGCAGACGACAGAGCAGAAGAGTTATGCGGATCGGCGACGATCCGAGTTGAAGTTCCAGGTGGGGGACTTCGTACTCCTGAAGGTATCTCCTTGGAAAGGAGTGATCCAATTCAGGAAGAGGTGCAAGCTGGGGCCCCGGTACATCGGTCCATTCAGGGTGACCGCGAGGGTGGGCAAGGTAGCTTATCGGTTCGAGCTACCTGCGGAGTTGAGCCAGATTCATAATACCTTCCACGTGTTACAGTTGAGGAAGTGTATAGCCGATGAGTCGGCGGTAGTACCATTGGAGGATATTCAGGTGGATGCGAGCCTGAATTATGCGGAAAGGCCAATCGCGATCCGGGATCGGAAGATCAAGGTTCTGAGGAACAAGGAGGTGTGACTGGTGCAGGTCCAGTGGCAACATCGGAAAGGGTCCAAGCTGACCTGGGAGCCAGAGTTGGAGATGCGGGAGCAGCATCCGGAGTTGTTTGTCGAGCAGGACTTCGAGGGCGAAGTCTGATTCTAGTGGGGGAGAATTGTAACATCCGGATTCCTAGGTATCTTATTTTATGTATTTATATTGAGTTTTGGAGAGGGACTCGGCGAGTAGGATCGCGCATGGTTGGACTGATTTAGTGACGGACTCGGCGAGTCTATACGTGGACTCGGCGAGTCTAAGCTGTTTAATGAAACACTAATTCTCGGGGCCTGGGCCCTATTTAAGGACCTTTATAGCCACCATTTGCGGCTGTCAGACCCCTGAGAAACCCTAGAGAGCAGAGAGAAGGCTTGTAGTGCAAGAGGAGGGCTATTTCATCATTCTAAGTGTGATCTTGCAAGAAAGAAGGAAGGAGGACAAACAAGGAAGGTTGAGGAGCTCAGATCTATCATCTATTTCATCAGAGGAGGCTACTAGAGGTACTAATCTGTGTTCAAACTCGTGTATTTGGTGTTCTAGTTGAATCTAGGGTTTTCTTGTGCCTTCTTTGGCTTGGATTCGAAGTATGTGAGGTCCCAAGGTGGAGTTCTTATTAGATCTGGACCTTAAGAGGTCCAGGGAGTCCTATTCACATTGCTTTTTGCTACACCATTAGAGATATGGCCCTAGGTTGCCATTTTAGGGGTTATTTCACCCAAAGAAGCTTTATGGTCATTCCATGAGTGTAAAGGTCGGACCTTTACGTGATTATAGTGGCTGGGAAGGCCAGATCTGTGGATTAGAGGAACAGATCTGACCTCAGAAGGTCGTTTGAGTGTGAGCATGGAATGAACTCGCTGAGTCCATGAACGGACTCGACGAGTTGAGTCGGTTTGCCCCGCGACTCGCGATCTCTGACGACCCGTGGAGTATAGGGTTGACTCGGTGAGTCAAGAAAGGACCAGGGGCGAAGAGGGCAGGCATGTACTCGCCGAGTCACTCTAGTGCACTCGGCGAGTAGGGTCAACTGTGGCCGTTGACTTTCGTTGACTTTTAGGGTTTCGGTCAACAGTTGGACTTTTGAGTTAAGGAGGGGTAAAATGGTCTTTTACCCTTCCGAGGGATCGTAGAAGGGGGTTTAATCTTGCCTTTGAGAGCCATTACTTATTGAGGATATTTTGTATGTGATTAGGCGGGGGCTAGATCAGTAGATTCGTGTGCGAGATCATCCGAGATACCCGAGGTGAGTCTTCTCACTATACGTTACCTAGAGTGGTATTTATATGTAGACCAGAGGGTCTTGTATGCTATGAGTATGTATGAGTTTATGTGCATTGTGTTATATGTATGCTATGTGATGTATAGACCGGACCGGAGGGTCCAACAATATAGACCGGACCGAAGGGTCCAACGATACAGACCGGACCGAAGGGTCCAACGAGCTATGACCGGACCAGAGGGTCCAACGAGCTACGGGACTGGAAGGTCCCGCTGAGACACATCGGACCAGAGGGTAGTATTATAGCCTCGAGTGGCGTATGTGTGGTATGTGGTATTTTGGGGAACTCACTAAGCATTGATGCTTATAGTTGTTGTGTGATGTGTTTCAGGTACTAGCGAGGATCGCGGGAAGGCGCCTGCATGATCCGTACACACTCAGGAGATTCTGTTTTGGGATTCTGGGATTTGTTATGTGATGATGACATTTGATATATTTTGTTGGGATATGGCTTTGGATGAATGAAAGTATGTTTTGGAAATGAAAAATTGTTTTGAAAAATTACATTGTTACAAGTTGGTATTAGAGCCTTGGTTTGAGGGATTCGGGTACATCTTCGGATGGATCTGAACTCAAACTGAGGAATTGAGAAAGTTTTTCATAAAATAAACAATTTTTCTAAAAGAGTACAAGGTTTTGAGAAAGGCAGAAGGAGGCAGTGTGTACGATCAGCCAGCGCCCGAACGGTGATTTCCCAAAATACCCTTACATTATATGTTATGAGATATGATATGATATGATATGCATGCTAGAGTAGGCTGGGTATTCATATTAGGACTAGAGTGGCCTGATTTGTGATGCCTTAGCCTAGGAAGGGTTTTGCTGCTATGTGATGTTTGAGATGTTGGATTAATGTCTAAGTCCATAACTATAATTGGTAAGACTTAACCCGACCCGGCATGGTCCATTTGGGTTGCATGTCATCATGCATTTGGATAGACTATAATGAGAGAAATAACACTTAAGGTTGGTTAATATATTATAAGTTCTAATATATTAATAAGGTTATTTAATTAGTATTGATCAAGAATTAATTTGGAATTAATTAAGTGATCAAAAGGAGACTAATTAAATATATGGGTTGATTGTGTAAATCATTCATTCTTATATATGTGGGCTTGTGATCCAAGATTCCTTATGTTGGACTAAGTCCATGGGGTGACCCATGGATACTCCATGGAGGTTAAAATCCATGGAGCATAAGGAATGGGTAAAGTTATGAGTTACATGGTGTAACCCTAATAGCCACCATATAAAAGAATCCCATGGCTCAAGAAATCGTGCACTAATGTGTGAGTGTGAGGGCTAGACGATTTCAAGGAGTGTTCAAGTTTCTCTCAAGTTATTCCAAGTGTATTTGGTGTTGTGTGAACCATTTGAGGTGTCACACTTGGGGCACTAGGCACTCAAGCTTCATGAAGACATTCTACATCGAAGAGGTATGTATTCTATCTTGTTATATTTATTATTTTGTATACTAGATTAGGATAATACCTTGGATGTTCATAATTGTATGTATAATAGAGAAAACATAGATCCAAGGTATTTAGGGTTGCATGTACACTTAGGAGTGTTAGAATGCTCATAACCCAACAGTGGTATCAGAGCCTAGGCTTGTTTTCTTGTTATACTTGCAAAAGTAGCTGAAAAATCGAGTTGGATGCATATATTCGATTGTTTTGGCTGGAATTGGACTAGGAACATTACCCTAAGATGTTTTTGGACTTATAAACTTGTTTTTGATGTGGTAATGTTCATGCTAATCCAATTTCTAAGATAATTGTCATAATTTCAAGATTTGTATTAGTTTGTATGTTCATGCTAATTTCTTGAAGATTGATGATTTGAATTATCTTGTTCTTATGAGGTTCTTAGATTAATAGAAAAGTTGTGTGAAATAGTTGTTTTCAATCCATTTTAATCTAAGAGTTGATTCCAAAGTGTGTTTTTGTAACTTGTCCTCAAGTTATACGAAAAGTCACATTTAAGAATCATAAAACTCATAAAAGTTGGCAAAGGTTACAAAATGAAGAGTCTAGTTCTAATTAAATGGTTTTATGACTCCATAACTTGTCCTCAAGTTATGGAGGTTCAAGAGTCTCTTCATTAAATTAAAAAAAAAGTGTAACCTTAATTAGTTCCATAAGTTACAATAAAAAAAAGTTATTTTTTTTTATTAATTAGTTTAAAGTCTTCCATAACTTGTCCTCAAGTTATGAAACTTGAAAAGTTTTTTTTTTTTTTTTTTTTTTTTTAATTAAAACTACTTTAAACTCATAAGTTATGGAATTAATTAGTTTTGAATAGTTTCAAAACTTGCCCTCAAGTTTTGGAATTTGAAAAGTTTTCACTTATGAATACTTTAATTCCAAGTTAGCCCTTAGAATTTTAAAAGTTAAAATTCAACCCTTATACTTTATAATATTATAAGTTAATAATATTTATATATATGTATAAGAGTAAAGTCAGTCTTACCGTTAGTAGGCCTCATTCACGAAGCCGGTCTATAAGGGGGATATAAGGTTACTGCCTATAAAATGGCAGTTTAATGGGTGTCCACTCTCACCCACCGCTTCCTTGACTGGTGGAGGGTCGTTAGCCGAACGGGTATGACAACGACTATAATTCTCCTTTCATTAAAAGTATTAATGATAAATACTAAGTAACTAAACTCTTATTAATACCCAATCTTAGTTACTTAGGAAAATGTGAATTTGGTGCTAACCCATGAAATTACACTTTGCACTTTGCTTAAGTCGTTAGTGGAGCGTGTGTGGTTAACCGGCACACTAACCTGGACTTAACAAGGTAGGCAAACGGTAACTTAATATTTATCATAGTATCGGTGGAGCGTGTGTGGTTAACTGGCACACTGATTAAGGGGTAAATATTAAGGGTACCAAGTATATTTGCATGGTTATTCACACCTTGTTTTGTGATCCTCGACATCCCATCACAAAACCTGAAGGGCACACTCGAGATTGAAACGTGCCTTTGAACATTTCAATGAATCTCAAAGATCTAGGACTTTCAAATCCAATTAAAACTTAATAAATTATTTCGTTTTTCATGGTGGAAATTGGTGAATCGTCATTCACCTACCTTCAAATATTTTATAGCTTGGATTACGGCATCCCTCTTCTAAGTTATAAAATAGTTTGTTGGGTCCTAGCCTTAATATTTCATATTGGGTGTCATATTAAGGACTTTAAATCAACTATCTTGAATATCTCCCAAAAAGATGTCTGGTCTAGACATTTATGATCTTCCCAAATCTCTTGAAACAAGCTTTCCTAAATGAAGATGATGTCCCATGGATATCATACTTCTTTCACCTCCTCCAATTATTCTACCTAACCCACAAGTTCCTAAAAATTTTAAGGTCACTCAAGCCCTATTGGCAAGGCAAGGTCTAGGTGTGATCACATCTTGGAGATGTAGTCACATATTGACAAGCCGGGAGAGTTGGGTGTCAAAGTCTTGAGAAAGTTGGTGGCTCAACTACTTTCTAAGTCGCATAGTGAGTTCTTTTGGGAATCCTATGAAACAGACTAAGACAAGACCCTTAATGATCTTATCTATTTGCTAAGATCAACTTCCTAAAACGCTATGGACATTGACAATGATGACATTGGATATCTAGTAAAGCTCTCTCTTCCCAATGGAAAGGGATCGGCCATAGTCAACTCGGTTGACCAGAGAGGCGAAGTCTGAGATAGTCCCATTATCAAGGGTCCATAGGTAACTATTGCCAAAGGAAGGGGAATTGGTTACGAAGCTGCCAAATTTACCTAAGGATGTTAAAGTCAATAAGTTTGGCTCTACTTCAGGTAAAGTCAATTGTCTAACTCTATTAAGTACATGCTGATTCTGATCGCGAAGATGGATTTCAATCGCATGGTTCGGTGATCAGAATTTTGGGCTATTACTTAAGAGTTATGATATTTATATTGCTTAGGAATAGATAACAACAAGGTTTTCATATGGATTGTAAGGATAAGTTTTTCCGCAAAGTTTTAAAATAAAAGAAAAAGGTTTTGATTTTATTTATTTTAAGTATCCTTACAATGGCATTTGTGAAAAGTTGTTGCTTATAAGATTCCATTGATAACAATATTGGAAAAATAGATTTGATTCTTTCGGTTGTGGTAGTGTCTAATATTACCAAATAAGGAAAGATTCTCATCCCCCAAGGTTCAATTGGACCAAAACTTGGAATCATGCAAGTTGTATAGTATGATGAATGAGAACTTTCAGCTTGGAAAATTAAGACTAATTCCTTATGTGAATAAGGAAAGGACTAAGGGATCGAGTACACATTCTTGTGCACTGGTCAAGTCCACCACAAAAGATCAAGAAGATTATTCGTCATGATTTACTTAAGTTCAGTAAATATGGTTATACTTATAAGTTTAAGTATAAGTCTGTAGCATTGGAGAAGTTTCAATGTGAGACAGAACGAATAAGAAGAATCAAAGTATGGCAGAAAGATAAAAGTTTCTCAAATCTGAAAAGATGGGAGAGTACTTTAGTATCATGTTTATGATCATCTTAATGATTAAGATACCATATCACAATTGGTCCTCTAAAGTCATCTTAGTGCATTCTTATGACTAAGAAGAGGAGTCATGAATTGTTGAAATGGTTAAATAAAAAAGATGAGTCATACTTCGTTCCAAAACAATTCTTAGAGTCATACTCCAAGATTGTAACTTGAGTGACATATCTTAAAGAGGGTTTGTTAACACTAGTCAAATGTAAGAGTAAAAGGTTATCTACTCTTGTACATTTGAAATTGGTAAGTTGTGATTTTTTGGATAAAACAGAGACCAACTTAGGCCAATTGTGTAAAGTGTTAGTCTTGATAAAGAATCCGCACTATCTCTTGAATATTTGACAAGGGAGTCTTATATGTCAAGAGGACAGTGGGAGTCTTAAAGCTCTTGAAAGTTTCAAGACTTAATCAAGAATAAAACCTAAAGTCCTTCACTAGCACACGACTTGAGGTTTATAACCTATCGTGTTGAAATTTTTGTGCCTATTCAAGTTGGCTTTGCATAGGAGTTCTGAGAGTTCTCAATTGGTTGCACAACTACTTGGAAGCAATGGCAGGCACCTGAGCTGCCAAATGGCAAGAATTCAAGATTGCACACGTTTAATCAATATGAGTTTGGATTTGTCACTAACCTTGTCTTGTGATTATGGTTTTGACAAATTCACATGGATAAGAACACATACACTATTAAATCTAAGTGTCATAAGGTTTCTCTCCGATTCATGAAAATGATGGTGAGGAAACACTTTCGCTAAGTAGATTTTAGCTTGATAGCAATTGTGATATTTGCATTCTCAAAGTCGTTAGTGGAGCGTGTGTGGTTTACCGGCACACTAACATGGACTTGTGAGAAGTGGCAAAGGTCTAAACAATTGAGACTATGATTACGGCATCCCTTTTCATAGTTCTAAAATTGTTTAGACACACATGTGAGCTATCTAAGAGAGGTGTATGATTTTGATAAAGTTTTATCAAAACAATCTAGTATCAGAAATCTGAACTTTGGTAAGAAAGTCAGCTGATTTCTGAGTAAATGTCAAAGCTAGTGGGAGCATAAGTGTTATGCTAATAATCATCATGTTAGTGGGAGCATGATAATTAGGACAAAGGTTGCAAGTTAGCAATGTTAATTATAGAAAACAAAAGTTTCAATTCGTAAGGTTGTAGGGGTTGAAAAAGTTGTTTTGCTATAATTAAGGGAGAGGAAATTATACTTCATTTCAATTCTAAAAGCTTAGATTGAGATTTTAATCGTATTTAATCAAGGATATATATATATGAATTTCATGTTGGAATGGCTCAACATAAGGAAATTCTATATATGGGTCCATTATTTGCGTTCTAAAATTTGATTATGATTACGACATCCCTTTTCATAATCTGAATTTTGAGAACTTGGCAAATTGAAATGGAAATATTGTAGCAAAAGACTGGTCTAGAATCATGTCTTTATGTGAGACATCATGAATCGTGTACCATTTGCTTTAGGTACAGGATCGATTGCATGTGCTATAATATTTGTCATTTCTAAATTTTTCCAAATGCCCAGAGGCATTAAGAAGGGAAAAGGTCTAGAATTGGATATGACTAAAATGATTAAGCAATTGTCGAGGATTGGTTGCTCAGGGACAGTTGGAAGTATAGTGCTAATTTTGGAAGGACCATATTGACATATTCTGAAAAGAGGAGTCTCTTATTCAGAAGTGATAGTCAAAATGAGAATATGGAGTTGTCTCCATAGGTGGAAGTTATCTGTGTAAGATTAGAAAACTTAATGCAAGAAGCATGTCCAAAGCAATGTACTTTGAATATGAGACTTAGTTTCCAGGAGGGTCAGTGCATATAAGTTTAAAATCTAAACAGATTTCAATAAATGATAGGAATTTGAAATTCTCACATTTTTCGATAAGGATTTGGGAGTGTGAAATTAGAATAATTGAAATTATGTTCAATTGGTTTATTTCACAAAGTAAGGATCATAGACAAACATAAAGTGCATACTTGGTGTATGGCAAAGCTATTGTTTAAGAAAAACATAGTGTACATGCTTGGAGCATGGGACAACTAGTGTTTTTAATTCAAGTATAAAGTTGATAAAACCGAAACAATGAATAATGAGTAATCAGTATGGTGATAAATAAAAGTGTTTATTTATATTCATAGGGTTTGATACCATATTTGATTCATTTATTCTTGTGTTTCACTTTGCATGTTTTGACTTCCAGAATAACTAAGTCGCTCTTCCTGAATGATTAAGTTATTCAAACCATCCACAGTCGGTCATATGTTGGAAGTAGATATGAATCAAGACTGTCATGGGTTGGTTTGTAGAGGTCCAAGTTGGTGGACAAAGTGGTGCTACAACACTCATGAGTGCTCATAAGTTCTGAGTATTGGATTCAACCCGCGCTCATTTGAATCACTTCATGGATTTTATCACGAGTGATCATGAGACGATAATATCTTATATTCTTCAAACCTAGAGATATGAGTTGTTACTATGAGTTGGTTATACATTGATTGCACGAAAACGCATTGGTAACTCGATGTTATAAAACGTGCCTTTGTGTATGATTCAACAAGTAGTAAAACAAGCCATATGAGTCGAAGTTTATCCATTCCTTTTACCTTCGGGATAAAAGTGATATCTGTGGGCCCCTCGATGATTTAAAGATGATACATGTGAGTGCTTGGCCAAGCTAGGACTGATTTGATTTGTTCAATCAGTCAGTCATCAGTCCATATGATATCTAGAATGGAGGAATATATGATCCCTTATCTAATGGACAAGTCATTGACAAAGGTCAGAGTTCATCGAAAAGGTCAGAGTTTGACAGAAGCTTTTGAGAGCTACGATTGCTGATCGGTTCCTGAAGTCATACGTAATAATATTTTTAGACTTATTCAAGTGGGAGACTGTTGGATTAATGTCTAAGTCCATAACTATAATTGGTAAGACTTGACCCGACCCGGCATGGTCCATTTGGGTTGCATGGCATCATGCATTTGGATAGACTATAATGAGAGAAATAACACTTAAGGTTGGTTAATATATTATAATTTCTAATATATTAATAAGGTTATTTAAATAGTATTGATCAAGAATTAATTTGGAATTAATTAAGTGATCAAAAGGAGACTAATTAAATATATGGGTTGATTGTGTAAATCATTCATTCTTATATATGTGGGCTTGTGATCCAAGATTCCTTATCTTGGACTAAGTCCATGGGGTGACCCATGGATACTCCATGGAGGTTAAAATCCATGGAGCATAAGGAATGGGTAAGTTATGAGTTACATGGTGTAACCCTAATAGCCACCATATAAAAGAATCCCATGGCTCAAGAAATCGTGCACTAATGTGTGAGTGTGAGGGCTAGACGATTTCAAGGAGTGTTCAAGTCTCTCTCAAGTTATTCCAAGTGTATTTGGTGTTGTGTGAACCATTTGAGGTGTCACACTTGGGGCACTAGGCACTCAAGCTTCATGAAGACATTCTACATCAAAGAGGTATGTATTCTATCTTGTTATATTTATTATTTTGTATACTAGATTAGGATAATACCTTAGATGTTCATAATTGTATGTATAATAGAGAAAACATAGATCCAAGGTATTTAGGGTTACATGTACACTTAGGAGTGTTAGAATGCTCATAACCCAACAGTGGTATCAAAGCCTAGGCTTGTTTTCTTGTTATACTTGCAAAAGTAGCTAAAAAATCGAGTTGCATGCATATATTCGATTGTTTTGGCTGGAATTGGACTAGGAACATTACCCTAAGATGTTTTTGGACTTATAAACTTGTTTTTGATGTGGTAATGTTCATGCTAATCCAATTTCTAAGATAATTGTCATAATTTCAAGATTTGTATTACTTTGTATGTTCATGCTAATTTCTTGAATATTGATGATTTGAATTATCTTGTTCTTATGAGGTTCTTAGATTAATAGAAAAGTTGTGTGAAATAGTTGTTTTCAATCCATTTTAATCTAAGAGTTGATTCCAAAGTGTGTTTTTGTAACTTGTCCTCAAGTTATATGAAAAGTCACATTTAAGAATCATAAAACTCATAAAAGTTGGCAAAGGTTACAAAATGAAGAGTCTAGTTCTAATTAAATGGTTTTATGACTCCATAACTTGTCCTCAAGTTATGGAGGTTCAAGAGTCTCTTCATTAAATTAAAAAAAAAAGTGTAACCTTAATTAGTTCCATAAGTTACAATAAAAAAAAGTTATTTTTTTTTATTAATTAGTTTAAAGTCTTCCATAACTTGTCCTCAAGTTATGGAACTTGAAGAGTTTTTTTTTTTTTTTTTTAATTAAAACTACTTTAAACTCATAAGTTATGGAATTAATTAGTTTTGAATAGTTTCAAAACTTGCCCTCAAGTTTTGGAATTTGAAAAGTTTTCACTTATGAATACTTTAATTCCAAGTTAGCCCTTAGAATTTTAAAAGTTAAAATTCAACCCTTATACTTTATAATATTATAAGTTAATAATATTTATATATATGTATAAGAGTAAAGTCAGTCTTACCGTTAGTAGGCCTCATTCACGAAGCCGGTCTATAAAGGGGGGTATAAGGTTACTGCCTATAAGGTTACTGCCTATAAAATGGCGAGCGGCGTGAGTGACGAGGAGCTCCGTCAGATGATCCACGATGAGGTGGCGGCGGCGATCCGGGCCGAGATTCCGGAGATGTTTGGGTCTATCAAGACCACACTGATTGAGACTTTCGACGAGCGGTACACTGCGGTGACTGAGGCTGCTGCTGCTGCAGCTACTGCAGCTGTGGCTGCTGCCAGACCTCAGGGAGGTGACTCGTTGTTGCTTCGGGAGTTCAGCAACACGAAGCCACCAGAGTTTGATGGGATGCAGGATCCGATCGCTGCAATGAGATGGATTGCTGTTATCGAGGGATGCTTCTACACGTGTTCATGTCCGGAGCATCTGAGGGTACGGTTCGCGTTGAACCAGCTTCGATTGGGAGCGAAGGATTGGTGGAAATTCGTGACGGCGAGCTTCACTCTTGCAGAGATTTCAGCGGTGACCTGGGAGAGGTTTACCACTATGTTTAGAGATGAGTATGTTCCCCCGGTGGAGAGGTAACGGTTGGTTCAGGAGTTCTTGACCCTCAAGCAGGGTACTGATTCGGTTACTGTGGTTACCCGGAAGTTTCATGATAGGGCGATGTTCTGCCCTGAGCAGGTGTCTACTGAGCAGGCACGTATGAGCCGGTACTTGGGCGTTTTGAGGAGGGATATACGGGAGTTCGTGTCGAACTCGACTTACCGGAAATCTGCTGAGCTCCAGGTAAATGCCCGGAAGAGGGAGATTGAGCTGGAGACTCAGGCCAGGGAGGAGGCCGAGTCTCAGAGGGTGGATCGGCGGCCGGCACAGTCTCAGCCGGCACCCAAGCGGGCAAAGCCCGCTGATTCGAGGACTGGGGGTCCGAAGGGCCGCACTTGCGGCAAGTGCGGCAAGAGCCACGAGGGAGTGTGCAGAGCTGGGGTGTGTTACAAGTGCGGGAAGGAGGGGCATTATGCGAGGGTTTGCCCCAAGGGGTTCACAGTTTGCTTTCATTGCAACCAAACCGGCCATCGGAAGGCCGAGTGCCCACAGCTACTACAGGGATGAGCGCAGGGATCTGCGCCTACGACTCGAGCTACTGAGACCCGGCCAGCGAAGGCCGAGGCTCCGAAGGCTCGCGGGAGAGCCTTCCAGTTGACAGCGGATGTGACAACTGTCAATTCAGGTCATTCTCGGACTCATGCATCTTTATAAAAACCATTCATGCACAACATGCCATGGCCTAGTAGTATAAATTAGGTCAAAATCTTGCATAAACTAGGATCCAACTAAGATCTAGGACTAATATACTTGACTCTTACGATTCTAGTAAGTTGTTTAACTACAATAGGAAATGCCAATACCATAATTAGAATGAAACTTCAAACTTTGTTACAATTGAAAAAGGGTATAAAACCCTAAAAATAAATTAAAATATTCTAATTTCATCCCAATATGATGGTGAATATCAAACAATGTTCCAAAAACTCTAAAGAGCCCAAAAATCCAAATTTATAAACTTTAAAGCTTAAAAACTTTATAAAATTTCTATAAACTTCCTAATATAAAATTTTTATTAATCAAATTATAGATTATAATCAATGAAATAGAAATTTAAATTATCATACATTAATCATAATTTATTAGTTAAAAAACAAGATTTTTAAATAAATCAAAAATTGCTTAAAGAGACATTTTTATAAAAATTTAGGTTTTATAAAAATTGAAGGGAGAATTATATAATTTGAATTTTAGGAGAGAGGGAGCCTCTCTCACTCATAAAATTCGTGCATCCTCTCCCCCATGCCCTCTCTCTTCCCAAAACTTCAATCATTAAAACACAATCCCCACTCTTCCACTTCTCTCTTCACTCTCTCTCACACTCCACCCTTTCAACTCTCAAACTCTCCTCCTCTCTCTCCAAACCCACGAAAATCATCAGCCAAGAACACCTCTCCACACTCAAATCTTCATCTACTAAGGTTGTTCTTCAAGGTATTCACGAAAGTCCTTCATTTTCCTTACTTTTCCTTCTTGTTTTTAAAGGGTTTCCTTACATGTTCATGAATGTCGTGTTTGATGATGATAGTGGTAGGGTTTCACCCAAGAACAACATGCATGTTGTTTAATGGTGAAATCCAAGGACCAAAACCTATGTCAAACACTAAGGTTCGGATTTTTACAAGTTTTAAAGGCTCATACACCTTATGCATTCAAGTATTTCCTTTAAAAACATCACTATAACAAACATATGTCCATGCATGGTCTTCAAACCGTGATGCATGTGAAGAACACCAAGCTAAAGAGCTTGATGATCAAAGTACATTGTTAATAGTGCATGTAAATGATTTTGTCTAGAAAAATATCTAAAAGTTCTTTTCTGTTCAAATCAAAATTTTTCCAGATTCCCATTAAGGTAATATGAATATCTGTAAAATCCCAAGAGTTTTTATCATTTCCTTGATTTATTAAAATTGTTGCAAGAAAACAAGGGCATAAATCACATAAAATACTTACAGAGGTCTATAAATCCGGAATAAATTCGTGGATGGCCCCTATGGTGAATAATGACCTCTCATTAAATTTCATCGATTTATGTTGCTGTTTAGTATGATTTTCGATTTTCTTTTTGTTTGGGTGCAATAAATCACAAAACCACTTTAAAGAGTGTGAAAATTGTATCTAGCAATTTTCGCAGCTCTTACCTGTGGTGGGAGACTCAGAAAAATAATTTCAGAATTTTTCATCATGCCTTTCTATTTTTCCCAATTTTTGGTAGTTATAATGGCCTAAAAATAGGAAAAATAGTTCTGATTATCCAAAATTCATGAAAATTTACCAGAACATCATGTTGTACATTAGGAGGATACATAACAATTTTGATGATTTTCCTCTACTGTATACTATTTTTCTCCTATTTTCTAAGGTTAAATACACTTAAATACACATAAATACCCAAAACCGGATTATACAATATGAAAACCACTTTTGGTATTTTTCCCAAATTACTTACACTGTAAATGATGTTACAAAAATTTTTGGTAATTTATTTTAACTGTTTGTTATATATTCTTCAATTAATGGTTATTTAAGGGGATAAAACAAGGAAAAATAGAAATAACCACTGAAAAATATCTTTTATATTTTTCTCAGCCTAGTTATGTATAATAACAGTTAAATAAAAAGTTTGAGTAGTTTTGGAAACTGTTTTCTATTTATTCCAATTTTTATTAGAATAAATGCTCAAAAATCATAAAATATAATTAAACAGCTTGGAAATCCATTTTTATATTTTTCCTAGCTTAGTAATGTGTAATAACAGTAAAATAAAAAGTTTGAGAATTTTCATCCTTTGAATGCTATTTTTAGTGAATTTATTTGGTTATGAAGGCTTAAAAACTTGGAAAAATAGTTAACCATATCAAAAATTCAAGGGAAATTTTCTGGAAAACCTCTATTGTATTTAGAATGAAAATACAAGGTTTGACAATTTTTGGAAACTATTTGATAATATTTTGCGTTTTTAGGAATTTAAAACACCTTTAAATGTGTTGAAATACCCTCAAATTATATTACTAAATCTGGAAAATTAATATCCAAAATTTTCTTAATCACATGACTTATAGAATTTCACCATTTCAGAAAAATCGTAACCAATTAATATAAAACCGATATTAGAACATAAATTTGGCATTTCTCTATATGTAGAGTTTAGTATATTAGCATTAGATTTCGACATGGAAACTCACTAGTGTGTGTTTGATGTCGTAGGATCCCGGTAGTAAGACGTTGGTGTATTCCGAGGCACCACTTGTACCTACTCGAAACATTATAAGTATTCACCACTCCCCTATTTTCCGTTTTTAAATGTTTTGGGGTGGAAAAGCATGTCCTAAACTATTTATGTTTGTTGCATTTATTTTACTCGTATAAACTTGGTTGCTATATTTTGCATATTGTGAGTATTCACGCACTCCCCTATTTTCAGTTTTTTTTATGTTTTGGGGTGGAAAAGCATGTCCCGAAAAACTATTATTTGAATGTTGTATTTAAATTGATTTGTATCAAACATGATTGCTATTTTATTGCTATGTCTCTCTATGTATGTCTATGCAACACGGAACATGAGAACTTATCGTACTAAGGCCCTTCCCTTATCTCTAACCATTAACTCTTTGAGCCAATGGTCATTATGGATAGCGCTATTAGCAATTGACAACTCCTTACTCGCCCTATTGCTGGAGTGCATGATACCATATTCATCTATGGAACGATAAGCATAGATCTTGATAGGGCTTCAGTCATAGGTTTGGTTGAGACTCATTGTTTGCTCATACACATACAAACTCGTTTCTCGTTATAGCAATAAACTTGTTATTTATTATGGCAATAAACTCGTTTATCAATTTTAGCAATCAACTTTGTTTCTCATTATAGCAATGAACTTTGTTCTCATTAAAGCAATGTACTTGTATTTATGAAAAATCTTATACCAAATCTTGATTTTATAAACCTGTGAACTCACCAACTATTTTCATAGTTGACGCTCGTTTTGCATGCTTTTTTAGGAAATAATTAGTAAGTGGATATAGAGATTCATCATCATAGAGCATGCTGCATCGTGTGGAAGTTATTTTATGAAGTTATATATTTTGAACAATGTCATTTTGGAAAACTTGTACTTTGTTTTGTTTAAGCTATGGGTTGTAAACTTTTAAATATTGCTATTATGATGTATCTTTATCTTTTGCAATGAAACCTTTGTCGCTGTCATACCTTGCGTTTCCGCTTTAGCGGGGTGTGACAGCGGAGGAGGTCCGTGCAGCGCCCGATGTCATGGCTGGTATGTATTCTTTCATTTATTTATGCTGAGTTTGAGATATTGTGCTTATATGATGTTATGCGTAGGTACTTTTATTGTGAGTTCTGTACCTGCCTTAGTGTTATTTGACTCGGGTGCGAGTAGATCATTTGTGTTGATAGCGTTTAGTCGGCACATCAATAGCCAGCGAGAGGCGTTGAGTCGACCTCTATGAGTTTCCATAGCTGACGAGCGAGCGGTATATGCTACGGACGTGATTCGAGGATGTGTAGTCGAGATCTTCGGTGTTGAGTTCCCGATAGATCTGGTCCCGATAACGATGGGGGACGTGTGTGTCATAGTGGGCATGGATTGGTTGAGTTGATTTGGGGTTGTGATAGACTGCGAGCGACAGTTGGTGACGATACGAGACCCCAGTGGGGGAGTACTTACGGTGTACGGTGAGGGTACCCGATGTGGGTCAGCGTTCTGTTCGGCTGCCAGAGCGAGACAGAGTTTACAGCAGGGCTGCAGCGGGTTTGTAGCCTATGTTATGGACACGCGAGAGGCCGCTGGGAGGCCGAGTTTGTTGGATGACGTTGCGATAGTGCGTGAGTTCCCGGATGTTTTTCCCGAGGAGTTGCCGGGTGTGCCTCCCGAGAGGCAGGTAGAGTTCCGCATTGATTTGGTTCCGGGGGCAGCGCCTATCGCCAAGGCGCCTTATCGCCTTGCGCGGCCAGAGATGCAAGAGTTATCCTCACAGCTTCAGAAGCTGTTGGGGAAAGGGTTTATTCGACCGAGTATCTCGCCATGGGGAGCGCCGATCCTCTTTGTCAAGAAAAAGGATGGTTCACACCGGATGTGTATTGATTACCGGGAGTTGAACAAGTTGACGGTCAAGAACCGTTATCCATTACCGAGGATCGACGATTTGTTCGATCAGCTGCAGGGAGCGTCTTGGTTCTCCAAGATTGATCTGAGGTCTGGATATCACCAGATGAGAGTGCGAGATGAGGATATCCAGAAGACGGCGTTCAGGACTCGTTATGGGCATTACGAGTTCGTGGTGATGCCTTTCTGGCTCACCAATGCACCAGCAGCGTTCATGGATCTCATGAACAGGGTGTGTAGGCCGATGTTGGATCAATCGGTAATCGTGTTCATCGATGACATACTGGTGTATTCGAGTTCTAGAGAGCAGCACGAGGAGCATCTGAGAGAGATTCTCGGGGTATTGAGGATGGAGAGGCTTTATGCCAAATTCTCCAAGTGCGAGTTTTGGTTACGAGAGGTCCAGTTCTTGGGGCATCTCGTCAACCAGGATGGGATTTTGGTCGATCCGGCCAAGATTGAGGCGGTTATGAGTTGGGAGGTGCCGAGATCTCCCACCGAGATCAGGAGTTTTCTGGGATTGGCCAGCTACTATCGGAGATTTATCAGGGATTTCTCCAAGATCGTCGTGCCTCTCACCAGGTTGACCCGGAAGGGTGTTGCTTTTTCATGGGGTCCGGAGCAGCAGACCTCGTTTGAGACACTTCGCCAGAGATTGTGCGAAGCCCCTGTGTTAGCCCTCCCGGAAGGGATGGAGGATTTTGTGGTGTATTGTGACGCATCGATATCGGGGTTGGTTGCGGTGCTTATGCAGAGAGGGCATGTGATTGCGTATGCATCGAGGCAGCTGAAGCCTCATGAGACGAGATATCCCACCCACGACCTGGAGTTGGGGGCAGTGGTGTTCGCCCTCAAGATCTGGCGTCACTATTTGTATGGTGTTCGGTGTACCATATACACGGACCACAAGAGTTTGAAGTATCTGATGGATCAGCCCAACCTGAACATGCGTCAGAGGAGATGGTTGCATGTGGTGAAGTATTACGATTGCGAGATCCTGTACCACCCGGGCAAAGCTAATGTTGTAGCTGATGCCCTGAGTCGCAGGGCGGAGAGTGCCCCTATACGAGATGTTTGTTTGAGATTGACCGTGATGACTCCGGTGTTGGACACCATTCGAGAGGCCGAGCACCAGCGTCTGTATGGCAAGTTACAGCCGCTTAAGGTTCCCCAGTGGAAGTGGGAACAGATTTCCATGGATTTCATCACCAAATTACCGAGGGCCGCGAGGGGTGTTGATGCAATTTGGGTGATAGTCGACCGACTGACGAAGAGTGTGCATTTCCTTGCTATCAGCGAGAGCTCTTCTGCCTAGAGGTTGGCAGAGTTGTATGTGAGGGAGGTGGTATCGCGTCATGGGGTACCGATCTCGATCGTGTCAGATCGAGATGTACGTTTCACTTCCAGGTTCTGGAAGAAGTTCCACAAGGATTTGGGTACGAGGTTGCATTTCAGTACCGCCTACCACCCCCAGATGGACGGGCAGAGTGAGCGGACGATCCAGACGCTCGAGGACATGCTTCAAGCATGTGTGTTGGACTTCGGGGGAAGTTGAGACACGTATCTACCATTGGCGGAGTTTTCCTACAACAACAGCCACAATTTGAGTATTGGTATGCCTCCCTTCGAGCTGTTGTATGGGAGGAGGTGTCGGACTCCCATTTGTTAGGGAGAGGTAGGGCAGCGTGTGATGGGCAGCACTGGGATAGTGCTGCAGACGACAGAGCAGATACAGAAGGTTAGACAGAGACTACTGACGGCTCAGAGTCGTCAGAAGAGTTACGCGGATCGGTGACGATCCAAGTTGAAGTTCCAGGTGGGGGACTTCGTACTCCTGAAGGTATCTCCATGGAAAGGAGTGATCCGATTCAGGAAGAGGGGCAAGCTGGGGCCCCGGTACATCGGTCCATTCAGGATGACCGCGAGGGTGGGCAAGGTAGCTTATCGGTTAGAGCTACCTGCGGAGTTGAGTCAGATTCATAATACCTTCCACGTGTCACAGTTGAGGAAGTGTATAGTTGATGAGTCAGCGGTAGTACCATTGGAGGATATTCAGGTGGATGCGAGCCTGAATTATGCGGAAAGGCCAATCGCGATCCGGGATCGGAAGATCAATGTTCTGAGGAAGAATGAGGTGTCACCGGTGCAGGTCCAGTGGCAACATCGGAAAGGGTCCGAGCTGACCTGGGAGCCGGAGTTGGAGATGCGGGAGCAGCATCCGGAGTTGTTTGTCGAGCAGGACTTCGAGGGCGAAGTCTGATTCTAGTGGGGGAGAATTGTAACATCCGGATTCCCAACGATACAGACCGGACCGAAGGATCCAACGATACTGACCGGACCGAAGGGTCCAACGAGCTATGACCAGACCAGAGGGTCCAACGAGCTACGGGACTGGAAGGTCCCGTTGAGACACATCGGACCAGAGGGTCGTATTATAGCCTCGAGTGGCGTATGTGTGGTATGTGGTATTTTGGGGAACTCACTAAGCATTGATGCTTACAGTTGTTGTGTGATGTGTTTCAGGTACTAGCGAGGATCGCGGGAAGGCGCCGGCATGATCCGTACACACTCAGGAGATAATGTTTTGGGATTCTGGGATTTGTTATGTGATGATGACATTTGATATATTTTGTTGGGATATGGTTTTTGATGAATGAAAGTATGTTTTGGAAATGAAAAATTGTTTTGAAAAATTACGTTGTTACAGGTATTTTGGGGAACTCACTAAGCTTCGTGCTTACCGTGTTATGTGTTATGTGTTTTAGGTTTTCTCAGTATCGCGGGACGGCACCGGTTTGATTGTACACACCAGAGCAAGAATTATGTTTCGAGGGTCCTGGTTTATTAATTAATTAAACATTGCGTTGCGTTTTGAAAATTTACGTCGTTACAGTAGTATTCACCAAGCAGCAAGTGAGAAGCGTTGTGAATCTATGGGGAGCCGTATTATTCACTAGTCAGGACATGACTCAGGGGAGTTCGTAGGCTCGAGTAGCCTAATCGTTTGAGTCTGTATGAGCCTAGTGGTCGAACCTGGGACGAGACTGGGGTCTCCATATTTGTCGGGAATCGTTATATTCTGAGTTGAGTTGTGGTTATCGCTACCGAAGGGAATTGGAGAAGTGATGTATGTGTGGGTTGCGGGTCATGGTTCATGAGTTGAGTGCTTTTTGGGACGAGTGGTTCCAATTCTGTGTCGGACCAGACGCTTGAGTTTGAGTTTGGCTTTGATGGTGAATTGAGCAGGCGAATGAGATTCCAGATTCAGAGATGGGTTTGATTTTGAGGAGGACCGCGAGGCGCATGTAACTAATGAGTAGTAGACGACAGAGGTCTAGGGTGAGATGATTTTTGTTGGGATTGTGGTATCCATTGGGGTAAAGTGAACTTTGTGACTTGTGTGTCACAATGGGCCGAGATAGTTGTTGTGAGAAGGAAGCCAGTGAGACGTTTTGGGGCATGCAATGGGTAACCTTTGGAGGTTCAACTGTGGAGTCAGGAGTTGACCTGGTACTCAGTTTTGAAAAAGATATTGGAGAGGAAGTTGGAACTTATGATTTTAGATGTCGGAGGACACTTCTGAGCGAGCATGAATATTATTATGACGACAGAGTGTTGAGAGCTCATTGTTCAGTTGGGTTCTGATAGCAGTACAGTGGATGAGTCCCTGGTGAGATGTGAATACTTTCGCTCCTTGGAGTATGATATGGATCGCCTGGTATGTCTGGTATGAGTGATCGGTGGAAAAATTTTGGGCTTTGACTTGTTTCTAGCAGTCGCAACGAGAGAATAAGAGGGGCAATGAGTTTTCAGGGTCTGTTATTCGAGGAGCGAATAACATGGTGATAGGTTGACAGGGCGGCCTGGCAGCGAGACAGGCCACTAGGGTTTTCAGATTCTGGAGAGTCAGAAGGGCTATCGTAGCGGCAGAAGGGTATGTCCTCTTCCGAGTTTGGGAGTTCCTGTTTGGTTTCAGACGTCCATGGAGGAAGGTAGTTGTGTGATATGAGATCCTTTCGGTGGTACTTTTTGGGTTGTTGGGTTCGATCTATATGATGCTGAAGAAGCGATTTCGAGGGCGAAATCTAATTCAAGTGGGGGAGAATTGTAACATCCGGACTTTCAGATGCATTAATGTGTGTTTATCTTTGAGATTTATGGAGTGACTCGACGAGTTGTGATTCCAACTCGCCAAGTAGGGTCGGGTTGACCACGTGGAATTAATGAGTGGACTCGTAGAGTTAGAGACCTGACTTGCCGAGTAGGTGCTGGGCAGAGAAACCCTAATTTCCCGGGGTTGAGGAACTTATAGCCTCATTTGCGGCTCACCTTCATTGAGAGTAAACCCTAACGTCCCTTTGAGCTAGAGAGTGTGAAAGGAGTTAATTTTGGGTTCTTTTGGTACATTTCTTTTGAAGAGGAGGGAAGGATTCATCAAGGAACAAGAAGGAGGCCAGTAGATCAGTGTTATTTCTTCCCAGAGCTTCTAGAGAAGGTAAAAAGTTCTCACCTTTCTCCTTGTGGTGATTAGAACTCATGTTTTGATGATTAGGGCTTTCCATCACCTTTTTGATGAGATATAAGTACATGGAGTCCCTTTCTAGGTCTAGACTTGAGATCTGGACCTTGTGAGGTCCAAAGGGTCCAAAGACTCAAGCTTTATTCAGTCACTTAAAGAGTTATTGTGATTGGTGCCTTGTTGGAGCATGTATTGGAATTATGAGTCTTATATGCCATGTTCGAACGTAAAGCTTGCAGCTTTACGTGACAATCGACCCTTAGGATGGTAGATCTAGTGTTTGGAGTGATAGATCTGCCTTAAATTGTCTGAATGAGGAATCTGATTGAAGGGACTCGCCGAGTCCATGGCCTGACTCGACGAGTCGGTGAGGGTTTGTCCCGATGGGTTTGATTGTGCGATAACTGGGCGAGTTGGGGGTCAACTCGACGAGTTGAGCTGGACTTTCTTGAGACTTCTGAGGAAACGAGGGAACTCGACGAGTCGCAAGAGTGCACTCGACAAGTCGGGTCAAACATGGATTGTTGACTCGAGTTTGACTTCTGTTGACTTTAGGGTTTGGTCAACATGAGTAATAGAGACATGGAGGGGTAAAATGGTCTTTTACTCAATTCAAGAGTTAGAGAGAGAAAGAATAGCCTTCAGTTATTAGAGTCATGAAAAGTGTATTAATTAGAGATATTCATCCTTTGTGATAGGCGCAGGCTAGTTCGAGATTCGGGTGCGAGGTTATTTATTTGCTGCTTGCAAGGTGAGTGTTTTCACTATACTTTACATTGAGTGGTATTTATGTGTGACCAGAGGGTCTTACGTGCTTACTTGAGTTATGCATTTTGTTTGTGTGATATATATGCTATGTTATGTGTTACCGAGACTGGACCGGAGGGTCCAACGAACTATGAGACCGGAGGGTCCTCACTGAGACCGGAGCAGAGGGTCCAACGAGCTATGGGACTGGAGGGTTCCACTGAGACACATAGATCGGAGGGTGTTACTGAGTTATAGCCTCGGGTGGCTAATGTGCTGTATGTGGTATTTTGGGGAACTCACTAAGCTTCGTGCTTACAGTGTTATGTGTTATGTGTTTCAGGTTCTTACGAAGATCGCGGGAAGGCACCAACTTGATTGTAGACACCAGAGAAAGATTTATGTTTGAGGATCCTGGAATATTAATTAAATAATTATGGAGTGTGTTTTGTGAATTAATTAAATGGGATTTTTGTGAAATGTATTATGAGAATTATGTGATTTTAAATAAAATTTGTTTGAAAATTTACGGTGTTACACCTTTTGGGATTGTTTACATGTTTTGCGTGAGTGTCACTTTGCTAAATTGATCTCGAGCATCTTTATTCCCACTGAGCATCAAAGTTCCTTCTACTCCTCGGCATTCACGGATTAGTTATACATCAATGCTTCTTGTAAAGATCTTAAGTTTGGTTTTGATTGCCAGTGGCGTATGACCTTATGTGCGATAGCATGGAATATTTGGGTTTGGAGGTGTCGAGCTGTTTTTGATGGAGACTTTGTTCTCCCTCATGATCCTAATAGGAGGATTGCTAACGATGTTTAAATTGTTGTCTCTGCTTTCTATTCGAAGAGAACGGAGCCAAGTATGCAGGTAACCAAGTTTCTTGCATGGGAATTTCCTTCCGTTCAAATAAAAAAAATAAGCATGGTGCTTCTAAGAGGAACAAAGACTTGCATGGCGCTGTCACGGGACATTCGTCGGGGTGCTGGTGGCCTTCCTCGAGACTGTTCAGGAACATCTTGATGTGGGTATACCTAACAAATTCCTCAACCTTCTCCCATAAATGAAAGATCTAACAATACAAGGGGAATGATAAAAAATGCCTCTAGGAAAAAATGCTCAGAAATGATCAAAAATGCCTCTAGGAAAAAATGCCTCTAGGAAAAAATGCCGCTTCAGTAATAGCCTATCTTTTCTCTTATCCTGGAGCCGGCACTCCTAAACCTAAAGTTGTGACAACCGTCAAAATTCGAGTCGGTTCTAGATTTGACTAGACTTAGTTGCACATATAGGCACTACACATACTAAACTTAGTAACTAGAAGCTAAGTTATAACCTACTAGAAACTTGGAAACAATTAGAATCAATGGATAGTGTACTTAGATTTCACATTGATATGTGAATTCTACATCTACTGAGCTGTAGTGACTATCCATATTTGGGTCACTCTTTGACTCGAACAACATTTCATGAATCATATACACACATCATGCACTTGACCTAGAAGTAGAAGTTAGGTCAAAGTCTCATAGAAACTTAAGTCAAAGTTGAAGAGTAGGACTAGTATACTTGATTCCTCAATTTCGCTTGAATCTCGAAAACACTACATAGAATGCCAATAAACCGAAAAAATAAGTTACAAACATTATTTATAACTATAAAAGAGTTATAATACCATAAAATAATTTGAAGTCTCAAAAATACAATTCACTTTGATGTCCAAAGATTTATTAAACTCCAAAAACCCTAAAAACCCTAAAACCTAAATTTTATAAAGTTTAACATCAAGAATTATATAAAATTTTTTATGAAACTTATAAAATTATCTTAAAATAATCAAGTTGGGAAATATAATCAATGAAATTATAGTTTAATGTACCAACATTTATCCTTATTTTATAAGTGGAAAATCAAGGATTTTATAAAACAATGTAAAGCTTAAGCATATTTTATAAAAACTTTAGAAATTTATAAAAATTGGGAGAAATGATTTGAATGGGATTTATGAGAGAGAAATCCTCTCTCCTCTTCCCAAAAATCGGACTCATCCCCCCCAATACACCATTTTCCCAAGTCATTAATCAATTTCACTCACCCACTCCATCTCTCTCTCTCACACTCCCTCACTTCATTTTCTCTCTATTCTCTCTTCCTCTCTCCCTCAACCACGAAATTCTCCAGAAAATGGGTCATAGAACACACCATGAACTCTAAATCTTAATCATCTTGAGGTGTTCTTAAAGGTAAACCCGAAAATCATTCATTTTCCTTCTCTTTTCCTTCGAGTTTTACTTGTTTTTCATGGACTTTCTCCATCTTCTACTCCATTCGAATGAAAGATCATGAACACATAAACATACACACATACAAACTCACGTTTTTGAAGATGATGGTGGTAGGATTTCACCCAAAAACAACATGCATGTTGTTAATGGTGAAATCCAAGGACCAAAACCTAAGTCAAAATCAACATAATGCATTTTTCTACAAGTTTTGGGTAAAAATCACCACATGCACCCTAAGTTTTCTATCAAAAACGATTTTTGAACATTTCAAACTCATGAATGGTCTTCAAAACAACATGCATGTGATGATCTTCAAGCTTAGATGCTTGATGATCAAAGTTTGTTGTTAAAAGCTTTCAAATATGTTAATGAAGGATTTATTTCCAAATAAATATCTAAAACTCCTTTTCTGACCAAATCCGATTTTTTCCAGATTCCCACCAACAAAATGAGATGTTCTACAAATTTTCAGAAAATAATTCATTTTTCTCGAATTATTATAATTATTTCAATAATATATGGCAATAAATCATATAAATTACTTTATGAGGTCTATAAATCCTAGGTAAATTCGTGGATGACTCCTATGCTAAATAAAGACTTCTCATTAAGTTTCATTGATTTTTGTGACTGTTTAGCGTGGTTTTGAATTTTCTTTTTGTTTAGCCCCAATAAATCATAAACCCACTTTCGAAAATTTCAAAAGGCTATCTAACAATTTTCGCAGCTTCTACCAGAGGTTTAAGACTCAGAAAAATATTTTCAGAATTTTTCATAATGCATTCCTATTTTTCCCCGATTTTTGTATTTATAATGGCCTAAAAATAGAAAAAAATAGTTCTGCTCATCTAAAATTCATGAAAATTTACCAGAACACCTTGTAGTACATTAGGAGGCTACATAAAAATTTTGATGATTTTTCTCTTCTGTATACTATTTTTCTCATATTTTCTAAGATTAAATACACTTAAATACACAAAATCGGATTTCAATATATAAAAACCACATTTGGTATTTTTCCCAGATTATTTACTCTGTAAATGAAGTGTACAAAATTTTGGGTAATTTACTTTAACTGTTTAATAAGTATTATTCAATTAATGATTGTTTAAGAGGATTAAACAAGGAAAAATAGCAACACTAATTGAAAAATATCTTTTATATTTTTCACAGCTTCTATATATGTAATAACAGTGTTACACAAATTTTGGATAATTTTGGAAACTATTTTCTATTTATCTCCATTTTTATTAGAATAAATGCACAAAAATCATAAAATCGGGTTAAACAGTTTATAAATCTATTTTTATATTTTTCCCAGCTTAAGTATGTGTAATGGCAGTAATATAAGAAGTTTGGGGAATTTTCTTAACTGATTGGTATTTTTCATGAATTTTTATTTATTTAGAGAATTAAATATAAGAAAATTGGTTATACATATCTATAAACCATGAAAATTTATCTGGAAGTCTTTTAGTGTAGTTAGAACCAAAATCTGAAGTTTGGTAATTTTGATTAACTTTTTACTATTTTTCCATGATTTTATGATTATTCAAAGAATTAAATGGTGAAAAATAATTAGACAAATCAAAAAGTCAAGAAAATTTATCTTAAGGTCTTTGGCTTCAATTAAAACTGAAATGCAAAGTTTGGGAAAGTTTAGAATTAAATTGATTTAGTTTTTGAATATTTAATCATTGGAACACCTCTTAAAATGTTAAATATTAACATTTCAATAATGAGAATTTTCCACTTAAATTGTTATATAACAATTGATTCTTTGAAATTTAATTTTCACAGAAAAATTTTTGTAACTTATCAATATTAAATTTTGACACATTATTGGCATAATTCTATTGTAGTAGTAACTATACTAGTATTAGATTTCAATTAGGGACTCATTAGTATGTAACGTCGTTGTAGGAAAAACGATAGTGGTACGAGTGGAGCGTAGATCAAGGCACCATTTGCATCATCTCAATGCATTGTGAGTATTCACGCACTCCCCTATTTTCAGTTTTTATGTTTTGGGGTGGAAAAGTGTTGGATTAGGTGTCTAAGCCCATAACTATAATTGGTATGTACTTGAATTGATAGCAGCACAGTCCTTTTGGGTTGCCCTCAACCTAGCAACTGGACAAGGAAATTATGAAAGGAGAGATATTAATTTATAAGATTAATAAATTAATATATATATATATAAATGATTTATTAATATGTTAATGGATTAATATATTAATTAGAAATCATTATGTTTAATTAATTGTTAGCCAGAAATTAATCAGAATTGATTTTGGGGTTAAAAGAATTAATTATAAGGTGCAGGGACTAGTTTGCAATTATCTAATAGTTGAGTGGAAGGCTCTAGAAGCCCCTTGGAAGAGGGTGGACGAAATCTTTAGGGGAAACCCTAATAATTTCGTCCATAGGGGCTTAGATAAGGCCCTTGGGTTTGCTTAGGCCCTAAGCAAAGGATAACTAGGGTTTCCCTTAAACCCTAAATCCCTCAACTATATAAGGAGCCTCCTGGTTCATGTTTTTGGTCACTCTTTCTTTTGAAGAAACCCTAAGGCCGAGATTTTGCATACTCCCTCTCTCCTCTCTCTTCTACTTTCCTTCTTGCTAGTCATTGGGTGTGATTCCATTAGAGGCATTACATTTGTGGTGCTAAGCTTCCAAGAAGATCAAGACCAAGATCAAGAGGATTATCAATTGTTTGCTATAACAATTGAAAGGTATGTAAACCCTAAACCCTAGTTTGTTAATTTCGAAATTAGCCTCTCTCCTCTAGGGTTCTTGTTTTGCAATTCAAAGTTGTATGTTCAATAGTTAAAACATAGATCCAAAGTAGGTTGCATGTGAACTTAGGAATTTTTTTTCTAGTTTATTTGTTGTACCTAAAAACCCATCAGTGGTATCAGAGCCATTGTTGTTTTAAATTGAATTGCTACAATTGTTGAATTGCAAATTAGGGTTTATAGCTATTAAACCCTAAAGGCCAATTTTTCGATTTCTAGGGTTTTGGATCAAAGGGTTTTTTCGAAAACCCTAGCCTCCAAAGAACCCTAATCGAAATTAGGGTTAGGGTTTTGAAAACCCTAGCCTCCTCCCTTGTAAATTTCGAAATATGCTAGAGGATAACTAGGTTTTCTTGTTTTGGATAATTGTTACTTAATTAGATTAATTGGATAATTATCCTTACCCTATTTTTCGAAATTTAGAGGGATAAGGATTAGGATTAAATTAATGGATTAATTTAATTAGATAATCCTTACAAGATTTAATAATTTGATTAATAGTTAATTAAAAGATAAATATTAAATCTAGTTAATTGGTTTAGTTAAATTTAAATTTAATAGCTTAAATTTCGAAATTCATAAACCCTTGAAGTTTTAAAATGTTTTAAAACACACCTTATATATATATTATAATTAAAAGTTTAATATTATATATGTATAAGAACATGGTCAGTCAAATCGCTAGTATGCCTCATTCACGAAGCTAATCTATAAGGGGGGTATAAGGAAACTGCCTATAAAATGGTAGTTGAATGGGTGTCCACTCTCACCCACCGCTTCCTTGATTAGTGGAGGGTCGTTAGCAGAACGGATTTGATAGGACAACTACTTCTCATTAAAAGTATAATGATATTAAAGAAAGTACTAGAACATTATTTTCAAAATCCCAACTCTAGTTACTTTAGGAAAAATGTGAAAAAGTATGCTAATCCATGAAATTGCACATTATGCTTTATTGGTCGTTAGTGGAGCGTGTGTGGTTAACCAGCACACTAAAAGGCACTAATAAAGAGTAGTAATGGGTATCTCATAATTGTCATTTTGATGGAGCGTGTGTGGTTTAACAGCACATCAATAGTTAATGATAAAGACAATGAGGTTACCAAGCACATTTGCATGGTTATTCACATCTTGTTTGTGATCCTCGGCATCCCAGTCACAAATAGAAGAGCATAATCTGAGATTAAAACATGCCATTGAATAGTTTCAATGTATCTCAAAAGAATTAGGAATTTCACTTCGTTTGTTTCGTCTAATGGTGGAATTGGTGAATCGTCATTCACCTACCTTTATGAAATTTGCACTTGGATCTCGGCATCCCATTTCTAAGTTGTGAATCTTCATAGTTGGATCCTAACCTTGATATTATATCTTTGGGTTATTTTATTAAGGTATCTTGAAATCTAACTAAAACTTTCTTTCTTTTCAGATGTCTACTCCTGGAAACACTTCTGCTTCGTCCTCCTCCAACCAAAACTTCTCTTTGCTCAATATTTGCTCCAAAGTCGTTATGGATGGCTCAAACTATAACGATTGGATGCGCAACATCAAGATGGCTCTTCGTTTCGAGAACAAAGAATATGTTCTTGAAAAGGAGCTCAAAGAGCTTGATGAGAATGAAGCTACTCCTGAAGATCTTGCTGCCTACAAGAAACATTACGATGATGCTACCAAAGTGGCATGCATCATGGTGGCAACTATGTCCCCAGAACTGCAGAGGTACTATGAGGACTACTGGCCTTTCGAGATGAACAAGGACCTTATGGAAAAGTACCATAAGCGAGCTCGTCAAGAAAAGTTCGAAGTAGTCAAGTCACTCATGGCTTGCAAGATGAAAGATGGGGAGTCAGTTGTGTCACATGTGCAAAGAATGCAACGCTACATAGAGCGTTTGGTCAAGCTCAATATTCACTTTGATGAGGAATTGGCCATTGACATGGTCTTGAACTCACTTCCTGAATGTTATGGTCAGTTTATTCTAACTTACCATTTGAACAATACTGAGCAGACCTTGGCCCAATTGCACAACTTGTTGCAGACAGCTGAGGCAGGGATGAAGGGTAAAAGTATACCCTCCACACCTACGAGTGCCCCTGTTTTGGCTATTGGACAGGGAAAGGGGAAAAAGAGGAAAGGTCGTCCCAAGCAAAACTGGAAGAGCAAGGCTCAAGCTGGGTCATCTAGTAATGGCCCAAAGGCTAAGCCCAATGGTTCCACTCCCCATGTGTCTGATCCAAAAGAGGCAGTTTGCTTTTACTGCAACCAAAAGGGGCATTGGAAGAGATCTTGCCCACAATATCTGCAAGATATCAAGGATGGCAAAGTGAAGCCATCTTCGGCAGGTATTTACACTATTTCTGCTAATAACTCATTATCTTCTCGTTCATGGGTCCTTGATACAGGATGTGGTTTTCATATCTGTTCTGATTTGTAGGGTCTAAAGGAAAGTGAGGAGATAGAGCGAGGAAGGATAAACCTGATCATGGGAAACAGAAAGTCTTCACCAGTAACCAAGATCGGAGTTTATCAGCTTCTGCTTAGTAATGATGTTAGATTAGATTTAATAAATTGTTGCTATTCGTCTGAGATGACGAGAAACATTATTTCATTTCATGCATTGTTCAGACAAGGTTTTACATATTCTTTTAATGATTTGAATGGTTCAATTTCTGTTTATAAGAATGGTGTTTTTATGTTTGAAGCTTTGCCTTGTAATGGTGTGTATGAAACAGTGACTTGTGTTGATAGCCTAGGAAATAGTGTACTTAATATTGACTTGTCTAATAGTGTAGACAAGGCATGCTTGTGGCATTGTCGTCTTGGACACATTAACAAGAAACGCATAGCCCAACTCCAAAAGGATGGAGTGTTGGAATCATTTGACCTAAAGTCAGATGATATGTGTGAGTCTTGTCTTTTGGGAAAGATGACAAAATCACCATTCACAGGGTCTTGTGAAAGAGGTGAAGGTCTGTTGGATCTCATACACACGGATGTGTGTGGACCCTTCAGATCAACTACAAGAGATGCTAATCGATTCTATGTGACCTTCACTGACGATTATAGCAGATATGGATATATCTACTTGATCAAGCATAAGTCAGAAACTTTTGAAAAGTTCAAAGAGTTTAAGCATGAAGTCGAAAATCAATTGGGCAGAAAGATAAAGATACTTAGATCCGATAGAGGCGGGGAGTATCTTAGTATCGAGTTTAACGACTATCTGAAAGAATGTGGGATAGTCTCACAATTGACTCCTCCTAGGACACCACAGTTAAATGGTGTAGCTGAGAGGCGTAATCGAACCTTGTTAGACATGGTTCGTTCTATGATGAGTCGGGCTTCGCTTCCTATTCACTTCTGGGGGTATGCCTTAGAGACAGCCGCCCACATCCTCAATCTTGTCCCTACAAAGAAGGTTGCCAAAACACCTCACGAAATGTGGACAGGGAAAGTTCCCTCGTTAGCACACATTAAAGTCTGGGGTTATGAAGCTTTCGTAAGACGAGAGACTCACGACAAGCTAGCAGCTAGAAGTGAGAAATGTGTTTTCATTGGTTACCCAAAGCAGTCTTTTGGATATTTGTTCTACAGGCCTAGTGAAAACGTGGTCTTTGTAGCACGAAGAGGAGTCTTTCTTGAAAGAGAGCTCATATTCAAAGTGGACAGTGGGAACACTATTGACCTTGAAGAAATTCAAGATTCAGCCAATGAAGGAACCTTAGATGACACTAGCACTCAACCAGAGGAAACAGTTCATGTTGAACCAATTGATAACTCATTACCTCTTAGAAGATCCACTAGGGTGAGTGTGCCACCTGAGTTGTATGGTTTTCATATTACTTCAGATGGTGACACATTCATAAGTGACAGAACACTGGTAAACTTAGATGAACCAGTCACTTATAAGGAAGCAATGGCAGGCCCAGAGGCTTCCAAGTGGAAAGAGGCAATGGACAACGAGATTAAGTCCATGCATGACAACCAAGTTTGGAATTTGGTTGATAGTGCACCAGGTCGCAAGACAGTTGGGTGCAAATGGATCTTCAAGAAGAAGACAGACATGGATGGGAATGTGCATACATTCAAGGCTCGACTGGTTGCAAAAGGTTTTACTCAAACCCCAGGGGTTGACTATGATGAGACTTTTTCGCCAGTGGCTAAGATTAAATCTATTAGGATATTGCTCGCCATAGCTGCCTTTCATGATTATGAAATCTGGCAGATGGATGTCAAAACTGCTTTCCTTAATGGGAAGTTGGCTGAAGATGTTTACATGAGTCAGCCAGAGGGTTTTGTTGATGCAAAGTTTCCCAATAGAGTGTGCAAGCTTGAGAAATCCATTTATGGATTGAAACAAGCATCTCACAGTTGGAATCTTTGCTTCCATGAGAAAGTCAAAGAGTTTGGTTTCTCTAGAAGTGAAGATGAGTTTTGTGTGTATATCCAGGCTAGTGGGAGTATAGTAACTTTTCTGGTGTTATATGTCGATGACATATTACTCATTGGTAACGACGTTCCAACCTTGAAAGAGGTTAAGTCTTGGCTTGGAAAGTGTTTTGCAATGAAAGACCTTGGAGAAGCTGCCTATATTCTTGGGATTAGAATATTGAGAGATAGAAAGAAGAGACTAATTGGACTTAGTCAGAGCACATACTTGGATAAGGTACTAAAGAGGTTTAGTATGGAAAATTCCAAGAAGGGAGAGCTACCTATCCAGAGCAATACCAAATTGAGTAAGACTCAATGCCCGAGTACAGATGTTGAAATAGATGACATGAGTCGTGTACCTTATGCTTCCGCTGTCGGATCGATCATGTACGCTATGACATGTACTCGCCCTGATGTGGCATTTGCTTTGAGCATGGTCAGTCGTTATCAGGGAAACCCAGGTAGAGCTCATTGGATAGCAGTTAAGAATATACTCAAGTATTTGCGAAGGACAAAGGACTGGGTCCTTGTGCTTGGTGGCAGTGATACTTTGAGAGTAGATGGTTACAGTGATGCCAGCTTTCAGACGGATAGAGATAACTTCCGTTCTCAGTCGGGCTGGGTGTTTTTACTGAATGGAGGAGCAGTTACTTGGAAGAGTTCCAAGCAAAATACGGTGGCTGATTCTACTTGTGAATCAGAGTACATAGCAGCAAGTGAAGCGTCGAAAGAAGCAGCTTGGTTGAGGAACTTCATCGGGGATCTCGGAGTTGTTCCAACCATCCAGGAGCCTATGGAACTGTGTTGCGATAATGAAGGAGCGGTTGCCTTGACAAAAGAACCAAGAGATCATGGTAAGACCAGACATATCGACAGAAAGTACCATTTCATCAGACATAGAGTAGAAGAAGGCCATCTTATAGTAAAGAGGGTGTCATCTGAAGATAACCCAGCAGATCCTCTCACAAAGGGTCTGAGTAGGGCTAAGCATATTCAGCATGCTCGGAGCATAGGACTGAAATATGATATTAGTTTTAGTAGTTAGATTAGTTTTTGAAACTTGTAACAAAGTAAATGTAATTGACTTTTGGTGATTAAATAATAAAGTATTATTTATAAGTTTGGCTACTACCTTTTGTCGATTGTTTATTATTGTGTTTCATTTTTGCATGTTTTACTTCCTGAATAATGAGATTATTCAAACTCCACAGTCGCTCGTACTCTTGGAAGTAAGTAGTGAATTAAGACTGTCATGAATTGGATTGCAGATTATCTAAGGATAGACATGGCAATAGAATTGCTGCAATGTTCATGAGTACTCAGAAATTGAGATTTGAGTATTGGATAAACCCTCGCTCAGAGTATTACTTCATGGAATTCATCACGAGTAATACTGAGACGATAATATCTTATAATCTTGAAACGAAGATATATGAGTTGTAATTTACAAGTCGGTTGTGCATTGGTGATACGAAAACGCATCAGTAACTTGGTGTTATAAAACGTATTGTCATGCATAATTTGATGAGTAAAAGATACAAGCATATGAGTCAACGTTTATTCGTTCCTTTTGCCCTAACAGGAAAAGCGATATATGTGGGCCCCTCGATGATTTGGTGTTGACTTATGTGCTGGGCCCAGCCAGGACTAAATTGATGTGTTCGATTAGAAGTCCTACATCATCACAAATCAGGAATCGGGAAACATAGATTCTGGACAAAGAGATTGATTACATTCCATGTCTTATGTCTAGGGATATCCAGCAGAACGAAGGATTATATGATCACTTATCTTAGGACACGTAACTGACTGGGTCAGAGTTCGGCAGCAGCTTTTGGAAGCTACAATTTGCTGGTCAAATTTAGAAGGCATACTAGCAATTATAGTTACAGACTTATCCAAGTGGGAGACTGTTGGATTAGGTGTCTAAGCCCATAACTATAATTGGTATGTACTTGAATTGATAGCAGCACAGTCCTTTTGGGTTGCCCTCAACCTAGCAACTGGACAAGGAAATTATGAAAGAAGAGATATTAATTTATAAGATTAATAAATTAATATATATATATATATATATATATATATATATATATATATATATATATATATAAATGATTTATTAATATGTTAATGGATTAATATATTAATTAGAAATCATTATGTTTAATTAATTGTTAGCCAGAAATTAATCAGAATTGATTTTGGGGTTAAAAGAATTAATTATAAGGTGCAAGGACTAGTTTGCAATTATCTAATAGTTGAGTGGAAGGCTCTAGAATCCCCTTGGAAGAGGGTGGACGAAATCTTTAGGGGAAACCCTAATAATTTCGTCCATAGGGGCTTAGATAAGGCCCTTGGGTTTGCTTAGGCCCTAAGCAAAGGATAACTAGGGTTTCCCTTAAACCCTAAATCCCTCAACTATATAAGGAGCCTCCTGGTTCATGTTTTTGGTCACTCTTTCTTTTGAAGAAACCCTCAGGCCGAGATTTTGCATACTCCCTCTCTCCTCTCTCTTCTACTTTCCTTCTTGCTAGTCATTGGGTGTGATTCCATTAGAGGCATTACATTTGTGGTGCTAAGCTTCCAAGAAGATCAAGATCAAGATCAAGAGGATTATCAATTGTTTGCTAGGTATGTAAACCCTAAACCCTAGTTTGTTAATTTCGAAATTAGCCTCTCTCCTCTAGGGTTCTTGTTTTGCAATTCAAAGTTGTATGTTCAATAATTAAAACATAGATCCAAAGTAGGTTGCATGTGAACTTAGGAATTGTTTTTCTAGTTTATTTGTTGTACCTAAAAACCCATCAAAAAGCATGTCCCGAAAAACTATTATTTGTTCGTTGTATTTAAATTGATTTGTATCAAACATGATTGCTATTTTATTGCTATATATCTCTCTATGTATGTCTATGCAACACGGAACATGAGAACTTATCGTATTAAGGCCCTTCCCCTACACTTTTCTCTAACCATTAACTCTTTGAACCAATGGTCATTGTGGATAGCGCTATTAGGAATTGACAACTCCTCACTCGCCCGATTGCTGGAGTGCATGATACCATATAATCTATGGAACGATAAGCATAGATCTTGATAGGGCTTCAGTCATAGGCTTGGTTGAGAACTCATTGTTTGCTCATACACATACAAACTTGTTATTTATTATGGCAATAAACTCGTTTATCAATTATAGCAATGAACTTTGTTTCTTATTATAGCAATAAACTTTGTATCTCATTATAACAACGAACTTTTGTTACTAAATACTTATTTACTTGTTTTAGCAACAAACTTGGTTGCTTCTTATAGTAACAAACTTGTTTGCTCCTTGTAGCAATGAAACTTGATTACCCATTTTAGTAACAAACTTTATTTCCCATGAGGATATGAACGTTGCATCTCTTTTGGGCAACATACTTTATTTCTCATGATGACAACGAACTTTGTTTACACAAACTTATTTACTCATTTTAGCAATATATTTTTATCTATGGAAACTTATATCAAAATTTTGATTTCGATTCATGAAACCAATATTATTTTTAAACTAGTGAGTACTCACCAACTATTTTTATAGTTGACGCTCGTTTTACATGCTTTTTCAGGAATCATCGAGTATGTGGCACTTAGGGACACATCACTTTTAGGAGCATTTGCTCGTGTTGTATTTCAATTTACATTGTAATTTCTTTTAAAAGTTGTTCAAACCCATTGTAAATTTGTAATAATTTTTAATACTATGGTTGGTGTTGTCTTTAAACTTTTGCTATGAAACCCTTTGTACTGTCACGCCTCGTGTTTCCGCTTTAGCGGGGTGTGACAGAAAATGGTATCAGAGCCGAAGGTTATAGAGAATACCGGTTTTCCTTTGGAGAACCACAACTATAGCCAAAAAATTTCTAAACGTTTTTAAAATACTGAACATACTACTGGTATAACTAATTCGAGTACGCATTATTGAACTTTAATTAAGTATAGCCTGGCCAACTATGCTTAATTAAGGAAAGTTAATGTGAGGTTGGAAACGGTTATAGTAGAATTATGTTCAAAACAATTTTCAACATAAACTTTTGATATTATAGGCATTCATCTAGATACACTTAGAAACTAAGTGCACTTTTATAACAATGCCTTTATTTAAAAATATTCTTGTCCCTTATCAAGTGCTAGGTTAACCACTTAGGTTATATCACTAGCCACTCTAGGAGCAATGCACATAGTACTAAGAACGGGTATTCCTCGGTAGCTATTGACGTTAGATGTAAGATTAGTAGCTAGATATACACAAGTAATAATCTTAAGTCGAACCCTATACCAATTATTCCTCAATACCTCTTCATCGTCTTCGTACTATAGTTACAACTAGGAAAGCGTTCCGATACCGACACGGATGAAAATTGGAGCATCGCGTAAGGAGGTAGATGAGTCGTTTCTAAGTAGCCACTTGGATATCATTGGAGAGCATTCCTAATTCGACTCACGAGGAGACACGGAGGTTTAACGCATACGTGAGACCTTATTAGTACGCTACGATTTAGCTCTATGTTGTTTCCACCTTGAGCTTAAAACTTAACATAGGATGTCCCTTTGACCTCTATAAAAGGTCGTAAACTGTATTGACACCATAAAACGTTTTTCAAACAATTTTTCTTGTCCTTTATCTTGGGGGAAAAGACATCGGCACTCGCCTTAGACTCGCCTTAGTATTTAGGTACGATCAGCTGCACTAACATACTTATTCCTTACTTCTTAATCTTCCATCGAAAAATTATTTCGCTTCATCGGTTTTGTTTATCATCGATAAAATATTTTATAACCACTTCATTCAACTTAGTAGACATTTCCTAACAATTTAAGTCATATTCTCGCTAAACTCAATTTAACCAATATTGGTTTTTAACATTGCTATTTCAATTTCATTTCAAATCCATTTCAATGGATAAATGTGTTTTTAAGGGCATATAAACCATTTTAAACCTTGCTTACCAATTTGACACGTTTTCGAAAAACTTAGAAACATTTTCTTTTATAAAAGTGTTTAAATTCTATTCTATAAAACTTAGACATATGACATTGAAGTTCATATTACGTGTAAAAGCTTCATCGGATCTTTCGAACCACTTTTGTTTTTACTCTTTTGACCACTTTCTTATTTAGGCTTTGTACTTTACTTAAATGTGTTTTCTTGAAACCTAACATGATATTTTTGTTACAACTTTCTACTCCAAGCATGATTACAAGGCATCACTAATGCGTACATTTCAAAACACACCTTATTTGTATATTTTATTACAAATTAGTTAAATAATCTGTAAAACTTCTAAAATATAAAGCATTGCAAAACTTATTGTTCACTTTTAAATTTCCAGTGACGCACCTTCAACAATGTATAATTACTCTTCTAAATCTATTGAGTCTTTACCTTATATGTTTTAACTATTATTGAACTCCATTCTAAAAAGTCAAATTGTCAGATTTTCAACTACCATTGTAGTGCTTCTTCTTTTTCACAAATGGAGTTTAACTTAATAGATCACTCATGATTTTTAGCAAACACTTTAAATGTTCCACATGTCTATTTAATCATCAACATACATCAAATATTGAAGTTTGAAAAATATCTCGACTTGGCTTTAAATCTACCTATACATATTATTCTTAAAATTTTAACGATAGCAATCATTGTCGCCGGTACCTTCCTTTTCTATCCCCCGCACTTGATTTCTTGCTCTCCTTCTAATTTTAGATATTGCACACCCACGATAATAACATAATACATTGACTAACTTTGTTTCTGTCTATTTTGCTTCTCATGGTATCATGTTCGTACACATACATACTAGAAGTCTATCCTTTCGTTTTGAGCGATTAATACATGTATAGCCGTGAGGAATAATTTTTATTTAGTCAACTTTGATATATTCAATTATGCCTTTTATCATATATATCTTGTTTTTATTTTGAAATCTCAATAAACTAGTGATCCTTATTTACATTTTCCCTTTTGTTCTAAATTCAGAAACTTGATATAAAATGCAATTTTCATTGTATTTTTCCTTATAATTAATACACAAGATGAATACTCTTATGCTTATAATTTTTCTATATCCGGAAAATATATGTGAAGGATATATTTCCTTATGTTTCTTATTTTCTTTAAATACATCAAAAGTTTTGAATTTTACGATTATCTATTCTCTAAATGATTGTTTTTGTAGAAACACTAAACTATGAATGCACTATTTTCAAAGATTGACATTTTTACACCTTTCTTAAAATAGTATTTTACTTTGCAAATTTCAGTGAGTTCCTAAACTCTCAAACTTGTTTTCATAAGTATTCCGACTCCTTGTAAACTTGAATTTGTCCTGACTTTGACAATTGGACAATTTCTCAAAAGTTTAATACAAATATTTCTATACAAATTCCTTTAATGAGGACTTAAACCTTTAACCTTAATTAATCTTTATACTATTTTACTACTTCGTTGGATTGCCAAACATGTATTTTCATTATCTTGGAATTATTACATATTTTGATAACAGTGAGATTTTTATCACTTCTAAAACACTTAAAATGTTATCTACACAATGTGATTTAATTTATCATAAACTTTCACCTCCTTCATTAGAAACAATGACTCTCTAATTATATATACTCTTCGAATATAGTTCTATTATTGTAAGAGTAACCGTAGTAGTAATTATAGCCTCGGAGATCCTCAATCATTTCGTAATTTATTTTGTAGACGACACTTAAATAGCCTTTACATTTGAGATGTACCAAAACTTCGTTGCCTACACTTAGTACGTATTTTTAGGAACTTATCCTCGATCGCTTCCCTTTCATTCATGCTACCCCTTCTTATTTCGAAATATATCTTTTCCAGAGGTAATAGCTAACCCGGAAGTGAACAAATTGTTCCTAATCTCTTCTTTATTAGGCGGCGAATTTACACTTAGTGCTAATTTAGAATGCGACTTAAGCATCAATGCGGATTTAATGCTCGGTGCAGTTGGTGCGTCAGCAAAACTTATAACGTTCTTTTAAGTTAGATAATATCTAACTATATAATCTTTTTCAACTAGGTCGCCATGGTTGGATCATGATTTCCATGATCCTAATTTCTCGCAATCTAGATTGTAGAACTCGAATTAGGGAAACATTAATTTGATTATAGTTAAAGAGTTGGGCTCTTCCCTTGAGGAATTAACCCAAAATAATCAAAGAGCTCTTCAAGTCACCACCTCTCCAATTATACAATTGTATTCGGCTGAGTTCTAATAGAATGTGTCACGAATTGAATTTCGGGACGAAATTCTTTCAACCGGGGGAGACTGTGACAACCGTCAAAATTCGATTCGGTTCTAGATTTGACTAGATTTAGTTGCACATATAGGCACTACACATAATAAACTTAGTAACTAGAAGCTAAGTTATAACCTACTAGAAACTTGGAAACAATTAGAATCAATGGATAGTGTACTTAGCTTTCACATTGATATGTGAATTCTACATCTACTGAGCTGTAGTGACTATCCATATTTGGGTCACTCTTTGACTCGAACAACATTTCATGAATCATATACACACATCATGCACTTGACCTAGAAGTAGAAGTTAGGTCAAAGTCTCATAGAAACTTAAGTCAAAGTTGAAGAGTATGACTAGTATACTTGATTCCTCAATTTCGCTTGAATCTCGAAACCACTACATAGAATGCCAATAAACCGATAAAATAAGTTACAAACATTATTTATAACTATAAAAGAGTTATAATACCATAAAATAATTTGAAGTCTGAAAGATACAATTCACTTTGATGTCCAAAGATTTATTAAACTCCAAAAACCCTAAAAACCCTAAAACCTAAATTTTATAAAGTTTAACATCAACAATTATATAAAATTTTTTATGAAACTTATAAAATTATCTTAAAATAATCAAGTTGGGAAATATAATCAAGGAAATTATAGTTTAATGTACCAACATTTATCCTTATTTTATAAGTGGAAAATCAAGGATTTTATAAAACAATGTAAAGCTTAAGCATATTTTATAAAAACTTTAGAAATTTATAAAAGTTGGGAGAAATGATTTGAATGGGATTTATGAGAGAGAAATCCTCTCTCCTCCTCCCAAAAATCGCACTCATCCCCCCCCCAATACACCATTTTCCCAAGTCATTAATCAATTTCACTCACCCACTCCATCTCTTTCTCTCTCACACTCCCTTACTTCATTTTCTCTCTATTCTCTCTTCCTCTCTCCCTCAACCATAAAATTCTCCAGAAAATGGGTCATAGAACACACCATGAACTCTAAATCTTAATCATCTTGAGGTGTTCTTAAAGGTAAACCCGAAAATCACTTATTTTCCTTCTCTTTTCCTTCAAGTGTTACTTGTTTTTCATGGACTTTCTTCATCTTCTACTCCATTCTAATGAAAGATCATGAACACATAAACATACACACACACAAACTCACGTTTTTGATGATGATGGTGGTAGGATTTCACCCAAAAACAACATGCATGTTGTTAATGGTGAAATCCAAGGACCAAAACCTAAGTCAAAATCAACATAATGCACTTTTCTACAAGTTTTGGGTAAAAATCACCACATGCAACCTAAGTTTTCTATCAAAAACGATTTTTGAACATTTCAAACTCATGAATGGTCTTCAACACAACATGCATGTGATGATCTTCAAGCTTAGATGCTTGATGATCAAAGTTTGTTGTTAAAAGGTTTCAAATATGTTAATGAAGGATTTATTTCCAAATAAATATCTAAAACTCATTTTCTGACCAAATCCGATTTTTCCCAGATTCCCACCAACAAAATGAGATGTTCTACAAATTTTCAGAAAATAATTCATTTTTCTCGAATTATTATAATTATTTTAATAATATATGGCAATAAATCATATAAATTACTTTATGAGGTCTATAAATCCTAGGTAAATTCGTGGATGACTCCTATGCTAAATAAAGACTTCTCATTAAGTTTCATTGATTTTTGTGACTGTTTAGCGTGGTTTTGAATTTTCTTTTTGTTTAGCCCCAATAAATCATAAACCCACTTTCGACAATTTCAAAAGGCTATCTAACAATTTTCGCAGCTTCTACCAGAGGTTTAAGACTCAGAAAAATATTTTAAGAATTTTTCATAATGCATTCCTATTTTTCCCCGATTTTTGTATTTATAATGGCCTAAAAATAGAAAAACTAGTTCTGCTCATCCAAAATTCATGACAGTTTACCAGAACACCTTGTAGTACATTAGGAGGCTACATAAAAATTTTGATGATTTTTCTCTTCTGTATACTATTTTTCTCCTATTTTCTAAGATTAAATACACTTAAATACACAAAATCAGATTTCAGTATATAAAAACCACATTTGGTATTTTTCGCAGATTATTTGCTCTGTAAATGAAGTGTACAAAATTTTTGGTAATTTACTTTAACTGTTTAATAATTATTATTCAGTTAATGATTGTTAAGAGGATTAAACAAGGAAAAATAGCAACACTAATTGAAAAGTATCTTTTATATTTTTCACAGCTTCTATATATGTAATAAAATTGTTACAAAAATTTTGGACAATTTTGGAAACTGTTTTCTATTTATCTCCATTTTTATTAGAATAAATGCACAAAAATCATAAAATTGGGTTAAACAGTTTATAAATCCATTTTTATATTTTTCCCAGCTTAAGTATGTGTAATGGCAGTAATATAAGAAGTTTGGGAAATTTTCTTAACTGATTGCTATTTTTCATGAATTTTTATCTATTTAGAGAATTAAATATAAGAAAATTGGTTATACATATCTATAAACCATGAAAATTTATCTGGAAGTATTTTAATATAGTTAGAACCAAAATCTGAAGTTTGGTAATTTTGATTAACTTTTTACTATTTTTCCATGATTTTATGATTATTCAAGGAATTAAATGGTGAAAAATAATTAGACAAATCAAAAAGTCAAGAAAATTTATCTTAAGGTCTTTGACTTCAATTAAAACTGAAATGCAAAGTTTGGGAAAGTTTAGAACTAAATTGATTTAGTTTTTGAATATTTAATCATTGGAACACCTCTTAAAATGTTAAATATTAACATTTCAATAATGGGAACTTTCCACTTAAATTGTTATATAACAATTGATTCTTTGAAATTTAATTTTCATAGAAAAATGTTTGTAACTTATTAATATTAAATTTTGACACATTATTGGCATAATTCTATTGTAGTAGTAAGTATACTAGTATTAGATTTCAATTAGGGACTAATTAGTGTGTAACGTCGTTGTAGGAAAAACGATAGTGGTACGAGTGGAGCGTAGATCAAGGCACCATTTGCATCATCTCAATGCATTGTGAGTATTCACGCACTCCCCTATTTTCAGTTTTTATGTTTTGGGGTGGAAAAGCATGTCCCGAAAAACTATTATTTGTTCGTTGTATTTAAATTGATTTGTATCAAACATGATTGCTATTTTATTGCTATATCTCTCTCTATGTATGTCTATGCAACACGGAACATGAGAACTTATCGTATTAAGGCCCTTCCCCTACACTTTTCTCTAACCATTAACTCTTTGAACCAATGGTCATTGTGGATAGCGCTATTAGGAATTGACAACTCCTCACTCGCCCGATTGCTGGAGTGCATGATACCATATAATCTATGGAACGATAAGCATAGATCTTGATAGGGCTTCAGTCATAGGCTTGGTTGAGAACTCATTGTTTGCTCATACACATACAAACTTGTTATTTATTATGGCAATAAACTCGTTTATCAATTATAGCAATGAACTTTGTTTCTCTGTATAGCAATAAACTTTGTATCTCATTATAACAACGAACTTTTGTTACTAAATACTTATTTACTTGTTTTAGCAACAAACTTGGTTGCTTCTTATAGTAACAAACTTGTTTGCTCCTTGTAGCAATGAAACTTAATTACTCATTTTAGTAACAAACTTTATTTCCCATGAGGATATGAACGTTGCATCTCTTTTGGGCAACATACTTTATTTCTCATGATGACAACGAACTTTGTTTACACAAACTTATTTACTCATTTTAGCAATATATTTTTATCTATGGAAACTTATATCAAAATTTTGATTTCGATTCATGAAACCAATATTATTTTTAAACTTGTGAGTACTCACCAACTATTTTTATAGTTGACGCTCGTTTTACATGCTTTTTCAGGAATCATCGAGTATGTGGCACTTAGGGACACATCACTTTTAGGAGCATTTGCTCGTGTTGTATTTCAATTTACATTGTAATTTCTTTTAAAAGTAGTTCAAACCCATTGTAAATTTGTAATGATTTTTAATACTATGGTTGGTGTTTTCTTTAAAATTTTGCTATGAAACCCTTTGTACTGCCACGCCTCGTGTTTCCGCTTTAGCGGGGTGTGACAAAAGCTGTTAGCAAGCAGTTAACCATCTTTCTCAATATCCTCTACGCCTACTTTTCTTCCGAATCCAAGACTTGTTTCAAACTTTAAAGCAGTCAATTAAGCAGCACTCACCGCTATTCCATATATAGCATAGAGCTCTTACACAGCGCCTAATAGGCTAGATGAACTATAAAGGATGGATTTCCCTGATGCAGAGGTAACCAACAGGCTGTGCTCAGTCTTTTCAGAATCGGATTGGACTGGAGAAAAGAAAGCAATTCATGCAGAATCGGACTGGAGAATGCGATTAATGCTTAATCGGAATGGACTGGAGAATTCCCTTAATTGCTATATGAAGTGGAATAGCACGATGCGAAAATGGTGTTACCAGCACAAGATGCAAATAAGTTGCCCAGACGAGGTCTTTCATCCACTAGTACGAGGAAGGTTAAGGAGCTAGGTGCTTTAAGGCTAGCTGAAGGATGTTCTTCCCAAGAGTGGTACTCAGAAGAAATAAAGGTTGTTGTTCCCGCATCTCTCATTGATACTGAAAAGTGGTCGTGAAAGGAGACTGATTTGCTTTGAATGCTTACCTTAGCTCTTGGACAACCTCGGTTGTGAACAAATCCTCTCTTAGAGAATTGACCGTTCACTGATGCTTTGGACGAGAGAAAGTCTGATTAGTCTTCCGCTTGAACGGTGATATCTATAATAAAGAATACTTGTCTCAAGGTAAACAGGAGTTCCCGGCTCAAGCTAAATGATACTGGCGCAAGGTAAGTAAATTCTTTAGTTTAGGGAAGGATCCCAAGTGCCATCGATTTAGCTCTTGGAAGAAGGGAAATTCAATTTTGAAGAGTGGGCATAAATAAGAGATCTTCTCTCTTTCCCGTGCTCTAGGAAGCGAGTGACTCCCGGACTTATTTAAAGAGAGTGAAATGAGCCAGTAGCTCTAGGAAAGAAGGAAGAGAAAGGGAAGGAATCACTATAGTTACTCAAAAAAAGGTTCGGAATCGAATCAGCTCAAGCTGTGAACAAAGAAGAAGCTCTTGCCACTGTCGATCTAAGCGCAGTTAGAGGAAGGGGAGATGGGATGAGTGAGGTGGGCCCTTCACACTTTCGTTTTCTGGAATGAAAAGAATGGATACGACAGTGGTGCACGTAGGAACCACAAGGATGCACTTCATGGACAAACTTGGGCTGAAGATGGAATTTTTGATCGCCTAGCCATTCGTGCGTGTAGGCAGGTATGCTATTTGGTCAATCCGGGATGATGAGATAGGGTGAGAGTGGGTCTGGTTGCGATCTTCTGAATGCTGAGGAGAGCAAAGAATGGATAGCATTCACTTTTAAGTCCCTCCCCAAACTTATTTTACGAGGAATAACCAAGTGCGATAAAGAGCAAGCGAAAACCAACCCTTGCCTTTATCTTAAAAGAGATTACCTTTAATAATGATCTAATTGCTTGACGAAAGTATAGGAGTCGGAAGTTAACCAACTGAATACCCTTCCTTCTCTTCTGAGATAGGGAAAAGGAACTGAAAGAGGTCCCTATTGCCCCTTCAAGTTTACCTACTACGGTACCGGAGTGAATATGATCTCCACCAGACATACGTATCGCTTTAGCTATTACACGCAAGTAAAGTGTATACCATGATTCTTCTGTCTATCAATAATTGCATGCATTGCGTGGTGGATGTGAAGAAGTAGGTCATCATCTCGGCAATAATGAGACAAGCAGATGAAACGTTGACTTTTTTACTTTTTCTCTAATACCTCTTGGGGGCTTTCCCAGCCTGCGGTGGTGAGGCTTTTGGATCCATGGCATGTGATGATCCACCTTTCCTCTCATGAGGATATGGTTAAGGCCTGGACTAGGGAATCTCGTATTATTGACAGGTCCTTGTTTAGGTTATTTCGTTGGTCGCCTAATTTTCATCCTAGATATGAATCCTCTCTCTTTGCTATTTGGATTCGTCTTCCCTACCTTCCCTTGCTATTTTTGAGTCTTTCATACCTTAAAGGTCTTGTAGGAACCTTTGGACGATTCCTTCGTGTAGATGAGCGCACTCTTGCCTTGGCTCATCCCATGTTTGCTCGTGTATGTGTTGAGATGGATGTCACTCAGCCTTTGCCTTCTAGGGTTTGGGTTTGTCCATCCAAAGAAGAATGAATTCTCCCTATCGCGAAAAGAATATCGAATGACTAGGGACTCCATACCTTACCAAAGTTAGCATTCACTTGCTTTGCCGCTTCACGCCTCATCTGCACTTAAGGAGTCGGGGATGGACCGACTATCTGTCTTTCTCCATATCTTTACTATGAATAACCTCCAGTCGTTTAGAGTCCTTTCACACTATTCCTCATGTGTCGAATATTCCAGCAGGTGACAGAAAGAATAAGAATGCTAATCGAAGAGCATAGGCGCGAATGTAGTATCATAATAGACAAAAGGGCTAAAAGGTGAACGAATTGAAGACCCTGCGATAGACATCATGCTTAGGATTCTCTTTCAGTTGCTTTTAATTAACTTAGGGCGTTAGCTGGAAATAGCCATCGGTACGAGGTCAAAGGCAGGGATAGGCGAGGAAATAGGAAATTTCATCCTTTACAAAGACTTTAAAGTTTAGGCAAGTCCAGACTATGCTTAAATACCATGTCATAGAGACGATGTTTCAAATGGGAGCCGGTAACTTAGATTCGATGGAAAGACACTAACTCTAAACTTCAATGAATCAACCAAAGGCTGCTGGTTATAGCCCTGTTGCGACTGTCTTACTTCCCGTCTATCCGCTCTGGTTCTTATCAAACTATTCTTTACTACTTATGCAATTGTATCAATCTCTTTTGTCTTAAGAAGTTCTAACTACGGGCTAATGGGCAAAGGAGGTAAAAGAAAGCCCGACACTGCTCACTGACCTCGTAAACTTTCTTGGAGTCATAGTGGCAAGGGTTGTGAACTCTACTAAGTCTGCTGAGAAGTTAGGTTCAAATCCATGATAGGTATCGAATCTTAGTCAGCTGATAGGAAATATGGAAAGAAATCAAACTATTTGCTATATTCTAAAAAAAGTGTAAGCGCTTATCAACATCACTGGTTTTATTAATTCACCAAATACTTTAGCTGCTAGGCGATACGCAGTTCCTAATTATCGAGGATCTCCAGGAAGCTTGAGACTAAATATTCGTTGTGTAGCGACAAATAGAGACCAAAGTACTTTGTTAGTGATTCTAACTTTCATTCAGTCTGATTATGCGACACCGGTCTTTGAAGTTGAACATGCCCCTTCATATATATAGTTTCGAGGTCAATTACTCTTTCTAACTTCTTTCTACCAGTTGAGACAAAGTCACGTACGACGAAGAAAAAATAAGCCTCAGTCTTATCTCGAAAGACTCCATTACCGGGACTACTAAAATGATATTTCACTCGAAGACGGCGACAGTCGCAACAAAGTGAACCCTTCTTTTTCATTGTCTTACTTTACACGCAGAGTAGGAGCGGATCTCCATGTAACATCCCAAAATTTGAGGCCAAAAATTTCATTTTTAAATTAAGTAAAACATAAATTATATTACCAAAACATTGTCAATATTTCATCAGTCATAAAATCATAAAGTCGTGTCTCAAAATCCATATCATCAGTAAAAATGAAAATCAGAGTACACTCCCAGAAAATCCGATGTGGAACCATGTGTGTGATGCGTTGCTATACCGCCGGCTCTTTCCCTTGGACGAAGAGGTACCTGAAACCAAAACTAAAACTGTAAGCACAAAGCTAAGTGAGTTCCCCCATCATACCACATACCATATAACATCATCGGTATATTTCAACCGGTAACTATCATCGGTATCTTTCAACCGGTAACCATCATCAGTATCTTTCAACCGGTACACGCCATTGGTATCTTTCAACCGGTAACTGGGGACTATTTCACCCCCTAGCACTAGCAAACAGTAACAAGAGATAATCATACTGTCAGGCATAACTGGGTACTGACCTACCCTTTGATCCTAAAGACCAATGTCAGGGACAACTAATCCCTTCTACACACATAGCATATCAGACAGGCATATCTCATGACCAAAGCACGTAACCATACCAAGATAATTCTCACAGAGACAATCATCTACCAAATACCCTTGTTGGTGGGCCGGCATTATGGGCTTAGACCCACCTCTACTGGAAGGTAACTCACCTCGTAGTAGTAGTTGCTGATTTGTGCGGCAACTCTCTGTCTGCTGTTGCTGCTGCTCCGGTAATCCTCCGTCTATAAATCCCACAAAACACTCAATTAGAGTCTGATAACTACTCTTAGGGTAAAATGACCATTTACCCCTGACCAAGTCAAAGTCAACCTCCAGTTGACCTGACTTGCCGAGGTGGGCCGCCAAGTCGTCGAGTCCCTATCCATTCAATTGTCCTTATTCACGTACCTACTCGTCGAGTTAGGCAATGACTCGACGAGTTCTCCTCCTATTCGAACATCGAATGATCCTTCATCCGACTCGCCGAGTTGTATAAACAACTCGCCGAGTTCATCTTCATCTGATGAACAAGTCCTGACCTTGACTCGCCGAGTTGTATGAACAACTCGTCGAGTTCATCTTCATTCTGATAGGAGATTGCCTTGGACTCGCCGAGTCTGCTCTAGCACTCGTCGAGTCCCATGAACTCCAGGACTAAGGCTAAGTCCAATACGTTGGGTCACTCCTTTGGACCCTCTAAAACCCTTCTAACCCAACCGAGTTCCTTCGAACCCTAACAAAAAAAGGGAGCCAAACCTTGGACTCGCCGAGTCCCAAGAACAAATCGTAGAGTCGAGGTTGTCCAAGTCTCATTTCTTGATTTCTGATGTACAACACTTGTCCAAAAGATAGATCTAAGCTCCTAAGATCGATCTAGCACGTAAAGTTACAAACTTTATGTGCATGCATGGGACTTTGAGCTCAAAAGGTCCTAAAAGAAGCTCTTAGGTTGCATGGAGCCTTCCTTGGGTGCAAAAGCAACCCTCTTCTGCCTTGTGAACCTTCAAAGGTTCTAGATCCGAAGCTTGACCCCCAACCATGCTTGCAATCATGGTTGGTTTCCACATATGGCGCATAAAAGCCCTAAATCTCCCCAAAAATGGATCTAACAAATGAATAAGCAAGGTATAGACTTTATACCTTCTGGATATTGCAAAAGATGCCCCAACTCGAACTCCTTTGGTCTTCTCTTGATCCCTATATGTTCTTCCTTCTTCCTTGTGATCAAAACCACGAAAAATCACCACAAATGCCTTAGATCTTCACACACACGCTTAGGGTTTGCTATGGAGGGTTTCTGGAAGCAATAGGGGTGACTGGGGGCTGAATGGGATGATTAAATAGGGTGCAAACCCTCAGATTAGGGTTTTGTCCAGTCGGAGCCTACTCGTCGAGTTTGGACGCCGAGTCGACGAGTCCGTCATTTAAATCACGTGTCCAATCCCGCTTCTACTCGACGAGTTGGGCCTTCAACTCAACGAGTCCCAGGCCAAAAATGGAAAATACTTAAATAAAAATACATACCAGGAACCAGGTGCTACAAATCTCCCCCACTGATTTTAGAATTCGTCCTCGAAGTCTGCTGCTTGTTCCTGGAAAAGCTCTGGGTAATGCTCCATCATCCCATCCAACGGCTCCCAAGTCCACTCCGAGCCCTTCCGGTGCTGCCATTGCACCTTCACTAGCTCAACCCTCTTGTTCCTCAGATCCTTCGACTTCCGGTCGAGGATCGCCACTGGCCGCTCAATGTAATTCAGGCTGTCATCGACCTGAATATCCTCTAAGGGTACCACTGCTGAGTCGTCCACCAGGCACTTCCGCAGCTGGGAGACGTGAAAGGTGCTATGAATCTGACTGAGTTCGGCTGGCAGATCCAGCCTATACGCTACCTTGCCCACCTGGGTTATGACCTTGAAAGGTCCAATATATATGGCGCTCATCTTGCCCCTCTTCCTGAATCGGATGACACCTTTCCATGGCGACACCTTCAGGAGAACCCTGTCCCCGACCTGGAACTCCAGGTCTGATTGGCGCTTGTCGGCATAACTTTTCTGCCGACTCTGTGCAGTCTGAAGCCTGCTCCGAACCTGCTGAATTCTCTCTGTCGTCTTGAGCACCACTTCGGTGCTCCCCATGACCCTCTGGCCAACTTCACCCCATCATATCGGGGTTCTGCACTTCCTCCCGTATAACATCTCGAAGGGAGGCCGATTGATACTCGCATGGTAGCTGTTGTTGTTCGAGAACTCAACCAATGGGAGGTAAGTATCCCTGCTACCACCGAAGTCTAGCACGCACGCCCACAACATATCCTCCAGAGCCTGGATGGTCCGCTCGCTCTGACCGTCTGTCTGCGGGTGAAATGCAATGCTAAAATGCAGAAGAGTACCCAGCTCGTCATGAAACTTCTTCCAGAACCTGGAAGTAAACTGAACATCTCTGTCTGAAATCACCGATACCGGCCTTCCTTGATACGCATTGCGTGTCATAACTGTGCGTCGTAAATACTTATCGTAAATGCGCGTCGTCTATAGACGACGCGCAAAAGCGTGTCGTCTCTCTTTATGACAGGGCCTTCCTTGATGCGCATTTGTGCGTCGTCTGAGCGCTTTACGACGCACAATGAGCATCGTAAAAGGCTGTTTTTCTAGTAGTGCCAGCAGCGGAGTCACCACTGTCATCCTCATACAGATATCCCTGATCGGTGCTGCCTTGCGGCTAAGCGCGTCGGCCACCACATTGGCCTTCCCCGGGTGGTAGAGGATCTCACAATCATAATCCTTTACCACATCGAGCCACCGATGCTGCCTCATATTCAGATTTGGCTGGTCCATGAGATACCTCAGGCTCTTGTAGTCCGTGAAATCTTGAGGGCGAACACAACAGCCCCCAGCTCAAAATCATGTGTCGGGTAGTTCGCCTCGTGAGGCTTCAGCTGCCTCGAAGCGTACACAATAACATGTCCTCTCTGCATCAATACTGCGCCCAAGACCGAGATGGACGCATCGCAGTATACAACAAAATCCTCCATGCCCTCTGGCAGGGCTAAGATCGGCGCCTCGCACAATCTCTGTCTCAATGTCTCGAACGCAGCCTGCTGCTCAGGCCCCCAATGAAAGACCACGGCTTTCCTTGTCAGCCTAGTCAGGGGCATGACTATCTTGTAGAAATCCTGAATGAATCTCCGATAGTAGCCTGCCAGTCCCAAGAAGCTCCGAATCTCAGATGGAGACCTCGGAACCTCCCACCTCATCACGGCCTCTACCTTGGCTAGATCAACTGAAATCCCGTTCTGGTTGACAAGGTGCCCAAGAAACTGCACCTCGCGCAACCAACTCGCACTTGGAGAACTTAGCATACAAGCTCTCCCTCCTCAAGGTATCCAGAACCTCCCGCAAGTGCTCCTCATGCTGCTCTCGCGTCTTGGAATAGACCAAGATGTCATCGATGAAAACTATCACAGACCGATCCAACATCAGTCTGCACACCCAGTTCATGAGATCCATTAATGCGACAGGAGCATTGGTGAGCCCGGAAGGCATCACCACAAACTCATAGTGACCATAACGTGTCCGAAAAGCAGTCTTCTGCACATCCTCCTCTCTGACCCTCATCTGGTGATACCGCGAACACAAATCAATCTTGGAGAACCAAGATGCTCCCTGAAGCTTGTGAAAGAGGTCGTCGATCCTCGGGAGTGGGTAAAGGTTCTTCACCGTTACCTTATTCAGCTCCCGATAATATATACACATCCGATGCGACCCGTCCTTGTTCTTCACAAACAGAATCGGGGCTCCCTAGGGTGAACTGCTCGGTCTAATGACTCCTTTGTCTAACAATTCTTGCAGTTGTGTAGACAACTCCTGCATCTCAGGAGGAGCCAACCGATATGGTGCTTTGGCTATCGGAGCCGCACCAGGGACTAGGTCGATCCTGAACTCCACCTGTCTCTCCGGAGGTATCCCAGGCAACTCCTCGGGGAATACATCGGAAAACTCTCGCACCACGGGCACGTCGCCCACCGTCGCCTTACCCGCCTCCCGAGTATCCATAACATAGGCGACATATCCTGCGCAACCCTGCTGGAGGTAGCGCCTAGCCCTCGCTGCCGAACATAAAGCTGGTCCTCGTTGTGGCCTCTCGCTCTGAACCACCAGCTCTCCCCCACTTGGGGTCCTGATCCGCACTGACTGTTGCGCGCAGTCGATCACTTCCCCATTGGCGCTTAGCCAATCCATACCAATAATAAGAAGGTATGGGAACCAGATCTACCAGGTAACGCTCCTCGAACAGCCTCAAAACACAACCTCGGTAGACCTCTGATACTCGCACTGACCGGTCATCCGCAATCTCGACCTCTAGGGGCAATCTAACATGCCCGAAAACTCAGGAAACTTCTTGCTAAGCGCAAGAGAGACAAACGATCGGGTAGCACCTGAATAAAACAACACCTGAAATGGGATACCGTTCACATGGAACGATCCTAAACAGAGCACATACATATAACATATCAAAATCATGACGACATAACATAAAAAATCTGAGAGGAGAAATCATACCCGTCACCACATCGGGTGCAGCGCGTGCCTCCTTGGCTGTCAGCTGAAATGCTCGGCCTCGCACCACTGGAGCCTCTGACTTGACCTTCCGGCCATCCGCAACCCGCGCAGTCGCCAGAGTTGGCGCCACTACCGGTGCCGCTGCTGCTGTCATCAATCTGGGGCAGTTGGCCTTTATATGGCCCCTCTGATTGCAATGAAAGCAAATCAGGTCTGATGTCTGAATCGCAGGAGTAGGGGCAGTACAATCTCTGCCAAAATGCCCAATCTTGCCACACTTATAGCAGCCTGAACCCTGCCCAGTGCGCAAAACTCCCTCATGTGACTGACCGCATTTCCCACAGCGGTCCCGTCCTGACTGGCCTTTCGGCCTAACATCGGATCTCTTGGGCTTCTTCCCCGAAGCCCCTGTCGTCTGCCCCTCCTCTACCTTCCTCTTCCGTATGTGCTCCAAATCAATCTCCCTCTCCCTTGCCCTAGCAATCATGGAATCCAGGGTAGGGCAAACTGAAAAACTGACATGCTCCCGGATGTCAGCTCGTAGCATGTCATGGTAGCGGGTCCTCCTCATGTCCTCATCACCCGCATACTGGGGCACCAACAAAGCCCTCTCCCGGAACTTGTCGGTGATCTCCGCCACAATCTCCGTAGTCTGCCTCATATCCAAGAACTCCCTGGCCAACTGCTGAAGCTCCACAGCTAGTGCAAACTCGGCCCTGAATCGGGTCATAAAATCTGACCACGTCATAGCCTCAATGGCTGGGGCACCCAACATATCACCAATCAACTCCCACCAATCTCTGGCTCGATCTCTCAAACATCTTGCAGCGAAACGGACCTTCGACCCTTCCGGGCAGAAGCTCGTCAACTGCGCAGACTCGATGTCTGCGATCCATCTCCTAGCAGCAATGGGGTCCTTCACTCCATGGAAATCCGGCGCACCACTCCCTCTGATGTCCTTAAAGGACAGTGTGTGCGTACTCGCCTGGCTAGACGCCAAATCACTCCTGAATGATCGAATGCGATCTTCCATCAGCTCGATGATCCCCTCATTGATCGACCCGAAGATGACCGGGGTCGACTCAAGGATGCCTCTCGTGATCTCCGACGCGATGAACTCGCGTAGTCCGCCATCCACCTGCTCGGATCCTGCACCCGAGCCCGAACCTGATCCTGACCCTGAGCCTCCCGCTCCATGTCGCGTGGTCACCTTACCGAAAATAAACATACAAATGTCAGGATCATACACACTCTCGAGAGGTCTCACACATTCTCCAAGTTCCCTGGTTCCATCTCGGCCCTCCTTGACTCGAGTACGGATCCTCTGCTTCCAGTAGTACAGACCCATACCACCTTCCACATCTATCCGTACTTTCCTCAAGGTTTGCTTCGACTTCACCAAGTCCCTTTTACCGATACCCTTTCCACTGATCTCATCGTAGGCTTTCCTAGGGCACTCTCTGACCTACTCTCCGTCATCAGCTGCACTAGGAGTCCTCACCACCTCCCCCTAACTAGCTTACGGATACTACTACATATCCGCTCACTAGTTAGTTAAAGTTGACCAGGACCCCCCATAGCACAAAGCAAGCAGCATTCGTGCATTGAGTAACCACAACAGGCATAACCTAACCAAGCTATCCTACCGCTAGCTAAGTAGTCCTAGCATACAGCTCTTACCACAGGAATCCAAGGCATCCTCCTAGATCCTTAGCCCTAATCTAGCATGCAGTTCTCAGAATCATATATCAGGCATACAAGGTATCCTCCTAGAGCCTTATCTCTAATCTAGCATGCAGTTCTCAGAATCATAAACCATATAACATAACATAACAAGTATGGGTATCTTGGGGAACAACTTACTTGAGCTCGGTCGGTCGCACGCATCACACACCTTGTCTTTCTCAAAATTCCTTAACTTAGATTTCAAAAAACCATTTTTCTTGTAAAAAATCTCTTAGTCCCTCGGTTTGAGTCCAGACACCCCCGAGGGTGTGTCCGAATCCCTCAAACTAGGGCTCTGATACCAACTTGTAACATCCCAAAATTTGAGGCCAAAAATATCATTTTTAAATTAAGTAAAACATAAATTATATTACCAAAACATTGTCAATATTTCATCAGTCATAAAATCATAAAGTCATGTCTCAAAATCCATATCATCAGTAACAATGAAAATCAGAGTACAATCCCAGAAAATCCGATGCGTAACCATGTGTGTGATGCGCTGCTACACAGCCGACTCTTTCCCTTGGACGAAGAGGTACCTGAAACCAAAACTGAAACTGTAAGCACAAAGCTTAGTGAGTTCCCCCATCATACCACATACCATATAACATCGTCGGTATCTTTCAACCGGTAACTATCATCGATATCTTTCAACCGGTAACCATCATCGGTATCTTTCAACCGGTACACGCCATTGGTATCTTTCAACCGGTAACGGGGGACTATTTCACCCCCTAGCATTAGCAAACAGTAACAAGAGATAATCATACTGTCAGGCATAACTGGGTACTGACCTACCCTTCGATCCTAAAGACCAATGTCAGGGACAACTAATCCCTTCTACACACATAGCATATCAGACAGGCATGTCTCATGACCAAATCACGTAACCATACCAAGATAATTATCACAGAGACAATCATCTACCAAATACCCTTGTTGGTGGGCCGACATTGTGACCTTAGACCCACCTCTACTGGAAGGTAACTCACCTCGTAGTAGTAGCTGCTGATCTGTCCGGGAACTCTCTGTCTGCTGCTGCTGCTCCGGTAATCCTCCGTCTATAAATCCCACAAAACACTCAATTAGAGTCTGATAACTACTCTTAGGGTAAAATGACCATTTACCCCTGACCAAGTCAAAGTCAACCTCCAGTTGACCTGACTCGCCGAGTTGGGCCGCCAACTTGTCGAGTCCCTATCCATTCAATTGTCCTTATTCACGTCCCTACTCGTCGAGTTAGGCAATGACTCGACGAGTTATCCTCCTATTCGAACATCGAATGATCCTTCATCCGACTCGCCGAGTTGTATGAACAACTCGCCGAGTTCATCTTCATGTGATGAACAAGTCCTGACCTTGACTCGCCGAGTTGTATGAACAACTCGTCGAGTTCATCTTCATTATGATAGGAGATTGCCTTGGACTCGCCGAGTCTACTCTAGCACTCGTCGAGTCCCATGAACTCCAGGACTAAGGCTAAGTCCAATATGTTGGGTCACTCCTTTGGACCCTCTAAAACCCTTCTAACACCCAACTGAGTTCCTTCGAACCCTAACAGAAAAAGGGAGCCAAACCTTGGACTCGCCGAGTCCCAAGAACAACTCGCCGAGTCAAGGTTGTCCAAGTCTCATTTCTCTATTTCTGTTGTACAACACTTGTCCAGAAGATAGATTTAAGCTCCTAAGATCAATCTAGCACGTAAAGTTACAAACGTTACGTGCATGCATGGGACTTTGAGTTCAAAAGGTCCTAAAAGAAGATCTTAGGTTGCATGGAGCCTTCCTTGGGTGCAAAAGCAACCCTGTAACATCCCGAAATTATAGTACAACTATTTAACCCTTCTTTTTATTCAAAGTGTCAAGTTAAGTCCGTAAGAGAAATTGGTAACAAATGAGTACGCTGGGCGTACTCAAGAGTACGCTACGCGTACTCATGCGCTTATTTTGAACGCAGACTTGCCTGAGTACGCTGGGCGAACCCAGGGTTACGCTGGGCATAATGTGTCCAGATGCAAACCCTAATTTCTGGCTTGTGCCCTATATATTGGACGCTAAGGCTCATTTCTCAGCCTCCATAGCAGTGAGTAAAACCCAAAGAGAGAACTTTCCATCGTCCTTAGTGAGTGTGTGTGATTTTAGAGCTAAAAGTGTCTTGGGGTTTTAGTGAAGAGGAAGGAGAGGAGCTTGTAGAGGATAGAGCTTGAAGTGCAAGTTTGGATCTGAGATCTACAGAGGAGGGAGCTGCTTTTAGAGGTATAAAGTTCAAAACTTTCCCCTTCTTTTGGCGTGTTATTGCATGGGCCATTTCTAGGGTTAAAAGTCCCAAAGGTGGAGACTTTATGAGTGTAAGGTGCTCCATGGTCCGAGATATGTCCCCTTTCAGTGGTATTTGTGTTTTAGATCAATAAAGTTTCCATCTTGGTCGTTGATATGAGGACATGCTAGAGTTTTGAGCTTTCTAGGGCTTGAAATGGTATATTTTTGGGTGTTAATGACTTGTTCAGCCATGCAAAGGCTTAAAGTCATCGACTTTATGGATTAAGAGGCTTAGAAATGGTCAAATCTAAAAGTTGGACGTGAGTCTTAACTGTTTAAGACCTCAAGAGCTAAGGGACTGAAACTGGGAGTTACGCGGGGCGTAATCCCAGTACGCACAGCGTAAGGGGTAGCGCACCCCTTTTCTGTGAGGACGCGGGTACGCCCAGCGTACATGTTTGGCACGCGCAGCATAACCCGGAGGGTTGACTTTTGTTGACTTTTAGGGTTTGGTCAACTTCAGGGTCCTTTGAGCCATGGGAGGGGTAAAATGGTCTTTTACCCTTCTGAGAGTACTAAGAGGAGGAATAGTCTAGCCTTGAGAGATGTATTGATCTAGAGTGTTTATTTCATATGATTAGGCGGAGGCTAGACCCGATTTTACAGAGTTCGAGCTTTACCGAGTCACCCGAGGTGAGTCTTCTCACTATACTTTACCTAGAGTGGTAATTAGAGTTATGTGACAGAGTATTTTGTATGTTTTTTGCATGATGTGATTTCTATGTGATATATGCTATGCATGTTTCAGAGTTTACAGAGTTAGGACCGGAAGGTCCACAGAGTTAGGGCCAGAGGGCCCACAGAGTTATGGGACTGGAGGGTTCCACAGAGACACCTTGACCAGAGGGTCAAACAGAGTTATAGCCTCGAGTGGCTAATATGTGTTGTGTGTGGTATTTTGGGGAACTCACTAAGCATTTATGCTTACAGTGTTGTGTTATGTTTTTCAGGTACCAGTGAGGATCGCGGGAAGGCGCCGGCTTAATCAGTACACACACGAGGAGTTTTTATTTTATGATCTTGGGATATGATGTTATGATTTGACTATGTGAAACAATGGTGTTTTTATAACAGTTATGGATGAAAATGTGTTTTATAAAATGTGAAAAATTACTTGAAAATTTGGGCGTTACAAGTTGGTATCAGAGCCTTGGTTTGAGGGATTCAGGTGCACCTTCGGGTGTATCTGAACTCAAACTGAGGATTTGAGAGATTTTCAAAATAAAATTCACAAAATTTTTCTTAAAGAGTAAAAGTTTTTGAAAGAGCAGGGCAGAGCAGTGTGTACGATCAGCCAGCGCCCGAACGGTGATTTCCCAAAATACCCTTACATTATGAGTTATGAGATATGTTATGATACGATATGCATGCTAGAGTAGGCTAGGTATTCTTATTAGGACTAGAGTGGCCTGATTGTGATGCCTTAGCCTAGGGATTTTGCTGCTAGAAGGTGCTTGAGAGTGAATAGATAGCAGCAAGGAGCTTATGAGAGATCTGCTAGAGAGTAGATTATGTATAGAGAGAGTAGAGTACTTGGGACTTGGGATCCTAGGAGGAGGACTTGAGGTGAATATTGATGCGGTGTGGACGGTAGTATTGGGCCCGTACTACCGAAGGCACCGGATCAGTGCGCAGCCCAAGTAAGAATCCTTAGGATACCAGGGGTCAAGTAGGAGTGGGATATCGAGTGTGTGTGCACTCGAGCGAGTCTCTGATATTTTTGTGTTCTATTTCAGAGAGACATCATGGTCGGGACACGCCACACTTCTGGGAGCAGTAGTGTTAGCGATGAGGAGATCCGCAGATTGATTCACGAGGAGGTGGCTGCTGCCATCAGAACCGAGATACCAGAGATGTTTGGGTCTATCAAGACCACCCTGATCGAGACATTTGACGAGCGCTATGCTGCTCTTACTGATGCTTCTGTTGCTGCGGCCACCGCAGCCGTCGCTGCTGCGAGGCCACAGGGGGGTGACTCGTTGCTGTACAGGGAGTTCAGCAACACGAAGCCACCAGAGTTTGATGGGACGCAGGATCCGATCGCTGCGATGAGATGGATTTCTGATATTGAGGGGTGCTTCTATACGTGTTCTTGTCCGGAGCATCTGAGAGTTCGGTTCGTTTTGAACCAGCTTCGCTTGGGAGCGAAGGACTGGTGGAAGTTTGTGACAGCACACTTCACTTCTGCAGAGCACGCTGCGGTGACCTCGGAGAGGTTTACCACTATGTTTCGAGATGAGTACATTCCCCCGGTGGAAAGGGAACGTTTGGCCCAGGAGTTTCTGACCCTCAAGCAGGGTACCGAGTCTGTTACAGTGATCACCAGGATGTTTCATGAGAGGGCGATGTTCTGCCCTGAGCACGTGTCTTCCGAGCAGGCACGTATTAGTCGGTATTTGAGTATTTTGAGGAGAGACATCCGCGAGTTCGTGGCGAACTCGACATACCGGACATTTACCGAGCTTCAGGCAAATGCCCGAAAGAGGGAGATTGAGCTAGAGACTCAGGCTAGGGAGGAGGCGGAGTCTCAGGGGAGAGATCGGCGACCGGCACAGTCCCAGCCAGCTGCCAAGCGGGCTAAGCCCGCCGATTTGAGATCAGGGAACCAGAAGGGCCGCACTTGTGGCAAGTGCGGCAAGAGTCATGAGGGGGTATGCAGAGCAGGGTCTTGCTACAAGTGTGGCAAGGAGAGGCATATGGCCAAGGATTGCCCCAAGGGATTTGCAGTTTGTTTTCACTGCAACCAGACCGGACACCGAAAGGCCGAGTGTCCGCAGTTACGAGGGTCAGCTCAGGGAGCTTCTCAGGGATCTGTCCCTGCTGCTGTTCGAGCTACGGAGAGTCGGCCGGTGAAGGCCGAGGCGCCGAAGGCTCGCGGGAGAGCCTTCCAGTTGATAGCGGAGGAGGTCCGCGCAGCACCCGATGTTGTAGCTGGTATGTATTCTTTCCTCTGTTTATTTTGAGTTTGTGGTGTTATGCTTATATTGTGATATGCGTAGGTACATTTCTTGTGTGTTCTGTACCTGCCTTGGTGTTATTTGACTCGGGTGCGAGTCGGTCTTTTGTGTCACTAGCGTTTAGTCAGCACATCAGTACCCAGCGTGAGGCGTTGAGTCGACCTCTACGAGTTTCCATAGCTGACGAGCGAGCGGTGTATGCTACGGATGTGATTCGAGGATGTGTACTCGAGATCTTCGACGTCGAGTTCCCGATAGATCTGGTCCCGATTGCAATGGGGGATGTGTGTGTCATAGTAGGCATGGATTGGTTGAGTCATTTTGGAGCTGTGATCGACTGCGAGCGACAGTTGGTGACGATACGAGACCCTAGTGGGGGATTTCTTACGGTTTATGGCGAGGGTACCCGTTCTAGGTCAGCATTTTGTTCGGCCGCTAGAGCGAGGCAGAGTCTACAGCAGGGCTGTAGTGGGTTTGTGGCTTATGTGGTGGATACGAGAGTAGATGCAGAGAGACCGAGGTCGGTCGATGAGGTCCCAATAGTGCGTGAGTTCCCGGATGTTTTCCCCGAGGAGTTGCCGGGTGTGCCTCCCTAGAGGCAGGTAGAGTTCCGTATCGATTTAGTTCCGGGGGCAGCGCCTATCGCCAAGGCGCCCTATCGCCTTGCGCCACCAGAGATGCAGGAGTTATCCTCGTAGCTTCAGGAGCTGCTGGGGAAGGGGTTTATACGGCCGAGTAGCTCGCCGTGGGGAGCGCCGATCCTTTTTGTCAAGAAAAAGGATGGTTCACACCGGATGTGCATTGATTACCGGGAGTTGAACAAACTGACGGTCAAGAACCGTTACCCCTTAGCGAGGATCGACGACCTATTCGATCAGTTGCAGGGAGCGTCTTGGTTCTCCAAGATTGATTTGAGGTCTGGATATCATCAGATGAGGGTGCGTGATGAGGATATCCAGAAGACAGCGTTCAGGACTCGTTACGGGCATTACGAGTTCGTGGTGATGCCTTTCGGGCTCACCAATGCACCGGCGGCGTTCATGTATCTCATGAACAGGGTGTGCAGGCCGATGTTGGACCGTTCGGTGATCGTCTTCATTGACGATATATTAGTGTATTCGAGATCCAGAGAGCAGCATGAGGAGCATTTGAGGGAGATCCTAGGGGTTTTGAGATCAGAGAGGTTGTACGCCAAATTCTCCAAGTGTGATTTCTGGTTACGAGAGGTCCAGTTCTTGGGACATCTTGTTAACCAGAATGGTATATTGGTCGATCCGGCCAAGGTCGAGGCTGTGATGAGTTGGGAGGTGCCGAGACCCCCACCGAGATCAGGAGTTTCCTAGGATTGGCCGGCTATTATCGGAGATTTATCAGGGATTTCTCCAAGATCGTTGTGCCTCTTACCAGACTGACCCGGAAGGGTGTTGCTTTTTCGTGGGGTCCGGAGCAGCAGACCTCGTTCGAGACACTTCGCCAGAGATTATGCGAAGCCCCAGTGTTAGCCCTCCCGGAAGGGATGGAGGATTTTGTGGTGTATTGTGACGCATTGTCACACCCCCGAAACCAGACGGCGGAAACGTCTGGGGGCTCGCATGACTTAAATTGAATACCATCACAATGAATATACATGAATCATAACATAAACATCACCATGCATCAATACATTACAACTGATATTGTTTACATCCAGTACATTGTTTCAAATATTACACATTCATAACACAAATTGTTTCAGAGTTTTGAAAACAAAACATTCTAACATACTTGGTATTACCCTTCCGCTTATCTGTTACCTGAGAATACAAGTTATTTTGGAAAAACGTCAACATATGAAATGTTGGTGAGTTCATAAGCAAGGTTGTGAATAAAATGATTTGTATAGTTTGTAAAACCCAGAAAATCCGATATTTTTTGAAAAGACAATAGTTTATCAAAGTGTGAAGATCCATAAGTTGATGCATGAATGATTTCAAGATATATATATATATATATATATATATATATATATATATATATATATATATATATATATATATATATATATATATATATATATATATATAAAGGATGTTTTGTATTATAGTTATAGAAATCCCGAGCGAGTAGTATTGATTTCCCCGGAAAACCCGATGTTTTCCGATGTCGAAAAATATACGTGATTACAAATTGTTATACCGCCACAACGAATGGCTTTTGATTACTCATCCTTGAATACTCGGATGGTGTCGGATAAACCAAGTGAGTCGTCGTAACGATGTCCGGTGAAGACAAGTTATAACAGCCAACTACGAACGTCCCATAGAGGTGTCGTCCGTTGTTACTCACTTAATCCAAACCACCTTCATTACTGTTGAATAACGTCCTAATTCCGTCTACTTTGATTACTCATGAGCCTTAGCGAACGAAGAGAAGAGGAGTACGAAGTCCTGCTACTATCGTAAGTACCTTAGGCTGTCGGGGATGCGAAAGACACGTTGGCCCAACTCGCATTTGTTTACACTGACCTTACTAGCAATACTAATGGACCACTAGGGCCCAACAGCACATAAAAGCGATTGAAAGTCCTTTTATATGGAATTGAGCCATAGGAGGCCCAATAACATATAAGCGTTATCCCTTTGGGCCCAAAGATCATGTTATTGGACTTGCAAGGTCCAACAAGCATGATTTGAAACTTTCAAGCCCAAAGTTTGAATATTTACTCGTCTTAGGTATCGCGTATCTATTGAATGGTTCGATTGAATGATCATTGTTTTTATATCGATTCGAGACCGATCGATTCGTTTATAACGATATTTGGAGTTAAACGTGTATTCATCTTTCGATTTTTCGTAAGTCGTGGTTTTGTATTTTGACTCAATGAAATGATTTGCTTAAAAATAGTGGTTTGACCTTTTCAACACCTTTCTTTTTATAAAAATAACAGTTTTAGTCCTTTATATGAAAGAAAAGACATTTTTAGTCCTTAAAACATTTTCTTGGCATTTTTGCATCATAAATTTGTTGAAATGATAGTTTTAACTCAAAACTTATTTTGTTAACAGTTTCAGCCCTTTTAGAATAGTATTTTCCAGTTGGAACCCAACTTTTCGCAATTTTTACAGTTTTGGCCCAAAATCCAAAAACTTTACATTTTTGATCCTTTATGGAAATGAAAAGCATTATTAACCCTTGAAATAGTTTTGTTACACTTTTTATCCCCTGTTTTGAAGACAGTATCATTTCAGCCCCTTTAAATGTCATTTTTCGCAATTTTGGGCTTATTGGGCCGAAAAGCCCAAAATTAGCCCATTAAGCTAAAAATTTACATTTCAAGTCCATTGAAAATTTTAATATTCAGAAAAAAAATTAATGTAACTGTTTTGACTCTTTTGACCCTTAAGAAACCGTGAATTGGCAACCTTTAACCCAAATTTTGTATATTTGACAATTTAAGCCCAAAAATGGGTTTTATGTAGAAATATGTTTATCATAATCTTATAAGTTATTATTCTTGACTTGTTTAGTGTAAAATAACTTAGATCATGTTTGTTTCCTTTCTCATGCCATAGATCTCGAGTTATCATCCCTTTTTGGTTACATGTTCATCACAAAAACACATAAAATCATACATACATGCATAAAATCACACATAGCATACACATACACATAGATCTACACATTTTTCTTGTATTCTCCCGCATAAAACATATAAAAACCAAAAAGAGAGGGGTATGAAGCTCACCTTGAGTTGTGGGTTCGGTTTTTGAAGAGAGAAATGAAGAAAGTTTCGATCCTAGCAAGTGTTCTTGGAAGATTTTTGACTTAGATGTGTTCTAAGAGACAAGATCACGAATTTTGTATGAGATAAGGGAGATTGTTGATGAAATGAAGAAGGTATGTTATGAATCAAAGAAATAACTTACCAAGGATGTGAATTACTCGATGAAAATCCTTAGACTTCAAGCCAAATTTTCGAGATCTTCAAAGAAGAAGAGGATGATCTTGAGAGTGATTTAGAGAGAATTTTTGGTGAGGTGTGTGTGTGTTTGTGTTGGTTTCGGCCGAGAGAAAAAGAGAGAGGAGAAGAGAGAGACTTGTGAGTTGACATGCATGGAGACATGGGAAATTTGCATGGAGAACCAAGAGGTATTAGTGAGGTGGCAATGAAAGTCAACTATTCCTCTCATTTTTGGTGTAGTTGGGCCGAGAAAAGGAGAGGGGAAAGAAGAAGATTTGGGCCTTGAATGCTTAAGCCCATATTTTGGTTCAATTAGATGATTTTCGGCCCATTTAATCCAAAGAATGATTTTTATGACCCATTAGGACTATTTTAAATTGGTTGTGTCCCAATAAGGCCCATTAAAGTTAACCTAGTTTATTTTAGGCTTATAAGGCCCGAAATATTAAGTTTCATGTATATGGGTCCAATTAGGGCCCATTTGAGAGTTCTATGTTCAAGATAGTTAAATTGGAAGCTTATTGGTCCATTAGGCCCAATAAGGAAATCCTAGTCCAAAATGGACTTAAACCGGGATTTCAAGGGTTTCCAATTCTTTGTTAACTATTTGTAGTGCTTGAATAAAGTGTTTGATGAAAGTTTTGTTGTTATTGAATAAGCATCATACATGCTTTCACATTGTTGGTTCATAATTGATATAATTGTTGTAGTTACAAACCATCATAATTCCTAGTTGTGACATCATCCCCCCGTTAGAGGGAATTTTGTCCCGAAATTCTTTTGAAAGCTAGATTTGAGAATGCGAGAATAGGTGAGGGTACTTCTGCTTCATTTGATATTCGCGTTCCCATGTGAATTCTGGTCCGCGTCGCGCGTTCCATCGAACCTTCACAATCGGAATGCGGCTCTGCTTAGTACGCTTTACCTCTCTGTCCATGATTTCGACTGGTTCCTCGATGAACAGAAGATTCTCGTTGATTTCAATTTCCTCTACTGGAATGACGAGAGTCTCGTCGGATAAGCACTTTTTCAAATTGGAAACGTGGAACATGGGGTGTACACTGCTGAGCTCAACGGGCAGCTGCAGTCTATAAGCCACTGGACCGATTCGGGCATGAATCTCGAAGGGTCCAATGTATCAAGGGTTCAGTTTTCCCCGCTTTCCAAAACGAATCACTCCTTTCCAAGGAGAGACTTTTAGTAACACCATATCTCCGACTTTGAATTCCAAGGGCTTTCGTCGTTTATCGGCATAGCTCTTTTGTCTGTCTCGTGATGATTGCAGTCGGGCTCTGATCTGAATTATCTTTTCGGTCGTCTCGCGTATGATTTCCGGTCCCGTTAAGGCATTGTTTGGCGTTTGCCCTCTTGCTAGTTAGGTGTCTCCTACCTCAGTCCAACACAACGGTGATCTACACTTACGCCCGTACAATGCTTCAAAAGGAGCGACTTTGATACTCGAGTGATAACTGTTGTTGTATGAGAACTCGATCAGAGGCAAGTGGGTATCCCACGATTTTCCAAAGTCTATCACGCACGCACGAAGCATATCTTCTAGCGTATGAATGGTTCGCTCGCTTTGACCATCCGTCTGTGGGTGGTAGGCAGTGCTCATGTCAAGTTGTGTTCCCATGGCTTTCTGAAGCGATTGCCAAAAGCGTTAAGTAAATCTACTATCTCTATCAGAGATGATAGATACGGGCACTCCGTGGAGTCTCATGATTTCTTTGATGTAGATTCTTGTCAGGCGCTCCATCTTGTATGATTCTTTTATTGGTAGGAAATGGGCGGATTTCGTTAATCTAACAACTATTACCCAGATGGCATCCAAACCATCCGTCGACTTGGGTAGTTTGGTCACAAAATCCATCGTATTCCCTTCCCATTTCCACTCGGGAATTACTGGTTGCTGTAGTAATCCGGAGGGCATCTGGTATTTCACCTTTACTTTAGCACATGTGAGGCACTTACTAACGTAAGTAGCAATCTCTGCCTTCATGTTAGGCCACCAATAATGTTGCTTAACATCCAAGTACATTTTGTCTGAACCTGGATGGATGGAGTATCGCGTCTTGTGGGCTTCGTTCATGACTACTTCTCTGAATCCCCCAAATTTAGGGACCCAAATGCGGTTCATGAAGTAATTTGTTCCGTCTTCCTTCACTTCAAAGTTCTTCTCCATTCGACGGGTACGCCCTTTTGTGTAAGCGAGGTAACTGGCTTTGCTGTTTTAGAGAAGTTTTGAATGAATCTCCTGTAGTAGCCTGCGAGGCCTAAAAATTGGCGAATTTCGGTAGGTGTTGTTGGGATTGCCCATCCTTCGATGGCTTGGATTTTAGAAGGATCCACATGAATTCCTTCCTGACTAACAACATGTCCCAAAAAGTTCACACTACGGAGCCAAAACTCGCACTTAGAGAGTTTTGCGTATAACTTTTCGGTTCGCAGGGTTTCCAGGATTTGTCGGAGATGTCGGCCGTGTTCTTCCTCGCTTCGAGAATAGACGAGGATGTCGTCGATGAAAACGATGACAAAGTTATCGAGGAACGGTCGGCAGATTCGATTCATTAAGTCCATGAATACGGCAGGGGCATTCGTCAGACCGAAGGGCATTACGACAAATTCATAATGTCCGTAACGAGTTCAGAAGGCGGTTTTAGGAATATCCTCCTCCCGGACCTTGAGTTGGTGGTAACCAGATCGCAGATCTATCTTTCAGAAGTAACTAGCTCCTTGGAGCTGGTCAAATAGATTGTCAGTTTGCGGAAGTGGATAGCGGTTTTTGATGGTAAGCTTATTAAGTTCTCTGTAGTCGATACACATCCTGAAGATACCGTCTTTCTTTTTGACAAAGAGAACCGGAGCTCCCCAAGGTGAGAAACTGGGTCGGATGAATCCTTTGTCCAAAAGCTCGCTGAGTTGACTGGACAACTCTTGCATCTCCACAGAAGCTAATCTGTAGGGCGATTTGGCGATGGGAGTAGCTCCTGGCACTAGATCTATTCGAAACTCGACTTGTCTTTCTGGGGGTATCCACGGAAGATCTTCTGGAAAGACATCCGAGAAATCACAAGCCACAGGGATGTTACGAATATTGATCTCCTCTTTGGATTTGTCCACTATGTGAGCTAGGAACGTCAAGTCCTTATTTCGTAGGTACTTTTGTGCCTTAATGCACGAGATAAGACGAAGATTCGTGCTGGGTTTGTCTCCGTAAACAACTAGGGTTTCGTGATTTGGGAGATGAAGGCGAACGGCCTTCTCGTGACACATAATTTCAGCATGGTGGGGGCTTAACCAATCTATGCCGATAATCACATCAAAACTCCTAATGGAAACAGGCATTAAGTTTATTGGAAAGACGTGATGATTTAAAGTCAGGGTACATCCGATGTAGATTTCCCCAGTGGATTCTGTTTTCCCATTAGCCATTTCCACCGTGAAGGTTTCATTAAGCTTCTGGGGTTGTTGTTTTAATAAGTGTTTGAATTTATTGCTCACAAAACTTCGTTCTGCCCCGGTATCAAATAGGATGCATGCATAAGTGTGGTTTAGGAGAAATGTACCGGTAACCACAGCGGGATCCTGAACCGCTTCTCCCTGACCCATAGCTAGCACCCTTCCTGTTCCTCCGTTCCCAGGGTTGTTGGTGTTGGGGCAGTTTCGACGGATATATCCAGTCTTTCCATATCCATAGCAGGTGGGGCTTGATCCTGTGTTATTGCCGCTATTATTGGTGTTGTTGTTGTTGTTGATACGGTTAGTGTTGTTGTTGTTTCCTTGTGGTTGGTTCTGGGGTGGATAGGTCCTGCAATACCTTGCCGTGTGACCCTTTCGATTGCAACTGGTGCATTGCATTTCCTTGCATTCGCCATTATGATGGAAATTGCACTTGTTGCACTTTGGGAGATTCCCAGAATACTGCTTCGGAGTGCTTGGATTAGCTGAGGCTGGACCATGTGGTGCGAAGGGTACTTGGGTGGTTGCAGCATTGACTGTCACTGTTTGTTGTTTCTTTGTCGATTCCGAGCCTTGTCGCCCTTTTCTCTTTTTGTTCTTTCCTTTCTTGTTGTCACTCTCTTTCTTTCCTTCAATTTCCGCTGGCTTCTCGCCCTTCTTGTTGTTGTGGTCGTACAGTCTCTTGTCCAATCTCTTGGCACTGTCGAAGGTTTCAGGATTTGCAGCGATTACATTTCCTTCAATTGGGGAGGTCAATCCCCAGATGAATCGTTTGATTTTCTTTCCTTCTGACGTAATCATGCCAGGCCACAACAATGACAGCTCACTAAACCTTGATATATATGCATCTATATCAGAGTTTCGGACGGTGAGATTCCACAACTCTTGCTGCATTTTCTGAATTTCGCCACGAGGGTAGTATTCAGCCATCAACATTTCTTTCAGCTCCGTCAATGGCATAGCGTTGGCTATGGGGAGAGTCATGGCCTCTACATGTCCATTGCACCAGGTGAGGGCCTGGTCGACAAATGTGCACGCGTCAAACTTCACTTTCACCTCCTCGGGGCATTCACATATCTCGAACACTGGTTCCACCTTTTCCACCCATCTCTTCAGGGTTATCATTCCACCCGTGCAATTAAAGGTTCGGGGTTTGGCGTTGGAGAAGTCCTTGTAGGAACATGTCCTGGTAGGTCCGTGATTTGTTCCATTGTTCGAACTCCCAGCCCCTTGTCCATTGACTCCACCGTTGTTTCCTTGCTGGATTTGTGCCATGGCTGCAGTAACTGCAGCAGATACAGCTGCTTGGAATGCAGCTGAGTTGACTTCGGGTGGGGTTGGTCCAGGGTTTCCACGAGTTGGTCGTTGAGGCATCTTTCTGTCATGGAACGGAAATATGTTGAGTGCCTATTGTTTTTGTGAGATTGTGGTCCTATAGACTAGGTGTTTCACATGAACTTAAGTGGTTTCGCAATTTAGCATATAATCATGTATATATAACACATAGCAGATCACAACATCACAATAGAACACATAAAACTTTTCATTAATATTATCCGTATTTTTGATACATGAAAATTTTGCTCAGAAGAGCATACATAAGTGGTGCAAGTTCGGCAGCGTAACGGCTCTATGAGTAGTGTAATCACTTAAACATAGAGTCGATGGTACATAACAAAGATCACATAAGTCTAATACTAAAGATAGATATGACTAGTCCTAGTCATGGTGGGATGCGCCAGGGGGTGGTGCTGAAGAAGTGGACGCTCCCTGAAGGTGAGCCACCTGTCGTTCCGCATCTCGGAGGCGAGTCTCAAATCTCACCTGCCTCATGTGTAACTCTCGAATAACCTCTCGCGTCTCCTGTTCTGCACACTCAACCCTAGTCCGCATCTGGTGTATCTGATCAGCGGTGCTCTGCGCCAGATCGCCAGTGTTCCGCAGTCGTCTCACCATGACCGGAAGTGCGCGATCAGCTGTCCTCCCTCCCTCAAGTCGTAGAACTCGCGTGACATGCCGAATGGAGATCGATGTCCCTGCTGCCTGCTCCATCTCTAAAGGTCGATACCCCAGGGGGGTGTAGGGCCGGTCGGGCCCATCCGGTGAGCAGGCACCCTAGTCGGGTAAGGGGGGTTGATGACTTCGGACTCTGTGTCCGAATCATCATCATCGCCAGGTTCTTCCTCGGAGTCCTCTCCGGCTTCTTCTTCTTCCAGGACCTCCACCGGCTCGGCAGGTCCACCCTCGACTTCCTCCTCAGGTTCCTCTTCAGACCCTTCCTCGGGGTCTTCTTCGGGTTCCTCTTCCAACCATCTGTCATTTCCCTAGTTAGGGAAATACGGATCTCCGGGGTGATGGAAGCCGGCCATACTGTCTGCGAGAGTATATAAATGTACTATTCATTATTTCTAAGATGTTTTAGTTACTATGTAATTTGAGTTAATGTTCTTTTCTTGGTAATCAAGGGTATGTTTTTAGGTTTACTGACCATCGGGTTTTCCCGGAGCATGTGATAGTTGTACTTCGGAGGAAATGTAGTTGATCAGGCTACATTCACCCTTTACTACAACCATGCACAGTCCCGACTTAACCGAGATGTCGGTGTTATTTTGTTTGATTTGGTATTATGTTCTTTTTCCTATAACACACAAGTAAAGATGTTTTATCGTTGTGTTTTATTTGTTTTGTTCAGAGTTATTTTAGTCCCTGTTTGGTTTATAGTTGCATATCAATGTGTGGTTAGATATGCCAGTTCACTATAAACAGAGCTCTGACACCAACCTGTCACACCCCCGAAACCAGACGGCGGAAACGTCCGGGGGCTCGCGTGAATTAAATTGAATACCATCACAATGAATATACATGAATCATAACATAAACATCACCATGCATCAATACATTACAACTGATATTGTTTACATCCAGTACATTGTTTCAAATATTACACATTCATAACACAAATTGTTTCAGAGTTTTCAAAACAAAACATTCTAACATACTTGGTATTACCCTTCCGCTTATCTGTTACCTGAGAATACAAGTTATTTTGGAAAAACGTCAACATATGAAATGTTGGTGAGTTCATAAGCAAGGTTGTGAATAAAATGATTTGTATAGTTTGTAAAACCCAGAAAATCCGATATTTTCTGAAAAGACAATAGTTTAGCAAAGTGTGAAGATCCATAAGTTGATGCATGAATGATTTCAAGACATATATATATATATATATATATATATATATATATATATATATATATATATATATATATATATATATATATATATAAAGGATGTTTTGTATTATAGTTATAGAAATCCCGAAAGAGTAGTATTGATTTCCCCGGAAAACCCGATGTTTTCCGATGTCGAAAAATATACGTGATTACAAATTGTTATACCGCTACAACGAATGGCTTTTGATTACTCATCCTTGAATACTCGGATGGTGTCGGATAAACCAAGTGATTCGTCGTAACGATGTCCGGTGAAGACAAGTTATAACTGCCAACTACGAACGTCCCATAGAGGTGTCGTCCGTTGTTACTCACTTAATCCAAACCACCTTGATTACTGTTGAATAACGTCCTAATTCCGTCTACTTTGATTACTCATGAGCCTTAGCGAACGAAGAGAAGAGGAGTACGAAGTCCTGCTACAATCGTAAGTACCTTAGGCTGTCGGGGATGCGAAAGACACGTTGGCCCAACTCGCATTTGATTACTCTGACCTTACTAGCAATACTAATGGACCACTAGGGCCTAATATCACATAAAAGCCATTGAAAGTCCTTTTATATGGAATTGAGCCATAGGAGGCCCAATAACATATAAGCGTTATCCCTTTGGGCCCAAAGATCATGTTATTGGACTTGCAAGGTCCAACAAGCATGATTTGAAACTTTCAAGCCCAAAGTTTGAATATTTACTCGTCTTAGGTATCGCGTATCTATTGAAGGGTTCGATTGAATGATCATTGTTTTTATATCGATTCGAGACCGATCGATTCGTTTATAACGATATTTGGAGTTAAACGTGTATTTATCTTTCGATTTTTCGTAAGTCGTGGTTTTGTATTTTGACTCAATGAAATGATTTGCTTAAAAATAGTGGTTTGACCTTTTCAACTCCTTTCTTTTTATAAAAATAACAGTTTTAGTCCTTTATATAAAAGAAAAGACATTTTTAGTCCTTAAAACATTTTCTTGGCATTTTTGCATCATAAATTTGTTGAAATGATAGTTTTAACTCAAAACTTATTTTGTTAACAGTTTCAGCCCTTTTAGAATAGTATTTTCCGGTTGGAACCCAACTTTTCGCAATTTTTACAGTTTTGGCCCAAAATCCAAAAACTTTACATTTTTGATCCTTTATGGAAATGAAAAGCATTATTAACCCTTGAAATAGTTTTGTTACACTTTTTATCCCCTGTTTTGAAGACAGTATCATTTCAGCCCCTTTAAATGTCATTTTTCGCAATTTTGGGCTTATTGGGCCGAAAAGCCCAAAATTAGCCCATTAAGCTAAAAATTTACATTTCAAGTCCTTTGAAAATTTTAATATTCAGAAAAACAGTTATTGTAACTGTTTTGACTCTTTTGACCCTTAAGAAACCGTGAATTGGCAACCTTTAACCCAAATTTTGTATATTTGACAATTTAAGCCCAAAAATGGGTTTTATGTAGAAATATGTTTATCATAATCATATAAGTTATTATTCTTGACTTGTTTAGTGTAAAATAACTTAGATCATGTTTGTTTCCTTTCTCATGCAATAGATCTCGAGTTATCATCCCTTTTTGGTTACATGTTCATCACAAAAACACATAAAATCATACATACATGCATAAAATCACACATAGCATACACATACACATAGATCTACACATTTTTCTTGTATTCTCCCCCATAAAACATATAAAAACCAAAAAGAGAGGGGTATGAAGCTCACCTTGAGTTGTGGGTTCGGTTTTTGAAGAGAGAAATAAAGAAAGTTTCGATCCTAGCAAGTGTTATTGGAAGATTTTTGACTTAGATGTGTTCTAAGAGACAAGATCACGAATTTTGTATGAGATAAGGGAGATTGTTGATGAAATGAAGAAGATATGTTATGAATCAAAGAAATAACTTACCAAGGATGTGAATTACTCGATGAAAATCCTTAGACTTCAAGCCAAATTTTCGAGATCTTCAAAGAAGAAGAGGATGATCTTGAGAGTGATTTAGAGAGAATTTTTGGTGAGGTGTGTGTGTGTTTGTGTTGGTTTCGGCCGAGAGAAAAAGAGGGAGGAGAAGAGAGAGACTTGTGAGTTGACATGCATGTAGACATGGGAAATTTGCATGGAGAACCAAGAGGTATTAGTGAGGTGGCAATGAAAGTCAACTCTTCCTCTCATTTTTGGTGTAGTTGGGCCGAGAAAAGGAGAGGGGAAAGAAGAAGATTTGGGCGTTGAATGCTTAAGCCCATATTTTGGTTCAATTAGATGATTTTCGGCCCATTTAATCCAAAGAATGATTTTTATGACCCATTAGGACTATTTTAAATTGGTTGTGTCCCAATAAGGCCCATTAAAGTTAACCTAGTTTATTTTAGGCTTATAAGGCCCAAAATATTAAGTTTCATGTATATGGGTCCAATTAGGGCCCATTTGAGAGTTCTATGTTCAAGATAGTTAAATTGGAAGCTTATTGGTCCATTAGGCCCAATAAGGAAATCCTAGTCCAAAATGGACTTAAACCGGGATTTCAAGGGTTTCCAATTCTTTGTTAACTATTTGTAGTGCTTGAATAAAGTGTTTGATGAAAGTTTTGTTGTTACTGAATAAGCATCATACATGCTTTCACATTGTTGGTTCATAATTGATATAATTGTTGTAGTTATAAAGCATCAAACTTCCTAGTTGTGACACGCATCGATATCAGGATTGGGTGCAGTACTTATGCAGAGAGGGCACGTGATAATATATGCATCGAGGCAGCTGAAGCCTCATGAGACGAGGTATCCTACGCATGATCTGGAGTTGGGGGCTGTGGTGTTCGCCCTCAAGATTTGGGGTCACTATTTGTATGGGGTTCGGTGTACCATATACACGGACCACAAGAGCTTGAAGTATCTGATGGATCAGCCCAACCTGAACATGCGTCAGAGGAGATGGTTGGACGTGGTAAAGGATTATGAGTGTGAGATCCTATACCACCCGGGCAGAGGGTGCCCCTTTGCGAGATGTTTGTATGAGGTTGACAGTGATGACCCTGGTGTTGGACACCATTCGGGAGGCCCAGGTGGAGGTCATGAGACCGGAGAACCACAAGCGAGAGCGGGTGATTGGGTAGATATCAGAGTTCATTGCTGATAGTCGGGGGCTTATGACCTTCCAGGGTCGGATTTGGGTGCCATTTGAGGGTGGGGCACGTACTATTTTGATGGAGGAGGCGCACAAATCGAAGTTTTCGATCCATCCCGGGCCCACTAAGATGTATTTGGACCTGAAAAGAGATTATTGGTGGCCCTGTATGAAAAGGGATGTGGCTTGGTTTGTAGAGAGGTGCTTGACCTGTCGCAGGGTTAAGCACCAGTGTCCGGAGAACCACAAGCGAGAGCGGCTGAGCACCAGTGTCCGCATGGCAAGTTGCAGCCGCTTGAGGTTCCCCAGTAGAAGTGGGAACAGATTTCCATGGATTTTATCACCAAATTGCCGAGGACTGCGAGAGGCGTCGATGCAATTTGGATGATCGTTGACCGGCTGACGAAGAGCGCTCATTTTCTTGCTATCAGTGAGGGCTCTTCCGCAGAGAGGCTGGCAGAGGTGTATGTGAGGGAAGTGGTATCGCGGCATGGCGTACCAATCTCGATTGTGTCAGATCAAGATGTGCGCTTCACTTCCAGGTTCTGGAAGAAGTTCCATGAGGAGTTGGGTACTAGGTTGCATTTCAGTACCGCTTACCACCCACAGACGAACGGACAGAGTGAGCGGACGATTCAGACACTAGAGGACATGCTTCGAGCATGTGTGTTGGACTTCGGAGGGAGTTGGGACACGTATCTGCCTTTGGCTGAGTTTTCTTATAACAACAGCCACCATTCGAGTATTGGTATGCCTCCCTTCGTGTTGTTGTACGGGAGGAGGTGTCGGACTCCCATTTGCTGGGGAGAGGTGTGGCAGCGTGTGATGGGTAGCACTGAAATAGTGCTTCAGATGACAGAACAGATACAGCAGGTCAGACAGAGGTTGTTGACAGCTTAGAGTCGCCAGAAGAGTTACGCGGATAGGCGACGATCCGAGCTTGAGTTCCAGGTGGGAGACTTCGTACTCCTGAAGGTGTCTCCTTGGAAAGGAGTGATCCGTTTCAGGAAGAGGGGCAAGCTGGGGCCCCGGTACATTGGTCCGTTTAGGGTGACCGCGAGGGTGGGCAGAGTAGCATATCGATTGGAGCTACCTGCGGAGCTGAGCCAGATTCACGATACCTTTCACGTATCCCAGTTGAGGAAGTGTATAGCCGACGAGTCGGCAGTGGTACCATTGGAGGATATCCAGGTGGACGCGGGTCTGAATTATGTTGAGAGACCGATCGTGATCTTGGACCGGACGGTCAAGGTTTTGAGAAACAGGGAGGTGTCACTGGTCCAGGTCCAGTGGCAGCATCGGAAGGGGTCCGAGTTGACTTGGGAGCCGGAGTCAGAGATGCGGGAGCAGCATCCGGAGTTGTTTGCAGCATGAGACTTCGAGGGCGAAGTCTGGTTCTAGTGGGGGAAAATTGTAACATCCCGAAATTCAGGTACAACTTTTTAACCCTTCTTTTTATTCAAAGTGTCAAGTTAGGTCCTTAAGAGAAATTGGTAACAAATGAGTACGCTGGGCGTACTCAAGAGTACGCTGCGCGTACTCATGCGCTTATTTTTGACGCGGACTCGCCTGAGTACGCTGGGCGTACCCAGGGTTACGCTGGGCATAATGTGTCCAGATGCAAACCCTAATTTTTGGCTTGTGCCCTATATATTGGATGCTAAGGCTCATTTCTCAGCCTCCATAGCAGTGAGTAAAACCCTAAGAGAGAACTTTCCATCGTCCTTAGTGAGTGTGTGTGATTTTGGAGCTAAAAGTGTCTTGGGGTGTTAGTGAAGAGGAAGGAGAGGAGCTTGTAGAGGCTAGAGCTTGAAGTGCAAGTGTGGATCTGAGATCTACAGAGGAGGGAGCTACTTTTAGAGGTATAAAGTTCAAAACTTTCCCCTTCTTTTGGTTTGTTGTTACATGGGCCATTTCTAGGGTTAAAAGTCCCAAAGGTGGAGACTTTATGAGTGTAAGGTGCTCCATGGTCCGAGATATGTCCCCTTTCAGTGGTATTTGTGTTTTAGATCCATAAAGTTTCCATCTTGGTCGTTGATATGAGGACATGCTAGAGTTTTGAGCTTTCTAGGGCTAGAAATGGTATATTTTTGGGTGCTAATGACTTGTTCAGCCATGCAAAGGCTTAATGTCATCGACTTTATGGATTAAGAGGCTTAGAAATGGTCAGATCTAAAAGTTGGATGTGAGTCTTAACTGTTTAAGACCTCAAGAGCTAAGGGACTGAAACTGGGAGTTACGTGGGGCGTAATCCCAGTACGCGCAGCGTAAGGGGTCGCGCACCCCGTTTCTGTGAGGACGCCGGGTACGCCCAGCGTACATGTTTGGTACGCGCAGCGTAACCCGGAGGGTTGACTTTTGTTGACTTTTAGGGTTTGGTCAACTTTAGGGTCTTTTGAGCCATGGGAGGGGTAAAATGGTCTTTTACCCTTCTGAGAGTACTAAGAGGCGGAATAGTCTAGCCTTGAGAGATGTATTGATCTAGAGTGTTTATTTCATATGATTAGGCGGAGGCTAGACCCGATTTTACAGAGTTCGAGCTTTACCGAGTCACCCGAGGTGAGTCTTCTCACTATACTTTACCTAGAGTGGTAATTAGAGTTATGTGACAGAGTATTTTGTATGTTTTTGCATGATGTGATTTCTATGTGATATATGCTATGCATGTTTCAGAGTTTACAGAGTTAGGACCGGAAGGTCCACAGAGTTAGGGCCAGAGGGCCCACAAAGTTATGGGACTGGAGGGTTCCATAGAGACACCTTGACCAGAGGGTCAAACAGAGTTATAGCCTCGAGTGGCTAATATGTGTTGTGTGTGGTATTTTGGGGAACTGACTAAGCATTTATGCATACAGTGTTGTGTTATGTGTTTCAGGTACCAGTGAGGATCGTGGGAAGGCGCCGGCTTGATCAGTACACACATGAGGAGTTTTTATTTTATGATCTTGGGATATGATGTTATGATTTGACTATGTGAAACAATGGTGTTTTTATAACAATTATGGATGAAAATGTGTTTTATAAAATGTGAAAAATTACTTGAAAATTTGGGCGTTACAAACCCTCTTCTGCCTTGTAACCCCTAAAAGGTCCTCGATCCGAAGCTTGACCCCCAACCATGCTTGCAATCATGGTTGGGTTCCACATATGGCACATAAAAGCCCTAAATCTCCCCAAAAAGGGATCTAACAGATGAATAAGCAAGGTATAGACTTTATACCTTCTGGAGATTGCAAAAGATGCCCCAACTCGAACTCCTTTTGTCTTCTCTTGATCCCTTAATGTTCTTCCTTCTTCCTTGTGATCAAAACCACCAAAAATCACCACAAATGCCTTAGATCTTCACACACACGCTTAGGTTTTGCTATGAAGGGTTTCTGGAAGCAATATGGGCGATTGGGGGCTGAATGAGATGATTAAATAGGGTGCAAACCCTCATATTAGGATTTTGTCCAGTCAGAGCCTACTCGTCGAGTCTGGACGCCGACTCGACGAGTCCGTTATTTAAATCCCGTGTCCAATCCCGCTTCTACTCGACGAGTTGGGCCTTTAACTCGCCTCCCACCATACTTGTGTAGTTCGTTGGATCAAGTCTTTTCTTTGAGTAAAGCCAAAGCCTTTAGCGACTAGCCTGACCTTTTCCTCCTAAGAGGAATCACGACCACCACATTCCCTTAAAACCTGGTAGTGAGCCTGTAAGTATAAGGCCCTACAAATACCCCCACATCCAAAAGAGATAGAAAAGCAGGTCAAGGAGATGCTATTAAGTGGTATTATCAGGGAAAGTGTGAGTTCTTATGCCTCTCCGGTGTTGCTGGTGAAAAAAAGGGACAATACCTGGAGATTTTGCGTGGATTATCGAGTACTCAATGCCATCACCATTAAAGATAAATTCCCCATCCCGAGGAATTGCTTGATGAATTACATGGTAGCAGGAGATTTTCGAAGCATGATTTGAGAAGTGGTTACCATCAGATTCGGGTGTTTAAAGATGATATACACAAGACTGCATTTCGAACTCACCAGGGCCATTACGAGTTAATATGCCCTTTGCTTTCACTAATGCTACAGCCTCATTTCAGGCTTTAATGAATGAGGTTTTCATGGATTATATGAGGAAGTTTTTACTGGTTTTTTTCGATGACATCTTGATTATAGTGACAACCTAGATAGCCACTTGCAACACTTGAGGATAGTGTTTTAAACTTTAAAACAACACAAGTTGTTTGTGAAGAAATCGAAATGCTCTTTCGGTCAGGAAAGGTTAGAGTATTTCGGGCATGTGGTGAGCAGTGAAGGGGTGTCAGCAGATAAAAGCAAGATTGACAGCATGTTGAGCTGGCCACATGTAACGCCCGCAGATTCGGGCAACTCAATTTAGAGACAATTAGCCTCAAAAATGAGTTTTTGATGGAAGATTATTTAGAAGAAGTAATCTAAACCAAGGTATAGTATATGTCACAAGGGTTCCGTACATATAAATAACGCCGAAATCCGAGTTGTAACGAATAAGTTATGGCCCGTGGAAGTTTTACGGCAAAACCGGCACGGCACCGGGAAACGTAAATAGTGAATTTACGATAGAGGAATTTTTGGCCTTAGTGATCTAAACTAAAGTTGTAGTATATGTTATGTTGGGTTTTGAGCATTCTAACACTTTCTAAGTGTACATGCAACCCTAATAAACCTTGGATCTATGTTTGTCTAAAATACATGCAAAATTTGTTTTCCAAGGTTTATAACTTATCTAGCATGGCATGGGGAACTTTTAAACATAAAAGAGCTAGATGAATTACATACCTTTTCATGAGTGTTGATTCCTTGGAGTTTGAGAGCCAAGCACCAATAATGTGAATGCCTCGAATGGAAATCACAAATCACCACAAACTTGGAAAACTTATGAAAGTGTATACTTTAGCTCTAGAAATCGGCCACCACTTCTCATACACACTAGGGTTCCATTTCATGCAACAGAAGCATGCTTATATAGTGTACATGATTAGGGTAAACCCTAATAACCTGTCACACCCCGCTAAAGCGGAAACGCAAGGTATGACAGCGACAAAGGTTTCATTGCAAAAGATAAAGATACATCACCATAGCAATATTTAAAAGTTTACAACCCATAGTTTAAGCAAAACAAAGTACAAGTTTTCCAAAATGACATTGTTCAAAATATAACTTCATAAAATAACTTCCACACGATGCATCATGCTCTATGATGATGAATCTCTATATCCACTTACTAATTATTTCCTGAAAAAGCATGTAAAACGAGCGTCAACTATGAAAATAGTTGGTGAGTTCACAGGTTTATAAAATCAAGATTTGGTAGAAGACTTTTCATAAATACAAGTACATTGCTTTAATGAGAACAAAGTTCATTGCTATAATGAGAAACAAGGTTGATTGCTAAAATTGATAAACGAGTTTATTGCCATAATAGATAACAAGTTTATTGCTATAATGTGTAACGAGTTTGTATGTGTATGAGCAAACAATGAGTCTCAACCAAACCTATGACTGAAGCCCTATCAAGATCTATGCTTATCGTTCCATAGATGAATATGGTATCATGCACTCCAGCAATAGGGCGAGTGAGGAGTTGTCAATTCCTAATAGCGCTATCTATAATGACCATTGGCTCAAAGAGTTAATGGTTAGAAATAAGGGAAGGGCCTTAGTACGATAAGTTCTCATGTTCCGTGTTGCATAGACATACATAGAGAGACATAGCAATAAAATAGCAATCATGTTTGATACAAATCAATTTAAATACAACATTCAAATAATAGTTTTTTGGGACATGCTTTTCCACCCCAAAACATAAAAACTGAAAATAGGGGAGTGCGTGAATACTCACAACGTTTCGAGTAGGTACAAGTGGTACTTCGGAATACACCAACGTCTTACTACCGGAATCCTACGACATCAAACACACACTAGTGAGTTTCCATGTCGAAATCTAATGCTAATATACTAAATTCTACATATAGTGAAATGCCAATTTATGTTTTAGTATTTGATTTTATATTAATTGGTTACACTTTTTCTGAAATAATGAAATTCTACAAATCGTGCGATTAATTACAACATTGGAATATAAATTTTCCAAATTTTTAAGTCCTTATTACAACATAAATTCACGGAAGTAGGATTCAAAGGATAAAAATTCTCAAACTTTTTATTTAACTGTTATTACACAATACTAAGCTGGGAAAAATATAAAAGATATTTTTCAGTGGGTATTTCTATTTTTCCTTGTTTTATTCCTTTAAATAATCTTTAATTGAAGAAAATAATATTAAACAGTTAAAATAAATTACCAAAAATTTTTGTAACATCATTTACAGTATAAATAACCTGAGAAAAATATCAAAAGTGGTATTCATATTATATAATCCGGTTTTGGGTATTTATGTGTATTTAAGTGTAATTAACTTTAGAAATTAAGAGAAAAATAGTTTATAGTGGAGAAAAATCCTTAGAATTTTTAAGTAACCTCCTACTGTAAAACAGGATGTTCTGGTAAATTTTCATGAATTTTGGATAATTAGAACTATTTTTCCTATTTTTAAACCATTATAATTACCAAAAATTGGGAAAAATAGCAAGGCATGATGAAAAATGTTGAAATTAGTTTTCTGAGTCATCCATCACAGGTAAGGTATGCGAAAATTGTTAGATAAAATTTTCACACTCTCCAAAGTGGTTTTGTGATTTATTATATCCTAACAAAAAGAAAATTGGAAATCATACCAAACAGCAACAAAAATTGATGAAATTTAGTGAGGGGTCATTATCCGTCATAAGGGTCATTCATGAATTTGTTCCGGATTTATTGACCTCTGGAAGTATTTTATGTGATTTATGCCCTTGGTTTTAGCAATAATTTTAATAAATCAAAGAAATAAATAAAGCATTTAGTATTTTACAGATTATCACATGCATGTGAGGGCTTCCAAAAGGAAAAATGTTCGAAATTTATTCAGAAGGGAAATAGGGGTATTGAACCCAAACAAGATAAGAAATGTTGCATGCAATGGTGCATGAGATGTAAATGTGGCTGGCGTTTATGAATTTATGTAGCCCATTCAGTGGGGTTTTAAGCTACGAAATTTCAACCATCATTCACTGCATATGTTAAGTTTCTAAAGTATTTTTCCCCAGATTTATGGTTGGGTTTAAGGCCATCGATAATGCTAGGCAAAAATGGTGATCATAGAAAAAGAACTGTTTGCGCAACCATTTTGTAAAAATTGCCAAAAATCGGATATTTAATATTGTACAATGAGACCAGTTGGGTTTGAAAGTTAACTCATGAAGTTATCCAATACAAAAAGAATATCATGATTTGGTTAAGAAATGACCGAGTTATGGTCGTTCAAAATTGAACAAAGTAATCTGGCAGATTGCATGTTTGCTTTGAGTGCATCCTTAGGACATTTTGACAAGAACATCATGCATGCCTTTGATAAGGTCCGATTTCTAGCACATGCATGGAGTGAATGAGCATCCAAGATGTACTAGAAATGGTTTAAATGCTTTTGACCATGCAAGAACACAAAAGAAATGGAGAAGAAGATGTAATACTTGTTTTTGAAGTCACATGAACATATGTGCATCATTTTCACTCCTTGCATGGGTTTGATCCTGGATTTTCACCATTTCAAACACATGCATTGTGTTATGGTGAGAATCTACAAACCACAAGGAGAAAATAAAGATTTCTAGCCATGGAAAGGCATAGAATCCGAAAAGAAGAGAAAACTAAGAAGAAAAGGAAGTAGAATCATGAAACTATGGAAGAAGATGTTGTTCTTTACCTTGGTTTTGATCTTGAGGGAAGTAAGAACACTTCAAGGTCTTCTAAATCTTGAAATTTGGCAGAGGTGGGGAGAATTTCGTGAGTTAGAGAGAGAGAGGAAGAGAGTTTGTGTGTTAGGAGGGTGGAGTGTGAGAGAGTGAAGAGAGAAGAGGTAGTGTGAAGGTTTAAGCTTAATGATTGAGTTTTGGGAAGAGAGAGGGCATGGGGAGGGGAGAATGGCCAGATTTTTGAGTGGATTAGGGCCTTCTCTCTCCTCAATTCAAATTTTATAAAAATCCCCCCTTAATTTTTATAAAAACCCTAATTTTTATAAAAGTGATTTTTTTAAGCAATTTGATTTATTTAAAAATCTTGTTTTTAACTAATTAATTATGATTAATGCATGATAATTTATATTTCTATTTCATTGGTATAATCCATAATTTGATTAATAAAATTTGATATTTGGAAGTTTATAGTCAAATTTTATAAAGTTTTTAAGCTTTAAGATTTAGAAATTTGGATTTTGGGCTCTTTAGGGTTTTTGGAATATTGTTTGATGTTCATCATCATAATGAAGTATAATTAGAATATTTTAATTTATTTTTGAGGGTTTTATACCCTTTTTCAATTATAACAAAGCTTGAAAGTTTCATTCAAATTATAGCATTGGCATTTCCTATTGTAGTTAAGCAACTTACTAGAATCGTAATTGTCAAGTATATTAGTCCTAGGTCTTAGATGGATCCTAGTTTATGCAAGATTTTGACCTAATTTATACTACTAGGCCATGGCATGATGTGCATGAATGGTTATTATAAAGATGCATGACCCCGAGAATGACCTGAATTGACAGTTGTCACATAACCCATGTCTTTTCCTTTCCAAGGATCCATGGGTTAAAAGCTCCATGGATCATCCATGGACTTCCATATAAGCTTAGCCCATTAACAAATGAGTATTAGCCCACACCATATAAATATAATAGCCCATGATTTAATTAGTCTTCTTTTTAATCACTAAATTAATTCATAATTAATTTAAGACTAAAAAACTAATTAAATAGCATGACTTCATATTAATATATTATAACTTATAATATATTAATAAATCATAAGTATACAATTCTTATAATATTATCCATAAGTAGTTCGGGTGAAGTGCAACCCAAATGGACCATGTCGGGTCGGGTCAAGTATATACCAAATAAGTTATGGACTTAGACACCTTATCTAACAGTCTCCCAGTTGGATAAGTCTGATAACTCTATTTGCTTATATTACTTCAGGAACCAACCGGCAACCGTAGCTCTCGAAAACTCTGTTGAACTATGAAGCGCCATTTTAGATAAGTGATCATATAATCCTATGTTCTCATGATATCAGCCGGACAAATACATGGAACAATGTCTTACTTATTGTCCAGCAGTTTGTTTCCCGATTTCCTATTTGTTTGACAAACAACTAAATTGAACACATCATTTAGGTTCTGACCGGGCCCGGTACATAGGTCAAAACAAAATCATCGAGGGGCCCAAATATCGCTTCTATTTCTAGAAGGAACAGATAAACTTCGACTCATATGCTTGTTCTACTACTTGTTGAATTGTACACAAAGGCACGTTTTATAACATCAAGTTACTGATGCGTTTTCGTGCAATCAATGCACAACCAACTCATAGGTAACAACTCATATCTCTAGGTTTGAAGACTTATATGATATTACCGTCTCACGATCACTCGAGATAAATTCCATGAAGTGATACAAGTGAGCGTGGGTTTATTCCAATACTCATAACTTATGAGCACTCATGAATGTTGTAGCAACCATTGCTATGGCTAAACACCTTTAGTCATCTACAAGCCCAATTCATGACAATCTTGATTCATACCTACTTCCGACGTATGACCGATTGTGGAGAGTTTGAATAAATTAATTATTCTGGAAGTCAAAACATGCAAAGCTGAAACAATAGTAAATAACTGACAATAATAGCAACACCTTACTCATAAATAAATCACAACTTTTATTCATCATCAAACGTCAATTACATTTTACAAGTTTCAGTAATAACTATCTAATCTGTAAAACTAATATCGTCCCTCAGCCTGATGCGCCTCGCATGCTGTAAATGCTTAACCCTCGTCAGTCCCTTCGTAAGGGGATCCGCAGGGTTCTCATCCGACGATACCCTCTTTGCCACGAGGAGTCCTTCTTCTATCTTGTGTCTTATGAAGTGATATTTTCTGTCAATGTGTCGGGATCTGCCATGATCTCTTGGTTCCTTGGCTAAGGCAACCGCACTATTGCTGTCACAGAAAATCTCCATAGGCTCCTTAATAGCTGGTACAACTCCAAGGTCTCCGATGAAGTTCTTCAGCCATAATTCCTCCTTCGCTGCTTCACTCGCTGCTATGTACTCTGATTCACAAGTCGAATCAGCTACCGTCTCCTGCTTAGAACTCTTCCAATTGATAGCCCTTCCATTTAGGGTAAAGACCCAGCCCGACTGAGAGCGGAAGTTATCCCTATCAGTTTGGAAACTGGCATCACTATACACTACTACTCTCAAGTCATCACTCCCACCAAGGATAAGGATCCAATCCTTAGTCCTCCGCAGGTACTTGAGAATATTCTTTACCGCGGTCCAATGAGCCTTGCCAGGGTTCCCCTGATACCTGCTGACCATGCTCAAAGCAAAGGCCACATCAGGGCGGGTACAAGTCATAGCATACATGATCGAGCCAACAGCGGAAACATATGGTAATCGACTCATCTCAGCTATCTCAGCCTCTGTACTCGGACTCTGAGTCTTACTCAGCTTGGCATTGCTTTGGATAGGTAACTCTCCTTTCTTGGAATTCTGCATGTTGAACCTTTTCAACACTTTATCCAAGTAAGTACTCTGACTAAGTCCAATTAGTCTTTTACTCCTTTCTCTTAAAATCCTTATCCCTAGGATATAGGCAGCTTCCCCAAGGTCCTTCATAGCAAAGCACTTCCCAAGCCAGGACTTAACCTCCTGCAAGGCTGGGATGTCATTTCCTATGAGTAGTATGTCATCTACATACAGTACCAAAAAGCTAACTATACTCCCACTAGCTCTGACATAAACGCAGGACTCATCTTCACTTCTCGAGAAGCCAAACTCTTTGACTTTTTCATCGAAACAAAGATTCCAGCTACGAGATGCTTGTTTCAATCCATAAATGGATTTCTCAAGCTTGCACACTCTATTAGGATACTCAACACTAACAAAACCCTCTGGCTGATTCATGTACACATCCTCAGCCAACTTTCCATTAAGAAAAGCGGTTTTGACATCCATTTGCCATATTTCATAATCATGAAATGCATCAATGGCCAGCATAACCCTAATAGACTTGATCTTTGCCACTGGTGAGAAGGTTTCATCATAATCAATACCCTGAGTCTGAGTAAAACCCTTCGCAACCAGTCGTGCCTTATAAGTGTGCACTTTTCCATCCATGTCGGTCTTCTTCTTGAAGATCCATTTGCACCCGACTGTCTTACGGCCTGGTACATTGTCAACCAAGTTCCAAACTTGATTGTCATACATGGACTGCATCTCGCTGTCCATAGCCTCCTTCCATTTAGCAGACTCCGGGCCTGCCATGGCTTCCTTAACACTGTTAGGTTCATCCAGATTTACCAGTGTACTATCACTGATAAATGTATCACCTTCCGTAGTAATATGAAAACCATAATAAAACTCAGGTGTGTTCCTAACCCTTGTGGAATGCCTCGGAAGTACAGACTCGTCAGCTGTCCCAACAGGAGTTTCCTCCTCAGGTTGATTGCTAGTGTCTGAGGTTCCTTCACCAATTGATTCTTGAATTTCTTCAAGATCAATTTGCCTCCCACTGTCTCCTTGGCTTATAGATTCTCTCTCACGAAAGACCCTTCTCCTTGCCACAAAGACCACATTCTCACTGGGTCTGTAGAAGAGGTAACCAAAGGATTTCTGTGGGTAGCCGATGAAAATACACCTTTCCCTTCGGGGTTCGAGCTTGTCATGAGTCTCACGCCTCACGAAAGCCTCGCAACCCCAAACCTTGATGTGGTCCAAATTGGGAACCTTCCCAGTCCACATCTCATGAGGTGTTTTGGCAACCTTCTTTGTAGGGACGAGATTAAGGATATGGGAGGCAGTCTCTAAGGCATACCCCCAGAAAGAGATTGATAGCGAAGCTCGACTCATCATAGAGCGAACCATGTCCAACAAGGTTCGATTGCGCCTCTCAGCCACACCATTCAGCAGTTCACCACCTCGATCGGATCGAAGCATCTTAATGTTCCTGCCCAATTGATTTTATACTTCCTGCTTAAATTCTTTAAACCTTTCAAAGGTTTCTGACTTATGTTTGATTAGGTAGACATAACCATATCTACTAAAATCATCAATAAAAGTCACATAATAGCGATTAGCATCTCTTATGGCAGTTTTGAATGGTCCACATGTTGGATTAGTGTGTAAGTCCGTAAATATATTTGGTATGTACTTGACCCGGTTGTGCATGGTCCTTTTGGGTTGCCTTCACCACAGCAACTTGACAAGGTAATTTAATGAGAGAATGAGGATATTATGACTTATTAATGTATTATAGGAATAATATATTAAAGGAGAAATCATATTGTTTAATTAATATTAGTCATAAAATAATCAGGAATTAATTTGATGACTAAAAGAGATTAATTGAATAAAGGGGTATAAACTGTCAAAAGTGTGATAGTTGAGTTTTAGGCTATGGAAACTTAATGGAATAAAGGGAGAACGAAATTATGATGGGGATCCATCATATTTCCGTCCAAGGACTCTATTCCAGAAGGTTCCTTGGATTACTTGGTCATTAAGCTATCTATTAGGGTTTTACCTGAAACCCTAGCTGCCTATAGTATAAATAGAGACCCTTTGGTGCAATTGGCGGCCACTTGATTCCAAGGGAAACCCTAGGGCCGAAATTATCATACTCCATCCTCTCTTCTTATTGCCTTCTTGCTTGTTGGTGTTTGTAAGCCATTAGAGGAGTTACACTTGTGACTCTAAGCTCAAGAACCAAGGAAGATCAAAGGATTGCAAGCTACAAGAAAAGGTAATCATCTAGATCTGTTGTAGAAGTGTTAATTTCGAACTACACATATTAGATCTAGGGTTACAAGTCTTGGATTCAAAGTATGTACAATAGAGAAACCTAGATCCAAGCATTAGGGTTTGTATGAGCACATAGGATTGTTTCTTATGCATAAAACCCATCAGTGGTATCAGAGCCTTGATTGGTTTCAATTGTATGTGATGCTTTAACTGTTTGCTTGCTGAAAATCGTTTTTTGGCCCTCTGTTCGAACTGACTCGGCGAGTCACTACCTGGACTCGGTGAGTCGGCCCTACTCAGCGAGTTCCAATGTGTGACTCGGCGAGTCGGAGCGTCAGACAGAGGGAATTTCGGATTTTCTTGCTGTTTTGCTTAAGGATAATTACCATATTCGTTTTAAACTAATTACATACGATTTTTATTGTTTCTAAAAGGTTATCCTTGCCAAAATACAAGATAATTGCAAATTGATTAGATAATAACTTCCTTATATGATTAAAGATTGATTATTTGTATTAATTGGGTAACTTATCTTGCAAGAAATGGAAATTAGGTCAAATATAGATAATGACCAAATTAATTGTTTAATTCGTATTATTTGTTATTTGATCATTTGTGTTGTGAAAAAGTTTCAATTGTGCCCTTTAGGTTTTATAGTTTAAATTTGAACCTAATAGTTTGGTTTTTGAAATTTAAATAGTTAAACCCTAATGTTTTGAAATGTTTCAAAACTTGCCCTCAAGTTTTGGAATTTAAAAGTTAATTAAAAGGTTTAATTTTGAAATGTTAAATTCTAAAACCCTAGTATTTTGAAATTCAAATTACATCCTCATAGTTGTGTTAACTTAATTAAAGGTTTAATTAAAAGTGAAAGTTAATAAACCACCTAGTATTTTAAAAATGCACCCTAATCTATATATATGTAACATTAAAAGTCTAATATTATATATATATGAGTAAAGAGTCAGTCTTACCGTTAGTAGGCCTCATTCACGAAGCTGGTCTATAAGGGGTGTTTAAGGAAAATGCCTATAAAATGGCGATTGAATGGGTATCCACTCTTACCCATCGCACTCTTGACTAGTGGAGGGTCGTTAGCCGAATGGGTAGGATAGGACATAAACCTTCCATTATAAGTATAATGAAGTACAAAGTAACTACATACTTTTACAAATTCCCAAATCTTAGTTACTTTAGGCAAAATGTGAAATTGTATGCTAATCCATGGAATTACACTTCGTACCCTTGTCATACGTTAGTGGAGCGTGTGTGGTTAACCGACACACTAATTTGGGTTTGACATAGGTAGCGAAGGGTGGCTCGATGTTTGTCATAGATCAATGGAGCGTGTGTGGCTAACCGGCACATTGATTAGGTGATAGTAGCATTGAGTGCATCATGTTGATTCGCATGGTTATTCACACCTTGTTTGTGATCCTCGACATCCCAGTCGCAAACATGAAGGGTATAATCGAGATTAAACATGCCATTGAAAAGTTCAATGAATCTCAGAAGAATCTAGAAGTTTTCAATACATTTACAACTTAATTCCTTTTTCGTTTTTTATGGTGGAAATTGGTAAATCATCATTTACCTACCTTCAAATATACTGCAACTAGATTACGGCATCCCTCTTCTAGGTTGTAGAGTATTGTGTTGGATCCTAGCCTTGATGTTTCATTTGGGTGTTGCATCAAGGATTCTTATCAATTAACTTGGATTTTCTCCCGTTTTGTAGATGTCTGAATCTAACCGTGGTATTCCCGAATCCCAAGGAAAAAGTATTCCTGCTGAAAAAAATAGCATGTTCCGCTATCCAAATGAAGAATCAAGATGGACTAGCTTGATTTCACTTCCTCCTCCTCCTCCCGTTGTTCTCCCAAACCCACAAGACCGAAAAATTGAAAGGTTCAATATCACTAAAGCCCTATTGGCAATGAAACATGGAGATGGTAAACCCGTGTGTACTCACGTCCTAGGGATGAAATCACACATTGATAGGTTGATTATGTTGGGTGTGTCATTTCCCAATAAGCTTGATGTGGACTGGGTCCTGCAGTCACTCCCTGAATCATATAATAAGTTCAAAAGAGAGTATTATATGATGGATCGTGACGCAAACCTCATTGACCTAACTTATATGCTCATTGCTACTGAGTCAGAAATGATTTGGTGAAGCAATGGAGCATATTTGTTTGGTGAATCAACAAACCATGCTTCTGAGGACGTTCCAAAAGAACCAACCTGCTTTTGCTGCCAAGAGAGAGGGCGTTGGATACAAATCTGCCCTGAGAACCTGAAGAGTCCAGAAGATGGGAGAGTCAAAGAGTATGGCTCTACTTTAGGTAAAATCCACTATCTAACTTTGATAAGTTCCAATTCTTTGATTCTTGATACATGATGTGATAAGATTACATTTTGATGTTTTTGCAGGATCAAAAGAAGAAGAGGAAGCTTGATGAGTCTGATCACGAAGAAATGGATCACGATCGCATGGATTCGAGAATCAGATTTAAGAAGTTATGATAGATTTGTTAGGAATATTTGGTTGCATAGTTTTTCAGTTGAATTTTACATTGTAAGGACATATTTTCTGCTGCATTTATATATGAAATAAATTTTTGGTTTGAATTATTTATTTATATCCTCGCAATGAAATGGTTGTGGAAAATTGGTGTTTGTGTATTACTGCAATGAATGGATGTGATTCTTGGTAATATTATAGTAAAAATTGAAGTTATCTAAGTGAGGAAAGTTTCCATCACACAAGTCTCAATCGGATAGATACTTGGAGTCATATGATATGAATCATGTGATGAATGGAAATCTTGGTACTTAAGATAATTTCTTTCTTTAGCTTGTTATATGCTTGGATCATGTGTTAAACATCAAGATTTGATCAAGAACAAGAGTTTACGGCCGAAGATCTTCTTAGGCCGTAAACCCTAATTTGTGGTACAAAGTTGCCACAACTTCTTCCTTAACCTTGAATACTAGTCTAGATCACTTCCTTGAAGTGTATAGTACCTTAAACATTAAAAATACAATGAACACATGGAGTTTACGGCCGTAAACCCATGAGGATTGGTTCATGGGCCGTAAACTCTATAAAGTGGTGCCATTGTGCCATTAATGCATCCAAAGGCTTAGACTTGAAGTAAGGATACTTTTACATGACTTATAAGACCTCAAGACACCAAATGGTACCAAGTACCATGAGTAAACGGCCGTAAACTCATGGGGGAAATGGCCTTAGGCCATAAACTCCTTAAGGAGTGGTCCTTGGGCCATAAACTCACATGCAATGTCCTACAACCATTAGATGCAACCCTATGATCTTCTAACGCTTGAATAAAAGTGTTTTCCATGTCCTAGGGTGTGAATACTTGCTTAATTAGTAGTACAAATACTAATTACATACATATATGTGTCTATATATGATCTATAGGATCCGTGTGTTGTGTTCAAGTCTTCACTTGACACTTAGCATCTTATACAACGCTTTCATCCAAAACAACCACTACAGGTGAGTTCATACCCCTTAATCTATCTTTTAAATGACTTTAAATGCTTTTATGGGGGAGAATACAAGTAGAAAACATATAGTTATATAATCAATCACATGTGATTTATAATTGTGTTTCAGACAATGGATTTCAATTACTTCAAGTGATATGTCAAACAATGGATTTTAATTACTTTAAACTTTGTTTCCAAACAAATATACTTTTGAATCATTTTTATAAACTGACATCAAGTCATTTAGTTTTATTGTTTCAAACCCTTTTAATGTATTACAAAACCTCTTTTAAACTTATATATTCTTAAAACCATATCTATACACTTATGTTTTGAGTATATATGTATTGATATGAAAGCTTTACTTCAGTTCCAACACCTTTGTGTAGCAAAGGTGTATAAACTGTTGGATTAATGTCTAAGTCCATAACTATATTTGGTATGTACTTGACCCGACCCGGCATGGTCCATTTGGGTTGCACTTCACCGACACAATTTATATGGATAGTCTTTTGAGAATAGTATATTTATGATTTATATTAATATATTATAAGTTCTAATATATTAATATATAATCATATTATTTAATTAGTATTGATCAAGAATTAATTTATAATTAATTAAGTGATCAAAAGGAACTAATTAAATATGGACTCTTAGATATATATATATATATATATATATATATATATATATATATATATATATATATATATATATATATATATATATATATATATATATATATATATATATATATATATATATATATGTAGTGGGCCAAGTTCATTTAGGTTGGGCTAAGTCTTCATGGATAGTCCATGGAGCTTTAACCCATGGATCCTAGGAAATGAAAGGTCATGGGTATTAGGGTTTAACCCTAATCCTCCACACTATATAAAGGGTCCTATGGTTCATGAAATTATGCGAGTGGCTAGTATGGATACACTAAAGAGGGCAATAACCGATTTCATAGTGTGAGCCAAGTATCCATATTCTCTAAAGGTTTTCCAAGGTGTTTTGGTGATTTGTGATTCCACTTGAGGCTTCCACACTATTGGGGCTAAGCTCTTAAAGCTTGAAGACATCAAGCTACATCAAAAGGTATGTCACCTAACTAGAACTTTGTAGTATAGGTGCTTCATAATATGCTAGTTAGGATGAAACCTTGGAATAGTTAATATTTGCATGTATAATAGAGAAAACATAGATCCAAGGTTTATAGGGTTGCATGTACACCATAGGAGTGTTAGAATGCTCAAAACCCAACAGTGGTATCAGAGCCATGGGTTGTTTTCTGTTATATTGATGCAAATGTTTTATTTTCAAAGTTGGAAAAAAAAAGAAAAAAAACATGACGTTTGTCAAATTTTAAGATAATTACTTGTTTTTGTGAAAAACTAATTATTTGTAAAATTTGAATCATTTGCTATATGAGTTGAATTAGGTGAAATTTAATAAAAGATAAAATGATATGATTATTTTATTAGTTTTAAAAGTTTGATCTAAAGAGTTTTTGAAACCTCCATAAGTTATGGATATGAAAAGATTTTTAAAAAAAAAATTGATTCAAAGTTTTTTATGGAGTTATAAAACTTGGTCTTAATGTTTTAAAGAATTCCATAACTTGTTCTTAAGTTATGGAACAGGAAAAGTTTCATCATAAAACAAGTATTTAACTCCATAAGTTATGGAATCCAAAAGTTTTCAAGAGTTACAAAACTTGCCCTCAAGTTTTGGAATTTGGAAAAAGTTTTTTTATGATAAAAAAAAAGAATTGAATTCTAAAACTCTTGGGTTCATAACTTAAACAATTAATTAAATGGTTTTAATTTTGAATTTAATAATTGGAATTATGATGTTTTATTGAATAATTCAATTAACTCTTATGGACTTTATTAATAGATAATTAAAGTGTTTAATTAAAAGATAATTAATAATTCCATAATGACATAGTTTAAATTTAATTAAATTAAGAGTATAGTTTAATTAATAGATTAAACCACCTAGTATTTTAAATGTCTAAAATACACCCTTATACTATTATAATATTAAAAGTTTAATATATTATATGTATAAGAGCAAGTCGTCTTACCATTAGTAGGCCTCATTCACGAAGCCGGTCTATAAGGGGGGTATAAGGTTACTGCCTATAAAATGGCAGTTTAATGGGTGTCCACTCTCACTCACCGCTTCCTTGACCGGTGGAGAGTCGTTAGCCGAACAGGTAGGACAAGGACTATAATTCTCCCTTCATTATAAGTATAATGATAAATACTAAGCAACTAAACACTTATAAATTCCCAATCTTAGTTACTTAGGAAAATGTGAATAAGGTGCTAATCCATGAAATTACACTTTGCACTTTGTTTAAGCTGTTAGTGGAGCGTGTGTGGTTAACCGGCACACTAACCTGGACTTAACAAGGTAGGCAAAGGGTAATTTAATGTTTATCATAGTATCGTTGGAGCGTGTGTGGTTAACCGGCACATCGATTGAGGGGTAAATATTAAGGGTACCAAGTATATTTGCATGGTTACTTCACACCTTGTTTTGTGATCCTCGGCATCCCAGTCACAAAACCTGAAGGGCACACTCGAGATTGAAACATGCCACTGAAAAGTTCAATGAATCTCAAAAGAATCTAGGAATTTCAAAACCAATTAAAACCTAATAATACATTTTGTTTATCTTGGTGGAAATTGGTGAATCGTCATTCACCTACCTTCAAATATTTTATAGCTTGGATTACGGCATCCCTCTTCCAAGTTATAAAATAGTTTGTTGGGTCCTAGCCTTAATATATCATATTGGGTGTTATATTAAGGACTTAAATCAACTTTACGTGAATTTCTCCCATTGTTGATGTCTGGTTTAGACAACAATGATCTTCCCAAACCAAGCTTTCCTAATGAATATGACTTCCCGAGTTTGGCTCATGGAAGTCATACTTCTCTTCCTCTACCTCCTCCAATTATTCTCCCTAACCCACAAGTTCAAGGTCACTCAAGCCCTAATGGCAAGCAAGGTCTATGTGTGATCACATCTTAGAGATGAAGTCACATATTGACAAGCCGGGAGAGTTGGGTGTCAAAGTCTTGAGAAAGTTGGATGTGCAATCACTTTCTAAGTTACATAGTGAGTTCCTTTGGGACTACTATGAAACAGACTATGACATGAACCATAATGATCATATCTATTTGCTTGGTGCTGCTGAATCAACAATGATTTGGAACGATAGTAAAGCAAATTTGATTAGAAGATCAACTTCCCAAAAACTTTATGGACAGTGACAATGGTGACACTGGAAATCCAGAAAAAGCATTCTCTTCCCAATGGAAAGGGATTGGCCATAGTCAACCCGGTTGACCAAATGGTAAAGAGAGAGGTTAAGTCTGAGATAGTCCCATTGCCAAAGGGTCCATATGTTTATTTTGCCAAAGGAAGGGGCGTTGATTGCAAAGCTGCCAAATTTACCTAAGGATGTTAAAGTCAATAAGTTTGACTCTACATTAGGTAGAGCCCATTATCTAACTCTGTTAAGTTCTATTCTGAGATCCTCATTACATGATGTGACTGGGTCACCTGTTGATGTTTTAAGAATCAAAGAATAGAGAGAAATCTTAAAGGAAGTATATGCTGATTCTGATCGCGAAGGTGGATTTCGATCGCATTAGAATTTTGAGCAGTTGCTTAAGAAGTTATGATATATTGCTAAGAATAGATAACAACAATTTTCCATGTGGATTATAAGGATAAGTTTTTCCGCAAAGTTTTTCTAGTAGTGTGATCTACACATTATATGAAGAGATACTATTACATACTATATGAAGAGAGACTACTACATACTATATGAAGAGATACTATTACATACTATATGAAGAGATACTACTACATACTATATGAAGTGTTACTATTACATACTATATGAATAGATACTACTACATACTAATGGGACTGACCATTCTACACCCCGACTGTTAGCTACAGTGGGAAACTGCACATCGACGGATGTCTACGGTTATACTTTTTCGGCGAGTTACCACGTCGTGTATATCCTATAAGACGAATGGATACAATTTCAAATGATTATATAATTTTCCTTATTACCTTTATTTTGTGACACATTCACATAAACGATGAGGTAAGCTATATTTCTATACTAATAGTTGTATTTGGGAAAAATCGTCATTCTTACAGAGAAACACACTTTCTCACAAGTCGGGTCTTGGTAGAAGACTCCATTCAATAGTAGTAGGAAATATGGGATTTTCTAGGGTTTTCAAACGTACACAAACATTTACATTGAACATTTACAAGTCTTTTCATCACACTTATACAATGACACTAAAATACTTAAGAATTCACCAGCTTAAATGCTGATCTACTCTTTCAAAATAACTTGTATTCTCAGGTCACCAGTAGACAGGTACGATGACCAGGTTTTGAGAAGACGGAGCAGTCAAGACTCGTATTTTATTTTGATTTCATATTTTGGTGTCTTATTACTATGGAAAGAACACACATGTATTAAAACTTTACTATTAATGCAATAGATGATGTTGTTGCTTGTATTACTACTTTGCATTGTTATGATACATTACATGACGTCCTCCACCCCTGAACGTTTCCGCCGTTCTGGTTTTGGGGTGTGACAGATTGGTATCAAAGCTTTGTTTATAGTGAATCGAGTATATCAACCCATAAAAGATATACAGACTATAAATACAATGGGATTAAAATACTCTGACCAAGAGTTTATACTTTTAAATAATGAAATGTTTAACTAAGCATACATACTTGCATTCATACTAAAATCAGTGTCACAATGACAAAGACAAAAGTATTACGATTGTTGAACATCACAGGTAAACTCGGGGATGTATGGTCAGTTCTGGGAATGACATAGTTTGATCAACTATGTTAGTCCGAGAAGTGATTAGCATATGCCCGAAGTTGGTTGTGATGTGGCAACAAGTCTAAAAACTTACCAACACTACCACAAGGAACGTTATAGAATAGAAGGCTGTTGCTGATAGTTCTATGAGTACTAAGTGCATACTCTTCGGTTATATATTATTAGGTTGCATAGACTGAGAATGAGTGGTCTAAACTTTATCATCCTTTTCCTTGTTTGGATGTGGGCGTAGAGCGGGATCACTTATTCGAAGGTCTATTCAACTGAAGTGATATATAATTAGTATGCACTATGTTTTCATAGAAGGAACCAGCAAGAGTCAAATTGTCATGTCTGTAAGTTTCTCTTATAGAAACTTGTACTTGTTTACCGCTTTACTTAGGATTATTAATCATTCTTACCCTTTTATTTCTCGTCTAGATAAATGGCTGGATTTAATCTCCCTGGAGATCCGTACTTCCCGAATCAAGGGAATGTTGGTTGGCTCGATGCTGAACCAGAAGAAGAACCTGCAATCCCCCTTGACGATGAACTTGCTGAAGATTCCTCAGAGGACCTCGACTCCGAACCCGAAGTTGAGGATTTACCTCTACAAGCTCCAATTCCTAACCCTCGTGCGGCTTTTCTTGGACCGACGCCTCTATGGGGCGTAGCTATAGATTGGTGGTGCAATGAACAAGGGCAGAATCACCCCTATCAAGGAGACCGAAGCTTCTACAACTTAGAAGCTGGAGGATCTGACGATAGAGCACTTCCCGTGCTGGTTCGTCGTATTGCTCGAAATACCGAACATGGAAGAACTACTAATGATCGTATGATGCAAATTGAAGCTAATGTTGGAGCCGATGCTGTTCGTCTTCGCAATCTGGAAGCCCAACACAGCGCGACAAGAGATCGTAACAACTTCCTACAAGGAGAACTAGCGACATCCCAAGCCGAAGTTCTAATGTTACGAGATAGTCTGTTGATGCAAGATAGACGCTTACATGAAATAGAACGACGTCTATCTAAATCCAAAGCTGGATCTAGAAAGAAGTAGACTGTGTTCTACTTTATCTTTTGGATATAACTTAGGTCTATATGTAGACGCCAATATTAATTTTCCACTCCTGTTAAGACCTTGAACTTCTAGTCTAATAGGTCTTTGTACTGTCATGATCTTCCTACTTCCGATATGATGTAAGACCTACTTTTAGGTCAATTTTCCCAAACTCATTACATCTTAAATATCAGTATTAATGACAATCAGCAAATCTGTTGTGGAAATTCTATATTCAAAAACTTTCATTCTGCTATCATTAGAACTCATACTATCATCTGTTGTTGAACTATGGCGATTTAGTTCATTAGACACATTCATTTTCTATACTATTGGATTCTTATCATTATGTTCATCTTTTCAACCTATAGTTGGAAGATGCCTCCTCGTAGAAATCCAAGACGTAACAACGGTGAGGAAGCACCGATACCACCACCGCATCCACCTCCTCAGTTCGACGTTGTTATGTTCCAAGCAGCTGTCACGGCGGCTGTAGCGGCTGCCATGTCGCATATCAATACTCCTGTTGCTACTGGTTCGGGAATTGGCACACTTCCTTCCAACCATGGCGAGAGTCATGGGCACTCCCGAGAGTGCACCTATAAAGACTTTACGAATGCCAAACCACGGATGTTTAATGGAACTGGAGGTGTGATGATATTGAGGCAGTGGATCGAAAAGACAGAATCAGTCTTTGAAATATGCTCCTGTCCCGAGCACAACAAAGTCAAGTTTGCCACTTGTACCCTTTCTGAGAGAGCTTTAACTTGGTGGAATGGCCACGTTAAGGCACCGACTCTAATAGTGACGAATTTGATAAGTTGGGAGAACTTAAAAATCATGCTGATGAGAGAGTACTGTCCACGAGGGGAAATTCAAAAACTCGAGCATGAACTCTGGAATCTTGAAATGGTTGGTACTGATATATTAACTTATACCAACAGATTCTGCGATCTGGCAATTCTTTGCCCGGATATGATTGCTCCCGAGAGCAAGAAAATAGAAATATATATTTGGGGACTGTCGCCCCAAATACAGTCAAGTGTGTTAGCTTCAAAACCTGACACTTTTGAAAGTGCCAAGGAGCTGGCACAATCTATTATTGATCACGGAAACCATCAGAACTCAATGGTTTCTGCACCAGAACAACAAAGGGGGAACAACAATAACAGTAACAGGAAGAAAGGATGGAACAAGAGGAAAGGTGGGTCTTCACAAGAATCCTTGAAGAAACAACAGCTAGTTACAGTGAATGCTGCTACTGTACCTACTGCTGTTCCTACAAATCTCTGCCCAACAAAGCCTTATGTGGGTAACCTTCCAAAGTGCACCAAATGCACTTTCCACCACAATGGACCCTGTCGGGAAATGTAGTGCACCAACTGCAACAGAAAGGGACACACTGTCCGTTTCTGCAAGGCTCCCGCAAAGCCGATTGCTCAAGTTCCCAATGCTGGTGTGGGCCAAGCTTGCTACGGTTGTGGCGAGTTGGGTAACTACAAAAGAAACTGCCCGAAAGCAGCAAATATCGGCGGAGTGGGACGAGTTTTGGCTATAGGCCACGAGGAAGCCGTAGCTGATCCTACGGTAGTTGCTGGTACGTTCCTTCTCGATAATTCATATGCATACATATTATTCGATAGTGGAGCAGAGAGAAGCTTCGTAAGCCAAAATTTTATTCACTTACTTAAACAAAAACCTCGCGCGTTAGAAAAATCTTTCACTGTAGAAATGGCAAACGGGAAAACGGAAAACACTAACTGCATATACATAGGTTGTGCATTAACTTTAGACGGTCATTCTTTCCCAATCAACCTCATGCCGGTCCAAATTAAAAGTTTCGACGTCATAGTCGGCATGGATTGGTTGAGTCTTCTTCGCGCCGACATCATGTGCTTTGAGAAAGCAGTTCGTCTTAATCTCCCTAACAACGAAACTATAGTTACTTACGGCGACAAATCAAGTATGAACCTTCGCATCATTTCGTGCATCCAAGCTCAGAAGTGTTTGCGGAAGGATTATCATGCATTTCTTGCACACATCGTCGATATGAGTCAAGAAGTGAAAGACATAAAGAACATTCCAGAAGTACGCGAATTTCCCGACATCTTTCCAGAAGAACTACCGGGATTACCACCGCAGCGTCAAGTCGAGTTTAGAATCGACTTAGTTCCAGGGGCTGCCCCAGTAGCCAAGTCGCCTTATCGTCTGGCACCAGCGGAGATGCAAGAACTTTCCAGTCAACTTAACGAACTCCACCGAAAGGGATTCATTAGACCAAGCTTCTCACCTTGGGGAGCACCGGTATTGTTCGTAAAGAAGAAATATGGATCATTCCGTATGTGCATTGACTACAGAGAACTGAACAAACTTACTATAAAAAATCGTTACCCTCTACCCCGCATCGACGATTTATTTGATCAACTTCAAGGAGAAAACTACTTCTCGAAGATAGATCTAAGATCCGGGTATCACCAATTACGAGTGCTAGAGGAGGATGTCCCCAAGACAGCCTTCCGAACTCGTTATGGACACTACGAGTTTGTAGTCATGCCATTCGGATTAACCAACGCACCAGCTGTATTCATGGACCTGATGAATAGGGTGTGCCGTCCTTACTTAGATCAGTCCGTTATCGTCTTCATCGATGACATACTTATCTACTCTCGAAGTAAGGAAGAACATAGTCAGCACCTACGAAAAGTTTTAGAAACATTACGATCGGAGAAGCTCTATGCGAAGTTCTCCAAATGCGAGTTTTGGATTAAAAGAGTCAAATTCTTGGGCCACGTCGTTAGCGAAAAGGGAATACACGTGGACCCCTCCAAAATTAAGGCCATTGAGAACTGGTCAACACCGAAGACACCTACAGGAATTCGTCAATTTCTAGGTCTCGCTGGCTACTATCGCAGGTTCATAAAGAACTTCTCTAGCATCGCGAAACCTCTTACTTCATTGACCCAGAAAGGCGTGGCCTTTGACTCGGAAGCAAAACAAGAGAAGGCATTCCAAACACTGAAACAAGCCTTGTGCACCGCACCGATACTATCCCTCCCCGAAGGGATAGAAGATTTCGTTGTGTATTGTGATGCGTCAAACCAAGGACTTGGTTGTGTTCTTATGCAAAGAGGAAAGGTCATTGCCTATGCCTCCCATCAGCTTAAGACACATGAAGTCAACTATACGACACACGATCTGGAGTTAGGAGCAGAGGTATTTGCTCTAAAAATCTGGAGACACTACCTGTACGGAACGAAGAGTACTATCTTCACCGACCACAAAAGCCTTCAACACATATTCGATCAGAAGGAGCTCAACATGCGACAACGAAGGTGGGTCGAGCTACTCAATGATTACGAATGTCAAATTCGTTATCACCCTGGCAAGGCCAATGTAGTAGCTGACGCCCTCAGTCGAAAAGAATACACTGGTCGGAGAGTCAAATCTCTAAGTATGACTATCCATTCATACTTGTCCACACAAATTCAGGAGGCTCAACTAGAAGCTTTGAAACCTGAAAATGTGGCGGGTGAATCCCTGAGAGGGATGGATAAAAATCTAGAAATCAAGAGTAGCGGAGTGTTATATCTTATTGATCGTATCTGGACACCGAAACACGGTGGATACAGAGACTTAATCATGACCGAAGCTCACAACACCAGATATTCCGTCCATCCAGGTTCAGATAAGATGTATCTGGATCTTAAGAAACTATACTGGTGGCCTAACATGAAAGCAGAAATTGCTACCTTCGTAAGTAAATGTCTTACTTGCGCTAAGGTTAAGGTCGAGTACCAGAAACCCTCAGGACTTCTACAACAACCGGAGATACCGGAATGGAAATAGGAACGGATTACTATGGACTTCATAACCAAGTTGCCCACGACAACTGGTGGACTTGATACCATATGGGTCATCGTCGACAGATTGACCAAATCCACACATTTCCTACCAATCAAGGAGACTGACAAGATGGAGAAGCTTACAAGAACATACATAAGGGAAATCGTACGACTGCATGGTGTTCCAATATCCAATATCTCCGATAGAGATAGTAGATTCACTTCAAGGTTCTGGCAGTCGCTACAAAACTCCCTAGGAACTAGGCTGGACATGAGTACAGCCTACCATCCACAAACCGACGGACAAAGTGAGAGAACGATACAAACATTGGAAGGTATGTTGCGAGCCTGTGTGATTGACTTTGGGAAGGCGTGGGATATTCATTTACCCCTTGTCGAATTTTCCTACAACAACAGTTATCACACGAGCATAAAGGATGATCCATTCGAAGCCCTCTATGGCCGTAAGTGCAGATCCCCTCTGTGATGGGCTGAAGTTGGCGACACGCAGTTAGCTAAAGGACAAGTTCCTGACAGCACTCTCACAGGTCCGGAAATCATACGGGAAATGACAGAGAAGATCGTTCAGATTCGTGAACGATTGAAAGCCTCTAGGGACCGACAGAAAAGCTACGCTGACAAAAGGAGGAAACCTTTGGAATTCCAGGTGGGAGACCGCGTTCAATTGAAAGTCTCACCCTGGAAGGGCTTGATACTCTTTGGAAAGCGTGGAAAGCTAAATCCAAGATACGTAGGGCATTTCGAGATTCTTACAAGAATCGGACCAGTAGCTTACAAACTCAATCTACCACATGAACTCAGTAACGTACATCCAACTTTCCACGTCTCGAACTTGAAAAAGTGTCTGTCCGACGAGACTCTTGTTATCCCACTCGACGAGATCGAGATCAACGAGAGCCTCAACTTCGTGGAAGAACCGGTAGAGATCATGGACCGAGAGGTCAAACAAACGAAGCAAAGCCGTATCCCGATCGTGAAGGTTCACTGGAACGCCAAGCGAGGACCTGAATTCACATGGGAACGCGAGGATCAGATGAAACTGAAATATCCTCATCTTTTTACTTAGTTATTTGTAACTACTTGTTTGCTTAAACACTAATTTTGAAACGAAATTCTCTCTAACGGGGGGATGATGTGACAACCTGAAATTTTTATCTTTGTACAGTCATCTTACTCAATCAAAGTCAGATTTGTATCTGCTAACTTTTGGCACTGTTTTGGAGACTGTTTGAGTATTCTAAGCCTAGTACCTTCAAGAGGATTGTTAGGAAGTATACTCTAAAGTTCATTGTGCAACATTTAAACCCTAAAACTCCAAGAGTTTGGAGTTTACGGCCCAAGCTAGAGTTTACGGCCGTAAACTCTAGGGTATATAAATGACACTTAGTAATTTTTCATTTATTATTGCCATTTCAAGCTAGAATTCGGATTCTATCTCTAGGATCTTAGAAGTTTTGCTTCCAATCTTCAAATAGTAAGTATTCTTCCTTGTTTAGATGATCTCTTACTTAAACTAGTGATCTTACATGATTTCATCCATGAAATCATTCCATTTGTGTAGATCTTTAAGTTTCACCAAGAACACACACTAGTGTTCTTGAACCCTAAGTACCAAATCAAGCCTCTATATTGTAAGTACTCATTCTTTAGCTTGTTATATTCTTGGATCATGTGTTAAATATCAAGATTTGATCAAGAACAAGAGTTTACGGCCCAAGATCTTCTTAGGCTGTAAACCCTAATTTGTGGTACAAAGTTGCCACAACTTCTTCCTTAACCTTGAATACTAGTCTAGATCACTTCCTTGAAGTGTATAGTACCTTAAACATCAAAAAGACAATGAACACATGGAGTTTACGGCCGTAAACCCATGAGGATTGGTTCATGGGCCGTAAACTCTATAAAGTGGTGCCATTGTGCCATTAATGCATCCAAAGGCTTAGACTTGAAGTAAGGATACTTTTACATGACTTATAAGACCTCAAGACACCAAATGGTACCAAGTACCATGAGTTTACGGCCGTAAAGTCATGGGGGAAATGGCCTTAGGCCGTAAACTCCTTAAGGAGTGGTCCTTGGGCCATAAACTCACATGCAATGTCCTACAACCATTAGATGCAACCCTATGATCTTCTAACACTTGAATAAAAGTGTTTTCCATGTCCTAGGGTGTCAATACTTGCTTAATTAGTAGTAAAAATACTAATTACATACATATATGTGTCTATATATGATCTATAGGATCCGTGTGTTGTGTTCAAGTCTTCACTTGACACTTAGCATCCTATACAACGCTTTCATCCAAAACACCCACTACAGGTGAGTTCATACCCCTTAATCTATCTTTTAAATGACTTTAAATGCTTTTATGGGGGAGAATACAAGTAGAAAATATATAGTTATATAATCAATTACATGTGATTTATAACTGTGTTTCAGAAAATGGATTTCAATTACTTCAAGTGATATGTCAAACAATGGATTTTAATTACTTTAAACTTTGTTTCCAAACAAATATACTTTTGAATCATTTTTATAAACTGACATCAAGTCATTTAGTTTTATTGTTTCAAACCCTTTTAATGTATTACAAAACCTCTTTTAAACTTATATATTCTTAAAACCATATCTATACACTTATGTTTTGAGTATATATGTATTGATATGAAAGCTTTACTTCAGTTCCAACACCTTTGTGTAGCAAAGGTGTATAAACATACTTAGACATTCAGACTACATTACTAGTAAACTATAATAGGTATAGTTTAGGATATACTACTTACTATTCCTGGTTCAAGGAAACACACATGAGTCAGTTCATTCATGAGTCTATGTAGATACTACTACATACTATATGAAGAGATACTATTACATACTATATGAAGAGATACTATTACATACTATATGAAGAGATACTCCTACATACTATATGAAGAGATACTATTACATACTATATGAAGAGATACTACTACATACTATATGAAGTGTTACTATTACATACTATATGAATAGATACTACTACATACTTACGGGACTAACCATTCTACACCTCGACTGTTAGCTACAGTGGGAAACTGCACATCGACGGATGTCTACGGTTATACTTTTTCGGCGAGTTACCACTTCGTGTATATCCTATAAGACGAATGGATACAATTTCAAATGATTAGATAATTTTCCTTATTACCTTTATTTTGTGACACATTCACATAAACGATGAGGTAAGCTATATTTCTATACTAATAGTTGTATTTGGGAAAAATCGTCATTCTTACAGAGAAACACACTTTCTAACAAGTCGGGTCTTGGTAGAATACTCCATTCAATAGTAGTAGGAAATATGGGATTTTCTAGGGTTTTCAAACGTACACAAACATTTACATTGAACATTTACAAGTCTTTTCATCACACTTATACAATGACACTAAAATACTTATGAATTCACCAGCTTAAATGCTGATCTACTCTTTCAAAATAACTTGTATTCTCAGGTCACCAGTAGACAGGTACGACTACCAGGTTTTGAGAAGACGGAGCAGTCAAGACTCGTCTTTTATTTTGATTTTATATTTTGGTGTCTTATTACTATGGAAAGAACACACATGTATTAAAACTTTACTATTAATGCAATGGATGATGTTGTTGCTTGTATTACTACTTTGCATTGTTATGATACATTACATGACGTCCTCCACCCCTGAACGTTTTTTCCGTTCTGGTTTTGGGGTGTGACACTTGTTTACTACTTTGCATTGTTATGATACTACACATGACGTCCTCCGCCCCGAAAGTTTCCGCCGTTTAGGTTTTGCGGTGTGTGTTGGAACCTAAAAGTGAACCTCTAGCAATCCTAAGTACCTATTCCGAAGGTTGTTTGGTTCCGAAGGAAAAGGTGCTCCGGAACCTGTCCGGAGCTGATGAGGAAAAGTGGAGGAGTATAAAGAAAGGGAACACATTTCGGAGTGAGTCTCACGTCCGGAATGAATGCTGATCCGGAAGTTTGTAGTTTTGTCTTTTATCATTAATTGTATTTGTATTGATGTAACGTTTCATAGGACTTAGCTTTTTGTATACTTCTAGACAATCAGAATGTCAGGAATAGTTCTATTGTCCGGTCCTATGTAAGTTACTTGGATAATTCGCTGTAACTCTTACTCCTATATAAAGGAGCATTCAATACAAGTCAATAGAGGATCTTTTTCACACTTTTGGCATATTTACTAAGCTTTCAAAACATTCTTCTTGTTCTTCATTTATTAGCTTTACCTTGATCATTTACTCAAACTCTTCATTTTAATGTCTTGATCATTTGTTGAATATAATATCTAAGACTAGACTGGTCTCTCCAATCCAGACTTGTTCTTCGTTTAGCAAGCAGACATTGATCTTAAGCATTCATTCAAGGATTAAGTTTTCAATCCTTGTCCCTGCGCAACTGATCAATTTTACGTTCTCACAATTGGTATCAGAGCTTGAGTGGTTGTCCTTTGAATCCAAAAGATCAGATTATCATTGATTTGAAACTACCTTGGTATTTCGATCATTTCTGTGTTAAGGATAAAAGTTCTTCTATATACCACTTTTGCTCAATGATATCTTAACTTCAATGGCTGCTTCTAATCCTCAACAAATGATTTCAATGCAAATCGCAAATAGTGTGGGTGGCCCTACTCGTGCCCCATTACTAGTTGTGGAAGAATATGATCACTGGAAAGTTAGAATGGAAAGATTTTTATTAGCCAAAGATAAAGGTGAAGAAATGTGGAGATCCATCAAGGAAGGTCCTCATGTTCCTGTTAGAACAACTGTCAGATATGTTGCTGCTCAACTCTTAGGTCAAGAAGAAATTCGCCCGGCTCCTCTAACTGCAGATGATATTGAGAAACTACATGCTGACCAAGTTGCTTTCTCAGAAATGGTGTTTGGTGTTCCTCCCTCACTTTTTTAACACATCAAGCTGTGCAAATCTGCGAAAGAGATTTGGGACACTCTTTAGGACCTGATCGAAGGTTCGGAAAATATGAAAGACAAGCGTCTCACCTCAGTTGTCAACGATTTTGATACATTCACCACCACTCCGGGTGACTCAGTGGCTTCAGCTTCCAACAGATATCGTATTGTAGTGAACAACATGACTACTCATGGGATTGTTCGAACGCCTTTGGAGTACAATCTCAAATTCATAAATAGTCTGGGCAAAGGATGGGGAAATGTAAAATCTTGTCTCAAAAGTAATGGTTCCTTAAAAAAACTGAAGCTTTATCAACTTTTTGATGAACTTCAAGGTCATGAGTCAAACGTTGCTTAAACCATAAGGGAACTTTCCGGAGGTCCTCTTGCTCTTGTCAGTTCCCTTGAAACAACCATTCCGAACTTGCCCGCTCCTGAACCTTTCAAACCCGTTCCTTCATCAGTTCAGTCCTCTCTCACTTCACAAATCTATCCTGCAGATGAATCCGAAGCCATGGATTCGGAACTCCGTTTTTAACAGGAGTTCGCCTTACTCTCCATGAAATACAAACGTCCCTTTAATACTTCCTTCAAACCATACCAAAACAGATTTCAAGCACCTCATCACAACAATCCTCAACAATACTCATCTCCGGAACCAAAACCTACTTCTGAAAACCCACCTGCATACAAATGTAACCTATCTAAACCAAACTCTGCTGCGGAATCTTCCCAGAATTCCATTTCGGACAAACCAAAATTGTGTGTCATAAGTGTGGACGTGCAAACCATTTCGCAAAAGATTGTCGTGCTGTTGCTCAACAAAAACCAAAAATCAAAGATTCTGCTTATTATGTCCGAAAAGCACAAGAAATGGCTGAAAGCGAAAAAGCGTTTGTAACCACCGTTTCAAGGGATGTTGAAGGATACTGGTCGTCAGGTGATGATGATGATGCCATGATTGGAAGAAACATGTGCTTGATGGCAAAACAAGATGTTGAATGCGACGAAGGATATTGGTCCTCAGGATCAGATGATGATGATGTTGCTGAACCTCACTATTGCTACATGGTTACCAATGATCCACCAAGTCGAAGTATCATTCAGCAGGTAAAATCTATGATCTCTGATAATAACTTTGACTTGTCTCTATGTGAACCCGTTCTGACCCAAATTCAAACAGATATGAACATCATCTATAAGGCTTATGAATCCACAATAGAAGCCAATGAGAAGAAGGAGTGTGAACTAAATCGTCTTAGATTACGTTTTGAGGATAAGAAATTAAGAATAGAGTCTTTAGAAAGAGAGCTTGTAATGTCAAACGATGAATGTATCATTTTGAAAGATAAATGTGAAATCACCTACTCTGAAAGAAATGTTTTGATTTCTGAAAATAAACGTCTCAATGCTAAAATAGATGCCTTGCACAATTCTATTGACTTGCTTGAAGCAAATGAATGGATGACACATAACTTTCGTCATCCATGGTCAAAAGCACCAGGCCTTGGAAGCGAGTTTCCGAAGCCTATTGCTCGTCCATTAAAGGAATTGCAAAATCTGACTTTTATGGGAGAGGTTCCGAACATTAAACATTCGGACACCCCTATTTCTCCCTTATCACCCCTTCATGAGACCAATGACCATTTTGCATCTTTAATTCCTGAGTTTCAACCAATTGTTGTTAAGTGTCCTGATTCCACGCCTCTTCCGCCTCTGAAATGAGTTTCAACCATTTTGCATCTTTACTAAACTGGTTGGAATGATTTTCAATGGACCCTCATCACAGTGTAACCAATAGGGTAGATTATATTCCAAACAACAATCCTCCTAATAACTATGTTATTGAGGAAATCATTCCAACCAGTGAAAATTCTGCATCTGAGTTTGTATGGGCATCCTTGGATGATAAAGTTGAAACCTCAAGCTGTGTCTCTTCTGATTCATGCAAATCTGAATCTCTTGTTATTTCAAAAACAAAATTGGTTCCCATTGACCCCAAGTTTAGTAATCCATCAGTTGGTCAAACCTCTAAATCTATGTCTCATTCAAAGAAAAAACCAATGCTAAATAGAAAGGATATGGTTGATCCCAAAGTAGAAGCAAGGTATGCTCACAAGAAGGAAGTTGTGTCAAGACTAAACTCTCGATTCCTTGAAAACTCCAAAAAGAGCATATCTCGGAATTCTAGTTCACCCTTACCTAAACAAAACTCATTCGCTCCTACCAAGATACTCAAAAGACCGACAAATTCTCACAGTTTTGCTCAACGCAAGACAGAAGTAAGTATCACTCCACCCAAAACTCGTGAAAATGGCTCACCTATTCGAAACACTCCCTCTCGGAATGTCTCCTCTGTTTTTATTGCTAAAACTGATGGCACAATTTTTAAAACAAACTCTACACACACCAATGTGCCATCTAACAAACCAAAGAGCACTCAGAAAACAAGTTTGTCAAAATCTTCAAAACAAAAGTTTGTGTGGAAAATTAAAAAAGTTATAGTAACTCCGGAAACACCAGTCTTCTCTTCGGATGAACATGTTCCAAAGCATCATGCTCCGGAAATCAAAGTCATCGATTATGACTATTGGATTGATGAGAAAACGCTGTCATTTTGTATATTTCCTAAGGAATCTCGGAACAAATCCTTTAAATCTTCTGTTGTTCCTAAATCACCCTTCAAGCCCAAGACTCGAGCCTTTGTCCCAAAATCTAACTTGGAGCCTAAAAACTCCACCTCTCACTAATTTTTGCTGGCACTTTGTGCTTCGGAGCAAGAAACAGTATGGTATATTGATAGTGCTTGCTCCATGAACATGACGAAGCAGAAGGAGTTTCTGCGAGATCTAAAGCTTGAACCAAATGATGGGTATGTAACGTATGGTAACAACTCCAATTCACAAATCCAAGGTTACGGCATTCTTACCAATGGCAACTTCTCAATCTCAAATGTGGAATATGTGGATGATTTAAAACACAACTTGATTAGTGTGGCTCAACTCACTGATGCAAATCGAAGAGTTGAATTTTGTAAGAAACACAGCTACATCATGACCGAAGACCGAAGTGAATGTTTGATCAAATCCAACCGTAACAAAAACATGTATCCTCTTGATATCAATATGATCATTGGCAAGCCCCAGCTATGTTTACTCTCTAAAGCAGTTCCTGATCTTAGCTGGTTGTGGCACCGAAGGCTTGCGCACTTAAACTTTAGATACATGAATGATCTTGTGTCAGGAGAAATGGGCCGAGGTCTGCCTCTCCTCAAATTTGAAAATGATCATCTATGTGTTGCATGTGAGTGTGGAAAGCAGTCAAAGAAAGGTCACCCTGTCATCATTGAAAAATCAATTTCAGAACCACTAGAACTTCTACACATCGATTTATGTGGACCATCAACAGTGGAAAGTTTGCATCTCAAGAAATATATTCTTGTGATTGGAGATGACTTCACTAGGTTCACTTGGGTTTTCTTCCTCATGCTGAAGTCAGAAACAGCCTCCGAGCTCATCAATTTTATCAAAGAAATCGAAGTTCTCATCAAACTCCCTGTTAGACGCATCCGAAGTGACAATGGTTCGGAATTCACAAACTCCACCATTGAAAACTTCCTCTATGAAAAGGGTATTGACCATAATTTCGTTAGGAATTCTGGACCCACTCATGTTACAACTCACATCATGGAGTCTGATGCTCCTTCTCCGGAATGCCCAAACATTCAAATAATTCATGAAGTTGATTTCGACACTCTCTTCGGACCATCCGAAACCGCTCTTGATTAGGAATCTCAACCAAGGCACAACTCAATTCCGACTCCTGAAGCTCCTATTTCTCAAAACATCTCCGGTCCAATCCCAAGTCTTCCTCCATTTGATTCCGATCCATTTCAACCTTCTCAGGTTGAGGGGGAGAATGCTCACTCTTCCCTTGAACCAAATGTAGAAGGATTCCATGACGCAGCTGCTAACTTCGATGACTCCAATCCAATCAACATTGATGTTTCTGAAAAAAAATTGAGTTTCCTTCTGATAATGATATTAATCTCTCTGGTTCTGAAGTTCAGGGGGAGCATCATCCTCAAGTTCAAATCATTCAGGGGGAGCAACTCAATCCTATTATTGATGTCAGCTCATCTGCTGCTCAAGAACTTCCAAGACTACATGTGTGGACCAGAGATCATCCTCCGAACCAAGTAATCGGAAACCTTAATCCTGGTGTACAAACTCGTTCTGCATCAAACATTCAAAATGAATGTCATTTCTCAGCATTCATCTCAATGGTCGAACCTAAATCCATCAAAGAAGCGTTAGAGCATGCTGATTGGATCACAGCCATGCAAGAAGAATTGGCAGAATTTGACCGAAATGAAGTGTGGACCCTCGTACCTCCCCCTCCGGACCATCCCATTGTTGGCACAAGATGGGTATTTCGCAACAAACTTGATGATGCAGGGGTCATCATTCGAAACAAAGCAAGACTGGTGGCTAAAGGTTTTACTCAAATAGATAGTCTTGACTACAATGAGACCTTTGATCCTGTTGCACGACTTGAAGCTATCAAAATTTTTCTTGCCTATGCCGCTCACAAAAAATTCAAAGTCTACCAAATGGACGTGAAAAGTGCTTTTTTAAATGGTGAGCTTGACTCCGAAGTCTATCTTCAACAACCTCCCGGATTCATCAATCTTGCATTTCCAAATTACTGCTACAAGCTCCGGAAGGCGGTCTACGGTCTCAAACAAGCTCCTCGCGCATGGTACGAAACTCTCACTGATTTTCTCAAGCGCTCCGGATTTCAAAGAGGTATTCTTGATCCTACACTATTCCGAAGATCAAATGGAAAACATCTCATGTTGGTTTAAATTTATGTTGATGACATTATCTTTGGGTCTACTGATCCCTCAATGGTAGAAGACTTTGCTAATCTGATGATCAATGGTTTCCAAATGAGTATGAACAGGGAATTAAGTTTCTTTCTTGGTCTTCAAGTCAAACAGACCAACCGAGGAATCTTTATTCATCAAGAAAAATACATTTCAGAACTTCTCAAAAAATACTCTATGGACACATGTGCCTCTGCCAAAGTACCTATGGGTTTCGGTCACAAAATCTTCGCCGACCCTTCAGGTGTGTCAGCTGATGAAAAGAAGTACCGAGGAATGATTGGGTCTCTGCTTTATCTTACGGCAAGTCGTCCGGACATTATGTTATCCACCTGTCTGTGTGACAGATTTCAAGTCAATCCGAAAATGTCTCATCTCTTTGCTGTCAAACAAATCTTCAGATACCTTAAAGGCACTAAGAATCTCCGAATCTGGTATCCAGCCAATGAAAGTTTCCTTCTTCAAGCATACTCCGATTCGAACTATGGTGGACTTCAACTTGATAGGAAAACCACATCCGGAGGATGTCAATTCCTAGGTGGTCGATTAGTCAGCTGGTCATCTAAGAAGCAGAACTGCATTGCTTTCTCCACAGCTGAAGCAGAATACATTGCTGCTGCCAGCTGTACATCTCAAGTTTTCTGGATGAAATCTCAACTCCTGGATTATGGTTACCGGTTTCAACGCATTCCTATTTACTGTGATTCTCAAAGTGCTGTTGCTATCTCTCACAATCCAATTCAGCACTCCATGACAAAGCACATTGACATCAGGTACCATTTCATTACAGATCATGTTCTAAATGGCAATATTGAACTTATTTTTGTTCCATCTGATGATGAGATTGCTGATGTCTTTACTAAGGCATTAGACGAAACCAAATTCAACGGTTTTCTGAACAAAATGGGTATGATGTTCCCAGACCCTCATCTCTTCCAAGAGACATGTTCTCTTTGATTAAAACATTCCGAAGCAAAATAGTTTCTAATGAATTTTTTTACTATTTTTCTTTTGAATAAAAAGGGGTCATTTTACCTGTCTTTATGTCTAATTATCTATTGAGTTCTAAGTTGATCAGTTCTCCCAAAGATGCCTTCTATGCTGAATGTGTACAATCTCTCGGAATACGTTTCATAGTCTCATCCTGGAATTCAAATCCGGAAAGGTATTATCTTCTGAACCATGATTTTCATCTCAACTGATTCCGGAAGGTTTACATAACTCTTATTCCGGAACACTTCTTACCCCTCTCTGATTTCTTCTCAAAAGTCTGCTCCGGAATCTAATTTTTTTAACCTTAAAAGCTATCTGTTCCGGAATCATTCCATGTTTCTCCGGAATCTCAAAAGTTTTCAACTCCGGAAATATCTAAAGATCTTTCAAAGAAAATTCATTCTGGATTCTCACTTGCTCCGGAACCGCAAACTCACTCCGGAATATGTTTTTTTTGGAACCGTCTCAAAAGAATTTTTTCAGAACCCATCATATTGTCTAATGGATCATAACTATTCCGGACGAACTCATCCGGAATACCAATGGGTTTTAAGATGAACAGTCAGCAACGGTTATTTTTGGTGATCTCTATCCTATCAACCTTGATTCTCGTGCCACGACTGCACGTTTTCTAAACGTCGGTTGCCATTTTGAGCTTCGAACCACTAAACCTTTTGCCTTCCTGTCACCTCAATCCCTAAAAAGTGCAATTTCATTTAATGCAACCCGTTTGCGTTCGGATCCTAATCATCACTTTTTCTTTCCGACCCGTTTCCCCTTACCTATAAAAACCCTCTTCAAACCCTTTTTACCTCTTTACGCTCTAAACTCTCTAAATCTCTCAAGAACCTCTCAACTGTTCATCGTGTTTATCAAGCTTTCTCAACTGCAACAATGGCGTCTTCCCAAGAACACACACAAACTGCTTCCACTCCACGCAAGTCGATTGCTAGAAAGAAATCATCCAAAGGATCGAAAGGATCAAAAGGTTCGTCATCATCTGCTACCAATCAAGAACCTTTTCTGAGAGACACCACTCAACTGTTCTCCCTCAATCCCCTCGACTATGATGAATCAATCAGGATCATGATTGAGTTCATTACAAACCACCCCATTTTTGTTCCTCTCACCAAAATTCCTGATCCACCTCTGCCTCTTCATCGCCTTCATAAAGCATTTACCAACATCAAACTTGTGGATGGAGCCCTGGAAGTCGCTATCATCGACGATCGAACTGTTCCCATATACAAATCAACATTTGTCACACCCCCAAACCAAGGATGGCGGAAACGTCCGGGGGTGGAGGACTTCATGTATAGTATCATAACAGCAATTGTAATAGTAATTCAAGCAAACACAACCAACATATATATATAATTGAAAAAATTACATCATTGTATGAATTACATGTTTACGAATCAATCACAATATGTTGATAAAATATGAAATAGTAGACGCCTTAGCGTCCCATCCTCAAATGCACTTGATTACCTGTTTAATGATTTCCTGAGAATACAAGTTGTTTGAAAAAGTGTCAACACAAAGGTTGGTGAGTTCATAAGCTTCTGTTTGGTATTATTAAAAGCCTTTCGTTTGTAAAAGTAGTATTTGTGTTAGAAAAATCCAATATTTTCCTTAATGTGTAAATGTAGTCTTAAAACCCAAAGACCGAAATGTACAAGTAATTTGTCATATTTATAGTAAAACAATGCAAGTTTAAATCGACATAAACTCGTTAAATTTTTAATGAAGTTTCCGTAAATTCCAATGTTTGTTAATACTTTATGTGAGTTTATTATAACCATACTATGAGCAAGGTTGCCTAAAACGACGTTCTTCAAGCGTCGGAAATGTTATGACATTTGTCACCCCAGACCTATCGGTCTAACTGTTGCATGCAGTTTAGGTGTGGGTTTGTCAAACCCAATATAGATCTATACACAAGTATCACGCTCTCCCTTAAGGAGACTCTGGTTACAATACAGGACTTAATGGTAATTTGAAGTAAATGTCTCACAAAGTCATTAACGGAATTACGTGTTATGAAAACTTGGTACCGTATGGTCGTACCTTGCTTAATGAAAATATCCTTTGTATAAATGTACCCTTTTTAAATGTATGTGTTATGTAATGTATCATAAACTATACCTATTATAGTTTATCAACCAAGGGTAGTACGTGGTAATGTATGCAAACTATATTCAAAATAGTTTATTTTATGTTTGAATGTATCGATTGTACTTTGATTATAATCACTTGTTATTCTTTATATTTTATATGACCAAATCCAGTTGTAAACTGATGTGTGTCTAAATATTAAGATAAAATGTCATATATTGCAGTAACATATAGTCACATAAAGATATACACCTTGCTCAACATGTTACAAGGTGAAATGAAATTAACAGCAACTTTTCGTTAAAAAGAGTTTCTGTTACCGTTCTTAGAAAATTTATAGAAAAATCATCACAGCTCTAAATCCAAATCCGCAAATTTTGAGAGTTTGGAATATGAGTCTAGTTTGTTCGTAAATTTTATCATGATTTTTAGTGATCTCTAACAGAGGTGAAAATGTTCATAATCACAGACTGGTCCGGGTTTGCCTCTGAAATGACAGGCAGTTTTGTAAAAATCACCATTAATTGTAGAAAAATCATTTGGAGATGTGCAAGTAGTCATTTGAAAGCTAAGAGTTTGAACTACTTGCACCTGAAACAGATTTGAAAACTAAAATATTTAAGTTGACCAAAACAGTCCGTGATTAACGTCCATCTTTTCTGATGCAATCTGTTAGAAAAAGTTTAATTGTGTTCTTGATGATTTTACTTGTATTCCCTCCTTAAAACTTAAGAAAAACATGTAAACGTATGGGTATGAACTCACCTTATGTGGTTTCAGTAGATGAAAGTGAGAGAAAGGAAGTGTTCAACTCAAGAACACTAAGAAGATGTCTTGATGATTCGAAAATCTAACACCGAATAAGATGGAACTTGTGTAAGATATCAATAATTTGAGTAGAATGGAGTTTAATAATTATGTGAATGATGAAGATACTTACTAATTGAAGAAAGAAATCCCTGGAGAAAGCCTTGAAGTTCTTGAAGTTAAGAGAAAAGATGAGAGAATTTTGGAGAGTGTTCTTGGTTGCTAAGTGTAGAATGAAAGAGTTTTTATGGAGAATGAGGAGAGAGGATCAATCAACCAGCTCTTAGAACGTGGGAAGAGCTGGAGATTGGCTGTAAAGGTCCACTAAGGAGACAAGGGGTAGTGGGAAAGAGTGGCTGATCATAGAGTGAGGTGGTAGTGGGTTGCTTTTGCCATAAATTAAGGAAAACCAAATATTCCCTCAATAATTAGATCAATCACCAATTCTTTTAATATATTTTATAAAAACCCTGGAGATTTATATATTTTGGGGCCTTAGTTTATAAAATAAAGTTTTGGGTGAAAATCCCACGTTAAAATAATGAAAAACGGAGTTAAAACGAAGTCGTAGTCGAAAAACCGGTAAAAAGGGCCTGTCTGCGAGGCTTCGCTTCGGACCTTCGGACTTCGGACACGGCTTCGGACTTCGGACACGACTTCGGACACGGCTTCGGACGGACGGGACTTCGGACACTGGTCCTTCGGACCTCGGACCTCGGACTTCGGACCTCGGACCTCGGACACAGCTTCGGACCAGAAGCTTTGGTTTCGGATCCTTAAAGCTATTTTACTCGTTTTTATCCTGTTTCAAGCGATTTTGGACCCGGTTAAGGGTCGAGATGACCCAAATGATTGCAAAAAGTTAAAGTAACTTTTGAGAGAGATTTGGGAGAGATTTGGGAGAGATTTCAATTAGAAAGAGATAGAGTGAAAACGATTTAGAGAGGTTTCGTTTGTGATTAATTTGAGTGTCCGGCTTCACAACGCAAGGTTCGTAAACCCCATTAAACCGTGTTTTAGTGTCGTACACAATCCCGATGATTGTGCAATAGTGTTTTATCGCTTTGGTTCGTTGTTTAGCACTGTTAAGGCTAAGGAAAATCAAACACATGAACTTTCCAAATGATGATTTCTCATTAAAATAGCGAATTGTATAGTGATTACATAACGTAAACCCTAGCATACAAGGGTTATTGGAGTTGACCGGTTTGACTTGTTGACTTTGAATTTACCGAAATTTGACGGTTGTCACATCATCCCCCCGTTAGAAGGAATTTCGTCCCGAAATTTTCATTTTGACTGGGATTTCAAGAGTTTGGAAAGAGATGTGGATACTTTTGTTTCATCTGATCCTCGCGTTCCCAGGTGAATTCGGGTCCTCGTTTAGCGTTCCAACGTACCTTCACGATGGGAATACGACTTTGTTTCGTTCGTTTGATTTCCCGATCCATGATTTCGACTGGTTCCTCCACGAAGTGGAGATTTTCGTTAACTTTGATTTCGTCGAGTGGTATTACGAGTGTCTCATCAGACAAACACTTCTTTAGGTTAGACACGTGAAACGTGGGATGTACTTTGTCAAGTTCCTGAGGTAATCGAAGCTTGTATGCTACTGGCCCAATCCTAGCAAGGATTTCAAATGGCCCGATGTACCTTGGATTTAGTTTCCCGCGTTTGCCGAATCGTATCATTCCTTTCCAAGGGGAAACTTTTAGTAGTACTCGATCACCCACCTGGAATTCCAAGGGTTTGCGTCGTTTGTCTGCGTAACTCTTTTGCCGATCGCGAGACGCTTTCAGTCTCTCTCGAATTTGAACGATCTTTTCTGTGGTTTCCCTTATGATTTCAGGGCCAGTGAGGGTGCTATTAGAGACTTGCCCTCTAGCTAGTTGTGTATCCCCCACCTCAGCCCAACACAGGGGTGATCTGCATTTGCGACCGTAAAGAGCTTCGAATGGAGCGACTTTGATGCTAGTATGATAGCTGTTATTGTAGGAGAATTCAATAAGCGGTAGATGGGTATCCCATGCTTTACCGAAGTCTATCACACAAGCTCTTAACATGTCTTCCAACGTTTGAATGGTTCGCTCGCTCTGTCCGTCGGTTTGTGGGTGGTAGGCCGTACTCATGTCAAGCCTAGTTCCCAATGATTTTTGTAGAGACTGCCAAAACCGTGAGGTAAATCTACTATCTCTATCGGAGATAATGGATATCGGCACACCATGGAGTCGTACAATCTCTCTGATGTACGTTCTAGTCAGCTTCTCCATCTTGTCGGTTTCTTTTATTGGTAGAAAGTGTGCTGATTTGGTCAATCTGTCTACAATTACCCATATTGTGTCAAGACCGCCCGATGTCTTAGGCAGCTTGGTTATGAAGTCCATTGTTATTCGTTCCCACTTCCACTCAGGTATATCCGGCTGTTGTAATAGCCCGGATGGTTTCTGGTATTCGGTTTTGACCTTAGCGCAAGTCAGGCACTTGCTCACATAGGTAGCAATCTCAGCTTTCATGTTCGGCCACCAGTATAATTTCTTGAGGTCCAGATACATCTTACCCGACCCGGGATGGATGGAGTATCGAGTCTTGTGTGCTTCATTCAAGACGACATCTCGGAGTCCACCGAACTTCGGTGTCCAAATCCGGTTCATGATATAACGTGCTCCATCATCCTTGACTTCTAAGTTTTTATCCATTCCCCTTAATGTCTCTCCTGCCACCTTTTCTGGTTTCAAAGCTTCCAGTTGAGCTTCCTTGATTTGTATGGTCAGGTGGGAATGGATTGTCATTGTTAAGGATTTTACTCGGCGGCCCGAGTACTCCTTCCTGCTTAGAGCATCGGCCACTACATTGGCCTTGCCCGGATGATAACGAATTTCGCACTCGTAGTCATTCAACAACTCCACCCATCTCCTCTGTCGCATGTTGAGCTCTTTCTGATTGAGGATATGCTGAAGACTTTTGTGATCAGTGAAGATAGTGCATTTCGTGCCGTAGAGGTAGTGTCTCCAGATCTTAAAAGCGAATACCACTGCTCCTAATTCCAGGTCGTGCGTAGTATAATTAACCTCGTGCGTCTTAAGCTGTCTTGATGCATACGCGATAACCTTCCCTCTCTGCATGAGCACACATCCGAGGCCTTGATTCGAAGCATCACAGTACACTATGAAGTCCTCGGTTCCCTCTGGGAGAGACAAGATCGGTGCGCTGCATAGGGCTTGTTTTAACGTTTGGAAAGCAGTTTCTTGTTTATTTTCCCACTTGAATATCACACCTTTCTGCGTCAAGGTGGTGAGTGGTTTCGCAATCTTGGAGAAGTTTTGTATAAATCTTCGGTAGTAGCCAGCAAGCCCAAGGAATTGTAGAATTTCGGTTGGCGTCTTGGGTGCTGACCAATTCTCGATTGCCTTGATCTTGTAGGGGTCCACATGTATGCCTTTCTCACTTACCACATGTCCAAGGAAATCCACTTCTCTAATCCAGAATTCACACTTAGAGAACTTAGCATAAAGCTTCTCCGCTCTTAGCGTCTCTAGCACTTGGCGTAGATGTAGGCGATGCTCTTCTTCGCTTCGCGAGTAGATCAAGATATCGTCGATGAATACGATTACAAACTTGTCTAGGTAGGGTCGACACACTCTATTCATTAGGTCCATGAATACCGCAGGTGCGTTTTTTAAACCGAAGGACATCACCACAAACTCGTAGTGCCCATAGCGAGTTCTGAATGCAGTTTTGGGAATATCTTCTTCTTGAACTCGTAGCTGATGGTAGCCTGACCTTAGGTCGATCTTTGAGAAGAAATTTGCTCCTTGGAGTTGGTCGAAAAGGTCGTCGATTCGGGGCAGAGGATATCGGTTTTTGATGGTGAGCTTGTTTAGTTCCCGATAGTCGATGCACATGCGAAAGGATCCGTCCTTCTTCTTTACAAAAAGGACTGGTGCTCCCCAAGGTGAGAAGCTTGGTCTGATGAACCCTTTGTTCAAAAGCTCGGTCAACTGACTGGACAACTCCTGCATTTCTGATGGTGCGAGGCGGTATGGAGCTCTGGCTACGGGGGTAGCTCCGGGTATTAAGTCAATTCTGAAATCGACTTTTCATGCGAGTGGTACACCAGGAAGATCTTCTGGGAACACATCCGGGAAGTTACACACTTCGGGGATGTCCTTGATGTCTTTCACGTCTTGTTTCTTGTCTACTACATGGGCTAAGAAGGCGTGGTACTCCTTCCGGAGATACTTTTGGGCTTTGATGCATGAGATGATTTGTAAATTCGCACTAGGTTTGTCACCATAGATAAGAAGGGTTTCGTCATTTGGTAGATTGAGGCGAACGGCCCTTTCGTAACATAGAATGTCGGCACGGTGAGGAACTAACCAATCCATCCCGATGATTACGTCGAAACTTTTTATGGTGACTGGCATCAAGTCAATTTTAAATGTATGGTTGTCTAGAGTGAGAGTACATTCTGAGTATATATCGCTAGTGCGTTCTACTTTCCCATTTGCCATTTCTACTACATAAGTATCCTTTAGTGATTGGGGATTTTGTTCAAGTAAATGTTTATATTGGTGGCTCACGAAACTCCTCTCCGCTCCACTATCGAATAGTACGCATGCATAAGAGTTATTGAGGAGAAACGTACCGGTAACCACCGTGGGATCCTCGACTGCTTCCCCATGTCCTATTGCCAGGACTCTTCCTACTCCACCAGCATTAGGGGCTTGTGCTTTGGGGCAGTCTCTTTTGAAGTGACCTGCGTCTCCACAGTTGTAGCAGGTCCGGGTTGCCCCCGTACTGGCGACTTGGTTGATTGGTTGAGCCGGCGCTTTACAGAAACGAGCAGTGTGCCCCTTCCTGTCGCAGTTGTTAAGTGCATCTCCCTACAAGCACCATTGTGGTGAAAGTTGCACTTGTTGCACTTAGGTAGTTTTCCCGCATATGGCTTCGGTGGTGCTGGAGTGGTAGCAGTAGTGGCAGCATTAGTGGCAGCATGGACAGCAACAATTTGTTGCTTCTTAGCGGGGTCCTGTGCTGGTTGGCTCTTCTTTTCGTTCCAGAACTTCCTTTTGTTGTTTCCCCCTTTTGATTTATCAGTGGTGGTGGTTGTAGTATTATGACCGGCTCGGTGGTCAACAAGTTGTTGTGCCAGCTCCCTGGCACTGTCAAAAGTAGTTGGCCTTGAAGCCAGGACACTACTTTGCACGTGGAGAGACAGTCCCCAAAGGTATCGCTCCACCTTTTTCTCCTCCGGAGTAACCATTGTTGGGCAGAGGAGAGCCAATTCATTGAATCGGGTGGTGTAGGTTTCAAGGTCAGAGCCCGTCATCCTGAGGTTCCAGAGTTCTTGTTCCAGCTTTTGAATTTCACCTCTCGGGCAGTACTCCTTCATCATCAACGTTTTTAGTTCTGCCCAGGTTATGGAGCTAGCCACTTCGAGAGTAAGTGACTTAACCCGGCAGTTCCACCAAGTAAGGGCCCGGCCGGTGAAGGTTAAGGTTGCGAACTTAACTTTGCTCGCTTCGGGGCAGGAGCACACCTGAAAGACTACTTCGGTCTTTTCAAACCATTGCATCAACGTGATGACTCCCCCGCTTCCATTGAAGTTGTCGGGTTTGCCATTTGTGAAGTCTTTGTATGAACACTCTTTTGCACGCCACGTACTGTCTCCGTGGTTAGAGTGTGTAGCTCCCGATCCCGAACCACCAGCTCCGTTGGTCCCTATCTGCGACATTGCGGCCGCTACGGCTGCTGTTACTGCAGCCTGGAACATCGCGGGATCAAACTGTGGAGGCGGCGGCGGAGGAGGTGTTGCTGTGTTGCTGGAAGGTCTTGGTCTTCTTCTTGGCGGCATGGTTCTGTCATAAGTCGTAAACCAATGTACTTTTAGTAAAAGTGTATTTATAGGGAGAGAAATCTTTTATACATAAAGTATATTATTACGTTGTTTTCCGGTATGTTTACGATACATACGATTTTATACTTTTTATTGACCCAATACATTGGGTTATGAGGTAAAATGAAAGTATAAAATATTTTTATTATAGTAACACAAAATACTCCTATAGTATTTGTAAATGTTTAGTTTTGAGTTCTTAAAGCATTTAGTTACTTTATCATATTCATCATACTTTTAATGAGAATTTATAAGTCCTTGTCTTACCCGTTCGGCTAACGACCCTCCACCGATCAAGGAAGCGGTGGGTGAGAGTGGACACCCATTAAGTTGCCATTTTATAGGCAACAACCTTATACCCCCCTTATAGACCGACTTCGTGAATGAGGCGTACTAGCGGTAAGACGATTTTGTTAGATTTGTTGTCCATCCTGACCATCCCCCGGTATATGCAAGTCAATTCCCGGACAGATATAGTTGATCAGGCTATATCCTTCCCAGACTTGATTTACATATACCAAGGCATACCCATAATGTACAACTCCTCTTCTTTTATTTTATGTTCTTCTAGTTATGACACTATGTGAGCATGTATGCATGTATTTATACTTTTTAATAAAAAGAATCATTTATTTTCTAAAAGTATATTTATTTGAAAAATGCACAAATCAGAGACTATTAGTCCCAATTGTGTTTATAGTTTGTATATCTTATGTGGTTTGATATACTTAATTCACTATAAACTGCGCTCTGATACCAATCTGTCACACCCCCAAACCAAGGATGGCGGAAACGTCCGGGGGTGGAGGACTTCATGTATACTATCATAACAGCAATTGTAATAGTAATTCAAGCAAACACAACCAACATATATATATAATTGAAAAAAATTACATCATTGTATGAATTACATGTTTACGAATCAATCACAATATGTTGATAAAATATGAAATAGTAGACGCCTTAGCGTCCCAACCTCAAATGCACTTGATTACCTGTTTAATGATTTCCTGAGAATACAAGTTGTTTGAAAAAGTGTCAACACAAAGGTCGTCGATTCGGGGGCAGAGGATATCGGTTTTTGATGGTGAGCTTGTTTAGTTCCCGATAGTCGATGCACATGCGAAAGGATCCGTCCTTCTTCTTTACAAAAAGGACTGGTGCTCCCCAAGGTGAGAAGCTTGGTCTGATGAACCCTTTGTTCAAAAGCTCGGTCAACTGACTGGACAACTCCTGCATTTCTGATGGTGCGAGGCGGTATGGAGCTCTGGCTACGGGGGTAGCTCCGGGTATTAAGTCAATTCTGAAATCGACTTTTCATGCGAGTGGTACACCAGGAAGATCTTCTGGGAACACATCCGGGAAGTTACACACTTCGGGGATGTCCTTGATGTCTTTCACGTCTTGTTTCTTGTCTACTACATGGGCTAAGAAGGCGTGGTACTCCTTCCGGAGATACTTTTGGGCTTTGATGCATGAGATGATTTGTAAATTCGCACTAGGTTTGTCACCATAGATAAGAAGGGTTTCGTCATTTGGTAGATTGAGGCGAACGGCCCTTTCGTAACATAGAATGTCGGCACGGTGAGGAACTAACCAATCCATCCCGATGATTACGTCGAAACTTTTTATGGTGACTGGCATCAAGTCAATTTTAAATGTATGGTTGTCTAGAGTGAGAGTACATTCTGAGTATATATCGCTAGTGCGTTCTACTTTCCCATTTGCCATTTCTACTACATAAGTATCCTTTAGTGATTGGGGATTTTGTTCAAGTAAATGTTTATATTGGTGGCTCACGAAACTCCTCTCCGCTCCACTATCGAATAGTACGCATGCATAAGAGTTATTGAGGAGAAACGTACCGGTAACCACCGTGGGATCCTCGACTGCTTCCCCATGTCCTATTGCCAGGACTCTTCCTACTCCACCAGCATTAGGGGCTTGTGCTTTGGGGCAGTCTCTTTTGAAGTGACCTGCGTCTCCACAGTTGTAGCAGGTCCGGGTTGCCCCCGTACTGGCGACTTGGTTGATTGGTTGAGCCGGCGCTTTACAGAAACGAGCAGTGTGCCCCTTCCTGTCGCAGTTGTTAAGTGCATCTCCCTACAAGCACCATTGTGGTGAAAGTTGCACTTGTTGCACTTAGGTAGTTTTCCCGCATATGGCTTCGGTGGTGCTGGAGTGGTAGCAGTAGTGGCAGCATTAGTGGCAGCATGGACAGCAACAATTTGTTGCTTCTAAGCGGGGTCCTGTGCTGGTTGGCTCTTCTTTTCGTTCCAGAACTTCCTTTTGTTGTTTCCCCCTTTTGATTTATCAGTGGTGGTGGTTGTAGTATTATGACCGGCTCGGTGGTCAACAAGTTGTTGTGCCAGCTCCCTGGCACTGTCAAAAGTAGTTGGCCTTGAAGCCAGGACACTACTTTGCACGTGGAGAGACAGTCCCCAAAGGTATCGCTCCACCTTTTTCTCCTCCGGAGTAACCATTGTTGGGCAGAGGAGAGCCAATTCATTGAATCGGGTGGTGTAGGTTTCAAGGTCAGAGCCCGTCATCCTGAGGTTCCAGAGTTCTTGTTCCAGCTTTTGAATTTCACCTCTCGGGCAGTACTCCTTCATCATCAACGTTTTTAGTTCTGCCCAGGTTATGGAGCTAGCCACTTCGAGAGTAAGTGACTTAACCCGGCAGTTCCACCAAGTAAGGGCCCGGCCGGTGAAGGTTAAGGTTGCGAACTTAACTTTGCTCGCTTCGGGGCAGGAGCACACCTGAAAGACTACTTCGGTCTTTTCAAACCATTGCATCAACGTGATGACTCCCCCGCTTCCATTGAAGTTGTCGGGTTTGCCATTTGTGAAGTCTTTGTATGAACACTCTTTTGCACGCCACGTACTGTCTCCGTGGTTAGAGTGTGTAGCTCCCGATCCCGAACCACCAGCTCCGTTGGTCCCTATCTGCGACATTGCGGCCGCTACGGCTGCTGTTACTGCAGCCTGGAACATCGCGGGATCAAACTGTGGAGGCGGCGGCGGAGGAGGTGTTGCTGTGTTGCTGGAAGGTCTTGGTCTTCTTCTTGGCGGCATGGTTCTGTCATAAGTCGTAAACCAATGTACTTTTAGTAAAAGTGTATTTATAGGGAGAGAAATCTTTTATACATAAAGTATATTATTACGTTGTTTTCCGGTATGTTTACGATACATACGATTTTATACTTTTTATTGACCCAATACATTGGGTTATGAGGTAAAATGAAAGTATAAAATATTTTTATTATAGTAACACAAAATACTCCTATAGTATTTGTAAATGTTTAGTTTTGAGTTCTTAAAGCATTTAGTTACTTTATCATATTCATCATACTTTTAATGAGAATTTATAAGTCCTTGTCTTACCCGTTCGGCTAACGACCCTCCACCGATCAAGGAAGCGGTGGGTGAGAGTGGACACCCATTAAGTTGCCATTTTATAGGCAACAACCTTATACCCCCCTTATAGACCGGCTTCGTGAATGAGGCGTACTAGCGGTAAGACGATTTTGTTAGATTTGTTGTCCATCCTGACCATCCCCCGGTATATGCAAGTCAATTCCCGGACAGATATAGTTGATCAGGCTAAATCCTTCCCAGACTTGATTTACATATACCAAGGCATACCCATAATGTACAACTCCTCTTCTTTTATTTTATGTTCTTCTAGTTATGACACTATGTGAGCATGTATGCATGTATTTATACTTTTTAATAAAAAGAATCATTTATTTTCTAAAAGTATATTTATTTGAAAAATGCACAAATCAGAGACTATTAGTCCCAATTGTGTTTATAGTTTGTATATCTTATGTGGTTTGATATACTTAATTCACTATAAACTGCGCTCTGATACCAATCTGTCACACCCCCAAACCAAGGATGGCGGAAACGTCCGGGGGTGGAGGACTTCATGTATACTATCATAACAGCAATTGTAATAGTAATTCAAGCAAACACAACCAACATATATATATAATTGAAAAAAATTACATCATTGTATGAATTACATGTTTACGAATCAATCACAATATGTTGATAAAATATGAAATAGTAGACGCCTTAGCGTCCCAACCTCAAATGCACTTGATTACCTGTTTAATGATTTCCTGAGAATACAAGTTGTTTGAAAAAGTGTCAACACAAAGGTCGTCGATTCGGGGGCAGAGGATATCGGTTTTTGATGGTGAGCTTGTTTAGTTCCCGATAGTCGATGCACATGCGAAAGGATCCGTCCTTCTTCTTTACAAAAAGGACTGGTGCTCCCCAAGGTGAGAAGCTTGGTCTGATGAACCCTTTGTTCAAAAGCTCGGTCAACTGACTGGACAACTCCTGCATTTCTGATGGTGCGAGGCGGTATGGAGCTCTGGCTACGGGGGTAGCTCCGGGTATTAAGTCAATTCTGAAATCGACTTTTCATGCGAGTGGTACACCAGGAAGATCTTCTGGGAACACATCCGGGAAGTTACACACTTCGGGGATGTCCTTGATGTCTTTCACGTCTTGTTTCTTGTCTACTACATGGGCTAAGAAGGCGTGGTACTCCTTCCGGAGATACTTTTGGGCTTTGATGCATGAGATGATTTGTAAATTCGCACTAGGTTTGTCACCATAGATAAGAAGGGTTTCGTCATTTGGTAGATTGAGGCGAACGGCCCTTTCGTAACATAGAATGTCGGCACGGTGAGGAACTAACCAATCCATCCCGATGATTACGTCGAAACTTTTTATGGTGACTGGCATCAAGTCAATTTTAAATGTATGGTTGTCTAGAGTGAGAGTACATTCTGAGTATATATCGCTAGTGCGTTCTACTTTCCCATTTGCCATTTCTACTACATAAGTATCCTTTAGTGATTGGGGATTTTGTTCAAGTAAATGTTTATATTGGTGGCTCACGAAACTCCTCTCCGCTCCACTATCGAATAGTACGCATGCATAAGAGTTATTGAGGAGAAACGTACCGGTAACCACCGTGGGATCCTCGACTGCTTCCCCATGTCCTATTGCCAGGACTCTTCCTACTCCACCAGCATTAGGGGCTTGTGCTTTGGGGCAGTCTCTTTTGAAGTGACCTGCGTCTCCACAGTTGTAGCAGGTCCGGGTTGCCCCCGTACTGGCGACTTGGTTGATTGGTTGAGCCGGCGCTTTACAGAAACGAGCAGTGTGCCCCTTCCTGTCGCAGTTGTTAAGTGCATCTCCCTACAAGCACCATTGTGGTGAAAGTTGCACTTGTTGCACTTAGGTAGTTTTCCCGCATATGGCTTCGGTGGTGCTGGAGTGGTAGCAGTAGTGGCAGCATTAGTGGCAGCATGGACAGCAACAATTTGTTGCTTCTTAGCGGGGTCCTGTGCTGGTTGGCTCTTCTTTTCGTTCCAGAACTTCCTTTTGTTGTTTCCCCCTTTTGATTTATCAGTGGTGGTGGTTGTAGTATTATGACCGGCTCGGTGGTCAACAAGTTGTTGTGCCAGCTCCCTGGCACTGTCAAAAGTAGTTGGCCTTGAAGCCAGGACACTACTTTGCACGTGGAGAGACAGTCCCCAAAGGTATCGCTCCACCTTTTTCTCCTCCGGAGTAACCATTGTTGGGCAGAGGAGAGCCAATTCATTGAATCGGGTGGTGTAGGTTTCAAGGTCAGAGCCCGTCATCCTGAGGTTCCAGAGTTCTTGTTCCAGCTTTTGAATTTCACCTCTCGGGCAGTACTCCTTCATCATCAACGTTTTTAGTTCTGCCCAGGTTATGGAGCTAGCCACTTCGAGAGTAAGTGACTTAACCCGGCAGTTCCACCAAGTAAGGGCCCGGCCGGTGAAGGTTAAGGTTGCGAACTTAACTTTGCTCGCTTCGGGGCAGGAGCACACCTGAAAGACTACTTCGGTCTTTTCAAACCATTGCATCAACGTGATGACTCCCCCGCTTCCATTGAAGTTGTCGGGTTTGCCATTTGTGAAGTCTTTGTATGAACACTCTTTTGCACGCCACGTACTGTCTCCGTGGTTAGAGTGTGTAGCTCCCGATCCCGAACCACCAGCTCCGTTGGTCCCTATCTGCGACATTGCGGCCGCTACGGCTGCTGTTACTGCAGCCTGGAACATCGCGGGATCAAACTGTGGAGGCGGCGGCGGAGGAGGTGTTGCTGTGTTGCTGGAAGGTCTTGGTCTTCTTCTTGGCGGCATGGTTCTGTCATAAGTCGTAAACCAATGTACTTTTAGTAAAAGTGTATTTATAGGGAGAGAAATCTTTTATACATAAAGTATATTATTACGTTGTTTTCCGGTATGTTTACGATACATACGATTTTATACTTTTTATTGACCCAATACATTGGGTTATGAGGTAAAATGAAAGTATAAAATATTTTTATTATAGTAACACAAAATACTCCTATAGTATTTGTAAATGTTTAGTTTTGAGTTCTTAAAGCATTTAGTTACTTTATCATATTCATCATACTTTTAATGAGAATTTATAAGTCCTTGTCTTACCCGTTCGGCTAACGACCCTCCACCGATCAAGGAAGCGGTGGGTGAGAGTGGACACCCATTAAGTTGCCATTTTATAGGCAACAACCTTATACCCCCCTTATAGACCGGCTTCGTGAATGAGGCGTACTAGCGGTAAGACGATTTTGTTAGATTTGTTGTCCATCCTGACCATCCCCCGGTATATGCAAGTCAATTCCCGGACAGATATAGTTGATCAGGCTATATCCTTCCCAGACTTGATTTACATATACCAAGGCATACCCATAATGTACAACTCCTCTTCTTTTATTTTATGTTCTTCTAGTTATGACACTATGTGAGCATGTATGCATGTATTTATACTTTTTAATAAAAAGAATCATTTATTTTCTAAAAGTATATTTATTTGAAAAATGCACAAATCAGAGACTATTAGTCCCAATTGTGTTTATAGTTTGTATATCTTATGTGGTTTGATATACTTAATTCACTATAAACTGCGCTCTGATACCAATCTGTCACACCCCCAAACCAAGGATGGCGGAAACGTCCGGGGGTGGAGGACTTCATGTATACTATCATAACAGCAATTGTAATAGTAATTCAAGCAAACACAACCAACATATATATATAATTGAAAAAAATTACATCATTGTATGAATTACATGTTTACGAATCAATCACAATATGTTGATAAAATATGAAATAGTAGACGCCTTAGCGTCCCAACCTCAAATGCACTTGATTACCTGTTTAATGATTTCCTGAGAATACAAGTTGTTTGAAAAAGTGTCAACACAAAGGTTGGTGAGTTCATAAGCTTCTGTTTGGTATTATTAAAAGCCTTTCGTTTGTAAAAGTAGTATTTGTGTTAGAAAAATCCAATATTTTCCTTAATGTGTAAATGTAGTCTTAAAACCCAAAGACCGAAATGTACAAGTAATTTGTCATATTTATAGTAAAACAATGCAAGTTTAAATCGACATAAACTCGTTAAATTTTTAATGAAGTTCCCGTAAATTCCAATGTTTGTTAATACTTTATGTGAGTTTATTATAACCATACTATGACCAAGGTTGCCTAAAACGACGTTCTTCAAGCGTCGGAAATGTTATGACATTTGTCACCCCAGACCTATCGGTCTAACTGTTGCATGCAGTTTAGGTGTGGGTTTGTCAAACCCAATATAGATCTATACACAAGTATCACGCTCTCCCTTAAGGAGACTCTGGTTACAATACAGGACTTAATGGTAATTTGAAGTAAATGTCTCACAAAGTCATTAACGGAATTACGTGTTATGAAAACTTGGTACCGTATGGTCGTACCTTGCTTAATGAAAATATCATTTGTATAAATGTAACCTTTTTAAATGTATGTGTTATGTAATGTATCATAAACTATACCTATTATAGTTTATCAACCAAGGGTAGTACGTGGTAATGTATGCAAACTATATTCAAAATAGTTTATTTTATGTTTGAATGTATCGATTGTACTTTGATTATAATCACTTGTTATTCTTTATATTTTATATGACCAAATCCAGTTGTAAACTGATGTGTGTCTAAATATTAAGATAAAATGTCATATATTGCAGTAACATATAGTCACATAAAGATATACACCTTGCTCAACATGTTACAAGGTGAAATGAAATTAACAGCAACTTTTCGTTAAAAACAGTTTCTGTTACCGTTCTTAGAAAATTTATAGAAAAATCATCACAGCTCTAAATCCAAATCCGCAAATTTTGAGAGTTTGGAATATGAGTCTAGTTTGTTCGTAAATTTTATCATGATTTTTAGTGATCTCTAACAGAGGTGAAAATGTTCATAATCACAGACTGGTCCGGGTTTGCCTCTGAAATGACAGGCAGTTTTGTAAAAATCACCATTAATTGTAGAAAAATCATTTGGAGATGTGCAAGTAGTCATTTTAAAGCTAAGAGTTTGAACTACTTGCACCTGAAACAGATTTGAAAACTAAAATATTTAAGTTGACCAAAACAGTCCGTGATTAACGTCCATCTTTTCTGATGCAATCTGTTAGAAAAAGTTTAATTGTGTTCTTGATGATTTTACTTGTATTCCCTCCTTAAAACTTAAGAAAAACATGTAAATGTATGGGTATGAACTCACCTTATGTGGTTTCAGTAGATGAAAGTGAGAGAAAGGAAGTGTTCAACTCAAGAACACTAAGAAGATGTCTTGATGATTCGAAAATCTAACACCGAATAAGATGGAACTTGTGTAAGATATCAATAATTTGAGTAGAATGGAGTTTAATAATTATGTGAATGATGAAGATACTTACTAATTGAAGAAAGAAATCCCTGGAGAAAGCCTTGAAGTTCTTGAAGTTAAGAGAAAAGATGACAGAATTTTGGAGAGTGTTCTTGGTTGCTAAGTGTAGAATGAAAGAGTTTTTATGGAGAATGAGGAGAGAGGATCAATCAACCAGCTCCTAGAACGTGGGAAGAGCTGGAGATTGGCTATAAAGGTCCACTAAGGAGACAAGGGGTAGTGGGAAAGAGTGGCTGATCATAGAGTGAGGTGGTATTGGGTTGCTTTTGCCATAAATTAAGGAAAAGCAAATATTCCCTCAATAATTAGATCAATCACCAATTCTTTTAATATATTTTATAAAAACCCTGGAGATTTATATATTTTGGGGCCTTAGTTTATAAAATAAAGTTTTGGGTGAAAATCCCACGTTAAAATAATGAAAAACGGAGTTAAAACGAAGTCGTAGTCGAAAAACCGGTAAAAAGGGCCTGTCTGCGAGGCTTCGCTTCGGACCTTCGGACTTCGGACATGGCTTCGGACTTCGGACACGACTTCGGACACGGCTTCGGACGGACGGGACTTCGGACACTGGTCCTTCGGACCTCGGACCTCGGACTTCGGACCTCGGACCTCGGACACAGCTTCGGACCAGAAGCTTTGGTTTCGGATCCTTAAAGCTATTTTACTCGTTTTTATCCTGTTTCAAGCGATTTTGGACCCGGTTAAGGGTCGAGATGACCCAAATGATTGCAAAAAGTTAAAGTAACTTTTGAGAGAGATTTGGGAGAGATTTGGGAGAGATTTCAATTAGAAAGAGATAGAGTGAAAACGATTTAGAGAGGTTTCGTTTGTGATTAATTTGAGTGTCCGGCTTCACAACGCAAGGTTCGTAAACCCCATTAAACCGTGTTTTAGTGTCGTACACAATCCCGATGATTGTGCAATAGTGTTTTATCGCTTTGGTTCGTTGTTTAGCACTGTTAAGGCTAAGGAAAATCAAACACATGAACTTTCCAAATGATGATTTCTCATTAAAATAGCGAATTGTATAGTGATTACATAACGTAAACCCTAGCATACAAGGGTTATTGGAGTTGACCGGTTTGACTTGTTGACTTTGAATTTACCGAAATTTGACGGTTGTCACAACATTTCTCAAAGCTATTGGTGTCAAACCAAACCCAAGGTGTTTTACAGTGGTTGAACCCACAACTGAAGAGTTCCAGACGTTTCTTTCCTACATTGGCTACACTCAAGACTACAAGGCCAAGGATTTCAAGAAAAGTGCAGTTTCTGGTTTATGGACGGTTCTTATGCATCTTTTTATTCGAGGGTTATCAGGCAAGCATGGAGGTACTGATACATTGAACAAAGACTGGTTGAATGTGGTCTTCAACATCTACTCCGGAAGAAGTAACGCCGTCGATCTCCCAGAAGTCCTATGGCAAGACTTCTGCAAGTTTGCAATCAAGAGGAAACCGAACGAAATTTCAAGCCCTAGATTTTGGGCCCTGACGCTTCAACATGTTTTCTCCGAACTCAAGCTGCCAATTCCGGTGAACTCAATTCCTTCGGAGGTATGTGTCTCTTTCAAAATTGTTAAATCATATAGGATTCCGGACCAATCTTCCTTTGGTCCGGTCAGACGACTTCCGGACCATATGTTGGCCCTCATTCCTTCCGATTCTCCTCATTTGAAACTACATTTAGAGACTTCGATTGTGTTTGACCCAACACAATCTGCCCCAGTCTCTGTTGCACCCACTTCGGAAGCGGCTAACCCTGGTAAATCCGGACCCAAAATCAAGAAACTAGCCAAACGAAAGGCTTCTCCCACAAAGCCTAAAGCCAAAAAGAAAACCAAAGTCAGTGCCCCCTCTCTACAGGTGGATACTCATGACATTCCGGCTGATTCTGGTCGTCCGCACACCCCTCCTGCCCACTCATTCGAGGTACCCCTCGATGCTTCAATATCACAAGCACACACTCACGGGGAGTCTCCACATAATCCACCCTCACCCTCCCAAAAGGGTGATGCCAGTGTTGAACAAAGTTCCTTGAAGCCCCTGGAACAAACCCACGTGTCAAATTTGATATCCCTATTATTTCTTCCACACACACACACTCTGGAACCGTTGTTCCGGACCCTAAGCTATCGGAAGAAGGGGTTGTCCCTCCAACTTCCAGAGCCACAACTGGTCTGATACCCAGAAGGAGTAAAGGACGACCATGTGTTAACGATCCCGATTGGGAATATTTTGTCAACATGGCCGCATCTCGGCGTCCGGATATTACTAGAGATCAGGTGAAATCTACTCTCATTTCTATGAGGAATAGGGCCATTCAAAGCAACATGCCCTATGTTCCTCCCACCGACACGGAAGCAGATGTTGAACTTTCCGCAGAACAAACTCCAGTCACAACTCATCAGGGTGTCTTTCAAGTCGATCCGGAAGTCGAAATATCCGAAGAAGTCATGTTGGACGATGAAGCTAAAATCATTCCGGAATACACCTTCACCGCTCCTGCTCATTTTCAGTCTAAGCCATCAGCATCTAAGTCTGCCTATGACATCGGATCCTCTTCCTCCACTCCAATAGAAGATTCAACTTACAAACATCAAGAGGATGATGCTACCACTAGACCTGGTCCTTCCACTCATCACCAGTCTCATCCGGATCACTCGGATTCTGAATCCTCTTTTGGGGACTAAGTTGACCCCTTTTCGCTCCTTGAGATCCGTAGCAACGTTTCAGACACCATGACAAAAGTATCTTCGCTTGAGACATCCGTAACAGAGCTAAACTCCAAACTGGATCAAAAATTCTCCGGACTTGATGCTAAACTTGATGCCATTCTTCAATCTCTTTCCAAACAATCCGGACCGACGATTGCTGAACGTGAAGCTCAACTTGATCAATTAATCTCCCTTTGGCTCAAACACACCATGGAAGAAGTTGACACCAAATATGACATTTTGGTTGATCACTACCTCAACACCATCACATCCATGCTCAAGGTTCATGACGATTTAGTGGCTGCTACCAATGACCTAATCAAGCAGACACACATCCGCCATGAAAAACAGATTCAAAGACTGGAGAAGGAGATAAAGCAAAAGGATGAGATGAACATGATCATCCAACAAGTTCTTATCAAACTTCTGCGTTCAACCTGGAATATCGTTGATGTTCCGAATCAGAAGTTTGATGAAATGATTGCCATCCTTAGTAGCACATTCAAACATCTATCTGAGCAAGCTCCTACTGTTGAAGCTTATGACACTCTCTCCCTTCAGCTCACTACTGGTCTACAGAAGGTCTTCTCCAAGTTTGATGACCTTAAGGACTCATTGTTGCTTGCACCGGACCAACGGGTTACCGATGCAAGAGGGGGAGAAGGACCAAGCAGAGCATGGAAACCTCCTACCCAGTTTACTCTCCGAGATGAAGAAGATTCCGAAGACGATGAAATTCAGATCCTCTCTGCCTCTCCATCCAAAAGTGACTCGGAAGAATACAGTGAAGATGAATACGTGCCCAATAATGCTCCTAAAGGCATCCTTGCTCTTCAAGCTCCCAAGCTGTCCATTCCAAAGGTGATTACTGAAGAACAAAAGAAAATTTGGTCTGCAGTCACCTGGCCATCTTCCTTTCCGGACGCTTTTGATATGGCTGTCAAAATGGATAAGGCCAAATCTCTCCTAACTGCTCAAGCTTTCCGTGCTACTCCCTTAGTTCAATCCATCATTTCGGAACCCAAAATTGCTCCAATCGACCAGGGCTCTCCACTCTGGATCCCTGATGACATTCCGGAAGAACCACTTCCAAATCCTACTCTGGAATTCACGATTGATGAAAATATAAAGATGGTCATCTCTGCACTTCATAAAGACAAAGGAAAGAAACCAATGACAACTGAACAACAAGCCTTGTATTCCGGACCTCCCCTCAAACGAAAGCAGGGTTGGTCTCAGGAGGAGATTAATAAAGCTCTCGAAGAAAGCATTCTGCTTCAAGCTCTGAAAGATAATCCTGACCCATTGCGTGGGATATCTCCTCTTTGTCGAGAAGGCATTCTCCAAGATCACCAAATCATCCCAGTAATGTACTATGATCTTCCTGAAAATGATCAAGATCAGCTTGATCTTCCTTTCTCACCATTCAGCAAGTACTACACCAAATTTGCTCCTCTCCATTCAACAGACCCTCCAAAAATGATCATCCGAACTGAAAGAGAAAGGCTTGACACCTTCTACTCCAAGAATGCTCTACCCTTCAAAGAAGTATGGTCAAAGAAGAGAATCACTAAGGTTTTAGGCTTCGGAAGAAAGATTCTGGTAAAATTTGAGCTAAACTGTCCATTGTTCCGATTTCACATTCTCCAGAAGAAATCTACTCCACGGACAGTTACTGATGCTGATTTCCCTTCAATGAATCCAAACGACATCCTCACCCTGGGTGCCTACTTCAGAGAAAATCAAAGGGATGACCTCAGTATGGGAGCCTATCATGCCGTGCTTAGCTTTCTGAAGGATTATCTTGCTGAATTTAGTCGAAGAGATTATGAACTTGCTCATCTTTACGGAACCGAGCAATTTGTTCCAAAGATCGAATTTGTTCTACCAGAAGCTGAACTCCTCTCCGATGGTCCTATTGAAGAGCCTGTTCTAGGGTTTGTCTACACTACAAGGAAAACAAACAAGAAGGACTGCTTCCGAGTCCTCGGCAAACACCTAGTTCCTACCAAGGGTTTGAAGAAGTTCATTTCGCGTGCATCCAAGTCTGATGCTCCGGAACATGTCAAGGCAAAGTTTGTGAGTCAGCTATCTTGGTACATTGAGGTTAGAGAATGGTTGTTCCGGGCCTACACCTTCATCAAGGAAGAAAAAATTTGAGCTTGATGGATTGCTAAGTTCACTTAGGGGGAGATTGTTGGAACCTGAAAGTGAACCTCTAGCAATCCTAAGTACCTATTCCGAAGGTTGTTTGGTTCCGAAGGAAAAGGTGCTCCGGAACCTGTCCGAAGCTGATGAGGAGAAGTGGAGGAGTATAAAGAAAGGGAACACATTCCGGAGTGACTCTCACGTCCGGAATGAATGCTGAGCTGGAAGTTTGAAGTTTTGTCTTTTATCATTAATTGTATTTGTATTGATGTAACGTTTCATAGGTCTTAGCTTTTTGTATACTTCTAGACAATCAGAATGTCAGGAATAGTTCTATTGTCCGGTCCTATGTAAGTTACTTGGATAATTCGCTGTAACTCTTACTCCTATATAAAGGAGCATTCAATACAAGTCAATAGAGGAACTTTTTCACACTTTTGGCATATTTACTAAGCTTTCAAAACATTCTTCTTGTTCTTCATTTATTAGCTTTACCTTGATCATTTACTCAAACTCTTCATTTTAATGTCTTGATCATTTGTTGAATATAATATCTAAGACTAGACTGGTCTCTCCAGTCCAGACTTGTTCTTCGTTTAGCAAGCAGACATTGATCATAAGCATTCATTCAAGGATTGCGTTTTCAATCCTTGTCCCTGCGCAACTGATCAATTTCAAGTTCTGACAGTGTGACAGATTGGTATCAGAGCATTGTTTATAGTGAATCGAGTGTATCAACCCACAAAACATATACAAACTATAAACACAATGGGATTAAAATACTCTGACAAAGAGTTTATACTTTTTAAGTACTAAAATACTTAACTAAAAGTATACATATCTACATACCTACGTACTTACTATAGAGCAGTGTCATACTAGAACATAATAAAAGTATTTAATTGTTCGACACAACAGTCAAACTTGGGCAGTTATGTAATCATATCTCAGATCAATATAGCCTGATCAACTATATTCATTTGAGATATGGTGAACATGTACTTAGCAGTGATAGTGGTGTTGCAACAAACCTAAAACTTACCAAATCATACATATACATATACACATACATATACATATGCATATACATCTTCAAGTACAGAAGAACATGAGAACAAAAGGCTGTTGCTGATAGTTCTATGAGTACTAAGTGCATACAACACGGTGATATATAATCAGGTTTCATAGACTCAGAATATGTGGTCTAAGCTTTATTTCCTTTTCCTTGTTTGGATGTGGACTTAGAGTAGGATCATTTATTCGAAGGACTATTCGACTCAAGTAGTATATAATTGGTTTGCACTATGTTCTCATAGAAGGAACCAGTAATAGTCATATTAGGATTAGCAGTAAGTTTCTCTTATAGAAACTTTTTAATTGTTTATCGCTTTATTTTAGGATTGACAATAATTCCTTACCTTTATTTCTCGTCTAGATAAATGGTTGGATTTCACTTCCCTGGAGATCCGTACTTCCCAAATCATGGAAACGCTGGTTGGCTCGATGCTGAACCAGAAGAACCTGCGATCCCCCTAGATGATGAACTTGCTGAAGACTCCTCAGAGGATCTCGACTCTGAACCCGAAGTTGAGAACTTACCTATAGAAGCGCCAATCCCAATTCAGAATCCTCGTCCTGCTTTTCTTGGCCCGACGCCTCTGTGGGGAATAGCCATCGATAGGTGGTGCAATGAACAAGGGCAGAATCGCCCCTATCAAGGAGACCGAAGCTTCTATAACCTAGAAGCTGGAGGGTCAGCCGATAGAGCACTTCCCGTGCTGGTTCGTCGTATTGCTCGAAATACCGAACATGGAAGAGCTGCCAATGATCGCATGATGTAGATTGAAGCTACTACCGGAGCCCAGGTTGTTCGTCTTTGCAATCTGGAAGCCCAACATAGCGCGACGAGAGATCGTAACAATTTCTTACAAGGATAACTAGCGGCATCCCAAGCCGAAGTTCAAAATTTGCGCGATCGTCTGTTGGTACTGGATAGGCGTTTGTATGAACTAGAACGTCGTCTGTCTAAATCCAAAGCAGAATCTAGCAAGAAGTAGACTGTGTTCTACTCTATCTTTTGGATATAAATTTGGTCTATGTATAGACACTAGTATTAACTTCTTGCTTATGTAAAGACCTTGAACTTCCAGTCTATTAGGTCTTCATACTGTCAAAATTTTCCTACTTTTGATATGATGTAAGACCTACTCTTAGGTCAATTTTCCAAACTCATTACATTTTAAATATCAATGTTATTGACAGTTAACACTCTCTTGTGCAAAATCTCTGTTCAAAAACTTTCATTTTACTATCACTAGAACTCTATGGCACTCATACACTCATTTAGTTGTTGAACTATGGCGATTTAGTTCATGGGACTCATTCATTTACATCAATATTAGATTCTAATCATTATGTTCATCTTTTAAACGTATAGTTGAAAGATGCCTCCTCGTAGGTCAACAAGGCGCAATCCTCCGATTGCTCCAATTCAAACACCACCTCCTTCACAAATCGATACGACAGCTCTGAATGCTGCAGTGGTCGCGGCTGTTGCGACATCCATGGCTCAATATCACGCAACTGGTAATGCTAGTGGAGGTGGGACACCTATTCATACCACTCAAAGTGAAGTCATCGTGCGCTCGCGAGAGTGCTCTTATAAAGACTTCACCAACTGTAAACCCCGAATCTTCAATGGAATCGGCGGAGTCATTGCCCTCTCGCAATGGTTCGAGAAGACGGAATTGGTCTTCGAAATCTGTTCATGTACCGAGGGAAGCAAAGTCAAGTTTGCTGCCTACACCTTCGGTGATAGAGCCCTGACATGGTGGAATAGCCATGTCAAGTCACTAACCTTAATAGTGGCAAATGCTATGGGCTGGGAAGCTCTCAAGGAGCTTATGATCGAAGAATACTGCCCTAGAGGCGAAATTCAAAAGCTGGAACAGGAACTCTGGAGCTTGACCATGAAAGGCTCCAACATAGTGGCTTACACTGCCAGATTCAGTGATCTGGTGGCACTATGTCCTAACATGGTTCCCACTGAAGGGAAGAAAGTCGAACGGTACATTTGGGGGCTAGTTCCTCAATTTCAGGGGAATGTCCTAGCTTCAAACCCCACTACTTTCAACAATGCCAAGCGTTTGGCACAGCGACTCATTGACCATGGAGTCCCTACCCCGACAACAACAACAACCCTAGCTATCGCAGAACCCTCCAAAGCCGCGGACAACAAGCAGAAGTTCTGGGATAACAAGAAGGGTAAATCAGCACAGAACTCTACGAAGAAGCAACAAGTCGTGGTTGTTCATGCCGCGATTGCACCTGCTGCTACTGCACCAAGGAAGCCGTATACTGGGAATCTACCTAAGTGTAACAAATGCACATTCCGCCATAATGGTGCCTGCCGGGAAATATAGTGCGCAAACTGCAACAGGAAGGGACATACCATCCGTTTCTGCAAGTCACCGGCGAGGCCAATTAACCAAATCCCCGACAATGTGGGCCAAGCTTGCTACGGTTGTGGCGAGACTGGTCATTTCAAGAGGGACTGCCCGAAGGCAGGGAATGCCGGTGGAGTGGGGAGAATTCTGGCGATAGGCCACGAGGAAGCCGTAGCTGATCCTACGATAGTTACTGGTACGTTTCTCCTCGATAATTCATATGCATGCATACTCTTCGATAGTGGAGCGGAGAGAAGTTTCATGAGCCAGAAATTTGCTCATTTACTTAAACAAAAACCACGTACACTAGAAGAATCATTCACCGTAGAGATGGAAAACGGGAAAACAGAAAGCGCTAATTGTATATACTTAGGTTGTACTTTAACTCTAGATGGTCATTCATTCCCAATCGACCTCATGTCGGTCCAAATCAAAAGTTTCGACGTCATAATCGGCATGGAATGGTTGAGTCTTTTTTGTGCCGACATCATGTGCTTTGAGAAAGCAGTTCGTCTAAACCTCCCTAACAACGAATCCCTCGTTATCTACGGCAAAAAATCGAGTACGAACCTACGCATCATTTCGTGTATCCAAGCTCAGAAGTGTTTACGAAAGGAATATCATGCATTCCTTGCTCACATCGTCGACACGAGCCAAGTTGTGAAAGATATTAAGAATATTCCAGAAGTATGCGACTTTCCCGACATCTTTCCAGAAGAACTACCAGGATTACCACCGCAGCGTCAAGTCGAGTTCAGAATCGACTTAGTTCCAGGGGCTACCCCATTAGCCAAATCGCCTTATCGTCTGGCACCAGCTGAGATGCAGGAACTTTCCAGTCAGCTTAACGAACTCCTCAGAAAGGGATTCATTAGGCCAAGCGTCTCACCTTGGGGAGCAGCGGTCTTGTTCGTAAAGAAGAAAGACGGATCGTTCAGTATGTGCATTGACTACAGAGTACTGAACAAGCTTACTATCAAGAATCGTTACCCTTTACCCTGCATTGACGACTTATTTGATCAGCTTCAAGGAGCGAACTACTTCTCGAAGATAGATCTAAGATCCAGGATCACCAATTACGAGTGCTAGAGGAGGATGTTCCCAAGACATCCTTCCGAACTCATTATGGGCATTACGAGTTTGTAGTGATGCCATTCGGATTAACAAACACACCAGTTGTATTCATGGATCTAATGAATAGGGTGTGCCGTCCTTACTTGGATTAGTTTGTCATCGTCTTCATCGATGACATACTTATCTACTCCCGAAGTAAGGAGGAACATAGTCAACATCTACGAAAAGTCTTAGAAACATTACGATCGGAGAAGCTCTATGCGAAGTTCTCTAAGTGCGAGTTTTGGATTCGAAGAGTCGAATTATTGGGCCACGTCGTTAGTGAAGAAGGAATTCACATGGACCCTTCCAAAATTAAGGCCATTGAGAACTGGTCAGCCCCGAAGACACCTACAGAAATTTGTCAATTTCTAGGTCTTGCTGGCTACTATCGCAGGTTCATTCAGAACTTCTCTAGTATCGCGAAACCACTTAGTACGTTGACCCAGAAAGGCGTGGCCTTTGACTGGGAAGAGAGACAAGAGAAGGCATTCCAAACACTGAAACAAGCCTTGTGCACCGCACCGATACTATCTCTCGCCGAAGGGATAGAAGATTTCGTTGTGTATTGCGATGCATCAAACCAAGGACTTGGTTGTGTTCTTATGCAAAGAGGAAAGGTAATTGCCTATGCCTCCCGTCAGCTTAAGTGTCACACCTCGCTAAAGCGGAAACACGAGGCGTGGCAGTATAAAGGGTTTGAACAACTTTTAAAAAGACAACACCAACCATAGTATTAAAAATCATTACAATTTTACAATGGGTTTGAACAACTTTTAAAAGAAATTACAATGTAAATTGAAATACAACACATGCGAATGCTCCTAAAAGTGAAGTGTCTCTAAGTGCCACTTACTCGATGATTCCTGAAAAAGCATGTAAAACGAGCGTCAACTATAAAAATAGTTGGTGAGTACTCACAGATAAACAAAATAATATTGGTTCCATGAATTGAAATCAAAGTTTTGATAAAAGTTTCCAATAATAAAAGTATATTGTTAAAATGAGTAAATAAGTTTGTAAAAACCAAGTTCTTTGTCATCATGAGAGATAAAGTATGTTGCCCAATTAAGATGCAACATTCATATTCTCATGGAAGATAAAGTTCGTTACTCAAACGAGTAAACAAGTTTCATTGCTAAAATGAGCAATCAATTTCGTTGCTACAAGGAGCAAACAATTTCATTGCTAAAACATGTATATAAGTTTTCAGTAATAAAAGTTCGTTGTTGTAATGAGAAACAAAGTTCATTGCTATAATTAATAACAAGTTTATTGCTATAACGAGAAACGAGTTTGTATGTGTATGAGCAAACAATGAGTCTCAACCAAACCTATGACTGAAGCCCTATCAAGATCTATGCTTATCGTTCCATAGATGAATATGGTATCATGCACTCCAGCAATAGGGCGAGTGAGGAGTTGTCAATTCCTAATAGCGCTATCCATAATGACCATTGGCTCAAAGAGTTAATGGTTAGAGATAAGGGAAGGGCCTTAGTACGATAAGTTCTCATGTTCCGTGTTGCATAGACATAAATAGAGAGGCATAGCAATAAAATAGCAATCATGTTTGATACAAATCAATTTAAATACAACATTCAAATAATAGTTTTTCGGGACATGCTTTTCCACCCCAAAACATAAAAACTGAAAATAGGGGAGTGCGTGAATACTCACTATATATAAAATATAGTAACCAAGTTTATACGAGTCAAATAAATACAACGAATATAAATAGTTTAGGACATGCTTTTCCACCCCAAAACGTAAAAACCGAAAATAGGGGAGTGGTTAATACTCACAATACATTTAGATGATGCAAATGGTGCCTTGAACTACGTTCCACGTGTACCACTACCGATTCCTACAATAATGGTATTCGCTAGTGAGTCTCTAATCGAAATCTAACACTAGTATACTTACTACTACAATAGAATTAAGCCAATAATGTGTCAAAATTTAATATTGATAAGTTACAAACATTTTTCTGTGGAAATTAAGTTTCAAAGAATCAATTGTTATATAACAATTTAAGCGCAAAATTTGCATTATTGAAATGTTAATATTTAACATTTTAGAGGTGTTCCAATGATTAAATATTCAAAACTAAATCAATTTAGTTCTAAAAGTTCCCAAACTTTGCATTTCAGTTTTAATTGAAGTCAAAGACCTCAAGATAAATTTTCTTGAATTTTTGATTTGTCTAACTATTTTTCACCATTTTAGTTTCTTGAATAACCATAATTTATTTACTAGCTTAAGTATTTTTAATGATTTAACACTTTATTTTCTTATTATTTTCATATAAAAATAAAGAAAATATATATTGAGCTGAAAAATTCCAGAATGCATCTTCATACAATTTGATAACAATGACAATTTGTGTTCTTATTTTTGATGTTGAACACCATGCCTAAAGGCTCAATAAATTATAGAGAAAACTTGTTTCTTGTGATTTATGTAAAGATTAGTGATGTTACTTTGACAATTTTTGCAACATGTTACAAAGACTTTTGAATCAAGATCTTTTTGTACCTATTAATACATGATATTAAGAGTTCAAAATAATTTTTGAATGATTTTTAGTGACGAATAAGTCCTTTGAACATGCAACACAAAACAAATGTTCATAAGGAAAGTGCTGTTTGAGCAACAGTTTTGTAAAAATTGGTAAAAATCGAAATTTTGGAATTTTTCAGTGAGGTCAGATGGGTTTGAAAGCTAACTCAAAATATTATATTGCAGAAAAAGAATCACGAATTTTGGTTAAGAAATGAGTGAGATATGACAGTTTAAATTCAGGTAAAGAAATCTGGCAGATTGCATGCATGATGATTGGTTAGAAAAGTGAGTTTTCATCATTTCCTTGAGTAAATCTTTTGAAGTATTTTAAATATATCATGATAAACTCATATTTTAGTCATGTTTCCAGAGATCAAAAGATTAAAACTTATCAAAATGTATACATGCATTTATGAACAAAATTTTGTTTCTCAAAAACTCTTAACTTGAGTTTGATGTTTTAATCCTTAAAATCGATTTTTGCACTAAGATCATGAACATGCAACCTTGTTTATCATACATGCATGGTGTTAAAACACATCCATCATGTTCTAAAAACCATTTTAACAAAAATAAAACAAGTTTGAAGAAGATGAAGAAGGAGAAAGTGTAAGAAAAAGAGCAAAACTTGAAGGAAAAGTGAAGTAGAAATCGATTTTACCTTCAAGAATACCACAAGATGATGAAGATTTCGAGTTTGAGGAGTGTTCTTGGGTTTGTTTTCTGGAAAATTTCATGGTTCTTAGAGGGAGGAAGAGAGAATGGAGTGGTGTTTGGAGAGAAAAAGTAGAGAGAAGGTAGAGAGAGTTTTCTAAAGAGAGAAAGAAGAGAGATGTGTGTGTTGGAGAATGAGAGTGTGAGAGAGAGATATGGGGAGAGAGGGGTCCGAAAATTTGAGTATAATAACCCTTTCTCATTCATTTTGTTTTATAAAATTTAAGTTATTTTATAAAATATCTAAATTTTATATAAAATGTGCACTAAATTCAAGTTTTTATTCATGAAACCTTGATTTTTGAGTTATAAATTAAGGATGAATGTTAATGACTTAAAATTTTATTTTCCTTGATTATATTTCCCTGAATTTAATTGTTTTAAGATAATATTATAAGTTTCATAACTATTTTTATAGAATTCTTGATGTTAAACTTTATAAAATTTAAGTTTTAGGGTTTTTAGGGTTTTTGAGAGTTTGTAAAAATTTGGATATCAAAATAAATAGAATATTTGAGACTTTAAATTATCTTATGGTATTATAACTCTTTTATAGTTATAAATAATGTTTGTAATTTATTTTTATCGGTTTATTGGCATTCTATGTAGTGATTCCGAGATTCAAGCGAAATTGAGGAATCAAGTATACTAGTCCTAGTCTTCAACTTTGACTTAAGTTTCCATGAGACTTTTGTGACAACCCGAAATTTCTATTCTGTACAACATGTCAATTCAATAGGAGTCAAATCAGTTACAGTTAAATTTTCAGACTTTTTGGATTAAGTTTGATTATTTTAGGATTTACACTTTATGAGATACCAGAAGAGAGGATGCCCTAGGGTTATAGTGCAACACTGTTATTCCTAAACTTCAAGAAATTGGAGTTTACTGCCAGAATAAAATATTTTCAGCCAAAAACCCAGAAATTTGGGGTATATATATGACACTTGTCATTTATTATCATTTTTCCATATTTCTCAAGAACAAAAGCAAATCCTCTCAAGTATCATCACGGGATTTATTCCAAATCTCGATCTAGTAAGTGTTTTCAACCATTTCAAGTTAGTAGATCACTTAATCTAGTGTTTTAACACCCTTCTAACCGTGAAATCATTCCAAAAGGTTGATTTTTCCATTTTCACCAAGAACACCAAGAACGCACACTAGTGTTTTTGGCATTTTGGCTCATTTCAAGCTTCCATATAGTAAGTACTTCTATCCTAGAGTGTGTTTATGCTTGCTATACTTCATTATAACATGAAATCATCCAAGAAACACCAAGAAACACCAAGAAAATGGTGTTTACGGTTCTTGTTTACGGTCCAAGAACGTTCTTGAACCGTAAACCCATTTTAAGGGACCGAAATGTCCCTAGTCCCTTCCTAAGCCTAGGTAACTAACTTAGATCCTTACCTTGATGTGTTAAGGACTTGAAATCATCGAAATACGAACATCCATAAGAGTTTACGGCCGTAAACTCTAGGGTTTACGACCGTAAACCCAAAGGGATGTGGTCTTTGGACTTAGAAACCTTCAAATCAACAAATGGTCAAAAGAGGGGGAGTTTACGGCCGTAAACTCTAGAGTTTACGACCGTAAACCCATTGAGTTGAGTTTACGACCGTAAACCCATTGAGTTGAGTTTACGACCGTAAACCCATTGGGTTGAGATCACAAAACCGTAAACTCAAGTTAGGGTTTCTTTTGAACCCTAAACCCTATAGCATTGTTCTACAACACTTAGATGCATTCCTTGAGGTTTAGAACACTTATATAAAGTGTTTAACTTGCCTTAGGATGTCTTAACTTTGCTAATTAGTTGTTTAAAGGCTAATTAGATACATATATGTTGTATTTATATGTTAAATAGGATCATTGTGTGTGTACAAGTCTTCACTTGACACCTAGCAATCCTATTTCTTCAGTTCATCCAAACCACCAACTACAGGTGAGTTCATACCCCTTAATTAACCTTTTAAATGTTTTTAAATGCTTTTATGGAGGGGAATACAAGTTGAACAATTATAGTTATTATATCAATCACATGTGATTAATAACTACCAAACAAATGGTTTTCTTACTTTTCAAACTGGTTATCAAACTGTTTTACCTCAAACTGTTTTACAAACTCTTTTATTGTCAATACATTTATCAAACTCTTTTAACTTATATTATGTGTATCTATATAAATATAGTTATATAAGTAGGATTGGAAGGACTTAGGACTGCTAGTCTACCCTGCTTCCTGTTCTTGTTTGATTGTGGTCTTGGGGTATCAAGGTTAGTTGTCCGAGGGTCGTTTTAATCCTAGTTATATATTATTTATACGTATATGGATATAAAAGGTTTGTTATCAACCTCTTTTAACTTATATTATGTGTATCTATATAAATATAGTTATATAAGTAGGATTAAGAAGGACTTAGGACTACTAGTCTACCCTGCTTCCTGTTCTTGTTTGATTGTGGTCTTAGGGTATCAAGGTTAGTTGTCCGAGGGTCGTTTGAATCCTAGTTATATATTATGTATACGTATATAGATATAAAAGGTTTTCCTTCATTCAAGTCGATACCCTTGGGTAGCAAGGGTATACAAACATGTTCATACATTGCTAGTAAGCTACCATAGGGTAGTTTAGGAAGATACTATTACTAGAACGATGAAACATACAATGAGTCAGTTCATTCATGAGTCAATACATACTATAATGAGAAACAAACATGAAACAGAGTGATGAGAAACAAACATACAGGCTAGACAGAGAAAGAACATACAAAACAGCTAGCACACAATTCACATAACATTTACATTAATACATTTATGTGAGCCATTAAACAGGGCATGGCACTACCTGCCATGACTGTTTTTGTATCAGAATCTCCTTAATTGGGGAGCGTATGAGTTTGTGTATAGATCTATACTGGATTGACTATCCTACACCTTGCTGCTCACTACAGTGGGACTTGCAAGTCTACGGGTGCCAAACGTCATTTTTGTGGCATCTTACATTGTCACTTTACTATTGAGTCGGTAGCAAGATACAGGCCGATCACATGTTACCTTAAAATATACAATTAGCTTAAGGTAGTTAGTACAGCAGTAGTTTCATAATGCTACATTAAAGTACTATAACATTTTCCCTTTACATTTTACTTTGTGATTACACACAATAAACAATAATGTAAAAACTATATTTTCGGTTAATGATAGTCGGATTTGGGAAAATACTCACTTTTACAAAGGATACACACACAGACACTAGATGCCTTGGTAGAAGGCTACTTTTAGTAGGAAACATAGGGTTTTCTAGGATAGTTCAAACAAATACAAAACTTTTACAAACACACAGTACATCTTACAAAACATCTTACAAATGCTTTCATACAAACACAGACACTAATATACTTATAAATTCACCAGTTCTAAAGCTGATAAACTCTTTCAAAATAACTTGTATTCTCAGGTCACCAGTAGACAGGTACCGGAGCCAGGTTTTGGGAAGATGGAGCTCGTTCAAGACTCATCTTATATTTTGATGTATATTATTTTGGTGTCTTTAAAACTTAACGGAACACACTTGTATGAAATTATATTATTAATGCAATGGATGATGTTGTTGCTTGTTTACTACTTGCATTGTTGTGATACTGTACATGACGTCCTCCACCCCAGAACGTTTCCGCCGTTCATTTGGTTTTGAGGGTGTGACAGATTGGTATCAGAGCATTGTTTATAGTGAATCGAGTGTATCAACCCATAAAAGATATACGAACTATAAACACAAGCGGGATTTAAAATACTCTGATAAAGAGTTTATACTTTAAATAATAAAGTATTTAATAAAGTATACATACCTGCATTCATACTAAAATCAGTGTCACTAGGACAGAACAAAAGTATTACGATTGTTGGACAGCATAAGCATACTTAGAGACATATGGTCAACCCTGGGAAGATGTAGCCTGATCAACTACATTATCCGAGGAGTGATTAGCGTGTGCCTAAGTGTGGTTGTGAGGTTGCAACAAGTCTAAAAACTTACCAACACTTCTACAACGAGAACAGTAGAACAAAACATTAAACTTAAAATACTATAGGAGTATTTTGTGTCATTATAATTACATATTCGAGAACTAAAGGTCTTTATTAGTATATCAATGGTTGTTTAGTGGATACACTAAAGTCATATGTACTAGGATGTCATAGACTTAGAATCTGTGATCTTTGCCTTACTTCCTGTTCCTTGTTTGGTTGTGGGCTTAGGGGTAGGGTTACTTATTCGAAGGTCTATCCCGTCTGCATGACATATAACTGGTATGCTTTAAACAAGTATTGAGGCAACTGATAAAGATCATCTTATAATTATTTATTTAGTTAGTTAGTTTAATTTAGTTCTTTCTTATATCCCTTTTCTCGCGTAGATTTAATGGCTGGATTTTATCTTCCCGGAGACCCATACTTTCCCAACCACGACAACGCAGAATGGCTGGAAGAAGAACCAGAAGATAATCACCCAATTCCTTTAGATGATTATGAAGCTGAATTGTTTTCTGATGGTTCCGACTCGGAGCCAGAAGTCAACAACCAACCCCCAGCTGTTCAAAACCCAAACCCTCGTCCCGCATTTCAAGGACCCACACCTTTATGGGCCACAAACTTGAATAGGTGGACTCAGGAACAAGGTCAACCTTTTCCTTACGATGGAGACAGAAGCTTCTACAACATTACTGATGGAGGTTCAGCTGATAAGGTCCTACCTATCATGGTTCGTAGGATTGCTCGGAACACCGAGCAGGGTCGAGCATCTATCGACAGGGTAGTAGAAGTGGATGCCAATTCTGGTATTAACACTGTCCGCATTCGCCAGCTGGAGTCTGCTCATGAAGGGGCTCAGGTCGGTAATGCTCTGCTTCAAAGAGAACTTGCTGAAACCCGAGCCGAAGTCAGGGAACTTCGAGCTCAACAAGCAAGGACTGATAGACGCGTAAGAGACATTGAACGTCTGCTTTCGGATTCAAGGACTCACTCAAGCAGTTATCGTCGTCGTTAGAATCGTACTGACTTCTCTTTTGGATATAACTTAGTTATGTAAAAACTTAAGTCTAATTTCCTATCCTTATAAATCTTACACCTGCTAGGTTTTGATTAGGTAGTATGCTGTCAAAATTTTCCCATCTTGGTTGATGTAAGACCTACTTCTAGGTCATTTTTCCCCAAACTCATTACATCTGTAATTCCAATATCTTTGACAGATGTGAAAATCTAATGGAAATTATTATCCAAATGCTTTCATCTTCATTCAAGTATTTCATGTAATTATGCTGTTGGGCTATGGAGAGTTAGTCCATGAGTCATTCTCATCAATGTTCATGTCAAATTCTTATCAATATCTTATTCATTCTAAACTTTCAGCTAAAAGATGCCTCCACGTAAGTCAACAAGACGTAATCCTCCACCACCTATTCCCCAATTTGATACAGCAGCCCTCAATGCTGCCGTAGCTGCGGCTGTGGCAACAGCCATGGCTGAGTATCATTCTTCAAGTTCCACTGGAGGAGGGACTCCTATTCCAACAATACAGGTTGAAACCCCTGTGCGCTCGAGAGAGTGCTCCTACAAAGATTTTACAAACTGCAAGCCATTATCCTTCAGAGGAACTGGCGGAGTCATTGTACTCTCGCAATGGTTTGAGAAAACCGAATCGGTTTTCGCAATCTGCTCCTGTCCAGAAGGGAGCAAGGTGAAGTTCGCTGCTTGCACCTTTGAAACCAGAGCCCTAACATGGTGGAATAACCATGTTAAGTCACTATCTCTTTCAGTGGCAAATGATATGGGCTGGGATACTTTAAAAGACCTCATGATTGAGGAGTACTGCCCGAGGGGCGAGATCCAAAAGCTGGAGGAAGAACTTTGGCGCCTAACCATGAAAGGCACCGACATCGTAGCATATACCGCCAGGTTCTGTGAACTGGTGGCCCTCTGTCCCAACATGATTCATACAGAGGGAAAGAAGATCGAGAGGTATATATGGGGGCTGGTGCCACCATACCAGGGAAATGTGTTGTCATCGCGCCCCACTACATTTGATAGTGCCAAGCGATTGGCACAGCAGCTAGTTGACCACGGGGTCCGTACCCCGGCTGCAACAACCACCCTGGACATCTCAGAACCGCCAGGACTGCTGAGTCCAAGCGGAAATTCTGGGATGACAAGAAAAAGAAAAAGGCTGCGAAGAAACAGCAGACGGTTGCAGTTCATAGTGCGACAGCACCTGCCACTGCTGCTATTCCAATAAAGCAGTATTCTGGAAGTTTGCCTTTATGCAACAAGTGCAACTACCATCATATGGGAGCCTGTCGGGAAATGCAGTGTGTAAACTGCAACAGGAAGGGGCATACAACCCGTTTCTGTAAATCTCCGGCGAGGCCAATCACCCAAGTCCCCGGCGCTGGAGTGGGCCAATCTTGCTACAACTGTGGCGATGTGGGCCACTACAAGAGGAACTGCCCCAAGGCAGGGAATGCCGGTGGAGTAGGAAGAGTTCTGGCTATAGGCCATGAGGAGGCGGTTGCCGACCCCACAGTGGTCACTGGTACGTTTCTCCTCGACAACTCTTATGCTTGTACACTATTTGATAGTGGAGCGGAGAGAAGCTTCGTGAATCAAAAATTTGCTTATTTGCTTAAGCAAAAATCACGAGCACTCAAAGAACCGTTCACAGTAGAAATGGCTAATGGGAAGACAGAGAGCACTAGCTGCATTTACATAGGGTGTACCTTAACTTTAGATAGCCATTCATTCTCGATCGATCTCATGCCAGTCTCAATTAAAAGTTTCGACGTCATCGTTGGCATGGATTGGTTGAGTCTTCAGCGTGCCGACATCATGTGTTACGAAAAGGCAGTCCGCCTTAGTCTTTCGTCTGGCGAAACCCTAGTAGTTTATGGCGACAAACTCGGCACAAACCTTCGTATCATCTCGAGCATTCAAGCTCAGAAATTCTTGCGAAAGGAATGTCGCGCATTCCTTGCTCATGTGGTCGATGTGAGCCAAGAAGCGAAAGACATCAAGAACATTCCAGTAGTACACGACTTTCCCGACATCTTTCCAGAAGAGCTACCAGGATTACCTCCGCAACGACAAGTCGAGTTCAGAATCGACTTAGTTCCAGGGGCTACCCCCGTAGCCAAATCGCCTTATCGTCTAGCACCTGCAGAGATGCAAGAACTATCCTGTCAACTTAACGAACTGCTCAGCAAAGGCTTTATAAGACCAAGCTTCTCACCTTGGGGAGCTCCAGTCTTGTTCGTCAAAAAGAAAGACAGATCGTTTCGTATGTGCATCGACTACAGGGAGCTCAACAAACTGACCGTCAAGAATCGTTATCCTTTGCCTCGGATAGATGATTTATTCGATCAACTTCAAGGGGCGAGTTTCTTTTCCAAAATCGACTTAAGATCCGGATATCACCAGTTACGAGTGCTAGGGGAGGATGTTCCAAAGACAGCCTTCCGAACTCGTTATGGGCACTACGAATTCGTAGTGATGCCATTCGGATTAACAAACGCGCCCGCTGTATTCATGGACTTAATGAATAGGGTGTGTCGTCCTTACTTGGATCAGTTCGTCATCGTCTTCATCGATGACATACTTATCTACTCTCGTAGTAAGGAAGAACATAGTCAACATCTGCGACAAGTCTTAGAAACCCTGCGCGCGGAGAAGCTTTATGCAAAATTCTCGAAATGCGAATTTTAGATCCGACGAGTCGAATTCTTAGGGCACGTGGTTAGCGAAGAGGGAATCCACGTAGACCCATCCAAAATCAAAGCCATTGAGAGCTGGTCAGCACCGAAGACGCCTACAGAAATTCGTCAATTTCTAGGCCTCGCTGGCTACTATCGCCGGTTCATTCAGAACTTCTCCCGCATTGCGAAGCCTCTTACAACACTTACCCAGAAGGGCGTATCCTTTGACTGGGAAGAAAAGCAGGAGAGAGCGCTCCAAATGCTCAAACGAGCCTTGTGCACTGCACCAATACTATCCCTCCCCGAAGGGATAGAAGACTTCGTTGTCTATTGCGATGCATCGAACCAAGGTCTCGGATGTGTTCTGATGCAGCGAGGTAAGGTCATCGCCTATGCCTCGAGGCAGCTGAAAACACATGAGGTCAACTATACGACGCACGATCTTGAACTAGGAGCAGTGGTATTTGCTCTAAAGATCTGGAGACACTACCTGTACGGTACGAAGAGCACAATCTTTACAGACCACAAGAGCCTGCAACACATATTCGATCAGAAGGAGCTCAACATGAGACAACGACGGTGGGTCGAGCTACTCAGTGACTACGAATGCGAAATTCGTTATCATCCCGGCAAGGCCAATGTAGTAGCTGACGCCCTAAGTCGGAAAGAATATTCTGGTCGTAAGGTCAAGTCATTGACTATGACTATCCATTCACACTTATCCACACAAATACAGGCAGCTCAGCTCGACGCTTTGAAGCCTGAAAATGTGACCAATGAATCCCTGCGAGGGATGGATAAGAACTTGGAAGTCAAAGGTGGCGGAGCTTTTTATCTCATGAACCGGATCTGGACCCCGAAACTTGGTGGTTTCAGAGATTTGGTCATGAAGGAGGCGCATAACACTCGTTATTCCGTTCACCCAGGTTCAGATAAGATGTATCTGGATCTTAAAAAGTTATACTGGTGGCCTAACATGAAAGCAGAGATTGCTACCTTCGTAAGTAAATGCCTTACTTGCGTAAAGGTCAAGGTCGAGTACCAGAAACCCTCAGGTCTTCTTCAACAGCCTGAAATCCCAGAATGGAAGTGGGAGCGGATCACTATGGATTTCATAACCAAGTTGCCCAAGACAACGGGTGGACTTGATACCATATGGGTCATCGTCGACAGATTGACCAAGTCCGCGCACTTCCTGCCTATCAAAGAGACAGACAAGATGGAGAAGCTTACAAGAACTTACATTAGAGAGATTGTACGACTACATGGTGTTCCTATATCCATTATCTCGGACAGAGATAGTAGGTTCACTTCTAGGTTCTGGCAATCACTACAAGGTTCCTTAGGAACTAGGCTGGACATGAGTACAGCCTACCATCCGCAGACAGACGGGCAAAGTGAGAGGACTATCCAAACCTTAGAGGACATGTTGCGAGCCTGTGTGATTGACTTTGGGAAAACATGGGATACTCATTTACCCCTGGTAGATTTTTCCTACAACAACAGTTATCACACAAGCATAAAGGCTGCTCCATTCGAGGCCCTCTACGGCCGAAAGTGCAGATCCCCTCTGTGCTGGGCCGAGGTGGGTGATACCCAGTTAGCTAAGGGACGAGTTCCTGAAAGCACTCTCACAGGTCCGGAAATCATTCGGGAAATGACGGAGAAGATCGTTCAGATTCGTGAACGATTGAAAGCCTCCAGAGACCGGCAGAAAAGCTACGCTGATAAACGAAGGAAACCGTTGGAATTCCAGGTGGGCGACCGTGTTCTATTAAAGGTCTCACCCTGGAAGGGCTTAATACGCTTCGGAAAGCGTGGAAAGCTAAATCCAAGGTACATTGGGCCTTTCGAGATTCTTGCCAGAATCGGCCCAGTAGCTTACAAACTTAACTTACCAAGCGAACTCAGTAACGTACATTCTACCTTCCACGTCTCGAACTTGAAAAAGTGTCTGTCCGACGAGACTCTTGTAATCCCACTCGACGAGATCGAGATCAACGAGAGCCTCAACTTCGTGGAAGAACCGGTAGAGATCATGGACCGGGAGGTCAAGCAAACGAAACAAAGCCGCATCCCGATAGTGAAGGTTCGCTGGAACGCCAAGCGAGGACCTGAATTCACTTGGGAGCGAGAGGATCAGATGAAACTGAAATATCCTCGTCTTTTTAATTAGTTCCTTGTAACTACTTAATTGCTTAAATTCTAATTTCGGGACGAAATTCCTTCTAAGGAGGGGATGATGTGACAACCCGAAATTTCTATTCTGTACAACATGTCAATTCAATAGGAGTCAAATCAGTTACAGTTAAATTTTCAGACTTTTTGGATTAAGTTTCATTATTTTAGGATTTACACTTTATGAGATACCAGGAGAGAGGATGCCCTAGGGTTATAGTGCAACACTGTTATTCCTAAACTTCAAGAAATTGGAGTTTACTGCCAGAATAAAATATTTTCAGCCAAAAACCCAGAAATTTGGGGTATATATATGACACTTGTCATTTATTATCATTTTTCCAAATTTCTCAAGAACAAAAGCAAATCCTCTCAAGTATCATCACGGGATTTATTCCAAATCTCGATCTAGTAAGTGTTTTCAACCATTTCAAGTTAGTAGATCACTTAATCTAGTGTTTTAACACCCTTCTAACTGTGAAATCATTCCAAAAGGTTGATTTTTCCATTTTCACCAAGAACACCAAGAACGCACACTAGTGTTTTTGGCATTTTGGCTCATTTCAAGCTTCCATATAGTAAGTACTTCTATCCTAGAGTGTGTTTAAGCTTGCTATACTTCATTATAACATGAAATCATCCAAGAAACACCAAGAAAATGGTGTTTACGGTTCTTGTTTACGGTCCAAGAACGTTCTTGAACCGTAAACCCATTTTAAGGGACCGAAATGTCCCTAGTCCCTTCCTAAGCCTAGATAACTAACTTAGATCCTTACCTTGATGTGTTAAGGACTTGAAATCATCGAAATACGAACATCCATAAGAGTTTACGGCCGTAAACTCTAGGGTTTACGACCGTAAACCCAAAGGGATGTGGTCTTTGGGCCGTAAACTCCAAATAGGAGTGAAATGGTGCCCTAGCTTCTTCCTTAGGCTTGTACTTCAAGAGGAAACACTTCAATGGACTTAGAAACCTTCAAATCAACAAATGGTCAAAAGAGGGGGAGTTTACGGCCGTAAACTCTAGAGTTTACGACCGTAAACCCATTGAGTTGAGTTTACGACCGTAAACCCATTGGGTTGAGGTCACAAAACCGTAAACTCAAGTTAGGGTTTCTTTTGAACCCTAAACCCTATAGCATTGTTCTACAACACTTAGATGCATTCCTTGAGGTTTAGAACACTTATATAAAGTGTTTAACTTGCCTTAGGATGTCTTAACTTTGCTAATTAGTTGTTTAAAGGCTAATTAGATACATATATGTTGTATTTATATGTTAAATAGGATCATTGTGTGTGTACAAGTCTTCACTTGACACCTAGCAATCCTATTTCTTCAGTTCATCCAAACCACCAACTACAGGTGAGTTCATACCCCTTAATTAACCTTTTAAATGTTTTTAAATGCTTTTATGGGGGGGGGGGAATACAAGTTGAACAATTATAGTTATTATATCAATCACATGTGATTAATAACTACCAAACAAATGGTTTTCTTACTTTTCAAACTGGTTATCAAACTGTTTTACCTCAAACTGTTTTACAAACTCTTTTATTGTCAATACATTTATCAAACTCTTTTAACTTATATTATGTGTATCTATATAAATATAGTTATATAAGTAGGATTGGAAGGACTTAGGACTGCTAGTCTACCCTGCTTCCTGTTCTTGTTTGATTGTGGTCTTGGGGTATCAAGGTTAGTTGTCCGAGGGTCGTTTTAATCCTAGTTATATATTATGTATACGTATATGGATATAAAAGGTTTGTTATCAACCTCTTTTAACTTATATTATGTGTATCTATATAAATATAGTTATATAAGTAGGATTAAGAAGGACTTAGGACTGCTAGTCTACCCTGCTTCCTGTTCTTGTTTGATTGTGGTCTTAGGGTATCAAGGTTAGTTGTCCGAGGGTCGTTTGAATCCTAGTTATATATTATGTATACGTATATAGATATAAAAGGTTTTCCTTCATTCAAGTCGATACCCTTGGGTAGCAAGGGTATACAAACATGTTCATACATTGCTAGTAAGCTACCATAGGGGTAGTTTAGGAAGATACTATTACTAGAACGATGAAACATACAATGAGTCAGTTCATTCATGAGTCAATACATACTATAATGAGAAACAAACATGAAACATAGTGATGAGAAACAAACATACAGGCTAGACAGAGAAAGAACATACAAAACAGCTAGCACACAATTCACATAACATTTACATTAATACGTTTATGTGAGCCATTAAACAGGGCATGGCACTACCTGCCATGACTGTTTTTGTATCAGAATCTCCTTAATTGGGGAGCGTATGAGTTTGTGTATAGATCTATACTGGATTGACTATCCTACACCTTGCTGCTCGCTACAGTGGGACTTGCAAGTCTACGGGTGCCAAACGTCATTTTTGTGGCATCTTACATTGTCACTTTACTATTGAGTCGGTAGCAAGATACAGGCCGATCACATGTTACCTTAAAATATACAATTAGCTTAAGGTAGTTAGTACAGCAGTAGTTTCATAATGCTACATTAAAGTACTATAACATTTTCCCTTTACATTTTACTTTGTGATTACACACAATAAACAATAATGTAAAAACTATATTTTCGGTTAATGATAGTCGGATTTGGGAAAATACTCACTTTTACAAAGGATACACACACAGACACTAGATGCCTTGGTAGAAGGCTACTTTTAGTAGGAAACATAGGGTTTTCTGGGATAGTTCAAACAAATACAAAACTTTTACAAACACACAGTACATCTTACAAAACATCTTACAAATGCTTTCATACAAACACAGACACTAATATACTTATAAATTCACCAGCTCTAAAGCTGATAAACTCTTTCAAAATAACTTGTATTCTCAGGTCACCAGTAGACAGGTAGCGGAGCCAGGTTTTGGGAAGATGGAGCTCGTTCAAGACTCATCTTATATTTTGATGTATATTATTTTGGTGTCTTTAAAACTTAACGGAACACACTTGTATGAAATTATATTATTAATGCAATGGATGATGATGTTGCTTGTTTACTACTTGCATTGTTGTGATACTGTACATGACGTCCTCCACCCCAGAACGTTTCCGCCGTTCATTTGGTTTTGAGAGTTTAGGAACTCAATGAAAATTGCAAAGTAAATTACTATTTTAAGAAAGGTGTAAAAATGCCAATCTTCAAAATAGGGCATTCATAGTTTAGTGTTTCTACAAAAACAATCATTTAGAGAATAGATAATCGTAAAATTCAAAATTCTTGATGTATTTAAAGAAAAGAAGAAACATAAGGATACATATCCTTCACATATATTTTCCGGATATAGAAAAATTATAAGCATAAGAGTATTCATCTTGTGTATTAATTATAAGGAAAAAATACAATGAAAATTGCATTTTATATCAAGTTTCTGAATTTAGAACGAAAGAGCAAATGTAAATAAGGATCACTTGTTTATAGAGATTTCAAAATAAAAACAAGATGTATATGATAAAAAGGCGTAATTGAATATATCAAAGTTGACTAAATAAAAATTATTCCTCACGGCTATACATGTATTAATCGCTCAAAACGAAAGGATAGACTTCTAGTTTGTATGTGTACAAACATGATACCAGGAGAAGCAAAATAGACAGAAACAAAGTTAGACAATGTATTATGTTACTATTATGGGTGTGCGAGATCTAAAGTCATAAGGAGAGCAAGAAATCAAGTGCGGGGGAAAGAAAAAGGAAGGTAGCGGCGGCAATGATTGTTATTGTTAAAATTATAAGAACAATACCTATAGGTAGATTAAAACCAGGTTGAGATATATTTCAAACTTTAATATTTGATGTATATTGATGATTAAATAGACATGTGAGAGTCTTAGAATGTTTGCTAATAATCACGAGTTACCTTATTAAGTTAAACTCCATTTGTGAAAAAGAAGAAGCACTACAAACGGTAGTTGAAAATCTGACAATTTGACTTTTTAGAATGGAGTTCAATAATAGTTAAAACATATAAGGTAAAGACTCAATATATTTAGAAGAGTAATTATACATTGTTGAAGGTGTCACTGGAAATTTAAAAGTGAACACTAAGTTTTGCAATGTTGTAAGTTTTATAAACACAGATTATAAAACTAATTTGAAATAAAATAAACAAATAAGGTGTGTTTTGAAATGTAGGCATCAGTGATGTCTTGTAAACACATTTGGATTAGAAAGTTGTAAAAATACCATGTTGGGTTTCAAGAAAACACATTTAAGTAAAGTATGATGCCTAAATGGGGAAGTAGTCAAAAGTCTTAAAACAAAAGTGGTTTGAAGATCCGATGAAGCTTTTACACATAATATGAACTTTAACGTCATATGTTTAAGTTTTATAGTAAAGAGTTTAAACACGATTATAAAAGAAAATGTTTCTAGTTTTTCGAAGACGTGTCAAAATGGTAAGCAATGTTTAAAATGGTTTATATGCCCTTAAAAGCACATCAATCCTTTGAAATGAATTTGAAATGAAATTGAAATAGCAAGGTTAAAACCAATATTGGTTAAATTGAGTTTTGAAGAAAAGTGTTAAGTTAAAGCATGTTGTCAAAAGATTTTTAGCGAGAATATGACTTACATTGTTAGGAAATGTCTAGTAAGTTGTATGAAGTGATTATAAAGTATTTTATCGATGATAAATAAAACCGATGAAACGAAATAATTTTTCGATGGAAAATTAAGAAGTAAGGAATAAGTATATTAGTGTAGCTGATCGTACCTAAATACTAAGGCGAGTACAAGGCGAGTATAAGACGAGTACCGATGTCATTTTCCCTAAGATAAAGGGCAAGAAAAATTGTTTGAAAAACGTTTTATGGTGTCAATGCAGTTTCGTGGCCTTTTATAGAGGTCAAAGGGATATCCTATGTTAAGTTTTAACCTGAAGGTGGAAACAACCTAAAGCTAAATCGTAGCGTAGTAATAAGGTCTCACGTATTAGTAGCAATAGGTTAAACCTTTGTGTCTCCTTGTGAGTCGAATCCGGAATGCCCGCCAATGGTATCCAAGTGATTACTTAGTGGTGACTCATCTACATCCTTACGCGATGCTCCAATTATCATTCGTGTCGGTATCGAAACGCTTTTTCCTAGTTGTAACTCTAGTACGAAGACGATGAAGAGGTATTGATGGATAATTGGTATTGGTTTCGACTTAAGATTATTACTAGTGTATATCTAACTACTAACCTTATATCTAAAGTCAATAGCTACCGAGGAATACCCATTATTAGTACTATGTGCATTGCTCTTAGAGTGGATAGTGATATAACCTAAGTGGTTAACCTAGCACTTGATAAGGGATAAGAATATTTCTAAATAAGGGCATTGATATAACAGTGAACTTAGTTTCTAAGTGTATCTAGATGAATGCCTATAATATGCAATGCCCGTACGCACACCAAAAATTTTGTTTTTCAAAAGTTTAAGTTGAAAATTGTTTTGAAAATAATTCTACTATAACCGTTTCAAGCCTCGCATTAAGTTTCCTTAATTAAGCATAGTTGGCCAGGCTATACTTAGTTAAAGTCCAATAATGCGTACTCGAATTAGTTACACTAGTAGTATGTTCGGTATTTTAAAAACATTTTGAAATTTTTTGGCTATAGTTGTGGTTCTCCAAAGGAAAACCGGTATTCTCTATAACCTGGCTCTGATACCATTTCCTGTCACACCCCGCTAAAGCGGAAACACGAGGCGTGGCAGTATAAAGGGTTTCATAGCAAAAGTTAAAAGACAACACCAACCATAGTATTAAAAATCATTACAATTTTACAATGGGTTTGAACAACTTTTAAAAGAAATTACAATGTAAATTGAAATACAACACATGCGAATGCTCCTAAAAGTGAAGTGTCTCTAAGTGCCACTTACTCGATGATTCCTAAAAAAGCATGTAAAACGAGCGTCAACTATAAAAATAGTTGGTGAGTACTCACAGATAAACAAAATAATATTGGTTCCATGAATTGAAATCAAAGTTTTGATAAAAGTTTCCAATAATAAAAGTATATTGTTAAAATGAGTAAATAAGTTTGTAAAAACAAAGTTCTTTGTCATCATGAGAGATAAAGTATGTTGCCCAATTAAGATGCAACATTCATATTCTCATGGAAGATAAAGTTCGTTACTCAAACGAGTAAACAAGTTTCATTGCTAAAATGAGCAATCAATTTCGTTGCTACAAGGAGCAAACAATTTCATTGCTAAAACATGTATATAAGTTTTCAGTAATAAAAGTTCGTTGTTGTAATGAGAAACAAAGTTCATTGCTATAATTAATAACAAGTTTATTGCTATAACGAGAAACGAGTTTGTATGTGTATGAGCAAACAATTAGTCTCAACCAAACCTATGACTGAAGCCCTATCAAGATCTATGCTTATCGTTCCATAGATGAATATGGTATCATGCACTCCAGCAATAGGGCGAGTGAGGAGTTGTCAATTCCTAATAGCGCTATCCATAATGACCATTGGCTCAAAGAGTTAATGGTTAGAGATAAGGGAAGGGCCTTAGTACGATAAGTTCTCATGTTCCGTGTTGCATAGACATACATAGAGAGACATAGCAATAAAATAGCAATCATGTTTGATACAAATCAATTTAAATACAACATTCAAATAATAGTTTTTCGGGACATGCTTTTCCACCCCAAAACATAAAAACTGAAAATAGGGGAGTGCGTGAATACTCACTATATATAAAATATAGTAACCAAGTTTATACGAGTCAAATAAATACAACGAATATAAATAGTTTAGGACATGCTTTTCCACCCCAAAACGTAAAAACCGAAAATAGGGGAGTGGTGAATACTCACAATATATTTAGATGATGCAAATGGTGCCTTGAACTACGTTCCACGTGTACCACTACCGATTCCTACAATAATGGTATTCGCTAGTGAGTCTCTAATCGAAATCTAACACTAGTATACTTACTACTACAATAGAATTATGCCAATAATGTGTCAAAATTTAATATTGATAAGTTACAAACATTTTTCTGTGGAAATTAAGTTTCAAAGAATCAATTGTTATATAACAATTTAAGTGGAAAATTTCCATTATTGAAATGTTAATATTTAACATTTTAGAGGTGTTCCAATGATTAAATATTCAAAACTAAATCAATTTAGTTCTAAAAGTTCCCAAACTTTGCATTTCAGTTTTAGTTGAAGTCAAAGACCTCAAGATAAATTTTCTTGAATTTTTTATTTGTCTAACTTTTTTTCACCATTTTAGTTTCTTGAATAACCATAATTTATTTACTAGCTTAAGTATTTTATATGATTTAACACTTTATTTTCTTATTATTTTCATATAAAAATAAAGAAAATATATATTGAGCTGAAAAATTCCAGAATGCATCTTCATACAATTTGATAACAATGACAATTTGTGTTCTTATTTTTGATGTTGAACACCATGCCTAAAGGCTCAATAAATTATAGAGAAAACTTGGTTCTTGTGATTTATGTAAAGATTAGTGATGTTACTTTGACAATTTTTGCAACATGTTACAAAGACTTTTGAATCAAGATCTTTTTGTACCTATTAATACATGATATTAAGAGTTCAAAATAATTTTTGAATGATTTTTAGTGATGAATAAGTCCTTTGAACATGCAACACAAAACAAATGTTCATAAGGAAAGTGATGTTTGAGCAACAGTATTGTAAAAATTGGTAAAAATCGAAATTTTGGAATTTTTCAGTGAGGTCAGATGGGTTTGAAAGCTAACTCAAAATATTATATTGCAGAAAAAGAATCACGAATTTTGGTTAAGAAATGAGTGAGATATGACAGTTTAAAATCAGGTAAAGAAATCTGGCAGATTGCATGCATGATGATTGGTTAGAAAAGTGAGTTTTCATCATTTCCTTGAGTAAATCTTTTGAAGTATTTTAAATATATCATGACAAACACATATTTTAGTCATGTTTCCAGAGATCAAAAGATTAAAACTTATCAAAATGTATACATGCATTTATGAACAAAATTTTGTTTCTCAAAAACTCTTAACTTGAGTTTGATGTTTTAATCCTTAAAATCGATTTTTGCACTAAGATCATGAACATGCAACCTTGTTTATCATACATGCATGGTGTTAAAACACATCCATCATGTTCTAAAAACCATTTTAACAAAAATAAAACAAGTTTGAAGAAGATGAAGAAGGAGAAAGTGTAAGAAAAAGAGCAAAACTTGAAGGAAAAGTGAAGTAGAAATCGATTTTACCTTCAAGAATACCACAAGATGATGAAGATTTCGAGTTTGAGGAGTGTTCTTGGGTTTGTTTTCTGGAAAATTTCATGGTTCTTAGAGGGAGGAAGAGAGAATGGAGTGGTGTTTGGAGAGAAAAAGTAGAGAGAAGGTAGAGAGAGTTTTCTAAAGAGAGAAAGAAGAGAGATGTGTGTGTTGGAGAATGAGAGTGTGAGAGAGAGATATGGGGAGAGAGGGGTCCGAAAATTTGAGTATAATAACCCTTTCTCATTCATTTTGTTTTATAAAATTTAAGTTATTTTATAAAATATCTAAATTTTATATAAAATGTGCACTAAATTCAAGTTTTTATTCATGAAACCTTGATTTTTGACTTATAAATTAAGGATGAATGTTAATGACTTAAAATTTTATTTTCCTTGATTATATTTCCCTGAATTTAATTGTTTTAAGATAATATTATAAGTTTCATAACTATTTTTATAGAATTCTTGATGTTAAACTTTATAAAATTTAAGTTTTAGGGTTTTTAGGGTTTTTGAGAGTTTGTAAAAATTTGGATATCAAAATAAATAGAATATTTGAGACTTTAAATTATCTTATGGTATTATAACTCTTTTATAGTTATAAATAATGTTTGTAATTTATTTTTATCGGTTTATTGGCATTCTATGTAGTGATTCCGAGATTCAAGCGAAATTGAGGAATCAAGTATACTAGTCCTAGTCTTCAACTTTGACTTAAGTTTCTATGTGACTTTGACCTAATTTCTACTTCTAGGTCAAGTGCATGATGTGTGTATATGATTCATGAAAAGGTGTTCGAGTCAAAGAGTGACCCGAATATGGATAGCCTCTACAGTTAAGTAGTTGTAGAATTCACATATCAATGTGAAATCTAAGTACATTATCCATTGTTTCTAGTTGCTTCCAAGTTTCTAGTAGGTTATAACTGAGCTTCAAGTCACTAAGTCCAGTATGTGTCGTGCGTATATGTGCAACTAAGTTTAATCAAATCTAGAACCGACTCGAATTTTGACGGTTGTCACATTAAGACACACGAAGTAAACTATATGACAAACGATCTTGAGTTAGGAGTAGTGGTATTTGCTCTAAAGATCTGGAGACACTACCTGTACGGAACAAAGAGCACTATCTTCACTGACCACAAGAGCCTTCAACACATATTCGATCAGAAGGAGCTTAATATGCGACAACGACGGTGGGTCAAGCTACTCAATGATTACGAATGCGAAATTTGTTATCACCTTGGCAAGGCCAATGTAGTAGCTGACGCCCTCAGTCGAAAAGAATACACTAGTCGGAGAGTCAAATCTCTGACTATGACTATCAATTCACACTTGTCCACACAAATTAAGGAGGCTCAGCTAGAAGCCTTGAAACCTGAGAATGTGGCGGGTGAATCCCTGAGAGGGATGGATAAAACTCTAGAAATCAAGGGTGGTGGAGCCTTTTACCTCATGGACCGTATCTGGACGTCGAGACACGGTGGATTCAGAGACTTGGTCATGACCGAAGCACACAACACTAGATATTCTGTCCACCCAGGTTCAGATAAGATGTATCTGGATCTTAGGAAACTGTACTGGTGGCCTAACATGAAAGCAGAAATTGCTACCTTCGTAAGTAAATGTCTTACTTGCGCAAAGGTTAAGGTCGAGTACCAGAAACCCTCGGGATAATTAACGCAACCGAAGATACCAGAATGGAAATGGGAACGGATTACTATGGACTTCATAACCAAGTTGCCAAAGACAATGGATGGACTTGATACGATTTGGGTCATCGTCGATAGACTGACCAAATCCGCGCATTTCCTACCAATCGAAGAGACTGACAAGATGGAGAAGCTTACGAGAACTTACATTAGGGAAATCGTACGACTGCATGGTGTTCCAATATCCATTATCTCTGGTAGAGATAGTAGATTCACTTCAAGGTTATGGCAGTCGCTACAAAGTTCCCTAGGAACTAGGCTGGACATGAATACAGCCTACCATCCACAAACCGACGGGCAAAGTGAGAGAACGATACAAACTTTGGAAGATATGCTAAGAGCCTGCGTAATTGACTTTGGAAAGGCATGGAATATCCATTTACCCCTTGTCAAATTTTCCTACAACAATAGTTATCACACGAGGATAAAGGCTGCTCCATTTGAAGCCCTCTATGGCCGAAAGTGTAGATCCCCTATATACTGGGCTGAAGTTGGCGACACACAGTTAGCTAAAGGACGAATTCCTGACAGCACTCTCACAGGTTCGAAAATCATACGGGAAGTGACAGAGAAGATCGTTCAGATTTGTGAACGGTTGAAAGCCACTAGAGACCGACAGAAAAGCTACGCTGACAAAAGGAGGAAACCTTTGGAATTCCAGGTGGGAGACTAAGTTATATTGAAAGTCTCACCATGGAAGGGCTTGATACGCTTCGGAAAGCGTGGAAAGTTGAATCCAAGATACGTAGGGCCTTTCGAGATTCTTGCCAGAATCAGCCCTGTAGCTTACAAACTCAATCTACCACGTCAACTCAGCAACGTACATTCAACTTTCCACGTCTCGAACTTGAAAAAGTGTCTGTCCGATGAGACTCTTGTAATCCCACTCGACGAGATCGAGATCAACGAGAGCCTCAACTTCGTGGAAGAACCGTTAGAGATCATGGACCGAGAGGTCAAACAAACGAAGCAAAGCCGTATCCCGATCGTGAAGGTTCGCTGGAATGCCAAGCGAGGACCTGAATTCACATGGGAACGCGAGGATCATATGAAATTGAAATATCCTCATCTCTTCACTTAGTTCTTTGTAACTAATTATTTGCTTAAACTCTAATTTCGGGACGAAATTCTCTCTAACGGGGGGATGATGTGACAACCTGAAATTTCTACCTTGTAAAGTCAATCAATTCAATCAAAGTCAGACTTGTATCTGCTAACTTTTAGCACTGTTTAGAGTCTGTTTGAGTGTTCTAAACATAGTACATTCAAGAATCAAGTGTTAGGAAGTATCAGTCAGGGTTTTTGAGTAACAATCAAACATTAAACACCATAACATGGTGTTTACGGCCAAACTTTAGGAGTTTGGGCCGTAAACTCCACTTTGGCCGTGAACTCATGCTATAGGCATGAGTTTACCCCATTTTTCCTCATTTCCTTCCTTTCAAGTTCAAGAACTTCCATTCTCTCTCAAGTATCATCAAGTTCTTAATTTCAATCTTCCAAAAATGTAAGTATTTCTTCTCTTGATTTGTTGTTACAACTCTTCATCTAGTAGTTATACATGATTTCATCCATGAAATCCTTTTATTTTGATAGATGTTCAAGTGTTCTTCATTTCACCAAGAACACCAAGAACACACACTAGTGTTCTTGGACCTTAAACACTCTTACAAGCTTCCTATAAGTAAGTACTCCTTCCTTAGCTTAATATATGCTTGGATCACATGTTAAACACTTAGAAATCATCAAGAATCCAAGAAGATCATGAGTTTACGGCCCAAGATCTTCCTTGGCCGTAAACTCTAGTTTGTGGCGCAATTGTGCCACCACTAATTCCTAAGGCTTAGACAAGAGACTAGAACACTTCCTTATGATTGTAAGGCCTTCAAAACACATCATGGTACAATTACCATGAGTTTACGGCCGTAAACTCATGTGGTTATTACCATATGGGCCGTAAACTCATGTGGTATTACCATATGGGCCATAAACTCCAATGTGAGGCCCTGCTACCCTTATATGCAACCCGATGTGGTTTAACACTTCAGTACAAGTGTTTCCTAGTCCCTAAGGTGTTGCATTGTCTAATTAGTTGTTTTAAACACTAATTGTAAACACATATGTGTCATTATATGTTAAATAGGATCCGTGTGTGCTCAAGTCTTCACTTGACACCTAGCATCCTTTACCGATCTTACATTCGCATCACTCACATCAGGTAAGTTCATACCCCTTAATCTATCCTTTTAAATGATTTTAAATGCTTTTATGGGGGGGATACAAGTAGAAAACATGTAGTTATAGAATCAATCACATGTGATTTATAACTGTGTTTCAAACCATGGATTTCATATACTTCAAACTGTGTTTCAAACCATGGATTTCATATACTTCAAACTATGTTTCAAACAATGGATTTCATATACTTCAAACTGTGTTTCAAACAATGGATTTCATATACTTCAAACTACGTTTCAAACAAAGGATTTCAATTACTTTAAACTGTGTTATCAAAACAAACTGCTTTTAAATCGTTTTATAAATTGACATCAAGTCATCTTTATTTATTATTAAACTCTTCAAATGTTTTACAAAACGTTTTTTAAACTTATATATTGTCAAATGCATGCCTATATATGTATAGTTATGTAAGTAATGTTTAAAGGACTTAGGACTGATAACTCGCTTTATTTCCTTTTCCTTGTTTGGATACGGCCTTAGGGTATCGGTTATTTGTCCGAATGTCGTCTAAATATTAATTATATATTATGTATACATATGTGGACATAAAAGTTCTAATCAATCAGTTCAGTACTCATATACATCAATTACTAGTAAACTATAATAGGTATAGTTTAGGAGAATACTATCATATACAAGTACATATACAGAGAATACTATCATATACAAGTACATATACAGAGAATACTATCATATACAAGTACATATACAAAGAATACTATTCAGAGAATACAATACGTAGAATACTATTACTATAGCAAGTATACAATAACAAGATTCAAGGATAACATAATGTGAGATACTACTTCATGACACATCGACCATTTCGTTGTGTCACGTTTTACCAGAATCTCCTGGAGGGAGAGCGTGAGTTTGCGTATAGATCTATACTGAATTGACTATCCTACACCTTTGTTGTTCGCTACAGTGGGACTTGCAAGTCTACGGGTGCCAAATGTCATTTCTTCCGACGTCTTTCATCGTGGTGTTATAGTCAGTTTAGCATGGTAACAACCATATCACATTTTACCTTATTTAACCATTGGTTTTGAGGTAGTTATGACTACAGTGATTAATACAAATAATACTGCAGTACACACTTACAGTTTTCCTATTATATTCAAATTGTGATCTTCTCACATAAAGGGTAATATAAAACTATATTTTGGTAATAGTAGTCAACTTGAGAAAGATACTCTTTTACAAAGAACAAACGTACAAAACAGTCGAGTCTTGGTAGAAGACTACTTTTTAAATACTAGTAGAAAATATAGGGTTTTCTAGGGTTTTCAAACATATACAAACATTTACATTGAACATTTACAAACATATACAGTGAACATATACAAACATTTTCATCAAACTTATACAAACATTAACACTAAATACTTATGAACTCACCAGCTAAAATGCTGATCTACGCTTTCAAAATAACTTGTATTCTCAGGTCATCAGTAGACAGGTACCAATGGCAGGATTTGAGAAGATGGAGCTGTCAAGACTCGTCTTTTATTTTGATTATTCTTTTTGGTGTCTTAATACTATGAAAGAACACACATGTATTAAAACTTTACTATTAATGCAATGGATGATGTTGTTGCTTGTTTACTACTTTGCATTGTAATGATACTGCACATGACGTCCTCCACCCCCGAACGTTTCCGCCGTTCAGGTTTTGGGGTGTGACATACAAGTTTAAGTATAATTCCGAAGCATTGGAAATGTTTCGATATGTGGCAGAACGAATGAGAAGAATCAAATTAGGCAGGAAGATAAAAGTTTATCAAATCTGAAGAGATGGGAGAGTACTTTAGTATCATGTTTATGACTTTCTTAATGATTAAGATACCGTATCACAATTGATCCTCTAAGGACATCTTAGTGCATTCTTATGGCTAAGAAGAGGAGTCATGAATTATTGAAATGGTTAAATCAAGAAGATGAGTCATACTGCGTTCCAAAACAAGTCTTAGAGTCATACTCCAAGATTGTAACGTGAGTGACACATCTTAAAGAAGGTTTATAACACTACTCAAATGTAAGAGTAAATTGTGTTTCTACTCTGGTACATTTGAAATTGGTAAGTTGTGATGTTTTGGACAAAACAGAGACCAGCTAAGGCCAATTGTGTGAAGTGTTTGTCTTGATGATGGATCCGCACTATCTCTTGAATATTTGGCAAGAGAGTCTTATATGTCAAGAGGACAGTGGGAGTCTACAAGATCTTGAAAGAACTTCAAGATCTAATCAAGAATATAAACCTGTAGTTTCCCACTAGCACACGACGTGAGGTTTATAACCTATCGTGTTGACATATTCCTATTTCTGTGCCCATTCAAGTTAAAGTTGGCTTTGCATATGAGTTCGGAGAGTTCTCAATTGGTTGCATAACAACTTGGAAGAAATGGCAGGCCCTTGTGCTGCCAGGTGGCAAGAAGTGAAGACGGCACAAGTTCAATCCATATGAGTCTGGATTTGTCGCCAACCTTGTCTTGTGATTATGGTTTTGACAAATTCATTTGGATAGGAACACATACACCATCAAATCTAAGTGTCATAAGGTTCTCTGCGATTCATGGAAATGGTGGTGAGGAAATGCTTTCACTAAGTAGATTTTAAGTAGATAGCAATTGTGATATTTGCATTCTCAAAGTCGTTAGTGGAGCGTGTGTGGTTAACCGGCACACTAACATGGACTTGTGAGAAATGGAAAATGTCTAAACAATTGAGACTATGATTACGGCATCCCTTTTCATAGTTCTAAAATTGTTTAGACACACATCTGAGCTATCTAAGAAGAGGTGTATGATTTTGACAAAGTTTTATCAAAGCATCTCGTATCGGAAATCTGAACTTTGGTAAGAAAGTCAATAAAGTATTGATTTCTAGAGGTCCAGTTGATTTCTAAGTACATGTCAAAGCTAGTGGGAGCATAAGTTTTATGCTAATAATCATCATGTTAGTGGGAGCATTATTATTATGTTTAGTATTGCAAGTTAGCAATGTTAATTATAGAAAACAAGAGTTTCAATTCGTGAAGTTGCAGGGGTTGAAAAGTTCTTTTGCTATAATTAAGGGAGAGGAATTTATACTTCATTTCAATTCTAAAATCTTAGATTGAGGTTTCAATCGTCTTTAGTCAAGGATATATATATATATATATATATATATATATATATATATATATATATATATATATATATATATATATATATATATATATATATATATATATATATATATATATATATATATGAATTTTGTGTTGGAATGGCTCAACATAAGGAAATTCTATATATATGGATCCATTATTTGCTTTCTAAAAATTCGATTATGATTACGACATCCCTTTTCATAATTTGAATTATGAGAACTTGGCAAATAGAAATAGAAATATTGTAGCAGAAGATTGGTCTAGTATCATGTCTTTATGTACGACATCATGAATCGGGTCCCATATGCTTTGGATATAGGATTGATTGCATGTTCTATAATATTCATCCTTTCTAAATTTTTCCAAATGCGCAGGGCATTAAGAGGGAAAAGTCTAGAATTGGATATGACTAAAATGATTAAGAAATTGTCGAGGACAATCTAAGGTTTACCAAAGATTGGTTGCTCAAGGACATTTGGAAGTATAGTGTTAATTTTGGAAGGACCATATTGACATATTCTGAAAAGAGGCAACTCTTGTTCAGAAGTGATAGTCAATATGAGAATATGAAAATATTCCCAAAGGTGGGAGTTGTTCATTAAATATGTGTAAGAGTAGGAAAGTTACTGCAAGAAGGATGTTCAAAGCAATGTACTTTGAATATGAGACTTTGTGTCCATAGAGTTGATCTCCATTGGAATACTCTATAATGACTGTTGACAAGTATTTGTGACTTTGTGCATAATCATTACGAGAGGATCAATGCATATAAGTTTAAAATCTAACAAATTTCGATAAATGGCAGGAATTTGAACATTCTTGCATTTGCGGTAAGGATTTGGGACTGTGAAATGAGAATCATTGGAGTTATTTTCAACCGATCTATTTCACAAAGTAAAGATCATAGACAAACTTAGTGTGTATACTTGGTGTATGGCATAACTAATGTTTGGAAAAACATAGTGTGCATACTTGGTGTATGGCATGACTAGCATTTAGAAAACATAGTGTACATGCATGGAGCATAGGACAACTATTGTTTTTTAATTCAAGTATAAAGTTGATAGTTTGAAACAGTATACAATGAATAATGTGCAATCAATATGGTGATAAATAAAAGTTGTTTTATTTATACTCATAAGTTCTGAGACCATATTGGATTCGATTATTCTTGTGTTTCACTTTGCATGTTTTGACTTCCAGAATAACTAGGTCGTTCTGTCTGAATAACTAAGTTATTCAAACTATCCACAGTCGGTCATATGTTGGAAGTAGATATGAATCAAGACTGTCATGAAGCTGGATTGTAGATGTCCAAGGTATGGGACATATCAAGAGGTGCTACAACATTCATGAGTGCTCATAAGTTCTGAGTATTGGATTCAACCCACGCTCATTTAAATCACTTCACGGATTTTATCACGAGTGATCATGAGACGATAATATCTTATATTCTTCAAACCTAGAGATATGAGTTGTTACTATGAGTTGGTTATACATTGATTGCACGAAAATGCATTTGGTAACTCGGTGCTAAAAAACGTGCCTTTGTGTATGATTCAACAAGTAGTAGAACAAGCATATGAGTCGAATTTTATCCATTCCTTTTACCCTTAAAGGGATAAAAGCGATATTTGTGGGCCCCTCGATGATTTAGTGACGACACCCCGAAGTGCTTGGCCAAGCCTGGACTGATTTTATTTGTTCAATTAGTCGGTCGTCATAAATCGGAAATCGGGAAACAACAAACGGACAGAGAGAATGATTGTAATCCATGTCTCAGTCCATATGATATCTAGAATGGAGGAATATATGATCCCTTATCTAATGGACGCGTCATTGATTTGTTTAGAGTTCGACGGCAGCGGCTTTCAAGAGCTACGATTGTCAGTCAAGTTTTGAAGTCATACGCAACAATAGTTTTAGACTTATCCAAGTGGGAGACTGTTGGATTAGGGTCTAAGTCCATAACTATTATTGGTATGTACTTGACCCGATTGGCATGGTCCATTTGGGTTGCATGGCATCATGCATATGGATAGACTAAAATGAGAGAAATAACACTTAAGGTTGTTAATATATAGATTATAAGCTCTAATATATTAATAGTATTATTTAATTAGTGTTGATCAAGAATTAATATGGAATTAATTAAGTGATCAAAAGGAGACTAATTAAATATATGGGTTGATTGTGTAAATCATCCATACTTGTATAGTGGGCTAATACTCCATGGTTTATCAAGTTGAGCTAAAACCCATAGGATACTCCATGGATGCTCCATGGTGTTTTTGGACCCATGGATCCAAGAAATGGAAAGCCATGACAATTAGGGTTTACATGGTGTAACCCTAATTGGGACACACTATATAAGCTTCTTATTCTTCCCAAAAGACGGCCACTAGAAACTATGGTGAGGGCTAGCCGATTTCATGAAGTGTTCCATTTCTATCAAGTTGTTCCAAGTGCATTTGATGTTGTGTGAACCATTTGAGGTGTCACACTTGGGGCGCTAGGCTCTTAAGCTCCATGGAATCAAGCTACATCAAAAGGTATGTCTTCTAACTTGTTATATTCCTATGAATCATTGTTTTGGTATGCTAGTTAGGATAATACCTTAGATATTCATATTTGCATGTATAATAGAGAAAACATAGATCCAAGGTATTTAGGGTTGCATGTACACTTAGGAGTGTTAGAATGCTCAAAACCCATCACCTATGTCCCCAAACCGGGTCACAAACTCCTCCCCGAAGCTTCTCAGATTCTCCAAGACTCTCACCGATTCAAGTATAGATCCTGTGCTTTCAGTAGTACGGGCCCAATACTACTTTCCACACCTATCCATACTTTCCTCAACAATCCTCCTGAATCCTCCAAGTCACTTACTCAAACTGGTACACCCAAGTCTCACTGAGCCTCACTACTAACTCGCTGAAACATATCCTAGGCTTTCCTAGGTTCCTGTACTCACCCAGTCCTCAGCTGCTGATAGATTCCCAGTAATGTCAACTAGCTACCTCATGAATATAGCTAGCTCACGTTACTAAGATTCCCACAAAGCACAAAGCAAGCAACATTCAGACAATGGAAAATCTAGCCATCATATTCCAATCAAACCATTCTATCCTCTACTCAGGGATCTGTACATGCAATTCAAAGGCTCATACAATCAGGCATAACCTAAATAGGATATCCTATTACTAACTGATCAGTACTAGCATGCAAGTCTACAAGCACATACAATAGGCATATAAGGCTTCCTTCCTAGATCGTCAGCCCTAATCTAGCATGAAGTTCTCATAATCATATCAGATCATAACATAACATGTATGGGTATCTTGGCAAAAACTTACTTGAGCTCGGCTGATTGCACGCATCACACACCTTGTTCTTTTCAAATTTCCTTTCTCATTTCAGAACCCCCCCTTTTTTTTCATAAACTGATTTTACTTTTGACAATTTTTCATACCAAGTCCTTAGTTTATGTCCAGACAAACCCGAAAGTATGTCTGAATTCCTCAAACCTAGGCTCTGATACCAACTTGTAACATCCCAAAGTTCAAGGCCAAAAATTTCATTTTTAAATAAGTTATTATAAAACCAAAAGTATAAGAAAACCTCCATAATATCATGTCATGTAAAAACCAAAGTAGAAGTAATCAAAATATGTTATCATAAACAGTATCAGAGTGTAATCCCAAAGATCTCATGTGCGGAAAACCGAAGTGTGATGCGCTGCGATCTAGCTGACTCCTTTCAATTGAAAACGAAGTACCTGAAACCAAAACTGAAAACTGTTAGCACGAAGCTTAGTGAGTTCCCCCATCATACCCCATACCATACAATCACATAACATACATACCCATGTCAAGCCATTCTGGGGTGCTGACTACCCATGTCAAGCCATTCTGGGGTGCTGACTACCCGTGTCAGGCCATTCTGGGGTGCCTGCCTACCCTCCGGTCTATCTCACCCGGTCACAGGGACTATTTCACCCCTACTACTATCACATAATAACATATCATAAACATGCTGTCAGACATATCTGGGGTGTCCGACCTACCCTTCGGTCCTAACAACCGATCGGGGGACTATTCCCCTTTTACTACCACTATCACATAGAACATAATATACTGGCACATAGAACACATCAAGTAATAGAAAACTAGACAATTATCAAAAAGACAATCATCTCAACTGTAATCAACTACTAGTGGGTCGGCCTTGGTGCCTTAAACCCACTTCTACTGAAAGGTAACTCAACTCACACTGTTGAAGTCCCGTAGACACAATCCCAGCTGCTGGATGACAGCTTCCCGAACTGTCAATAACAAAACATCACCCAATTAATAATTCGGTTCCACTACATAACCATAAGTACATACTTGGGGTCATTACTACATCACCCCATGCTTGGCTTTATTCAAGCCCAAGGCCCAATCCATAGGCCCAAAAGCCAACTATGAGTCAAAGCCCAACATATGGCCCAAATTTCCAAATTGGGCCCAAACCTTTATAAGGTGTTACCATAAGGCCCAACCATTTAGTCCAGTCCAACATTCAACATTCTAATGGCCCAATATCATATAATCATAAAGGCCCAAACTATGGCCCATCTATGACCCAATTTTCCAAATTTGGCCTAAACCCTCACCTATGGGCCTTACCTTAAAGCCCATTAATTATTCTAGTCCATTTTCTCGATCTTGGATGGCCCATTAATAACCTAATCATCAAGGCCCAACAGAAAGGCCCAACTCAAGGCCCAAGTGGAATTAGGGTTTTTACATAAAATGATGATTAGGGTTAGGTTTTCCTACTTAACCCATTAAGGACTTAATCCATTAAGTCCAATATTGGCTTAGGTTGATTGCAAATGATTATTAATTAACATATTAAGTTTAGTGAATAATTCAAGTGCGGTCTCGATCAAATTCCCAAAATTAGGGTTTCACATAAAATGACAATTAAGGTTAAGTGTTTCTCACTTAACCCATTAAGGACTTAACCCATTATGTCCATCACTATACTAGATAAGTCATATAGTGTGATTGGGCTTAATACACAATTCCATTCCAATGGCCCAAATGTGGGTTCCAATAAGTCCAAACGCATAAATCCAATATTAGGGTTTTCTAAACCCTAATTAGGGTTTCCAACCCCATCTTAGCCCAATAGGCCCAATAGCTAGGTCTTTTGATCAATTAAGGTTAATTAGGCCCATTACGGTTTCACTAGGCCCATTAGGGTTTATTAGGCCCATTAGGCTTCATTGGGCCCATTAGGGTTTTAGTCCCTTTTTCCGAACATCCAAACGAGTCACTATCAAAACAAGGCACATCGTCACTCGACACGGCGGCCGGAGGCGGCAGCCACCACCCTACGGTGGTGGTTAGGGTTTCTTTATCATTATTCCATTTCTAATTACATTTTACAAGGCTAAATCTCTAAAATAACACACACAACTAAGCTAAACACACACACATAACCACCTTGTAGTGGCCAGCGGTGGGGAGTGGTGGCGGTGGCTATTCTTGATTTTCCAGCCATACAAAACTCACATACATACACTTCATACTACACTCCATCGGAAAGTAAATACGCACACACCAACATCTACCCACAGCCACCTACACACGGTGGTCAAAGGTGGTAGAAGAACAAATGGCAGCAGCAACATCTATGGGGCGAAAGACGGTAACAACACACTAGCGGCAGTAGCGGCTTGGGTGAGAACATCAACAACAACAAGAATTACGTTCGTACCACAAACGAGCCATCCCACCGTTCACGCACTGCCATGGCGGATGATGGTGGCGAAAAAGCAGTGACTAGCGGCGGTTCACAACAGTAATAGGAGCCTAACACCTGGCGGCAGCTTTGTCTTCAACGGAATCGGGCAGCGACGACTAGAGGGTCATGAACGGTAGCGGTCGCTGAGGCTCCATGATGGCGGTCGGGGAAAGAGTAGAAGAAGAATAGTGGTGACGGAGTAAGAGAGGGAATGAACCACCGGCTCCCATCGTTCTTCACCCATGCATCCGCGTTCAAGGCTCCGACTCCGGCAGTTCTCTTTCGGTTGCGCACGACGTCCGATGGTGGTGTTTCGATGACTGGCGGCACCGGAGGTGGAAGTAAATGGGTGGTGCGGCGGCTGGAAGACGGAGGCATAAGGGTGGCGGCTGTAAGAGTGTTTAGGGTTAGGGTTGGTACCCGGGATGACGGGTTTAAATACCCCGATCCCCTTAACTAGTTTCCATAATGCCAAAAGTAGTCCCTCCTTTCCCCATTTCTTTCAAAATAAATCCAATATTTACCATATAAACCCTCAGCATTAAATCCTTCACATTTTAGGTACGAAATTTACCAATTACACCCCCTCTTCCATAATTCCTCTCAAATTAAATCCCTAATTTACCAAACAGCCCCTTATCCTCCAAAGTTTCTTCAAATGAAGTCCCATAAATTACCATTTAGTCCCTGCCTTCAATAATACTTACAAATTAAGTCCAGATTTTACACTTTAATCCCCGCCTTCTAAAAATTATGACAGTTAACTCCTCGAGACCAACACCTTGCTATAAAATTATAAATTGTAGGACCACTATTCATTCATTAATTTGTTTATCTATTTATTAAATAAACGGGGTGTTACATACCCAGTATACCCTTTCAGCTTGGTTATATGGCTTTATATAATACGGTGAAAGCATTTTATCTCATACCATTTCAGGCAAACATATCAACACAATCCAAATTTTTGAAATTGTCCCTCATCCACACCAAAACCCCCATCAAATCGTGTTTCATGCCACATGATCACCATAAAATTGCATCTATGAGTCTGAAAAGCATAAAATTGCATCTATAAGTCTTAAAATTATAGACTATTTTTTTCAAACTACAATGCATAAGCAATGAAAACAATACATAAACCAAGACCATGCATCTCTATTACACACATCTATCCCGAACTATTAAAATCTCACTTTAAAAATTCCAAAATTACCCTTTGTGGGCCGTGCTCAGCACGACCCTCCTAACTTCCCTAGTATATATATATATATATATATATATATATATATATATATATATATATATATATATATATATATATATATATCCTCCCTAATAAATCAAAATCTTTTTGCCACATGTCCTGGAACATGTAATCGGGACTTGGATGAATATAGCCTGATCAACTATATTTATCCGAGAGCCAACTACTAACCTACGCCAGGGAATAGCTATAGTGGACAACAAGTCTAAAACTTACCAAACACATAAACTTTAGAATCAAACATAACATTTAGAATACTATAGGAGTATTTTGTAAATGCAATAGTTTAACCTACATGTTCAGATTTACATGCTTTAATTTTTAGACAATTATCATACCCCTATTCTCGCACAGACGCAATTGCAGGATTCCATCTACCAGGGGACCCCTACTACCCGAACCAAGGCAATGGAGGATGGATTGGGGATGATCCGGAAGAGGATCTAGAAGAAATTATGGACGAAGAGGAAGAAGTAGAGGAACCCATGGAGGAAGAGGAAGAAGAAGAGTCTGAGGGGACTGATACAGAACCAGAAGTGTACAATCCCCCACCTGCCGTCCGACCTCCTACAATCGGGAGAGTTTTTCAAGGACCGACTCCCATTTGGGGAAACCTCATTCACCAATGAAGCCGGCAACAAGGAGTGCGCCCTCCGTACGGGATGTGCCGAGACATCTATAATGTTAGAAATGGAGGTTCAGCTGACAGAGCACTCCCAATGCTCGTGGACAAGATAGCTAACCAAATCGATCAGGCGAGGTTTACGAAAACCCGAATCCGGGAAGTCAATGCAACGACACAAGGCAACACTGCCGACATTCGTCGTCTGGACGAACTGCATGACGACACCCGAATCCACACCGGGGCACTCCAGGGCCAAATGGATACAGCCCTTGCCGAGATAAAAGAAATGAAGGAGCTACAAGCCACCATTGAAAGGCGGCTAATGGAAGCCAAACACTCAGAAGCGGAGTCTACTACTAAGCGCAGTACAACTCCCAAATTTTGTTATAGACTAGGACCACGGCTAAATGTTTTACTTTTATTAACTTTCTGTACTATAGACCTGTAGATGAGGTCAAATTTTCCTAAAATTTCGATGTAACCACGATATATATATATATATATATATATATATATATATATATTAAAGTATTCACGTTGCGTGTTAATTCCCTGAATACCACTTAAATTCATAGGTTTATCTGTTTATTATATAGACTACTATTATGAATCGAACACGAGTCCACTTTTAAGTCGAATCTTGACATATGAAGAATTCTAAATAACAAATTGTTTTTTACACTCAACTTTCAAATCATCAAAGACTTATTGTCCTTCATTGTTATTTCTTTGGCATCAAGATGTTGTTGGATTAGTGTCTAAGTCCATAACTATAATTGGTATATAGTTCACCCGACCCGACATGGTCCATTTGGGTTGCATGGCATCGTGCATTTGGATAGACTAAAATGAGAGAAATAACACTTAAGTTTTATTAATATATTATAAGTTCTAATATATTAATAAGATTATTTAATTAGTATTGATCAAGAATTAATCTAGAATTAATTAAGTGATCAAAAGAAGACTAGTTAAATATATGGGTTGATTGTGTAAATCATCCATACTTATATAGTGGGCTAATGCTCCATGGATTATCCAGTTGGGCTAAAACCCATTAGGATGCTCCATGGATGCTCCATGGTGTATTTGAACCCATGGATCCAAGGAGATGGAAAGCCATGACAATTAGGATTTACCCTAATTGTAACAACTATATAAGCATCTTATTCTTGGAAAAATCGGCCACCATGTATGCATGAAGAGGGCAAACCGATTTCATGAAGTGTTCTACTTTCTCTCTAAGTTATTCCAAGTGCATATGATGTTGTGTGAACCATTTGAGGTGTCACATTTGGGGCACTAGGCTCTTGATCTCCATGGAATCAAGCACCAACAAAGAGGTATGTATTTCTACTAGTTTTTATATTACTTGTACTTCATAATATGCTAGTTAGGATAAATACCTTGAAAATTGATATTTGCATGTATAATAGAGAAAAAATAGATCCAAGGTATTTAGGGTTGCATGTACACCATAGGAGTGTTAGAATGCTCAAAACCCAACAGTGGTATCAGAGCCTAGGCTTGTTTTCACTTATACTTGATGCAAACTGCTTAAAATCGAAGTTTTTTTGCTGCTGGGACAGTGGACTCGCCGAGTGTACTGATGGACTCGACGAGTCCAAGACAAAATGCATCCAACTCGCCGAGTTGGTTCATGCGCTCGACGAGTTGGACCCACAAACAGCATATCTTCGAGTTTTGGTGCTGGAATTGGTCTAGAATCATTACCTTTGATTGTGTTGGTCTTATAAAACCTGTTTTTTAATGTGGTAATGATTATGTTAAACCAATTTCAATGCTATAATCAAAGTTTCAAGTTTTATATGTGTTTATGTAATTCTTGAAAAATGTTGATTATGAATGTTCATGCTTATGAGTTTTGGTAGATCATAGGAATTATGTGCAAATTGTTTGTTAGTATAATTCTTGATCTCAATGAAATTGTATGGACTCCATAACTTGTCCTCAAGTTATGGATTACCAAAAGTTTTTTTATGTTTCCTTGATTTAAGAGTTAGTTTAGATTAATGAAAAAAATTGTGTTTTAGTTGTTTTTTATCCAAATTAATCTAGAGTTAGTTCATAAAATATGTTTTTGTAACTTGTCTTCAAGTTATATGAAAAGTCATATTTATGAATCTTAAAACTCATAAAAGTGTCATAGGTTACATAAAAGTGAAGAGTCTTTTTCATTAAATAGTATTATGACTCCATAACTTGTCCTCAAGTTATGGATGTTAAAGAGTCACTTTTTTAAAAGATGTCATTAAAAGATAAGGAGTTACATAAAAATGAAGAGTCTTCATTTTAATGTACATTAAACTCATAAGTTAAGAAATGAAAAGTCTTGAAAATGGTTTCAAAACTTGCCCTCAAGTTTTGGAATTTGTAAAGTTACTCTTCATGTATACTTTAATTCCAAAATTGAACCCTTAGAATTTTAAAAGCTAAAATTCAAACTTTATGGACTTCATTAAATTAATTAAAGTGTTTAATTAAAAGAGTTCATAATTCCATACAGACATGGTTTAAGTTTAATTAAATTAAGAGTATAGTTTAATTAATAGATTAAACCACCAAGTATTTTAAATGTTTAAAATACACCCTTATACTATTATTATAATTTTAATTATATAGATATGTATAAGATAAAGTCAATCTTACCATTAGTAGGCCTCATTCACGAAGTCGGTCTATAAGGGGGGTATAAGGTTACTGCCTATAAAATGGCAGTTTAATGGGTGTCCATTCTCACCCACCGCTTCCTTGACTGGTGGAGGGTCGTTAGCCGAACGGGTAGGAAAGGACTATAATTCTCCCTTCATTAAAAGTATAATGATAAATACTAAGTAACTAAACACTTATAAATTCCCAATCTTAGTTACTTAGGAAAATGTGAAATAGGTGCTAACCCATGAAATTACACTTTGTACCTTACCAAGTCAATTAGTGGAGCGTGTGTGGTTAACCGACACGCTAATAAGGACTAGTAAGAGTGGCAAAGGGTAACTTGACCTTATTATAGATCGGTGGAGCTGTGTGGCTAACCAGCACATCGATTAGGTGATAAAGTTAAGGGTACCAAGTCAATTTGCATGGTTATTCACACCTTGTTTGTGATCCTCGGCATCCCAGTCACAAACTTGAGAGGGCACAATCGAGATTCAAACATGCCATTGAAAGTTCAATGTATCTCAAAAGATCTAGGAGTTTCAAATCCAATTAAAACTTAATTATATTTCGTTTTCATGGTGGAAATTGGTAAATCGTCATTTACCTACCTTCAACTATTTTATAATTTGGATTACGGCATCCCTCTTCCAATTATAAATAGGCTGTTGGATCCTAGCCTTAATATTTCATATTGGGTGTTATATTAAGGACTTTAAATCAACTAACTTGAATTTCTCCCTTATAGATGTCTAGTTTAGACAACTATGGTCTTCCCAAATCTTTAGGAACAAGTTATCCTAATGAAGATGATATCCCAAATGGCAATCAAGGTGAAAGATCAATCCCTTTGATGTGCATTAGTAGGACTGGAAATCATACTTCATTTCCTCCACCTCCTCCAATAAATCTCCCTATCCCATAAGTTTCAAGACTTGATAAGTTCTAAGTCACTCAATCCCTATTGGCAAACAAAGTCTATATGTGCTTAGGTCTTGGAGATTAAGTCACATATTAACAAGCCGGGAGAGTCGGGTGTCGAAGTCTCGAGGTAGCTGGTTGTTGACTTCGTTCTTCAGTCACTCCCTGATGACAGATCACGACATGACCCTTTAATGATCTTATCTATTTGCTTGGTGCTGCTGAATCAGCAATGATTTGGAACACTGGTAAAGCAGATTTGATTAGAAGATCGACTTCCCAAAACTTCATGGACATTGACAATGGTGACATTGGAAATCCAGAAAAACTTTCTCTTCCCAATAGAAAGGGATCGGCCATAGTCAACTCGGTTGACCAAATGGTAAAGAGAAAGGCTAAGTCTGAGATAGTCCCATGTACCATTCCCAAAGAGTCCATATGTGCCTATTGCCAAAGGAAAGGGGCATTGGTTGCGAAGCTGCCGAATTTACCTGAAACCTCATAAGGATAGTAAAGTCAAAAGTTTGAATCTACTTCAGGTAAAGTCCGTTATCTAACTCTATTAAGTCTCTTCTGGAGATTCTTAATACATGATGTAATGTAATTACAGAGTTATGAGATATTGCATAGGAATAGATAACAACAAAGTTTTCATATGAATTTCCATTGTAAGGATAAGTTTTTCCGCAAGTTTTTAGAATAAAAGAAAATTTTTGATTTTATTTATTTTAAGTATCCTTACAAAGGCATTTGTGAAAAATTGTCGTTTATATGTTTCCATTGATAAGCAATATTGGAAAATGAATTTGATTCTTTCGTTTGTGGTAGTGTCATAATTTATCAAATAAGGAAAGATTCTCATCACCCAAGTTTCAGTTGGATAGAAACTTGGAATCATGCAAGTAGCATTGTGTGATGAATGAGATTTTTCATCTTTGGTAAATTAAGACTAATTCGTTGTTCACATTCGCATGTGAGTCAAGCGAAGGACTAAAGGATCGGGTACATTAGGTTGTACACTAGTCAGGTCCACCACAAAGGTTGATAAGATTATTTGTTATGATTTACTAAAGTTTAGTAAATATGATTATGCTTACAAGTTTAAGTGTAATGCTGAAACATTGGAAAAGTTTCAATATATGGCAAAATGAATAAGAAGAATCAAATAAGGCAGAAGGATAAAAGTTTCTCCAATCTGAAGAGATGGAGAGTACTTGTGTATCTTGTTTTATGATTATCTTAGTGATTATGGAACCATATCCCAATTGATCCTCTAAGGACACCTTAGTGCATTTGTTGGCTAAGGAGAGGAATCGTGAATTGTGGAAATGGTTAAATCAAAAGATAAATCATACTTCATTCCAAAAATAAAATCCCAGAGTCATACTCCAAGATTGAGCCTTGAGTGACATAATATTAAGAAAGGTGTAAAACACTTATCAAATGTAGAGTAAAATGCTTTCTTACTCTTGTACATTTGAAATTGGTAAGTTGTGATGTTTTGGATAAAACAAAGACCAACTAAGGCCAATTGTGTGAAGTGTTTGTAAAAGAATCTGCACTATCTCTTGAATATTGGGCAAGAGAGTCTTATATGTTAAGAGGACAGTGGGAGTCTTGAGACAGTTTCAAGAACTAATCAAGAGGTTTGTTAATCACTAGCCCACGACTTGAGGGTTGTAACCTATCGTGTCGACATATTCTTATTTCAGTGTCTATTCCAGTTAAAAGTTGACTATGCTCGTGAGTTCTATGAGTTCTCAATTGTTTGCATAACAACCTGGAAGCAATGGTAGGCCCTTGTGCTGCCGGGTGGCAAGAAATTAAGATTGAACAAGTTCAGTCCATATGTGTTTGGATTTGCCACTAACCTTGTCTTGTGATTATGGTTATGACAAATTCACATGGATAGGAACACTTACACCATTAAAATCTAAGTGTCATAAGGTTTCTCTCCGATTCATGAAAATGATGGTGAGGAAACGCTTTCACTAAGTAGATTTTAAGTAGATAGCAATTGTGAGAATGACAAAAGGTCTAAACATTATGATTACGGCATCCCTCTTCATAATTTTTTAGACACACAAGTGAGTTATCTAAGTAAAGGTGTATGATTTTGATAAAGTCTTATCAAAGCATCTCGTATCAGAAATCTGAACTTTGGTAATAAAGTCAATAAAGTATTGTTTTTCCTAGAAGTCCAGCTGATTTATGAATACATGTCAAAGCTAGTGGGAGCATAAGTGTTATGCTAGTAAGATAATAATCATTATGCTAGTGGGAGCATGATGATTATGTTGCAACTTAGCAATGTTAATTATAGAAAACAAAAGTTTCAATTCGCTTTGAAAAGTTGTTTCTCCATAATTAAGGGAGAGGATTTTATACTTCATTCTAATTCTAAAAGCTTAGATTGAGATTTTAATCAACTTTAGTCAAGAATACATATGAATGTTATGCTGGAATGGTTCAACATAAGGAAATTCTATATATGTTGCGTTCTCAAAATTCGTTTATGATTACGGCATCCCTCTTCATAGTTCGAATTGTGAGAACATGGCAAATAAAAATTTTAAAATGTCCCATATGCTTAGGATATAGTATCGATTGCATGTGCTATAATATTCATTCATTCTAAATTTTCCTAATGCTTAGGGCATTAAGAAGGGAAAAGGGATTAGAACTGGATATGACTAAAATGATTAAGCAATTGTCGAGGACAATTTGAGGTTTACCAAAGATTGGTTACTCATGGACAATTGGAAGTATAGAGTAAGGACCATATTGACATATTTTGAAAAGAGACAACTCTTGTTCAAAAGTGATGGTCAAAATGGGAATGTGGAATTGTTTCCATAGGCAGAAGTTGTTCTTTGAATCTGTGTAAGATTAGAGAACTTAATGCAAGAAGGATGTTCAAAGGAATGTACTTTGAATTTGAGACTTCGTTTCCATGGAATTGATCTCCATTGGAATACCTTGTAATGTCTGTTGCCAAGTCTTTGTGACTTGTGTGCATATTCATTACAAGAGGATCATTGCATATAAGTTTAGAATCTAACAAGATTACGGTAAATGACAAAAATTTGGTGTTCTTACATTTATTGTAAAGGATTTGGGATTGTGAAATGAGCATCATTGAAATATTGTCAATCGATCTGTTTCACAAAGAGAAGACCACATGTAAACATAGTGTGCATGCTTGGAGCATGGCATGACTATTGTTTCAATTCAAGTATTAAGTTGATTAATCGAAACATGAATAATGAGTAATCAATATGGTGCTTAGATAAAAGGGTTTTTTATTTACACTCAAAGTGTTGGGGCCATACATGATTAGTATTATTTTTGTGTTTCACTTTGCATGTTTTGACTTCCAGAATAACTAGGTCATTCTTCCCGAATGACTAAGTTATTCAAACCATCCACAGTCGGTCATATGTTGGAAGTAGATGTGAATCAAGACTGTCATGAATTTGGCTTGTATGATTTGTCTAATGTGCATTAGACATAGCAATAGTTGCTACAACATTCATGAGTGCTCATAAGTTCTGAGTATTGGATTCAACCCACGCTCATTTGGATTCACTTCATGGATTTTATCACGAGTGAATCATGAGACGATAATATCTTATTTTCTTCAAACCTAGAGATATGAGTTGTTGACTATGAGTTGGTTATACATTGATTGCACGAAAACGCATTGGTAACTCGATGTTATAAAACGTGCCTTTGTGTATGATTCAACAAGTAGTCAGTACAAGCATATGAGTCGAAGTTTATCCATTCGTTTTACCCTCAAAGGGATAAAAGCGATATCTGTGGGCCCCTCGATGATTTAGTAATGACAAAATCTAAGTGCTCGGCCGGGCCTGGACTGATTTGATTTGTTCAATTAGTCAGTCGTCATAAATCAGAAATCGGGAAACAACAAATGGACAGAGAGAATGATTATAATCCATGTCTCAGTCCATATGATATCTAGAGTGGAGGAATATATGATCACTTATCTAATGGACGCCTCATTGATTTGTTCAGAGTTCGGCAGTAGCTTTTAAGAGCTACGATTGCTGGTCAGGTTGTGAAGGCGTACTTGCAATAATAGTTATTAGACTTATCTAAGTGGGAGAATGTTGGATTAGTGTCTAAGTCCATAACTATAATTGGTATATACTTCACCCGACCCGGCATGGTCCATTTGGGTTGCATGGCATCGTGCATTTGGATAGACCAAAATGAGAGAAATAACACTTAAGGTTTATTAATATATTATAAGTTCTAATATATTAATAAGATTATTTAATTAGTATTGATCAAGAATTAATCTAGAATTAATTAAGTGATCAAAAGAAGACTAATTAAATATATGGGTTGATTGTGTAAATCATCCATACTTATATAGTGGGCTAATGCTCCATGGATTATCAAGTTGGGCTAAAACCCATTAGGATGCTCCATGGTGTATTTGAACCCATGGATCCAAGGAAATGGAAAGCCATGACAATTAGGGTTTACCCTAATTGTAACAACTATATAAGCATCTTATTCTTGGAAAAATCGGCCACCATGTATGCATGAAGAGGGCAAACCGATTTCATGAAGTGTTCTACTTTCTCTCTAAGTTATTCCAAATGCATATGATGTTGTGTGAACCATTTGAGGTGTTATATTTGGGTCACTAGGCTCTTGATCTCCATGGAATCAAGCACCGACAAAGAGGTATGTATTTCTACTAGTTTTTATATTAATTGTACTTCATAATATGCTAGTTAGGATAGATACCTTGAAAATTGATATTTGCATGTATAATAGAGAAAACATAGATCCAAGGTATTTAGGGTTGCATGTACACCATAGGAGTGTTAGAATGCTCAAAACCCAACAGATGCCTCCTTGCAGATCTGCTCGCCGCGTCAACAACGCAACACCGACGCCACCGCCACCACCTCCATAATATGATCCCGTCATGGTACAGGCTGCTATCACTGCAGCAGTAGCAGCTGCTCCTACGCAAATAAATGCTAACGGCACTGGCGGAACTAGAAGCAGTACCAACCACTTGAATCATGGCACTGGCCATGGTCATGCCGGGGAATGCACATACAAAGATTTTCAAATGCGAAGCCAAAGACTTGCAACGGGATAGGAGGAGTCATTACACTTATGCAATGGTTCGAGAAGACTGAAACGGTCTTTGAGATCTGTGCATGCCCGGAAACAAGCAAAGTCAAGTTTGCTGCTTGCACTTTTTCTGATCGAGCCCTCACCTGGTGGAAGGGCCATGTGAAAGCCCTATCTCTCCCTGTTGCTAATGCCATGAGCTGGGAAGATCTCAAAATCTTGATGCTGGAAGAATACTGCCCGAGGGGCGAAATCCAAAAGTTAGAGAAGGAATTATGGAACCTAAGGATGACTGGATCGGACCTAGCCACTTACACGACCAGGTTCAGTGATTTTTCAGCCTTGTGCCCAGGTATGGTAAACCCGGAACCGAAGAAGGTGGAGAGGTATATTTGGGGACTGTCACCCCAGATCCAAGGGTATGTCATGGCTTCTAATCCAATCACGTTTGACAGCGCGAAGCGCTTGGCTCAACAATTGATTGATCATGGTATTAAACAGGGTACTATTACCGCAGTTTCAAAGCCACCGAAGGAGATAGAGGACCGAAGGAATCCCTGGAACAAGAGAAACGGGCAAACCATGAAAGAGAACCCCAAGAGGCAACAATTAGTGACAACTCACGCTGTTACTGTCCCTACCACCCCCACACCAACAAAATCGTACATCGGCAACCTGCCGAAGTGCAATAGATGCAACTTTCATCATCACGGACCCTGCCATGAAATGCATTGCACTAGGTGCAACAGAAAAGGACATATTGTCCATTTCTGCAAGGAACCAATCCAACCGGCCGCTCCAGCCACAAATTTCAGAGTAGGCCATACTTGTTACGAGTGCGGATCAGCGGGGCACTTCCGAAGGGACTGCCCAAAAGCAAACAACAGGAATGCTGGTGGAGGGGGCCGAGTATTCGCAATGGGCCAAGAAGAAGCCATTGCAGACCTCACAGTTGTTACGGGTACGTTTTTACTCGATAACTCTTATGCATACATTCTATTTGATAGTGGAGCGGAGAGGAGTTTCGTGAGTCACAAGTTTAAAAATCTACTCAAACAAACACCCCAACCACTAAATGAAACATTCATAGTAGAAATGGCTAATGGAAAAACAGAAGGCGCTTAAGAAATATACGTAAACTGTACTCTCGTACTAAACAACAATTCCTTTCCAATCAACCTCATGCCTGTATCAATAAAAAGTTTTAAAGTTATCATAGGCATGGATTGGTTGAGTTCTCATCGTGCGGACATTTTATGTTACGTAATGGCCGTTCGCCTTAATCTGCCAGATGGCGAAACCCTTGTTATTTATGGCGATAAGCCTAGTACAAATCTTCGTATCATCTCGTGCGTCAAAGCTCAAAAATACTTACGCAAGGAATGTCATGCATTCTTGGCACACGTAGTAGACATAAAGCGAGGAGTAGAAGACATCAAGAGCGTGCGTGACGTCTGTGATTTTCCTGGCTTTTTTCCCGAAGATCTTCCAGGAGTACCACCTACAAGACAAGTTGAATTAAGAATTAACTTAGTCCCTGGAGCCACCCCCGTAACCAAGGCACCGTATCGTTTAGCCCCAACAGAGATGCAAGAATTATCCAGTCAACTGGACGAACTGCTCAACAAAGGATTCATCAGATCAAGCTTCTCACCTTGGGGAGCACCAGTTCTGTTCGTGAAGAAGAAGGACGGATCGTTCAGAATGTGCATCGACTACCGGGAGCTAAACAAACTCACCATTAAGAACCAGTATCCCCTTCCTCGAATAGACGATCTGTTCGATCAACTCCAAGGGGAAATTACTTTTCAAAGATCGACCTGAGATCAGGATATCACAAGCTACGAGTCCTGGAGAGTGATATTCCTAAGACAGCTTTCCGAACAAGATACGGTTACTACGAATTTGTAGTGATGCCTTTCGGACTAACCAATGCACCCGCCGTGCTCATGGACTTAATAAACCAGGTATATCGTTCCTTCATGGACAAATTTGTGATTGTGTTCATAGATGACATACTCATTTATTCAAAGAGTAAAGATGAACACAGTCAGCGCCTTAGAAAAGTCTTGGAGACACTACGAGCAGAAAAACTATATGCTAAGATCTCGAAGTGCGAGTTTTGGATTAGGAAAGTAGACTTCCTAGGTCACGTGGTCAGCGAAGAGGGAATCCACGTGGACCCTTTCAAAATTAAAGCAATAGAAAACTGGTCAGCACCTAAGACGCCTACGAAAATTCGCCAATTTCTAGGCCTCGCTGGCTACCCCGAAGATTCATCCAAAACTTCTCGAAGATAGCAAAGCCACTTACCACCTTGATACAGAAGGGTGTGGCCTTTGTTTGGGAAGAGAAACAGGAGAAAACATTCAAAACGCTAAAACAAGCCCTGTGCAGCACACCCATTTTGTCTCTCCCAGAGGGGACCGAAGACTTCATAGTATACAGCGATGCATCCAATCAAGGACTGGGTTGCGTACTGATGCAATGAGGAAAGGTTATTGCTTACGCCTCACGACAACTAAAAACACACGAGGTCAACTACACCACTCATGACCTAGAGCTTGGAGCAGTTGTGTTCGCTTTGAAGATTTGGAGGCACTACCTATACGGTACAAAGTGCACCATCTTCACAGACCACAAGAGCCTTCAACACATATTCGACCAGAAAGAGCTAAATAGTGGCGAATTCCCTAAGTCGAAAGGAGTACTCTAGTCGAAGAGTGAAAGCGCTAACCATGAGAATCCATTCACAACTGTCTACGCAAATCAAGGAAGCCCAACTAGAAGCCTTGAAACCTGAAAACGTGATAGGTGAAGCACTTAGAGGAATGGACAAAAATTTAGACATGAAAAGTGACGGAGTTCGTTATCTCATGAACCGAATATGGGCACCGAAGTTTGGTGGATTAAGAGAGGTGGTCATGAATGAAGCACACAAGACTCGATACTTCATATATCCAGGTTCGGATAAGATGTATCTGGATCTCAAACAACTCTATTCGTGGCCAAACATGAAAGCGGAGATTGCTACCTACGTGGGCAAGTGCTTAACTTGTGCCAAGATCAAGGTAGAACATCAAAAGCCCTCAGGTCTACTCCAGCAGCCCGAAATACCTGAGTGGAAGTGGGAGCAGATTACCATGGATTTCATATCCAAACTACCCAAGACGCAAGGTGGTCGCGATACCATTTGGGTGATCGTCGACAGGTTAACCAAGTCTGCCTACTTCTTGCCAATCAAGGAGACCGATAAGATGGAGAAACCAAGAAGAACTTACATCCGGGAAATCGTGTGATTGCCTGGAGTGCCGATATCTATTATCTCAGATAGAGATAGTAGATTTACATCACAATTCTGTCAATCACTACAGAAAGCCTTGGGGACTAGGCTAGATATGAGTACAGCCTATCACCCACAAACTGATGGACAGAGCGAGAGAATTATCCAAACCCTAGAATACATGTTACGGGCTTGTGTTATAGACTTTGGTAAAGCGTGGGATATCCACCTACCATTAGTTGAATTCTCGTATAACAACAGTTATCACACTAGCATCAAGACTGCTCCATTTGAAGCCCTCTATGGCCGCAAGTGCATATCACCTCTGTGCTGGGCGGAAGTGGGTGACATGCAGTTGGCGAGAGGTCTAGTCCCTGATAGCACTCTCACTGGCCCAGAAATCATTAGAGAAATGACTGTGAAGATCTTTCAAATCCATGAACGACTGAAGGCCTCAAGAGATAGACAAAAGAGCTATGCCGACAAGAGACGAAAACCCTTGGAATTTCAGGTTGGTGACCGCGTTCTACTAAAAGTCTCACCCTGGAAGGGCATGATACGCTTTGGAAAGCATGGAAAACTAAATCCAAGGTACATTGGACCCTTGGAAATTTCTGCCAGAATTGGTCGAGTAGCGTATAGACTCCAACTACCACTCGAACTTAACAATGTACATCCTGTGTTTCACGTATCAAATCTGAAGAAGTGTCTACCTGATGAAACTCTTGTAATTCCACTCGAAGAGATCGAATTGAACGAAAATCATAACTTTGTGGAAGAACCCGTCGAAATCATGGATAGGGAACTCAACCGAACAAAGCAAAGTCGCATACCAATAGTGAAGGTTCGCTGGAATGCTAAACGGGGACCTAAATTCACTTGGGAGCGAGAAGATCAGTTGCAACAAAAGTTCCCGCATCTCTTCCCTCGTCCATAAACTCTTACCTTGTAAATAATTTCAGGACGAAATTCCCTTTAACGGGGGGATGATGTAACAACCCGATATTTCAAGTCAATGTAATGACTTAAAGTAAAATATTGCAACCTATTTTTAAGTTAATAAAATAGCGTCAAAAATGAAATGTTTAAAAATCTCAATTTGGATGTACCAAGTGGTAGATATCGTAACAAGGTTTTCAAAAATATAAAGAACACTAAAATACGAGTTGTAACGAAGAAGCTATGACCAATAGAATATCCGCAACAAAATCTATAAAAAACCCTGTTAAGCATATAACGCGAAATTTCAATAAAATACTTTTTAGCCTTAGATATCTAAATGAAATTCGTAGATATCATTAAACCATAAAAATATATAAAAAGAACGTCCAAATCTGACTTTGTATGAGGAAGTTATGATTTTCCTAAGTTTCAGATATAGTAGTAGACAACTAAAAACTCGAAATGGAGATCGACCGACTTTTAGCCAACGCAATCTAAATGAGAATCGAAGATCTCGACAATAGTAGTACAACGGTAAAAAGACAGTCGAAAACGGACGTCGGATGAAGAAGTTATGGATTTTTAACAGACTTTTCCAGTCCCGGCCTGTTAAAAATATAATATTAAAATAAAGTCAAAACTAGCCGACGGAATATAAACGAAAGTTGTAGAGCATAATCTCACATACGCATAGATACAAAGAACGTCGAAATCGGAACTCGTATGAGAGAGATATGAATTTCTGAAGTTCGGGACACGAAACCCCACATTGTCAGGAAACTCACGACGTGAGCCTGAAGCTCACGACATGAGCTGGTGACTGATGTCTGCCAGGGTCGGGCTATCAAACGTCGAGTCTACGGAAGAGATAAGACCAAGGTCACGACGTGAACATGTGGTTCACGACGTGAATACCCAAAATGCACACTATAAATGATAATGTACATGACATCCTCCGCCCCCGAATGTTTCCGTTGTTCAGGTTTGGGGGTGTGACATCACGTCTTTCTCCAAGTCTATTACTATAGGGATTTCTGTGTATGTTGTAATTCATGTGGTTTTATGATCATCGTGGATAAAATATTGGATATGGAAGTTTGGATTTTGATTGTGCTCTGTTGATCAATGGACTGATTAATGATCTTTATGTATCATTTGAATTTTGTTATTCAGCTCAGGTACCGTGTGACAGGGGCTAATTTAGAAATCAATCCATCAGTTGGTCAACGAATTGGGTACTACATCTAGTATAACTTTTTAATGAGGTTTGTGATAAGCCCTAACTTTATTGGTTAATAGCATAGGGGTATTTATGTCATTTATCTATTTATTTTCCTATTAGTGAGTCTACAGCTAAGTATGGCTATTATTGGTTGTTTTGTTAGTGGGAACAGCTCGTGATTATGTTGGCTGTTATTCCCTTTTGTCTTGTCTCTTGTGGTAGTATATATAGTCTTTTTGTTTTAGTGAGTTAGTAGCTAAGAATTGATTTGTAATGAACTTTGTTCTTCTTGGAGAGGCCATTCCTCTCAAATTAATGGAAGTCAGTCTTTGATTTTATTCTAGTTTGATTATTAGTTCAAGAGTGTATCAGGGCCTATCAACTGGTATCAGAGCATTCAGTACTGTAGAAGGAACAGAAACTAGAAACAGAGTTTGCAAGGTGATGGGAGAAATCCTTCAAAGTCATGTTGAGATTTTTACGATGATGAACCAACTCTTGGAGAAAGTTGAACTTGCCACTGGAAGTAGAAAAGATGAAGTTGGAATATCTGAAGAAGAAGAGGTTCGATACTCGTCAATGGAGATGCATCATCAGAACAAGATAAAGAGATATAAAGAGAGGGAGGCTGAGATAGCTAAATGGAGAGAGTAATACTGCTCAGAGGAAGGAATGGAGGCTGAAAAGGCTAAGTGGAGGAAGATTTATTACTCTACTTTGAAAGAGAAAATGAAAGAGGTCCACGAGGAGGAAGAATATGTATCATCAAAACTTTCTGAGTCAGAATCGGAATCCGAGTCAACACCGCAGCTTCCACCACCACCACAACTGCTACCACCGCCGTCTCAAAGTCACCCATGCCCTCCCCCGCCGATGATGGTGTTGCCGTTGTATCCACCAACTTCACCGCCGTTGTATCCGCTATCTCTAGGGTTCAAGAAGAGAAACGAGGCTACAAGTCTGATCATGGCAAGCCCAAATCAGAGTGGTAGGAAGTCGGAGATGCCCATGTTCGACGGTAACACCGAGAGTTGGATAATGGAGGCTGAAGTGTATTTTTTGTTTCACAAATCGCTTGAAGATGACAAGTTGGAAGAAGCAGTTGGGTCTCTTGAAGGTGAAGCGCTATGTTGGTATGAATGTGAGCATCGAAGGCAGCGTATACCAGGCTGGGAAGAGCTGAAGGGCTTGATTCATCGACCATGCGTGCCGTCAATGGTGGGAACATTATACAAGAAGTTGTCGGCATTTGTTCGTATCAGAATGTTGAAGGAGCAGACGACATCGTTAAAAGATTTAACAGCAAGGTTTTATCTAGGTCAACTCAGAATTGGGTTAAATTTTTTTACTTGTGCCACAATTAGAGAGTTGGGCCTATCTAAAATAGATCAGACCATGGACTCATTTAGTCCGATGGGTAACCCTTCTAAAACAGGTCAAAAAGTTATGGAGTCAGCTACGACTCTGAAGGTCAAATAAAAATCAAGAACACATGCAATTGAATCATTAACATGCCATTCACGACCTCCGTGTCTAGCTTGGCAACTATCGTTTTGGCCTCGGTAGCATCGATTTCTTCCAAGCATGATCTACAAACCCTAGAGTTTAATGAAGAGAATTTATATTTCAAAACTTCAACCCAACCTCGACACCCATCTTTCTACCAGTCCAACGTGGGGGCTGAACCAGGACAATGGGAGAGTACTAGAAAAATCATTGGAATGGAAAATATTTCAAAAGTTGATAAGAAGAGTGCTTTAGATCAGAAGTTCTTGATGCTTCTTGACAATTGCAAACATGCCCTGATCTTTACAGTAAATGATGTCGCTTCAAATCAGCTTCAAAATGTTAGTCGTGGTTTTTAAATAAAATCGATCATCCCTACAGGGGATTCGGAGAAAAACAGTAAGGAAGCTGGCATGTACAAGATTGAAACCCTTCTTCAGGTTAGGCTAGTGGGTCTGATGGATGTGGGTGTTCCAATTGATAAAACTGATCTTGAGGCCTCAGATACTTCTTTCTTCCAGGGTTTTCACATTCCTACTAAAATTAACAAAGATACCGTTGAAATCATAAACCCTATTAAGTTCACTAAGAATGCGGAAATTGGTTTGGTCCTGGAGAAGTATAAGGATAGCATGATCATTTTGTTTATGGATATGCAATTAAAAGTTGATGGGGTTGGTCTTTTGAGGAAGGAAGTGGAGATGCAGGAAGAAGCTCTGAACAATTCTTCTAAAACTAACTATAAGCTTGAGTGGGCAACACGCAAGCATCAACATGAACTGGAGAGAACCATTGCAAATTTGAGGTTGGTAAAATAAGAGAACGAGAGAGGTACAGTCAGATTCAAAGTCCAACTACAAAACTCTCAGGATGTAAACAAGTGAGAGTGGGCAAATACTTAATGTATCTATTTCTAGCTCAGGAATTTCGAAACATGGGATTGTGCTTATCTCTCCGCTTCTAGACCATGGTAATTATGTAATTAAAGAACTCGCTCTATGGATTTTGTATCTGCACCAGATGAATCCAGAGACCGAGGGGCTGGTCAAGATGGTGGCACCATGGAAGCGTGATAGTGATGCTTGGAAACTTGTACTCATATAATTATTCCTTACTCTTATTTTGAATGAATCTAGAGGAAAGGCGAGTCTCAAGGTTGATGGTGATGTTTAAACTGGGTTTGCTGTCTTTAGGGTTGCTGTAATGGAGACTAAGGAGTATGGACTGGGCTCTATTGAAATCGGATGTGTCATGGCTTACAATCGCCATACAAATAACTGCTATGCTAGCATGGCCAGTCATCAAGGAGGAAGCGTTCGTTTTCCTAGTATGCCCAGTCATGTGGTGAACTACATTTCACATGATGATGAGATGGTGAGTAGTACATGGGATCAATTGGGATACACAAAGAAGCGTTCAATGAGTATGAGGTTTCACACTTGGTTCCATGAAAAGTAAAGGAAGAAAGATCATGTGGTTCTATCTATGTTCGATGCCATCAATGAGTACACCGTGGGGCACTTGAAGGAATGTGAAGGGAAGAAGCTTTTTACAGCCACCAAAGAGGGGTTAAAGTTTCAAGAGATTGAAGAAGAACATCCCATACAAGAGTATCCTAAGAAGAAGTTTGAGGAAATTTTGGTCTATTCTTTTAAGCCATTAATGTCACACATGCAGTATGAGTTGCTTCGGGTTTACTCTTCATTATGGCCATTACACTTGAAAATGAATACATGGGTGACCTAGTATTTTCTTCACATTGAGGAGAATGTGAAAGTTTGGGCCGCCGCTATTGATAAGCCCCAACTTTACTGCTTTATAGCATAGGGGTATTTCTATCTTTTATCTATTTATTTTCCTATTAGCGAGTCTACAACTAATTATGGCTGTTATTGACTGTTTTGTTAGTGGGACACAACACCTGATTATGTTCGTTGTTATTCCCTTTCGTCTTGTCTCTTGCGGTAGTATATATAGTCCTTTTATTTTAGAGAGTCAGTAACTAAGAATTGATTTTTAAAGAACTCTTTTCTTCTTGGAGAGACCATTCCTATCGAATGAATGGAAGTCTATCTTTAATTTTATTCTAGTTTGATTATCTGTTCAAGAATGTATCAGGGCCTATCCGTTTTCCTTTAACTATTTCAATTTTCCTTTGTTATAAGTTTTGATGCATTAAAAGATGAAATAAATACAAGAAAAGGAAGATGGCCGTTTTAAGAAGTTAACTTTTGTTTCTTCATTTATTTATCTCTTTACTAACTTATTCTGGGGTTTTTGGTTCCTTTTATTAGTTTTTCTATTAAAACAAGCTAACATTGGACCCATCAAAGAAGCAACTATATTGTTTTTGCTCTGTTTCTTAATTCTTTTCCTTCACTGAAATACAGGTATTTTGTTATCTTTCCCATTTTTATTATTTTAGGGTAAATTATGCATATCACTTGTGGTGGTATAAAAAATTTATTGGTTTTCATTGATAATCATTTTGAATATGCAACCATCAATGACCTTTGTGCGTATGTGCGGTTGGTTTTTGAGTTATGTATCCATTCTCCCATTTCATACATTAGTTATTAATCTTTAAAAATACTCATCACCTAACATCGATTTCTATTTGACTGTGTTATTAGCAAATAGAAGAAGTAGCTGTAATAATTCAAGTTGTCATCTAGGTATTATTTTAATTCCTTTAACTTATAATTGCATTTGGGGGAAATATTCTCATTTTACATGTTGTTACTATTGGATTTGGTGTCTAAGCCCATAACTATAACTGGGATATACTTGACCCGATAGTAGCATGGTCCTTTTGGGTTGCCTTCACCAGTGCAATTTGATAGGATGGACTTTTGAGAATAAGGTTATTTATGATTTATTAATATATTACAAGTATAATATATTAACATGAAATCACATTATTTAATTAGTATCGATCAAGAATTAATTTGGAATTAATTTTCTGGCAAAAGAGACTAATTAAACATATGGGGATTGATTATGTAAATCAGTGATTCTTATAATGTGGGCTAATGATCCATGATTATGTAGATGGGCTAAACCAATAAGATAATCCATGGATAGTCCATGGAGGTTAAACCCATGGAGCATAAGAATGTGAAAATTCATGAAGCATTAGGGTTTACAAAGTGTAACCCTAGTATTTGCCACATTATAAATAGACCACCCCATGAGCCAAAATCGGCTACACCCTCTTTTGAGTCAAGTAAATTATTCTCTTAAAGCCTCCTCTTGCATATTGGTGATTGTGAACCATTAGAGGCATTACACTTGAGGTGCTCAAGCTTTCAAAGGTCAAGAACTCTACCTTACTCAAGAGGTAAGCATCCAAACTAAGTTTTATATTATGTAGCTTCAATTGTATGCTAGCTAGGGTGAATGCTTTGGAAAAACAAAATGCATGTATAATTAGAGAAAACATAGATCCAAAGCGTTTAGGGATGCATGTGAACCATAGGAGAGTTATAGTGCTCAAAACCCAACAGTGGTATCAGAGCCTAGGATTGTTTTCTATTATATTTGATGCTTACTAGTTTTTCAAAGCTGGAAAAGTCGAAATTTTTGCCTCTGACTGATGAACTCGCTGTCCATGAACAGACTCGACGAGTCCACTCAGTAACAGAGCAACTCGCCGAGTTCAGTTCATGCACTCGACGAGTTGAAGGCTCTTTTTGCAGAATTTCGAGTTTCTTGGCCTGGTTTGGATTGGGAACACTACCACAAACTGTTTTCGATCATTGGAATTGTTTTTTTTATGATATGGTAGTGGTTGTACTCATCCAACCATAAGATAATTGTCAAAATTTTAAAATAATTGTTGTTTTATATGATAAACAAAGTTGCTTTCAAATTGTTGACTTGAAATTATCTTGATTATAAGTTTAGTTAGATCATAGATTATGTGATAATTTTAGTTGTTAGAAAAATGATCTAGATGAATTTTAATGACCTCCATAACTTGTCCTCAAGTTATGGAAAATGAAAGGTCGCATACATGAAAATCCAATTAAACTCATAAGTTATGAATGTGAAGAGTTTTGACAAGTTTCAAAACTTGCCCTCAAGTTTTGGAATTTGTAAAGTCTCATCAATGAAACTTTAATTCCAAACCCCAGAGTTATAAAAGTTATAATTCAACCCTTATACTTTATAATATTATAAGGTTAATAATATATATATATATATATATATATATATATATATATATATATATAGGAGTAGGATCAAATGAGAACACCAAAAAGGTTGAGAACGCGAGAACAAAGTATATTCATTTGTGATCCATGTATTCATTTGTGGAGAAATGATAAATTTTTATGCCTTTAATTTCAATTGAAGAGAAAAAGCATATTCATGTTGATTGTGCGTAAAAGTTTATCATTTCTCTCCACCAATGAATACACGGAATCACAAATGAATATACTTGCTCTCGCGTTCTCAACCTTTTAGGTGTTCTCATTTGATCCTTTTCGTATGTGTGTATATATATATATATATATATATATATATATATATATATATATATATAAGACAAGTCAGTCTTACCGTTAGTAGGTGATAGTTTCATTTTTATTACTTCTTCTTATAGTTTATTTTTAGTTAAAACCATCTCATTTAGTTAATCTTCTTGCATATCTTCTCTTTTTGTTATTTTTCTCGTTTACCGGGTGCTTTCCAGTCTTTTGAGCTTATTTTCAGGAATTATCGAAGACTAATTGTTACTGGAGGTGTGGAAGGAGTGCGGGATAATTGGAGGCTTGTGGATCGCTTGTGAACTTGAGGTGGTGCAGTTGGGCTCGGTATCAATATAAGCAAGAAGCGCGTTGGACTTAATCTTTGGACGAGGACTCGAGCTACGGATGACAAAAGCAGTGTTAGACCATCATTGGCGGTTTTGGAATAGCACAATTGGGCTCCCAAGATTTATGCATGTGGGCTGAAGTGTGAATGAAAAGATTGGGCTGGAATATATTCTAAATGGGCCAAGTCCCACAATCAGCGAGACCCACGCGGTCCGCGTGGATCCACAAACGGTCTGTGTGGATCGTGTTGAAGTGATTCCGGGCTTTGACTTTTTGACCCTATTTTTGGAAGGTTGGTGAATGGCTTTTGGGGAGCTTTTGAATTCGGGATTAAACACTTTTTGCTGGGGATTTGAAGCATTCTTCATCAAAAAGACTTAAGAGGAACCACTCACTTTTCTCTCAAGAAGGCTTTGGAAGACTTGAAGATTTTGAAGATTAGTGTTATTTCTTTCCTTCTTGCACTTAGAACAATGTTTGGTATTTCTAAACTACCTAGTATTTCTCTTATCTTGGCCATGCTTGGCTAGATTTTCATTTTGTTGATTAGGGTTTAATCCCATGGATGATTGGTTGTTTTGAAGACTATTATTACCTTGTGATTGAAGTTTATGGAAATATTTTCTAGTTAAACATCTTTTTATGTTTGTTTATCTTTGATCATGAGCTTGGATGAATAAACATATAATTTTATTGATCAATTTCTTGGTTAAGTAATGGACTTTGAGATTGGTAAGCAACAAGTGGTTTCTATGTTTGTTTTCATTTCATTTAAACCATGTGAATGTTTCCTCCATAATGATAATGTAAGCATTTGATTATCTTATGGACTTGGTAACTCTTAGAACTCAAAGCTAATTGATTTTCACAAGATTATATGCTTCATTGATTTTGTGACTTTAAATAAGGGAATGTGTTAGAGCTCTTCTAACCATTTTAATATCTAAGAAGAGTTGAGGTAATTTGTGCTTATGAAGTGCTATAGCCAAGTTAAACCAATTCACAAGTGTTGTTCCTTTTAGTCTAATGATAAGTCAACTATGTCATCCATGTGGTTATCCAAAAATCAACCAATTCCACTTCATTGAATTTAATCAAATCGTTTACTTGTTTATTTGTCATATTTACATTCTAGCTAGTTTTATTTTTTCAAACAATCAAAAAGAATTAACCCCCCCCCCCCCATTTTACTTTTACTTTTGTTTTACAGGTACTTGAACAAGTGATTTACATAGAGATTTAAATTGAACCAATCTCCGTGGATACGACCCCTTTACCAGTATACACTATTTTAGTGTGTAATATTTAGGGTATTTATTTTGTTGGCCTCGACAACCACCAAATTCTAGCGCCAAGGTCTCATACATTAAAATCCAATTAAACTCATAAGTTATGAATGTGAAGAGTTTTGACAAGTTTCAAAACTTGCCCTCAAGTTTTGGAATTTGTAAAGTCTCATCAGTGAAACTTTAATTCCAAACCCTAGAGTTTTAAAAGTTTAAATTCAACCCTTATACTTTATAATATTATAAGGTTAATAATATACATATATATATATATATATATATATATATATATATATATATATATATATATATAAGACAAGTCAGTCTTATCGTTAGTAGGCCTCATTCACGAAGCCGGTCTATAAGGGGGGTATAAGGTTACTACCTATAAAATGGTGGTTTAATGGGTGTCCATTCTCAGCCACCGCTTCCTTGACTGGTGGAGGGTCGTTAGCCGAACGGGTAGGATAGGACATTAATTCTCCCTCATTAAAAGTATAATGATAAATATAAAGTAACTAAACTTTTATTAAATTCCCAATGTTAGTTACTTTAGGAAAAATGTGAAAATGGTGCTAATCCATGAAATTACACTTTGCACCTAGTTACGTCGTTAGTGGAGCGCATTTGGTTAACCGGCACACTAATCTGGGATTGACAATGTGTGGCAAAGGGTAGCTTGATGTTAATCATAGATCAGTAGAGCATGTGTGGTTATCCGGCACATTGATTTGGGGATTTGTAACATTGGGTGTACTAAGTTAATTTGCATGGTTATTCACACCTTATTTGCGATCCTCGGCATCCCAGTCACAAACTTGAAGGGTACAATCGAGATTTAGACATGCCATTGAAAAGTTCAATGAATCTCAAAGATCTAGGAGTTTCAAAACCAATTAAAACTTAATAAACTATTTCGTTTTTCATGGTGGAAATTGGTAAATCGTCCTTTACCTACCTTCAAATATTTTACAATTGGATTACGGCATCCCTCTTCGCAATTGTAGAATATTGTGTTGGGTCCTAGCATTAATATTTCATTTGGGTGTAATATTAAGGATTCTCATCTATCTAAACTTTGTTCTTCTTTTTGTTTTTTTCAGATGTCTATCCCAAACAATGCTTCAACACCAATTCCTTCAGGCTCTTTCTCCCTCATGAACCTATGTGGGAGGGTCATTTTTGATGGCTCGAACTTCAAAGACTAGATTCGTAACATCAGACTGTATATTTGCTATGAGGACAAAGAATATGTCCTTGATAAAGAGCTTAAGGAGATTGATGTAACCACTGCCACTCCTGAACAAATCGCTGAACACACTACTCATGAGAGGGATGCGACAAAGGTGTCGTGTCATATGATCGCTACCATGACTGCTGAGCTACAGAATTCCTATGAGGACTACTATCCCTATGAAATGTATCATGATTTGATGGAAAGATACCATCAAAGTGCTTGGAAAGAGAGGTATGAGATCATTGCCTCCATGATCACAACCAAAATAAAGGATGGTGAACCTATTACGGCCCACTTGCAAAAGATGCAGAGATATGTGGGCCGCTTGCTAAAATTGAATGTCAATTTTGATGAAGAGTTGGCCATAGATATTATTCTACACTGTTTACCTTCTTGTTATGATCAGTTTCGTATGACCTATCATATGAACAAGGAGGAGGTCACTCTTAGCAAGCTTCAAAGCCTTTTAAGGACTGCAGGAAGCAACCTTAAAGGCATGTCGGTTGTGTCTACTCCTAGTACTTCTGCCCCTGTTCTGGCAATAGGACAAGGAAAGGGAAAGAAGAGGAAGGCTCCCTCCAAGAGCCGCAAGGGAAAGTCTTTTGATGCATCCTATTCTAGTGGGACCAAAGTTGGTTTTGCTAATTCCTCTTCCAATCCGAAGGATGCTGATTGCTTCCATTGTCATGAAAAAGGGCACTGGAAGCGAAGCTGCCCCAAGTACTTGCAGGACATAATCGATGGGAAGATCAAACCCTCCGTTGCGGGTATTTACACTATTCAATCTAATAACTCATCACATGCTAATTCTTGGGTCCTTGATACAGGTTGTGGATTTCACATTTGTTCTGATTTGCAGGGACTAAAAAGAAGTAGGGATGTGGAGCACGGGAAGATAAACTTAATCATGTGAAATAGGAAAATGTCGCCTGTGACTAAGATTGGAGTTTACTCTTTATTGCTTAGTAATGGTTTAAATTTAGATTTGAATAATTATTGTTACTCGGCCGATATGGCGAAAAATATTATTTCCTTTCATAGTTTGTACAAACAAGGTTTTACCTTTTCTTTTAATAATGAAGTTGGTACTATTAATGCTTATTATAATGGTGTATTTTATTTTGAAGCATTACCTTGCAATGGTGTATATGAAACTGTGAATGTTGTAGATAACCTAGGAAATAATGTGTGGAACATTGATTCGTCCAATGTTTTGGACAAGGCATGCTTGTGGCATTGTCATCTTGGACATGTCAACAAGAACCGCATAGCCCAACCCCAAAAGGATGGAGTCTTGGAGACATTCGATTTGAAGTCAGGTGACACTTGCGAATCTTATTTACTTGGAAAGATGACCAAGTCACCCTTCACTGTACTTGTGAAAGGGGTGAAGGTCTGTTGGATCTCATACACACTGATGTGTGTGGACCATTCAGAACCGCCACAAGGGATGCAAACCGCTTCTATGCGACTTTCACAGATGATTACAGTAGGTATGGCTATATCTACTTAATAAAGCATAAGTTAGAAACTTTTGAAAGGTTCAAAGAGTTTAAGCAAGAAGTAGAGAATCAATTGGGCAGGAAGATAAAGATGCTACGATCCGATCGTAGAGGAGAGTATCTTAGTATTGAGTTCCTTGACTATCTTAAGGAATGTGGAATTGTTTCACAATTGACACCACCTAGGACACCACAACTTAATGGTGTGGCTGAGAGGCACAATAGAACCTTGCTAGACATGGTTCATTCCATGATGAGTCGAGCTTCGTTAACTATCTTATTCTGGGGGTATGCCTTAGAGACTTCCACCCATATCCTTAATCTAGTCCCTACTAAAAAGGTGTCCAAAACACCTCACAGGATGTGGACAGGGAAGGTTCCCTCGTTAGACCACATAAAGGATTGGGGTTGCGAGGCTTTTGTGAGACGTGAGACTCACGACAAGCTCGAACCTCGAAGTGAGCGATGTATTTTCATCGGCTACCCATATAAGTCATTTGGATATCTCTTCTATAGACCGAGTGACAATGTTGTCTTCGTTACGAGGAGAGCTGTTAGGGGTGCAAACGAGCCAAGCTACTCGCGAGCCTAAACGAGCCTTTATATAATATAATTTATTATTATTTATATATATTAAAATAAAAACATATTAGGAGAATTATGGATTTAGGGTATTAGTAAACGAGATTTTTAACGAGCTCGATCCGAGCTTAAGCTTATTTAGGCACGTCAGATAAAAAACGAGTCGAGCTCGAGCCCGAGCCCGAGCTGAGCTTGTATAATTCTTTAAGAGCCCGAGTCGAGCTCAGTACAAGAAAGCTCGAATTGAGCTGAGCTCGAGCTCGAGCCTCATATAACTTAAACGAGCCCGAGCCGAGCCTGGCCAGGCTCGGGCTCCGCTCGGCTCATTTGCACCCCTAAGAGCAGTCTTTCGCGAGACAGAACTCATATGCCAAGAGGACAGTGGGAGGAAAAAGGACCTTAAAGAGCTTCAAGTTTTAAGCAATGAAGGAACCTTAAACACTAGCACTCAAACTGAGGAGGAAACTCCAGTTGAACCAATTGACAAGTCCATACCTCCGAGGCGTTCCAGTAGAGTTAGTGTTCCACCTGTGTTATATGGTTTTTATATAACAGTTGATGAAGGTGATACACTTATCAATGATAGCACACTGGTAAATTTGGATGAAACTAAGAATTACAAGGAAGCCACGACAGGCCCCGAGTTTGCTAAATGGAAAGAGGCAATGGACAGCGAGATTCAGTCTATGTATGCCAATCAAGTTTGGAACTTGGTCGACAATGTACCGGGCCGTAAGAGAGTCGGGTGCAAATGGATCTTCAAGAAGAAGACTGACATGGATGGGAATGTACACACATATTGTTGGATAAGGTGTCTAAGTCCAGAACTATATTTGGGATGTACTTGACCCGACCCGGCATGGTCTATTTGTGTTGCACTTCACCATAACAATTTAGATAGTCTTTTGAGAATAGTATAGTTATGATTTATTAATATATTATAAGTTATAATATATTAATATGAAATCATATTATTTAATTAGTATTTGATCTAGAGTTAATTTAGAATTAATTTGATGATCAAAAAGGTGACTAACTAAATATGGACTCTTATGTATATACGGAGTGGGCTAATGTTCATTTAGAATGGGCTAGGCTTGCATGGAAGTTGTCACACCACAAAACCGGAACGGTGGAAACGTTCGGGGGCGGAGGACGTCATGTACAGTATCATAACAATGCAAAGTAGTAAACTAGAAACAACATCATCCATTGCATTAATAGTATAATTTCATACATGTGTGTTCTTGAAATGTAATAAGACATTAACATGATAATCAAAATAAAAGACAAGTCTTGATATAAGCTTCGTCTTCTCAAAACCTGGCATCGGTACCTGTCTACTAACGACCTCGGAATACAAGTTATTTTGAAAGCGTAGACCAGCATTTAAGTTGGTGAGTTCATAAGTATTTAGTAACAGTGTAATATAAAAGTTTGTTGAAAATGTTTGTAACAGTGTAATATAAAAGTTTGTAAGTATTTATAAATGTTTGAAGAAAATATTTGTAAATGTTCCTAGTAACTGTTTGTATATGTTTGAAAACTCCTAGAAAATCCTGTATTTCCTACTAGTATAAAAAGTAGTCTTCTACCAAGACCCGAATGTTTTGTATGCTAGTTGTTCTGTAAAAGTGGATGATTTTCCCTAGTTTATAACTATCTTAACTCGAAAATAGCTTGCATTAACTTTCAAGTGGAACTGTCACAATATGAAAGTAATGGGAAAAGTAAGTACTTAGGGGTCTTTTAAATTGACAACCGGTAGTACTTATTACCTTAAAACATATCTGTTTTATTAAGGTCATAATGTGATGAATAGTCTCCATACTAAACGTTCTCCCTACAAGAGATTCTCGGAACCAAACGCGACTGCAACAACCTAGTTGCTAGCCGTGTAATTCACATTAAAGAGATATGATCATGTATACCCAATTTATTATCACCTTTTGTTTAGAACAATGCGTTAGTGATCATTGGAATAATTAGATCCTGAAGTGTTCTTGTGTATAGCATTCTTTGAATAGTATTCTCTGTATGTACTTGTATATGATAGTATTCTCTGTATGTACTTGTATATGATAGTATTCTCTGTATATGTACTTATATATGATAGTATTCTCTGTATATATGTACTTGTATATGATAGTATTCTATGTATATGTACTTGTATATGATAGTATTCTCCTAAACTATACCTATTATAGTTTACTAGTAACTGATGTATATAAGAACTGAACTGATTGGATAGAACCTTTATGTCCACATATGTATACATAATATATAATTAATATTTAGACGACATTCGGACAAATAACCGATACCCTAAGGCCACATCCAAACAAGGAAAAGGAATTAAAGCGAGTTATCAGTCCTAAGTCCTTTAAACATTACTTACATAACTACACATATATAGGCATGCATTTGACAATATATAAGTTTAAAAGAAGTTTTGTAAAACATTTGAACAGTTTGATAATAAATATTGATGACTTGATGTCAATTTATAAAATGATTTAAAAGCAGTTTGTTTTGATAACACAGTTTAAAGCAAATGAAATCCTTTGTTTGAAACATAGTTTGAAGTATATGAAATCCATTGTTTGAAACACAGCCATAGATCACATGTGATTGATTCTATAACTACATGTTTTGTACTTGTATTCCCCCCCCCCCCCATAAAAGCATTTAAAATCATTTAAAATGATAGATTAAGGGGCATAAACTCACCTGTTTGTGAGTAAGTCGAATGTAAGATCGATATAGGAAGTTGAGTGTCAATTGAAGACTTGAGCACAAACGAATCCTATTAACCATATAATGACATATATATGTATACAATTAGTGTATATAACAACTAATTATTGATTTGGAACCACCTTAGGGACTAGTAAACGCTTATAATGAAGTGTTACAACCATATAAGATGGTATATAAGGGGTATAAGACTATACAAGGGAGTGTATGGTCAAAATGCACCATCTTTGTGTGTGTGTGGCCAGGGTGTGCGGCAAGGAAGTGTGTGCGGCTGCACACTCCTTATGAAGTGTGCCAAAAGTGATTTTTAAGCCTTAAGGGACATCTAGGAAGGTTTCATTCTTCATGCTGTAGCCCTATATGAAGTTTATTGCGATTGTAGGACCTAAAAAGGGTGTGTGCGGCCACCATGGTGTGTGTGGCCGCACACACTTGAAGATCATAAGAAATGGCGTTTTTCTTGCATAACTTTAACTGTTCTTAGCATATAACAAGTTGTGATATGTGTACATACGTTATAGAGGCTTGAAAGGGGTGATTAGGGTCCAAAACTAGTGTGTGTGTGTGTGTTCTGGGTGTTCTTGGTGTTCTTGGTGTTTTTGACTCAAAATGGATGTTTTCATGGATTAAAACAAAGGGAAAGGCTAGTTAGGGCCTTGTATTAATGATTCAAGGAAGCAACACTTACTTGATTTGAAGATTTGAAGAGAAAGGTTGGATGATACTTGAGAGGATTTCGAGTTCTAGCTTGAAGAAGTGGAAAAAGTGTTCAAAATAACTAAGTATCACTTATATAGGTGGGAGTGTGCGGTTGGGATCGGTGTGTGGCCGCACACTCATGTGTGTGGCCGCACACTCCATATGTTGGAGTGTTTGGCCCCTTTTTGCTTCATATGTATTGAGTTATCCCATTTCTAAGCTCCCACCTTGATTGTATTATGTTTAGAATACTCCAATAGACCCTAAACAGTGTTAAAAGATAGTAAAATGAGTCTAACTTTGATAGAATTGATCTATTGAACATGAAAATTTCAGGTTGTCACATCATCCCCCTGTTAGAGAGAATTTCTTCCCGAAATTAGAGTTTAAACAGAATTGATAACTATGCTAAAGATAGAAGCTTCATTTGATCCTCGCGTTCTCAAGTGAATTCAGGTCCTCGCTTGTCATCCCAACGAACCTTTCACTATCGGGGTATGGCTTTGCTTCTTTTGTTTGACTTCATTGGTATGATAACTCTTCTTGGTCGAATGTGTGTTGAATGTTTTTGTGGTCTGTGAATATAGCACTCTTTGTACCCTACAAGTAGTGTCTCCAGATCTTCAGAGCAGATACGACTGCTCCAAATTCAAGATTGTGTGTAGTATAGTTGACTTCGTGTGTCTTAAGCTGTCTTTGAGGTATAGGAAATGACCTTTCCTCTTTGCATAAGAACACAACCAAGCCCTTGGTTTGGATACATCACAATACATGCTGAAATCTTCTATCCATTAGGGGAGGGGTAGTATCGGTGCGGTGTACAAGGCTTGTTTCGGTTCTCTGTTAGTCAATGCATATACGGAACGATCCGTCTTTCTTCTTCACGAACAAGACCGGTGCTCCCCAAGGTAAGGAGCTTGGTCTAATGAATCCCCTTCTAAGAAGTTCGTTAAGCTGACTGGAAAGTTCCTGCATCTCTGCTGGAGTTAGACAGCGAGGCGATTTGGCTACTGAGGTAGCCCTTGGAAATTAAGTCGACTCGGAACTAGACTTGACGATGTGGTGGAAATCCTGGTAGTTCTTCTGGAAAGATGTCGGGAAAGTCGCGTACTTCTGGAATGTTCTGAATTTCTTTCACTTCTTGACTCGCATCGACGATGTGTGCAAGGAATGCGTGATATTCCTTTCGTAAGCACTTCTGTTCCGTCTGCATTCTTTGTCCTGATCGGCGGAAAGGGTTTTAGTTTGGCTTCTAAGTTTATTCGTGAGGTAGTACGATCACTCGTAGTCTTGAGCAGTCTCCGTCCTGAAGTTCATAATAAAACTCATACTGGGTTCATTAATCACAGCCTCGTGTATACGAGTCGTATATAACTAAGATTAAAAAGGCAGTTGAATAAATGATTCTTCTTTAAGCTCACATCCAAACAAGGAAAAGAAGTTAAAGCGGAATCATCAATTCTAAACCTGTCGAACCTTGATTATGTACCACCCTTGCGTATACAGTCCTCAGCGATTGATTAACCGTATGGGTCCTTGGTATTGAACTTGACGTACTGTACGAGTGGTATTCCGGGGAGGTTTGTTGAGGTTACTTCGGGAAAGTTACTAACCATAAGGCACTCTTCGAATGAGTACCTCGGAGTTAGGGAGCGACGGCTTTGCTAGAAAGTCGGTTACGAGGAAAAGAATTTTCGCACTAAACTGGCCTTGTGCGGATCGTATCGAATCAAGTCAAATGACAATGTCGGACTACTCGGATTAACTAGCGTTAAACTAGTTTAGGAAGGTGTTACTAGAACACAACGGTGCAACTTATGAAGGAGTTTTAGTACTTTAGTTTTATTTATGATGTTACAGCTGCGAATAAGGTATACTGCAAGAAGTAAGTACATGCAGCATGAAAGTCCCTAGAACTGATGGGATCTCGCAGACAGATATGACTCGAGTTGCACTAGTTTTATACCGGTGTTAAGATTTTATTCGAACGAGCGTGTAATTATAAGTGTAATTGATTACTGCGGTTTGGAAGTGTACCCATATTATATCAGGATCCTTCGATGCTCTTTGTTATTCTGGGGTTAAACTCCTCCTGTTCCCCCGTCATTCTTCTCTGTTAGGCGGTCCCTCTTGAAATGTCCCATTACGCCGCATAGATGGCATATCCGAGAAATTTCGACATTGGTGGTCGATGTAAAGTGTTGGATCCGAGTCCTGTAGAAACGGGTAGTTTGCCCGTTTTTATTACAGTCCTTGCATTGTTACTGTCGGCAACCACCTAGATGATGGAAATTGCACTTATTACACTTCGGTAGATTTCCAGCATACTGTCTGGTGGGGATAGGGGTAATTGGGATACTAGTAGGGATGGTAGTAGGAGTTGCAGACGTTGTGGCCGCGAAGGCTGCCACAGGTTGTTGTCTTTTGTTCGTCCCTTGGGGTGATTTGCCTTTAAATCTATCCCAGAACTTTCGTTTATTGCTCTTGGGTTTGGTATTCGGAGTGTCGTGGTAGTTTGATACTTGTTGATGTACTTGGTTGTTACCTTGATTGGAATTATTGATAACAATCCCGCTAACATTTGCATTGTTAGCGTTAAGATGAGTCATGACTGCTGTCACTGCCGCTGAGACCGCAGCTTGAAAGGTAGCTGCATCTATCTGAAGAGTTGGTGTTCTGTTGATGGGTTGATTACTTTTCTTCGACGGCATGTTTCTGTTACACGATAAGAAAATGAGTTCGTGGGCGATTATGGTCGGCCGTAGATGTATTCTAATCATTCATGTAAATGTAAATTTTTCCATTTTGTTAAACTGTTCTCGATGGTTTGACCTACATCCCTATGATGTAGTACTAGAAAAGAGTAGAATAAAGTTCACAGAATGGTCATAAGACGATTGTCGTCCAAACTAGGGTATCATTGGTTGGTGGATAACATGATCCAACTTTTGAACAGAGTTGGAAGTGATCCATGAGCTAAGTTACCATAGTTCAATAAATTGGCTAGGGAGAGACTTAGATAAGGTTCTAACGATAGTAGAATGAAAGTATTTGGACAAGGATTGTCGGGAACTAGCTGAATTTCAATATCATTGATATTCAAGATGTAAATAAGTTCGGGAAAATTGACCTTGGGGTAGGTCTTACATCTTATTAGGAGTAGGAAAACTTTGACAGCATAAAGTCTAAGAGAAAGAGTTCATACAGTACTGGAATAGTTACATTGAAAAGTGCTACTTAGAGCATAGATAAGAAAACTATTCCTTTAACCAAACTAGAAAGGATCAGTTGAATATCCTCTATTGACGACGTGCATCATTCGGACGAACTCTAAGTTGAGCCAGCTGACGCTCCACCTCAAGTAAGTGTCTTTCGTACACCCTCTGGCGTACTCGGAGTTCTATGACTTCAGCTCTTGTTTCGGCTAGTGCTTGCAGCGGTGTTTCATTGTCTCTCCTATGAGCAAGTTCAAGATTGTGAATTCTGTCTGTGTTGGAATTTGTGTCAGCTTCTAGCTCTACTGTTTGTTGAATGGCTGCTACATTTAGATCGACATTGCGAGCTATTCGGCAAACCAAAATGGGAAGGACTCTGTCAGAAGGTCCTCCTTCACTTATGTTGTTGAAGCTTTGACCTCTGCCGTAGGGTAAGGGTTGACCTTGTTCATGGCTCCACCTACCCAAGTACTCAGCCCACAAAGGCATCGGGCCTCGAAACGTCAGACGAAGTTCACGATTTGGGATTTGAGCTTCTCGAGGTAGATCCTCATCTTCTGGCTCGGGGTCAAGATTCTCTGGAAAGTCTTCTGCCAGATCATTATTTAAGGGAGATTCAGGTTCTGCTTCTGGTTATGCATCTAGCCCTCCTCCTTTCTCTTGGCCGGGAAAGTAAGAGTCGTCGGGGAGTTGGAATCCAGCCATTTATCTAGACGAGAAGTAAGGGTAAGGAATTATTAACAATTCTATAATAAAGCGATAAACAATTAAAAAGTTTCTATAAGAGAAACTTACTGTTAACCCTAATATGACCATTACTGGTTCCTTCTATGAGAACATAGTGCATACCAATTATATACTACTTGAGTCGAATAGTCCTTCGAATAAATGATCCTACTCTAAGTCCACATCCAAACAAGGAAAAGGAAATAAAGCTTAGACCACATATTCTGAGTCTATGAAACCTAATTATATATAACCGTGTTGTATGCACTTAGTACTCATAGAACTATCAGCAACAGCCTTTTGTTCTTATGAAGTTTTGTTCTTGAATGAATAGTATCTAAAATACTCATATAGTATTTTACTTAATGTTTTGTTCTCATGTTCTTTTGTACTTGAAGATGTATATGTATACGTATGATTTGGTAAGTTTTAGGTTTGTTGCAACACCACTATCACTCCTAAGCACACGTTCACCATATCTCAAATGAATATAGTTGATCAGGCTATATTGATCTGAGATATGATTACATAACTTCCCAAGTTTGACTGTTGTGTCCAACAGTTTAAATACTTTTGTTATGTTTTAGTATGACACTGCTCTATAGTAAGTATGTAGGTATGTAGATATGTATACTTTTAGTTAAGTATTTTAGTACTTAAAAAGTATAAACTTTTGGTCAGATTATTTTAATCCCATTGTGTTTATAGTTTGTATATCTTTTATGGGTTGATATACTCGATTCACTATAAACAAAGCTCTGATACCAATCTGTCACACCCCAAAACCGGAACGGCGGAAACGTTCGGGGGCGGAGGACGTCATTTACAGTATCATAACAATGCAAAGTAGTAAACAAGCAACAACATCATCCATTGCATTAATAGTATAATTTCATACATGTGTGTTCTTGAAATGTAATAAGACATTAACATGATAATCAAAATAAAAGACAAGTCTTGATATAAGCTTCGTCTTCTCAAAACCTGGCATCGGTACCTGTCTACTGACGACCTGGGATTACAAGTTTTTTTGAAAGCGTAGATCAGCATTTAAGCTGGTGAGTTCATAAGTATTTAGTGTCAATGTTTGTATAAGTTTGTTGAAAATGTTTGTAACAATGTAATATAAAAGTTTGTAAGTATTTATAAATGTTTGAAGAAAATATTTGTAAATGTTCCTAGTAACTGTTTGTATATGTTTGAAAACTCCTAGAAAATCCTATATTTCCTACTAGTATAAAAAGTAGTCTTCTACCAAGACCCGACTGTTTTTTATGCTAGTTTTTCTGTAAAAGTGGATGATTTTTCCTAGTTTATAACTATTTTAACTCGAAAGTAGCTTGCATTAACTTTCAAGTGGAACTGTCACAATATGAAAGTAATGGGAAAAGTAAGTACTCAGGGGTCTTTTAAATTGACAACCGGTAGTACTTATTACCTTAAAACATATCCGTTTTATTAAGGTCATAATGTGATGAATAGTCTCCACACTAAACGTTCTCCCTACAAGAGATTTTGGGAACCAAACGCGACTGCAACAACCTAGTTGCTAGCCGTGTAATTCACATTAAAGAGATATGATCATGTATACCCAATTTATTATCACCTTTTGTTTAGAACAATGCGTTAGTGATCATTGGTATAATTAGATCCTGAAGTGTTCTTGTGTATAGTTTTCTTTGAATAGTATTCTCTTTATGTACTTATACATGATCGTATTCTCTGTATGTACTTGTATATGATAGTATTCTCTGTTATAGTATTCTCTTGTTATAGTATTCTCTATTATAGTATTCTCTGTTATAGTATTCTCTGTTATAGTATTCTCTATTATGGTATTCTCTGTTATAGTATTTGTATATGATAGTATTCTTTGTATGTACTTGTATATGATAATATTCTCTGTATATGTACTTGTATATGATAGTATTCTCTGTATGTACTTGTATATGATAGTATTCTCTGTATATGTACTTGTATATGATAGTATTCTTTGTATATGTACTTGTATATGATAGTATTCTCTGTATATGTACTTGTATATGATAGTATTCTCCTAAACTATACCTATTATAGTTTACTAGTAATTGATGTATATGAGAACTGAACTGATTGGATAGAACCTTTATGTCCACATATGTATACATAATATATAATTAATATTTAGACGACATTCGGACAAATAACCGATACCCTAAGGCCACATCCAAACAAGGAAAAGGAATTAAAGCGAGTTATCAGTCCTAAGTCCTTTAAACATTACTTACATAACTATACATATATAGGCATGCATTTGACAATATATAAGTTTAAAAGAAGTTTTGTAAAACATTTGAAGAGTTTAATAATAAATATTGATGACTTGATGTCAATTTATAAAACGATTTAAAAGCAGTTTGTTTTGATAACATAGTTTAAAGTAAATGAAATCCTTTGTTTGAAACATAGTTTGAAGTATATGAAATCCATTGTTTGAAACATAGTTTGAAGTATATGAAATCCATTGTTTGAAACACAGCCATAAATCACATGTGATTGATTCTATAACTACATGTTTTCTACTTGTATTCCCCCCCCCCCATAAAAGCATTTAAAATCATTTAAAAGGATAGATTAAGGGGTATGAACTCACCTGTTTGTGAGTAAGTCGAATGTAAGATCGATATAGGAAGTTGAGTGTCAATTGAAGACTTGAGCATAAACGAATCCTATTAACCATATAATGACATATATATGTATACAACTAGTGTATATAACAACTAACTATTGATTTGGAACCACCTTAGGGACTAGTAAACGCTTATAATGAAGTGTTACAACCATATAAGATGGTATATAAGGGGTATAAGACTATACAAGGGAGTGTATGGTCAAAATGCACCATCTTTGTGTGTGTGCGGCCAAGGTGTGCGGCCAGGAAGTGTGTGCGGCCGCACACTCCTTATGAAGTGTGCCAAAAGTGACTTTTAAGCCTTAAGGGACGTCTAGGAAGGTTTCATTCTTCATGCTTTAGCCCTATATCAAGTTTATTGCTATTTTAGGACCTAAAAAGGGTGTGTGCGGCCACCATGGTGTGTGCGGCCGCACACACTTGAAGATCATAAGAAATGGCGTTTTTCTTGCATAACTTCAAGTGTTCTTAGCATATAACAAGTTGTGATATGTGTACATACGTTATAGAGGCTTGAAAGGGGTGATTAGGGTCCAAAACTAGTGTGTGTGTGTGTGTTCTTGGTGTTCTTGGTGTTCTTGGTGTTCTTGGTGTTTTTGACTCAAAATGTATGTTTTCATGGATTAAAACAAAGGGAAAGGCTAGTTAGGGCCTTGTATTAATGATTCAAGGAAGCAACACTTACTTGATTTGAAGATTTGAAGAGAAAGGTTGGATGATACTTGAGAGGATTTCGAGTTCTAGCTTGAAGAAGTGGAAAAAGTGGTCAAAATAACTAAGTATCACTTATATAGGTAGGAGTGTGCGGTTGGGATGGGCGTGTGGCCGCACACTCATGTGTGTGGCCGCACACTCCATATGTTGGAGTGTTTGGCCCGTTTTTGCTTCATATGTATTGAGTTATCCCATTTCTAAGCTCCCACCTTGATTGTATTATGTTTAGCATACTCCAATAGACCCTAAACAGTGTTAAAAGATAGTAAAACGAGTCGAACTTTGATAGAATTGATCTATTGAACATGAAAATTTTGGGTTGTCACAGAAGTCCATGGATAGTCCTTGGAGCTTTTAACCCATTGATCCTATGGAAAGGAAGAGTCATGGGTATTAGGGTTTACATGGATGTAACCCTAATCCTCCTTACTATATAAGGATGCCACTAGTACATGAAATGGCACTAATGTGTGTGAGAACAAGGGTGGGCCGATTTCTAAGTGTACATACTATTCTCTCAAAGTTTTCCACGTTTTTGGTGATTTGTGATTCCATTGGAGGCATCCACATTATTGGTGCTAGGCTCTCAAACTCCAAGCAATCAATCACAAGAAAAAGGTATGTCATTCTACTAGTCTTTTATGATTCAAGTTCACTATGTCATGCTAGTTAGGATGAGACCCTTGGAAAATTATTATTTGCATGTATTTTAGAGAAAACATAGATTTAAGGTTTCTAGGGTTGCATGTACACCATAGGAGTGTTAGAATGTTCAAAACCCATCACTGGTATCAGAGCCTAGGCTTGTTTTCTTAATACTTGATGCAAATTGCTGAAAAACGTTGAATTTCTGCACTCTGCCCAGTTGACTCACCGAGTCCATCATGGAACTCGACGAGTCCATGCATATATTCAACCAAATCGCAAAGTCAGTTCATGCACTCGACAAGTTGGTAGGCCTGAGTGTAGATTTTCGAGTTTTGGTGCTGCAATTGCTCTAGAATCATTACCTTAAACTGTTGTGGACTTATAAAACCTGTTTTTGATGTGGTAATGATTATGGTTAACCAATTTCAAAGTTATAATCAATGTTTCAAGTTTTATATATGTTTATATGATTCTTGAAAGTTGTTGAATATGGATATTCAAGCTTATGAGTTTTGGTAGATCATAGGAATTATGTGAAAATTGTTTGTTAGTGTAATTCTTGATCTCGATGGCATTGAATGGACTCCATAACTTGTCCTCAAGTTATGGAATTCCAAAAGTCTTTTCTTTAATAGAGTCATAGGTTACACAATGAAGAGTTTCTCATAAATAGTTTTATGGACTCCATAACTTGTCCTCAAGTTATGGATGTCCAAGAGTCTCTTCATTAAAAGTTTTTTAAACCTTAATTAAACTCATAAGTTATGAAAATCCAAAAGTTTTTGAATTGTTCAAAACTTGCCTTCGAGTTTTGGAATTTGTAAAGTCTCACACAAACTTTGATTCCATACCCTAGAGTTTTAAAAGTTAAAATTCAACCCTTATACTTTATAGTATTATAAGTTAATAATATATATATGTCTAAGAGCAAGTCAGTTTTACTGTTAGTAGGCCTCATTCACGAAGCCGGTATATAAGGGGTTATAAGGTTGTTCCTTATAAAATGGCAGCTTAATGGGTGTCCACTCTCACCCACCGCTTCCTTGACTGGTGGAGGGTCGTTAGTCGAACGGGTAGGACAAGGGCTATAATTCTCATTATAAGTATAATGATGAATATAAAGTAACTGAACCTTTTATAAAATTCCCAATCTTAGTTACTTTAGTAAAATGTGAAATTGGTGCTAACCCATGAAATTACACTTTGTACCTTACCAAGTCGTTGGTGGAGTGTGGTGGGTAACCGACACACTAACATGGACTAGTAATGTTGGCAAAGGGTGACTTAATGTTTATCATAGATCGGTGGAGCGCGTGTGGGTAACCGACACATCGATTAGGTGATAAAGATTAAGGGTACCAAGTTAATTTGCATGGTTATTCACACCTTGTTTGTGATCCTCGGCATCCCAGTCACAAACTTGAGAGGGCTCAATCGAGATTTAAACATGCCATTGAAAAGTTCAATGAATCTCAAAAGATCTAGGAGTTTCAAAACCAATTAAAACCTAATAATTTATTTCGTTTTTCATCGTAGAAATTGGTGAATTGTCATTCGCCTACCTTCAAATTTTTTATAGCTTGGATTACAACATCCCTCTTCCAAGTTATAAAATATTGTGTTGGGTCCTAGCCTTAATATTTCATATTGGGTGTTATATTAAGGGCTTAAATCAACTAACTTGAATTTCTCCCATTGTATATGTCTAGTTCATACAACTATGGTCTTCCCCAATCTCTTGGAACAATCTTTCCTAATGAAGATGATGTCCCGCGATTGGGTCATGGAAATCATACTTCTCTTCCTCCACCTCCTCCAATTATTTTCGCTGACCCACAAGCTCGAAGACTTGAAAAGTTCAAACTCACTCACGTCCTATTGGATAGTAAACACAAGGATGGAAGGCCAGTGTGTGCACATGTCTTGGAGATGAAGGCACTCATTGATAGGCTAAGGATGTTAGGTGTCGTTTTACCAAGGTAGTTGGCTATTGACTGGGTTCTTCAGTCACTTCCTGAGTCATATAGTGAATTTGTCAAAGACTACTATGTGACAGATCACGACATGACCCTAATAGATCTTACCTGTTTGCTAATTGCTGCCGAATCAGCAATGATTTGGCGCGATGGTCAAGCAAATTTGCTTGGAAGGTCTGGCTCCCAAGCTGACATGGACATCCCACAAATGATTCCTTCTCCTAAAGGGGAGGAATTGGCCATGGTCAAAAGTTATGATCCTAAGAGAAAGGCCATTTCTGAGAATGTTCAATGTGATGGCTCAGATGAGCCTGTGTGTTTCTATTGCCAAGGAAAGGGACATTGGAATCGAAGCTGCCCTGAGTACCTGAGATCTTTAGTCAGGATGTATGGTTCTGCTTCAGCTAAGTCCGCTATCTAACTCTGTTAAGTTCCCAATTGTTGATTCTTAATACATGATGTGACTAGGTTGCATTTTGATGTGTTGCAGGATCAAGCAAAGGGAAGGAAGCTTGTCACACCCCGTTAAGCGTTTTAAGTTTACATCGCGTACAAAACAAATACATTCAGTTTTCACAATACATAGTTTAATGCATAGCAAAAGTAACAATTTAAATCATGCTGGCGTCTTATTGATTCACTGATCGTTCCCTGAAAAGCATGCAAAAACGAGGGTCAACTATAAAATAGTTGGTGAGTTCACAGGTTTATAATAGTACATTATTTCAAAAATGTAGTTTATTCTATAAATGTTCCAATTTAGAAAATGATGAATGTCATTGCATTCCGTTCACAACCAAGCCTAACGACCGTTCCTTCTCCATTCCATCATGTCCATGGTTCCCATGATGTCAATTAATGGAAATATGCACTCGTGGTTCCGGGCGAGTGGGGGTTGTCGACCCCAAATAGCGCTATCCATAAGACCATCGGCTCAAAAATGAGTTAATAGGATGTATTGGTTCTCGGGGAACTTAACATACAAGTTCATAACACCAAATTCATAGTACAAGTTCATAATAAAAGGTTCATACAACAAAGTTCAGATCATTAAGTTCATAACACAAGCTCATAAAATAATGTTCATAGAAATTCTAGCATGCTTTCCACCCCAAAACATTAAAACGTAAAATAGGGGCTGTGAATACTCACAATGGAAAGTTTGTGGCTCGGGCTTCGCGGTTTGATGTTGACGAGTGCGATTCCTACTAGCGTCCTATGGAACAAATAGTTTTAGTGAGATATAATTCACTAAGCTATATCCAATTAGTGATGTCGTAAAAGTGCCCAAAGTGTGTACGATTCATTATCGGTAACATTAGTTCATATTGCATTGTGTTCAAAATTTTACTAAGGCATGGAAATAAATTCCGAAAATTACAAAATATAGTTTTATGGTTCTAACAAAGGGCATTAGTGTCCAGAAATTTTGTAAACATTTGTGAAGGTTATTTGATATTTTTTTGTAAATTAAAGCCCAAATAATGGATAATATTCAAAATAAATAGTAAACGATTTCTAAAATTCTCAATTTAATTTTTTACAGGCTCCTAAAATGTTCCTAAGGTTGAGAAAAATATTGTTTAGGGTCTTTGAGTTCAATGACCCAAATTTGTAAGTTCATGCTCAAATTTAATGAAAAATATGGATAAAATATCAAAAAGTGTCGAAATCGTCTGAAAATTTACATGGCTTTCTTATTTTGTGGATACATTACTACTACAAACTTTCAGATTTTTATCTCTTCTGAAAACGAGTATTTTTAATTTATAGCCATTAAATCATTATTTTTATAGAAAAATAAGGAATCGGTTTTAGACATTGGGGTTTTACAGATCATCAGTTTTATATGTGAACTTTCATAAAATAATTTGCTTGAAATATATTTAGAAGCAAAACAGGGGTATTCAACCCCAATAAGTTAGGCAATGTAGCACAATATAGTGCATGAGTTCTAGATGTAGCTGAAGGTTTACGAATTTGTATAGAAAATTCTGTGTGGTTTTGCGCAACTGTTTTATAAAAATTGTATAAAATCAGATTTTTAATCTTTTACAGTAAGACCAATTGGATTCGAAAGCTATCTCAAGCAACTAGCCCTTACAAAAAGAATATCGTCATTTGGTTTAGTAATGAGTGAGTTGTGCCCGTTCAAAGTTGAAAAAAATATTCTGAAAGAATGCATGTCATCCTTAGTTGCTTTTAGTGCTCCCTAAAGGTCACTTTCACAAACACAAAATGTGTATTTCTTTTATGGTCTAAAATAAATAACAATAAACTAGATTTTACAGAAGAATATGAAACTTTTAGGTTCATACATCCAAGTCATAGATTTAGGGTTATTCCAACGCCCAAAGTGGGTGTTTCATTCATGTGATAGAGAACTCCTTGAAACCACCGAATCTTACACTAGGATTGCACCACAAATCCAATTTCTAGCACATGAATGGAGTGAATGAGCATCCAAGATGTACTAGAAATGGTTTAAATGATTTTTTTTCATGTAAGAACACAAAAGAAATGAAGAAGAAGATGTAACACTCGATTTTTGAAATCATATGAACATATGTGCATCTTTTCACTCTTTGCATGGGTTTGATCCCGGATTTTCACCATCTCAAACACATGTATTGTGTTATGGTGAGAATCTACAAACAAAAAGAGGAAAAATAAGGATTTCTAGCCATAGAAGGGCATAGAATCCGAAAAGTAAAGAAGAACTATGGAGAAGAGGAAGTAAAATCGTAAAACTATGAGGAAGGATTGTGTTGTTTACCTTGGTTTTGATCTTGAGAGAAGCAAGAACACTTCAAGATCTTCACAAATCCGAAATTAGGGCAGAGAATGGAGGATTTTCTGAGGTGTAGGAGAGGTTTTGGAAGTGGAAGAGTTTTCTTGGAGAAGGAGTGTGAGATGGAGTGTGTAAGTGTTTCAAATGAGCTGTAATGATAATTTTAAGGCATGGGGGAGAGGGAAAGGCCTAATGGCCGAGATTTTAAGAGAGAGAGAGGGTATTTTTATTGATATTTGATCAAATAATAAAAGCCTCCCCTGAATTTTTATAAATCTAGGCTTTAAATTTTATAAAAACTAATACATTATCATAATCTCCTAAGGTTTTAATTATTGGGTTTTGTTGAAATATTTACATTTGGTAATGAGTTGTAAACTTATATTTATTGAATTAATTTAGAAAATGATAACCTATTATTTAATTTTTATAAAAATCAATTTCTCTTATTTCATCAATTGTAACAAGGGTTCATAATATGTGGTTGTAAGATTTTGATATCCTTGGATTTTACTTTTGGTTCACATTACCAATCATGAATTATATGAATTTGTCATCAACTTTATAGTTGGTTTATATTATGATTTAATTTTGTTCATATTAGCTTAGAATACTTAACCTTGTTAAGCATTAGATTTTTCCAATACGGAAATTTTTAGGGTAGCTAACTTACCCTTGGGTTATGGTCTACCGAATATAGTTTTGTGTTTAGACTTAAGGTTCAACTTTGGCACTTTACCACTCAGTTGGTTCATTCACATATCAAAGAGATTGTTCAACACAAGCTAAGGTACACTAATTGTTCCGAGGGATCTATTAAGTCGCGAACCTAGTGCAACTTGTAACTCTAGAGCTAAGTTAAGTGCACACAAGGAAATGAAGAGGTTCTAGATGAGTACTGACCTGCGTTTTGGTGGATGTCACAGTCTCCCCCAGTTGTGGGAATTTTGTCTTGAAATTCAACTAGCGGTAACACTGGTTCAGACATAGTGAATAGTTGGGGATATTTGTTCTTCATGAAATCCTCCCGTTCCCATGTAAAGTCGGGCCCATGCTTAGAGTTCCAACGAACTTTCACGATTGGTATTTTACTTTGTTTTAGTTGCTTAACCTCTCAATCGAGTATTTCTATGGGTTCCTCCACGAATTTAAGTCGATCATTAATTTGGAGGTCCCCGAGAGGTATGTGTAGGGATGCCTCCGCCAAGCACTTTTTGAGGTTTGACACATGGAATGTGTCGTGTATCGCACTCAGTTCATCTGGTAGCTTGAGCTTATATGCCACTGGACCGACCCTTTCGATAATCTCGAAGGGTCCTACATAACGGGGACTCTATTTTCCTCATTTACCAAAGCGCACAACTCCCTTCCACGGGGATACTTTTAAGAGTACTCTGTCTCCCTTTTGAAATTCCAAGGGTTTCCACGGGGATACTTTTAAGAGTACTGACGTGTATGGACCATTCAGAACCGCCACAAGGGATGCAAACTGCTTCAATATGACTTTCACAGAGGATTACAGTAGGTATGGCTATATCTACTTAATCTAGCATAAGTTAGAAACTTTTGAAAGGTTCAAAGAGTTTAAGCAAGAAGTAGAGAATCAATTGGGCAGGAAGATAAAGATGCTACGATCCGATCGTGGAGGAGAGTATCTTAGTATTGAGTTCCTTTCCTATCTTAAGGAATGTGGAATTGTTTCACAATTGACGCCACCTAGGACACCACAACTTAATGGTGTGGCCTAGAGGCGCAATAGAACCTTGCTAGACATGGTTCGTTCCATGATGAGTTGAGCTTCGTTACCTATCTCATTCTGGGGGTATGCCTTAGAGACTGCCACCCATATCCTTAATCTAGTCCCTACCAAAAAGGTTTCCAAAACACCTCACATGATGTGGACAGGGAAGGTTCCCTCGTTAGACCACATAAAGGATTTGGGTTGTGAGGCTTTCGTGAGACGTGAGACTCACGACAAGCTCGAACTTCGAAGTGAGCGATGTATTTTCATCGGCTACCCACATAAGTCATTTGGATATCTCTTCTATAGACCGAGTGACAATGTTGTCTTAGTTACGAGGAGAGCAGTTAGGGGTGCAAACGAGCCAAGCTACTCGCGAGCCTAAACGAGCCTTTATATAATATAATTTATTATTATTTATATATATATTAAAATAAAAAAAGATTAGGAGAATTATGGATTTAGGGTATTAGTAAACGAGCTTTTCAACGAGCTCGAGCCGAGCTTAAGCTTATTTAGGCACGTCAGATAAAAAACGAGTCGAGCTCGAGCCCGAGCTGAGCTTGTATAGTTCTTTAAGAGCTCGAGCCGAGCTCAGTACAAGAAGGATCGAATCGAGCCGAGCTCGAGCTCGAGCCTCATATAACTTAAACGAGCCCGAGCCGAGCTTTGCCAGGCTCGGGCTCTGCTCGGCTCATTTGCACCCCTAAGAGCAATCTTTCGCGAGAGAGAACTCATATGCCAAGAGGACAGTGGGAGGAAAATGGACCATGAAGAGCTTCAAGTTTTAAGCGATGAAGGAACCTTAAACACTAGCACTCAAACCGACGAGGAAACTCCGGTTGAACCAATTGACAAGTCCATACCCCCGAGGCGTTCCAGTAGAGTTAGTGTTCCACCTGTGTTATATGGTTTTCATATAACAGCTGAAGGTGATACACTTATCAGTGATAGCAGACTGGTAAATTTGGATGAACCTAAGAATTACAAGGAAGCCATGGCAGGCCCCGAGTTTGCTAAATGGAAAGAGGCAATGGACAGCGAGATTCAGTCCATGTATGACAATTAAGTTTGGAACTTGGTCGACAATGTACCGGGCCGTAAGAGAGTCGGGTGCAAATGGATCTTCAAGAAGAAGACCGACATAGATGGGAATGTTCACACATATTGTTGGATAAGGTGTCTAAGTCCATAACTATATTTCAGATGTACTTGACCCGACCCGACATGGTCCATTTGGGTTGCACTTCACCATAACAATTTGGATAGTCTTTTGAGAATAGTATAGTGATGATTTGTTAATATATTATAAGTTATAATATATTAATATGAAATCATATTATTTAATTAGTATTTGATCTTGAATTAATTTAGAATTAGTTTGATGATCAAAAAGGTGACTAAATAAATATGGACTCTTGTATATATATGGAGTGGGCTAATGTTCATTTGGAATTGGCTAGGCTTGCATGGAAGTCCATGGAGCTTTTATCCCATGGATCCTATGGAAAGGAAGAGCCATGGGTATTAGGGTTTACATGGATGTAACCCTACTCCTGCATACTATATAAGGATGCCACTAGCACATGAAATGGCACTAATGTGTGTGAGAACAAGGGTGGGCCGATTTCTAAGTGTACATACTATTCTCTCAAACTTTTCCAAGTTTTTTGGTGATTTGTGATTCCATTTGAGGCATCCACATTATTGGTGCTAGGATCTCAAACTCCAAGCAATCAATCACAAGAAAAAGGTATGTCATTCTACTAGTCTTTTATGATTCAAGTTCACTATGCCATGCTAGTTAGGATGAGAACCTTGGAAAATTATTATTTGCATGTATTTTAGAGAAAACATAGATCCAAGATTTCTAGGGTTGCATGTACACCATAGGAGTGTTAGAATGCTCAAAACCCATCGGTGGTATCAGAGCCTAGGCTTGTTTTCTTAATACTTGATGCAAATTGCTGAAAAATGTTCCAATTTCTGCACTCTGCCCAGTTGACTCACCGAGTCCGTCATGGAACTCGACGATTCCATGCATATATTCAACCAAATCGCCGAGTCAGTTCATGCACTCGACGAGTTGGCAGGCCTGAGTGTAGATTTTCGAGTTTTGGTGCTGGAATTGCTCTAGAATCGTTACCTTAAACTGTTTTGGACTTATAAAACCTGTTTTTGATGTGGTAATGATTATGGTGAACCGATTTCAAAGTTATAATCAATGTTTCAAGTTTTATATATGTTTATATGATTCTTGAAAGTTGTTGATTATGGATATTCAAGCTTATGAGTTTTGGTAGATCATAGGAATTATGTGAAAATTGTTTGTTAGTGTAATACTTGATCTCGATGGCATTGAATGGACTCCATAACTTGTCCTCAAGTTATAGAATTCCAAAAGTCGTTTCTTTAATAGAGTCATAGGTTACAGAATTGAAGAGTTTTTCTCATAAATAGTTTTATGGACTCCATAACTTGTCCTCAAGTTATGGGTGTCCAAGAGTCTCTTCATTAAAAGTTTTTTAAACCTTAATTAAAGTCATAAGTTATGAAAATCCAAAAGTTTTTGAATTGTTCAAAACTTGCCCTCAAGTTTTGGAATTTGTAAAGTCTCATACAAACTTTAATTCCATACCCTAGAGTTTCAAAATAAATAGTAAACGGTTTCTAAAATTCTCAATTTAATTTTTTACAGGCTCCTAAAATGTTCCTAAGGTTGAGAAAAATATTGTTTAGGGTCTTTGAGTTCAATGACCCAAATTTGTAAGTTCATGCTCAAATTTAATGAAAAATATGGATAAAATATCAAACTGTGTCGAAATCATCTGAAAATTTACATGGCTTTCTTATTTTGTGGATACATTACTATTACAAACTTTCAGATTTTTATCTCTTCTCAAAACGAGTATTTTTAATTTATAGCCATTAAATCATTATTTTTATAGAAAAATAAGGAATCGGTTTTAGACATTGGGGTTTTACAGATCATCAGTTTTATATGTGAACTTTCATAAAATAATTTTCTTGAAATATATTTAGAAGCAAAACAGGGGTATTCAACCCTAACAAGTTAGGCAATGTAGCACAATATAGTGCATGAGTTCTAGATGTACCTGAAGGTTTACGAATTTATATAGAAAAATCTGTGTGGTTTTAACCCACAAAATTTTAGACACCATTCCTTGGATATGTTAAGTTTCTAAACTATTTTTCCACAGATTTAAGGTGGGGTTTAAGACCCTTGATCATGTAAAGCAAAACTAATGATCACAGAAAACATTCTGTTTGCGCAACTATTTTATAAAAATTGTATAAAATCAGATTTTTAATGTTTTACAGTAAGACCAATTGGATTCGAAAGCTATCTCAAGGAACTAGCCCTCAAAAAAAGAATATCGTGATTTGGCTTAGTAATGAGTGAGTTGTGCCAATTAAAAGCTGAACAAAATATTCTGACAGAATGTATGTCATCCTTAGTTGCTTTTAGTGCTCCCTAAAGGTCACTTTCACAAAGACAAAATGTGTATTTCTTTTATGGCTGAAAATAAATAACAATAAACTAGATTTTACAGAAGAATATGAAACATTATCATAATCTCCTAAGGTTTTAATTATTGGGTTTTGTTGAAATATTTACATTTGGTAATGAGTTGTAAACTTATATTTATTGAATTAATTCAGAAAATGATAACCTATGATTTAATTTTTATAAAAATCAATTTCTCATATTTCAACAATTGTAACAAGGGTTCATAATATGTGGTTGTAAGATTTTGATATCCTTGGATTTTACTTTTGGTTCACATTTCGAATCATGAATTATATGAATTTGTCATCAACTTTATAGTTGGTTTATATTATAATTTAATTTTGTTCATATTAGCTTAGAATACTTAACCTTGTTAAGCATTAGATTTTTCCAATATGGAAATTTTTAGGGTTGCTAACTTACCCTTGGGTTATGGTCTACCGAATATAGTTTTGTGTTTAGACTTAAGGTTTAACTTTGGCACTTTACCACTCAGTTGGTTCATTCACATATCAATGTGATTGTTCAACACAAGCTAAGGTACACTAATTCATCCGAGGGATCTATTAAGTCGCGAACCTAGTTCAACTTGTAACTCTAGAGCCAAGTTAAGTGCACACAAGGAAATGACAAGGTTCTAGATGAGTACTGACTTGAGTTTTGGTGGTTGTCACAGTCTCCCCCAGTTGTGGGAATTTTGTCCTGAAATTCAACTAGCGGTAACACTAGTTCAGACATAACGAATAGTTGAGGGTATTTGTTCTTCATGAAATCCTCCCGTTCCCATGTAAACTTGGGCCCATGCTTAGAGTTCCAACGAACTTTCACGATTGGTATTTTACTTTGTTATAGTTGCTTAACCTCTCGATCGAGTATTTCTATGGGTTCCTCCACGAATTTTAGTCGATCATTATTTTGGAGGTCCCCGAGAGGTATGTGTAGGGATGCCTCCGCCAAGCACTTTTTGAGGTTTGACACATGGAATGTGACGTGTATCGCACTCAGTTCATCTGGTAGCTTGAGATTATATGCCACTGGACCGACCCTTTCGATAATCTCGAAGGGTCCTACATAACGGGGACTCAATTTTCCTCGTTTACCAAAGCGCACAACTCCTTTCCACGGGGATATTTTTAAGAGTACTCTGTCTCCCTTTTGAAATTCCAAGGGTTTCCTACGCTTGTCAGCATAGCTCTTCTGGCGATCGCGTGCAGCTTTTAGTCTATCATGTATTATCGAGATCTTTTCAGTGGTCTCTTGAATTAAATCCAGTCTCGTTAACTGCCCCGTACAAGGCCTCATAGGGGGCACATTGAATGCTCGTATGGTAGCTATTATTATAGGAGAACTCGGCTAACGGCAAATGGTTATCCCAACTTCCTCCAAAGTCAATCACGCAAGCCCGGAGCATATCTTCTAATGTCTGAATGGTTCTTTCGCTCTGACCGTCTGTCTAGGGATGATAGGCGGTACTTAAGTCTAAACGTGTCCCTAAGGCTTTTTGAAGTGACTGCCAAAATCGATACGTAAAACGGCTATCTCTATCTGAAATGATGGAAATAGGTACTATGTGGCGTACTACGATCTCGTCTATGTAAATTCGAGCAAGCCTTTCCATTCGGTAATCATCTCGGATAGGAAGAAAGTGTGCGGATTTCGTCAGTCTGTCCACCACCACCCAAATAGAATCGTGTCCCTTCGCGGTCCTTGGCAACTTAGTAACAAAATCCATGGATATTTGCTCCCATTTCTATTGAGGTATTTCTGGTTGCTGAAGCAAACCGGAGGGTTTTTGATATTCAGCCTTCACTTTGGAACAAGTTAAACATTTCCCAATATACAAGACAATATCTTTCTTCATTCCAGGCCACCAATAGTATTCCTTTAGATCCAAGTACATTTTGTCGGCTCCTGGGTGGATCGAGTATCGGGAATTATGGGCTTCCTTTAAAATTACCTTACGTAATTCGTCGATCTTTGGTACCCATACTCTATTTTTGAAGTACTTCACTCCATCTGAACGTTTTTCAAATTGTTGTTCTAGGCCGTGTAATGTTTCACGTTTCAAGTTCTCAGTTTTTAATGCTTCACCTTGAGCGGCAAGGATATTGCTCTTCAAACTGGTCTGAATAAGGGCTCCGAAGGCATGTGCTCGTGAGGGTTTCACCCTTTCCTTCCTACTCAATGCATCAGCTACAACATTGGCCTTCCCTGGATGGTATTTAATTTCGCATTCGTAGTCGTTGAGTAATTCCACCCACCGCCTCTGTCTCATGTTAAGCATCTTTTGATTCAAGATGTGTTGTAGGCTTTTGTGATCGGTATAAATAGTGTACCTAGTTCCGTACAAGTAATGTCTCCAAATCTTAAAGGCGAATACCACCGCTCCTAATTATAGGCCGTGGGTTGTGTAGTTTTTCTCATGAACCTTCAAATGCCTTGACGCATATGCAATAACCTTGCCTTTCTGCATCAGTACGCAATCCAGACCTTGGTGTGACGCATCACAATAAACTGTAAAGTTCTCTAAACCATCTAGCAAAGCCAAGACTGGCGCATTACACAACTTATGTTTAAGCAATTGGAAGGCATCTTCCTGTGGTTCTCCCCATACAAATTTCCTATCCTTTTGGGTCAAAATAGTCAATGGTTGGGCAATTTTGGAGAAGTTCTCAATAAAGCGCCTATAATAGCCCGCCAATCCTAGAAATTGCCGAATTTTCGTCGGGGATCTTGGGGTTTCCCATTTCTTAATTGCTTCAACTTTGGTGGGATCCACGTGTATTCCTTTTTCTCCAACCACATGACCAAGGAATCACACTTCCTTAATCCAAAACTCGCACTTAGAGAACTTTGCAAATAATTTCTGGTCTTTCAACAGTTCTAACACTAGCCTAAGATGTCATTCATGCTCTTCTTTGTTTGGAGAATAGACTAGTATGTCGTCAATGAGCACGATCCCAAACTTGTCAAGGTACGGCCTACAAATCCTATTCATAAGATCCATGAAGGCAGCTGGCGCGTTAGTTAGCCCAAAAGGCATAACTAGGAATTCATAGTGTCCGTAATGAGTCCTGAAGGCGGTTTTAGGAACATTTTCGTCGCGTACCCTTAATTGGTGGTATTCCGATCGTAGATCAATCTTTGAAAAGTACGAGGCACCTTGGAGCTGATCGAACAATTCGTCTATTTGAGGAAGGGGGTATCTATTTTTGATAGTCATTTTGTTTAGTTCTCTATAATCGATGCACATTCTCATCTATCCATCCTTCTTTTTCACAAATAAGACCGGTGCACCCCACGGTGAGGAACTTGGACGAATGAATCCTTTTTCCAAAAGTTCCTGAAGTTGTCCCGAAAGTTCTTGCATTTCAGAAGGTGCCAAGCGGTAAGGTGCTTTAGCTACAGATGCCGCTCCAGGAATTAGATCAATTCTGAATTCGACTTGTCTTTTTGGGGGGAGTCCGGGCAACTCTTCTGGGAATACTTCGGGGTATTCTCGTACTATTGGAACGTCCTGAATATGTTTTTCTTCCAAATTCTTCTCCACTACATGAGCCAAGAATGCAAGGTACTTCTTCCTCAGATATTTGTGAATCTTCATGCATGAGACTATCTTCAAGTTCTTGCCTGGTTTCTCTCCGTACACTATAAGGGTTTCGTTGTTTTGGAGGGGTATTTTGACAACTTTCTCAAAGCATCCTATGTCTGCTCGATTCTTGGACAATTAGGAACTATCTCCCTTGCCCTAATTTCATGACCATTAGCAACTTCAACTATGTAGGCATGTTCCAATATTTTTGATTTCAAGTCTATTAGGGGTCTAAATTCATGTGACACAAAACTTCTATCTGCCCCAGAGTCAAATAATACTGATGCATAGTGGTTGTTTAGGAGGAATGTACCTGTTACCACCTCCGGGTCCTGGCTGGCCTCTTCCGCCTTAATCACAAATGCTCGCCCACGAGCTTGGCCTCCTGGATTTCCACGGTTTATATGTCCCGCCTGGTTCCTGGTATTGTTGTTGTTGGGGCCCTTATTTAGATTCGGGCAGGCATTCCTAAAGTGGTCCAAACTTCCACACTCATAGCATGCCCGTTTACCATCCTTGCGATCTTTGTCTATCCTGCAATATTTTGTGAAATGTCCTGTTCAATTGCACTTGTGGCAGATAGGGCAGACACCCTCATGATGATAGTTGCATCTCTCACACTTAGGTTTAGGCCCTCGATGTTGCACAGTTTCCTCTGTTTTAACCATAAAGTTCCTTGCCCTTTTTTGTTCTTGTCTGAGTTGTCATTCTTCTTCCTTCCCAAATGGTTCTCCGATTTCCTTTTGTTACTTGCGTTGCTTATGGTCAATATCCCGACCCTCACTTTATCATTCGTAAGGCGGTGCGCCAGGTCTATAGCGCTATGGATTGAGGTAGGAATTGCTGAAGTAACCATGCCTCGGATTTCTGGTGCTAAACCACATATGTATCGGTCAATCCTCTTGTGCTCGGGGGTGACCATGTGTGGCACTAGTTCAGCGAGTTCGTGGAAACGCACAGTGTAGCCTTCCACATCGGCTCCTACCATGGCATGGTTCCAGAAGTCAGATTCCATTTTCTGGATCTCATCCTTATGAAATTCCTCCCAAGCTAATTGGTTTGTTGCCTCCCTTCCATGGTTTCGGACTTGCACATTCCACCACGTTAAGGCTCTGTCTTGGAGAAGACATGCAACATAGGGAACCTTCCAGTCATTTGAGCACTTGCTGATGTGGAGTACAACCTCAATTCCTTCTATCGATTTCAACAATCCCACTGCACCCTCTGTTCCATGAAACTCCTTGGGTTTGCAAGACAAGAAGTACTTATAGGTGCATCCCCTTGTTTCCTCATTACAAACTCCGCTTTCGTCGGTGTTCTCAGTAGGTGTAGGGCCTCCACGGTTTGTCTGACTAGCATTGATTCCCGCAGTGACTTGAGCCACAATGTTAGGGGTAGTAGCCATTAGTTGTTGCGAGACCAGTTGAGCGGGTGTTTCTTCTTTGGGGCATGGTTCTATAACACAAAAACAAAATTAAGGACGTTATTATTATTATTAATTAGTTTTTTTTTGAAATAAATAATAATAATAATAATAATAATAATAATAATAATAATAATAATAATAATAATAATAATAATAAAATATTTTCAAGAAAGACTTCAAAGCAATAAAACAATTTACAGTTCATGAACAATATAAGTGTGAAATAACATGGTGATTGAAAATCATTAAAATAGATTTCAATCGTAGTTCGTAAATAAAAGTTTTAACAAAGCATATTGCTTGACACTGCAAGCTACAAAAGACACTTCAACCATAGTTCTCAAAAGCCATAAACCAAAGGCATTACATCAAAATACATAGACCAAAAACTAGAAATTATAAACCATGACGTTTAGATTCAACCCCAAAACACAATCACCCAGACAAGTGCCACTGCCAGAATCAATGCTAGCCCTCCGGCTACAGCGCTAGTAATCATAGCTCTGATTGCAGTCCTCTGGGCGGAGTATGCATAACTACACACCGCATCCACCACGTCTGACATGTCGGCAATGTTGTGATGATGATAAGCAATCCAACTACGGGCATCATGCAGGTCTCGGGCCATGTCCTCCATGTTGCGTCGCTCCAGACAACTCAACCCGGTTGCTCGTATATAAGGCATCCCTATGACTGGGGGTCGAGGCTGACTAGGTTCGGGACGCTTGTTCCTTGGTGCGGGAGGTGTTGGCACGGGTTCTGGACACTCAAACCTCAATACTTCTCTCGACACTGGCGCACTCTTTCTCGTTGTCCTCCTATGGTATAGTCCATAAAGGGGTGGCTGAGGCGTCGGCTGTCGTGAAGGCTCAGGTATCGACGGGGCTGAAGTCTCCTCAGTCTGTGCCTGGCTACTCACTTCCTCTCTAGTCTCCGATCTTGTTGACGAATCTTCGGTCGGGTCGGTGCTCGAGTTGCGGTTGACTTTCGGGCGCGCAGTGACTTAACCAGACTCATCTGCTGATCCAAGTGCTTGAGAGCTAGTGTTTGACATGGCTACGCTGTACACGAGAAACTCTAATGTTTAGACGAGGTTTTAGCATCCTAGTGATTTTTTTTGTTTACGTTTAACCTAGGGTGTTCATACCATTCACTATAACCAATTCCGGTCTTGCACTTGCTCTTCTTTAATTATACATAGGTGATCAGGCTATGTATAATTAAGGTCCAGTTATGAATTACCGGAATTAGTTATACTAAATGGCATGTTTTATTAACTCAACGGTTATAGTTTAGGCCTCCCTAAGGGAAAGGGGAAGCCGGTATTCTCTATAACCTTAGGGTCTGATACCAAATCTGTCACACCCCGTTAAAGCGGAAACACGAAGAGTGACAGGCTACGGTCTCATCACAAAGGTAAATAGAAGTACCAACCATAAACATTAAGCGTTTTAAGTTTACATCGCGTACAAAACAAATACATTCAGTTTTCACATTACATAGTTTAATACATAGCAAAAGTAACAACTTAAATCATGTTGGCGTCTTATTGATTCACTTATCGTTCCCTGAAAAGCATGCAAAAACGAGGGTCAACTATAAAATAGTTGGTGAGTTCACAGGTTTATAATAGTACATTATTTCAAAAATGTAGTTTATTCTATAAATGTTCCAATTTAGAAAACGATGAATGCCATTGCATTCCGTTCACAACCAAGCCTAACGACCGTTCCTGCCCCATTCCATCATGTCCATGGTTCCCATGATGTCAGTTTATGGAAATATGCACTCGCGGTTCCGGGCGAGTGGGGGTTGTCGACCCCAAATAACGCTATCCATAAGACCATCTGCTCAAAATGAGTTAATAGGTTGTATTGGTTCTCCGGGGACTTAACATACAAGTTCATAACACCAAATTCATAGTACAAGTTCATAATAAAAGGTCCATACAACAAAGTTCACATCATTAAGTTCATAACACAAGCTCATAAAATTATGTTCATAGAAATTGTAGCATGCTTTTGTAACATCCCAAAATTTAAGGACAAAAATTTCATTTTTAAATTGAGTAAATCATAAAATATGTTACCAAAACATTGTCAATATTACATCAGGTTTAAACCGCAATGCCGTGTCTCAAAATCATAACATCATAAGTGATAGAAATCAGAGTACAATCCCAGAAGCTCAATGCGGAAATCACGTGTGAGTATGTGATGCGCTGCTACACCGCCGACTCCTTCCCCTTAGACGAAGAGGTACATGAAACCAAAACTGAAACCGTAAGCACAAAGCTTAGTGAGTTCCCCCATCATACCACATACCATATAATACCATCGATATCTTTCAACCGGTAACTGCCATCGGTATCTTTCAACCGATATCTAACATCGATATTTTTCAACCGGTAACCGTCATCGGTATCTTTCAACCGGTAACCGCCATCGATATCTTTCAACCGGTAACTAGGGAATATTTCACCCCCTTCCATTATCACACAATAACAAGACATAATCATACAGTCAGGCATAACTGGGTACTGACCTACCCTTCAGTCCTAAAGACCGATGTCAGGGAAAGACTATTCCCTACTACTACCATAAACGCACATAGCATATTATACAGGCATAACTCATGACCAAAACACATAAGCATACCAAGATAATTATCACATAGACAATTATCTACCGAATACCCCTGTTGGTGGGTCGGCATTGTGGCCTTAGACCCACCCCTACTGGAAGGTAACTCACCTCGTATGAGTGACTACTAATGATCTGGCTGAGAGATCTCTGTTTGCTGCTGCTGCTCCGGAAATCCTCCGGCTATAAATCCCACAAACACCCAGTCAGAATCTGGTAATTACTCTTAGGGTAAAATGACTCTTTTACCCCTGACCAAGTCAAAGTCAAAGTCAAAGTCAACTTTCAGTTGACCTAACTCGCCGAGTTGGGCCGCCAACTCGTCGAGTCCCTATCCTTTCAACTATCCTCATCCACGCCTCTACTCGTTGAGTTTAGCAATGACTCGACGAGTTCTCCTTCTATACGAACATCGAATGATCCTTCATCGGACTCGCCGAGTTGTATGAACAACTCATCGAGTTTACCTTCATCTGTTGAACAAGTCCTGTGCTTGACTCGTCGAGTTGTATGAACAACTCGTCGAGTTCATCTTCAATTGATGGGAGATTGCCATGGACTCACCGAGTCTGCTCATGCACTCGTCGAGTCCTATGAACTCCAGGTCTATGGCTAAGTCCAATACGTTGGGTCACTCCTTTGGACCTTCTGAAACCCTTCTAACACTCAACTGAGTCCCTTTGACCCTCAACAGATTTGGGGACAACAAGCCTTGGACTCGCCGTGTCTAGATTGTCCAAGGCTCATTTCTCGATTTCTGGTGTACAACACTTGACCAAAAGATAGATCAAGGTTCCTAAGATCGGTCTAGCACGTAAAGTTACAAACTTTACGTGCATGCATGGAACTAAGAGCTAAAAAGACCCTAAAAGAAGCTCTTAAGTTGCATGAGGCCTTCTATGGGTGCAAAGGCAGTCCCTTTCTGCATTGTAACCCCTTTATGAGCCTGAATCTGAAGCCTCAACCCCCAACCATGCTTGCAATCATGGTTGGTCACCAAGAATGGCTCATAAGAGCCCTAAATCTCCCCAAAAAGGGATCTAACACATGAATAAACAAGGTATCGACTTTATACCTTCTGTGAACTGTAGGAGATGAACTCCTCTGGTCTCATCTTGGTTCCTCAAGCCTTTCCTTCCTTTCCTTTGATCACAAACCCCAAAGATTACTCAAAAGCCTTTAGATCTTCACACACACAATTAGGGTTTTATATGGAGGGTTCTGGTAGCAAAGGGGACGAAGGGAGGCTGAATGAGATGCTTAAATAGGGTGCAAACCCTTAGATTAGGGTTTTGTCCAGTCAGAGTCTACTCGTTGAGTCCGGCCGCAGACTCACTACAAATAAAATTACATTTAGTGGCACAAACATTTTGTGGCATATTTGTTTTTATGCCACTATATTATATTTTTAGTGACACTTATTATTTTGTGCCACTATATCACCTCTATTTTCATTTTCCCGCTTCTGATTTCCCCAAAACTAAAAGCGTTCCGCCACCCCAAAAATTGAATTTCATATTCAACTAGTATTTTCCCACTTATCTTTAAAAACTTACCTAATTTCCCCCGCCCAAAAATTGACACCATCGTTTCCTCCACCACCCAAACCCCAAATTGACCTAAGTTCCCCTAAATATTCCATCGACATGGGTTAACCTTCAACTCCTTTGGTTTCTGCTTTTATTGCGATAGATAAGATAAAGTTGTTACTGGTTTTAGATTTGAGGAGGAGAGATTCTAAGTGTTGATGTTGTTATCGCAAGAATTCTAGAAGCTGCGTTTGTTTCTCGTATTTACTGGGATATAAGAGGTAAAATGAGCTAAGTTCAATTTAGGATTAAAGTTGTTACTGGTTGTAATTCCTTAGACCCTCATTGATCTCACCCTATGATATCTATCTATCTCTCATAGACTTGTACGCCTCTTTGATACTCTTTTTTCTCTAATATTTCGCAGCGTTGAGGTTCATATCTCAATCATCACCGGCACCTCACAAATTTCCAAATCTCTGGTCTATATCAAGTCATGTTGTTGTTGTGTTTTGGAGATTTACAGCACACACGGTTTGATCTGTGTATTTTTTTGTTGATTTCTTCTTGTCGTATTCTCTCGTTGATTTCACATTTTAGGTATTAGATTTTCCTACATTGGTTTTAGGTCATAATTGTCTTTATAAGTTATAGATGTATTGATTTAATGGTTTTACTCCTTTGTTTTACAGAACATTACACGGTGGTTAGTCTTTTATTGCCTGGTTGATCTAGGTAATTAACTTCTTTTTATATTTTTACTTTTTTGCATTGTTGATATATGTTGACTGTTGCTTTAATTTATAATTCACATTGCTTTAATTTATAATTCACAAAACGTATTCCTTAGTTTCTTTTAACAATTATTTTACTTTATTTTTTTGTTTTCAATTGTGTATAGGAAATTGCAAAAGAATTAGGATTTATTTTACATGTTTATATTAAATATCAAACTCTTTTAGGAATAGAAGATGTTTGGGTTATAAATTGATGATGGAAAGAGACCTTTTAACACACATAAAATTTTAACATTTCATGATTATTTGGGTCATGCTGAAGAAATTTTGATTAAGTTTTTTTGTTTTAATTGAGTATCAACTTCTTTTTAGGAATAAGCATTGTTTGTATTATATATTGATACATGAAACTAGACTTTTTAACAGATACTAGCCTTACATATTTAAGTTAATTGATCAGTGAAATGGAAGAAAAATAACTAAAACTTATTTCAAGATTTTATTTCTGTGTTTGATTATTGATTACTAATTTATAATGTTTAAAATATGTTTCCTTAACAACCACTATTAGATGTTTCCTATACTAATTGTCTCATTTAAATATAATAGCTGCATTCTTCAGAATCTCTTTAGCAAGGGTAATTATTTGCTTCTAGCCTCCTGAAAGCTAGACGCCTCTACCCTTCTTTTCCCACGGTAAGTTTCATATCCATCATTTGTATAATTACACTAATGTTAGAAGAATAAAGTTAATATCTCAATTGTTTAATAAAATTTGAATTTAGGATGTTTTAATACGTTATGAACTCATGAGCATCTGCAAGCTTTTCTGCCTTCATTGTTTCAGCTTCACTAGCTTCCTCTCTACCACAAATTATGTTATAACGAATACTTCCTATGAGACGAGTCAGTTCTTGGGTTTGCACAGGTGGTTTCAAGCACAAAATAGAACATCAGGATCTGGTGAAACCTTTTTTTTTAGATTACTTAAGTCGTTGCATAAACCAATAATAATTTCATATCAAGCTTTTTCTGTTAGATTGTTGGATCCATTCTAATCACCATTTTTTTCTGTAATAGATGTGGGTGGCCAAAAGGCAACTTTCAGCTCTACTCTTTATTGTCCAGTTGTCAGCGAATGAATGGCAGCAAGTTCTTGATGTTGGTTTGTATTACCCAAGTGATGTAATTTAGCTATTCGGGCCAAAGCTGAAGATAGGTTTGTGTTGGGACTGGAAGGCTTTCTTGGCAGACGAGAAATCGATGCTACGAATTAATTCATTGTTTTATGGTTTGGAGTTAATAAAAAGGGATTGTCATATTCTGGGAAAAGACATCTACAAATTGTAAATATTGCTAAGTTCCTCATTTTTGACTCTTGTAACCAAGACAATATCTATTACGAATTTAAGATATCAAATAGGTCTTTTCTTAACGGAAGTTATGTGTGTGTGTATATATATATATATATATATATATATATATATATATATATATATATATATATATATATATATATAGGGTTAGGTTTATGTGAGACGGCCTAATTTTGTGAGACCGTGAGATGCAATCCTAGCCACTCATTTAGTAGATAAAACAAAAACATTTTTAAAATGCAAAATTTTTGAAATTTTTCGAAATTTTTTTTTTTCAATATTATTTTCGATATTTTCCAAAAAAAAATACCACAAAAAATTAAAAAAAATTAGAAAAAAATACATTTTTTACATATTCTAGTAATATTCTATTAGAATATTTCACGTATTTTTAAAAAAAAAAACGAGTTTTTTTTTTATTTTATTTTTTTAGTTAATTCAAGTTCCGAAAATAATATTTAAAAAAAGAATTTTTGGATTTTTTCCATTTATTTTGCATTTTAAAATTATTTTTTAGAATATGTACAGTGTAATATTCTATTAGAATATTTCGCGTATTTTTCAAAAAAAACGGGATTTTTTTTTATTTTTTTTATTTTTTTAGTTAATTCAAGTTCCGAAAATAATATTTAAAAAAAGAATTTTTGGATTTTTCCATTTATTTTGCATTTTAAAATTATTTTTAAATTTGGTCTCACGGTTTCACAAAATTAACATGGTCTCAAATGAACATGAACCTATATATATATATATATATATATATATATATATATATATATATATATATATATATATATATATATATATATATATATATATATATTAAAATTTTAATTATTCTATATTACAATGAAAAAAAGCATACCAACATATATAAAAATACCCAAAAATTATATAGTGGCATAAAAAAAGTGTCACTAAAACCCCATAAGGCTTCAGCGACACAATCGAAAAGTGTCACTATAGGTCTTTAGTGGCAGCGCTTTTAGTGGCACTATTTTTTTGTGCCGCTGATTGCCAAGGGTGCTTTTAGTGGCACTTTTTTGGTCTTTAGTGGCACTTTTTTTGTGCCACTAAATGTCATTTTATTTGTAGTGACTCGATGAGTCCGCCACTTAAATCCCAGGTCCAAGTCGCTACTACTCGACGAGTTGTGCCATCAACTCGCCGAGTCCCAGTCCAGATTGTGAAAAATACTTGAATGAAATACATACCAGGAACCGGTTGCTACAAATCCCCCCCCCCCCCACTTATTTTAGACTTCGTCCTCGAAGTCTGCCGCCCGTTCCTGGAAAAGCTCTGGGTAATGCTCCATCATCTCATCCACCGGCTCCCACGTCCACTCTGAGCCCTTCCGGTGCTGCCATTGCACCTTACCAGTTCGACCCTCTTGTTCCTCAGATCATTCGACTTCCGGTCGAGGATCGCCATAGGCCGCTCAATGTAATTCAGGCTGTCGTCAACCTGAATATCCTCCAGGGGCACCATTGCCGAGTCGTCCACCAGGCACTTCCGCAGCTGGGAGACGTGGAAAGTGATGTGGATCTGACTGAGTTCGGCTGGCAGATCCAGCCTGTACGCCACCTTGCCCACCCGGGCTATAACCCTGAAAGGTCCAATGTACCTGGGGCCCAACTTGCCCCGCTTCCTGAATCAGATGACGCCTTTCCATGGCGACACCTTCAGGAGAACCATATCCCCGACCTGGAACTCCAGGTCTGAACGACGCTTGTCGGCATAACTTTTCTGCCGACTCTGTGCAATCTGAAGCCTGCTCCGGACCTGCTGAATTCTCTCCGTCGTCTTGAGCACCACTTCGGTGCTCCCCATGACCCTCTGGCCAACCTCACCCCAACATATCAGGGTCCTGCAATTCCTCCCGTATAACATCTCAAAAGGAGGACGATCGATACTCGTGTGGTAGCTGTTGTTGTACGAGAACTCAGCCAACGGAAGGTAAGTATTCCAACTACCTCCGACGTCTAACACACACGCCCGCAGCATATCCTCCAGGGTCTGGATGGTCCGCTCGCTCTGACCATCCGTCTGCGGGTGAAAGGCGGTGCTAAAGTGCAGACGAGTACCCAGCTCGTCATGAAACTTCTTCCAAAACCTGGAAGTGAACCGCACATCCCTATCTGAAATCACTGAAACTGGCACCCCGTGCCGCGCCACTACCTCCCTGATATAGATGTCGGCCAACTTTTCGGCCGAAATACTTTCCTGAATCGGAATAAAATGGGCGCTCTTGGTCAATCGATCCACGATGAACCAAATCGAATCAACTCCTCGCGCGGTCCTGGGAAGCTTCGTGAAAAAATCCATCGTGATATCTTCCCATTTCCACAGCGGGATATCCAACGGCTGGACCTTGCCGTGAGGTCTCTGATGCTCAGCCTTGACCTTCCTGCAGGTCAGGCAACTCTCGACAAACCAAGCTACATCCCTCTTCATACAGGTCCACCAATAATCAAGACGAAGATCTCTATACATCTTCGTCGCGCCGGGATGAATAGAAAACCTGGATTTGTGTGCCTCTTCCATCAATATCTGGCACACGCCTCCATGATATGGGACCCACACCCTACGGTGAAGAGTCAACAATCCCCGACTATCATAGTCGAAGGAGGAAACCTGTCCCACAATTTGCTCGCTCTTACGATGTTCATCCTTTATGGCCTCCTGCTGGGCCTCTCAAATCTGCTCCAACACCGGAGTCACAACTGTCATCCTCAAACAGATATCCCTGATCGGCGCTGCCTTGCGGCTAAGCGCATCGGCCACAACATTGGCCTTCCCCGGGTGGTAGAGGATCTCACAATCATAATCCTTTACCACATCAAGCCACCGACGTTGTCTCATATTCAGATTTGGCTGGTCCATGAGATACCTTAGGCTCTTGTGGTCCGTGTAAATGGTACAACAAACCCCATAAAGGTAATGACGCCAAATCTTGAGGGCGAAAACAACAGCCCCCAGCTCCAAATCATGCGTCGGATAATTCGCCTCGTGAGGCTTTAGCTTCCTCGAAGTGTAAGCAATAACATGCCCCCTCTGCATCAATACCGCGCCCAAACCCGAGATGGACGCATCGCAGTATACAACAAAATCCTCCATGCCCTCCGGCAGGGCTAAGTTCGGCGCCTCGCACAATCTCTATCTCAGTGTCTCAAACGCAACCTGCTGCTCAGGCCCCCAGTGAAAGACCACGACTTTCCTCGTCAGCCTGGTCAGGGGCACGACTATCTTGGAGAAGTCCTGAATGAATCTCCGATAGTAGCCTTCCAGTCCCAGGTAGCTCCGAATCTCAGATGGAGACCTCAGAACCTCCCATCTCATCACGGCCTCCACCTTGGCCGGGCCAACCGAAATCCCGTTCTGGTTGACAAGGTGCCCAAGAAACTGCACCTCGTGCAACCAGAACTCACACTTGGAGAACTTAACATACAAGCTCTCCCTCCTCAAAGTGTCCAGAACCTCCCGCAAGTGCTCCTCATGTTGTTCTCGCGTCTTGGAATAAACCAAGATATCATCAATAAAAACTATCACAGACCGATCCAACATCGGTCTGCACACGCGGTTCATGAGATCCATGAACGCGGCACGAGCATTGGTGAGCCCGAAAGGCATCACCACAAACTCATAATGGCCATAGCGCGTCCGAAAAGCAGTCTTCTGCACATCCTCCTCTCTGACCCTCATCTGATGATATCTTAAACGCAAATCAATCTTGGAGAACCAAGATGCCCCCTGTAGCTGTTCAAAGAGGTCATCGATCCTCGGAAGTGGTTAATGGTTCTTCAACGTTACCTTATTGAGCTCCCGATAGTCTATACACATCCGATGCGACCCGTCGTTCTTCTTCACAAACAGAATCGGGGCTCCCCAGGGTGAACCTCTCGGTCTAATGAATCCCTTGTCTAACAGCTCCTACAGCTGTGTAGACAACTCCCGCATCTCAGGAGGAGCCAACCGATACGGTGCCTTGGCTATCGGAGCCGCACCATGGACTAGGTCGATCCTGAACTCTACCTGCCGCTCCGGAGGTATCCTAGGCAACTCCTCGGGGAATACATCCGCAAACTCCCGTACCACGGGCACATCGCCCACCATGGACTAGGTCGATCCTGAACTCTACCTGCCGCTCCGGAGGTATCCTAGGCAACTCCTCGGGGAATACATCCGCAAACTCCCGTACCACGGGCACATCGCCCACCGTCGCCTTACCCACCCCCCGGGCATCCATAACATAGGCGACATATCCTGCGCAACCCTGCTCGAGGTAGCGCCTAGCCCTCGCTGCCGAACATAAAGCTAGTCCTCGTTGTGGCCTCTCACCCTGAACCACCAGCTCTCCCCCACTTGGGGTCCTGGTCCGCACTGACTGCTGCGCGCAGTCGATCACTGCCCCATTGGGGATTAGCCAATCCATACCAATAATAACCTTGTTCCTCCACAAATGTATGGGAACCAGATCTACCAGGTAACGCTCCTCGAACAGCCTCAAAACACAATCTCAGTAGACCTCTGATGCTCGCACTGATCGGTCGTCCGCAATCTCGATCTCTGGAGGGCAATCAACATGCCCGAAGACTCATGAAACTTTTTGCTAAGCGCAAAAGAGACAAACGATCGGGTAGCACCCGAGTCAAACAATACCTGAACTGGGATACCGTTCACATGGAACGATGCTAAACAGAGCACATACATAACATATCAACATCACAGCGACATAAAATAAAAGCATAATGAGAAATCATACCCGTCACCACATCGGGTGTAGCGCGTGCCTCCTCGGCTGTCAGCTGAAATGCTCGGCTCGGCACCACTGGAGCCTCCGACTTGACCTTATGGCCATCCATAACTCGCACAGTCGCCGGAGTTGGCTCCACTGTCGGCGCCGCTGCAGCTGTCGTCAATCTGGGGCAGTTGGCCTTTTTATGGCCCCTCTGATTGCAATGAAAGCAAATCAGATCTGATGTCTGAACCGCAGGAGCAGGGGCAGTACAATCTCTACCAAAATGCCCAGTCTTGCCGCACTTATAGCAGCTTGAACCCGGCCCAGTGTGACAAACTCCCTCATGTGACAGACCGCACTTCCCACAGTGGTCCCGGCCCTGCTGGCCCTTCGACCTAGAGTCGAATCCCTTATGTTTCTTCCCCGTAACCTGCACATTCTCAGCCTTCCTCTTCCTGAGGTGCTCCAAATCGATCTCCCTCTACCGCACCCTGGCAATCATGGGGTCCAGGGTCGGACATGCCGAGAAGCTGACATGCTCCCTGATATCGGCTCTCAACATGTCGTGATAGTGGGTCCTCCTCATATCCTCATCTCCTGCGTACTGGGGCACCAATAAAGCCCTCTCCCGGAACTTGGCGGTGATCTCCGCCACAGCCTCCGTAGTCTGTCTCATATCCAAAAACTCCCTGGCCAGCTGCTGAAGCTCCACAGCTGGTGCAAACTCAGCCCTGAATCGGGTCACGAAATCTGACCACGTCATAGCCTCGATGGTTGGGGCTCCCAACGTATCACCGATCAACTCCCACCAATCTCTGGCTCTATCCCTCAAACATCCCGCAGCATAGCGGACCTTCGACCCTTCCGAGCAGAAGCTCGTCAACTACGCACACTCAATGTCTGCGATCCATCTCCTGGCAGCAATAGGGTCCTTCACCCCATGAAAATCCGGCGCACCACTCCCTCTGAAGTCGTTAAAGGACAATGTGCGCGTACCCGTCTGGCTAGACGCCAGGTCACTCCTAAATGCCCGAAGGCGATCCTCCATCAGCTCCACGATCCCCTCCCTAATCGACCCGAAAATGACCGGGGTCGCATCAAGGATGCCCCTCGTGATCTCAGACGCGATAAACTCGCGTAGCCCATCATCCACATGCTTGGATCCTGCACCCGAGCCTGATCCTGATCCTGATCCTCAACCTCCTGCTCCATGTCGTGTGGTCACCATACTAAAAATAAACACATAATCATCAGGATCACACATACTCTCGAGAGGTCTCACACACTCTCCAAGTTTCCTGGTTCCATCTCGGCCCTCCTTGACTCGAGTACGGATCCTCTGCTTCCAGTAGTACGGGCCTATACTACCTTCCACATCTATCTCTTCTGAAAACGACTATTTTGAATTTATAGCCATTAATTCATTATTTTTATAGAAAAATAAGGAATCAGTTTTAGCCATTGGGGTTTTACAAATCATCACTTGTATATGTGAACTTTCATAAAATAATTTGCTTGAAATATATTTAGAAGCAAAACAGGGGTATTCAACCCCAACAAGTTAGGCAATATAGCACAATATAGTGCATGAGTTCTAGATGTAGCTGAAGGTTTACGAATTTGTATAGAAAATTCTGTGTGGTTTTAACCCACAAAATTTTAGACACCATTCCTTGGATATCTTAAGTTTCTAAACTATCTTTCCCCAGATTTAAGGTGGGGTTTAAGACCCTTGATCATGTAAAGCAACACTAATGATCATAGAAAACGTTCTGTTTGCGCAACTGTTTTATAAAAATTGTATAAAATCAGATTGTTAATGTTTTACAGTAAGACCAATTGGATTCGAAAGCTATCTCAAGGAACTAGCCCTGAGAAAAAGAATATCGTGTTTTGGTTTAGTAATGTGTGATTTGTGCCCGTTCAAATCTGAACAAAATATTCTGACGGAATGCATGTCATCCTTAGTTGCTTTTAGTGCTCCCTAAATGTCACTTTCACAAAGACAAAATGTGTATTTCTTTTATGGTCGAAAATAAATAACAATGAACTAGATTTTACAGAAGAATATGAAACCTTTAGGTTCATACATCCAAGTCATAGATTTAGGGTTATTCCAAGGCCCCAAAGTGGGTGTTTCATTCATGTGATAGAGAACTCCTTGAAACCACCGAATCTTACACTAGGATTGCACCACAAATCCAATTTATAGCACATGCATGGAGTGAATGAGCATCCAAGATGTACTAGAAGTGGTTTAAATGATTTTTGTCATGTAAGAACACAAAAGAAATGAAGAAGAAGATGTAACACTCGATTTTTGAAATCATATGAACATATGTGCATCTTTTCACTCTTTGCACGGGTTTGATCCCAGATTTTCACCATCTCAAACACATGTATTGTGTTATGGTGAGAATCTACAAACACAAAGAGGAAAAATAAGGATTTCTATCCATAGAATGGCATAGAATCCGAAAAGTAAAGAAGAACTATGGAGAAGAGGAAGTAAAATCGTAAAACTATGAGGAAGGATTGTGTTGTTTACCTTGGTTTTGATCTTGAGAGAAGCAAGAACACTTCAAGATCTTCACAAATCCAAAATTAGGGCAGAGAATGGAGGATTTTCTGAGGTGTAGGAGTGGTTTTGGAAGTGGAAAAGTTTTCTTGGAGAAGGAGTGTGAGATGGAGTGTGTAGGTGGTTCAAATGAGGTGTAATGATAATTTTAAGGCATGGGGGAGAGGGAAAGGCCTAATGGCCGAGATTTTAAGAGAGAGAGGGTATTTTTATTGATATTTGATCAAATAATAAAAGCCTCCCTTGAATTTTTATAAATCTAGGCTTTAAATTTTATAAAAACTAATACATTATCATAATCTCCTAAGGTTTTAATTATTGGGTTTTGTTGAAATATTTACATTTGGTAATGAGTTGTAAACTTATATTTATTGAATTAATTTAGAAAATGATAACCTATGATTTAATTTTTATAAAAATCAATTTCTCATATTTCAACAATTGTGACAAGGTTTCATAATATGTGGTTGTAAGATTTTGATATCCTTGGATTTTACTTTTAGTTCACATTTCGAATCATGAATTATATGAATATTTCATCAACTTTATAGTTGGTTTATATTATGATTTAATTTTTTTCATATTAGCTTAGAATACTTAACCTTGTTAAGCATTAGATTTTTCCAATATGGAAATTTTTAGGGTTGCTAAATTACCCTTGGGTTATGGTCTACCGAATATAGTTTTGTGTTTAGACTTAAGGTTCAACTTTGGCACTTTACCACTCAGTTTATTCATTCACATATCGATATGATTGTTCAACACAAGCTAAGGTACACTAATTGTTCCGAGGGATCTATTAAGTCGCGAACTTAGTTCAACTTGTAACTCGAGAGCCAAGTTAAGTGCACACAAGGAAATGACGAGGTTCTAGATGAGTACTGACCTGAGTTTTGGTGGATGTCACAAAGCTTAGAAGAAGAGTATGTTGAATCTGATCGCGAAGATGGATTTCAATTGCATGGTTCGAAGATTGGATTTTTGAGCTGCTGCTTAGGAGTTATGATATATTGCTAGGAAATATGTAATAACATAGTTTTTCACTTGTAATTACATTGTAAGGAAAAAGTTTTTCCGCATTTTATAAAGAAATAAAAGTTTTTGTTTTATTTTATATTATATCCCCTTAAAATGGCATTCATGAAAAATTGATGTTTGTATGTTTCTATCAATATTGGAAATATGAATTTGATTCTCTCATTTGTGGTAGTGTCTGAATTTACCAAATAAGGAAAGATTCTCATCACCCAAGTTTTAATTGGACAGAAACTTGGAATCATACAGGCTGTATTGTATGATGAATGAGAATTTTCATCTTGGGAAAGTTAAGACTAATTCCTTAATTACATGTATATGTGAGTCAAGTGAAGGACTAAGGGATCAGGTACAATGGGTGTTTGCTGGTCAAGGTCCGCCACAAAGATCGTTTCGTCATGATTTACTAAAGATTAGTAAATATGGTTATACTTACAAGTTCAAGTATAATTCTGAAACATTGGAAAAGTTTCATTGTATGGCAGGACGAATGAGAAGAATCAAATTAGGTAGAAAGATAAAAGTTTCTCTAATCTGAAAAGATGGGAGAGTACTTTAGTATCATATTTTATGATCATCTTAATGATTATGGAACCATATCACAATTTGATCCTCTAAGGACATCTTAGTGCTAATGTATGGCTAAGAAGAGGAATCTTGAATTGTTGGAATGGTCAAAATCAAGAAGATGAATCATAGTTCATTCCAAAAACAATTCTTAGAGTCATACTCCAAGATTGTAACCTTGAGTGACATAAAGGAAGGTTTAAAACACTTGTCAAATGTAGAGTAAAATGTTTTCTACTCTTGTACATTTGAAATTGGTAAGTTGTGATGTCTTGGATAAGACAAATACCAACTAAGACCAATTGTGTGAAGTGTTTATCTTGATAGAATCCGCACTAACTCTTGAATATTTGTTTGTCAAGGAATGGTGCTCGACAAAGGAAACTTATATGTCAAGAGGTCAGTGGGGTCTTAAAGATCTTGAAAGATTTTCAAGAACTAATCAAGAATAAAACTTGTAGTTTATCACTAGCACACGACTTGAGGTTTATAACCTATCGTGTTGACATAATTCTTGTTTCTGTGCCTATTCTAATTAAGTTGACTATGCATGTGAGTTCTGTACTGGTTGCATAACAACTTGGAAGCAATGGTGGGCCCTTGTGCTACCAAGAGACAAAAAATTAAGATTGAACAAGTTCGATCCATATGAGTTCGAATTTGTCACTAACCTTGTCTTGTGATTATGGTTTTGACAAATTCACATGGATAGGAACACATACACCATAAAATCGAAGTGTCATAAGGTTTCTCTTCGATTCATGAAAATGATGGTGAGGAAACGCTTTCATTAAGTAGATTTTAAGTAGATAACAATTGTGATATTTGCATTCTCAAAGTCGTTAGTGGAGCGTGTGTGGTTAACCGGCACACTAACATGGACTTGTGAGAAATGGCAAAAGGGTCTAAACATTATGATTACAGCATCCCTCTTCATAATTGTTTAGACACACATGTGAGCTATCTAAGGAAAGGTGTATGAGTATTAGAAGCCTAGATAAAGTTTTATCGAAGCATCTCGTATCAGAAATCTAAACTTTGGTGATGAAAGTCAATAAAGTATTGATTTCTAGAAGTCCAGCTGATTTCTAAGTACATGTCAAAGCTAGTGGGAGCATAATTGTTATGCTAAGTAATTATTATGCTAGTGGGAGCATAATCAATTATGATAAGTGTTATAAGTTAGCAATGTTAATTATAGAAAACAAAAGTTTCGCATGGGAAAGGTTGTTTTGCTATAATTAAGGGAGAAGAGATTATACTTCATTTCAATTCTAAAAGGTTTAAATTGAGATTTTAATCATTGTTAGTCAAGGATATATATATGAATTTTATGTTGGAATGGTTCAACATAAGGAAATTCCATATATATTGCGTTCTCAAATTCGATTATGATTACGGCATCCCTCTTCATAGTCAAACTATGAAAACATGGCAAATAAAAAAATATTGTAGCAAAAGACTGGTTTAGGATCATGTCTTTATGTGAGACATCATGAATCGTGTCCCATATGCTTTGGATATAGGATCGATTACATGTGCTATAATATTTATCCTTTCTAAATTTTCCAAATGCCTAGGGCATTAAGAGGGGAAAAGGTCTAGAATTGGATTTGACTAAAATGATTAAGCAATTGTTGAGGACAATCTGAGGTTTACCAAAGATTGGTTGCTCATGGACAGTTGGAAGTATGGTGCTAAATCTTGGAGAGAAACCATATTGACATATTCTGATAGGAGACGACTCTTGTTCAGAAATGATAGTCAAAATGGGAATATGGAAATGCTTTCATATTGGGAGTTGGATATTAAGAATCTATGAGAAAGTTAGAAACTTTTATGCAAGAAGGATGTTCAAAGGAATGTACTTTGAACTTGAGACTTCATCGCCTTGGAATTGTCCTGTAACAATTTCCAGTGGAATGTATTGTAATATCGTCGGTCAAGTCATTGTGACTCTTGGTACCTAGACATTACATAACAATATTGCATAATTGTGTAGAATCTAACACATTCGAGCAGTGACAAGAGTTTAGAATTCTTACACTTGCAATAAAGATTTGGGATTGTGAAATGAGCATCATTGGAATCATGTCCAATTGATCTATTTCACAAAGTAAGGATCATAGACAAACATACTTTGCATACTTGGAGTATGACATAACTGTTGTTTAGAAAAACATAGTGTACATGCTTGGAGAATGGGACAACTGTTGTTTTAATTCAAGTATTAAGTTGATTATTTGAAACATTATACAATGAATAATGTATAATCAATATGGTGATAAATAAAAGGTGTTCTATTTATATTCATAAGTTCTGAGATCATATTGGATTCGATTATTCTTGTGTTTCACTTTGCATGTTTTGATTTCCAGAATAGCTAGGTTATTCTTTCCGAATGACTATGTTATTTAAACTCTCCACAGTCATTCATATGTTGGAAGTAGGTATGAATTAAGACATTCATGAATTAGGCTTGTATATGGCTAAAGGTGTTTAGACATAGCAATGGTTGCTACAACATTCATGAGTGCTCATAAGTTCTGAGTATTGGATTAAACCCACGCTCACTTGTATCACTTCATGGAATTTATCTCGAGTGATCGTGAGACGGTAATATCATATAATTCTTCAAACCTAGAGATATGAGTTGTAGCCTATGAGTTGGTTGTACATTGATTGTACGAAAACGCATCAGTAACTTGATGTTATAAAACGTGCCTTTGTGTATAATTCAACAAGTAGTAGAACAAGCATATGAGTCAAAGTTTATCAGTTCCTTTTAGTCCTTGGAGGATTAGAAGCGATATTTGGGCCCCTCGATGATTTTGTTTTGACCTATGTACCGGGCCCGGTCAGAACCAAATTGATGTGTTCAGTTTAGTTCTATGTCAAACAAATCGAAAATCAGGAAACAAACTTGATGGATATTCTTTTATCAGCTCGGATACTATTTGTAGAAAATATATGATCTGATCACCACAAATAAAGGCTCGGATACCAGTTACTGTGTGACAGATATATAAATTTAAAGAGATAAGATGCGGATATATATAAAGAATAAGAATTGCGGAATAAGTATAGATATGAAAGCTATAAATGACTGAAAGCTATAATAATATAAATGACTATATTTAAATGACGTAAACCTATAAATAATATAAATGACTGTATTTAAATGACATAAAGCTATAATAAAATATATAACTATATAACTATATAAATATATGTTAAGTAGGTTCGTCAATAAATTGACTGAACTGGACTGATGGAACGAATGGTCGATATTTGGACTCTTGGAACGACTGGTCAATATTTGGACTGTTGGAACAACTGGTCGATATTTGGACTCTTGGAACGACTGGTCTATCTTTGGACTCTTGGAACGACTGGTCGATATTTGGACTCTTGGAACGACTGGTCGATATTTGGACTCTTGGATCTTAATAGAATTTGTTCCTATTTGTTCAAAGATCAATCCGGTGTTTGATAAGTAACAAAAAGTTCATTCAAAGCTCGGTTTTATGTAAAACAGCTTGTTTACTTAAAAGTACAAAATACACGAGTTTATGTATTTGTATTTGAGGTATTTTTTCGTAAAAACATGCACAAGGGTCGTGTAAGATAAGGCACAAGTAACACGGGTCGTGTAGGAGGGTTTAGGAGGGTTTTCTTGATCAAGCTTCTGAACACGGGCCATGTTGAATTAGGCTTGGATTAACACAGGGCGTGTTCGAGGATATCAGTGGGAAGCAGTTGAGTACACGGGGCGTGTCTGGTTTTAGGCATGCTGAACATGGGCCGTGTTCACGCAGAAGTCAGTTTCGGGATTTTTGTGGTTTGAAGGTAATGTTTGTTTGAGATGTTTTGGCTAAGGTAATGGTGTTTTGGTATTTTGAGGATGTTTTCAAGGTTGTTTAGAGGTTGGAAGGTGGTTGATATAAGGTGGTGATGGTGGTGAAAGTTTTATGAAGATGATGATGAATAGTGATGGGTTTTGTTGTTGATCTTGATGCAGAAGGTTTTGTGGTGTTTCATGGTTGTATTTTGGTGTTTTGATGTAAGGGAGGTGTTTTAGTGGTGAATGGTGGGATGAACAAGGCTGGTGAAGATGAAGAACCTTGAGTTTCAATGAAGAAGATGAAGATGGTTGATGGTGCTCTTCATTTAGCTTGTTAATGATCTTGATGTTCTTCACTTCATTGTTGTTGATCTTGGTGTTCTTCACTTTCTCCAGGGATTTATCTTGTTCTTGAAGAAGATGAAGATGGTGATGTTCTTGGGGAGTATTTGGTGATGTTGTAGGAAGTGTTACAAAATAACAAATGAACACACATATAACTCTTTACATACACACGTATATATATATATATATATATATATATATATATATATATATATATATATATATATATATATATATATATATATATATATATATATATATATATATATATATATGAGAAACAAATATCTTCTAGTGCACTTGAGTTTTAGTTGGTTGATGATGTAGAGGCTGCAAGTTGTTGTAGGAGTTGGAGCAAAAACGTGGCTTGGGGTTTTGCTTCTCATTTCCTTTGCTTTGTTGACTTTTCTTTGTTTACTATTCAGCACCAACATATATATATATATATATATATATATATATATATATATATATTTGTATCTGCTTAGTCGCACAACTAAATTTTCTTGTCTATGCGTTTTTGTCATTCGCGTGTTTTCGTATTTTCCGTTTTGATCGCACATTTATGCAACCTGAAATAACTTATAATATTTGTTAGATAATACAAAAACAGTTCGTCTTATTTTAGTGATAGTCACATACAACGTCACATACAAAAACAATTTTCAACAATTTCCCTCTATGTGATCATTGCTGGAATAAGGACAGTTATGATTTAATCATATTGATAGTTTTGAAATTTTGAAGATTCGAGATAAAAGATTTGTCAATAGATAAGATATATAAAACATAGTGATTGTTTTGAAAGTTTGTGACTTGGTTTAACATATCTTATGTAAAAGATTTTCAGAAATTTGTTTCCGAATCAAAGTCTCGGGTTCGGTTATCAAAGGGTAGCCATATATGTATCTAAAGAAATTCCCTAAGATTTTATAGCATTAGTAACGATGACAAGTGGTCTAACAGGTCGATTCAGATGAACGCTCATAGGTATAGCTCACACTTCACTCGGGTGTTTGGTTGTTCTGGCAGCAGAACAAGTTAATGATCACTAAAAATGAGTGATATCTCTCTCTGACGACTCACACTCATATTGAGGGTGTTCAGCTATGCTTTTCCTGAAAGGTCACTTAGTCTCATTATTAGATAATCAATCACATAAGATTGGTTTCGGCATTACTCAACGAGTTTCTTCATTCATCGCATTAACTTTCACTCTCTCTCCGCCAGGAGATACATGTAGAGGGGTTTAGCAATTTTCATAGTGCAGTTTGCAACTAAGAACTTTCAGTGATGAAGGCTACAGTATCCCTGGAAATCCATTGTTGTTGCAACTTCTTCTTTGATGGTATCCTGTTTGTTGATCAATATCGATTTATTGTAAAAAGATATTTTGTTTTAGCATCGAGAAGTTGCTACATTTGAGAAAATTGGGTTTTTTGAGAGTATCTGTCTTGCGGGATTAAGATATCTTCTTTTGTGAAAAATGGTTAAAAACAGATCACGGGATCTTATGATGTTTGTTTTGAAATAACCATTTGGTTGAAAAGTTTGTTTGAAAATACCAAATGTAGCATATTTTTGTTTTCTTTGGTATTTCTTCAGTGAATGATTTGGCTTTTTTGTTGATTCGCCTTTATCTTGATTCGTCTTTGAAGATTGGATGTGGATAGATCTTTGTTTTTCATTGATAAGTGATTGTTGAAATCCTTTTCGTTTCTTCTTTTCTTGTTGATGGATCACGGGATCTCAAGACTTCATTTTTGGTTGGCTTATATCTAGGTAGGGATTGGTGGCATAAAAGACAATTCGTCTAGTATGTAAGAAATGCATGTATCGTCCCTGGTCATTTTGATATCTAAGAAAAAATGAGACCGTGATAAGGTATAATCGGTTATACCTTATAAGCATTAGTGACACACCTAAGCTCATAAGAAATGAATTCCACAATGATTCAGATTGAAGAGGCACAAAGTCTCACATGGGTTTTTGTTTTTATCTAAACCTCCTAACCTTATGTCCCTTTTTAAGATCATCAATAATAAAATAAAATTGAAGGAAATAGAGTTATATGCATTATGAAAAGTAGGAGATTTGAACCTTCACTCCAATTGAGAATCAATATGACTTAAAATCTTCAACGAGCATAAGCATCTGAAAATTAAGTCAAGAGACGATTAATCACAAGGTTCAATAAAAGATTATTATGGCAAGTCTTTTATTATATTTTTGAAGATTTGTTTTTCTGAATGTTTTTGGAAATATTGGTTATTTGAATGTTTTTGGTATTTTTGAAAAGAAAGCAATTTTCAATTGTTTTTTAATTTTCTTTTTGAATGAAAGTAAAAACACTTTTGTACAAACAAAAAGTAAAGGTTTAAGGATGGATGTTATCTAGATTTAACATTCCTAGACGGCCTAGGAAGTATTGAAACTTTGTTTCATCGAGAGCCTTAGTGAAGACATCGGCAATTTGATCTTCGGAGTTGATGAAGTGTAGTTCGATATGACCCTTTTGAATGTTGTCTTTGATAAAGTGATATCGAATGTCGATGTGCTTTGTCATGGAATGGTGAACGGGATTGTGAGAAATTGCAATTACACTAGTTGAGTCACAAAATATGGGAATCTGTGAGATTTTGAAGCGATAGTCACGCAGTTGAGTTTGCATCCATATCACTTGTGAACAACAGCTAGCGGCAACGACATATTCACCTTCTGCTGTTGATGTGGACACACAAGTCTGTTTCTTTGAAGTCCAACTCACTAGTCTACCTCCTAAGAATTGACAGCTACCAGATGTACTCTTTCTATCTAGCTTGCATCCTCCCTAGTCTGAGTCGGTGAAAGCGTTCAGCCGAAAATCGGATTTAGCTGGATACCAAAGGCCAAGTTTGGGAGTGCCTTTAAGGTATTTGAAGATGCGTTTCACAGCAACTACATGGGATTCCATAGGATTTGCTTGGTATCTATCACGTACACATGTAGAAAACATGATGTCAGGTCTGCTGGCAATGAGGTATAAGAGTGATCCGATCATTCCACGATATCTTTTATGGTCAACGGGTTTGCCATTTAAGTCTGCATTGATTTTGTATCCAAAAGCCATTGGAGTTTTTGCGATATTGGATTTTTCCATTGAAAAGCGAGTGAGTAGGTTTTTGACATAATTCTCTTGGTTGATGAAAGTGCCATCAGTTGACTGTTTGATCTGAAGTCTGAGAAAAGTAGTCATATCCCCAATCATGCTCATTTCACATTTTCTCTTCATTAAATCTGCAAACTTGACACCCAAAGATTCATCAGTAGAACCGAAAATAATGTCATCAACATATATTTGTAGGACTAACAAATGTTTATTAAAGATTTTATGAAAGAGGGTTTGATCGATTGAACCTCTTTTAAAACCTGATTCTTAGAGAAAGGTTGACAACGTGGCATACCAAGCTCGGGGTGCTTGCTTCAAGCCATAGACAACTTTCTGTAATTTAAAGCTGTGATCTGGAAATTTGGGATCTTCGAAACCTAGTGGTTGTTGGATGTATACTTCGCGATCTATCTCTCCGTGTAGAAATGCACATTTAACGTCTATTTGGAATACTTTGAAGTTCTTATGTGCAACATATGCAAGAAAGATGCGAATTGCTTCAATTCTGGCAACTGGAGCATATGTTTCATCGTAGTCGATTCCTTCTTGTTGTGAATATCCTTTGACTACAAGACGTGCCTTGTTTCGACAAATGATTCCTTGATCGTTAATCTTGTTTTTTGTATACCCATCTTGAACCTATAACAGTAACATCGGGTGGGGTAGGGACAAGATTCCACACGTCATTTCTTTCAAATTATGCTAGCTCTTCTTGCATAGCTTTTACCCAGTCTGGATCTTTGATAGCAGAATGTATGATTTTTGGTTCAGTCATGGATAAAAAGGCTCCAAATAAACATTCATTTGTGGATGCGGCTCTAGTCTGAATGCCTGAGTTGGGATCTCCGATGATTTGGTGTGTAGGATGATTTCTGGTCCACTTTATTAAGAGATTCTCTTCCGCTAAAATAATTCGAATTTCAGTATCCCATTGTTCTTCTACAGGTGTTTCATCTGGGAATAGGTTTGAAGGTTTCCCTATAAATGATGCAACGTGATTGTTTTGGCTATTTAGGGATGGGGTATTCAAAGGAGGATTCGGTGTTTGTTCCAAAGAGGAAGTATGTGTTGGTGGTTCCCCCTCAAATTGATCTGCATCATTTTGGTTTGTTTGTGGAATAACTTCACAGGGTGTTCCTGTAGGGTCAACTGAAGTAGTTAGAAGTTCAGAATTGTAAGCGATTTTTGGTTGTTCAAAAAGTAAATCAAGAGCGATTTCAATGTCTATGTCAGGAGAAGGTGTTTGTTGAATTGGATTTTGAAAAATATTTTCAATCATTTTAGAACCAAAATGTTCACGATCCAATTTCCTGACATAAAATTCATCGAAATGAACATTGGTACTTTCTTCAATTACTCTAGTACGTTTGTTCAGTACTCGATAAGCAGCTAAGGAAAATGAGTAACCAAGGAAAATTCCTTCGTCCGACCTTGATTCAAATCTTGAAAGGTGATCTTTATTATTCTTTACGAAGCATCGACAACCAAAAATATGGAAAAATTTGATGTTGGGTTTTCGGTTGTTAATGACTTCATATGGTGTTTTATGAAAATGTTTATGGATTAAGGAACGATTTTGAGTGTAGAAAGCTGTGGCTATTGCGTCTGCCCAGAAGTATTGTGGCAGATCAGCGAAGATAAGCATTGATCTTGCAGCTTCACATAGAGTTCAGTTCCTTCTTTCAACAACACCGTTCTGTTGTGGAGTGTATGGGGCTGAGAAGTTATGTTCAGTTCCTTTGTCTTTGAGAAATGAATCTAGAGTCTTGTTTTTGAACTCTAAACCATTATCACTTCGGATTCTTCGAACAGGTCGTTTGAGCTTGAGTTCGATTTGTTTGATGAAGTTGATCATCTCTTCAGGAGCTTCTGATTTTAGTCTTAAGAAAAAGACCCAAGTAAAGCGTGAGAAACCATCAATGACAACAAGAATGTACTTCTTCCCTTGTATGGTTTGGGTTTTGGCAGGGCCACAAAGGTCCATATGCAACAATTCTAGTGGTTCGGATACACTAGATTCTGAGATGCTTTTGTGAGTGGATTTGGAAAGTTTTCCTTTTTCACATGCGGCAAAAAGAGTTTCGTTATCAAGCTTCAGAAGTGGTAGCCCTCGAACCAGATCATCGCCGATCAATTTGTTGATGTATCCAAAGTTTAGATGAGAAAGGCGGCGATGCCATAACCAACTAATATTTGTTGGGGCTTTAGATAGCAGACATATATCGGGTTTACCATAGATAAGATCCATGTCAAGTAGATACATATTTCCGGCACGGTCAGAATCAACTATAACATCTTTGGTTTTGGCGTCCATGATCAAGCTTCTTTGTTTGGTGAACAAAACATCAAGATTGTTATCACACAGTTGAGAAACACTGATGAGGTTGTGTTTCAGGTCATCGATGAAGGCAACTTTCTTTCTGGTGAAATTACCATTTGTTATGTTTCCATAACCCTTGAGTTTTGCTGTCATGTTGTTGCCGAAGGTAACATCTTGATTGGTTTGTGTAGGTTTTAAGTCACGTAAGTAATTCCGGTTTCCTGTCATATGCTTCGAGCAGCCACTATCAATATACTATATATCATCATTGGGTTCTCTAGCATTAAGTACCTGCAATCAGACAGAAAGTTTAGGTACCCAAATCTGAATCGGTCCTGGTTTGTCAGTTGTTATGTTGGGTGCTTTGCTTAATGAATTTCTATTAGCATTTAACTTCGCGTTGTTGTAATATTTTGGTTTATGAGGATGGAATGGTTGAGGTTTGATTTGATTTATCAAGTTTACTCAAAATGTTATTTGTTTTTGAAAACTTGTGGCTTGATAAGATCTGTGATTTGGTGAAAGATATCCTAGATATGAAGGTTTGTTTGAAAAGTTTTCTTCATATCTGGGATGTGGTGGGCGGTTTTGAAAAGCTTTTTGATGATGATGGTTTGAAACTCTCGGATGTAATGGTGTTTGAAAGTTCCTTGAATGATGAAAAGTGATATCTTGAAAGCGGTTTTCAAAAGGTTTTTGAAAAGGTTTTGGTTTTTGTTTGGAAACCTGTTTATGAGGTATGACGTACGGTTGAACTGATTTCTTTGGTTGGTTTTCAAAAATGTTTGGCTTGATAAGTGGGGTTTTGGTGACTTGAATGTATTTTTTGCTTGATTGTTGTTTCTTGGAGTATTTTTATCCCAGACTAGTTTTTCCAACAATTGATGAACTCATTGTAGGAGAAGCAGTTGGTACAGAAGTATTACTATCCTCTTAAGAGGAATTTTCTCCATTCAAAAGGTTTTTATGTTTAGTGGTTTCGTCGGTATGTTTGATTCGGTGAGTTAAAGAACTAGTAGAGTCTGTTTCAGAATTTACAACACTTTTGAAAGACTTGTTGGAAACAGTGAAAGCAGTATCATCTGGGCTACAGTTGATAACTGTTTCGTCACCTGAATCTTCCTCATTAACAGATGTGAAAAGGTCTGGCAGAGTGGATTAAGAGTTTTCACAATTCATAATGTTTTCCTGTTTTGCTTGTTCAATTTCAAAGAATTCTCTTCCAATTCCTGGTCTATAACTCGTATCAATTTTGCCAGTTCCTAAGGTGTTTACCTTGGTGAAAATATCATCACTTAGCTTTCTAGCAACTTTGATAGAATCCATATTCCATATCAGTATTTTATTCTCGGTTTTAAGAGAATTGATTTGTTTCAAAGAATCAGTCAGTGTTTCATTTAAAATATTGTATTTATCTGTTGATTCTTGAAAGTCTTGTTTCAACTGAAGGATCTCCATTTCTAAAACATCTTTTATTTCAGAAAAAATGACTGGCTAATTTTTTAGTTCCAAATCCCTTTTCTGAATTAGGGCCTGATTTAATTGTTCTAAGACGTGATTATAATCTTTTGATTTTCTTTCAACGTCTCCTTCCAGTTTGCTTTTTGTTCTTGTTGATTCTCCAAATTTGAGTTGTAAGGTTTGTAACTCAGATTTGCAAATATCATAATTGACCATTGTGTCATGATATGTTTTGAGATCAGCTTCTAGACTTTTCTCAATCTTGGTTATGTGGGACTCAAAAATTGTTTTGGAAAAACCAAGTTCAGAGATCATAGACCATACCTGTTCTATGACGTTGGGAGCTCTTGAAGGTATATCAACACCAGCTATGAAGCAAAAGTGTGTTGGTTCATTGTCAGCTTCGTCATCAGAAGCTGGCCAATATTCCACGCTTGGTTCATGGATTGCCATCAATGCTCTTTGTTTTTCTTGGTTTTCCAGTTTCTTCAGTTCATCGGCTCTTTGAGCATAGTATGTTGAGTGTTTGATTTTGGTTTTGTTTTTGGCTCGGCATTCTCTGGTATAGTGATTTGTTCCTTTGCAGTTGTAACAAATGATCACTTCTTCATCACTGTCATCCTTTTGACTCTTAATCGGAAGTCTTTCAGGCGCTTGATTTTGGGCTTGTTGGGAAGGTTGAGAATGGTTTTGTTGGAATCCAAAATTTTGGTTTTTTTGAAAACCATTGTTTTGATTGTTGTAACCTTGATTTTGGAAACCTCTTTTTTGATTCTGAAAACTGTTGTTTGGATTATTATTATGACCTAAGTTGGGATTGTTTTGAAATCCCTAGTTTTGAAAACCTTGGTTTGAGTTGTTATGGAAAGAAGGTCTTTGAGAATTTTGTCCAAAGTAAGGTCTAGGTTGAAAACCTGAGTTTTTTTGTCTAGATGAAAGTCGGTTTTGAAAGTTTGGTCTAAAATTTGATTGACCATGATTTGGGAGAAATCTCTGGAGATTTGTGTTTGCAACCAGCACACACAGTTGTTGATAGTCTGCTTCATCATTCGAATCAGACTGGAAGGATTGGTTTTGAAAAGATGTAGTCTGATTAAAATGATTAAAGTTTTGATCATTGAAAGGTGTTTGGTTTTGAGAAGATGTGGACACAAGAGCAAGTGGTCCTCCAAAAGCTGTAGTGGTTGGTGGGTCAATCGAGGATTCATACGATTGAAGTTCTCCATACAAGTTGTACAAAGTTTCAGTATGAATAGCTGGATTTCGCTGAATAATGAGTTTAACCATTTTCCAGCTTTCGAAAAGATTGTTTAAAAACTTGAGATTTATCTCGTGTTGTGTCATTTTGATACTCAAATTGTTCATTTTAACCATAATAAGACTGAACTTATCGTGAGCATCATGGATGGTTTCTGATGAAAGCATTTTGAAATTATCGAATTCATTCAAAACAAATGTTCTTTTGTTTCCAATTATTCTTTTATTTCCACAAAAACGATTTTTCAAATTTTCCCAAATTTGATTTGCGGTTAACAGTATAATGTCATCCATTTGACTTAGAATACTGTGAGGTATTCCAGATACAAGTTCCTTTTTGGCTTGGAGTTCCAACTTTTTTTTTATTTCAGCTTGAGTGGCTTGATTTGTAGCAAGAGTAGCCATATTTTCTGGAGTAATATATGTTCCTTCTACACACTTCCAAACATCTTCATTTATAGCGTTAAGATGAAGATTCATACGGCCAATCCACAAATTATACTCTTCAGGAATAAGTATGGGTGCCCGGGAACCAGATCCTAAGCTATTTGCAATGGAGACAGAGTTTATGTTGGAGTAATTAGCCAAAGACAATTTTTTTTTTGAAATTTTTTTTTGAAAGGATTTTGAACAAGTGATATTAAAATGAAATATTTAAAGAAAAGCTTATGGAAGGTTTATAAACGCTAACCAAAAGTTTTTCGACAAAAATTTCAAGGTAAATCACACAACCTCTGATACCAATTGTTGGATATTCTTTTATCAGCTCGGATACTATTTGTAGAAAATATATGATTTGATCACCACAAATAAAGGCTCGGATACCAGTTACTGTGTGACAGATATATAAGTTTAAAGAGATAAGATGCAGATATACATAAAGAATAATAATCGCGGAATAAGTATAAATATGAAAGCTATAAATGGCTGAAAGTTATAATAATATAAATGACTGTATTTAAATGACGTAAAGCTATAAATAATATAAATGAATGTATTTACATGACATAAAGCAATAATAAAATATATAACTACATAAATATATAAATATATGTTAACTAGGTTCGTCAATAAATTGACTGAACTGGACTGATGGAACGTCTGGTCGATATTTGGACTCTTGGAAGGACTGGTCGATATTTGGACTCTTCGAACGACTGGTCGATATTTCGACTCTTGGAACGACTGGTCGATATTTCGACTCTTGGAACGAATGGTCGATATTTGGACTCTTGGAACGAATGGTCGATATTTGGACTCTTGGAACGACTGGTCGATATTTGGACATGACTAAAATGATTAAGAGGGGAAAAGTCTAGATTTGGATATGACTAAAATGACTAAGCAATTGTCGAGGACAATATAAGGTTTACCAAAGGTTGGTTGCTCAGGGACAGTTGGAAGTATAGTGTTAATTTTGGAAGGACCATATTGACATATTATGAAAGGAGGCAACTCTTGTTCAGAAGTGAAAGTCAGAATGGGAATATGGAAATGTTTCATAGGCGGAAGTTATTTAATCTGCGTAAGATTAGAAAACTTAATGCAAGAAGGGTGTTTAAAGCAATGTACTTTGAATATGAGACTTCGTTTCCATAGAGTTGATCTCCATTGGAATACTCTATAATGACTGTTGACAAGTCTTTGTGACTATCTGAATAATCATTACAAGAGGATCAGTGCATATAAGTTTAAAATCTAACAGATTCCGGTAAGTGGTAGGAATTTGGAATTCTACATTTACGATAAGGATTTGGGATTGTGAAATGAGAATCATTGGAATTATGTTCAATCGATCTTTTTCACAAAGTAAAGATCATAGGAAAACATAGTGTGCATACTTGGAGTATGGCATGACTATTGTTTGGACAAACATAGTGTGCATACTTGGAGTATGACATGACTATTGTTTGGACAAAACATAGTGTGCATGCTTGGAGCATGGCATGACTATTGTTTTGATTCAAGTATAAAGTTGATTATTCAAAACATTATGCAATGACTAATGAGTAATCAATATGGTGTTTAAATAAAATGTGTTTTATTTACTCTCAAAGGTGCTTGGGGCCATATTGGATTAGTATTATTCATGTGTTTCACTTAGCATGTTTTAACTTTCGGAATAACTAGATTATTCTTTCTGAATGACTAAGTTATTTAAACTCTCCACAGTCAGTCATATGTTGGAAGTAGGTATGAATTAAGACTGTCATGAATCGGGTTTGTAGATGTCTAAGATGTTAGACATAGTAAGAGTTGCTACAACATTCATGAGTAGTCATAAGTTCCAAGTATTGGATTCAACCCACGCTCATTTGAATCACTTCATGGATTTTATCACGAGTGATCATGAGACGATAATATCTTATATTCTTCAAACCTAGAGATGTGAGTTGTTGACTATGAGTTGGTTATACATTGATTGTACGAAAACGCATTGGTAACTTGATGTTATAAAATGTGCCTTTGTGTATGATTCAACAAGTAGTAGAACAAGCATATGAGCCGAAGTTTATCCTTTCCTTTTACCCTTGAAGGGATAGAAGCGATATTTGTGGGCCCCTCGATGATTTAGTGATGACACCCCTAACTGTTTGGCCAATCCTGTACTGATTTGATTTGTTCAATTAGTCGGTCTTCATAAATCGGGAATCGGGAAACAAGAAATGGACAGAGAGAATGATTATAATCCATGTCTCAGTCCATATGATATCTAGAATGGAGGAATATATGATCCCTTATCTAATGGACAAGTGATTGACTAGATCTAAGTTCGACGGCGGCTTTAAGAGTTACGATTGCTAGTCGGGTTTTGGAGTCATACGCAATAATAGTTTTAGACTTATCCAAGTGGGAGACTGTTGGATTAGATGTCTAATTCCATAATTATTATTGGTAGGTATTCAACCCGACTTGGCATGGTCCATTTGGGTTGCATGGCATCGGAACAATTGGATAGACAAAATGAGAAAAAAGGATACTAGTGATTTATATTAATATATTATAAGTTCTAATATATTAATATGAAATCATATTATTTAATTAGTACTGATCAAGAATTAATTTAAAATTAATTTATTGATCAAAAGGAACTAATTAAATATGGACTCTTATATATGTGGTGGCCCAAGTTCATTTAGTTTGGGCTAAGCTTCCATGGATAGTCCATGGAGTGTTTAACCCATGGATCCTATGGAAATGAAAGGTCATGGGTATTAGGGTTTACATGAATGTAACCATAATCCTCCACACTATATAAAGAGGTCTATGGTTCATGAAATGGCACTAGTGTGTATACACAAGAGGGCAAAACTGATTTGGTGCAAGTATCCTTATTCTCTAGTTATTCCAAGGGTTCTTGGTGTTGTGTGAACCATTTGAGGCGCAACACTTGAGGCACTAGGCTCTTAAAGATTCAAGACTTCATGCTCCATCAAAAGGTATGTCATTCTACTAGATTCTTGCAGTATAGTTGCTTCATATTATGCTAGTTATGATGAAACCTTGGAATATTGAATATTTGCATGTATAATAGAGAAAACATAGATCCAAGGTTTATAGGGTTGCATGTATACCATAGGAGTGTTAGAATGCTCAAAACCCATCAGTTTCATGGTTGTGTTTTGGTGTTTTGATCTAAGGGAGGTGTTTTTTTTGGAATAGTGTCCAAGGTCATTAACTATTGGGAATATTTCAAATAATAGCAGGGTTCCTTGTGGGTTGGCCTTAAGACCCAAATTGAGTAGAATAAATAAAGGAGAAATTGGTTTATTAATTATCGTGATTAATAATTAATTAGAAACTAATTGGAAATACATTTTGGAAATATATTATGTAAATTAATTAACAATTTAATTAATTAAAGGGTTGAATGTTCATTAATCGATAGTTGGTTAATTAGGAATGTTCCAGAACCTTTATGGGATTAGGGTTGGATGAAAACCACTCCATCCCACATGGGAAAAGAGTGAAATTTCGTGGTTTGGCCTCCATCCCACATGGGAAGGAGTACTAAACCCTAGGAGGCATCCAAGGCTATAAATAAGGCCTTAGGGATTTCATTCCTCCTTGCACCTTGGCTTGAAGTTTCGCCAACTTTTCTTCCTCCCCCTCCTAGGGACGATTTCTAACCCCTATGGGTATGTGAAATTGATCCTTCTCCTAGTTATTTTTATTCCATTCTTTGGTGTCATTGGGTGTGGTACCATTAGAGGGATTCTGGTTTGGGTCCTTTCATCCAAGCAACTTAATGGAGGTTCAAGATCTCAAGCATGGAAATCAAGGGCAACATAAGAGGTATGTATTCTTCTTTGTTTTATGTTTTCTAGGGTTGATGTAATTAGCATGAAGCCATAGATCTGTAGGTTGCATGTACACTTAGGTATATCGTTGTTTCGATTTTTCCGCTGCCTAGTTTAGAGTGTATTTTATGCGTAGAAAACCCAACAGTGGTATCAGAGACATTGGTTCATGGTTACTTTCACTGTAGATCCATGTTTTCTGTAAAACTTGTTTGAAACTTAATGGAAGAAGATTAGATGAAAAATTCGTAATGTGTTAAAACCCTAGTCGCAGCTCACGACGTGAACTAGGAGTTCACGACGTGAGCTCAGCAGAATCAGAATTTCAGATTTTTTGCCATTTTTCGAATATATCGCTTTGATAAACATGGATAAATACCTAATTTAAATTATTTTTAATCCGGAAAATTGATAAATATTATTTAAATGTGTTCATTTGAATTTGAATATTTATTTGATATTGGATAAATATTATTTAAATATGTTTATTTGAATTTGAATATTTATTTGATAATTGATAAATATTATTTAAATGTGTTTATATGAATTTAAATATTTATTTATTTATTTAAATTGTGATTTTAAATATTTAATATTATTTATAATAGAGATTTATAAATTTGAATATTAACCCCTCATGTTTTATTAATTATTACATTGCGTCGTCACAATTAATTAGAATTAATAATAGACAACTAAATTTAAAGAGTTTTAAATTTACCCCTTGTATATATATATATATATATATATATATATATATATATATATATATATATATATATATATTAGAATTGTGTTTATTATATGTATAAGAAAGTTACAACATGCGCCCTCGCGTGTTTAAATATTGAGATTGTCAGTCTTACCTAGACTAGGCTCACCCGTTCTAATGTAGGGGTTTAAGGAGGTCTCTTTGATTCCTAATGGGGTCGGTTTTTAATATGCTTCGCGATTACCACCCTCACCGCCCAATTGCATTTTGAGAATGGAGTTACCGAAAGGGTTTGATAGTGATAATGGTCAATCTAAAAGTATTCTAAACACAAGTATAAAACAAAATCTCGTTTTATTAATAGAATGTGAGTTTAAATTATCCATGAAAATTGCACATTCTCTTTATATTCTGTTGGTGGAGCTTGTGTGGTTAACTGGCACATCAATCTAGGGTATAGTTGAGAATGATATGGAACTCGCGAATCTCAAGCGTAACTTGATCCGGGGACCATGGGATTTTGCAAGTTTAATTCTCAATCTATTTAATGTGAATCTTATGTTATCCATAAAAGTTGCACATTCTCTTTATAACTTGTTGATGGAGCTCGCGTGGTTAACCGACACGTCAATTTGAGAGTATAGGTAGAGAATGATGTGGAACTCGCGAATCTCTAGCGTAAGTTGAGCCGAGGACCATGCGATTTTTTATGGTTGATTCACCATCTGTTCAGTGATCCGCAGCGACCCCGTCATTGAATTTGAGATGAACATAATCCGAGATTAACATGCCATTGATAGTCAATGAATCTCAAAGATCTAGGAATTTCGTGGTGATCGAAATTGGCAAAGGGCTTTGCCTACCTAAATAACTTTATGGTCTGTTTACGGCATCCCTTTACACATCATGGATCCAAATATGGATCCTAGCCTTCTAAAATAATTTTATTTAGGGTTATTATTTTCTAAGGACAAGTAAAATAAACTACATTGGAATTTGATATTGAATGATGTCTATAGCCTTATCCACTAAAATCTACTGCTATAAAACCTTTAAAGGATTAGCTATGAGGATGATCAATCTTGTCAAAACTCGTAGTTTGGGAATAGTTCTCATAAACGAAAAGAAAGATCAGTCCTTTGATAAAGCTTTTCTTAGGTTAGTCCAGGCATTACATTCTAAATTGTTAGAAAGAGCAATTATCAAATGTATGTTGTAAATTGACATATTAAAGTAAAATGGAATTTCCTTGAGTTAGAAGTTGACTAGGGTTAGTCAACTAGCTGACATGTACATATAATCAATTCATTTTGATTTTGATATGAACAACTTGGAATGACCATGAAGGAGTTGTGTAGCATGTTGAAGTTTCCTTTTGGAAATAACATGGCAATCATAGACACTCATACTTCGAAAGACTCCCATAATTTACTATCATGAATAGAAGTGTCAAGAAGAAGAAAGTCAATTGTCCATGGTTTAAAAGGCGATTAGTGTTGGTATACCTAATCTAGGCCCAAATACCTAGGACAAAGAAAGGCATATTCTGAGACATGTTCTGATAGCTGCCCGTTTCCATAACAAGAAAAGGACTAAGAAACAAACATGCCCAAATGTATATTTAAGGTGAAAGGACTGAAACATGAAGAAGTTAAATTTGATCATGGATCACGAGCCCGTGCTACTTTCCATAGGATCAAAAGATAACTAGTTCTTCAATTTTTGGCATTCAATCAAATATATGGAATTATAATGCCATCAAAACGTTACTTCTAAACCTTGAGTATTTTACTAAGGATTAGTACTGGCATTTTCAAGAATGTGCAGTTACTAAAATGAAGTAAGAAGACTAAAACATGGAGAAGATAATTCGATCATGAATGCCAAGCCCTTGCTACATTCATAGGATCAAAAGTCAACTCTTTTCAAAATGTGTAGTCTATGGTGTTATAATTTGAAATTGTTTATACTATGAAACTAGTATAGTAACAATAGTTCAAAGTTGATTCAAATATCTGAATAAGGCGTATTATTGTGAATGGATCGTTCAGATTAATCACAATATGTACTTATTCAAATACATCCAAAAGTTTGGGTGAAATCTATTTGTGGAATCATAGCTTGGATACATAAATGAGAAATGCATTACCAAATATCTAGTTGGATCGGATTTTGCATATCATTTGACCTTGAGTCTTATGATAAATGAAAATCTTGTTTATCAAGATAGATGATGAATGCATCACTGGGTGATGTGAGTATCTGTTGGAATTATTTCACTCTAATAGACCGTTCAGATTAACCATGATACATGGTGAGACCAATTTTGTATGAGTGTGAGTCTGGAACCTTTCAGGTGTTCAGAGCTCCCATAGTGCGAAGTTGAGAATCAATTGGGCAATAGGATGAGACACTCATAGTAAGAATCTTAGTCCAAACTTTATCGATCATTTAAGTAATTGTGAAAGAGTTTCACGATCTGTCTCCACCCAAAACACTGCCACTAGGAAGTGTTAGTTGGTTAGAGAAACAAATCATTCATTGATTTTGTACTAGATGAGTCGCACCGTTTTTGCTAACAATTCATGGATTGTACCATGAACAGTGTTACAAGAAGTCATTTGGTTTTGTACCAACTAAGTAGGTTCGTGAAACACTCTATTGTATGTGAAGTGGGATTTAGTCCTCACTAACACATATGTAAATCTACGATTATGAGGCTTACGCCCATCGTGAAGTGCTCAAGAATCTAGGACTTTGAATAGAGATGTGTTAACTCGTTGGAGAACCCATCAAGCATTTTGGATAACTGTTTAACAATCCTTCTAAGAACAAAGTGTATGTTGCTCTAAGGGCAGTCTTCCAAGAGAGGGAGCTAATTTCCAAAAGGGCTAGTGGGAGCCAGATTGCTCTTGATAAGATTCGAGAGTCAACCAACGAAGAGCCTAAAGTTAAAGATAGCATTCCATTTGGAATTCAAAGAGCTATTAAGGAAACCGACATATTTCCACTTTTTCCTTATAGATCTGATAGAAGACGTCATGAACCTAGTTATATAAGAGTTTATATTACTGAGGTAAATGAGTCACTAATATGGAGAAATCAGAGTGTACCAGCTATCGGAAGCTATGGTAGGCCCTAAAGGCTACAACATAGAAGGAGTAATTGGAAAGCGAGATTCAATCCATGTATGTTGTAATTTGGTAGATCAAGCACTTGACCTTAACCATTAGGTATAAGTGGATCTTCAAGTAGAGACAATCATGGATACGAACAAACACATAATTAAACCAAGATAGGTTTTGAAGGATGTGTAAGCTTAACAAGTTCATTTATGGACCGAAATAAGCATCTCGCAAGATTGATCATTATTTCAATGAGAAAGTTCAAAGAGTTTGAATTTTGAGAAAAAATTATAATCCATATATATATATCAAAGCTAGTGGGAGTAATTGGATTCTTTGATTCAATGAGAATGTGCAAGGAGCTTGAATTTCGAGAAACACGGATAAGCCATATATATGTCAGTGTTAGTGGGAGCATTGTAGTCATCCTTGTATTGTACATAGATAATGTACGATTCATAAGAAACTTTACTCTAACTTAGCAAGTGTAAAAGCTTGGCTTGGTATGAGAATTGTTTCGCTATGATATACATGGAAGATACAAAACACATACATAATAAGGATCTATGGAGATAGATCAAAGTGATTCATTGGATTAAGCCAAAGTACATGGAATATTGAGGAAACTTGACATGCACAACTCAAAAAGGAGTTTAGGCTGGCATGACATTCAACAATGCTAATGTCCTAGTTCTACTATTGAGCTAAAGAAAATTATTCGTGTCCCACATGCTTTTGCTATGGGATCGATCATATATGCCATGCCATGTACCAGATCTAATGACTCGTATGCCTTGAGCATGACAAGTTAGATTAGATCAATTAGGCAAGAATCAACGAATCAAGATCAAGAACATTCTTAAGTATCCTTGAAGGACAAAAGATATGATCTTGATAGTATGGAAGAGATCATTGTAAGAATTACATTGATGCTAATTTCCATAATAGTAAAGACGATTCCATTTGGAGTCGGATTTCCTGCTTCTCTGAATGGTGAAGTATTAGCTTGAAAGAGTACCAGGTAATACACCATAGTGGATTTAACATACTTGGAGTATATTGCAGTTAGTTAAATTGCAAAGAAGACAACGTGACTAAAAGATATTCATTAGTGACATCTTTGTTGAAATTCAATCATTGATGGTCCTTATGAAGGTTCTTGTGACTTTGGGTGAACTTACCTCGAGTATGGATCCCAAGTCACACAAGATCACATGAAACATACTTAGTAAGTACCAACACATTTGATAGTGAGTCAAATGTAAAGACATCATAGTCAATATGTCATATCGAAAGATAATCTTGTCGATCCATTCCTAAGCCGATGTCATTGACCAAGTCTGACAGTCAGAAAAAGTCGAGAGGCATTAGATTTGCAAGTGAATTGGCTTTAAAACTCTTAGTTTGGTTTGTTTTAAAACCCGAGAACTTTAAGCGGTATAAGTTTTAATTTGATTTGGCGATTATTAAGTGGTGATCTTAATATATGATGGATTTCGGTCAATTCAATTAGCATATCACTGCGTTCTCACTTTTGCATGTTTGGAACCCACTTCCCGAGTATTAATTTACTCAAACGTCCACAGTCGGTCATACTCTTGGAAGTAAGTAGTGATTCAAGACTGTCATGAGTATTAGTGCATTGTCCATAATGATTGGACATAGCATAGAGATTGCGCTAACACTCATAAGTGCTTAATAGAGATTTAAGTATTGGACCAACCCACGCTTAGAGATTACTTCATGGATTCAGTCACGAGTAATTCAAAGAAGATAATATCTTCTATTCTTCAAACCTAGATACATGTGGGGTTTTGCTTTTGTAACACCCTGTTTATTTATTAGATAAATAAATAAATTAATGAACAAATGGTAGCCCTAAAATAAATAATTATATATCAAAAGATGGTCTCGAAGAGCTAACTGTCACAGTTTTAGAAGTTGGGGGTTAAAAGTGTATGTTTCGGAGTGGTTTGTAAATATTCATGATGACAGGGATTAATTGGTAATTATTAGGACTTAATATGGAAGGAATTATGGAAGCAAGGGCTAAAGGATAAATTCTGGATTTAATTGGTAAAGATTTTTGGAAGTTGGGGGCTGAATGGTAAATTTTTGATCAAAGTTGAAAAGATTTATGGGGTCAGGGGCCAGACTTGTAATAATGCTTCAAAGTTTCAAATGGAACACGGGATAACACCCGTGCCTTCCCCTCGCGCATCTTAAACTCTAAACCTAGGATATCAGCCGCCACATTGCATGACACTTCCAGCCGCACCATTTTCCTCGTTCGTTTTCCGATCAGACCAGGTAGCCAAGCCGCTACTCCGCCATCGAATGCAACGCTGCTGCCGGAGACGTCGTGGGCAGCCGGCGAGTCGCAAAATCAGAGTTGGAATTGGGTCATTGTGCGTGGGTCGTAAGCCGTAAGAAACACTCGGTAAGCTAGCTACACTGCAATTCTTCTTCTCCTTCGTTCTGTTTACCGGTTCGACGTCGGGTATGTCGGTTGTGGCTGCCGCCGTCCGTTGGTCGCCATTTCTGCTATACTCCGGCGACGTCGGCCGCTTGGGAAGCCACCAGACGTTATATGCATGTGTATTCATGTGCTGCTGTTGTGTTTGCTGGTTGTAGTGCTTCTTAGTGATTTTGATGTGGATTCGCATGCGTATGAGCTCTCTGTCGAGTGAAGTTGTGAAGAACCACCATGGCAGCCGGCCATGGTGGCTGCTGCCGTCACTGCCCACCGCAGGTGGAAGATTTGGGTCCGTTTCTCAAGAAAAGGAGTGTATTTCTATTAAGTGTGTGTCTTGTGTGATATGCTTGCTCGGAAAATTGAGAAAAGGCCACCGCCACCACCGTGAGGTGGTGGCTGCTGCCACGTGCCACCGCTGGCCACCACAAGGGTGGTTGAGTGTGTGTTCATTTTAGTGTAGTGTGTGTGTGTTATTTTGGTATTTTCATTGTAAATTGTAAAAATTGAATAATGGAAAGAAATTGAAAACCACCACCTTTGGGTAGTGGCTGCCGCCACCGGCCGCCGTGTCGGGTGGCGGTGTGCTTTGATGGTGTTTTGACTCGTTTGGATGTTTGGACAAGGGAATAAAACCCTAATGGGCCCAATGAACCCTAATTGGTCAAAGGACCTAGCTAATGGGCCTAATGGGCTAATGTGGGTTGGAAAAACCCTAATGCCAATAGAACCCTAATTTGGGGAATTAATCGGGACACTCGGGAATTAAGTAATAACTTGAGATAGTAATTAATAATCATTGCAAATTAACCTAAGGCCATGTGGGACTTAATGGATTAAGTCCTTAATGGGTTAAGTAGGAAACTTAACCCTAATCATCATTTTATGTGAAACCCTAATTTCACTTGGGTTTATTATTGGGCCTTTCAATTGGGCCTTGATTGGATTATTAATGGGCCATCCAAGAATAATCATAAGGACTAGAATAATTTAATGGGCCTAAGGTAAGGCCCATGTAAGGGGTTTTGGCCCAATTTGGAAAATTGGGTCATAGATGGGCCACAGTTTGGGCCTTAATGATTATATGATGTTGGGCCTTAGAATAAGACTATATATGGGCTTGGGCCCAATGTGACAACCGTGAAAATTCGAGTCGGTTCTAGATTTGAATAAACTTAGTTGCACATATAGGCACGACACGTGAATAGACTTAGTAACTAGAAGCTAAGTTATAACCTACTAGAAACTTAGAAACAAGTAGGATCGAATGATAGTGTACTTAGATTTCACATTGATATGTGAATTCTACTACTACTTAACTGTAATGACTATCCATATTTGGGTCACTCTTCGACTCGAACACCATTTCATGAATCATATAAACACATCATGCACTTGACCTAGTAGTAGAAATTAGGTCAAAGTCTCATAGAAACTTAAGTCAAAGTTGAAGACTAGGACTTGTATACTTGATTCCTCAATTTCGCTTGAATCTCGGAATCACTACATAGAATGCCAATAAATCGATAAAAATAAATTACAAACATTATTTATAACTATGAAAGAGTTATAATACCATAAGATAATTTAAAGTCTCAAATATTCTATTTATTTTGATATCCAAAGATTTACAAAATCTCAAGACCCTAAAAGCCATAAAAACTCATATTTATAAACTTTAACCTTAAAAATTCTACAAAAATAATTATGAAACTTATAATATGATCTTATAATAATTAAAATTATGAAAATGCATTTAAGGAAAATAAAATTTAAGTCATTAACAATTGCCCTAAATTTATAAGTCAAAAATCAAGGTTTCATGAGCAAAAACTTGGTTAGGGTGTATATTTTATAAAAAGTTTGATATTTTTATAAAATAATTGAATTTTTTTATAAAATTAAAAGAGAGGGAGGGAATTTTACACTCAAAACCGTCCACCCTCTTCCCAAGACACCTCCCCTCTTCCCAAAACACATAATCACTCCTTTCTCTCTCACACTCCACTTTCTCTCTCATTTTCTCTCACTTCTCTCTACCTTCACCACTCCATTTTCTCTCTTCCTCTCTCTAGGAACCACGAAATTTTCCAGGAAACAAGTCCAAGAACACTCATGATGCTCAAAATATTCATCATCTAGTGGTGTTCATTACGGTAGAACACGATTTCCTTTCATTTTCCTTCAAGTTTCATGGTTTTTCTTGCATTTCCTTCTTCTTCTACACCTTTCTCTTAGAAAATATGTGTGCATGTTCATTCACTTCAGTTTTGATGATGATGGTGGTAGGATTTCACCCAAAAACAACATGCATGTTGTAAATGGTGAAATCCAAGGACCTAAACCTAAGTCAAGATCATGAAAATGCACTTTTCTACAAGTTTTGGTGGAAAATCACCACATGCACTCTAAGTTTTCTTTCAAAAACGATTTTTGAACATTTCAAACTCATGAATGGTCTTCAAACAAACATGCATGTGATGATCTTCAAGCTTAGATGCTAGATCATCAAAGTATGTTGTTAAAAGCTTTCAAATATGTTCATGAAGGATTTATTTCCAAATAAATATCTAAAACTCCTTTTCTGACCAAATCCGATTTTTCCCAGATTCCCATCAACAAAATGAGATGTTCAACAAATTTTCAGAAAATAATTCATTTTTCTCGAATTAATATAATTATTGGAATAAAATAGGGCAATAAATCATATAAAATACTTTCTGAGGTCTATAAATCCTAGATAAATTCGTGAATTACCCCTATGCTAAATAATGACCCCACCTTAAATTTCATCGGTTTTTGTTACTGTTTAATATGGTTTTGAATTTTCTTTTTGTTTGGCTCCAATAAATCATAAAAGCACTTTAGAGAATCTTAAAATGATATATAACAATTTTCGCAGTTGCTACCAGAGGTATAAGACTCAGAAAAATATTTTCAAAATTTTTCATAATGCATTCCTATTTTTCCCCGATTTTTGTATTTCTAATGGCCTAAAAATAGAAAAAATAGTTCGGCTCATCCAAAATTCATGAAAATTTACCAGAACACCTTGCAGTACATTAGGAGGCTACATAAAGTTTTTGATGATTTTTCTCTTATGTATACTATTTTTCTCCTATTTTCTAAGATTAAATACACTTAAATACACAAAATCGGATTCCAGTAGATAAAAACCACCTTTGGGATTTTTCCCAGATTATTTACACTGTAAATGAACTTTAAATTTTTTTTTGGTAATTTACTTTAACTGTTTAATAATTATTCTTCAATTAATGATTATTTAAGAGGATAAAACAAAGAAAAATAGAAAGACTAATTGAAAAATATCTTTTATATTTTTCACAGCTTCTACATGTATAATAAAAGTGTTACAAAAATTTTGGGCAATTTTGGAAACTGTTTTCTATTTATTTCAATTTTTATTAGAATAAATGCTCAAAAATCATAAAATTGGGTTAAACAGTTTAGAAATCAATTTTTATATTTTTCCCAACTTAAGAATGTTTCATAACAATATTACAAAAAGTTTGGGTAATTTTGGAAACTGTTTTATATTTATCCCCATTTTTATTAGAATAAATGCATAAAAATCATAAAATTAGGTTAAACAGTTTAGAAACCCCTTTTTATATTTTTCCCAGCTTAATTATGTGTAATGACATTGTTATAAAATTTTTGGGGTATTTTCTTAACTAATTTCTATTTTTCATGAATTTGTATCTATTTAGAGAATTAAATATATGAAAAATGGTTATACATATTCATAATCCATGAAAATTTATCTAGAAGTCTTTTAGTACATTTAGAACCAAAATCTGAAGTTTGGTAATTTTTATTAACTGTTTAGTATTTTTCATGATTTTATGGTTATTCAAGAAACTAAAATCGTGAAAAATAGTCAGACAAATCAAAAATTCAAGAAAATTTATCTTGAGGTCTTTATTTCTCATGATGACAACGAACTTTGTTTACACAAACTTATTTACTCATTTTAGCAATATATTTTTATCTATGGAAACTTATATCAAAATTTGATTTCGATTCATGAAACCAATATTATTTTTAAACTTGTGAGTACTCACCAACTATTTTTATAATTGACGCTCGTTTTACATGCTTTTTCAGGAATCATCGAGTAAGTGGCACTTAGGGACACTTCAGTTTTAGGAGCATTCGCATGTGTTGTATTTCAATTTACATTGTAATTTCTTTTAAAAGTTGTTCAAACCCATTGTAAAATTGTAATGATTTTTAATACTATGGTTGGTGTTGTCTTTTAACTTTTGCTATGAAACCCTTTATACTGCCACGCCTCGTGTTTCCGCTTTAGCGGGGTGTGACAGGAAATGGTATCAGAGCCGAAGGTTATAGAGAATACCGGTTTTCCTTTGGAGAACCACAACTATAGCCAAAAATTTTCAAAATGTTTTTAAAATACTGAACATACTACTAGTATAACTAATTCGAGTACACATTATTAGACTTTAATTAAGTATAGCCTGGCCAACTATGCTTAATTAAGGAAAATTAATGCGAGGCTGGAAACGGTTATAGTAGAATTATGTTCAAAACAATTTTCAACTTAAACTTTTGAAAAACAAATTTTTTCGGTGTGCGTACGGGCATTGCATATTATAGGCATTCATCTAGATACACTTAGAAACTAAGTGCACTTTTATAACAATGTCTTTATTTAGAAATACTCTTATCCCTTATCAAGTGATAGGTTAACCACTTAGGTTGTATCACTAGCCACTCTAGGAGCAATGCACTTAGTACTGATAATGGGTATTCCTCGGTAGCTATTGACTTTAGATGTAAGGTTAGTAGCTAGATATACACTAGTAATAATCTTAAGTCGAAACCTATACCAATTATTTCTCAATACCTCTTCATCGTCTTCGTACTAGAGTTACAACTAGGAAAACGTTCCGATACTGACACGGATGAAAATTGGAGCATCGCGTAAGGAGGTAGATGAGTCGTTTCTAAGTAATCACTTGGATACCATTGGTGGGCATTCCGGATTCGACTCACAAGGAGACACGGAGGTTTAACGCATACATGAGACCTTATTACTACGCTACGATTTAGCTCTACGTTGTTTCCACCTTGAGCTGAAAACTTAACATAGGATGTCCCTTTGACCTCTATAGAAGGTCGTAAACTGCATTGACACCATAAAACGTTTTTCAAACAATTTTCTTGCCCTTTATCTTAGGGAAAAAGACATCGGTACTCGTCTTATACTCGCCTTGTACTCGCCTTAGTATTTAGGTACGATCAGCTACACTAATATACTTATTCCTTACTTCTTAATCTTCCATCGAAAAATTATTTCGCTTCATCGGTTTTATTTATCATCAATAAAATATTTTATAACCACGTCATACAACTTAGTAGACCATTCCTAACAATGTAAACCATATTCTCGCTAAAACCTTTTTGACAACTTGCCTTAAACTTAACACTTTTCTTCAAAACTCGATTTAACCAATATTGGTTTTAACCTTGCTATTTCATTTTTATTTCAAATCCATTTCATTGGATAGATGTGTTTTTAAGGGCATATAAACCATTTTAAACCTTGCTTACCATTTTGACACGTTTTCGAAAAACTTAGAAACATTTTCTTTTATAAAAGTGTTTAAACTCTATTCTATAAAACTTAAACATATAACATTGAAGTCCTATTATATGTAAAAGCGTCCTCGGATTTTCCAAACCACTTTTGCTTTGACACATTTAACCGCTTTCTCATTTAGGAATTGTAATTTACTTTAATGTGTTTTCTCGAAAACACAACATGATATTTATGCAAATGTCTACTTCAAACATGTTTATAAGACATATCTAACGCTTGTAATTCAAAACATACCTTATTTGTGTACTTTGCTTCAATATAGTTTTATAATCTATAAAGATTCTAAAATATAAAGCATTGCAAAACTTAGTGTTCACTTTTAAATTTCCAGTGGCGCACTTTCGACAATGCACAATTATTCATCTAAATATGTTAAGTCTTTACCTTATCCGTTTTAACCATTGTTGGACTCCAGTCAAAAATGTCAAAGCTGTCGGAATTTCAATTACAAGTTTTAGTGTTTCTTCTTTTTCACAAATGGAGTTTAACTTAATAGATAACTCATAAATTTTTAGAAAACACTTTAAAACTCCCACATGTCTATTTAATCATCAATATACATCAAATATTAAAGTTTGAAATATATCTCAACCTGGTTTTAATCTACCTATAGGTATTGTTCTTATAATTTTAACAATAACAATCATTGCCGCCGCTACCTTCCTTTTTCTTTCCCCCGCACTTGATTTCTTGCTATCCTTATGATTTTAGATCTCGCACACCCATAATAGTAACATAATACATTGTCTAACTTTGTTTCTGTCTATTTTGCTTCTCCTGGTATCATGTTTGTACACATACATACTAGAAGTCTATCCTTTCGTTTTGAGCGATTAATACATGTATAGCCGTGAGGAATAATTTTTATTTAGTCAACTTTGATATATTCAATTACGCCTTTTATCATATACATCTTGTTTTTATTTTGAAATCTCTATAAACAAGTGATCCTTATTTACATTTGCTCTTTCGTTCTAAATTCAGAAACTTGATATAAAATGCAATTTTCATTGTATTTTTCCATATAATTAATACACAAGATGAATACTCTTATGCTTATAATTTTTCTATATCCGGAAAATATATGTGAAGGATATATTTCCTTATGTTTCTTCTTTTCTTTAAATACATCAAAAGTTTTGAATTTTACGATTATCTATTCTCTAAATGATTGTTTTTGTAGAAACACTAAACTATGAATGCACTATTTTCAAAGATTAACATTTTTACACCTTTCTTAAAATAGTATTTTACTTTGCAATTTTCAGTGAGTTCCTAAACTCTCAAACTTGTTTTCATAAGTATTCTGACTCCTCGTAAACTTGAATTTGTCCTGACTTAGACAATTGGACAATTTCTCAAAAGTTTAATACAAATATTTCTATACAAATTCCTTTAATGACAACTTAAACCTTTAACCTTAATTCATCTTTATATTATTTTACTACTTTGTTGGATCGCCACACATGTATCTTCATTATCTTGGAATTATTACACATTTTGATAATAGTGAGATTAATTATCATTTCTAAACACACATTTTGATAACAATGAGATTTTTAATCACTTCTAAACACTTAAAATGCTATATACACAATGTGATTTAATTTATCATAAATTTTCATCGCCTCCATTTGCACCAATGACTCTCTAAATATGATTATTCTTCGAATAAGGTTTTATTATTGTAAGAGTAACCGTAGTAGTAATTATAGCCTCGGAGATGCTCAATCATTTCGTAATTTATTTTGTCGACGACACTTAATTAGCCTTTACATTTGAGATGTACCAAAACTTCGTTGCCTCCCTTAGTACGTATTTTTAGGAACTTACCCTCAATCGCTTCTCTTTCATTCATGCTACCCCTTCTTATTTCAAAATATATCTTTTCCAGATGTAGTAGCCAACCCGGAAGTGAACAAATTGTTCCTAATCTCTTCTTTATTAGGCGGCGAATTTACACTTAATGCTAATTTAGAACGCGACTTAAGGATCAATGCGGATTTAACGCTCAGTGCAGTTAGTGCTTCAGCAAAACTTATAGCTCTCTTAATTCAGATAATATCTAACTAGATGATCTTTTTCGACTAGGTCGCCATGTTTGGATCTTGATTTCCATGATCCTAATTTCTCGCAATCTAAATTGTAGAACTCGAATTAAGGAAACATTAATTTGACTATAGCTAAAGAATTGGGTTCCTCCTTTGAGGAAATAAACCCGAAATAATCAAAGAACACTGCAAGTCACCACCTCTCCAGCTATATAATTGTATTCGACTGAGTTCTAATAGAATACGTCACGAATTGAATTTCGGGGCGAAATTCTTTTAACCGGGGGAGAATGTGACAACCGTCAAAATTCGAGTCGGTTCTAGATTTGAATAAACTTAGTTGCACATATAGGCACGACACATAATATACTTAGTAACTAGAAGCTAAGTTATAACCTACTAGAAACTTAGAAACAAGTAGGATCGAATGATAGTGTACTTAGATTTCACATTGATATGTGAATTCTACTACTACTTAACTGTAGTGACTATCCATATTTGGGTCACTCTTTGACTCGAACACCATTTCATGAATCATATACACACATCATGCACTTGACCTAGTAGTAGAAATTAGGTCAAAGTCTCATAGAAACTTAAGTCAAAGTTGAAGACTAGAACTAGTATACTTGATTCCTCAATTTTGCTTGAATCTTGGAATCACTACATAGAATGCCAATAAACCGATAAAAATAAATTACAAACATTATTTATAACTATAAAAGAGTTATAATACCATAAGATAATTTAAAGTCTCAAATATTCTATTTATTTTGATATCCAAAGATTTACAAAATCTCAAGACCCTAAAAGCCATAAAAACTCATATTTATAAACTTTAACCTTAAAAATTCTACAAAAATAATTATGAAACTTATAATATGATCTTATAATAATTAAAATTATGAAAATGCATTTAAGGAAAATAAAATTTAAGTCATTAACAATTGCCCTAAATTTATAAGTCAAAAATCAAGGTTTCATGAGCAAAAACTTGGTTAGGGTGTATATTTTATAAAAAGTTTGATATTTTTATAAAAGAATTGAATTTTTTTATAAAATTAAAAGAGAGGGAGGGAATTTTACACTCAAAACCGTCCACCCTCTTCCCAAGACACCTCCCCTCTTCCCAAAACACATAATCACTCCTTTCTCTCTCACACTCCACTTTCTCTCTCATTTTCTCTCACTTCTCTCTACCTTCACCACTCCATTTTCTCTCTTCCTCTCTCTAGGAACCACGAAATTTTCCAGGAAACAAGTCCAAGAACACTCATGATGCTCAAAATATTCATCATCTAGTGGTGTTCATTACGGTAGAACACGATTTCCTTTCATTTTCCTTCAAGTTTCATGGTTTTTCTTGCATTTCCTTCTTCTTCTACACCTTTCTCTTAGAAAATATGTGTGCATGTTCATTTACTTCAGTTTTGATGATGATGGTGGTAGGATTTCACCCAAAAACAACATGCATGTTGTAAATGGTGAAATCCAAGGACCTAAACCTAAGTCAAGATCATGAAAATGCACTTTTCTACAAGTTTTGGTGGAAAATCACCACATGCACTCTAAGTTTTCTTTCAAAAATGATTTTTGAACATTTCAAACTCTTGAATGGTCTTCAAACAAACATGCATGTGATGATCTTCAAGCTTAGATGCTAGATCATCAAAGTATGTTGTTAAAAGCTTTCAAATATGTTCATGAAGGATTTATTTCCAAATAAATATCTAAAACTCCTTTTCTGACCAAATCCGATTTTTCCCAGATTCCCATCAACAAAATGAGATGTTCAACAAAGTTTCAGAAAATAATTCATTTTTCTCGAATTATTATAATTATTGGAATAAAAGAGGGCAATAAACCATATAAAATACGTTCTGAGGTCTATAAATCCTAGATAAATTCGTGGATTACCCCTATGTTAAATAATGACCCCACATTAAATTTCATCGGTTTTTGTTACTGTTTAGTATGTTTTTGAATTTTCTTTTTGTTTGGCTCCAATAAATCATAAAAGCACTTTAGAGAATCTTAAAATGATATATAACAATTTTCGCAGTTGCTACCAGAGGTATAAGACTCAGAAAAATATTTTCAAAATTTTTCATAATGCATTCCTATTTTTCCCCGATTTTTGTATTTCTAATGGCCTAAAAATAGAAAAAATAGTTCGGCTCATCCAAAATTCATGAAAATTTACCAGAACACCTTGCAGTACATTAGGAGGCTACATAAATTTTTTGATGATTTTTCTCTTATGTATACTATTTTTCTCCTATTTTCTAAGATTAAATACACTTAAATACATAAAATCGGATTCCAGTAGATAAAAACCACCTTTGGGATTTTTCCCAGATTATTTACACTGTAAGTGAACTTTAATTTTTTTTTTTTTTGGTAATTTACTTTAACTGTTTAATAATTATTCTCCAATTAATGATTATTTAAGAGGATAAAACAAAGAAAAATAGAAAGACTAATTGAAAAATATCTTTTATATTTTTCACAGCTTCTACATGTATAATAAAAGTGTTACAAAAATTTTGGGCAATTTTGGAAACTGTTTTCTATTTATTTCAATTTTTATTAGAATAAATGCTCAAAAATCATAAAATTGGGTTAAACAGTTTAGAAATCAATTTTTATATTTTTCCCAACTTAAGAATGTTTCATAACAATATTACAAAAAGTTTGGGTAATTTTGGAAACTGTTTTATATTTATCCCCATTTTTATTAGAATAAATGCATAAAAATCATAAAATTGGGTTAAACAGTTTAGAAACCCCTTTTTATATTTTTCTCAGCTTAATTATGTGTAATGACGTTGTTATAAACATTTTGGGGTATTTTCTTAACTAATTTCTATTTTTCATGAATTTGTATCTATTTAGAGAATTAAATATATGAAAAATGGTTATACATATTCATAATCCATGAAAATTTATCTAGAAGTCTTTTAGTACATTTAGAACCAAAATCTGAAGTTTGGTAATTTTTATTAAATGTTTAGTATTTTTCATGATTTTATGGTTATTCAAGAAACTAAAATCGTGAAAAATAGTCAGACAAATAAAAAATTCAAGAAAATTTATCTTGAGGTCTTTGACTTCAATTAAAACTGAAATGCAAACTTTGAGAAATTTTAGAACTAAATTGATTTAGTTTTTGAATATGTAATCATTGGAACACCTCTTAAAATGTTAAATATTAGTATTTCAATAATGGGAAATTTCCACTTAAATTGTTATATAACAATTGATTCATTGAAATTTAATTTTCACAGAAAAATGTTTGTAACTTATCAATATTAAATTTTGACACATTATTGGCATAATTATATTGTAGTAGTAAGTATACTAGTGTTAGATTTCGATTAGAGACTCACTAGCGAATACCATTATTGTAGGAATCGATAGTGGTACGAGTGGAGCGTAGTCAAGGCACCATTTGCATCATCTCAATGCATTGTGAGTATTCACGCACTCCCCTATTTTCAGTTTTTATGTTTTGGGGTGGAAAAGCATGTCCCGGAAAACTATTATTTGTTCGTTGTATTTAAATTGATTTGTATCAAACATGATTGCTATTTTATTGCTATATCTCTCTATGTATGTCTATGCAACACGGGACATGAGAACTTATCGTCTTAAGGCCCTTCCCTTACACTTTTCTCTAACCATTAACTCTTTGAGCCAATGGTCATTGTGGATAGCGCTATTAGGAATTGACAACTCCTCACTCGCCCTATTGCTGGAGTGCATGATACCATATTAATCTATGGAACGATAAGCATAGATCTTGATAGGGCTTCAGTCATAGGTTTGGTTGAGAACTCATTGTTTGCTCATACACATACAAACTTGTTATTTATTATGGCAATAAACTCGTTTATCAATTATAGCAATCAACTTTGTTTCTTATTATAGCAATAAACTTTGTATCTCATTATAACAACGAACGTTTGTTACTAAATACTTATTTACTTGTTTTAGCAACAAAATTGGTTGCTTCTTATAGTAACAAACTTGTTTGCTCCTTGTAGCAATGAAACTTGATTACTCATTTTAGTAACAAACTTTATTTCCCATGAGGATATGAACGTTGCATCTCTTTTGGGCAACATACTTTATTTCTCATGATGACAACGAACTTTGTTTACACAAACTTATTTACTCATTTTAGCAATATATTTTTATCTATGGAAACTTATATCAAAATTTGATTTCGATTCATGAAATCAATATTATTTTTAAACTTGTGAGTACTCACCAACTATTTTTATAGCTGACGCTCGTTTTACATGCTTTTTCAGGAATCATCGAGTAAGTGGCACTTAGGGACACTTCAGTTTTAGGAGCATTCGCATGTGTTGTATTTCAATTTACATTGTAATTTCTTTTAAAAGTTGTTCAAACCCATTGTAAAATTGTAATGATTTTTAATACTATGGTTGGTGTTGTCTTTTAACTTTTGCTATGAAACCCTTTATACTACCACGCCTCGTGTTTCCGCTTTAGGGGGTGTGACACCCAATTTGGAAGGTTGGGCCATATGTTGGGCTTTGATTCCTAGTTGACTTTGGGCCTAAGGATTTGGGCCTTGGGCTTGAATAAGCCAAGCTTAGGGTAATGTAGTAATTATCCAAAGTATGTACTTATGGTTATGTAGTGAGACCCAATTATTAATTGGGTGTTATTTTGGTGTTGACAGCTCGAGAGTCTGTCATTCAGTAGCTGGGGGTTGAGTCTGCGGGACTTCAGCAGTGTGGGATCGAGCCTTCGGGACTTCAGCAGTGCCAAGTGAGTCTTCTCACTATACCTTACCCAGAGTGGTAATTATGTGTGACCGGAAGGTGTTATGTGGTTATACGTGATACGTGATATATGTTTTATGTGATATGCTATGTTATGAGTTGCCTGGTTTAGACCGGAAGGTCGACAAGGTTTGGACCGGAAGGTCAACAGAGTTGGGCCGGAAGGTCAACAGAGTTAGGACCGGAAGGTCTACAGAGTTAGGACCGGAAGGTCTTATGTGCTTACATGAGTTATGCGATATTTTGCAATTTGTTTATGTGATATTATGCATTTTTGTCTATGTGATATTATGCATTTTGTCTATATGGTATTATGCATTTGTTTATGTGATATATGTGATATGTATATGCTATGCCCTGAGCTTGCAGGGTGTGGACCGGAAGGTCAATAGGGTTTGGACCGGAAGGTCATCAGAGTATGGACCTGAAGGTCATCAGAGTATGGACCGGAAGGTCAACAGAGTAGGACCAGAAGGTCTACCAGAGTTATGGGACCGGAAGGTCCCATAGAGACACATTGACCGGAAGGTCTTGTAAAGCTTTAGCCTCGAGTGGCTAATTATATGTGCGCGGTATTTTGGGGAGCTCACTAAGCATGCGTTCTTACCATGTTATGTGGTATGTGTTTCATGTACTTTGTTTCAAAGGAGAGGAGCCGGCTTGGTCGCAGCGCATCACACTATGTTTCCCGTACACGGGATCCTTGGGATTACACTCTGATATGGTTTTATGATACTATGTTTTGATTATTGACACTTTGGTTTTGACATGAGATATTATTATGAAAGTTTTTATATTGATCGGTTTTATGCAATAACTTAAATAAAAATGAAATTTTTGGCCTTGAATTTTGGGATGTTACAAGTTGGTATCAGAGCCTTGGTTTTAGGGATTCGGGCACACTTTCGGGTGTGTCTGAACTCAAACTAAGGACTTGGTATGAAAATTTTCAAAAGTAAAACCCTTTTATAAAAGAAGTTTGAAAAGAATTTAAAAAGAGAAAATAACTTTGAAAACAACAAGGTGTGTGATGCGTGAAATCAGCCGGGCTCAAGTAAATTTTCCCAAGATACCCATACATGCTATGATATGTTATGCTATGTTATGATATGATTATGAGAACTGCATGCTAGATTAGGGCTGAGGATCTAGGAGGATGCCTTATATGCCTATTGTATGTGCTTGTAGACTTGCATGCTAGTACTGATCAGTCAGTGATAGGATAGCCTATTTAGGTTATGCCTGATTGTATGAGCCTCTGAATTGTATGTACAGATTCCTGATTAGAGGATATAATGGTTTGATTGAAATATGATGCTTAGATTTTTCCATTGTCTGAATGCTGCTTTCTTTGTGCTTTGTGGGATTCTTAGTAATGTGAGCTAGCTATTAAGTGAATATGCTAAGTCACATGTGGCACAGGCTGGATAATCTCATAGTGATAGATTTGACCCTATTGCGTAGCTCTTGTCTGAGTCGAACCGTTCTAGGCATGAGTCTGTTACTCGAAGGATTATCTGATCTCTGTTGCATGTGGCTATATTCATGAGGTAGCTGGTTGACATTACTGGGAATCTTTCAGCAACTGAGGAATGGGTGGGTACGGGAACCTAGGAAAGCCTAGGATATGTTCAGTGGGTTAGTAATGAGGTTTAGTTAGACTTGGGTGTATCAGTTTGAGAAGTGACTTAGAGGATTCAGGAGGATTACTGAGGAAAGTATGGATAGGTGTGGAAGGTAGTATTGGGCCCGTACTACTGAAAGCACAGGATCCATACTCGAATCGGTGAGAGTCTTGGAGAATCTGAGAAGCTTCGGGGAGAAGTTTGTGATCCGGTTTGGGGACAGAGGATGTTCTGGTTGTTGCAGCTTAGCAATTGGTAAGCGAGCTAGTCAGCATGACAGGGTGTCAGTCCTTGGAGGATATGACTTTTAAGTCCGAGGATGCGAGATCGATTTGGAGCACCCTGGGAAGAGATGGTTGTGCCAGGTGCGTATAGTAGAGGGTCCTGGGAGGGGACCCACGACTTCTGATCAGCGGGTGAAAGGCCAGGAGGGTCGGAGTCAGTGCAACACGCACGGGAAAATGCGCAAGGGAATTGACATTCTAAGGGTTTGGGTTGCTACAAGTGAGGGGTTGATCATGTCAGCTGAAGGTGATCAGTGTTCCTCTAGATGTTGTGGATATGTTATCATTTGCCACTTCATGGTGGATGTTGGGAATCTGTATTGCCTTGGAATTGTGACTGAGCTTGGGCAGGACAGATCTCAGGCCGATTTTCTGTTAGTGTTTGGGTTATCAAGGATCATATATGCCATCCTGCATGCCGAAAGGTCCTTGATGAACCCACAGAGGGACGTACCTTACGGAGTGGGTTCCGCGTGTACCATTATCATTCCGAATCTTTGACGAGATCGGTGCAGGAGTATTATTCAGAGAACATTGGGTCAGGATTAGAGCGATGGTTCTCTAGTGAAGTCAGAGATCAGTGGTTCTATCATTGTTTGGATATTGTCATTAGCTGCCTACGGAAGAACTTTGGAGTTCAAGGCACTACCATTGCTAGGAAAGGACTGGTAGCATGAAGACAGTGGACTCAGTTACGAGTGTTAAATGTATGGGTGTCCGGTCATTGAATGATCGAGAGAGTTGCATTTTTGCATGGGTTGTGCTCAGTTAGAGTTCAGTAATGCTGCGAGAATGAAAGTGAGAACGAGGATTCGTCAGCCAGAGTGAAGATTAAGGTCTCTGGTTGTCAGCATGGGAAGTGGATTGAGGTGTCAGGCTGGACCAGATCTCATGAGTACTCTTCAAGATTACAAAGGATGGGCGATCTTAGGATGTAACCGGTGATTGATCGCTAGCATTAGTAAGCACAGGGTGTCATCAGTGGGATACTAGGAAGCGAGAAGGATTGGGAGTCCTTCAATTCTCACGAACCGTGAAGACTTAATCGAAGCTAAGTGGGGGAGAATCGAGCAGGTGCCTAGGAGCAGAAGTAGGTATGAAACTAGGATGAGTTTCGCATCCCCGTCAGGGGGAAAGGCGGTCGAGTGGCCGTCTAGGTTGAGGATTGGGTGAGTTGGAAGTTTAGAAAACGTTCCAACGTTTGGTTCATGTTTTTCCTTGGCATCAGATAGCAGGTTTCGGGAACCAGGTTAGAGCTCCAGTTAGGACTCAAGTTTAGTGCGTGTTAGGTCGAGTGCATGTTCGACCAGTTTGGAAACCGCTGTAAGACTGCGGGTATAGACGTAGCATTCCCTAGATTGGTCGGTAACATGCACGCGTTGTTAGGACGCGGATGGAACAGTGGTACCCACCAGTTCGGGTGCAATATTGAGGATATGGAAATCCACAGATTGGATTTCGGAATTTACCCAGAAGGATTAGATCAGGTGGACCCAGTGATAAGACTGTTGGAGTGCCACTACAGTTATGGGATCAGGGAAGCGATGGAACGTATAAGATTGCTTGTGATATAAGGATACTATCGGTTAGGTAGCAATCACTTTTAGCTTGGGTTTGATGATGTCAGGATTCGATGTAGGGACCCGATCGGTTGGATCGAACGGTTGTTAGAACCACAGTGGCATGATAACTAGTGACAACTAATTCCAGAAAAGGATTTCGTTCGCATGTCGTGTGAGGCGACTAAGTGGGAGTCCCTTGGCTCCGCAGCCGGGCCGGAACCCGGTATTTCAGATGGTTGGTGAACGAATTGAGACCAGGCAGGTCTCGTTAGATTTTAGAAAGCAGCCATGTGGCAACATACTGCTTCAGCCAGTTCAGGGTTCGGACAGTTTCAACGATTGGCAATATTAGTATTTGTGTTTAGGGTTGCAAGTTTGGACAGAATAGCTAGATGATTTGGGGAGTGACAAGTCACTCACAGCGGGAGTATCTGAGCCTTGGTCAAGTATTAGTGGTCTGCAAGGATAATTGGGTCTGTGACCCTGTTTTATAGTGGGAACCTCGAGCTATCAAAAGTTGAGTAGTCAGTTGAGGGGTAAACATGCTAGATTCAACGATAATGATTTAGTATGAGTGGTCTTTCATGGATTCAGACCATCTCGAGACAGCAGATTTCGGACAGAGAACATGTGGTCTTGTTGCAAGGAATTCGGCACCTACGGATTTTAGGGCTTTACGAGGATTGGCCATGGCTACCCTGGGAAGGCTAGGGCGTGCCCAGGTTGGTGACCATGCTACTAGAGTGGTTGGGCGAGTAAGGGAATGGTAAGGAATGATTTTGAGGACAAAATCTAATTTAAGTGGGGGAGAGTTATAACACTCTGTTTATTTATTAGATAAATAAATAAATTAATGAACATATGGTAGCCCTAAAATAAATAATTATATATCAAAAGATGGTATCGAAGAGCTAACTGTCACAATTTTAGAAGTTGGGGGTTAAAAGTGTATGTTTCGGAGTGGTTTGTAAATATTCATGATGACAGGGACTAATTGGTAATTATTAGGACTTAATATGGAAGGAATTATGGAAGCAAGGGCTAAAGAATAAATTCTGCATTTAATTGGTAAAGATTTTTGGAAGCTGGGGGCTGAATGGTAAATTTTTGATCAAAGTTGAAAAGATTTATGGGGTCAGGGGCCAGACTTGTAATAATGCTTCAAAGTTTCAAATGGAACACGGGATAACACCCGTGCCTTCCCCTCGCGCATCTTAAACCCTAAACCTAGGATATCAGCCGCCACATTGCATGACACTTCCAGCCGCACCATTTTCCTCGTTAGTTTTCCGATCAGACCAGGTAGCCAAGCCGCTACTCCGCCATCGAATGCAACGCTGCTGCCGGAGACGTCGTGGACAGCCGGCGAGTCGCGGAATCAGAGTTGGAATCGGGTCATTGTGCGTGGGTCGTAAGCCGTCGGAGACACTCGGTAAGCTAGCTACACTGCAATTCTTCTTCTCCTTCGTTCTGTTTACCGGTTCGACGTCGGGTATGTCGGTTGTGGCTGCCGCCGTCCATTGGCCGCCATTTCTGCTATACTCCGGCGACGTCAGCCGCTTGGGAGGCCGCCAGACGTTATATGCTTGAGTAATCATGTGCTGCTGTTGTGTTTGCTGGTTGTAGTGCTTCTTAGTGATTTCGATGTGGATTCGCATGCATATGGGCTCTCTGTCGAGTGAAGTTGTGAAGAACCACCATGGCAGCCGGCCATGGTGGCTGCTGCCGTCACTGCCCACCACAGGTGGAAGATTTGGGTCCGTTTCTCAAGCAAAGTAGTGTATTTCTATTAAGTGTGTGTCTTGTGTGATATGCTTGCTCGGAAAATTCAGAAAAGGCCACCGCCACCACCGTGAGGTGGTGGTTGCTGCCACGTGCCACCGCCGGCCACCACAAGGGTGGTTAAGTGTGTGTTCATTTTAGTGTAGTGTGTGTGTGTTATTTTGGTATTTTCATTGTAAATTGTAAAAATGGAATAATGGAAAGAAATTGAAAACCACCACCTTAGGGTGGTGGCTGCCGCCTCCTGCCGCCATCGGCCGCCGTGTCGGGTGGCGGTGTGCTTTGATGGTGTTTTGACTCGTTTGGATGTTTGGATATGGGACTAAAACCCTAATGAGACTTGTAAGCCCTAATGGGCCCAATGAACCCTAATTGGTCAAAGCACCTAGCTAATGGTCCTAATGGGCGAATGTGGGTTGGAAAAACCCTAATTCCAATAGAACCCTAATTTGGGGAATTATTCGGGACACTCGGGAATTATGTAATAACTTGAGATAGTAATTAATAATCATTGAAAATTAACCTAAGGCCATGTGGGACTTAATGAATTAAGTCCTTAATGGGTTAAGTAGGAAACTTAACCCTAATCATCATTTTATGTGAAACCCTAATTTCACTTGGGTTTATTATTGGGCCTTTCAGTTGGGCCTTGATTGGATTATTAATGGGCCATCCAAGAATAATCATAAGGACTAGAATAATTTAATGGGCCTAGCATAAGGCCCATGTAAGGGGTTTTGGCCCAATTTGGAAAATTGGGTCATAGATGGGCCACAGTTTGGGCCTTAATGATTATATGATGTTGGGCCTTAGAATAAGACCATATATGGGCTTGGGCCCAATTTGGAAGGTTGGGCCATATGTTGGGCTTTGATTCCTAGTTGACTTTGGGCCTTGGGCTTGAATAAGCCAAGCTTAGGGTAATGTAGTAATTATCCAAAGTATGTACTTATGGTTATGTAGTGAGATCCAATTATTAATTGGGTGTTATTTTGGTGTTGACAGTTCGGGAGTCTGTCATTCAGTAGCTAGGGGGTTGAGGCTGCGGGACTTCAGCAGTGTGGGATCGAGCCTTCGGGACTTCAGCAGTGCCAAGTGAGTCTTCTCACTATACCTTACCCAGAGTGGTAATTATGTGTGACCGGAAGGTGTTATGTGGTTATACGTGATATATGTTTTATGTGATATGCTATGTTATCAATTGCCTCGTTTGGACCTAAAGGTCGACAAGGTTTGGACCGGAAGGTCAACAGAGTTGGGCGGGAAGGTCAATAGAGTAGGACCGGAAGGTCTACAGAGTTAGGACCGGAAGGTCTTATGTACTTACATGAGTTATGCGATATTTTGCAATTTGTTTATGTGATATTATGCATTTTTGTCTATGTGATATTATGCATTTTGTCTATGTGGTATTATGCATTTGTTTATGTGATATATGTAACGCCCGTAGATCTGGGCTAGTCAATTTAAGGACAATGAGCGTCAAAAATGACTTTTTGAGGAAAGATTATTTAGAAGGATTAATCTTAACTAAGTTTTAGTTTATGTTACGAGGTTTCCGAATATGTAAAGAATGCTGAAATGGGAGTTATAACGAAGAAGTTATGACCTGTCGAAGTTTCGCGACAGAACCGACACGACACAGCGCGACGTAAATAGTGAATTTACGTTAGAATGATATTTAGCCGAAACAATCTAAACGAGAATCGAAGATCTCGTCAATAGTAGTCCAACGACAAAAAGACAGACGAAAACGGAGTTCAGATGAAGGAGTTATGAATTTCGAACGGAGTTTTCCTGTCCCGGCCTACTAAAAATAATATATAAGTAATATATTTATAATATATTAAAAATAAGTTCAAAATTAGCCAACGGAGTCTAAACGAGAGTTGTAGAGCATAATCTCACCTACGCGTCGATATAAAGAACGTCGAAAACGGAGTTCGTATGCGAAAGTAATGAATTTCTGAAGTTCGGGGCGCAAAACCCCAAAACTGTCAGATACCACGACGTGGCGAGTCTTCTGACGACTCCTGGAGTCCCCCAGACGCAACTTGCGATGACGCATGCAGTGACGATCAAGCCCACGACGTGGAAAATGAAAAATTTGCCATATAAATAGATTTGAAGGGCCAGCCGTTTAGGGTTGCTTCATCTCTTCTCTCCCACTCCCGATACACCCTCTAAGCCCTATTTTAACCCCCCGAAGCCCCGATATCATCCCGAGACCCAAAGCGAGTCCCGAAGCCCGAAGATCCCGAGAAGAAAAGAGTTTTCGAGCCGAAGCTCTGTCCGCGAGAAACCCGATGTGTGCAGATATCCCGGTTTCACCGAAGAATATCTACTTGAAGAGCCGTAGTGCTGTCCGAGCATCGTCTAATCAAGTGAGTGTATAGTCCCTTTCATAAACACGAATATAATACGAGTATTGTTTGAAGGTGTTAAGTATATGTTTTGTGTGAGTGTATAGTCCCTTTCATAAACACGAGTATAATACAAGTATTGTTTGAATGTATTAAGTATATGTTTGGATGAGTGTATAGTTACTTTCTTCTAACACATAAATGTTAAGTATTGGTTATGAAATACGTACTATGTGTTAACGAGTTGTTTGTTTATCTGGGATGGGTGTTGAATACGAAGTATTGACTATAAGATACGTGATATGAGTTAATAAGTTGTTTGTTTATTTAAGATTGGTATTGAATGCAATATTTGGTACAGGTTTTAAATGAGTTAAACTGTATATGTGTTTTATATCTACTATTATGTTGGGGAAAACATGGGTAGATAATTGATGGGGTACGAAAGATGATTAAGAATAATATTGGCAGATGCACCAATAGTGAATGTAATAATACTAGCAGATGCGCTTAAGAATAATATTGGTAGATGCAACAAATAGAGAATGTCCTGATACTAGCAGATGCGCTTAAGAATAACATTGGTAGATGCACCAAATAGAGAATGTCCTGATACTAGCAGATGCGCTTAAGAATAATATTGGTAGATGCACCAAATGGAGAATGTCGGCAGATGCGCCAAATAGAGAATGTCGTAACATCCTGGCAGATGCGCTTATAGGATAATGTCGGCAGATGCGCCAAATAGATAATGCCATAATACTAGCAGATGCGCTTATAGGATAATGTCGACAGATGCGCCAAATAGAGAATGTCGTAATCCTGGCAGATCTGGCAGAAGCGCTTAAAGGATAACCTTGGCAGATGCGCCTTATGTAGTGATGGACTTTGTGTCAATTCCTTAGGTCAATCCTTAGGAATGAATGAGTGAAAGATGATTGATTCTTAGGGTAAATCCTTAAGAAATAAAGGAGATAATGGGGATGGGTAATTGGGTTGATTGTTTGATGATTAAATATTGTTGAGAGAAAAACTTAGAGACACACTTGAACAAAAGTTAGAACAAGTATATTGCGGAATAGTTAATCTCAAAGGATCTAAAAGCTCAACAATAATATAGTTAGATAGTTAGAGAGTTAGTTGCGGAAAAGTAAAGAAATAGAAATGACAGCAATTGTTATATCAAGAATACACTTAAGCTGATTCATAACAAGGAATGCATTCACTCCAAGTTAATAAGGAAGATCAAGCTTAGTGATTAAGTCAAAGATGACTTGCTCCGAAGAGAGATTATGATCAGCAGAATTATGATAAGATTTAAGTAAGAAGAGATGAGTGAAGAAAGATAGAGAGATAACTTCAGAATGTGTATTCAGATAGAATGCATAAGTTATCGGGTTCGAATACAAGAGAATAAGTCTTTATTTATAGAGACTCAGAAATGCACTAGATTACATCTCTATAAGTAGCCATGCAACGCATACTGGATAATAGAGTGTATTACAATAAAGACAAATAAAGTAATCTAGCTAAGTTGACTGCGGTAGGAAGAGTCTGGTTGCTGATGCGGTTGCTGATGAGCAAGATTGACTCCGGGTGCTGAACCGTTGCGGTAGAGAAATGGTTGCGGTAGCTAAGTTCAAGAGGGTCACTTTTATGATTCAACAATTTCCCCCTAAGTGACCTCTTTAACTCTGGTTCAGCTATCAAGTTTGAGGAACTTGATCAAAATCCACCAGAACTTCCTGATATTTTCTAGCCAATTGATTCTTCTTAAGATCTCGAACTTGACTTCTGCGGTAGTATGCTTCGATCTTTCAACTCCAATCTGGTAGATGTCAAGTTGTTTTCTTGTGAGGCGGTGCATGGCAGTCATAGGAATGAAATATTTGACGTTGTCAGTCTTCCTTTTGAATATGACTCCAAGTTCAGGGAAGTTTGTTGTGCCTAGAGATCTTTCTTGGAAGCCTTCGGTAGGCATTGGCGCAGGCTCAAGAGGTGGAAGGTCAAACTTCTTGATGATGGTGGGGTAGATATCCGCATCTATTTTGGCGAAGTCGCAGCCAGTTTCCTTTAGAAAGGTGTTGGTTCATTCAAGCGCAACCTTCATCTTGGGGTGCTTCTCAGACTTGTTTTGAAACACCTTGGCAATGAGGAAGATTTCTTCCGGATTAATGCAAGGGAAGTCTGCTTGGCTGCGGACGTAGTCATGCTCCCTTCTTGTCAGGGTGTACTGGATGTATTCAGCCTTCATAAATTTCGGACTTTGTAGTTCTTGACTGCGGATGGTCTATCATTAGACCATATGTTGTCGATGGAAGAGGCATGGTTAGCATAAAAACGATTAAGTCTCTCAAATTCCATCGGCAGTCGTTTGTGATCAGGAAGGCTGCGGTCAAACTGCTCAAATACAGTGAAGTACTTGGCATTTGGAGAGATTGGTACATCCCAGTACCCGTCTGATGGGGGTTCAGCGTATGTGAGGTGGGGTGTGTAATCTTCATCTTGCAGTCGGCGGTGCGGATTGATCCATGAATTAATCAGTGATTCGTCCATCATGGTGTCAAATCTGCTTTCTCTCCAGATGAGTTCTGCCAGCTTGGTTGCCTTCCAGTCTTGTTTTTTCTGAGCGGTGGCAGGGGAGTCAGTGGTGCTTGGAGAGGACAGATCTTCAGCCAAGTTTTTGAAGTGCGGGGGAGTCTCTGGTTTGTTAGGGGGGACTCTTTTTGTGGTGAAGGAATGAAAGGTGGAGTATGGCGAGAGTGTTGTGGTGAAGGTTGCGGTGTGGGAATCTTTTCAGTGATGATGGCGGGACTCTGATGAATAGATGGATCAGAGTGATGGACTTCTTCTTCTTCTTCACTTCCCCCTCTTGAGGGATGCAACCCAGGTGCTTCCTCAAGCCATTGCTTAAGTCCATCCACCTTGTTGAAAACTTCTTGGAACTGAGCTTTGAGGGCTTCGGCCAATTGGGAATTGTTAGGAGTGGAGGAGCTGAAGAGTAGTTTGTGGATTTCCTTTGTGAGTTGGAGGATCTCTGGACTGTGGAAGTTGGAGGACAGGGTTTTCTGCAGTCTATTGATGGTGGCGTGAAGAACAGAGATAGTGGACTCATAAGCAGTATGAGTCTCATCTATCAATTTCTTAGACGAAGAAGCTTGATCCGCGATGGCTGCCTGGAGATCCGTTTTGATTGCGGTCACCTCAGTGATGAGGCGTTCCGCTGCAGCCATGAATTCTTTGTGGTCAGCCTTGCGGTTGTTGTCAAGGGACCGGATCCCCATCTCTACTTTGAGAGAGATTCTTTCAGCAGCCATGCGTTCCCTTGTTTCCAGACGTTCAATTCTTTCAATCAGTGACTGCGGTCTGGGGGTGTCTTCAGGTTGCGGTTGAGTAGGCTTGACCGCAGCCAAGATCTGATCGACTTTGGCTTGAAGACTTAAGAATTCTTTTCTGGAGACTGCATTCTTCTTCTTCTTCTTCTTGTCTTTTGGATTGGAAGTTGAATGATGAGAACCGCTTGACTCCTCTTCTTCTTCAAACATCATAAGGTCATCATCTGAAGGGCTGGGCTTGTTGACCTCTTGGATATCGTCATCATCAAGACCGAAGGTTGGAGCAGAGCTGATTTCAAGTGCGGATCCTTCCTCTTGTGATGGATTGACTGTAGGAGTGGGAATTGGAGTTGGAGTAGGAGGGACTTTGGAGGTACCTATGGCTGCACCTGAAGCTTGAGCTTTTAAAATTGTTTCAGCCATCTCATCCATCCAAGTTTGAACCTTTTGAATGGTGGCTACGGTACTGGCATTGCTGATGGCATTTGCCCAATACTTAGCCACGAGCTGGATTTCCTGCTCCTTTTGCTGCTGCTGCTTGATCTGTTGATCCTTGCGGGCTTGGAAAGCCCTTCTGAATGCAGCATATTTGTTTTTATCTGACTCGGTTACTGGTGTGTACCGTAACCATGAGTCGTTTGAATCGTCTCCATCAAATCCTGAAAAGCGCACCGAAGTGTCCTTCGGGTCCACGGATCCTTGCACATTTGTGCTCACCGTGCCTAAACCAGCTGTAAAAGATGAAAGTAGAGTAGGATTTCCTGAGCTTCCTCGGTCTCCTTGACCCGTGGTCAAGTCTGGCCTCGGCTCAGTTCTGGCATGGGCGAAAGAAGTGCCCTGCGGGTGGGAAGGTGTTTGTAGTGTTTGGGTGACAGAAAGAAGGATGGAGTGCAACTCCTCTGGTGAAAAGAAATGCAGTCGGGAAGCCCTGGAGATCTTAGGGCGAGCACCAGTATCATCCTCTTGGGAGTGAACTGGGGGGGAATCTCCACGATTTTGTGAATCAGTCTCACTTTCTGAGTCTGACTGGAAAATGATGGTGGTGTTGAATGGGTTTGCGGCTACCCCAAGGACTACTGGAGCCTTTTGAGAGACTTCAGTATCTGTCCGGTCACGCATTTGGCCAGTGGTTGCGGTTTTTCTCTTCTTAAGGATGGCAATTGGTTGCGCATCCTCAGAGTCACTATCAGATGGAGGTGTGACTGGTTTGGTTTTTTCTTTTCTTGGAGGGTGCGGTTGGTTTGGGAGCGTTTTTCTTTGGGGTTCTCTGCTTCTTGGTTGCCAACTGCTTTCTTCTTTGAGAAAGATTGGATAGTGTAGTGGCAGAGGGGACTGCGGTACCCTCAGGGTTTACAATTGCGGATGTTTGAGGAGGAGGCGGGGTAGGAGGGTATGGGGCAATACCTTCCGTAGCCTCAATGTGGTCTGAGACATCAGTAGTCTGAAGACCAAGGGTTGAAAGAATATGTGTAGGGAGTCTGCGGATTGGTCCAAAAACAGATTGATTGGAAGAAGGATTGTACCTTTTGAGATCTTTAGTGACGAAGAAGTTGATGTCACTACCCATATCAATTCCAGCGTCCGTATGTAGATCAGAGATGCAGAGGGACCAAAATCTTGCAAATGTGAGCTCTGTTGGGTTCTCCTTGGGGCTTTCTTTGGGAATGTACTGAAGGAAATCGTCCCATAATATCTGCCCGTAGTTGACGTCGTGTCCGGTGAAAATGCTTCATACTAATTCCAAAAGTTTTAGACCCATATTGTCAATGCCTCCGGTTCTGCCGGATAGACAGCGGATGACAAAGTGACACACGAACTGCCATACCGCAGGCAGTTGGTTCTTCTTGAACTCACCAATCCCTCGAATTGGTTTTTGATATCCCATCTGGTAGAGAGCTGAGGTGATGTCTGCCATGGAAGGGGAGAAAAACTTAATGGATGGATGAATCAGAAGGTTTATGGCATTCAGAAACTTTTCTTTGGACAAGATGACCAAAGAATCATTAATGAGGTTGAGGTGAACTTCTTGAGGGTTTTCGATTGGTCGATAAGCAGAAAATGCACATTTGAAGAGGGTAGAAATTGGAACAACATCTGTAAAGGCATCGAATGGACCAATCAGAGGATGGTTCTTCAGGAACTTGATCATGAGCTTGGTTGGAGCATTGTATGAAGGATGATCTTCAAACACTGCTCGGAAATTGCTTGAGGCGATTGTTGGAGAGTCTGAACCAGTAGGATTTATCGAGCCTGATGCCTTGGATTGCTTCTTTGATACACATGATTTCCCCATTGTGAGAGAATGAGGAAAACACAGAGTTCTTGAAGGTTTCGACGGTTTTGAGGAAAAGATCGATTTGCAGAAAGCGTAAAGTGATTTGGGGAAGAATATGAGTTTATAAAGGGGGGTGAAACTTTTTAACCCTAGGTAAAAGGTAAAGAAAAGATAAAACGTCGTTTGGGGTTTTTTGGGGGGAATTTATGAATTAGGGATTAAATCTCAGCCACAAAAAATTAAAACGAGTTTTAAAAGATTTTGGGAGATTTCCAAAAGGGGTTTTGCATTTAATGAAAGATCAGACTCCTATCAATGTGTCAGGTGATCGTGGGGGTGATGGGAGAGGAAGTTGTAACGGATGGGACGTGTTAGGGAGAGGAAATGACAAATTAAGGATGAGTTTATGGAAAAACGTTCTTTTTGTCATCATCCCTAAAATAGGCCTGACACAAGGATTATTGAGAAAGAGAATGAGACAGTGTCTAACGGAATGTTTTATTTTTATTTAATGAAGGATCATTAAATAGCACACAAAGATTCAAGAGTTGATGAAACAGTTGAGAAATTAGCAACGTGATCGCGGATGGAAACTTCATTGCGAATTGATACGTCATCGCGGATGGAAACTTCATTGCGGATGGAAAGATGAATGACTGCAGTATAGAAACTGAGAAAAGCACTTGTGCAAAGATTAGAACGACAAACAATAAGGACCCATGAAAGATAGGTATGAAATATGGTTGCGGTACCAAGACTGCGGTACCAAAACCATCTATCATAAGTAACTTTCAGTTAGAACCGCAACGGGGACCAAGGATGGTCCGCGATATCTATCAATTCAAAAAGAATTGCGGGTCTGGATTCATCATGCCTAACATTTGTAGAAAGGTGTTAAGCTTTGTGGAGTCGAGCGCTTTTGTGAATACATCAGCAATCTCTTCATGAGTATGGACAAAGATGAGTTCAATGTTACCTTTCAAGATGTGGTCTTTGATGAAATGATACCGTAGTTCAATATGCTTAGTCTTAGAGTGCTGAATTGGATTGTGAGAAATAGCAATAGCACTTTCAGAGTCACAATAGATTGGTATCCGCAACATTCTATACCCGTAGTCCATTAGTTGAGTTTTCATCCAAAGGACTTGAGAGCAACAGCTGGCTGCGGCCACATATTCTGCTTCTGCGGTAGACAGAGAAACACAACTTTGTTTTCTTGATGACCAGCTGACGAGTCTTCCACCCAAAAATTGACATCCTCCTGAGGTACTTTTGCGGTCTAATCTGCATCCGGCGTGATCCACATCTGTGAAAGCTTGCAGGCTGAAGTCGTTGCCTGCAGGGTACCATAGACCATGTGACTTGCTTCCTTTCAGATACCGCAATATTTGTTTGGCTGCGGTCATATGTGACACTTTTGGGTCAGCCTGATACCTTGCACTTACACCATTTGCAAAGACAATGTCTGCTCGGCTTGCGGTGAGGTACATTAGAGAGCCTATTATACCTCTATACGTCTTGTGATCCACAGATTCACCAGAGGGATCAGCAGAGATCTTATATCCGAAGGCCATGGGGACCTTAGCCGAAGAACAGTTGTCCATCGAATATTTCTTCAAAAGTTCAGTGGTGTATTTCTCTTGATGAATGAATATTCCTTGCGGAACTTGTTTCACTTGAAGTCCTAGAAAGAAGTTAATCTCTCTATTCATGCTCATTTTGAACTTGTTGGTCATGAGCTTAGCAAATTCATCCACCATTCCTTGATCAGTCGATCCGAAGATAATATCATCCACATATATTTGTACAAGCATAAGGTGTTCACTATTTGCTTTTCTAAATAGAGTGGGATCAATTACTCCTCTTTTGTATCCGGATGAGACGAGAAATTCAGAGAGAGTCTCATACCATGCTCTTGGAGCTTGCTTCAGACCGTAGACTGCTTTTTCGAGTTTGTAACAATGATCAGGAAATTCAATACTTTCAAAGCCTGGAGGTTGCTGAAGATAAACCTCTTCTTTTAGTTCCCCATTGAGAAAAGCACTCTTAACGTCCATTTGATGTACCTTGACGTTCTTGTGGGCTGCGTATGCCAGGAAGATCCGGATAGCTTCCATGCGTGCTACCGGAGCATACGTTTCATCGTAGTCAATACCTTCAAGTTGATTGTAGCCCTTTACAACTAGTCTTGCCTTGTTTCTAACTACTGCACCAGATTCATCCAGTTTGTTTTTGAATACCCATCTAGTACCAACAATGGTGTGACCGCGTGGCTTCGGGATGAGCTTCCACACCTTGATTCTTTCGAATTCTTCTAGTTCTTCTTGCATTACGGATATCCAATCCGGTTCAAGTAATGCTTCTTTGATCGTCCGGGGCTCAACTGAGGACATAAATGCTGCGTAGTGATAGTGATCAGATAAGTCCTTGGAGGATCGAGTCTGGATACCTGCGGATGGGTTGCCAAGGATTTGACCTGGAGGGTGGTCCTTCGTCCATACATGAAGACGGGGTTGTAGATGATCAGCAGCTGCGGTAGAGGGAATATCTTGAATATCAGAAGAGTCTGTGGTTGGAGAGTGCAGTTCCCCCTGGATTTGGGAACATCCTGCTGAGTCATCTTGATTAGTTGGAACGAGAATGGAATTATCTTGAGCAGTTGGGAGTGTTCCCCCTGGATTGCTGACGGGAGTTCCTCTGGAACCTGAGAAGGTTCCCCATGGACTACGGATGGGAGAGTGATAACCGTTGGATCGGTTCTTGTGTCAATGTTCTCTATGAGTTCATCATCCGAATCCGAAGATACGTTTGATTGTAATGCTTCTCTGCGGGTAGGAGCTTGAGCATCATCTGGTACTAGAACCTCGACGGTTGGTGCTTGATTCGGAGTAGAACTTTCCCCCTCAACCGGAGAGGTGAAAGTATTGAGAGATGCTACTTCAGATAGAGATGGACCAGAAACATCAGCATGTTGTTGTTGAGTTGCGGATGACACGAGAACTTCGGATAGTTTCGCCATTTCAACAGGGTCGAAGAGATCGTCATAATTGACTTCAACGAGGTTTAAAGGTCCTGAAGAAGCAGGAATATCACTTTCCATGATTGCGGTGGTTTCATTGGATGGAGGGGCATTGCGGATGTGAGAATCATCAAATTTCACATCGAAGCTTTCAATGATGAGCCTTGTACGTCTGATGAGCACTCGGTAGGCAACCTTGTTTGTGGAATAGCCAAGGAAGATGCCTTCATCAGACTTTGGTGCAAATTTGTTAAGCTGATCGCGGTTGTTGATCACAAAACATCTACACCCAAAAATATGAAAGAATCAAACATTTGGCTTGCGATTGTTGAGTCCCTCATATGGTGTTTTGTTGAGACGTTTGCATACAATGCTTCGATTTTGTACAAAGCAGGCTGTTGCTACAGCTTCAGCCCAGAAGTAGAGAGGAAGGTGTGCGAAGTTGAGCATAGATCTGGATGCTTCTACCAATGTGCGGTTTCGTCTCTCTACTACCCCATTTTGTTGTGGTGTGTAGGGTGCTGAGAAGTTGTGAGAAATACCCTTGGACACCAAGAAGCTGTTGAGAAGATGATTCGTGAACTCAGTTCCATTATCACTGCGGATCCTTCTTACTGGGAGCTTTATCTGAAGTTCGATTTCTTTGATGAAGTTGATGAAAATCTGCGGTGTCTCTGATTTGAGTCTGAGGAAGAAGACCCATGTGAAGCGTGTATAGTCATCTACAATAACCAGTATGTATTTTTTATGGTGAAGACTGGCTACGGTAGATGGACCGCAGAGATCAATGTGCAATAACTCCAGTGGTTCAGAAATGGAAGAGTTCATTACCAAAGGGTGACTTGCTTTGGACTGTTTACCGCATTCACAAGCCGGACAAAGAGTATCGTTGCTGAATTTGAGAATAGGGAGACCTCTGACTAGTTATCCTGTGACCAAGTTGTTGATGTACCGGAAGTTGAGATGAGCTAGCTTGCGGTGCCATAGCCAGCTTACTTCAGATACGGCTTTGGACAGAAAACACAACTGCGGTCTGCCAATGATCAAAGAGACATCCAAAGGATACATCGTACCTTCGGATCGAGATTTGATCAGACAGGTGTTTCTGTCACTAGTCATTACATAACAGAACTGATCATCAAATTCAACCCTATGTCCTGCCTTACATAGTTGGCCCACACTGATGAGATTGTGTTTGAGGCCTTCTACATAGGCAACTTTCTGGATAGAGAAATTCCCCGTAGTGAGAATACTGTAACCTCGGATGACACCATTTGCATTGTTACCAAACGTGACATTTCCACCATTACATATAGGCCTGAAATCCCGAAGGTACTCTAACCTTCCGGTCATGTGCAAGGAGCAGGCACTGTCAATTAACCATTCATCTTCTTGTTCCTCCTTGCACAAACCCTGTTCGACGATGCTTAGAGTTCCATCCTTTGCCATGTCGCAGTAGTTCTTGTTCAGCATTGTAGACTCATCATCATCCGCATCCGCAGTGGCTAGCATGCAGATTTTTCCTTTGTCTTTGACACTGCTGATGGCTTTATCTTCGTCTCTGGATGACCATACTTGATGGTCTCTTTTGACATGGGCTACGTATGCCCTTCCCTTTTCTTTATCTTCCAGCTCTTGAGCCATTCTAAGGTAGAATGCTCTGTCTTTTACTGCATTGGCCTTACAATCTCTTGCAAAGTGATTTTCTTTGTTGCATTTGTGACAAATCACAACATCAGTCTTGTCTTCAGAGGGAGTACCTGAGTCAGTGTTTTGAGGAGACTGCGATACCTCCTTTGGTTGAGTGCTTTGAGATTGCGGTGGTGGATGAGAACCTTGTTGAAGTGTTGATTCTTGCGGTAGGAAGGAGGTGGTAGACGGTTGAACTATTGGCTAACCAGAGCAATAGCCTTCTGAAATTCTTCTTCATCATCATACTCTGAATCGGCTTCGTATGACTGCGGTGGAGTGTCATACGATGAAGAGTAGGGTGACTGTGGTGGAGCTTGTGCTATGAGAGCAAGTGGTCCTCCGAAGTCAGCACAATCTTTAAGTACGGTGGATTCTTGAGCTTGCAGCTCTCCATAGAGCTTGTAGAGTGACAAAGAGTGAATCTTTCTATCACCTTGGACTATCATCTTGGCCGTATTCCAATGTCTTCCCAAACCATTAAGAAACTGAAGATTAGTTTCATGGTTACTGCGGATGGTGCCCGCATTGGATAACTTGGTGACTATCAGGTTGAACCTTTTGAAGGAGTCTTCCAAACTTTCGCCTGTATGAGCCTTGAAGTTGCTGAACTCATTGAGTGCGGTAGTGAGCTTCTTGTCTTGTGCTTGTTCTGAGCCTTCGTACAAGTTCTTGAGAACTTCCCAGATCTCTTTTGCTGATTTGCAATTTATGATAATATCGAAGTTCTCAGGAGCAACTCCACAGGAGATTTCATAAAAAGCAACAACATCATTTTCCATTTTATCGAGATCATCCTTGGTGGGACGGCTCATAACTGGTTGACCTCCTCCTAGTCTGGTAGTAGCGCCGTCAGTTTGGACTGGAGTCAGAACAGGGACATGTGGTCCTTCTTCTACGGATCGCCATACATCTCTACCAAGTCTTCTTAAGTATCTTTCCATTCTTTGTGACCAGTGATGATATTCATTTGCTACCAGTATTGGGGCTCGGTTAGAACCACCAACACTGTTGGAAACATTCAGAGATAACGATTGAGCCATTTGAGATTTTTTGAGAAATGAGCTTTAGTGGTATAGAAGGCCTTTTGAAAAATCAGAGTTCCGTTTTCAAAAAGCAACCACTTTGGCCCTGATACCAATTGTTGAGAGAAAAACTTAGAGACACACTTGAACAAAAGTTAGAACAACTATAGTGCGGAATAGTTAATCTCAAAGGATCTAAAAGCTCAACAATAATATAGTTAGATAGTTAGAGAGTTAGTTGCGGAAAAGTAAATAAATAGAAATGACAACAATTGTTATATCAAGAATACACTTAAGCTGATTCATAACAAGGAATGCATTCACTCCAAGTTAATAAGGAAGATCAAGCTTAGTGATTAAGTCAAAGATGACTTGCTCCGAAGAGAGATTATGATTAACAGAATTATGATAAGATTTAAGTAAGAAGAGATGAGTGAAGAAAGATAGAGAGATAACTTCAGAATGTGTATTCAGATAGAATGCATAAGTTATCGGGTTCGAATACAAGAGAATAAGTCTCTATTTATAGACTCAGAAATGCACTAGATTACATCTCTATAAGTAGCCATGCAAGGCATACTGGATAATAGAGTGTATTACAATAAAGACAAATAAAGTAATCTAGCTAAGTTGACTGCGGTGGTAAGAGTCCGGTTGCTGATGCGGTTGCTGATGAGCAAGATTGACTCCGGGTGCTGAACCGTTGCGGTAGAGAAATGGTTGCGGTAGCTAAGTTCAAGAGGGTCACTTTTATGATTCAACAAATATAATAATTATATTATTGTGGGTTGAAAACCCTATATGCTCACCAGGCTCCCAAGCCTGACCCACTCAGTTTTCTTTGTATCATAGGTATCGATACGAAGACGTGTTTCACTGAGAGATTTAAGGAGATGTAAATCATTAGTGTAATTAAATGTAACTTCTGTTTATGCTTGTGTGTCTGTATCGGAACATGACATCCCGATGTTTTATTAATTAATGAAAATACATTCTTTTTGAGAAATGTTTTGATAAATGGTTATGATATTTTGTTTTGGGACAAATTCCGCAACTATTTTCTTTAAAAGATTACTCTGATTTTTAAAACAAAGCATAAGCAAATCGGTTTTTTCTGGCCGTGAAATTGGGGATGTCACAGTTGGTATCAGAGCATTAGTTTAAGCGAACTAGGAATTTGTAGGATTTCTAGACTTAAACTTAGAATGCTAAGTAAAGATTGTGAGGTGTGTGTCTGTTATATTTTAGACACGAGCACTAGTATATATTAGGAAAGATGCCTAATATGCTTTTATGTGCTAAATGTTATATGTTGCCATATATGATATTATTTGTTCGGATCTATGGTCTGTTGCCGACCGGATCGGGAAACCTTATGTGTTTAGGATTCTAAGCGTATGGTTACGATATTAGAACTAGCATGTAAACGTTTCAGAGTGATATGGAAGATCGTAATATCTATCGTGAATAAGGATCTAATTTCACCATATTCGGCGTATAGATCAAAATGGCAAGAACAAGAAGTGGAGTTGGAAACGCAAATGAGAACAGGAATCAACCACCAGTGATTGAGCAAATACCTGTTGTGGTTGCAGCACCTAAGCCAATAACAATGGCTGGTGTACAAATGATGATTCAAACAATGTTGGATCGTCAGATGGAGGAGACCAGGCGGTTGCTTCAGCAGAATCGTGAAGAACTGTCAATTCAAGTGGAAGAGCCCGAAGTGAATGGAGGGAACTCGGAAGGAGGAAACTTCAATGGAACTGTTGGTCAAGCCAACCCACCGATAGTTAGGCAAAACGACCAAGATGGAGAAAATGATTGAATGAGATGCAAGTACAAGGATTTTCTGACTTGCAAACCATCGACCTTCACCGGAAAGGAGGATCCGATCGGAGTCATGGATTGGATCTCAGAAATGGAGCTAGCCTTCATGACGTGTGGTTGCAGAGGCAAGTTGCAGACTACCTATGCAGTGCGTCAGTTCAGAGGAGGCGCTGTTCGTTGGTGGAACACATTAGGGAAGAGTCTAAGCCCTAATGAGCCACTACAATTTTCATGGGCAGAATTCCTGGTGCAATTCAAGCGCAAGTTCTGCTCGGCTCGAAACCTATTAGAGTTGGAGAACAAGTTTCTGACATTGACAAAAGGCAGCATGTCAGTCGATGAATACACCAATAACTTCACAGACAAAATGGAGTTTGCTTTGCGTATTGTCCCAGACGAGCTGACGAAAGTCGACAGGTATGCTAAGGGACTTCCATGGGAGTATGTGGTGCCAGTGCGTCAAGCATTTACTCTGGAGGCAGCTATTTGGGCTGCCAAGTCTGTTGAAGATATGATTAAGGGAAGAGCCGCCAGCAAGGCTGAAGTTGGCAAGAAGAGGAAGTTGGAAGGACTTTCAGAATCCAATGAGAAGAGAAAATTATCGAAGTCTGGAGGAGGAGGAGGAGATGAAGCAAGATGGTGCGATAAGTGCAAGAAGAAGCACTCGGGAAAGTGTGGCGGGGAGGTGACATGTTTCAAGTGTGGAAAGCATGGACATTACACCAATGAATGTACATTCGACAAAAGAGTGTGTTATGAATGTAATGAAGAAGGGAACCTCAAGCAAGACTGCCCAAAGAGGAAAGGAGCTACAAATCAAAATGCGCCACCAAAGCCAAAGGCGAGAGCATTCCAAATGATCCTTGACGAAACCGACGTCAATGCAAGGAATCAAGGATAGGGATTTTATATCCAAAGATCAAGTGATATGTGAATGGTAATGTGTGGTGTAGCCTGTTTAAGGCATAGTTTAGGGTGAACTTGAACTTTTGTGTAACCGTTTCAAGAAATAATATAAGCCCTGGTTTTGTTATCTGATGTGTTGAATGATTGTATGGTTTATGTACGGTGACTTGGTCGATTGCGGGACAATACTTGGGACGAGTATGAGTAGGTGTGAATGGTAGTAGAGATCTATACTATCGGAAGCACAGGACTCGCACTTGGATCAAGGAAAGTCGCAAGGTTACCAAGAAACTAGTAATTGATTCCGTTTGATTCATGTATGTCATTACCATTGTTTCCGTAATGACTAGTAAGATGGTTGTTATTCTGACCCTAGTGGTCATGGCATTTTGAGTCCGACTGCGATGAGTTTGTTACGTGGTTCCGAGAACTGAGTTTGATGTAGCATCTGACTGAAGTTAGAAGATTGGAATCATTATTCAAGCCTTGTTTCGTTGATGATTCCGGGACGTAATCATCCTAAGGGGGAGATAATTGTAACGCCCGTAGATATGGGCTAGTCAATTTAAGGACAATGAGCGTCAAAAATGACTTTTTGAGGAAAGATTATTTATAAGGATTAATCTTAACTAAGTTGTAGTTTATGTAATGAGGTTTCCGAATATATAAAGAACGCTGAAATCAGAGTTATAACGAAGAAGTTATGACCTGTCGAAGTTTCGCGACAGAACCGACACGACACAACGCGACGTAAATAGTGAATTTACGTTAGAATGATATTTAGCCGAAACATCTAAACGAGAATCAAAGATCTCGTCAATAGTAGTCCAACGACAAAAAGACAGACGAAAACGGAGTTCAGATGAAGGAGTTATGAATTTTGAACAGAGTTTTCCTGTCCCGGCCTACTAAAAATAATATATAAGTAATATATTTATAATATATTAAGGATAAATTCAATGTTAGCCAACGGAGTATAAACGAGAGTTGTAGAACATAATCTCACCTACGGGCCGATATAAAGAACGTCGAAAACGAAGTTCGTATGCGAAAGTTATGAATTTCTGAAGTTCGGGGCGCGAAACCCCAAAACTGTCAGATACCACGACGTGGCAAGCAGTGCCACGATGTGGCGAGTCTTCTGACGACTCCTGGAGTCCCCCAGACGCAACTTGCGATGACGCATGCAGTGACGATCAAGCCCACGACGTGGAAACATTGTCCACGACGTGGAAAATGAAAATTTTGCCCTATAAATAGATTTGAAGGGCCAGCCGTTTAGGGTTGCTCCATCTCTTCTCTCCCACTCCCGATACACCCTCTAAGCCATATTTTAACCCCCCGAAGCCCCGATATCATCCCGAGACCCGAAGCGAGTCCTGAAGCCCGAAGATCCCGAGAATAAAAGAGTTTCCGAGCCGAAGCTCTGTCCTCGAGAAACCCGGTGTGTGAAGATATCCCGGTTTCACCGAAGAATATCTACTTGAAGAGCCGTAGTGCTGTCCGAGCATCGTCTAATCAAGTGATTGTATAGTCCCTTTCATAAACACGAGTATAATACGAGTATTGTTTGAAGGTGTTAAGTATATGTTTTGTGTGAGTGTATAGTCCCTTTCATAAACACGAGTATAATACAAGTATTGTTTGAATGTATTAAGTATATGTTTGGGTGAGTGTATAATTACTTCTTCTAACACATAAATGTTAAGTATTGGTTATGAAATACGTACTATGTGTTAACGAGTTGTTTGTTTATCTGAGATGGGTATTGAATACGAAGTATTGACTATAAGATACGTGATATGAGTTAAAAAGTTGTTTGTTTATTTGAGATTGGTATTGAATGCAATATTTGGTACAGGTTTTAAATGAGTTAAACTGTATATGTGTTTTATATCTACTATTATGTTGGGGAAAACATGGGTAGATAATTGATGGGGTACGAAAGATGATTAAGAATAATATTGGTAGATGCACCAATAGTGAATGTAATAATACTAGCAGATGCGCTTAAGAATAATATTGGTAGATGCACCAAATAGAGAATGTCCTGATACTAGCAGATGCGCTTAAGAATAATATTGGTAGATGCACCAAATAGAGAATGTCGGCAGATGCGCCAAATAAAGAATGTCGTAACATCCTGGCAGATGCGCTTATAGGATAATATTGGCAGATGCGCCAAATAGATAATGCCATAATACTAGCAGATGCGCTTATAGGATAATGTCGGCAGATGCGCCAAATAGAGAATGTCGTAATCCTGGCAGATGCGCCTAAAGGATAATGTCGGCAGATGCGCCAAATAGTGTATGTCGTAATCCTGGCAGAAGCGCTTAAAGGACAACCTTAGCAGATGCGCCTTATGCAGTGATGGACTTTGTGTCAATTCCTTAGGTCAATCCTTAGGAATGAATGAGTGAAAGATGATTGATTGTTAGGGTAAATCCTTAAGAAATAAAGGAGATAATGGGGATGGGTAATTGGGTTGATTGTTTGATGATTGAATATAATAATTATATTATTGTGGGTTGAAAACCCTATATGCTCACCAGGCTCCCAAGCCTGACCCACTCAGTATTCTTTGTATCACAGGTATCGATACGAAGACGTGTTTCACTGAGAGATTTAAGGAGATGTAAATCATTAGTGTAATTGAATGTAAGTTCTGTTTATGCTTGTGTGTTTGTATTGGAACATGACATCCCGATGTTTTATTAATTAATGAAAATACATTCTCTTTGAGAAATGTTTTGATAAATGGTTATCATATTTTGTTTTGGGACAAATTCCGCAACTATTTTCTTTAAAAGATTACTCTGATTTTTAAAACAAAGCATAAGCAAATCGGTCTTTTCTGGCCGTGAAATTGGGGATGTCACAATATATGTGATATGTATATGCTATGCCCTGAGCTTGCAGGGTGTGGACCGGAAGGTCAATAGGGTTTTGACCGCAAGGTCATCAGAGTATGAACAGGAAGGTCATCAGAGTATGGACTGGAAGGTCAACAGAGTAGGACCGGAAGGTCTACCAGAGTTGTGGGACCGGAAGGTCCCACAGAGACACATTGACCGGAAGGTCTTGTAAAGCTTTAGCCTCGAGTGGCTAATTATATGTGCGTGGTATTTTGGGGAGCTCACTAAGCATGAGTGCTTACCGTGTTATGTGGTATGTGTTTCAGGTACTTTGTTTCAAAGGAGAGGAGCCGGCTTGGTCGCAGCGCATCACACTATGTTTCCCGCACACGAGATCCTTGGGATTACACTCTGATATGGTTTTATGATACTATGTTTTGATTATTGACACTTTGGTTTTGACATGAGATATTATTATGAAAGTTTTTATATTGATTGGTTTTATGCAATAACTTAAATAAAAATGAAATTTTTGGCCTTGAATTTTGGGATGTTACAGCTTTATGATTCTGTTATGCATTGGTCTACTCCAATGCTAACCGTAACTGGTATTATAAAGGGTATGTCCATGTGTGACATGATGAAATAGACAAAAACTACGTAGACGAAGTTTATTCGTTCCTTCTGCCTTAATAGGAGAAGCGATATCTATGGGCCCCTCGATGATTTGGTGCTGACATCTAAAGTGCTTGGCCGAGCCCTGATTGGAATTGATGTGTTCAATTTAGTAGTCAGATGCAGTCGTCACTAATCTATATCGGGAAACATAATCTTGAATTCTTGAGATTGACCATTATCCATGTCTCGAATTCATACAGATATCATAGAACGAAGGGATAGTTGATCACTTATCTAAGGGCTGAATCTTGATTAGATCAAGAGTTCGGTAGTTGCGTTGGATAGCTAACTCTCTGTTGATTATTAGAGAAGTATTTTTCCTCATATAGTTGATGACTTGTCCAAGTGGGAGACTGTTGGAATAGTGTCCAAGGTCATTAACTATTGGGAATATTTCTAATAATAGCAGGGTCCTTTTGGGTTACCCTCAAGACCCAAATTGAGTAGAATAAATAAAGGAGAAATTGGTTTATTAATTATTATGATTAATAATTAATTAGAAACTAATTGGAAATATATTATGGGAATTAATTAACAGTTTAATTAATTAAAGGGTTGAATGTTCATTAATCGATAGTTGGTTAATCAGGAATGTTCCAGAACCTTTATGGGATTAGGGTTGGATGAAAATCACTCCATCCTACATGGGAAAAGAGTGAAATTTCGTGGTTGGGCCTCCATCCCATATGGGAAGGAGTACTAAACCCTAAGAGGCATCCAAGGCTATAAATAGGGCCTTAGGGATTTCATTCCTCCTTGCACCTTGGCTTGGAGTTTCGCCAACCTTTCTTCCTCCCCCTCCTAGGGACGATTTCTAACCCCTTTGGGTTTATGAAATTTACCCTTCTCCTAGTTATTTTTATTCCACTCTTTGGTGTCATTAGGTGTGATACCATTAGAGGGATTCTGGTTTGGGTCCTTTCATCCAAGCAACTTCATGGAGGTTCAAGATCTCAAGCATGGAAATCAAGGGCAACATGAGAGGTATGTATTCTTCTTTTTTTTATGTTTTCTAGGGTTGATGTAATTAGCATGAAGCCATAGATCCGTAGGTTGCATGTACACTTAGGTATATCGTTGTTTCGATTTTTCCGCTGCCTAGTTTAGAGTGTATTTGATGCGTAGAAAACCCAACAGTTTTAGTGGTGAATGATGTGATGAACAAAGGTGGTGAAGATGAAGTACCTTGAGTTTCAATGAAGCAGATGAAGATGGTTGATGGTGTTCTTCATTTAACTTGTTAATGATCTTGATGTTCTTCACTTCATTGTTGTTGATCTTGGTGTTCTTCACTTTCTCCAGGGATTTATCTTGTTCTTGAAGAAGATGAAGATGGTGATGTTCTTGGGGAGTAATTGGTGATGTTGTAGGAAGTGTTACAAAATAACAAATGAACACACACACAACTCTTTACATACTCACGTATATATATATATATATATATATATATATATATATATATATATATATATATATATATATATATATATATATAACAATTTGGATAGTCTTTTAAGAATAGTATAGTTATGATTTGTTAATATATTATAAGTTATAATATATTAATATGAAATCATATTTTTTAATTAGTATTTGATCTATAATTAATTTAGAATTAATTTGATGATCAAAAAGGTGACTAATTAAATATGGACTCTTGTATATGTATGGAGTCGGCTAATGTTCATTTGGAATGGGCTAGGCTTGCATGGAAGTCCATGGAGCTTTTAACCAATGGATCCTATGGAAAGGAAGAGCCATGGGTATTAGGGTTTACATGGATTTAACCCTAATCCTCCATACTATATAAGGATGCCACTAGCACATGAAATGGCACTAATGTGTGTGAGAACAAGGGTGGGCCGATTGCTAAGTGTACATACTATTCTCTCAAAGTTTCCAAGTTTTTTGGTGATTTGTGATTCCATTTGAGGCATCCACATTATTGGTGCTAGGCTCTCAAACTCCAAGCAATCAATCACAAGAAAAAGGTATGTCATTCTACTAGTCTTTTATGATTCAAGTTCACTATGCCATGTTAGTTAGGATGAGAACCTTGGAAAATTATTATTTGCATGTATTTTAAAGAAAACATAGATCCAAGGTTTCTTGGGTTGCATGTACACCATAGGAGTGTTAGAATGCTCAAAACCCATCACATATAAGGCGCGACTGGTTGCGAAGGGATTTACTCAAACTCCAGGAGTTGACTATGATGAGGCATTCGAACCAGTAGTGAAGATTAAATCTATAAGGGTTATGCTAGCCATAGCTGCATTTCATGACTATGAAATATGGCAAATGGATGTCAAAACCTCTTTCCTTGATGGAAAGTTGGCTGAAGATGTTTACATGAGTCAGCCAGAGGGTTTTGTTAATGCAAAGTACCCTAATAGAGTGTGTAAGCTTGAGAAATCCATTTATGGATTAAAACAAGCATCTCACAGATGGAATCTTTGTAGATGACATACTACTCATAGGAAATGACATTCCAACCTTACAGGAGGTCAAGCCCTGGCTTGGGAAGTGTTTCGCTATGAAGGACCTCGAAGAAGCTGCCTATATCCTAGGGATAAGGATATTGAGAAACAAAAGTAAAAGACTAATACGACTTAGTCAAAGTACCTACTCGGACAAGGTGTTGAAACGTTTCAGCATGGAGAACTCCAAGAAATGTGACTTACCTATCAAAGATAATAACAAACTGAGTAAGACTCAGAGTCCGAGTATAGAGGCTGAGATAGCAGAAATGAGTCATATAACATATGCTTCAGCAGTTGGTTCGATCATGTATGCTATGACTTGTACTAGTCCTGATGTGGCCTTTGCTTTGAGCATGGTCAGCAGATACCAAGGGAATCCTGGTAAGGTTCATTGGACTGCGGTTAATAACATTCTTAAGTACATGCGGAGGACTAAAGACTGGGCCCTTACCGTTAGTGGGAGTGATGACTTGAGAGTAACAGGGTATAGCGACGCGAGCTTTCAGACCGACATAGATAATTTCCGCTCTCAGTCGGGCTAGATATTTACCCCGAATGGAAGGGCAGTGACATGGAAAATGTGACAACCCGAAATTTCTATTTTGTACAACATTTCAATTCATTAGAAGTTAAAATAGTTACTGCTAATTTTCAAGCTTTTTGGAATAAGTTTCAGTATTTTAGGATTAACACTTTAGGAGATATCAGGAGAGGGGATACTCTAGGGTTTATTGTGCAACAATAATACCCCAAAACTCCAAGAGTTTGGAGTTTACAGCCTAAACAAGGGTGTTTACGGCCGTAAACCCTAAATGGGGAGTATATATATATATATGACACTTAGTCATTATTTACCCTTTTTCACAAAACTCAAGATCCAAATCCATTTCTCTCTCAAGTATCATCCAAAAGTTTTTCAAGATCATCAACTTGTAAGTGTTTCTAGCCCTTTTAAGTTGGTATATTACTTAATCTAGCGTTTTAACACACTTCCATCCGTGAAAATGTTCCAAAAGGCTAGATCTTCAAGTCTCACCAAGAACACCAAGAACACACACTAGTGTTCTTGGACTTTTGGCTCATTTCAAGCCTTTATCTTGTAAGTACTTCTATCCTAGAGTATCTTATGGCTTGTTACACTTCCATATAACAAGAAATCATCAAAGAAACACCAAGATCAAGGTGTTTACGGTCCAAGATGTTCTTGGACCATAAACCCTAAAAAGGGTACCAAAGTGTGCCCTAGTCCCTCCTAAGCCTTGGTAACTAGCATGGATCCCTTCATTGATATGTTAAGAACTTGAAAACATCAAAATACCATAATCCATAAGGGTTTACGGCCGTAAACCCAAAGGGAAATGGTTTAAGGGCCGTAAACTCCATTTAGGAGTGAAATGGTGCCCTAATCCCTTCCATAGGCTTATACTTCAAGTGGAAACACTTCTAAGGACTTGTAAAGCTTCAAAACAACTCATGGTCAAGAAAGCATGAGTTTACGGCCGTAAACTCATGGGTTTACGACCGTAAACTCAATGAGTTATGGTCAATAAAGCGTAAACTCATGTAAGGGTTTCCCTTGAACCCTAATCTCAATAGCAATGTCCTACAGCACTTAGATGCAATCCTTAGCACTTATAACACCTATATAAGGTGTTTAACTTGTCCTAGGATGTCTTAACTTTGTTAATTAGTTGTTTAAAGACTAATTGGATACATATATGTGTTATTATATGTTAACTAGGATCATTGTGTGTGTACAAGTCTTCACTTGACACCTATCAATCCTATTTCTTCAGTTCATCCAAACCACTCACTACAGGTGAGTTCATACCCCTTAATTAACCTTTTAAATATTTTGAAATGCTTTTATGGGGGGGGGGGGGGGAATACAAGTTGAACAATTATAGTTATTATATCAATCACATGTGATTAATAACTACCAAACTAGTGGATTTCTTACTTTTCAAACTGTGTTACCAAACTGTTTTACTTCAAACTGTCTTATAAACTCTTTTAACTTATATTCTGTGTATCTATGTGGATATAGTTATATAAGTAGGATTGAAAGGACTTAGGACTGCTAGCCTACCTTACTTCATGTTCCTTGTTTGGTTGTGGACTTAGGGTATCAAGGTTAATTGTCCGAAGCTCGTTTGAATCCTAGTTATATATTATGTGTATGCATATAGATATAAAAGGTTACTTCTTTCATTCAGTTCCATACCCTTGGGTAGCAAGGGTATACAAACATGTTCATACATTACTAGTAAGCTACTATAGAAGTAGTTTAGGAAGATACTAAAACTATTACTAGAACAATGAAACATACAAAGAGTCAGTTCATACATGAGTCAATACCATACAGAGTAGATAACAAACAATACCATACAGAGAAAGAGATAACAAACAATACCATACAGAGTAGATAACAAACAATACCATACAGAGAAAGAGATAACAAACAATACCATACAGATTAGATAACAAACAATACCATACAGAGAAAGAGATAACAAACAATACCATACAGAGAGAACATACAGGCTAGACAGAGGGAGAACATACAATACAGCTATCACATTCATTACATATACATTATTACATTTATGTGAGCCACTAAACAGGGCATGGCACTACCTGCCATGACTGTTTTTGTATCCAGAATCTCCTTAATTGGAGAGCGTATGAGTTTGTGTATAGATCTATACTAGATTGACTATCCTACACCTTGCTGCTCGCTACAGTGGGACTTGCAAGTCTACGGGTGCCAAACGTCATTTCTTACGACATCTTACATTGTCGTTTTTCTATTGAGTCGGTAGCAGGATACAGGCCGATCACATGGTACTTTAAACAACAATAGGTTTAAAGTAAATGTAATGGGAAAATGATATAGTACTGTAGTGTTGTATTAAATAACTACTGCTGTATTAAATAATTAGTACATCAGTAGTTATTTAATACAACACTACAGTACCCGGCACAGGAGTGGGCCAGACTTGCTACGGATGTGGCGAGGTAGGCCACTTCAAAAGGAACTGCCTGAAGGCAGGGTTTGCCGGTGGAGTGGCAAGAGTTCTGGCCATAGGCCACGAGGAAGCGGTTGCCGACCCCACAGTGGTCACTGGTACGTTTCTCCTCGATAACTCATATGCATGTATACTATTTGATAGTGGAGCGGAGAGGAGCTTCGTGAATCAAAAATTTGCTCATTTACTTAAGCAAAAATCACGAGCACTTAAAGAACCGTTCACTGTAGAAATGGCTAATGGAAAGACAGAGCGCACTAGCAGTATATTCATAGGGTGTACCCTAACTTTAGATAGCCATTCATTTTCGATCGACCTCATGCCGGTCTCAATTAAAAGTTTCGACGTCATCATCGGCATGGATTGGTTGAGTCTTCATCGTGCCGACATCATGTGTTTCGAAAAGGCTGTTCGCCTTAATCTATCATCTGGCGAAATCTAGTAGTATATGGCGACAAACCCGGCACAAACCTTTGTATCATCTCGAGCATTCAAGCTCATAAATTCTTGCGAAAGGAATGTCACGCATTACTTGCTCATGTGGTCGATGTGAGCCAAGAAACGAAAGACATTCAAAACATCCAAGTAGTACACGACTTTCCCGACATCTTTCCAGAAGAACTACCAGGATTACCTCCGCAACGACAAGTCGAGTTCAGAATCGACTTAGTTCCAGGGGCTACCCCCGTAGCCAAATCGCCCTATCGTCTAGCACCTGCAGAGATGCAAGAACTGTCCTGTCAACTTAACGAACTGCTCAGCAAGGGCTTTATAAGACCAAGCTTCTCACCTTGGGGAGCTCCAGTCTTGTTCGTCAAGAAGAAAGACGGATCGTTTCGTATGTGCATCGACTACAGGGAGCTCAACAAACTGACCGTCAAGAATCGTTATCCTTTGCCTCGGATTGACGATTTATTCGACCAACTTCAAGGGGTGAATTTCTTTTCAAAAATCGACTTAAGATCCGGATATCACCAACTACGAGTGCTAGGGGAGGATGTTCCGAAGACAGCCTTCCGAACTCGTTATGGACACTACGAATTTGTAGTAACGCCATTCAGATTAACAAACGCGCCCACAGTATTCATGGACTTAATGAATAGGGTGTGTCGTCCTTACTTGGATCAGTTCGTCATCGTCTTCATCGATGACATACTAATCTACTCTCGTAGTAAGGAGGAGCATAGTCAGCATCTACGGCTAATCTTAGAAACACTACGTTCGGAGAAGCTTTATGCGAAGTTCTCGAAATGCGAATTTTGGATCCGACGAGTTGAATTCTTAGGGCACGTGGTTAACGAGGAAGGAATACACGTGGACCCATCCAAAATCAAAGCCATTGAGAATTGGTCAGCACCGAAGACGCCTACAGAAATTCGTCAATTTCTAGGCCTCGCTGGCTACTATCGCAGGTTCATTCAGAACTTCTCCCGCATTGCGAAACCTCTTACGACACTGACCCAGAAGGGCGTGGCCTTTGACTGGGAAGAGAAGCAGGAGAGAGCGTTCCAAACGCTCAAGCGAGCCTTGTGCACCACACCAATACTATCCCTCCCCGAAGGGATAGAAGACTTCGTTGTCTATTGCGATGCGTCAAATCAAGGAATCGGATGTGTTCTGATGCAGCGAGGAAAGGTCATCGCCTATGCCTCGAGACAGCTGAAGACACACGAGTTCAACTGCACCACCCACGATCTTGAGTTAGGAGCAGTTGTGTTTGCTCTGAAGATCTGGAGACACTACCTGTACGGTACAAAAAGCACAATCTTTACAGATCACAAAAGCCTACAACATATATTCGACCAGAAGGAGCTCAACATGAGACAACGACGGTGGGTCGAGCTACTCAGTGATTACGAATGCGAAATTCGTTATCATCCGGGTAAAGCCAATGTAGTAGCTGACGCCCTAAGTCGAAAAGAATATTCTGGTCGTAGAGTCAAGTCATTGACTATGACTATCCAATCACACTTGTCCACACAAATTAAGGAGGCTCAGCTCGACGCTTTGAAACCTGAAAATGTGGCAGGTGAATCCCTGAGAGGAATGGATAGGAACTTGGAGGTTAAAGGTGGCGGAGCTTATTATCTCATGGACCGGATCTGGACCCCGAAACTTGGTGGTTTCAGAGACTTGGTCATGAACGAGGCACACAACACTCGTTATTCCGTCCACCCACGTTCAGATAAGATGTATCTGGATCTTAAAAAGCTATACCGGTGGCCTAACATGAAAGCAGAGATTGCTACCTTCGTAAGTAAATGCCTTACTTGCGCCAAGGTCAAGGTCGAATACCAGAAACCCTCCGGTCTACTACAACAGCCAGAGATACCAGAATGGAAGTGGGAGTGGATCACTATGGATTTCGTAACCAAGTTGCCCAAGACAACGGGTGGACTTGATACCATATGGGTCATCGTCGACAGATTGACCAAGTCCGCACACTTCCTGCCTATCAAAGAGACAGACAAGATGGAGAAGTTTACAAGAACTTACATTAGGGAGATTGTACGACTGCACGGTGTTCCCATATCCATTATCTCGGGCAGAGATAGTAGATTCACTTCGAGGTTCTGGCAGTCGTTACAAAGTTCCCTAGGAACTAGGCTGGACATGAGTACAGCCTACCATCCGCAGACAGACGGGCAAAGTGAGAGGACTATCCAAACCTTGGAAGATATGCTACGAGCCTGTGTGATCGACTTCGGGAAAGCATGGGATACTCATCTACCCCTTGTCGAATTTTCCTACAACAACAGTTATCACACAAGCATAAAAGTTGCTCCATTCGAGGCCCTCTATGGACGAAAGTGCAGATCCCCTCTGTGCTGGGCTGAGGTGGGTGATACCCAGTTAGCTAAAGGACGAGTTCCTGAAAGCACTCTCACAGGTCCGGAGATCATTCGGGAAACGACAGAGAAGATCGTTCAGATTCGTGAACGATTGAAAGCCTCTAGAGACCGACAGAAAAGCTACGCTGATAAACGAAGGAAACCGTTGGAATTCCAGGTGGGCGACCGTGTTCTATTGAAGGTCTCACCCTGGAAGGGCTTGATACGCTTCAGAAAGCGTGGAAATCTAAATCCAAGGTACATAGGGCCTTTCAAGATTCTCGCAAGAATCGGGCCTGTAGCTTACAAACTTAACTTATCGAGCGAACTCAGTAACATACATTCTACGTTCCACGTCTCGAACTTGAAAAAGTGTCTGTCCGACGAGACTCTTGTAATCCGACTCGACGAGATCGAGATCAACGAGAGCCTCAACTTCGTGGAAGAACCAGTAGAGATCATGGACCGGGAGGTCAAGCAAACAAAACAGAGCTGTATCCCGATAGTGAAGGTTCGCTGGAACGCCAAGCGAGGACCTGAACGATCTTCTTTTTACTGAAATATCCTCTTCTTTTTACTTAGTTATTTGTAACTACTTATTTGCTTAAATTCTAATTTCGGGACGAAATTCCTTCTAAGGAGGGGATGATGTGACAACCCGAAATTTCTATTTTGTACAACATTTCAATTCATTAGAAGTCAAAACAGTTACTACTAATTTTCAAGCTTTTTGGAATAAGTTTGAGTATTTTAGGATTAACACTTTAGGAGATATCAGGAGAGGGGATACTCTAGGGTTTATTGTGCAACAATAATACCCCAAAACTCCAAGAGTTTGGAGTTTACGGCCTAAACAAGGGTGTTTACGGCCGTAAACCCAAAATGGGGAGTATATATATGACACTTAGTCATTATTTACCCTTTTTCACAAAACTCAAGATCCAAATCCATTTCTCTCTCAAGTATCATCCAAAAGTTTTTCAAGATCATCAACTTGTAAGTGTTTCTAGCCCTTTTAAGTTGGTATATTACTTAATCTAGTGTTTTAACACACTTCCATCCGTGAAAATGTTCCAAAAGGGTAGATCTTCAAGTTTCACCAAGAACACCAAGAACACACACTAGTGTTCTTGGACTTTTGGCTCATTTCAAGCCTTTATCTTGTAAGTACTTCTATCCTTGAGTATCTTAAGGCTTGTTACACTTCCATATAGCAAGAAATCATCAAAGAAACACCAAGATCAAGGTGTTTACGGTCCAAGATGTTCTTGGACCATAAACCCTAAAAAGGGTACCAAAGTGTGCCCTAGTCCCTCCTAAGCCTTGGTAACTAGAATGGATCCCTTCATTGATATGTTAAGAACTTGAAAACATCAAAATACCATAATCCAAAAGGGTTTACGGCCATAAAACCAAAGGGAAATGGTCTAAGGGCCGTAAACTCCATTTAGGAGTGAAATGGTGCCCTAATCCCTTCCATAGGCTTATACTTCAAGTGGAAACACTTCTAAGGACTTGTAAAGCTTCAAAACAACTCATGGTCAAGAAAGCATAAGTTTACGGCCGTAAACTCATGGGTTTACGACCGTAAACTCAATGAGTTATGGTCAATAAAGCGTAAACTCATGTAAGGGTTTCCCTTGAACCCTAAGCTCAATAGCAATGTCCTACAACACTTAGATGCAATCCTTAGCACTTATAACACCTATATAAGGTGTTTAACTTGTCCTAGGATGTCTTAACTTTGTTAATTAGTTGTTTAAAGACTAATTGGATACATATATGTGTTATTATATGTTAACTAGGATCATTGTGTGTGTACAAGTCTTCACTTGACACCTAGCAATCCTATTTCTTCAGTTCATCCAAACCACTCACTACAGGTGAGTTCATACCCCTTAATTAACCTTTTAAATATTTTGAAATGCTTTTATGGGGGGGAATACAAGTTGAACAATTATAGTTATTATATCAATCACATGTGATTAATAACTACCAAACTAGTGGATTTCTTACTTTTCAAACTGTGTTACCAAACTGTTTTACTTCAAACTGTCTTATAAACTCTTTTAACTTATATTCTGTGTATCTATGTGGATATAGTTATATAAGTAGGATTGAAAGGACTTAGGACTGCTAGCCTACCTTACTTCCTGTTCCTTGTTTGGTTGTGGACTTAGGGTATCAAGGTTAATTGTCCGAAGGTCGTTTGAATCCTAGTTATATATTATGTGTATGCATATAGATATAAAAGGTTACTTCTTTCATTCAGTTCCATACCCTTGGGTAGCAAGGGTATACAAACATGTTCATACATTACTAGTAAGCTACTATAGGAGTAGTTTAGGAAGATACTAAAACTATTACTAGAACAATGAAACATACAAAGAGTCAGTTCATACATGAGTCAATACCATACAGAGTAGATAACAAACAATACCATACAGAGAAAGAGATAACAAACAATACCATACAGAGTAGATAACAAACAATACCATACAGAGTAGATAACAAACAATACCATACAGAGAAAGAGATAACAAACAATACCATACAGAGAGAACATACAGGCTAGACAGAGGGAGAACATACAATACAGCTAGCACATTCATTACATATGCATTATTACATTTATGTGAGCCACTAAACAGGGCATGGCACTACCTGCCATGACTGTTTTTGTATCCAGAATCTCCTTAATTGGAGAGCGTATGAGTTTGTGTATAGATCTATACTGGATTAACTATCCTACACCTTGCTGCTCGCTACAGTGGGACTTGCAAGTCTACGGGTGCCAAACGTCATTTCTTACGACATCTTACATTGTCGTTTTTCTATTGAGTCGGTAGCAGGATACAGGCCGATCACATGGTACTTTAAATAACAATAGGTTTAAAGTAATTAGTACAGCAGTAGTTATTTAATACAACACTACAGTACTATATCATTTTCCCATTACATTTACTTTGTGATATTCCCACAATAAACAATAATGTAGAAACTATATTTTTGGATAATGATAGTCAGATTTGGGAAAATACATACACTTACAAGAGACACACACACAGACACTCGATGCCTTGGTAGAAGGCTACTTTTAGTAGGAAACATAGGGTTTTCTAGGAGAGTTCAAACAAATACAAACTTTTACAAACATATACAATTACAGACTTACAAACACTTTCATACAACTACAGACACTAATATACTTATGATCTCACCAGCTTTAAAGCTGATAAACTCTTTCAAAATAACTTGTATTCTCAGGTCGCCAGTAGACAGGTACCGGAGCCAGGTTTTTGAGAAGATGGAGCTCGTTCAAGACTCATCTTTATTTTGATGTATATTATTTTTGGTGTCTATAAAACTTGACAGAACACACTTGTATGAAATTATATTATTAATGCAATGGATGATGTTGTTGCTTGTTTACTACTTTGCATTGTTGTGATACTGTACATGACGTCCTCCACCCCCGAACGTTTCCGCCGTTCTCGGTTTTGGGGTGTGATAGAAAAGTTCCAAGCAAGAGACTGTAGCTGATTCAATGTATGAATCAGAGTACATATCAGTAAGCGAAGTAGCAAAGGAAGCGATATGGTTGAAAAACTTCATCGGAGACCTTGGAGTAACTCCATCCATAAAGGAGCCTGTGGAGATTTTCTGCGATAATGAAGGGGCGGTTGCCTTAACCAAGGAACTGAGAGATCATGGAAGATCCAGGCATATCGACAGAAGGTACCACTTCATAAGACATCAAGTAGAAGAAGGCCACCTCATGGTGAAGAGGATATCGTCAGAGGACAACACAGCAGATCCCCTCACAAAGGTACTGACTAGGGTTAAGCACTTGTAGCATGCAAGGGGCAGTGGGCTAACGGACGATATTAGTTTTAGTGATTAGATAAACCGAAACTTGTAATTGCTAAATTGTAATTGACATTTGATGATTGAATAAAAGGAATTTTAATTATAAGCAAAGTTACTGTCTTGTGTCAATCATTTACTATTGTTTCACTTTGCATGTTTTGACTTCCAGAATAATAAGATTTATTCAAACTATCCATAGTCGATCATACTTTGGAAGTAGGTATGAAAGAAGAATGTCATGAGTTGGCTTGTAGATTGTCTAAGGAGTTAGGAATAGCAACATATTTGTTACACCATTCATGAGTACTTTTGAAATAAGATTTGAGTATTGGATCAACCAGCGCTCACTTGAATCACTTCATGGAATTTATCACGAGTGATCGTGAGACGATAATATCATATAAGTCTTCAAACCAACATATATGAGTTGTTGACAACAAGTTGGTTGTGCATTGATGGCACGAAAACGCATCAGTAACTTGATGTTATAAAACGTGTCGTTGTGCATGATCTAATGAGTAGTTAGTACAAGCATATAATGCCGAAGTTTATCTGTTACTTTTATCCTCAGAGGATTAAAAGCGATATCTTGGGCCCCTCGATGATTTTATTTTGACTTATGCGCCAGGCCCGGTCAGAACTAAATTGATGTGTTCAGTTATGTTCTATGTCAGACGAATCGGAAATCGGGAAACAAACTGCTGGTCAATAAGTATGACATTGTTGCATTTATTTGTCCAGCTGATATCTTGAGAACAGAGGATTATATGATCCCTTATCTAAAGGATGCGTCACTGACTGGGTAAGAGTTGACAACGGCTTTTGAAAGCTTACGATTGCTAAGTCGGATCCTGAAGTCACATTGGCAGCTATAGTTATTAGACTTATCCAAGTGGGAGACTGTTGGATTTGGTGTCTAAGCCCATAAATATAACTGGGATTTACTTGACCCGATAGTAGCATGGTCCTTTTGGGTTGTCTTCACAGTGCAATTCGATAGGATGGACTTTTGAGAATAAGGTTATTTATGATTTATTAATATATTACAAGTATAATATATTAATATGAAATCACATTATTTAATTAGTATTGATCAAGAATTAATATGGAATTAATTTTGTGATCAAAAGACACTAATTAAACATATGGGGATTGATTATGTAAATCAATGATTCTTATAATATGGGCTAATGATCCATGATTATGTAGATGGACTAAACCAATAAGATAATCCATAGATAGTCCATGGAGGTTAAACCCATGGAGCATAAGAATGTGAAAAGCCATGGAGCATCAAGGTTTACAAAGTGTAACATTACCATTTGCCACATTATAAATAGACCACCCCATGAGCCAAAATCAGCTACACCCTCTTTTGAGTCAAGTAGCTTATTCTCTTAAAGCCTCCTCTTGCATATTGGTGTTAGTGAACCATTAGAGGCATCACACTTGAGGTGCTCGAGCTTTCAAAGGTCAAGAACTCTACCCTACTCAAGAGGTAAGCATCCAAACTAAGTTTTATATTATGTAGCTTCAATTGTATGCTAGCTAGGGTGAATGCTTTGGAAAAACAAAATGCATGTATAATTAGAGAAAACATAGATCCAAAGCATTTAGGGTTGCATGTGCACCATATGAGTGTTATAGTGCTCAAAACCAAACAATTACTTGATGACAGACCTTAAGCAAGGGGAAAAGGTCGTGGATAAAAATACTGGAAGTTGAAAACATGGTTAGCGTGTAGCATTCGGAGGTCATAAGAGTCGGAAAGATGAGAAGAAAATGGTTATTTAATGTCTTATTATTCAACTTGCGATGATAAGAACAATGCACTAAATAGCAATATACTTTGCAGCTTTTTTTTTGATTTTTTACCAAAATCCAAAGTACATTGCAATTTAGTGCATTCTCATATCTGGATGGTAAATGCAGTAGATAGCAATGTGTTGGAATAATATTCCTTAAAGATCGATAGATTCAAGCAGAATAATAAAAGATAAAGAATTAAAGAACTCAAGAATGGTTTAACTGGTGTCGAATGATTAAGCTTTAACACCTCAGAAGAGCTCGATTAAGAACTTCGACTGTAGAGGTGTTTAGGGTTACAATGCAATAATGATAATAAATGAAGATCATCTCTAAGACATACATGCATGCACTATTTATAGCTTAACCCTAATCTATAATCACGGAAGGACATGCCTATTCCGGGTATACAAAAATATAGCCCATGACGCAACACTAAATACTCAACAATCTCCCCATTTGCGTCAATGGAGCCAAGAGCTCACTTCTGTTGAGCTATAGAAGACTTCTTGATGGTCTTGAACACACTCGGTATAATGGCCAAAAGAGTTTGTCGCAATGTGATATACCACCGAAGCATGTCAGTAAAATTCTTCTGATCTGAGTCAGAGTTCTCCTTACACCGATGGATGAGGTTGAGAATGTGCTCCAAGCAGTCGATTGAGAACAAGTGCTTATCAACAAGAGCGAATAGAAACCTTTCACCTTTACTTCTTGTGAACATGACAGTAAGATGAGTTGAATCAATCTGGCCTAGATTCATTTTGTTGACATCTCCTGGTTTCGCCGTCGGCTTCACTGTCGGTCTCTTCCTCAGAACAGAAGCAACTTCCCGATCCATCTTAGCAACTTCATGGATATAGGAAGCCAACATCCTCTTAAGATGATTCAGGATCGGCTCATACTCCTTAGCATTAGTGAGAAAAATATTGAACAGCAAAATCCAATCATGAGGATTTAAGTTAGGAAGGTCTGCCAGGGAAATCATAGAAACCGAGTTGTCTGAACCTCGGGTAATTTTGAAATGAAGGTTAACAAATTTCCCTACAGGCGAAGGTTTCAGCACCTTGACCATTGTAATCTTCTGTACACTCCAGGTCAGATACTGCGGCTGACCGAACTTGAGATAAAAGTCAATAAGTTCATGATCAACTTGAGGGTGAGGTGAGGGAACATCAACTGTTGAGTCAAAACAGTGAAAAGTAAATGCCTTTCGTGTTATAGGCATGTCAAACTATGAGTTCCTCGAATTATCACAATCAAATGAAGTTACAGGTTCCAGCCGGTATGTGCTTGGAAACTCTATCGCTTCTTTGATTAGTGTTTCCCTAGTCTAAGGAGGAAACAAGGCCTTCTTGCAAATGAGAGCATCATGCTCTTCCTTCTTTTTCCGTTCTTTCTCTTCTTCTTCCATTGCAACCCGAAGGTTTTCATCTAACTCCTGATCCCTTTTCTTTCGTTTCAGGGCATCAGCAATAGTTTCTTGATATTCATCACTGTCATCATTTCCATCAGAAACACCTTTCTTCTTTTCTTGATCACCAGAACCCGAAGCTACATTACCCTTCGGTTCTGTTTTGACAATGACCTTCGGTTTAACAGGAGGTTGAACAGGAGGAATTTTTGTACTACCTTCTCCCCCTTGTTTCGGAGTAACGATCGGCTCCGTAACACCCTTCATTTCTCGTAGAAGTTCAATCACAGGAAGGAGCTTGGAGGTCAGGTGATTTCTGATTGTAAGAGTAAGAATTGGATCATGAGCATGAACAATATTGTTCAGCATATTGAGAACATCACCGGCACAACTTCGAAAAAATGCACGCTCGGTTTTCAACAAAGCAATTTCCCGTTCTGCCTTAGCCGGTTGAACCTTCTGGACTTCAACGGTAGTTGTCTGGCGAGCAAGATCATCTCGTAGTTTGCGTTCCATTGCGAAATCAGCATTAAGCTTCTCTAACCAAGAATCAACCGACAACAGAAAAGACTTGTTATCAGCAAAAATATTAGAACGAACTGTCTCAAATTTGGCTTGCTCTCCTTGAAGTGACTGAGAAAGAGAATCAATCGATGCATTCACCGTAGCAGCATTTGAATCAGCATGACCTTTGAGAGATTCTAAGAAGAGCTTGGAATCAAGAAAAAGGTCTTTGACATCGGATGTAGCTTTCGTGCACAAAGAAGTACAGTCATCCATAGCAGCAATGGATTTGTCAATGGATTCATGATATTGTTGCAAAGTTGTATCCATAAAAGCTTTCATCACAACATCATTGTACTTCTTTGAAGATTCAAGCAATGTATCCAGCTTTTCATGAACACTGTTTAGCTGTTGCTTGGTCATAGGAGCATCATCGTCATCATCACTCGGAATTCTGTATGGGCTATAGTAGGTGGAATCGAACCCAAAATTGTCTCCTCCAAGAATGGGACCAGACTCAGTGGAATGAGTTGGGGAAATGGGCTCGACTGTAACTATAGGATCGTCTTCAGTATTCGCCCCCACACTAGGTGTGTTGACTTTTACTGGAGGTTCGGTTGTGGTGATGATGATTGGTGTAGTGGTGATGGTTGCTTGAGAAATAATGGGAGGAGGTAATGGAGCAGTTGTGATTGGTGTTGTGCTTACAGGTGGTGGTGGTGGAGTTATAGAAGCAGGTTGTGTTGTAGAGATTGGAGCAACCGAAACTTAAACAGTTGTCTTCGGTGGAGATGGAGGAGGAGTGGGAACAGAATCATTGAGAGTACGTTCTGGAGTTGGAGACTGAGGTGGTGTATTACCCTTAGGAGAATCTTCACGCTGATCTTCATCTTCCTCACCAGCAGACTGTTCCTCATCATTATCAGAGCTGGAAGGTGAAGGAGTCTTTGGTCTCCGGGCCATCTTCTTAACTTTCTTAGGAGCCGAAGAAGCAGCTTTTTCAGCTTTTCGCTTCTTGGATTTGACTGGCTTAGAAGAAGGTCGTTCGGGTTCCACCTTCTTGGAATCTGCTTTCTTTCCTCTCTTAGCTGGCTTCTCAACAGCATCCATGGCAGCTTGTGATGGGTTTTGAGCATTCTAACACTCCTAAGTGTACATGCAACCCTAAATACCTTGGATCTATGTTTTCTCTATTATACATGCAATTATGAACTTTCCAAGGTATTACCCTATCTAGCATACAATACTTGATACTTGGGTAATCAAATGGATAGAATACATACCTTTGTTTGATGTAGCTTGTCTCCATGAAGCTTGAGTGCCTAGTGCCCCAAGTGTGACACCTCAAATGGTTCACACAACACCAAATGCACATGGAATGACTTGAGAGAAATGGAACACTCCTTGAAATCGTCTAGCCCTCATATTCACACATTAGTGCACGATTTCTTGAGCCATGGGATTCTTTTATATGGTGGCTATTAGGGTTACACTATGTAACTCAAAACTTTACCCATTCCTTATGCTCCATGGATTTTAACCTCCATGGAGTATCCATGGGTCACCCCATGGACTTAGTCCAACATAAGGAATCTTGGATCACAAGCCCACATATATAAGAATGAATGATTTACACAATCAACCCATATATTTAATTAGTCTCCTTTTGATCACTTAATTAATTCCAAATTAATTCTTGATCAATACTAATTAAATAACCTTATTAATATATTAGAACTTATAATATATTAACCAACCTTAAGTGTTATTTCTCTCATTATAGTCTATCCAAATGCATGATGCCATGCAACCCAAATGGACCATGCCGGGTCGGGTCAAGTCTTACCAATTATAGTTATGGACTTAGACATTAATCCAACAGTCTCCCACTTGGATAAGTCTAAAACTATTATTGCGTATGACTTCAGGAACCGATCAGCAATCGTAGCTGTCAAAAGCTTCTGTCGAACTCTGACCTTGTCGATGAACTCTGACCTTTGTCAATGACTTGTCCATTAGATAAGGGATCATATATTCCTCCATTCTAGATATCATATGGACTGAGACATGGATTATCAATCATTCTCTCTGTCCATTTGTTGTTTCTCGATTTCTGATTCATGATGACTGACTGATTGAACAAATCAAATCAGTCCTGGCTTGGCCAAGCACTCACATGTATCATCTTTAAATCATCGAGGGGCCCACATATATCGCTTTTATCCCGAAGGTAAAAGGAATGGATAAACTTCGACTCATATGGCTTGTTCTACTACTTGTTGAATCATACACAAAGGCACGTTTTTTAACATCGAGTTACCAAATGCGTTTTCGTGCAATCAATGTATAACCAACTCATAGTAACAACTCATATCTCTAGGTTTGAAGAATATAAGATATTATCGTCTCATGATCACTCGTGATAAAATCCATGAAGTGATTCAAATGAGCGCGGGTTGAGTCCAATACTCAGAACTTATGAGCACTCATGAGTGTTGTAGCACCACTTTGTCCACCAACTTGGACCTCTACAAACCAACCCATGACAGTCTTGATTCATATCTACTTCCAACATATGACCGACTGTGGATGGTTTGAATAACTTAATCATTCAGGAAGAGCGACTTAGTTATTCTGGAAGTCAAAACATGCAAAGTGAAACACAAGAATAAATGAATCAAATATGGTATCAAACCCTATGAATATAAATAAACACTTTTATTTATCACCATACTGATTACTCATTATTCATTGTTTCGGTTTTATCAACTTTATACTTGAATTAAAAACACTAGTTGTCCCATGCTCCAAGCATGTACACTATGTTTTTCTTAAACAATAGCTTTGCCATACACCAAGTATGCACTCTATGTTTGTCTATGATCCTTACTTTGTGAAATAAACCAATTGAACATAATTTCAATGATTCTAATTTCACACTCCCAAATCCTTATCGAAAAATGTGAGAATTTCAAATTCCTATCATTTATCGAAATCTGTTTAGATTTTAAACTTATATGCACTGACCATCCTGTAATGAATATGTACAAAGTCACAAAGACTTGTCAACAGTCATTATAAGGTATTCCAATGGAGATCAACTCCATGGAAACTAAGTCTCATATTCAAAGTACATTGCTTTGGACATGCTTCTTGCATTAAGTTTTCTAATCTTACACAGATAACTTCCACCTATGGAGACAACTCCATATTCTCATTTTGACTATCACTTCTGAATAAGAGATGCCTCTTTTCAGAATATGTCAATATGCTCCTTCCAAAACTAGCACTATACTTCCAACTGTCCCTGAGCAACCAATCTTTGGTAAACCTCAGATTGTCCTCGACAATTGCTTAATCATTTTAGTCATATCCAATTCTAGACCTTTTCCCTTCTTAATGCCTCTGGGCATTTGGAAAAATTTAGAAATGACAAATGTTATAGCACATGCAATCGATGCTGTACCCAAAGCAAATGGTACACGATTCATGATGTCTCACATAAAGACATGATTCTAGACCAGTCTTTTGCTACAATATTTTTATTTGCCATGTTTTCAAAATTTGACTATGAAGAGGGATGCCGTAATCATAATCGAATTTTGAGAACGCAATATATAGAATTTCCTTAAGTTGAACCAATCCAACATGAAATTCATATATATATTCTTGACTAAAGATGATTAAGTTCTCAATCTAAGCCTTTAGAACTGAAATGAAGTATATCCTCTCCCTTAATTATAGCAAAACAACTTTTTCAATCCCTGCAGCCTCACGAATTGAAACTTTTGTTTTCAATAATTAACATTGCTAACTTGCAACACTAACAATAATTATCATGCTCCCACTAACATGATGATTATTAGCATAACACTTATGCTCCCACTAGCTTTGACATGTACTCAGAAATCAGCTGGACTTCTAGAAATCAATACTTTATTGACTTCCTTACCAAAGTTCAGATTTCTGATACGAGATGCTTTGATAAAACTTTATCAAAATCATACACCTTTCCTTAGATAGCATGCATGTGTGTCTAAACAATTTCAGAACTATGAAAAGGGATGCCGTAATCATAGTCTCAATTGTTTAGACCTTTTTGACATCTGCTTCAAATCTACTTGGTGGAAGTGTTTCCTCACCATCATTTTCATGAATCGGAGAGAAACCTTATGACCCTTAGATTTTATGGTGTATGTGTTCTTATCCATGTGAATCGTCAAAACCATAGTCACAAGACAAGGATAATGACAAATCCAAACTCATATGGACTGAACTTATGCAATCTTAACTTCTTGCCACCTGGCAGTACAGGGCCTGCCATTGCTTCCAAGTTGTTATGCAACCAATTGAGAACTTTCAGAACTCCTATGCAAAGCCAACTTTAACTGGAATGGGCACAGAATATGTCAACACGATAGGTTATAAACCTCAAGTCGTGTGCTAGTGAAGAACCTCAGGTTTTATTCTTGATTAGTTCTTGAAATTCTTTTTAGGATATTTAAGACTCCCACTGTCCTCTTGACATATAAGACTATCTTGCCAAATATTCAAGAGATAGTGCGGATTCTTTATCAAGACAAACACTTCACACAATTGGCCTTAGTTGGTCTTTGTTTTATCCAAAACATCAAAAATTACCAATTTCAAATGTACAAGAGTAGGACACTTTTACTCTTACATTTGACAAGTGTTTTAAACCTTTCTTTAAGATATGTCACTCAAGTTACAATCTTGGAGTATGACTCTAAGAATTGTTTTGGAACGAAGTATGACTCATCTTCCTGATCTAACCATTTCAACAATTCATGACTCCTCTTCTTAGTCATAAGAATGCACTAAGATGACCTTTAGAGGACTAATTGTGATATGATTTCTAAATCATTAAGATGATCACAAACATGATACTAAAGCACTCTCCCATCTTTTCAGATTTGAGAAACTTTTATCTTTCTGGCCTAATTTGATTCTTCTCATTCGTTCTGCCATACATCGAGACTTTTCCAATGCTTCAGAATTACACTTAAGCGTATAAGTATAACCATATTTACTAAACTTTAGTAAATCATGACGAATAGTCTTATCGATCTTTGTGGTGGACTTGACCAGTGCACAAGAATGTGTACTTGATCCCTTTAGTCATTTACTTGACTCACATATACATGTAAACAAGGAATTAGTCTTAATTTTCTAAGGCTGAAAGTTCTCATTCATCATACTATACAACTTGCATGATTCCAAGTTTCGGTCCAATTGAAACTTGGGTGATGAGAAACTTTCCTTATTTGGTAAATTTAGACACTACCACAATTGAAAGAATCAAATCCATTTTCCAATATTGCTATCAATGGAAACATGTAAACAACAATTTTTCACAAATGCCATTGTAAGGATACTTAAAATAAATAAATCAAAACTGTTTTTTTTTTATTTTAAAACTTCCGGAAAAACTTATCCTTACAATACAAATGCATATGAAAAACTTGTTGTTATCTATTCCTAAGCAATATATCATAACTCCTAAGGAACAGCTCAAAATTTTGATCACCGAACCATGCGATCGAAAACCATCTTCGCGATCAGAATCAGCATATTCTTCCTTTAAGTTTCTTCACTTTTCTTTGATTCTTAAAACATCAACATGTGACCAAGTCACATCATGTAATAAGAATCTCAGAATAGAAACTTAACAGAGTTAGATAGTGAACTTTACCTGAAGCAGAGTCAAACTTCTTGACTTGATCAACCTTATGATCTTTCAGGTAAATAGGCAGCTTCGCAATCAATGCCCCTTCCTTTGGCAAGAGAAACATATGGACTCACTGGGAATGGTACATGGGACTATCGCAGATTTAGCCTTTCTCTTTACCATTTGGTCAACCTAGTTGACTATGGTCAAACCCTTTCTTTGGGATGAGAAGGCTTTTCTAGATATCCAATGTTACCATTGTCAATGTCCATTGGGAAGTTGATCTCCTAATCAATTTGATTTACTAGTCCTCAAATCATTGTTGACCAAGCAAATAGATATGATCATTAAGGTTCATGTCATAGTCTGTTTCATAGTAGTCCCAAAGGAACTCACTATGTGACTTAGAAAGTGATTGAACATCCAACTTTCTCAAGACTTTGACACCCAACTCTCCCAGCTTGTCAATATGTGACTTCATCTATAAGATGTGATCACACATAGACCTTGCTTGCCATTAGGGCTTGAGTGACCTTGAACTTGTGGGTTAGGGAGAATAATTGGAGGAGGTGGAGGAAGTAAAGTTCCAAGAGATTTGGGAAGATCATAGATGTTTGAACTAGACATCTTTTGGGAGATATTCAAGATAGTTGATCTAAAGTCCTTAATATAACACCCAATATGAAATATTAAGGCTAGGATCCAACAACCTATTTATAACTGGAAGAGGGATGCCGTAATCCGAGTTATAAAATAGTTGAAGGTAGGTAAATGACGATTTAGCAATTTCCACCATGAAAAACGAAATAATGTAATTAGGTTTTTAATTGGATTTGAAACTCCTAGATCTTTTGAGATTCATTGAACTTTTCAATGGCATGTTTCAATCTCGAGTGTGCCCTTCAGGTTTTGTGACTGGGATGCCGAGGATCACAAATCAAGGTGTGAAGTAACCATGCAAATATACTTGGTACCCTTAATATTTACCCCTCAATCGATGTGCCGGTTAACCACACGAGCTCCACCGATACTATGATAAATATTAAGTTACCCTTTGCCTACTTTGTTAAATCCAGGTTAGTGTGCCGGTTAACCACACACGCTCCACTAACGGTTTAAACAAAGTGCAAAGTGTAATTTCATGGATTCGCACCTTATTCACATTTTCCTAAGTAACTAAGATTGGGAATTTATAAGTGTTTAGTTACTTAGTATTTATCATTATTACTTTTAATGAAGGGAGAATTATAGTCATTGTCCTACCCGTTCGGCTAACGACCCTCCACCAGTCAAGGAAGCGGTGGGTGAGAGTGGACACCCATTAAACTGCCATTTTATAGGCAGTAACCTTATACCCCCCTTATAGACCGGCTTCGTGAATGAGGCCTACTAACGGTAAGACTGACTTGCTCTTATACATATATTTATTATTAACTTATAATACTATAAAGTATAAGGGTTGAATTTTAACTTTTAAAATTCTAAGGGCTAACTTGGAATTAAAGTATTCATGGGGAAAACGTTACAAATTCCAAAACTTGAGGGCAAGTTTTGAAAATATTCAAAACTAATTAATTCCATAACTTATGTGTTTAAAGTAGTTTTAATTAAAAAAAACTCTTCAAGTTCCATAACTTGAGGACAAGTTATCGAAGACGTTAAACTAATAAAAGAATGTAACTTTTTCTTTATTTTTGTAACTTATGGAACTAATTAAGGTTACACATTTTATCATTTAATGAAGTGACTCTTGAACCTCCATAACTTGAGGACAAGTTACGGAGTCATAAAACCATTTAATGAGGACAAGACTCTTCATTTTTGTAACCATTGCCAACTTTTTATGAGTTTTATGAAACTTAAATGTGACTTTTCATATAACTTGAGGACAAGTTACAAAAACACATTTTAGAATCAACTCTTAGATTAAAATGGATTGAAAACACATAATCAATTAACTTTTCTATTAATCTAATAAACTCATATGAACAAAGATAATTCACATCAAATTTTTTTTCAAGTAATTAGCATAACTTTTAAACTAATACAATTCGATTTTTCAGCTAATTTTGCAAGTATAACAAGAAAACAAGCCTTGGCTCTGATACCACTGATGGGTTTTGAGCATTCTAACACTCCTAAGTGTACATGCAACCCTAAATACCTTGGATCTATGTTTTCTCTATTATACATGCAATTATGAACTTTCCAAGGTATTACCCTATCTAGCATACAATACTTGATACTTGGGTAATCAAATGGATAGAATACATACCTTTGTTTGATGTAGCTTGTCTCCATGAAGCTTGAGTGCCTAGTGCCCCAAGTGTGACACCTCAAATGGTTCACACAACACCAAATGCACATGGAATGACTTGAGAGAAATGGAACACTCCTTGAAATCGTCTAGCCCTCATATTCACACATTAGTGCACGATTTCTTGAGCCATGAGATTCTTTTATATGGTGGCTATTAGGGTTACACCATGTAACTCATAACTTTACCCATTCCTTATGCTCCATGGATTTTAACCTCCATGGAGTATCCATGGGTCACCCCATGGACTTAGTCCAACATAAGGAATCTTGGATCACAAGCCCACATATATAAGAATGAATGATTTACACAATCAACCCATATATTTAATTAGTCTCCTTTTGATCACTTAATTAATTCCAAATTAATTCTTGATCAATACTAATTAAATAACCTTATTAATATATTAGAACTTATAATATATTAACCAACCTTAAGTGTTATTTCTCTCATTATAGTTTATCCAAATGCATGATGCCATGCAATCCAAATGGACCATGCCGGGTCGGGTCAAGTCTTACCAATTATAGTTATGGACTTAGACATTAATCCAACAGCTTGCATTTCAGGAGTCAATTGTCGTGGACTTCTAGGAGGAAGCACTCGGTACTCAGCAATCACTTTACTTTCTTGAGAGACACATCGGTACATAGTTTCAGGAATGGAGCCAATGTGTGGAAACCTTGTTGGATCAGCAACAATAATCTTCTTTGTGTGAAAGGCTGCTACTGAAGAAAGCACAACGTCCTTCATGACCAGAATCTGAAGAGAATTGATTGCCCGACGAGTGACAAGGGTCCAAAAATGACCACAAGAAACTCTCTTTGTTCTTGTCATACGTCGCAGTAGAGTACACTTGTGACAGCAGGGACATGGGAACTGATTCCACCTGCATAAGAGCGATTACCAGTGGGGAGTACTTGAGACACTCAACAACTTGCAGCATGTAGGAATCATACAAGAACGGGGTTAGTTGAATGATCAGGTTCTGATTAGGTTTGATTTCGAGCATTGACGACGAAGCAGTTTGATCTGGAAGAGATGATGATTCCGCCATTGTTGATGTACAGAAGAAGATGAACAGTTGAAGATCGCATGTTGTATTTGAAAGAGTTTGATCATGGTAAGGAGGTACAACGGTGTGAGAAATCCTATATATACGGTTGCCAGGAGAGAGAAAGAATCTTTAGTGATAATGATACGATCTCTAAAAGGTCGCCTGAAAAATCGGGATTTGACAGCTTGGTTTCCCCAGATAGACGTCATTAAGCGTGGTTTTATAGGCCGTTTCAAATTCACGCGCCCAATATTGTACTTATCCATAAACCCATTTCAACTTCTTATCCGATCGGCTACCCCATTCCTTTATTCATTCGCTTTACAATCAGCTACGTTCGCTTCCAAAAAACTGTATATCTATTAGAGCCGAAGTACATGTTGAAATAACTCATAATCGTCAAGTACCAGAACTTTGGAAAATCATGAAGATTTTCGTGCAAGAGTGTACCAAAGAAAAAGAAATAAAGCAATATGTGTATGGGATGTAAGTGATGTCATACAAAGACACAAAGCAGATGATCCCGGGCACGAATCTCTTCCATCAAAGTCAAGAGGGACTTGAAGTGCTTGGGTGGTTTCCCGTTAGAATACGATCAAATGTTTGTTAAGAAACATTGAAAGGCATCTTTTCATACATAGGCTCTAGTGGGTGGCTTATCTTCAACCGAACTTCAATACTTGACATAAGACCGAAAGTTAGGCGAAGTACTTGTGAGACCGATGTGGTCTGTTGAACAAGTAGGTTGGATATTTTGTTTAGTAACAGGATATGTAAAAGAAATCTCAAAAACAAAAAAATTAAACTGAATCTTATAGGAAGAAATGTCTTGGTGTGAGATAATTTCATTAAGATCACGCAAAAAATAACATGAGATTTCATTAAGTAACAAGTGAGATCTTGAATATTAATATTCACCGTCAATTCATTAGTGGTGTTGGATTTTGGGTCTCACTTAGCACGTGGTGTACGTATCTAAGATCATAAACGCAGATTTTGTGTAACCATAAACCTCAGTGGTAATAGCTGAGAGTCTCAAGGGTTACGTTGATGATACGAAATTTGGTGGAGAATGTAGAGGAGGTGTTTAGAGAACCGAAAGTACCCCTGCTATATAAGAGTGACAAAGCAGAAAACTCTTAACTCATTTGAGAAGAGTAAGGTAGCTCAGGACTTGAGTGAATTTAGCAGCCTGATTGGGAAGAGACGATAGGTATAGATCGAATCATTAAGGCCTCACTCATAGTCTAAGAGGCTTCAGTCTACATGCAGCAGCATGCTTCTAGGGACACTTAACTAGTTCAAATTGAAATCGACGTACCTGCCCTAGATCCAATTCATGTTGCAACGATATACTTGGTACCTAATAAAGAGAATAAACAAAGACAAACAAACCATACACACAAACAAAAAAAAACAGAAGATAAAAAGATAAATAAAAGACAAAATCTTTTTGGAATTTTGATTTTTCTGAAAAATAATAAAAACAAAATATTTTTGAATTTTTTTTTTTGAACTTTCTGAAAAAAAATAATAAAAACAGAAAAGTAAATAAACGAAATTAATTTTAGAAACTCGAGGAATAAAGATAAAAGGAAAAATAAAGCAAGTAAAAAGATTAAAAGGAAGGTTACAAGATATACAGCCGAAATCAAACCTTAAAGAGATGAAGCGAAATAAGCCGAGCGATCGGTTCATTTCGGTTCCCTAAAATTCTGGAGCCGAAATAGACCGTGCGTTCGGTTCATTTCGGTTCCCGAAAATTATGGAGCCGAAATAGACCGAGCGTTCGGTTCATTTCGGTTCCCAAAAATTATGGAACCGAAATAGATCGAGCGTTCGCTCTATTTCGCTTGTCTAATTTTTAGAGAAAGGTTTGAGGGTTCGGTACCGACTCAGCTTCCATCGTTTCCAAACATTGCAAAATTTTATTGAAGCTTGCTTTCGGTAAGGCTTTAGTGAAGATGTCAGCTAGTTGATCAGAGGACCGAACGAAATGAACTTCTACGTTTCCATCTTCAACATGGTCCTTGATGAAATGGTATCTTAGTGCAATATGATTTGTCTTCGAGTGTTGCACTGGATTGTGACATATTCTTATCGCGCTTTCAGAGTCACAATAAAAGGGGTATTTTATTCATACTCATTCCATAGTCTCTTAGTTGGCTTTGAATCCAGATTACTTGTGAGGTACAGGATGCAGCGACTATGTACTCAGCTTCGGCTGTTGAAAGGGACACACATGTTTGCTTCTTGGATTACCAGTTAACAAGTTTACCATCAAGGAATTGGCATCCTCCAGTTGTGCTCTTTCGGTCCAGACCGCAACCTCCAAGATCAGCATCAGAAAAGGCTTGAATGAAGAATCCGGATTTTGCTGGATACCAGAGACCGAGAGACGAGGTTCGCTTCAGATAGCGAAAAATATTCTTCACTGCTACCATGTGAGGTTCTCTAGGATTTGCTTGAAACCTGGCACAATAACAAACAGAGAACATAATGTCTGGTCTACTAGCTGTTAGATACATGAGAAATCCTATCATTTGACGATAGAGTGTCACGTCAACAGCAGGTTTTTCCAGAGATGGTGTTAACTTTGTGCCAAAGGCCATGGGAACCTTCACCTTCGAGTCTCCCGTCATACCGAACTTCTCTAGTAAGTTCTTTGTGTAGGCCTCCTGGTTAATAAAAATGCCTTCTGGTCCCTGTCTTATATTCAAACCAAGGAAAAAATTAATTGGACCCATTGCGCTCATTTCAAATTTAGTCTCCATCAACTTCCTGAATTCAGCCGTTAAGCTAGGATTCGTGGAGCCGAAGATGATACCATCGACATAAATCTGAACTATCATTAAATGTTCGCCTTCTTTCTTGCGAAAAAAGTTTGGGTCAACCGAACGTTGCTTGAATTTAGACATTTTAAGAAAGCGAGTTAATGTTTCATACCAGGCCCTCGGTGCTTGTTTCATACCATATACAACTTTGTCCAACATATAGCAGTGATCAGGGTATTTCTCGTTCACGAACCCAGGTGGTTGCTCAACATACACTGTTTCTTCTAGTTCTCCGTTCAAAAAAGCGCTTTTTACGTCCATTTGGAAAACTTCGAAGTTTTTATGAGCAGCGTACGCCAGAAAAATTCTAACCGAATCCAACCTTGCTACGGGAGCGAAGGTCTCTTCATAGTCTATTCCTTCTTCCTGGCAGTATCCCTTCACCACCAGCCGAGCCTTGTTGCGAATGACGTTTCCCTCTTTATCCAACTTGTTCCTGAAGACCCATTTTAAGCCGACCACAGAAGCATCCTTTGGTGTGGGAATCAGCCTCCAAACTCGATTACGTTCAAACTCATGGAGTTCATCTTGCATTGCTTGTACCCAATCAGCGTGATCAAGTGCGGCATTAACCGTCTTCGGTTCGATTTTGGAGACAAACGAATTAAACATGCGGAACTCAACATTAGAGAATAAGGCAGCTTGTTTCGCTTTCAATTGAGAGCGTGTGAGAACTCTCTCAGATGATTCACCAATTATTTGTGTTTTGGGATGATCCTTGGTCCATTTTGTTAGAGGAGGGTAGTTCGAGTCATAAACAGGATCCAACTCTGCATTTACCTCTTCTTCAAATTCTGATTGATCGCCTTCGTCATTTGTATTTTCATTCTCCCCCTCAAATGGCGAAGCGTATCCCATGTCAGGTTCAGGAGTCTCTCCCTCTGTTGGAGTTGGATTCTCCCCCTCGGTTGGACCATCATGGGTTGGAGTTGGATTCTACCCCTCGAATGACAATTCGGTTGTATTGGATACAGATGAACCCTACCCTTTGAATGTTGAGCTGTTGTTTGGAGGGTCGGTTGAGGGTTGACCATCAGTTGGTTTAGGAGGTTCATTTTCCATATCTTTTGCAGCTTCATCGATGATCTTTTTCAGATTGTCAATTTTGTTGTCTGCTGCTTTCGCCTCCGAGTGTATAGCTTTTTCTGGTTCGTCAAAAATCCTTATGTACTCTTCAAACAGGTTGGAAATGGGAACCGAGACTTGACCTGATTCTGGAAATATTTCCCCCATGGTACTTTCGTTTGTTGTAACTTTCTTCATGTATTTGTCATCAAAGGTTACATAGTAGGTTTCTTCAATATGCTTGGAGTGTTTATTCAAAACCCTATATGCCTTTGAAGTGAGTGAATAACCAAGAAAGATTCCCTCATCGGCTTTCACGTCGAACTTGTTTCGGTTCTCTCTTGAGTTGAAAATGAAACATCTTGAAACGAACACGTGAAAGAACTTAACGTTGGGCTTCCGATTGTTTAGAATTTCATACGGAGTGATGGAGAATCGTTTGTTACGTAAGGATCAGTTCTGAGTGTAGCATGCAGTGGCAACAGCATCAGCCCAGAAGTATAGCGGAAGAGAAGCGAAGCTCAACATGGTTCGGGCTGCCTCACATAAGGAACGGTTTCGTCTTTCAACAATTCCATTATGTTGTGGTGTATAGGGAGTAGAGAAGTTGTGAGATATTCCCTTTTCAACCAGAAAATCTTCAAAGTCTTTATTCTTAAATTCAAGCCCATTGTCGCTTCTAATGTTCCTCACCATCTTTCGAAGCTGCAGTTCCACTTGTTTGATAAACACCTTCAACTTGGGAGTTGCGTCTGATTTCTGCTTAAGAAAGAAAACCCAGGTGAAACGTGAAAAATCATCTACTATGACAAGAATGAACTTACTACCACCGATGCTTTCGATAGCCGAAGGTCCACATAAGTCAATATGCAGAAGTTCAAGAGCTTCAACGATCTTGGTATTGATACGTGTAGGATGGCTCTTTCTGCTTTGCTTGCCCATCTCACACGCTGCACACAGGTGTTCCTTATCAAACTTGAGAAGAGGAAGGCCTCGAACATGATCACCAAGCACCAACTTATTAATGTCTTTGAAGTTCAGGTGCGATAGCCGTCGGTGCCATAACCAGCTTTCATCAGTGTTCGCCTTTGACAGCAGACATATTGCTGGTTTTCCTCGAATTGGGTTGAGATTTAAGGGGTACATCTCTCCCTTGCGTTCAGACTTCAACATAACTCTTTTGGATTGCTTTTCAATAATTTCAGATCCCTCATCATCGAATGAAACTTTCAATCCGGTTCCCACAACCAATTGAGATACACTTATTAGGTTGTGCTGCAATCCTTCCACATAAGCCACTTTTCGAATTGTGAATTCTACGTTGGTTATCATTCCATATCCTTTGAAAGTGCCATAAGAATTGTTTCCATACTTCACACATCCACCATCCTTAAGGGACCGAAACTCCCTCAGCTCTTCCTTCCTTCCTGTCATGTGACGTGAGCAGCCACTGTCTATGTACCATTCGTCATCGAACTGCTCGTCACTTATAACCTGCAAATTTAAGCAGATTTAGGAACCCAAAGTCTCTTGGGCCCTGGTGACTCTTTTACAGAAAAAGGAATAGCAACAGAAAGATCAACCAAATAAGTTCTTTTTATTAGAGTGGTTTAATCTTTTCTTTTGATTGTGTAAACCTTTATTTTATTTTTGTCTTGTTTAAATTGAAGTAGTTCAGATGGTTTTTTGTTACTTGGTTTTGGAATATTCTTTTGACTCCTAGGGTTAGCTGACTTTTTCTTATTATTGATTTCAGAGTTTGACTCAAGCTTTCCCTTTCCTATAACATCCTTTGCTAAATAAGGCTTTTGTTGACAGTGAGAAGGACCAAAACTAGACTTTCGGTTCCCAGCCTTAGTGTTGGGACCGAAACTTGAAGTTCGGTTCTGAGATCTGGTGTTGGAACCGAGACTGGATGTTCGGTTCTTAGACCTTGGGTTGGAACTGAGACTGGATGTTCGGTTCTAAGATGAGTTGGGACTGAAACTGGGCTTTTGGTCACGTGAATAGTAAGAGTTTGGACCGAAAGTGGACTGTCGATTGTTCTCTGACTTGTCATTTCCTTTGACATTTGTCTCTTTCTTGGAAGGAACATAGTTAGGGTTTTGGGACTGCCAAAACTGTTTTCGCTCATTTAGATTCTTCATGTATCTCTGATTTCTTTGGCGTTTCTGTTCAGCCAGCTGCTTTTGAGATTTATGAATATTGAAGCTTGATTTCGGCTTCTCCTTTTGAGCTTCGGTTGTCTTGGAAGGAACATGGGATGCCTTCTCTGGTTCTTCTGGTATCGCTTTTGTTCCACTCGAGCTAGGTTTATCGAAACTTGAGGGTTTGTTGATGGGTTCAGCAACGTATCTTCCCCTTACCCTCCACGATGTTCGCTCCGATAAGCCGACGGTTTCGTCTGCATTCTCGATAGGGGCAGACCAGAAGTAATCATCGCACCCTTCAGCATTGTCTGTGTCGACCAAGATTTTCAATTCTGTTGTTTGTCTTTCAGTGACACCTTTAACAACATAAACCTGATTTGGCACTGTTTGGACTTTCTGGTAGACCATTGCTTTCTCTTTGAGTTTCTTTGACTTGTCCTTTGACAAGCGAGCATATTCAACCGAGTTCTCAGATATAAGGGGTTTTTCAGTCTCCGTTTCGCTCTTCTAGAACTCAGAACAGTCAACCACATCTTCCATTGAGATTTCGCTCATCTCACTTTCCTCATCAAATTCCGACGTATTTTCTACATTCATTTTATGTTCTGTCATTAATTTGGCGTTTGACGAGTCAAATGATTGCATTGTTTCTGACTTAATTTTCAACCTATCATTTTCATCCAAGAGATTTTTAAGCATTCATTTATGTTCCTTAGAGTCAATAAAGGTCTCAATTTTGTCCAGTCCGATTTTGTAAGTGATGGAAGTCTCTTCTGAGGACATTATGGATTCACACTCAGCAATGACCTCATCCTCCTTAAATTCAAGGAAGGTTAAGATCATCTTATGAATCTTTTTCCCTATTTCACAATTTAACTGCAACTGAGCAATATTAGTATATAAGCGTTTAGCAATCAAGCAAAAAACATTTCGTTGTTTCAAAAACTTTAAATTGTCTCGTTGCAAATAAATAATCTCATCCCTAGCCCTAGTTAACTCCGTCTCCTTCAGCTCAATCCACATCCGTCTCTCCTCACTCTTCGAAGACACCCTGCTGAGTTGGTCAGTTAGGTTAGAGTTTGCTAAGCGAGTTTGTATGAGACTACCACTTAAGTTAGAAAATTTAAATTTTAGTTGATTTAATTCTTATTCATAATTTGTGACGGGAACTTTAAGAGATTCAAGGATGGATTGTACCTTTTTGATCAACCGATCACAGTCGTTGATCCTCTCACTCACGGTCTTGGCTACAAAACACTTGTCCTCATTCAGGTTCGGCTCCTTATGCTCACCTTTGGTTGGTATTCCAGCAGTCACCATCAAGCACTTCCCAGCCGAACTGTTAACTCCCTCTCTCGCCACATAAGCTCTGCCATGCGTGGGTTTTCTCACTTCCTCATCCTCAGAAATCGGTCGACCAGACTTCAACACCACCGAACTCATCTTCGTCCACATTTCCCTGCACAATCAAGGCATTCATTGAATTATTAGTTGCCTTCTTTTTCTTTATCTCATCCAACTTTCGAATGTAATAAGCCTCATCATCTTCACCGTCTCTTTTCTCAGCCATTTTCCTCAACATGCAATCTTTGGCAAAGTGGTTCTTGCCATGACAATAATTGCAGTCGAATCCAGAGTCTCCTACAAGCTTGTGTTCTTTCTTGTCATCATCCTTTTGAGGGGCGTTCTTCGTTTCTTCTTTCACCTTCTCAGAGCTGTAACTTCCTTGCCAGTTTCGGTTCTTATTGACAGGGAATTTCTTTCGTGCAAACTTCTTTGGATTGGTGACCATCATTGCATATTCTTCGCCAGTAAGGTCACACTCATACATGTCTGAATCCTCTTCTTCTTCTGTTACACTTTTGCCTTTTGAGACAAGGGCCAGAGAGCCCACACCTGACACAACCGTCACTTCTTTTGTTACCGTGCTTTCATGGGATTTTAAGATGCCCGTCAGTTTCGCCAGCGAGTATGATTTAAATTGTTCATGAGCCTTTACAGTTGAGACCACTGTCATCCACTCAGGTCTCAAACCATTCAAAAACGTGACTTTCTGTTCGATCTCCTTCCTTTCAATACCATGCTTCATCATCTTGCTAAGCAAATGATTGTAACGATCAAACGTCTGAAGTAGTGTCTCTTCAGGTTTTTGTGCAAAAGCTCCAAACTCTAAGAGCAATAAGGTTTGTATCGAATGCTCTAGATCCTTGTCGGTTGAATACAGTTCTTTCAGCCTGTCCCATATCTCTTTAGCGGTAGTGCATGAACTGACCAGACGGAAGGTATTTGCTTGTAAGGCAAATCTGATCATCCTCAAAGCTTTGAGATTACACAACAGCTTATCCTTTTCGTCTTGTGGAATCTTCTCTACGTCCACCAAAAGCTGATTATATTCATTTTGAGTCTTCACTCTCCTGTTCATTCCAGAATGAACAAACGGCCCAATCGTGATAGCTTCCCAGATGAGATACCCATTATCTTCAGATCCAACTACGTAATCTTCAAAGTGATGCGCCCACACTTCATAGTCTTGAGTGTAAAGAATGCGAACTCTTGTAATGGATCCAATGCTGTTTGAGATGTTGATGGGATTGGTTTGAGAGTCGTCGTGTGACATGATGAGCTTATTCCTTGGATCTGCTAGAATCAGACTTCAAAATTTGAGATTAGGCTTTTATCAAACACTAGAGTTACCGTCGACAGGAAGAAGACGGCCTTTATATATTTTACAAAAGCGGAAACCCTAAAGAACTCTTCACACATAAGGAATGCATATGAGTAACACAGTCTCCTGCTCTGATACCAATTGTTGGAATAATATTCCTTAAAGATCGATAGATTCAAGCAGAATAATAAAAGATAAAGAATTAAAGAACACAAGAATGGTTTACTGGTGTCGAATGATTAAGCTTTAACACCTCAGAAGAGCTCGATTAAGAACTTCGACTGTAGAGGTGTTTAGGGTTACAATGCAATAATGATAATAAATGACGATCATCTCTAAGGCATACATGCATGCACTATTTATAGCATAACCCTAATCTATAATCACGGAAGGACAGGCCCATTCCGGATATACAAAAATATAGCCCATGACCACTACTAGAAAAATAGCCTTTCACGACGCGCGAACCATGACACGCAGTGATTTATGATACGCAAATGTGAGTGTCCAAAAAATAATGTCATCTCTTCCAAAATTTAAAGGATTTCAGACGCACATTTTTGCGTGCCCTAAAATTAGTGTCTAAACAAAAAAAATAAAAACACGGAGGGCACCTATAGTAAAATGCGTGTCGTCTAAGACCGTCGCTTTATAAATTTTAATAGAACGCGCGCGTTCCATCCGGGGAAAATGAAATCCCAAAAACTTAAAATCCCCGCCTTCCTTTTCTTTCTCCCTCCACTTTAGTTTCCCTATTAGCTAGGGCTTTTTTTCAAGAACTTGCCCCGATCGCCCTCCTCTACTGCTCGTTCTCTCTTCAACCTCCCTTTCTCTCCTTCTCACTTCGACAAACCCTTTCTCTACTTCTCAGTTCTCGACGTCGACAGCTTCTCCCACCTCCGACGTTTCTCTTGGTGCTGGCGCCTCCCACCTCTGACCTCCGTCTAGCCCCGCCCAACCGTCTAACGCTTTCCAGCGACACCCAGCCGATGGAGCCCCTCCTCTCCGGCAATCTCACCTCGCCTGCCCTTGCCAGCAACATTAGGTCCGGTGACCTTAGGGTCACTGCTTCTATTGCTCAAATTTACAAGCCCTATGTCTTATTAAGGTATGTTTTTCTTGATTCTAACTTCTCAATGTTTTCGTTCTTCTATAAGAACCCTAGCTTGCAAAATCTCTTTTTCTTTCCGGCTTAATTTCTCTCTATTTCATTTATGATCGAAGGAACAAACTTCCGATTTTTGGTGAAACTAACAATCGATGATGTGTGATTAGGTGAAATAATCGACTAGGGTTAACTAGGAACAAAGACACATGGAAACGGGAAAGGGGATGAAAAAGAAACACACAATATGTTTGATTAAGTGAAATCATCAGTTTTGGCAATTTTCTTCCCATCATTGGTACTACCGGAAAGCTTAGTTGGCAGGAGGAGTCACTTCACTTTGGCGGGGTCGTCAAGGTAAACGCGAAGTCCGGTCAAGAATAAAGATCATAACCTGTTAAGATGAGAGTTCCTTCATGGAGGTGCAGTTCTTGATTGATGCTTTCATGATGATACCTCTGGTTTTAGTGCTAGTGCAGATAACACTGTCACAAGGTATGACAAAATGATGCATATACTTTCTTGGATTATTGACTTATCTTTTTCTTGACTAAGTTTCAAGCTACATTCCTTTTACATCTCTCAGGCTTGTTTTTTACCACGAAAGGGAGGATCTTTTGGGACGCCATGATGCCCCTGTTCGCTGTATCGAGTACTCTTATGCAACAGGTTAGTGTCATTCATTTCATCATTTGTTTTCATTTTTTTAATCTCATCATACATTCATACTTTCATTTCCTTCTATTACATCATTGTGTTTTCAATTCTTTTTCTTGTTGGTGGGTTTTAGGGAAAGTGATTACAGGGAGTTGGGACAAAACTTTGAAGTGTTGGGACCCACGTGGTGGAGGTTCACAGGAGCGTGCAATGGAGTTTTTTGATGCAATGGCACCAATTATTTTCTGTTTGCAGTATTTCTCATAGGTTTTAGTATAATTTATCACATTCAAAATAAGTCTCTTCGATCACAAAAACCAAACTGTGTTCCAAAATCTCTCTTTTCTATTTTCTTCAAAGTTTGGGAGTGCTTGATGAGGAATAATTTTGAATTTTCAATGATCATATGCTGTGTAGTTAGTACTATTTCATATTCATATCTAAAATAATAAACAATATGAACATTTAGCATGTGATGTATCATGTAGGTGACTAGTTTAGTGTAGGATCTTCTTTATGGAGATGTAGAACATTACTATGTGTGATATGATCTGATCATCTGATATTGATATACTAACGATTGCTTGTTACTCGGTTTGCAGAGGTGAAGGGAAGTCAAATCATCTTTTATGCGAGTAAGGTGGCAAAATCAAAGAGCCTGAAATCTTTAGGAGCCACTACACATCTTAATTTTTCAGGTTTTCCTCTCAGTAACAAATCATCTTTTATAATTACTATTTTATATTTCTAATAATAATAATAGGATTAATGTTCTTGATTCTAATTGCAACAGGACTTGTTCCATTGGCTACTTTTGGATGGGTGATTGCATCTCATTTGTCTCTCTATCATGTTATTCTAGTCATTCCTGTATGACAAATTGACAGTTATACCCTTTTCCTCTCCTTTTACTACATTAACCTTCAATTCTTTTACATGATATATATATATATATATATATATATATATATATATATATATATACTTTTTTTTTAGTTGGTTCTTTTAGTAGGTTCTGGTCTTGATACACCACCAAGGAAACTGTTCTGATATATTGATGATGATTAGATTCAGAATAGAAAATCACTAAATCCAATAATTTTCTCATGGAGACGAGTTTTTCTTTTCTTTTTGTGGGCTTCCATTTGGGCATTTTATGTCCTAATACTATGTGGCATTTCTCTAAAAGATTACAGTAATCTTGGGGAGATGTTCAAAAGGCTTGTTAAGATGATGTTTTGTAGGTTATGCACTTAGCTCTGTAGAAGGTCGTGTTGCATTGGAGTTTTTTGATGCCATTAACAGCACTTTGCAATTCAAGGTAACTTCACCAGAGGCAGCTCTGGTTTTTCTTCAAGCATGGAAGTAAGTTCAGAAATTACCCATCTATAATTTCAAGTTGCAATGGCTCCATGCCATGTTTTTATTTATTTCTTTATTTTTAGTTGATTGACCAGTTACTCTCATGTCATTTACAATCATAGAGCTGCTGGGACCCCAAATGTGAAGGTAGCTGCAGTTGGAACTGGTACATCAACCATATTTCATGAAGCTACACCTTCATCTGAGCAGTTTATTGAAGTTGCCTTTACTTACAGGTGATTTTTTGTTCTGTATGTTCAGAGATGTTCTTACAGGTGATTTTTTTTCTGTATGTCCTCACTCTAAAGAACAAATACATGCAAGTTTCCTTTTTTTTTTCTTTATCCTTTTTTTTCCTGAGATTTAACAAACATTACATACATGCAAGCTTTTATGTAGCTCTTATTAGCGGACTAACATTAGGCCTCATAAACCCTAGTCTTGGATGCCTTGCTCACAAATATCATGTAGCAAACCACTTCCTTCAGATCTTAAAGGAGAAACCTTCTGTTTTTAGTATAATAATATGAAAAATGTTTTTGATTATGTTGTGTTTACTCTTGAGAAGGATTAATGTGATTGATTAGTTGACATTTATATTTATTTATTTTCTTGTATTAGGTACAAAGTACGATTTGGATTATAAATCTCCTAATAGATCAGGACAAAACTTCAAGTCAGGAGAAGATATGGTTGAGATGTTGAAGAAGGTTAGCACCATGTTCTGAAAAATAAGTCATAAAATTGTCTTGAGGTTTATTTAATGGTGGTTGATGGTTTTGTTTTCTTGATGGAGTTTAGCAATGGAAAGATAGTTCAATAGCAAATTCAGTACTTTCTTGTGTATAAGTTTTATTAGAAGACAAACATATTTTTGAACCCTTTGAGATTTATCCATTTGTCTACTATTGGAATGATTATTTGTATGACATTAACTTTTGTGCAATGTATTGTATTTTTTGTATATGGTATTTTATTTTCTATTAGGAGACATGAAATGCAAATTTAATTTGAAAATTAGTAAATCTATAAATAATTTTTTTTTAAAGTTTAAAATTACGATACGTAAAAATGTGTGTCATCTTCATTTATGACATGGCCTTTCTTGACATCGGCTTTAATAATATGCATTGCGTGTCATAAATGCGCGTCGTCTATAGAGGACGCGCAAAAGCGCGTCGTATCTCGTTATGACATGGCCTTCTTTGACGCGCATTTGCGCGTGGTCTGAGCGTTTTACGACGCGCAATGAGCGTCGTAAAAGGTTGTTTTTCTAGTAGTGGACGTAACACTAAATACCCAACACAATGTACTTTGAATTTACACATTTTTTTTTTCTGTTTTTAAGTAATTCTTTTGATTTTTTCCCAAAAACCTAACTACATTCTCATTAGGTGTAATTTCCATTTTTACAAGTAAAATGTCCTAAATATCAAAGTACTTTGCATTTATACCTATTTTTTCTGTTTATTTATTTTTTTTTCTTTCAGTTTCTCTTAATTTCTTTACCAAAAAACCAAAATACATTGCCGATTACAGCTTTTTTTTTTTTTTTGTTTGTTTTAAAATTTGTTTTGATTTTTTTTCCAGAAACCTAACTACATTGTCATTAGGTGTAATTACATTTGGTAAATTAGTAACATGTTTTATTGACCATGTTAAGGAATGAATGTTTTACAGAACAGAATACCAAGATGTAATGAGCAGTACATAGAATCCTTGAGAAGAAACCCAAAAGATACAATGGTGATGAATGATCTTCTTTATTGGATGGAATGTAACATTTGAATTAACTCAATAAACTATTTATGTTTTGTCCATTTTTTTTTGCATAACTAGCCCCACAACGCGGGATTCTTCTATAGTTAAAATATAAATGAAATAGAAATAACATTTCCCTAAAACACTTCAAACAACATTAAGTTTTGTAAATTTTCTAGTTCTTTTCATGAACAATATAGGAAATTGCAAAAATGGAGGGTAGAAAAGTCTTCTGATTGTTTTGGCAATGCAACTAGCGGTTCAAGTCTAAAAAAAAAAAAAATACGTGAACAAAAAAAATAAATAAATAAGTGAACAAGAAACACTTAGTTACCTTACAAAATTGGTCAAGCGAGATCTTATCAATTGAGTAAAACTGTTAATTGCTTTAAGATCATGGAATTAGGCCTCGCAATATTGGTTTGTGATGCAAGAACAACAAAATAAAGGCTGATGACAATAAAAGAGGTTAAAAGGCCAATAACTCGATACCATTCATGTAAGCTCCATCAGAAATGTCCACATTACACCAAGAAATGTTGTATTCATGCGAAGTTATGCCAATTTTTAGTTCTGGAGACGTTAAAGCTTCAAGACACAAAGGTGTGGGACAAAGCGGAGGCGATGTGGCTTCGTTCTTGTGTTCTAAGGTCTAGAAAAAAAATTAAGTTTCAATTTGAGTATTTTCCCATACAGCATATTCTCGTTTATAGGACGAAGTCGTGAGTGTATAATAAATGGGCTTTCATCATAATAAAATATACTTTGTATCCGAATAACATACTACAAACCTTAAATGTGAAACAAATTTACAAAAAAAAAATTCTTCTAAACAAATATTACATTGATCTTTGCAAAAATTGATCTTCAAAAGTTTTCAAACGTTCGTAAACACTGATCCATAATCATCATGTAAATATTAACTAGTTAGACCATTGTTATGGTATAAAACTTACTTTTAATTTTTAACATCTTGATTTTTGTTAACATTCCGGATAAGCTCAACATCTTGGATTTAGTCGGTATCTTGGGAGCAAGGGCGGAAGTAATTAGTTGGCGGGGTAGCACGTGCTACCCCTCAATTCCACCATAGAAATATTGATTTATATATATATATATATATATATATATATATATATATATATATATATATATATATATATAATTACCAACCTTATGATATGCTTTTTGATTAACTCAAAGTCAGATTACATTTTCTAATATAAAATAGAAGCCCAATTACTTAGCCCATTAATTTAAATGACAACCCATTAAATAAAAGAAAAACATATAGGTTTTTGTTTTGTGAACACCTAAATTACGAAAGGATACAGAGGATAAAAAATTGATATGTTTTTTTGATTTATATGATCGTCGTTTTAACTGCCGGCTGCTTCCTGCTTCACCATAACTTTTCTTGGCAAAGCTTATTCACCTATTTCGCTATTGGCTCACTTACGGAATATGAAACAAGTAATATTTAATTTTCCATCTTTAATGTTTTATGATTTAATGTTTAATGATTTAGTTTAATTTATTTGTTCAAATTGAAAACCTAATTAGCCAATTAGTTGCTCACTTGTATTATGTTTAAATCTTCAATTGTGAATTTTAAATCTTTAATTATATTTGTAGGGTTTAATTGGAAATTTTTTTAAAAGGACATTGGATGTTGGTAGTAGTGATGAAAGTGGTGGAGGAAAAAGACCTCATCCTCAACCACAACCACAACCACAACCTCAACCTCAACCACAACCACAACCACAACCTCAACCACAACCACAACCACAACCACAACCACAACATATTCCAACTAGTTTTGATATTAATAATCTTCCTTCGGACCCGACAGATAGACCACGAATTACATCATATCATCCAAATCAAATGGATGAAATAAGGAGAGCATATTGGATTAAAGGACCTTCTCAACCAAAAGGCCATGATTTTCCATCAATAAAAATTGGTGGTAAGAACAGACGTTTTGTAAAGGAATGGTTTGATGAATTTAATTGGTTAGAGTATAGCACAAAAGAGAACAAAGCTTATTGTTTATGTTGTTACTTGTTTGGTGATATTGTGGGGCAACAAGGGGGGATAGATGTATTTGTGACAGGAGGCTTTGACACTTGGAGTAAAAAGAAATCATTGAAAGATCATGAAGGTAAAGCTGACAGTCATCACAACAAAGCAAAACAAAAATGTGAAAATCTAGTAAAGAAAAACCAATCTATTAGTGAAGCTTTTCATAAGCAAACTGAAGTTGAAGCAAGTAACTATCAAATTCGATTACGTGCTACAATTGATACTTATAGATTTTTATTGAAGAATGCGTTACCATTTCGTGGTCATGACGAGTCGGATGGGTCAATTTCTAAAGGCCTTTTCATTGAAGAATTATCATTCCTTCGGGACCATAATGAAAAATTTTATAATGTTACTTTAGAAAATGCTCCAAAAAATGAAAAGTTGACGTCTCCAAAGATTCAAAAAGAGTTTGTTCAATGCTTTTCAAAAGAGATAATAAAGTCCATTTGTGAAGAAATTGGTAATGATGTGTTTACTATATTAGTAGACGAGTCTAGTGATGTATCCAAAAAGGAACAAATGGCTATGGTTTTACGATATGTTAGTAGCCTTGGATTAGTGAAAGAAAGATTTGTTGGAATTGTTCACGTGAAGGATACAACTTCTTTAACTCTAAAAGAAGTCATTGATTATGTATTTATCAACAATAACTTGAGTATATCTTAGGTAAGAAATTATAATTTCTTTTTTTAATTTATTTGAATGGTTATCTATTTTATTTTTTATATATAAAGTTTTTTATATAGGTAAGAGGGCAAGGATACGATGGAGCAAGTAATATGCGGGGTGCATTTAATGGTTTGAAAGCATTGATATTGAAAGATAATCCTTCGGCATATTATATACACTGTTTTGCACACCAACTTCAATTAGTGGTTGTGACTGTAGCAAAAAACCACGATGGTGCTGATGATTTCTTTGAGCAATTAGCTTTGGTGGTTAATGTGGTGTGTGCTTCTTGTAAAAGAAAAGATATAATACGAGATAGTTACAAGGAAAGGGTTCAAAAAGAAATTGGTAATGGTGAAATTGAGACCGGAAGAGGGTTAAATCAGGAGACTTCTCTTGTTCGAGCTGGGGAGACAAGATGGAGCTCACATTATAAAACCATAATAAGCTTGAAGAATTTGTTTCCGGAGGTTATCAAGGTTCTTAAATATGTTGAAGAGGAGGGGTCTAGTTTAAATAACCGAAATCAAGCGTATGGTATTTTGTCGTATTTCAAGACTCTTGATTTTGTGTTTTATTTACACTTGATGTTGGAGATTTTTGGTCTCACGAATACCTTGTCAAAACATCTTCAAAGAAAGGATCAAAATATTTGGAAGCGGCTTCTTTGGTAAAAGTGACGATGAAAACGTTCAAAGCTTTTAGAAATAATGGGTTTCCTTCAATGTTGGAGAAGGTATTTTCTTTTTGTCATAAACATCAAATTAAAATTGTGGAAATGTCTGAATTTTATGTTACTCCAAGAAACCGTAGAACCAAGGTTACTAATCAACATCACTTTGAAGTTGATATTTTCAACACGGTTTTGGATATGCAAATTCAAGAATTTGGGGATCGTTTTAGTGAAGTGAGCATCGATTTGCTTGAATACACGGCGGCTTTGAGTCCTTGAATACACGGCGGCTTTGACAAATCAAAGTTGGTGAAGCTAAGTGAGTTGTACAAAACTGATTTTAATGATTCGGAAAGGGTGTATCTTGATGGTCAACTTGAAACCTATTATCACTTTTTGATGATGATGAGAGATTTTCTAATTTGAAGGGAATTCCAGACCTTTCTCGTTTGATGGTGGAAACCGGGAAACATCTTTCTTTTCCTTTGGTTTATCGGTTATTAAAGTTGACTTTGGTTTTGCCCGTCGCAACCGCAACCGTTGAAAGATGTTTTCCGCAATGAAGCTTTTGAAGACCGACTTACGTAACAAAATGGGTGATGATTTTTTGAATGATGCTTTAATTTGTAGTGTAGAAAAAGAAGCATTTATGGATGTTAAGATTGAACGAGTGATAGAGCGCTTTCGGAAAATGGGTAATTGTAGAGGACAACTTTAAAAAATATAATTATGTAAGACTTTTGCGCTAGTTTGTTATTTCTAATGAAACCGTAATTAAAAAAAATTATCTTACTATCTTTTATTGAGATTTTTTTTTTGTGCTACCCCTTACAAAAATTTCTAGTTCCGCCACTGCTTGGGAGTGCCCTCATTTTCTTGTAATATTTTATGCAGGTATCTCGGGTTGACTAAAAAGGGATAGACTAGGTCAAAAACATGTGGTCAAAAGCCTTGTGAACTTTGAAGACCATCGAGAAAACCGGGTCATGCATGGATCAAGGAAGATCCCTAGAATATTGAATTATTTGTTATTATGGATATGTATAAAAAGCCTAGTTGATCATCATATACATACACATTCACTTCTACTCTCACCTTCATTCTCTCGACACTTTTACACTTACAAGACGATCAACTAGCAATTATAATCACATTTTTATTAATATTAAGTTTTAATGGAAATGATTTCATCACCTCCCGAGGTTTTATGCCGGAGATCCAAAATGATTAAGGTCTTTCCTCATACATCACTATGTTCTTGCACTTGCTTTTAATTATTTACCGTTGTTTGATCGATTACAACATTTTTTCGTACTTACTTGATTGTTTTTCCGATTTCATTATCAAAGCTACCAAAATATTTTGTGGTATATGGGTATCTTTTTGAATATCTTAAGGTTAACTATTTAAATTCATTCATTATATGACTTTAACATTATTTTTGTCTCAAATATTTCAAGTACACTTGTTTGCACTTTAAAATGAATCAATCCTATGAAACAATTTTCTGAATATTATTGTCTTGTAACATACATGTTTTGAAATCGTGTTTTGTAATTTTAAAAGTTAATAATATTATGAAATATTATGTGATATTGAGTATTGAGTTCTAACAGATACTTTTTACTAGAAATGAAGTAAAACTATGTTTAGAATCACTCGAAAATATTGGAAGTCTTATCAGATTCCAATCAAAAGGCAAAAATTGAAATTTAACAAAAATATAAAATTTGAAAATAAGTAAAATTTTATTATTGAAAGTTGTAAAGAATCTCGTTAGAAACATTTAGGCGAAAACTTCATCAAAATCCGAGCTACAACGAAGAAGTTATGACCAATCGAATATTCGCGACAGAACCGGCACGACGCCGAATGACGTAAAAAGTGAGTTTTTTTGATAAACTACTTTTTAGCCTTGGTGATCTTAATGAAAGTCTTAGTATTCGTTAAACCGAGAATTTTCATAAAAGGAACATCAAAATCTGACTTCGTATGAGGAAGTTATGATTTTTCTAAGTTTCAGTATAGCAATAGACTGCTAAAAACTCAAAATAAAGATCAAGTGATTTTTAGCCGAAACAACCTAAAAGAGAATTGAAGGTCTCGTTAATAGTAGTTCAACTGTAAAAAGACAGACGAAAACGGACGTCGGAAGAAGAAGTTATGAATTTTTAACGGTATTATCATGTCCCGACCTGTTAAAAATATAATAATAATAATAAATTCAAAATTAGTCGACGGAGTCTAAATAAAAGTTGTAGAGCATAATTTCACCTACGCGTGGATATAAAGAACATTAAGAACGGAGTTCGTATGCAAAAGATATGAATTTTACAAGTTTATGGCATGAAAATCGAGGCTAGCCCGAGGAGGTACGCCCCGCGTACAAGAGCTATGCCCAGTGTACTGAATCCGACGAACACGTATCATGCATTCTTGAAACGTCCGAGGCCCGGGTTCCGATCTGATAACTCCTCGCATGTACGCCCCGCGTACGAGAATTACGCCCCGCGTAGATGCCCGCCTCGCGGTATGCCCATCGTACCGAGGACTACGCCCAGCGTAGTCAGCAGCTTCGCACACTATAAATAGAGGTCGAGGGCTTCCGAATTTTGGTTACATTTCCTTACATCTTACACCCTCTGTACTCTCTAAATTTACCCTAACACCCCCCGAAGCCCCGATATCATTTCCGTCACCCGAAGCAAGTCCAGACGCCCCGAAGTTTCCGAGAAAATTATATTTTCAAGTTGAAACTCTGCCCGTGTAAGGCGGTTTTCAACTAAAATCCCCGGTTTCGTCACAGAAAGCCATATTTAGAGCCGAAGTGCTGCCCAAATTAATATTTTAGCCCCCGGTTATTTCAAGGTGAGTTCAATATATAGGAACAATTGTATGTTATGTGTTATTATCTCGTGCTGTTATTCCATGCTATTATGGTTGCAAAGTTATACCTTTGACCATGTGATCAGTGAAAGGACTTAGATTCACGGTGGTACTGGTATGTAGTCTCTGGCCATGTAGAGCATGTCTTGTAAGAGAATGACTTATACTCTATGGCATTGGAAGAAGGTTAGTTAGGGCTGAAAGCCTGAAATCTACCAAAATGTTTATTCAGAAATTGTATGTCTTCTATGCCATTTGGGCCGAAGCGTTATTGATGTATATCTAGTTTTGAAAATGTTATGTCTCATTAATTGTATATCTTTGAATCAAGTCATTGATTGATATGGAAAGCTTATCACATGATTCACATATGTCTTTGTTGTTCCTCTTTGCTTCTGCCATATTGAAGTATATATATGGCATAACGTTATATTGTATATATTATTGAACTCACTAAGTGTCACCGCTTACCCCTCTCAATATTTAACAATTGCAGGAGATAAATAAGCAGTATGGTCGTATACTGTTGGGAGATTTAGAATAGTTTGTATTATTACTTTTGTACTTAAGTTTATGTTTGTATAAAATTACAATATCCTGGGTAGTTATGTAAAATATTAAAACTTAGTCGGTTTGTATCCACTCTTTTGTAACCACATTATCCATGTAAGATATTGTTTTATGAATATGCATGTAGCATGTTTTTGGAGTAATATTGTTTTGAGTATGAAAGTTAGGGTCTTTCAATCATGGTATCAAAGTAGTAGTTTAAGTGAACTAAATTCCATGGTATGGTATTTAGACTTAAACTACTAGAAGTTCAATATATGAACTGAATCATTGTATGTATATGGATACAAACCATAGGAAACACTTAAGTGAAGTATTAGGTTATAATAAATCCTAATATTCTAAAATACTATGTTACTCCTAAATTTCAGAGCAATGGCTGAACAAGTAAGTAGCCATACACCAGAAATGGGTGGAGGTCCTCAACCTGATGAAGTGACCACTCTAGTATCTCCTCGTCAGGTGCGACTTATGGATAAACTCACTAGTGTTATTTGGAAGACTCTTGAAGAATACAAAAAGAATAATGATACAGGCAAAGAGAAAGCCACTGGAGAATCTTCGGGAGAGAAGGCGAGACATCCCTCATTCAAGACTTTCAAGAGTAGCGGTGCTATAGAGTTTTCTGGTGTACTTAATCCCATAGTTGTTCTAACTTGGATTCAGAACACAGAGAAGGTGTTTCGTATTTCTCATGTGGATAATGAAGACAAAGCTAATTATGCTTCTGCAATGCTCATCGGAGAAGCATTGATCTGGTGGGAAGCAACATATGAAGCTCTCAACGAGTATGACCAGGAGAATATATCCTAGGAGATGTTTAAAACTTTTTTGTTAGGGAAGTATTGTCCTCTAGACATGAGGAGGTGATTGGAGAAGGAATTACTCGAGCTTAAACAGGGAGGAATGACTGTGAATGAGTATGAAACTCAGTTCAACCAAAAAGCACGGTTTGCTGCAAAGTATATTCCAACTGAAGACTAGAAAATTCAGTTATTCATGGAGGGACTATGGAATGAAATCCACAATTTCGTTGTCAATCGGGATGTTCTGTCATTCGATAAAGCTGTTGAGTATGCTCGAAGACGCGAGCATGACTTAGAAATACGTCGTGCCACTCTTACTGTTCCGAAGCATCCACGTACTGAAAGAACTGTTCCTGTTCCCTCTATTCCACCAGCTCAATCCATTCGATCTGAACCTAGAAAACAAGTGCAATCTCAGAGTGCTTTTCATGGTCGTGGTAGATCACAATCTTTTTCTATCCAATCGCCTTCATGTCGCGTCTATGGAAGGAATCATCCAGGTCAATGCAAAATAGACAAGGAATCCATTGTTTGTTATGGATGTGGAGAAATGGGTCACATAAAGCCAGCTTGCCCAAGGAAGGATGTGAGTTGTTATGCATGTGGTATTACTGGCCACAAGAAGCGTTTCTGCCCTACTCTTACTAGCCAAGTGCTGGGAAGTCAAGCTTCCGTTCAACAACAAAGGAATACTCCAACTAAAAAGGAGAGGTGCCAAAAGCTAAGGGTCGTGCATTCTAGACTACTGCAGAGGAGGCACGCGAGGACCCGAATGTTGTGACGGGTACATTTCTTGTTAACTCTAGAGCTGCTCACATCTTATTTGATTCTGGTGCCTCATATTCTTTTGTGTCTCATGAATTTGCGCATTCTTTTCAAACTGCTTGCTATGCACTCGCGCAACCATTTCACGTAGATACTGCGGGAAGTATATCTTTACTTGCTGATAAAATCTATAGGGACTATGTCGTAGAAATTAAAGGTTATAATTTTCTTATTAACCTGATCCCTATCTCCTTGCCCAACTTCGATATTATTCTCGGCATGGATTGGTTATCAAAGAACCACGCAGAACTCTTGTGTTACGAAAAGAAGGTACACATTCCTATTGAAGGGGAAGATCCTATTTATGTCTACGGTGAACAAAGAATCTTAAAAATAATCTCTTTCCTAAAAGCTCATAAATTTATATCGAATGGGTGCCCTATCTATCTGGCCAACACAGTTGATATCTCAAGAGAGGAGAAGAAAACTGTAAATGATGTTCCTGTTGTTAACGAACATCCTGATGTTTTCACCGATGATTTGCATGGACTACCTCCGGACAGGCAAGTAGATTTTCGAATTGACCTTGTGCCTGGTGCTGCTCCGATTGCAAAGACTACTTATCGTCTTGCGCCAGCCGAAATGAAGGAAATGATGATCCAACTGCAGAAATTACTTGACAAAGGCTTTATTCGACCGAGTACCTCTCCTTGGGGTGCTCCGGTATTGTTTGTCAAGAAGAAGGACGGATCGATACGGATGTGCATTGATTACCGTGAGCTAAATAAGGTGACTATCAAGAACAAGTACCCACTACCTTGCATCGATGATTTATTCGATCAACTTCAGGGTGTTAGCTATTTCTCAAAGATTGATTTGAGATCTGGCTATCATCAGTTGAAAGTACATGAGCAGGATGTATCGAAGACTGCTTTTCGGACTCGTTATGGGCGTTTCGAATTCCTTGTCATGCCATTCGGTTTTACAAATGATCCTGCTGTATTCATGGATATGATGAATCAAGTATGCCACCCAATGCTCGATAAATCTGTCATTGTATTCATTGACGATATTCTAATCTATTCCAAGTCTGAATCTGATCATGCCATTCATATTCGTGAGGTATTATAACTTCTTCGAAAGGAGAAACTGTATGCTAAATTATCGAAATGTGAATTTTGGCTTCGCCAAGTTCAATTTCTTGGCCATGTGATTTTTGGTGACGGTATATCCGTAGATCTTATCAAAATCGAAGCCATTCAAAATTGGGAAGCACCTCGTAATGCTTCTAAAATTCGCAGTTTCTTTGGTCTCGTGGGATATTACCGAAGGTTCATTAAAGAATTTTCTCGTATAGCAATACCTCTCACGAGTCTTACACGGAAGGAAGTGAAGTTCGAATGGGGTGAAGCTCAAGAAAAACCTTTCTCAACTCTAAAAGATCTTTTGACTCATGCTCCAATCTTATCACTTCCCGAAGGTGATAATGATTTCTCTGTCTATAGCGATGCTTCTAGGTTGGGACTCAGTTATGTGTTGATGCAATGTGGTAAAGTGATAGCCTATGCCTCAAGACAAATGAAAGATTATGAAAAGAATTATCCCACCCATGACCTCGAACTCGCTGCCGTAGTATTTGCCCTAAAACTTTGGAGGCATTATCTTTTTGGTACAAAATGCGAATTGTTTACCAACCACAAAAGTCCCAAGTATATATTCAGTCAGCAAACACTGAATATGAGACAACAACGAGCTATGGAGTTGATCAAAGACTATGACTGTGAAATCCTGTATCATTCTGGAAAGGCCAATGTAGTTACCGATGCACTTAGCAGGAAGATTTATCGTAATAGTATGTGTTATGCTATTACTCACACTATAATGAAGTTCACTATTCTTGATGAACTAGAGAAATGGCAAGTAGAGGCCTTAAAGCCAGAAAGTGTGAAGAAGGAAGGGATGATACATTATGCTGATATTTTACTTGATGATCCACGAGGATTAAAAGTATTTAAGAATCGGCTATGGATTCCAAAGATTGGTGGATTAAAACATAATATTTTAGATGAATCTCATAAGTCTAAGCTGTCAATACATCCTGGTACAAGTAAAATGTACTGTGTTGTGAGAACTGATTATTGGTGGCCTGGATTAAAGAGAGACATTGGAAGATACGTACAAGAATGTTTGATATGCTTACAAGTCAAAACAGAGCACCAAAAGCCTTACGGAATTCTAGAAAGTCTTAGTGTTCCCGTGTGGAAATTGGAAGAGTTGTCCATGGATTTTATTACCAAATTGCCAAAGACTATTGGACAACATGATAGCATTTGTGTAATTGTCGACCGCTTGACTAAAAGTGCATATTTTCTCGCCATGTGTGAAACGGATCCAATGGAGAAATACGCACAAGTATGCATGGATGAAATTGTTGCGAGACATGGTGTGCCACTAAAGATTATTTCCGATCGTGATACTCTCATCACTTCTCACTTTTAGGCGAGTATGCAACGTGAAATGGGATCTTCAGTTGGCCTCAACACAACTTATCATCCCCAGACAGACGGTCAGACGGAAAGAACAATCCAAACAGTAGAAGATATGCTTCGTGTATGTGTCTTGGAGTTCAGTGGTAACTGGGATAAATACTTACCTCTTGTCGAATTCTCGTATAATAACAGTTACCACGCTTCAATCAAAATGCCACCATATGAAGCATTATATGGTCGTAAATGTCGTACACCATTATGTTGGCGTGATGTAGGACAGAAGATCCTTGGAGGCCCTGAAATGATTCAAGACACCACCGACAAGATTCAAATTGTACGAGAAAGAATGAAAGTGACCCAGGATCGACAAAAGTCCTATGCAGAAAAGAGAAGACGACCCATAGAATTCCAGGTGGGTGATTTTGTAATGCTAAAGGTATCTCCATGGAAAGGCCTTATGCGATTTGGGAAGAAAGGAAAGTTGAGTCCCAGATTTGTTGGACCTTTGCAAAATCATCCAGAGGATTGGTAAGCAAGCATACCGCTTGGAATTACAGGAAGATTTGGCAGGTATTCATGATGCGTTTCATGTGAGTTATCTGCGTAAATGTTTGAGCATATACGATGAAACAGTCCCATTATATGAGGTGAAACTGGATAGTAAATTAAGATATATAAAAGAGCCTGAAGAGATCGTAAATGAAAGAACGACTAAGTTACGCAATAAAGAAGTAGAGTTGGTGCTTGTCAAGTGGAAACACCATCGAGGCCCAAATTATACTTGGGAAAATAAGAATGAGATAAGAGCGAAATATCCCCATTTGTTTTAATCGCTTTAATTTCGGGGACGAAATCCTCAAAAGGAGGAGGTATTTGTAACATACACGTTTTGAAATCGTGTTTTGTAATTTTAAAAGTTAATAATATTATGAAATATTATGTGATATTGAGTATTGAGTTCTAACAGATAGTTTTTACTAGAAATGAAGTAAAACTATGTTTATAATCACTCGTAAAATATTGGAAGTCTTATGAGATTCCAATCAAAAGGCAAATATTTAAATTTAACAAAAATATAAAATTTGAAAATAAGTAAAATTTTATTATTGAAAGTTGTAAAGAATCTCGTTAGAAACATTTAGGCGAAAACCCCATCGAAATCCGAGCTATAACGGAGAAGTTATGCCCAATCGAAGATTCGCGACAGAACCGACACAACGCCGAATGACGTAAAAAGTGAGTTTTTTTGATAAACTACTTTTTAGCCTTGGTGATCTAAATGAAAGTCGTATTATTCGTTAAACCGAGAAGTTTCATAAAAAGAACATCAAAATGTGACTTCGTATGAGGAAGTTATGATTTTTCTAAGTTTCAGTATAGCAGTAGACAGCTAAAAACTCGAAATAAAGATCATGTCATTTATAGCTGAAAAAACCTAAACGATAATTAAAGGTCTCGTTAATAGTAGTGCAACGGTAAAAAGACAAATGAAAACGGACGTTGGATGAAGAAATTATGAATTTTTAACGGTCTTATTTGTCCCGACCTGTTAAAAATATAATAATAAAAATAAATTTAAAGTTAGCCGACGGAGTCTAAATAAAAGTTGTAGAGCATAATTTCACCTACGGGTGGATATAAAGAACGTTAAAAACGGAGTTCGTATGCAAAAGATATGAATTTTATAAGTATAGGGCACGAAAATCGAGGCTAGCCCGAGGAGGTACGCCCCGCGTACAAGAGCTATGCCCAGCGTACTGAATCTGACGAACACGTATCATGCATTCTTGACACGTCCGAGGCCCGGGTTCCGATCTGATGACTCCTCGCATTTACGTGTAACGCCCGTGTTTCTAGGCTATGCATTAATATTGACATAATGGTCTAGGTTAACCTTTGTAACTCATTTAGAAGAAATGAAAAGGAATTATGTGAATATTATGTGTTTTACGTGTTTTATGCTTAATTATTAGGGTTTAATTAATTAAGAATAAAAATGAGCGTCAAAATTAAATTTTAGATAAAGCCGATGTCTATTAAGAAAGTTGTAGTGGTCGTGACAAGGATTACAGATATATAAAGAATGCCGAAATCCGAGTTATAACGAAGAAGTTATGACCTGTCGAAGTTTCGCGATAAACCGGCACGGTGCCGAATGTCGTAAAAAGTGAGTTTTTGATAAACTACTTTTTAGCCTTAGTGATCTAAACGAAACTCGTAGTATTCGTTAAACCGGGAAGTTCGATAAAAAGAACGCCCAAATCTGACTTCGTATGAGGAAGTTATGATTTTTCGAAGTTTCAGCTTAGCAGTAGACAGCTAAAAACTCGAATTTTAGATCGAGTGATTTTTAGCCGACACAACCTAAACGAGAATCGAAGGTCTCGTAAATAGTATCACAACGGTAAAAAGTCTGACGAAAACGGACTTCGGATGAAGAAGTTATGAATTTTTAACGGATTTCCTGTCCCGGTCTGTTAAAAATAATAATATAAAAATTAAAGTCAAAATTAGCCGACGATGTTTAAACGGAACTTGTAGAGCGTAATTTTACCTACGCGTGCATATAAAGAACGTCAAAAACGGAGCTCGTATGCGAAAGTTATGGATTTTAGAAGTTTTGGCGCGAAAAACGAGAAAAATCCCCAAAACCGAGAAATTTCGCATGCCACGTCACCCTCGCACGTGGCAGCTGCTGAGTGGACCGAACCCATGCGTGGCACCTCTTGATTGGACCGCAACCGAGGTCCACTTTGAAGCCAACAGCTTCGCATGAGATGCCCCGGAGACACCCCTCGGACACCCTCCTTCGCACGTGGCCCCTTCCCATTGGACCGAGGTTTGGTCCAATCCGAGGCTAGCACCTTGCGAGCCTTCGGTCCGAAGTAAGCCACCTGTCCGACGCGTGTCAGCTTCCCATAGCTCCGGGTCCGAACCTTCGGACTATATATATGCATGCGAGGGCTTCCGAATTTTTACACTTTTTCACCCCAATTTTCATCCTCTTTCACATTTTCCACTCCCATAAGCTCATATACAACCCCTAAAGCCCTGGTATCAAGTCTCGAACCCTAAGCAAGGCTCGAAGCCCCGATATTCCCGAGAAGTAACCTCTCTCCTGTCGAAACTCTGCCCAATTTGAGCCGGTTTCTCGTTAAATAAACTCTTTACGGGAAATGAAACGCTGCCCAAATCACCGTTTATCAAAGTGAGTTCATACCCCTATAATTTATCTTTTCGGTTTCAAAGCCCGACCCTCGTAAAGCCCGGTTTCTCAATAAAACTCCCGGTTTTATTAGAAACGATCGTTTTAGGAAACAAATTGCTGCCCGATTTTCATTAAATCAGGTGAGTGTGTAGTCACTTTCATCTTACACATAGATATGAAGTATTTTATATAAAATACGTGCTATGTGTATATATGTTGTTTATTTATTCGAGATGGGTGTTGAATGAATGTTTTATACGTGTTTAAAATGATTTAAAATGTATATATATTTTATCTTCATATATGTTGGGTAAAACATGGGTAGATAAAGTATGAGGGATAGAAGTACAGTATAGATGTACGTTGGTAGCTATGAATTTAGTACAGTATAAATGTACGTTGGTAGCTACGGATTTAGTATGTTGGCAGCTATGGACTTAGTGCCTGTTGTATAAACCTTGGCGACGATGTGACTTCGTGCCTATTTGACGTAAATTGTTGAAGGAAAACAATGTTGTCGCCGGTGTTTGTTTTATTTGACATAAATTGCTAAGGAAAGAAGTGTTGTCACCACGTTGGTTGTTTTATTTGACATAAATTGCTGAGGAAAGCAATGTTGTCACCATACTGATTGTTTTATGTCAGGTGGTCTTATTCGACATAAATTGCTGAAGAAAGCAATGTTGTCACCTATTATTGGTTGTTTTATTTGACATAAATTGCTGAGGGAAAAGCAATGTTGTCACCCCGGTGTTTGCCTTATTTGACATAAATTGCTGAAGAAAGCAATGTTGTCACCTTATTGGTCGTTTTGTGTTAGGTTGTCTTGTTTGACATAAATTGCTAAGGAAAGCAGTGTTGTCACCATGTAGGTTGCCTTATTTGACATAATTGTTGAGGAACCCCCGAAGCAAAGTTGTCACCCCTAATGAAAATCCTTAGGCTAGGTCCCTTGTGATAGTTGTTTTAGGGACGTAAGGTGAGGATAACGGGAATGGGTAATTAGGGTTGTTTTTGGTTGCTGAAATTAATAAAGTATTTGTTGATTGATAAACTTAAAGAGTTTATTATTTATTGTGGGTTGAAAACCCTATATGCTCACCAGGCTTCCAAGCCTGACCCACTCAGCTTTTTATATTACAGGTAGTGGACCCCGAGCATAGTCAGATGATGATGATGAGTGATTTTTGGATTATAGGCCAGTAGTTATAAATAACTGTTGTAAGGCTTATAATGTCTTGTTTATGCTTTTGATCGGTATCGGAACATGACATCCCGAGGTTTTGATATAAAAGGAAATTATATATTTCTTAAAGAAAGGTTTTGACAAACTTTTATCATATTTTGTTTTGGGAACCAATTCCGCAACATCTTTTATAAAGATTTCTCTGATTTGATTTTAAAAAGCATAAATTAAATCGGTCTTTTCTGGCCGAGAAATTAGGGGATGTCACAGTACGCCCCACGTACGAGAATTACGCCCCACGTAGATGGCCGCCTCGCGGTACGCCCAGCGTAGTCAGTAGCTTCGCATACTATAAATACAGGCCAAGGGCTTCCGAATTTTGGTTACATTTCCTTACATCTTACACCCTCTATACTCTCTAAATTTACCCTAACACCCCCCGAAGCCCTGGTATCATTTCCGTCACCCGAAGCAAGTCCCGACGCCCCGAAGTTCCCGAGAAAATTATATTTTCAAGTCGAAACTCTGCCCATATAAGGCCAGTTTTGAACTAAAATCCCCGGTTTCGTCACAGAAATTCATATTTAGAGCCGAACTGCTACCCAAATTAATATTTTAACCCCCGGTTATTTCAAGGTGAGTTCAATATATAGGAACAATTATATGTTATGTGTTATATGTGCTATGTGCTTTTCCGTGTTATTATCTCGTGTTGTTATTCCATGCTATTATGGTAGCAAAGTTATACCTTTGACCATGTGATCAGTGAAAGGACTTAGATTCACGGTGGTACTGGTATGTAGCCTCTAGCCATGTAGAGCATGTCTCATAAGAGAATGACTTCTATTCTATGGCATTGGCAGAAGGTTAGATAGGGCTGAAAGCCTGAAATCTACCAAAATGTTTATTCAGAAATTGTATGTCTTCTGTGCCATTTGGGCCGAAGCGTTATTGATGTATATCAAGTTTTGAACTTGTTATGTCTCATCAATTGTATATCTTTGAATCAATTCATTGATTGATATGGAAAGCTTATCACATGTTTCACATATATCTTTGTTGTTCCTCTTTGCTTCTGCCATATTGAAGTATATATATGGCATAACATTATATTTTATCTATTATTGAACTCACTAAGTGTCACCGCTTACCCCTATCAATGTTTAACAATTGCAGGAGATAAATAAGTAGTATGGTCGTACTCTGTTCGGAGATTTAGAATAGTTTGTAATATAACTTTATTACTTAAGTTTATGTTTGTATAAAATTACAATATCCTGGGTAGTTATGTAAAATATAAAAACTTAGTCTCTTTGTATCCACTCTTTTGTAACCACATTATCAATGTACGATATAGTTTTATGAATATGCATGTAGCATGTTTTTGGAGTAATATTGTTTCGAGTATGAAAGTTAGGGTCTTTCTTGTCTTTTTCCTAGGATGTTGGGAACGACCAAGATTTTCAGCATATTTCAAGATCTTAAGCATTTCAAATTCAAACATTTTTTTAAACATCACACCACCCTGACTAATTTGGTTATACTTTTTCTTAACATTATTCAAAAAACTTTTTCTCAGATTTTGAATCATTTACACATTTTTCACTAAGAACATATTCTTTACCAAAATCCACTTCTAACACTATTCCATCCATCTCCATTAGTCAGAGCCTACCCCCTCCTCCTATTGTCAACCAACAAAAAAGGAATGGTAAAATCCCCAGAAGCACTGTCCCAACATCTTCACCAGTCCAATTTATAGGAGGTGTAGCCCAAGAAAAATTGGTTATGGTAAAAAACAATGAGATCATATCCGTGCTTACTAGAATAGATTGACATATCATTGAACAAAGTGAAACCAACAAGATCATGTTTGAAAGAATGGTGAGGTTAAGCTCAGATTCAAGAAGGCCTACAGAAAGTGCACCAACTCCATCTTCATTCTTGCATCCCAGGATCCTAAACTTTGAAACCAATGTATCTTCATAATGTCAAGCCGGAGACTTCATATCAAGGTAGGTGTGACAACCCATAAAATACGTCACCAACTACCATTAGCATTTAGCGCTAACGGCAGTATGTAATAGGACACCAATGTAACCATTCGATATATACAAATAAAAATAATTTATTTTTTTATTTAACACGTACGACTACATCAACTATTAGGCTTAGAAATAAGTACGCGAAAAATCATGTCATCTTTGAGCAGGTTAACATTTTTAGAATGTGCGCGTCATCGCCATTCTAAAAATATAAAGTTCATAAAAATCCGAATTGGTGTGGAACAGATATGATTTTTATAGTGCTTTGGTCAAAAATTACACAAGTATTGATCAACCAAATTGAATGAGAGGCTGTGATGTTCAAATTGTGCAATAGAAAATGGAAAAATGAATAACACGATCGTTTCCAAGGAAAGCCCTTGACCCTTGCTAGGATCTCCGGCACAAAACCTTGCGAGGTGATAATAATCACCTGCCTTGATGATTTTATTAGTATAAAATGTAGATTACAGAGAGTATATCCGTAAGAACAAATGAGAAAACTCCTAAAGTAAGCTTTAAGTAAAAATCAATGTCGTGTGTGAGATATACATGTGTCAATTTATAGTCTAAACTAGCTAACAATATGTCCGATATTCCCGGGATCCTCTATGACCAGCTTCGTGAACGTTATTTGACTTGGTATTCTGGGTCTTTAGCGTAGTTGAGAGGATTCTCTGTTGAGAATTAGTCTTCTCTTGACTATTTCTGCACATGTGTTAATTAGGAATGAAAAATAACCGTTATAAATGTTAGTAAATAATAATAAACGTAATATTCGGTACCCCGAGATAGTCGAGGATCCTGAATGTCTGAAGAAGTTTGAGGATCCTGAATGCTTTGATGATCCTAGCCCTAACATACAGTAAATAAAAATATACCACATACAACAAGTTACAACGTCGAAAAATACGAAGAAAACGGTTAACTTTTGGCAAATGTCACAAAAAGGAGAATCTTAGTACTTCTCAAAGTAAGAATTTTGAGACAGAGAACGCCTAAAACGAAACCCGTAAAAGAGAGTTATGATTTTTAGAAAGACAAAACTGCAAGAATGGCCCTCGGGGTATGTCAAAACTAGCAAGTTTGGTCCAAACAAGTTTGGACTCGCAAGGGGGATCCAAATGTTTCATTTTGTTGCGAGTTTAGTCCAAAATTTTCAAAACTTTTTTTAAAGACATATTTGTCCTTGGTATTTTTCCTTCTTTAATTTTGTTATTACATAAAACAAAATAGAAAAGAAAAATATCTCACTCCACCCATCTTATCCCTCTCCCCCCCTTCTCTCTCTATCTCTCTAGAAATTTGAAAAAGCTTTAGCAGGTTGTACGCTACAACCCAAACTTGTTCTTGCTTATAAAAATTTAGAAATTTGAGTTCTTGAGTTCAGATCTTGCATTTATATGTGTTCATATTCCAGATTTCTTGTATGTGTTCTTGTCATCTTATGTGTGTGTTCCAAATCCATTTCTTTGATGCTTCGATTTTAAAAAATTCGATATGGAGATAAAACTACAACATGTGTGTGTTCTTGTGATCTGAAAATAAAAAATCAATCAATACACTCCATCTCTCTCATACACACAATATCAAGAGCACAGTAGAATCGATGATTCCTGGAACAAAAAGATTTCTATGTGTTTGTTTTTTAACCCGATTCCAACAAGAAAAAACATATTTTTAGAACTCAAGAACCCATGAAATATGCAGATCGATGAACAGATCTGAAGCAGAAAACATAACTGAAGAACTAAGACGAAACCCTAATTGAAGAACAAAGCCGTTGTCAAGATCTGAACATCTTCTTAAGGAGAATCGAGAAGAAGAACACTATCAGAAGCAACAAGAGGGGTGGATCGATAGTGGTTGAGGAATCACAAAGAAGGGGAGCCCGTTTTTCCAGTGATCCTCTTGGCCTCTTTGACCTCGTCTCCGGCAGCAATCGAACCGAAAAAGGAAACAACAGCAAAAGTCGACCAATGGAGAGCATCATCGGTGCTCGATCTGACTAAAAAACGAAGAAGGAGAATGGAAACAACAGCAGGTGGGGGTTTCGTGGGATTTCTCAGCAACTGGAGGAGGGGTGGCTGGAACGGAGGCAACAACCTCCTTCCTTCTGTTTTGTTTTTCCGGTGAGTCATGGAAGAAAATAAGGAGAGGGGAATCGGGAATAGCATGAGCCGAGGGTGAGAATTTGAGAAATCGTCGGTTCCTCCTTTCTTTCCTTCACCGGAGGTCAAAACGAGAGAGGGAGAGAGAGAGAGAGAGAGAGAGAAAGAGAGAGAGAAAGAGATGAGTATTTTCTTTTTTCTTTTATTTTTTAGATTTTTGTAATAAAAAAGCTGAAAAAAGAAAATACCAAGGACAAAATCATCATTTTATAAAAAATCAAAACAAAATGGACCAAACTCGCAACAAAATGAAACTTTTGGACCATCCTTGCGAGTCCAAACTTGTTTGGACCAAACTTGCTAGTTTTGTCGTACCACAAGCACCATTCTTCCAGTTTAGTCTTTTATAAAATCATAACGGTTATAAAATATAGATTAAAAACAAAAGTTAAGATTAGCCAAAACGGCCAAAAGGAAAGTTGTAATGTACGTCGAGACCTACACAGGGAGATAAGTATCATAAAAAAACGGAGCTTGTACGCGGGAGATACAAAATTTTGAAGTTGGAATTTCACATGTGCGCGCACCCATGCACAGTGCGCATTCTAACGACTTGATTTGCCAAGATACGGATGACGTGAAACGAGGAGAGGAGGACATGTGGTAGCTCCCTGTGGAGTCACATGCTCAAAAATTTGTTATAAATAGCAAGCTCCGACAATCCAGTCTGCACACCTTAAACCTTTTATCTCTCTCTCGATTTATATGCCAATACCTCTCGAGCAACTCCTGAGTTTCGGATTTCTGAGTCTACCCTACATCTACGGTTCATGCTTGAAAGTGACTTTACGTCACCGCTTTTAAAGTTTTCAAACCTTTTTTTGTGGGGGGGGGGGGATACATGTTATATTACAACTGATTTCATAATTATTACTAAATGTATAACATTACTTATATAATTATGCATAGAACATTAGGATGATATTATGCCTGCTAGATACCCTGCCCAACTTTTATGGATTATATTATGCCTAGTTGTTATTGTAACGTCCCAAAAATCACGACTAAAAATTTCTTTTAAAACATTACTAAAACCATATTTATAAAAACCATATCATAAGTCATAACATAATTTCCTAGTATTAATTCAAAACATAATCTTGTTATCAGAGTAAAACATCCCAGGATGTCTAATCAATGGTGTGTGCCATGCGATCACCCCGAGCTCTTCCCTCCGCTACCAGAAGTACCTGAAACCAAAACTGAAAACCGTAAGCACGAAGCTTAGTGAGTTCCCCAACCTACCACATACCAAACACATAACCGCAAACCGCAAGTACCGGGCCACGCCCTCTACCTCGGGCCTTGCCCTCTACCTCGGGCCTCGCCCGCTACAACAGTCCCCGCCTGCCCCAGGCCTCGCCTGGCTTCGAGCCTCGCTCGGATACAGATCTGTTTCTCTTAGGCCTCGCCTGTCACTGGGCCTCGCCCGCTAACATATACTAACACGCAAACATATCACAACACATAAACTAGCACATACTACTGGATTCCTATTCTAACGCCTCGCCTATCTTGGGCCTCGCCCCTGTACTGCTACTGATGAGTCATGGAACCCCGTCCACACCCTTACTGATAGTGAGATACAGGCCCAACCCACACTCACTTCTTTCCTAACATAGGCCTCGCCCCTGCTCCACTGCTAATGAGATATGGAACACCGTCCATACTCTGCTATTGGTGAGATACGGGACCTCGCCCACACTCACCTCCCTACCAGACACATACATGTATCACACAGACAACAAGTATACTCTATCATGTAAACTGTTCCTTGGGCACCCGCCCGCTATCAATGGACCTTGGTCCTGAATATCATACTGGCATACAATGCCTAGGGCTAACCCCTGGGTCTTCCTACTCATAACTACATGAAACTCACCTCGTACTGCTGAACTTCTGGTGCTACTATCTGGCTGCTATCTGACAACTCCTCGAAGTGCTGCTCCTCTAGCTCCTCGAGCTATCAATACCAATAATAGCACTTAGCCTAACTGTCCTCCAAAAGTCAACTAAGTCAACTCTGGTCAAAGCCCTTCTCAAGGTCAAAGTCCGAGTCACCCCAAGACTCGTCGAGTTCTCAAACTCAGAAATTCTCATAACACGACTTAACTCGCCGAGTTCAACGATCTCTGGGTCCCATCCTGTCCAACTCACTGAGTCACCACTCAACTCACTGATCCAAGCCTTAACCAGAAGGGGTTGGGGTTTCGCGACCTGACTCGCCGAGTCCAAGAACAGACTCGCCGAGTCCAAGGCAATCTTCAACAGACTCGCCGAGTTGTTCTTCCAACTCGTCGAGTTCATCTCCATCTTCATACTACTCGCCGAGTCCACTCAAGGGACTCGCCGAGTCTATTCAGTCCTTCATACATTCAGAGGCTTTTCGAGTCGTGCAGGGACTCCAAACTGTAGATCCACTCTTCTGAAGCCTATTCATCACGTAAAGTTGCAAACTTTACGTGTAGCTAAGGAGATCTAGGCTCAAAACACTCAAGGGCTAGGGTTTAAGACAAAGAGGCTTCACTAACAACTCAATGACTGATACTTTATGACATTTTGGACAAACCCAAGTCTAGATCTGAAGTAGCAACCTCAGATCTAAGCCCCAAACCCGAAATAGCTCTTAATCATACCATAATAGCCCCAAATCTCATATCAAGGGTAGATCTAGATGCAAAAGAGTGAAGGTAACAACTTATTACCTCCAAATGATCTGAAAAGTCACACCAACTCTGGATCCAAGGCTTCCTCTAGCACCACTATGAATTTCCTTCTCTTCCAAGCTTCAAATCACTTCACCAAGGCTAGATCTTGCTCAAAAACGGATATGGTGGCTAGGGTTTGGTATCCTGGGTGAGAGAGGCTGTAAAGGAACCCTAGGGAAGAGAATGAGACGTTTAAATAGGGCACCAAGTCCCGGATTTAGGGTTTTCTCTTCAGACCAGACTCGCCGAGTCCTCTCGCCGACTCGCCGAGTCGGTCACTTACTCTATGACCCGGATCCCGCTCCGACTCGTCGAGTTCCTCCCTGGAATCGACGAGTTGACCCCCTTTGACTTATGGTTTTCCTTTCCTTTCTTGGCCTTTCTGATTTTGGGTGTTACAACTCTCCCCCACTTAAACTAAACTTCGTCCTCGAAGTTCACTATGGCCAACTGACCTGCAATCCGCCTCCAACACCCTGCCTGGTGACTCTAACCCTATTGACCTTTTGCCCGGTCATTCTGGATGGCATAATCCTTGCCGATAAAATCCCCGAGTACAATCTAATCCTTAACCTTCCTGAGAACACCTCCTGCTTGACTGGCAATCCTTCCGGTACTCCCCGAGTACTTAGGCTAAACATTCTTGGGGTTTACTCCCTTTTCCTCGTGCGTTATCTGGCCTTCCAAAGGCTACCTTCTATAGCTATCCACCTCCTTTGTCACTGTGAGGAATGTACCCTTCACGATGTCCATCACTCCAGCAACTCTCGGTGTTGGTCACTACTGCCGGTACATACTGAATGCTTCTTACTTCTATAACTTAATGCTGAGCACCCGTCCCAGCGAATGGATCAGATAATCCTTCGAGTAAAAGGTTCATCCCTACAACGGTTAAGACTCATACGAGAGCTGCGCAACAAGGTCAAACCCTCCCCTCTGAGATTATCCAACCCTGCTGTGAGAGGCGTAGCACCCTCGGTCAACTTGCTGCCTCTTACCATACTTCCCTTCTCGTTACTACCACTGACTGAAAATTATGTTGCCCCTCATCCGTCTACCGGATGCACTAAGACCACCCTGGTCCAACTAATCTGCCAATATCTGGATTACCGGACTCCCACCGGTCACTACACCCCATCAGAATCTCTTAGTCGCTCCCAGCGACTTCTAAAGATACTTCGACTATCTATAACTGTTCTATCTATTCTGCCACTCTGGCGCTACAAGCCCTGGGATCCTCGATCCTCTATCTTGACACTACGGTCCCTATCAGGTCCCACCTGCGCTGCTATAATCTCATGGGCCTCGCCCACGAGTCTCAGCCGTCTATATCCTCAAGTGGTCTATGATGGGTTTTGAGCATTCTAACACTTTCTAAGTGTACATGCAACCCTAATAACCTTGGATCTATGTTTGTCTAATTATCATGCAAAGTTGAATTCCAAGGTTATATTCCTATCTAGCATACATGGGGAACAAATTTTAACTTGCATGAAAGATAGAATAACTTACCTTGTTGTTGCTTATGATCCTTGAAACCTTGTGAGCCTAGCACCCCAAGTGTGATGCCTCAAATGCTTCACACAACACCAAATGCTTTTGGAATGACTTTAGAGAAAATACACACTTCTAAAATCGGCCTAGCCCTCTTGTTTCTTATGTGTATCCGATTTTGGTGGAGAATGGGTTTCTTATATAGTGTTGACACATCTAGGGTTACACCATGTAAACCCTAATGTGTCATGACTCTTCATTTCCATGACCCATGGGTTTGTAACTCCCATGGAGCATCCATGGAGCATCCTATGGGTGGAACCCAACTTGATAATCCATGGAGCCTCTTAGCCCACTATATAAGATATGGAAGATTTACATAATCTACCCATATATTTAATTAGTTATCTTTTGATTCCTTAATTAATTCTAAATTAATTCTTGATCAAACTAATTAAATAATATTATTAATATATTAGAACTTATAATATATTAATAAACCATAAGTGTTATTTCTCTCATTTTAGTTTATCCAATTGCATGGTGCCATGCAACCCAAATGGACCATGCCGGGTCGGGTCAAGTACATACCAGAAATAGTACATACCAGAAATAGTTATGGACTTATACACCTTGGAGTTGGCCTATGCGTTTCTTGCTTATATGTCCAAGACGACAATGCCATAATGATGCTTTATCCAAGTTATTATCATTAACATAATCAATACACAATACATTATTTCCTAAGTTATCAACCACAGATACAGTTTCATACACACCATCATAAGGTAATGCTTTAAAATAAAGAACATTATTAAAGAAAGCATTAATCGAACCAACTTCATTATCAAATGAAAAGGTGAAACCTTGTTTATACAATGCATGAAAGGAAATAATATTTCTTGCCATTTCTGGCGAATAACAACATTTATTCAAATCTAAACTAAACCCACTACTTAGCGATAAAGTATAAACTCCAATCTTGGTGACAGGTAAAGCTTTCCTATTCCCCATGATTAAGTTTATTCTTCCATGCTCCACATTCTCACTTCTTCTTAGTCCCTGCAAATCAGAACAGATATGAATACCACAACCGGTATCAAGGACCCAAGAGTTAGAATGGGGTGAGTTATTAGATAAGATAGTGTAAATACCTGCATGGTTGGGTTTAACTTTCCCATCCTTCACATCTTGTTGGTACTTTGGGCAGTTCCGCTTCCAATGTGACTTTTCATGGCAATAGAAGCATTCAGCCTCTTTAGGGTCAGAAGAAGGAGTGACAAAACCTTTCTTGGTTCCACTTGAAGGAGAGCCATCAAGGGTCCTAGCCTTGGTACCCTTCGAAGAGCTCTTCCTCTTCTTCCCTCTACCTTTCCCGATTGCCAAAACCGGGGCGGAGTTTGGAGTAGGAGTGTTAACAACCGACTTACCCTTAAGACCTGTTTCTGTGGTCTTGAGGAGTCCCTGAAGTTTGCTGAGTGTGACCTCTTCCTTATTTATGTGATATGTCATGCGGAATTGATCATGGCACGATGGTAAGGAGTGCAAAATGACATCTATTGCAAGCTCCTCAGGGAAGTTCACATTAAGCTTCAGCAACCGATCCACATACCTTTGCATTTTCTGCATGTGGCTCGTGACGGATTCCCCGTCCTTCATCATGGTTGTTATGATAGAGCATATGATTTCATACCTCTTTTGTCGTGCACTTTGATGGTATCTTTCCATCAGATCTTGGTGCATTTCAAAAGGGTAGAAGTCCTCATAAGACTTTTGGAGTTCCGCTGTCATGGTGGCCAACATGATGCATGCCACTTTTGTAGCATCCCTTTCATGTGCCCAGAAGTCAGCGATCTCCTGGGGAGTTGCAGTGGTCTCATCAATCTCCTTAAGCTCCTTGTCAAGGATATATTCTTTGTCCTCGTAGCGGGTAATCATCCTGATGTTTCTGATCCATTCATTGAAGTTGGATCCATCAAAAGTGACTTTCCCACACAAGTTCATAAGGGTAAAGGAGCCATTAGGATTATAGCCAGAAGCAGCATTGTTTGAAGACATCTGAAAGAAGAGAACAAGATTAGTTTAGATATTAAGAGAGTCCTTAATAAAACACCCAAATGTAATATTAAGGCTAGGATCCAATCACAATATATTATAACTTAGAAGAGGTATGCCGTAATCCAAGCTATAACATATTTGAAAGGTAGGTGAATGACGATTCACCAATTTCCACCATGAAAAACGAAATATAAATATTAGGTTTTTAATTGGTTCTTAGAAATTCCTAGATTCTTTTGAGATTCAATGAACTTTTCAAAGGCATGTTTCAATCTCGAGTGTGCCCTCCAAGTTTTGTGACTGGGATACCGAGGATCACAAAACGAGGTGTGAAGTAACCATGCAAATCACTTGGTACCCTCAAGGTTTATCACTCAATCGATGTGCCGGTAAACCACACACGCTCCACCGATGCTATGGTAAACCTTAAGTCACCCTTTACCTACCTTGTTAAGTCCAAGTTAGTGTCCCGGTTAACCACACACGCTCCACCAACGACTTAAACAAAGTGTAAAGTGTAACTTCATGGATTAGCACCTTATTCACATTTTCCTAAAGTAACTAAGATTGGGAATTTAATAAAAGCATTTAGTTACTTTATAATATTCATCATACTTTTAATGAGAATTTATAAGTCCTTGTCTTACCCATTCGGCTAACGACCCTCCACCGATCAAGGAAGCGGTGGGTGAGAGTGGACACCCATTAAGTTGACATTTTATAGGCAACAACCTTATACCCCCCTTATAGACCGGCTTCGTGATTGAGGCGTACTAGCGGTAAGACGACTTGACGTTATACATATATATATTAGTAACTTATAATATTATAAAGTATAAGGGTTGAATTTTAACTTTTAAAATTCTAAGGGTTGGAATCAAAGTTTTAATCAAGACTTTACATGTTCCAAAACTTGAGGGCAAGTTTTGTAAACTTCCAAAACTTTTCATTTCTTATAACTTATGAATTAATTGAGTAATAAAAATGAAGACTCTTCATTTTTATAACTCTTGTGTTCTATTAATGGCTTTAATAAAAGTGAGACTTTTGGTTTTCCATAACTTGATGACAAGTTATGGACTCCATTAAAACACATTATGATCATGAATTAAACTACCATGAAGGTTACAAACAATTCCTATGATCATCTAATCTTCATAAGTTCAAGAACATGAATATGAACACTTTCAAGAATCAAAAATTACACTTAAAAAAAACTTGTAATTTTAATAATTGCCATTGTAAATGGATTAGCATAAACATTACACCATCTAAAACAAGCTTTAAAACATCAAAACAGTTTAGGGTAATGTTTCTAGTCCATTTCCAGCAACAAATGTGCAAACTTTTCATACGAGCAGAAAACAGAAAAACGATTTTTTTCCAAGCTGTTTGCACACAAAAAAAAAAAACCAACAAACGAACCATGCTCTGATACCACTGATGAGTTTTGAGCATTCTAACACTTCCTAAGTGTACATGCAACCCTAATAACCTTGGATCTATGTTTGTCTAATTATCATGCAAAGTTGAATTCCAAGGTTATATTCCTATCTAGCATACATGGGGAACAAATTTTAACTTGCATGAAAGATAGAATAACTTACCTTGTTGTTGCTTATGATCCTTGAAACCTTGTGAGCCTAGCACACCAAGTGTGATGCCTCAAATGCTTCACACAACACCAAATGCTTTTGGAATGACTTTAGAGAGAATATACACTTCTAAAATCGGCCTAGCCCTCTTGTTTCTTATGTGTAGCCGATTTTGGTGGAGAATGGGTTTCTTATATAGTGTTGACACATCTAGGGTTACACCATGTAAACCCTAATGTGTCATGACTCTTCATTTCCATGACCCATGGGTTTGTAACTCCCATGGAGCATCCATGGAGCATCCTATGGGTGGAACCCAACTTGATAATCCATGGAGCCTCTTAGCCCACTATATAAGATATGGAAGATTTACATAATCTACCCATATATTTAATTAGTTATCTTTTGATCACTTAATTAGTTCTAAATTAATTCTTGATCAAACTAATTAAATAATATTATTAATATATTAGAACTTATAATATATTAATAAACCATAAGTGTTATTTCTCTCATTTTAGTTTATCCAATTGCATGGTGCCATGCAACCCAAATGGACCATGTCGGGTCGGGTCAAGTACATACCAGAAATAGTTATGGACTTATACACCTTATCCAACAGTCTATTCCTCTAGTCTCGCTTGCCTAACTACTCTCGCACGGGCCTCGCCCACGGGTCTCACCCAACCATACTACTGAGCGATCCTGCTCCTAGGTCTCACCTATACTGCTACTAACATACGGGCCTCACCCACGGGTCTCACCCAACTATATCCTGGAGCAGCCTCTCCTAAGGTCTCACCTCTCTAGGGCTATGCAGGTCAACTCCGTACTAATCTGAACGAACTACCCTTTTCGGATCCCTACCTTGATCACTAGGAGATAAGGGCCTCGCCCAAACTCCGCTAACTAGGAGATACGGGCCTCCGCCCACTCTCCGCTAACTAAGCTGCTAGGGAAGGCTACAGATTACCCGTAGCCCTACAACGCCTTCCTTGCTAACTAGCCGCTAGTGAATGCTACGGCTATCCCCGTAGTCTTACAACACTTTCCATACTAACTGGCTGCTGCTAAAAAAAATGTTGCGGCTCTCCCGCCGCTCTACCATGCTCTGCATGCTGTCTCTGCCACTGACTACTAACACGAAAGCATCTCTTGCTAACCGTTCTCAAGATCCTCATTCCGACTCACTAGAGTCCTACAGGCGGCCCTCCAACCTGAATTCCCAACCAGCTACTAACCATCTCGATTACATGAACCAACTGTTGGGAAGTTCCTCAAACTCCCAACCCTGAACTCCTCAATCCATCAATCGTTGTGCTCCTTTCTTTTCTTCTCAGAGGTCGCGTACTCATGCTGGATCTGCGTGCTCTTACCCTTGTACACTCGGAGGGTTCTCCCCCACTTTGATCCTGCCTATACCTCACTGCTCAATGCTTGGCAAGAATTCTCAATCCTTACTACCATTCCGTAATCAATCTGCTGAAAAACCCAAGCTTGCCGCAACTAGGGATCTAACCAATCCATCGCTCAATAACAACTTCCTGAATCCAGCGAATCGCTACTGAGTTCCACATAAGCATGCTATAGTTACTGCATCCTAAGTAACCTGCTCCAATAGGGCACAACCCCTAACTGCCATTTTAATATCCAAGGTATGCATATGGCATACAACTAAATCACAAGCAAGCCACACCATTCTGAAATACTTATACCAATAATGATGCAGAACCATAACAATATAATCATGAATAAAAGTTAACAGAGAAACGAAAGACACACACCTGCAACGTCCGGCGCTGCTTGCATCTCCATGGTAGTCATTTGAAAACCCTGCCTCCTACCGCAGGCGCCTCTGCTCGGCCCTGATGGCCGTCCGTGATCCTCAGAGTCGCAGGGGCAGGTTCCATCACCCGTCCTGCTGATAGTAAACTCGGATACTGGGCCTTCTTGTGGCCCCACTAACTGCAGTGAAAACATATCAGGTCTGAACCCTGAGTGGTGGTCGCAGTACAATCTCTGCTAAAATGACCAGTCCGGCCGCACTTGAAGCAGCCAGAATCACCACCACTACCAGTTCTACACGCACCCTCGTGCGTCCTGCCGCACTTCCCACATCAGCCGCGGCTCTGGTAATCCCTCGATCTCGAATCTGACCCCTTGGGCCTCTTGCCCGAACCTGTGGCTACCTGAATCTCATCCGACTTCCTCTTCCGGATCTGCTCCAGATCGATCTCTCTCTAGCTCGTGCAATCATATCCTCCAGTGTTTTGCAGCTGGACCTGCTCACAAACTACCTGATGTCATCCCTCAACATCTCGTGATATCGGGCCTTCTTCATTTCCTCATCCGCGACATACTGCGGAACAAGAAGAGCCCTTTGCCTGAACTTAGCGGTGATCTCCGCCACAGTCTCAATGGTCCGTGTCAAATCCTGAAACTCCCGTGCCAACTGCTGCACCTCAATAGTCGGTGAGAACTCAACCCTGAATCTAGCCGAGAAATCACTCCATGTCATCACGTCCAACGCGGCATCATCCCCCTAAGCATGACCAATCTCCTCCCACCAATCCCTCGCTCTGTCCTTCAGAAGACAGGAGGCGAGTCTGACCTTGTCCCCCTCAGGACACCGGCTCGTACGAAATGCATTGGCGACATCGGCCAACCACCTGCTGCTAGCAATGGGGTCCCTAGCCCCATGATAATCTGGTGCTCCGCAAGCTCTAAACTCTCGGAATGTCAAAGTAAGAGCTCCCATCAAGGCCATCATCTCTGTACGGAAGGCTCCCAGCCTCTCATCCAAAATCTCCAGTATACCCTCCTTGACTGTGCCAAAGATCACAGGAGTCTGGTCCATAATACTGCGTGTGACCTCCGCAGATACAAACTCTCTCATACGCTCCTGGAGCTGCTCGGTCCCCGACCCCGAGCCTGATCCCTCTCCGGCGCCTGATCCGCCCACTGGTCTCTCACGCAATGTCACCATGCTAAAAGATATCACATAACTATCAGATTACACATCACTACTGAGGGATCGCACACACACTACAAGTTCCCTGGTTTTACCTCGGCCCCTCTTGAATTGAGTACGGATCCTCTGCTTTCAGTAGTACGGGCCCATACTACCTTCCACATCTATCCGTACTTTCCTCAAGAGTTACCTTGACTCCACCATGTCCCTTGCACAACAACCACTGCTCCCAGCACTAAACCCATCCTAGGCCTACCCTAGGGAAATCTCTGCCCCAACCCAGTCCTCAGCTGTTGAAGGTCTCTTCGTAATGCCAATTAGCCATCACCTAAATACCATCACATGTAACGAGGCTCGGATAATCCTTCGAGTAAGGGACTCACCCCTACAACGGTTAGGACTCAGACAAGAGCTATGCAATAGGGTCAAATCCAATACTCTGAGATTGTTTAACCCTGATTACATGTGACTTAACGTATTCACCTAACGACTAACTCCCATCGCTCTGGAACCCACAAAGCATAGAGCAAGCAGCATTCAGACAAAGGAAATTCTAGCCATAACATAATCAAGCAATCATATCCACATAGCAAGAATATGTACTAGCATGCAACATAATCTCATGTACTCAGGCATAACCTAAACAGGCTATCCTACTACTATCTAACCAGTACTATCATGCAACTCAAAAGCACATATAACAGGCACATAAGGCATCCTCCCTAGATCCTTAGTCCTAATCTAGCATGTTGTTCTACTAACTGATAATCATAACATAAACTTGTATGGGTATTTTGGGGTACTTACTTGAGCTCGGTTGATTGCATGCACCACACCCCTTTTCTCTTTTCAAAGTTCTTTTCTTTCTATTTTTCTTTTCGCTTTTTCTAAAACTCTTTTCCTTTCAAAAATCCATTTATCACAAAAACTGATTTCCTTTTGAAAATTTCTATACCAATTCCTCAGTTTGAGTTCAGACACACCCGCAAGCATGTCCGAATCCCTAAAACTAAGGCTCTGATACCAACTTGTAACGTCCCAAAAATCACGAATAAAAATTTCTTTTAAAACATTACTGAAACCATATTTATAAAAACCATATCCTAAGTCATAACATAATTTACGAGTATTAATTCAAAACATAATATTGTTATCAGAGTAAAACATCTCAGGCTGTCTAATCAATGGTGTGTGCCATGCGATCACCCCGAGCTCTTCCCTCCGCTACCGGAAGTACCTAAAACCAAAACTGAAAACCGTAAGCACGAAGCTTGGTGAGTTCCCCAACCTACCACATACCAAATACATAACCGCAAACCGCAAGTACTGGGCCACGCCCTCTACCTCGGGCCTCGCCCGCTACAACAGGCCCCGCCTGCCCCAGGCCTCGCCTGGCTTCGAGCCTCGCTCAGATACAGATCTGTTTCTCTTAGGCCTCGCCTGTCACTGGGCCTCGCCCGCTAACATATACTAACACGCAATCATATCATAACACATAAACTAAGCACATACTACTGGATTCCTATTCTAAGGCCTCCCCTATCTTGGGTCTCGTCCCTGTACTGCTACTGATGAGTCATGGAACCCCGTCCACACCCTTACTGATAGTGAGATACGAGCCCAACCCACACTCACTTCTTTCCTAACATAGGCCTCGCCCCTGCTCCACTGCTAATGAGATATGGAACACCGTCCATACTCTGCTATTGGTGAGATACGGGACCTCGCCCACACTCAGCTCCCTACCAGGCACATACATGTATCACACAGACAACAAGTATACTCTATCATACAAACTATTTCTTGGGCACCCGCCCGCTATCAATGGACCTTGGTCCTGAATATCACACTGGCATACAGTGCCTAGGGCTAACCCCTGGGTCTTCCTACTCATAACTACATGGGCTGGCATTGTGGCCTTAGACCCATCCACACAAAGGGAAACTCACCTCGTACTGCTAAACTTCTGCTGCTACTATCTGGCTGCTATCCGATAACTCCTCGAAGTGCTGCTCCTCTAGCTCCTCGAGCTATCAATGCCAATAATAGCACTTTGCCTAACTGTCCTCCAAAAGTCAACTAAGTCAACTCTGGTCAAATCCCTTCTCAAGGTCAAAGCCCTGGTCAAAGTCAACCTTCCTGGTTGACTCTACTCACAGAGTCACCCCAAGACTCGTCGAGTTCTCAAACTTAGAAATTCTCATAACACGACTTAACTCGCCGAGTCACCCCAACACTCGTCGAGTTCAACGATCTCTGGGTCCCATCCTGTCCAACTCACTGAGTTACCACTCAACTCACCGATCCGAGCCTTAACCAGAAGGGGTTGGGGTTTCGTGACCTGACTCGCCGAGTCCAAGAACAGACTCGCCGAGTCCAAGGAAATCTTCAACACACTCGCCGAGTTGTTCTTCCAACTCGTCGAGTTCATCTCCATCTTCATACTACTCGCCGAGTCCACTCAAGGGACTCGCCGAGTCTATTCAGTCCTTCATACATTCAGAGGCTTTTCGAGTCATGCAGAGATTCCAAACTGTAGATCCACTCTTCTAAAGCCTATTCCTCACGTAAAGTTGCAAACTTTACGTGTAGCTAAGGAGATCTAGGCTCAAAACACTCAAGGGCTAGGGGTTAAGACAAAGAGGCTTCACTAACAACTCAATGACTGATACTTTATGATATTTTGGACCAACCCAAGTCTAGATCTGAAGTAGCAACCTCAGATCTAAGCCCCAAACCCGAAATAGATCTTAATCATACCATAATGGCCCTAAATCTCATATCAAGGGTAGATCTAGATGCAAAAGAGTGAAGGTAACAACTTATTACTTCCAAATGATCTGAAAAGTCACACCAACTCTGGATCCAAGGCTTCCTCTTGCACCACTATGAATTTCCTTCTCTTCCAAGCTTCAAATCCCTTCACCAAGGCTAGATCTTGCTCAAGAACAGATATGGTGGCTAGGGTTTGGTATCCTGGGTGAGAGAGGCTGTAAAGGAACCCTAGGGAAGAGAATGAGAGGTTTAAATAGGGCACCAAGTCCCGGATTTAGGGTTTTTCTCTTCAGACCAGACTCGCCGAGTCCTCTCGCTGACTCGCCGAGTCGGTCACTTACTCTATGACCCGGATCCCGCTCCGACTCGTCGAGTTCCTCCTTGGACTCGACGAGTCCACCCCCTTTGACTTATGGTTTTCCTTTCCTTTCTTGGCCTTTCTGATTTTAGGTGTTACATTTATGATGAATCATACACATGGAAAAGATAGTACCTAGTTGTTATGTTGGACAACATTTTACAGAACATCATACCTAGTTGTTACCCTGGCTAAAATTTTGGATAGCTTTTTACCTAGTGATTACTCTGCCTAAATATCCAACTAAGCCAAATATTGTAACTTAGTTATATATATATATATATATATATATATATATATATATATATATATATATATATATATATATATATATATATATATATATATATAATAAGTATAACATATAAACATAACATGAAGAACAACAAGAACTAGTGGCGGCTACACATTAACAAGTTGTTAGATGAGACACAATTCATCCTCTAGCTAACTAAACTCAAGCTAGCCCCGACCTATTATTGTTAAATCTTAAGTGAGCGGAAAATATATGTATAGATCTATATGGGGTTGACACTCCCACCTGTGGTTGCTAGCTACAACCTGACGGTAAAGTCACATCATGCATACCTTTCTAGACTTTGGCGACGTCCGACGAAGCGTCATCTAGGGGAGAATACAATATTGTCATAGATCGATTATAAGAACTCATCAAAACATTGTTAACTTAACCATCTAAAACTACTCCTAGGAATAAACCTAAGCATGCAGTGATAGCATACAAACTGAAGGATGCAAGTTCATGATAAAAACATACTAACATAACCAAACCCTATAAAACATTTAAAAGTATACAAACCTACGAACTCACCAACATTATCTTGACCTTTCAAAACCACTTGTATTCTTAGGAGAATGAGTTCAGAAGACGGCGGGCGTGACCCCGGAAGTACGGCTGGAGGCCTATGTGTTTTGTTACTTTATTTTGCTTTTCTGTTGTAGTTGTACCTTGAACACCTATGTAACGTATATTATCTAATAAATAAAAATTAATATTTTTGATATTTAATGTAATTGATATATATATATATATATATATATATATATATATATATATATATACATATATATATATATATGTGATCCAATGTTCTAACATCGCACCTGTAATATCTCAATAATATTAATAAATTTAAACCTTCTTTAAACAACCCATTTACTAATAAAAGTATTTACAAAGCCATTGTTTACAAAATATTATTTAAAATCAGAGTTTCACAAGATCAATAACATAAAAACGGATGTGTACGGTCACACCTTTGCCTTGCCACGGTCCTCTGAAGTACCTGAAACATAACTAAAATTGTACGTCAACGCTTAGTGAGTTCCACCAAAGTATCAGCACACAATACAAGCATGTTGGGTCCAATCAGTCATCATTCTAGAATATCGTATACAAACAAGCATGCTGAGTCCAATCAGTCATCAGACTAGAATAGCCACGGGTAAACAGCCATCGGGCTGGATTACCCCTAAGCCCATAGTATGAGTCTGGCTTGCCTATTGGGCCAACAACTTATATTTGGCTAGCTCCCGAGCCTACATCATACGTCTAGCTTGCCCTCGGGGCCCATAACTTATGTCTGGCTTGCTCTCGAGCCCATAGCGTAAGTATGGCTTGCCCTCGAGGCCCACAACTTAGGTCTGTCTTGCTTTAGGGTTTCTTGGCTACCGTAAACAGAAGTACCACCTCTATCCAACCAGACTATGTCGACATATACATATAAAAGAACACATAACCAGTCAACAGGCAAACAGGCAGATCTAATAGATCACTACGGCATAACAACATCCTATATACCAAGATACATATCTAACAGATCACTACAACATAACAACATCCTATATGTCAGGATACAGATCTAACAGATCACTATAGCATAACAAGATCCTATATATCAGAATACAAATCTAATAGATCACAAAAGCATAACAACATCCTATATACAAGGATACAGACCTAACAGATCACTATAGCATAGCAACATATGGTAAACCAGGATATCAATCCAATGGGTTGGCCTTGGTGCCTTTGAGTGCAATGAGGAAAACTCACCTATCAATCTGAACAATAGTTGATGAGATCCTGACTCCGAATCTCAGCTCCAACCATTACTTATCCATCCAAATGACCAATTCTCAAACACAATCCAAAATACCCCTAGGTCAAAGTTGGTGAAAACCAGGTGAAAGTCAAAAATCCTAAAATTCAACCGAGTCAACCCATATGAGTACGCCCAGCGTACGCGTTGGTTGACCAGGCATGGGCCTGTTACCCTCATGCGCGCAACATACACCTTGTATGCCCAGCGTACGCAGTTGGCTACCAACCCAACTCATTAAGAGATTAATCCTTAAGCCCTTAAATCCATTTTTCAGATCCAAGTCCAAAATGATGTCCTTGACCATCAAGTTTCCAACTTTATGGTCTTGCATGGCAATTAAGTGCCCAACACCAAAGATCCTGGCCTCTTAATCCATTAAGACAACTTAGGCCATGCGTGAGAAGAAGCTAGTGTCCAAGATTACATATTTATGACTCTAGAGGCTTCAAAACCTCTGAAAGGACACCTCAAATGGATTAGAGCAACCCCCACTCATAATACCTTGCTTATGGGACCAAAATAACATAAAAGTAAGCCCAAAACAAGATCTAAGTATAACTTCACCAAGTTCAGGACTTTATACCTCCAAGTGATGTTAAATGACGATGTGATTCTAGATCTAAGGTGCTTCACTCCTCCAACATGGTCTCTACTTCCTTCTTTCTTCATTGAAGGCACAAGACGCACACACAAGCTCAAAAATGCTCACAAGGTAGATTAGGGTTTGCAAAAAAGTTTTGAGAGGATTGAGGCTGATGAAAGGAACCAGGTTTGAGGGTAAATGAAGAATAAATAAGGTCTAAACCATAAATATTAGGGTTTGGGACTTCACCTCGTATGCACAGCGTATGCAAACATACACCCAGCATATGTGGCTCTGCCCCATAATTCTCAAAATGACAATATTAGTCCCTCCCAACCACAAATCATACATTTTAAGGACCAAAATGTAATAAATCTCAATATAAGGGTCAAAAGTGAAAGTACCTCAAAACAAGATGTTACAATTCTCCCCCACTTGACCTAGACTTCGTCCTCGAAGTATGCTGCAGTAACTAACTCTAGCTAATGCTCCTGAATCTCAGCCTCGGGTTCCCAGGTCAACTCGGAGCCTATCCGATTCCACCACTGAACCTTCACCAAAGGTATCTCCTTGTTGCGTAAGACCTTCCTCTCTCTCTCTCTCTCCAATATAGCCACCGACCTCTCAATATAATTCAGGCACTCATCGACTTGAATATCATCAAAAGGAGCCACTGCCTTACTGTCCAACACACACTTTTTCAACCGAGATACATGGAAAGTGTTGTGGATCTGACAAAGCTCACTCAGCAAATACAACCGGTAGGCATACCTGCCTACCCTGGCAATCACACGGAACAATCCAATATACTGGGGACCCAATTCCCCTTCTTCCTGAAGCATATCACACTCTTCCAGGGTGAGAACTTCAGTGACACCAAATCACCGACCATACAGAAGCTCATAAGGCTGTGCACCAAAGAAAACATTCGTCAGGCGGATTTCAATGCACAACCAACACATCAACCAAACAACTTTTCTGACCGCGTGATCCAACCATCTGGTCCCTAAGTCTCCCAACTCCTAATAATGCAATAACATCCAACGAATTACATGCGGATATAAACATACATGATCACTCGGCCCACAATCTATGTCTGGAATACCCTTACAAGGTCCTCAACATAGGTTTGGATTGCCTCTGAGCCCATAGCATGAGTCTAGAAGGCCCTTCCCGGCCCTTAGCCCATGTCTAGAATGCTCCCGGTATTACGCCAATCTTGTCGACATTCCATCATTCCCCTAGAAACTCACGACCAGCACTGCGGGGGCCTAAAGATACTAAACCTCATTCCACCACCTTGAGTGAACCTAATTAACGTCCCTCTCAACGCCAAACAAGCACAACAATTCCATACCCTTTTACCACGCACAATTCCTTTCACAGTACAAGCTGCTACCAATGCAAAATCCGACGAAAACATGGTTGCATACGACCCGAGAATGGGATAGACGGTCACACTCTTTTTCTAATTCAAAGGCTATAACCCACAATACGAACCATGCATATAATTTGAACCAAGTGCTCCATTGCTATCTTGTCCAGCCCACATACACCCCTCACGACAATATGTAATGAACTTACCACAATACACACCCTTAGAGAACCCATAACCCAACCCAAAAGGGGTGAAGTACCCTAGTATTGGGTTTTGTATACTACAACATCCTATGGTGCACATACAACCCTAAATACTTTGGATCTATGTTTTCTCTAATTATACATGAAATACTGTTTCCAAAGCATGATGCCTACAACTAGCATACAATTGACATAAACAACATAAAAGTAAGTTATAGAATTACCAACTTATGTAGCTTGTAGAAATTGTTGTATTTGGCCTTTAAGAACTTAGCACCTCAAGTGTGATGCCTCAAATGGTTCAAAAACACCATGAACAAAGGAGGAGTTTTGACAGAGAGGTTACTAGCACACAAAATCAGTTATGAACTCCATGAAGATACTAGTGCCACATCTTAGGCCTTAGGGTGTCATATCTATAGTGTAGGAATCCATGAGTCATGGGTAAACCCTAATCCATACACTTGGGGTATGATATATATTTCATGTGGGCTAACTCTGTTGGATTAATGTCTAAGTCCATAACTATAATTGGTAAGACTTGACCCGACCCGGTATGGTCCATTTGGGTTGCATGGCATCATGCATTTGGATAGACTATAATGAGAGAAATAACACTTAAGGTTGGTTATTATATTATAAGTTCTAATATATTAATAAGGTTATTTAATTAGTATTGATCAAGAATTAATTTGGAATTAATTAAGTGATCAAAAGGAGACTAATTAAATATATGGGTTGATTGTGTAAATCATTCATTCTTATATATGTGGGCTTGTGATCCAAGATTCCTTATGTTGGACTAAGTCCATGGGGTGACCCATGGATACTCCATGGAGGTTAAAATCCATGGAGCATAAGGAATGGATAAAGTTATGAGTTACATGGTGTAACCCTAATAGGCACCATATAAAAGAATCCCATGGCTCAAGAAATCGTTCACTAATGTGTGAGTGTGAGGGCTAGACGATTTCAAGGAGTGTTCAAGTTTCTCTCAAGTTATTCCAAGTGTATTTGGTGTTGTGTGAACCATTTGAGGTGTCACACTTGGGGCATTAGGCACTCAAGCTTCATGAAGACATTCTACATCAAAGAGGTATGTATTCTATCTTGTTATATTTATTATTTTGTATGCTAGATTAGGATAATACCTTGGATGTTCATAATTGTATGTATAATAGAGAAAACATAGATCCAAGGTATTTAGGGTTGCATGTACACTTAGGAGTGTTAGAATGCTCATAACCCAACAGTGGTATCAGAGCCATGTTTGTTTTCTTGTTATACTTGCAAAAGTAGCTGAAAAATCGAGTTGGATGCATATATTCGATTGTTTTGGCTGGAATTGGACTAGGAACATTACCCTAAGATGTTTTTGGACTTATAAACTTGTTTTTGATGTGGTAATGTTCATGCTAATCCAATTTCTAAGATAATTGTCATAATTTCAAGATTTGTATTAGTTTGTATGTTCATGCTAATTTCTTGAAGATTGATGATTTGAATTATCTTGTTCTTATGAGGTTCTTAGATTAATAGAAAAGTTGTGTGAAATAGTTGTTTTCAATCCATTTTAATCTAAGAGTTGATTCCAAAGTGTGTTTTTGTAACTTGTCCTCAAGTTATATGAAAAGTCACATTTAAGAATCATAAAACTCATAAAAGTTGGCAAAGGTTACAAAATGAAGAGTCTAGTTCTAATTAAATGGTTTTATGACTCCATAACTTGTCCTCAAGTTATGGAGGTTCAAGAGTCTCTTCATTAAATTAAAAAAAAAGTGTAACCTTAATTAGTTCCATAAGTTACAATAAAAAAAAGTTATTTTTTTTATTAATTAGTTTAAAGTCTTTCATAACTTGTCCTCAAGTTATGGAACTTGAAGAGTTTTTTTTTTTTAATTAAAACTACTTTAAACTCATAAGTTATGGAATTAATTAGTTTTGAATAGTTTCAAAACTTGCCCTCAAGTTTTGGAATTTGAAAAGTTTTCACTTATGAATACTTTAATTCCAAGTTAGCCCTTAGAATTTTAAAAGTTAAAATTCAACCCTTATACTTTATAATATTATAAGTTAATAATATTTATATATATGTATAAGAGTAAAGTCAGTCTTACCGTTAGTAGGCCTCAGAAGCCGGTCTATAAGGGGGGTATAAGGTTACTGCCTATAAAATGGCAGTTTAATGGGTGTCCACTCTCACCCACCGCTTCCTTGACTGGTGGAGGGTTGTTAGCCGAACGGGTAGGACAAGGACTATAATTCTCCTTTCATTAAAAGTATTAATGATAAATACTAAGTAACTAAACTCTTATTAATACCCAATCTTAGTTACTTAGGAAAGTGTGAATTTGGTGCTAACCCATGAAATAACACTTTGCACTTTGCTTAAGTCGTTAGTGGAGCCTGTGTGGTTAACCGGCACACTAACCTGGACTTAACAAGGTAGGCAAAGGGTAACTTAATATTTATCATAGTATCGGTGGAGCGTGTGTGGTTAACCGGCACACTGATTAAGGGGTAAATATTAAGGGTACCAAGTATATTTGCATGGTTATTCACACCTTGTTTTGTGATCCTCGGCATCCCAGTCACAAAACCTGAAGGGCACACTCGAAATTGAAACATGCCTTTGAACAGTTCAATGAATCTCAAAGATCTAGGACTTTCAAATCCAATTAAAACCTAATAAATTATTTCGTTTTTCATGGTGGAAATTGGTGAATCGTCATTCACTTACCTTCAAATATTTTATAGCTTGGATTACGGCATCCCTCTTCTAAGTTATAAAATAGTTTGTTGGGACCTAGCCTTAATAGTTCATATTGGGTGTCATATTAAGGACTTTAAATCAACTATCTTGAATATCTCCCAAAAAGATGTCTGGTCTAGACATTTATGATCTTCCCAAATCTCTTGAAACAAGCTTTCCTAAATGAAGATGATGTCCCATGTATATCATACTTCTTTCACCTCCTCCAATTATTCTCCCTAACCCACAAGTTCCTAAAAAGTTTAAGGTCACTCAAGCCCTATTGGCAAGGCAAGGTCTAGGTGTGATCACATCTTGGAGATGTAGTCACATATTGACAAGCCGGGAGAGTTGGGTGTCAAAGTCTTGAGAAAGTTGGTGGCTCAACTACTTTCTAAGTCACATAGTGAGTTCTTTTGGGAATCCTATGAAACAGACTAAGACAAGACCCTTAATGATCTTATCTATTTGCTAAGATCAACTTCCTAAAACGCTATGGACATTGACAATGATGACATTGGATATCCAGTAAAGGTCTCTCTTCCCAATGGAAAGGGATCGGCCATAGTCAACTCGGTTGACCCAATGGTATAGACAGAGGCGAAGTCTAAGATAGTCCCATTATCAAGGGTCCATAGGTAACTATTGCCAAAGGAAGGGGCATTGGTGACGAAGCTGCCAAATTTACCCAAGGATGTTAAAGTCAATAAGTTTGGCTCTACTTCAGGTAAAGTCCATTGTCTAACTCTATTAAGTACATGCTGATTTTGATCCCGAAGATGGATTTTAATCGCATGGTTCGGTGATCAGAATTTTGGGCTATTACTTAAGAGTTATGATATTTATATTGCTTAGGAATAGATAACAACAAGGTTTTCATATGGATTGTAAGGATAAGTTTTTCCGCAAAGTTTTAAAATAAAAGAAAAATGTTTTGATTTTATTTATTTTAAGTATCCTTACAATGGCATTTGTGAAAAGTTGTTGCTTCTAAGATTCCATTGATAGCAATATTGGAAAAATGGATTTGATTCTTTCGGTTGTGGTAGTGTCTAATATTACCAAATAAGGAAAGATTCTCATCACCCAAGGTTCAATTGGACCGAAACTTGGAATCATGCAAGTTGTATAGTATGAAGGATGAGAACTTTCAGCTTGGAAAATTAAGACTAATTCCTTATGTGAATAAGGAAAGGACTAAGGGATCGAGTACACATTCTTGTGCACTGGTCAAGTCCACCACAAAAGATCAAGAAGACTATTCGTCATGATTTACTTAAGTTCAGTAAATATGGTTATACTTATAAGTTTAAGTATAAGTCTGTAGCATTGGAGAAGTTTCAATGTGAGACAGAACGAATAAGAAGAATCAAAGAATGGCAGAAAGATAAAAGTTTCTCAAATCTGAAAAGATGGGAGAGTACTTTAGTATCATGTTTATGATCATCTTAATGATTAAGATACCATATCACAATTGGTCCTCTAAAGTCATCTTAGTGCATTCTTATGACTAAGAAGAGGAGTCATGAATTGTTGAAATGGTTAAATCAAAAAGATGAGTCATACTTCGTTCCAAAACAATTCTTAGAGTCATACTCCAAGATTGTAACTTGAGTGATAAAGAATCCACACTATCTCTTGAATATTTGACAAGGGAGTCTTATATGTCAAGAGGACAGTGGGAGTCTTAAAGCTCTTGAAAGTTTCAAGACTTAATCAAGAATAAAACCTAAAGTCCTTCACTAGCACACGACTTGAGGTTTATAACATATCGTGTTGAAATTGTTGTGCCTATTCAAGTTGGCTTTGCATAGGAGTTTTGAGAGTTCTCAATTGGTTGCATAACTACTTGGAAGCAATGACAGGCACCTGAGCTGCCAAATAGCAAGAATTTAAGATTTTAGCTAGATAGCAATTGTGATATTTGCATTCTCAAAGTCGTTAGTAGAGCGTGTGTGGTTTACCGGCACACTAACATGGACTTGTGAGAAGTGGCAAAGGTCTAAGCCCACACGAAGCTGAACATACCCATCTCTGAAACTAATTTACCGATCAAAAACTGCCCAATCTAGACTATAAATAGCAGTCCATACAACGAGCTGACAAATCATTCGATAATCGACACTCAACATGAGCAATTCTATCACCTCCTCGTCTATTCATTGGATTCCTAAAAGGAGCCAATGGCTACAACGAGCTCCCTGACAAATTACATCCCGCTGACAGACAACTCGTATATTTCCTGAACACATTCATCCGATAGCCAATTGCTCTATAGCCTTGACTTGACCAAATCTTGAATCGAAATGCAGTCTTGTCCACATCCTCCTGTTTAACCCTCACTTGATGATACCCCGACCTTAGATCGATCTTGGAGAACCAAGATACTCCCTGGAGCTGATCAAAGAGGTCATCAATCTCCGGAAGAGGATAAAGGTTCCTCAGCGTCAACTTGTTCAACTCCTGGTAGTCAATGTACATCCGGTGTGAACCATCCTTCTTCTTGACGAATAATATCGGTGCTCCTCACGACGAGCTGCTCGTCGAATGAACTGCTTGCCTAACTGCTCCAGAAGTTGAGAGGACAACTCCTACATCTTAGGCAGTGCCAAACGACATGGTGCCTTGGCAATCGGAGCCACACCTGGTACTAGTTCAATCCTGAACTCAACCTGCCTCTCGGGAGGCACACCTGGTAACTCCTTCGGAAACACATCCGCAACTGGCACATCTGAAACCGATGTCTTCTCCCCAACTCGGGTATCAACCACATAGACAAGATAACCCATACAATTATGTTGAATGTACTATCGAGCCCTGTCCGTCGAACAAAACCCTGACCGAATCCTGGTACCCTCTCCATAAATGCCTAGTTCTCCCCCACTTGGGGTTCGAACTACTACTCGTTGGCCCTCGCAGTCTATCAAAACACCAAGCTTGCTCGGCCAATCCATCCCACTATCACGCATACATCCCCCATGGGGATATGGATCAAATCAATTGGATTAGGCGCCCCAAAGATCTCCAATACACAATCTGGAAACACTCTGAGTGTAGATTCCCATGTTCGTTGGCGACAGAAATTCGCAACAGACCTTCCAACTCTCGGTATACAAAATGGAATATAAAAATTCTTGAATAATAATTATAAATCGCGAGGGAAATCCTGATCTCTGTATGGGTATGTAAGAAACCTTTCCATCATTACAATTTCCAACCCTTCACAAATGGTCCTCATACCTTATGATTCACAACGCACCCCGACATTCGAATCCCTGACCCATTACGACCTAAAGATGCTAGCATAAAAGTTCTAACAAGCTACAACACGAATAACAATCTATTAGAAATTGAAATAAGGATAAAAATTTCATACCTGTGACTTCGTGCGTTTCAACCTTGACCTCCTGTCGGACGGTGGACATCTAGGTTTGCACTCCCTCCGGTACCCATGTAGGACAGTCGGGTTTGAGATGACCCGACTGGTGACAATGGAAACACAATCGATCATTCTTGCAATCGCAAAAGACATGCCCTCTTCCTCCACACTTATAACATTTAAACTTGTGATAAGAAAAACTGTGGGTTCCCCCACACCTCTCGCAGATATCATAGCTCCCATGACTTCCAATGCCCATGTTAGCAACCTCGAACTCTTCATCCATCACTGAAAAAGCCCTCCTCTTTCCAAGTCGTGTTTCCACATTAAGATCTCCCCCAGTAGTCATCTCAGCAGTCCCGCATACAGGCTGCAAGGATGTAGTTCACTCCTCGAGCTTGGCAATTATCCTGCTAGTGACCCGATCCACGATACTCAACAACTCTTCCTGCCATATCTGTGAAAACTCAACAGTAATCATCTCCCGTATCTGATCAACAGGCCACCCAGGCCTATCCTGGCCATTAGCTCCAGATATTGAAGTAGATCCCCTCGTGAACTACATACTGAAAATGAACCAAAAGCATCAAAAATGCCACAATACACATTGCTACAACAACACGACGAGACTATCCCTCGGGGTTGTGACTTCCTTGCTACGCATACGAGTCCTGTGTTTTCAGTAGTACGGGCCCATACTACCTTCCACATATACCCGTATTTGTCTCAAGGATTATCAAAACTACCCATAACTAATAAAACAACAGAGATATGCATACATCCTATCTTACTCTCGAGAGAGTAGCTAAAACATTCCTCCTCATGATGAATGCTCATACTCATTCATAATGGTACTTCCAACACTTGCTAAAAAGCACATAATGAGTACTACGTACTCCTTAGGCTATTCTAGGATCCATACCTCAACCTGTCATCTACTGACAAACGACCCCATCTGTGCCAGTTAACTACCGCAAGAATACAATTACATGCAACATAACTTAAATAATCTTAAAATAAAAGATTCAACCTTACAACGGTTGGACTCGGACAAGAGTTGCGCAGTAGAACCAAATCCTTTACCAAAAAATTATTTAACCCATGCAGCATGTGACTTAACATATTCAATTAGTAGTTATTTCACACCCTAAAGATTCATACAACAATAAAAAAGAAAACTCTTTAGGAAATAAGGCATCATGTATCAGACAATTCTATCATGAAAATTCTGAAGATCCCTATCCTACAACTAGCATGCTGTTCTAACATAAACATAATATCAACAATGGTGTGGGTAACTTGGGGTATACTTTCTTGTTCCGGTTGATTGTACACATCGCATCCTTCCTTGGTTACTTTTGAAAACGACTTTTGAAAACCATTTGGAGTTTTTTTTTGAATTTTTTTTAAAAACTTTTACAGATCCTTAGTTTGAGTTTGGATTCACACGAATGCTCATCCAATTCTCTCAAATCAGGGCCCTAATACCAACTTGTAACATCTCAAAAATCACAACAAATTTAAACTTTGTAAAACAACCCATTTACTAATAAAAGTTTTTACAAAGCCATGGTTTCCAAAATATTATTAAAAATCAGAGTCTCCCAAGATCAACAACATAAAAATCTAGGATGTGTAAGGTCACACCTTCGCCTTGCCACGATCCTCAAAAGAACCTGAAAACAAACTAAAACTGTAAGACAACGTTTAGTGAGGTCCCCCAAAGTAGCAGCACACACTACATATATCATATACAAACAAAAATGTTGGGTCCAATCAATCATCACACTGGAATACCCACGGGTCCACAACCGTCGGGCTGGATTACCCCCTAGCCCACGATATGAGGCTGGATTGTCTATCGGGCGCACAACTCATATATGGCTTCCTCCCGAGCCTACAACATAAGTTTGGCTTGCCCTTGGGGCCAAAGATTTTGTCTGGCTTGCTCCCTAGCTCACTTCATAAGTCTGGCTTGCCCTCGGGGCCCACAACTTATGTCTGGCTTCCTGTAGGGTTTGTTGGTTACCGTACACAACAATACTACCTCAACCCAACCATAATATGTCGACATATACATATAAAATAACAGATAACCAGTCAACAAGAAAATAGGGAGATCTAACATATCACTACAGCATAACAACATCTTATACACCAGGATATAGATCTAACTGATCACTACAACATAACAACATCCTATATACCAGAATACAGATCTAACATATCACAATAGCATAACAACATCCTATATACAAGGATATAGATCTAACCAATCATAATAGCATAACAACATCCTACATACCAAGATACTTATCTAACAGATCACTATAGCATAGCAACATAAGGTAAACAAGGATATCAATCCAATGGGTCGGCCTTGGTGCCTTTGACCCGTAAGTACTGTGAGGAAAACTCACCTCTCAACTTAAACAATAACAGATGAGGTCCCAACTCCGAATCTAAGCTCTAACTGTCACCTATCAATCCAAATGACCAATTCTCAAACATAATCCAAGATACCCAAAATACCCCTAGGTCAAACTTGGTCAAAATCAGGTAAAAGTTAAAATTCCAAAAAGTCAACCGAATCAACCCAGGTGAATATGCCTAGCGTACTCAGCTGTACACCCAGCGTACGCATTGGTTGACCAGGCACGGGCCTGTTGACCACGTACGCGTAGCGTACACCTTGTACGCCCAGCGTACAAAGCTGGCTGCCAACCCAACTCATTAAGAGCTTAATCCTTAAGCCCTTAAATCCTTTTTTTCAGATCCAAGTCCAAAATGATGTCCTTGAACGTAAATTTTCCAACTTTATGGTCTTTCATGGCCATTAAGTTCCCAACACCAAAGATCCTAGCCTTTTAATCCGTTAAGACAACTTAGGCCATGCATGAGAAGAAACTAGTGTCCAAGATTATATTTTTATGACTCAAGAGGCTCCAAAACCTCTAAAAGGTCAACTCAAGTGGATTAGAGTAACCCCCACTCATAATACCTAGCTTATGGGACCAAAAGAACTTAAAATCAAGCTGAAAACAAGATCTAAGTATAACTTAACCAAGTTTAGGACTTTATACCTCCAAGTGATGTCAAATGATGACATGATTCTGGATTTAAGGTACTTCACTCCTCCAAAAAGATGTTACACAACGCTCGACGCTTCTGCCACTGGATGATGGTGTTACATACTGGTATCAGAGCTCAGGTTATAGCGAACTAGTAGTTCCTTAGGAACTACAACTATAACCTACGGATTACACTCTAAATAGGTTTAACCCTTAAGAATAATAACTAAAACTACTATTATTAATTACCCTGCTGATAGACTACTTGCGTGGAGATGTGACAAGGATGGAAATATCGCTTAGGGTTATTGGATTTCAGAACAGCTATATGCCAAAATGATCTTGTCCACCGACTTTTCCTACCTGGCGGATCCATGCTTAGTGGTCTTGAAAGTACAAAACATTAAATAGTGATATAAAAAACAAAATTTACATATAGAGTTATATATATATATATATATATATATATATATATATATATATATATATATATATATATATATATATATATATATATATATATATATATATATAATCTTATAAATCTATATACTTATCACAACATGAATCCATGAAATCATAAACTCAATGTTTTAGGTGAAATACGATATCTAGATTTAGTGTAGCTTAACGACCATACCACAAGTAGAACTAGAATGTTCAACTATGTTTTAGTATGGTCCGACCGATGCACGATCAAACTCGGATATGGTAGTTGGTAATCGTAACACTTGAGGACTTTTGGATTGGATACTTAGTTTCGAGGATACTAAAGAAGAGGCACCACAGTTTAGAGAGTTGATGTCCCCAGATCCAGAGAAAACAAACGCAATACTGGGAACATATATAAGGGAAACTACAAGAAAACCCCAAGAAAGAGGCAAGAGACAGTCAAAGTTTACACCACCACTCTAGCTCCAATCACAGTAGCAGCTCGCACTTATCAAGGACAATATACGAGAAAACAGCCAAAACGAAACTAGTTCCATTTCCATCACACTAACTACTACATGACTTGTAGCGGGTATGACGGGGTGAATCATATTGTGAAGTATTGTAGACAACTAGCAGTTGTGCCTGTAGCCGTGACAAACTTAAGGATTGTTACTACTACTGGGAATCGAGTATGAGTACGGTGGTTTTTGATATTGAGAATTAAATAGCCATGCAATATCATAAAGTTGGAACCTTTATGATTAAGAACATCATTTGAGGGCTTGATCTGGATTTTGGACGAAAGAGTTAAGGATTAAGCTCTTAATGGAAAGAAAGGGAGGCAGCCACGTATGCTGGGGGTACCAAATGATACACTGCGCGTACGTGGTTAGCCCCTCGACTCTGGTCAAATGCATCGTACGCCCTACGTACCCGTTGTGTACGTCTAACATACTTAACGAGTGGACCCGGTTAACTCGGTTAACTTTAACTTTGAATTTGACTTTGGCGAGGAGTTTAACCTAGGGGTATTTTGGGTATATTGATTATAAGTTAAAGTTACTTTCAATACGAAAAGGAAGGGTCCGACGTGATTGCACCGCATCCACTAGAGTTTTCCGTATTGGAATTTTCAATATTTACTCTGATGTTTATATAATATATTCACTTTGATCAGTTTTTGGAACAATTCGTTTGTATGGTTTATTATTTTAAAAATGAAAATTTTACTCTGAATTTTTGGGACGTTACAAATATCAAAGATCGGGGCATAAGTCCAGTCATGACTAATGAACTCAGATAGTTGAAAGACATGGTCTCAAGTGTGCCAGGCGTCACTCAACCTATACTAGAGGTATCACTTGTTATCCATAAGGTATCAAGATTTGCACCCCTATCTATGACATTAAAGTTCCAAAGATTTTTCATACACCCAACATGAATATTTATATTGGGACCTTGAATCCTGAAGAGAATTTCCAATATAGAGAATGCATGGAGATACTTCCAATTCTTCAACATCTTGAGGAGGCTTATCTATGAAAGTGTTTTCGTTGACCCCTTACAAGATCCGCATGTGGCTCCTAAACATTCATCCTTGCTCTATAACTTCTTTCTCACATTTCATTAACTTGTTTAATAATCAATTTTCTTATAGTTGAACTTTTGAGAAACTAACAAGTGACATTTACAGAAAACTCAAGGAAACGATGAATCCTTGAGGGACTATGTTAGAAGATTTGGGAAAGAAGCCTTAGATATTCCACACCTAGATGATGCAACAACCGTGGAAGCCTTCAAGATGGGACTGAAGAAAGATTCTCCATTCTACGAGGATCTTGTCAGGACCTCATGCAAGAAATTGGATGAAGTCAGGAATAGAGGCTTAAGATTTATTATGATTGAAGAAGACAATAAGATCCAGAAGAGGACAAATATGTGCTATCACCATCCTATTAGGAAGAATGAATCTTCCTCCCAAAAATCATACAAATATAAACCTTACTCAAGACATGAGAATCATAGGGTTAATGCTCGGGAAGATGAAGAGGAAGACGTGGATTATCCTAAGATATCTGGCTATTGTTTTTATGCTAATGTTTCAGGACTGATCTATGTGATGCAAGATCTTATGGACAAGGAAAGATGGCCCAAGAAAAATGAAAAGACCCCAGGATGGAAAGAAAAATCCATGTGGTGTGCTTACAACGAAGATTTTGGACATCTTACCAAATATTTCTTCGCCCTTAGAAAAGAGATTAGTTACTTGTTTAGCAAAGGATATTTGAAGGAACTATTGAGAAGAAGGAAAGTCAAAATTAGTTAGAAAGCTCAAGATCATGAAATCCTTCCTCAAAGTATAGCTTCAATATCCACATATGCCAAGGTAACCAACTTTATCTCCGGTGGATCTGATATTTGTGGAACCTTTTATTCTGCAACCAAAAGACATGCAAAGACGTCTAAGATGGAAAGGTAAGATACACGAAGAAAATGCATTTCTTAACAACAAATATCTATATGAGTATGAATAACGCGTTACAAGGATCAAGACCATTACTAATTTGGACATGTATTGTCAGTATATTCAATAGAATTGTGCACCGCTTTACAAACCATAATGATATTACATTGAACTGTAATACATCTCTATCATCACGTATGTGGCGTGTTTTTGGTAAACGTGATATATATGCACAAAGGCATAATTTATCAGATTTTGACTACACCAAAGGTGTTTATAAGATTCTGAAAAAATTACAAATAATTGAAACCGCAGGACATACACACATTGTTTGATCTTCTCAACATATACGCACATGCGATAAGTGGTAGATGGAAATATTTTTATGTACACATGCTCTTGTAGTTTTTCTTCATGGAGCGGATAACCCTCTTTCCCTTGTGAATTTTGTTTATATTAATGAGATTGTAACGGCTGTTTTTGTAAGGTATAATTGTTTCTGGTGTTTTTATCTAACTTTGATTTTTTCGGTTTTTGGCGAAATGTGATGCAGCTTTTTAAAGTTGTGACATGGGCCATGTCATTAAGTAGCGGGACGATTATGTATTGGTCGCAACACTATGATAAGTGGGCTTAAAACCCTAGATCCCTATTTAATGGTGCTAACTTTGAGGGTCTTCTCTCTCATCCCAACCTCCATCCCAAGAGACAAACCCTAGCCTCCTTTATGCACCCTTGTGAAGTTTTGAGTTTGAAAGAGATTCTTGGATTAAAGTAAGCAACTTTTGGTGGTGTTCATTGCTTTTAGTGGTCTTTCTCTTCAAGATTCAACCTTTTTAGAAGTGTCTGGACCATTGTATATCTCCAAGTTGTATGCTTTACACTTCATACCTTGTAGATCTAGGTTTATGTGTATACTTCGGTCACTTTAGTGGTGTTTTGATGGAGTTTGGGTAACACCATGTCCATAGGTTGTGTCTTGGGATCTTCCGCACCCATTGTGGTATTAAAATCGAACCTTTTTCCATCCTTTTTTTCCATGCATGGAGTTGGTTGCAATTTTTGGTCCTATTACAACTAAAAATTATGATTTGGTGCTTGAGGTCTCCTTATGGATAAAGTTGGAAACTTTATCCATTAATACCTCTATTGAGTGGGTTTTAGAGAGTGTGAACCCTCAGTTTAAGTGTTTATGAGCTTAATATAATTGTGGCATAGTTACCAATATTCACGATGTGATCATTAGGGAACTGCGGTGCTAGTTGCGACTGTTTTTCCGTCTGGTGAACGCGACGCGGCCAAGATTTGGTTGCAGCGTAGTGACCGTGTTTTATTAGTTTGAATTTTGGTTATACTTTGAAATGTATACTAAGGCTTGACCTCTAATTGTAATTGAGGTGGTTCACGTTCATTCGTTTGAGTTATGAGCGTTTGTTGGTTTGGCTTACGATTCAAGTGTGTTTTTCCCTATACTATATGTGAGATTATAGGTCTAGTGTGATAAGTTGTATGGGTACTATTAGAGTACGGTTATGTGTTAGGCTAGTTACCCTATCTGTTTGGTATGCATCGATTCTAGGGGATGATGTGAAGCCCTCTAGAACAGAAGTTAGAAGTTCAACAAGTCTTTTGGAAGATGGTTATGAACATATGGGCCTACTAAGATGTTGATTATGAGTTACGTCTAGCTGGAAGTTCTACATGTATTTGGGATGATGGCTTCATGCCTGTAGCCTCTCCAAGATGTAGACTATGAGCCTGATTTGTATATATTGTATATGTAATGTTGTTATATGGTATTTTGGGGAACTCAATGAGCATTGTGCTTAGTAATTGGATTAAATGTTTTTCAAGTTGTGCATCTGGCAGTGGGAAGACTCCAGCTTGACCATGACACATGTGCATCTCCTATATTTATGAGATTTCCGCTTATTTTGATACTTTTTTCACATGTTATGGAACTTTGTACTTGAAACAAATTGGTACTCTATTCTTATGAAATGATTGTTTTATTTGTACTTTCAAAAAGAAATTTTTGGTTTAAAATTTGGGACGTTACAAATATGTATAAAAAACAATATTATTCTTCTTTAACACCACTTACGTATGTTGAATATTAATTGGAATCAAATTAGGTTATTGAAGCATATACTCAAAAGTTTCTGGTAGTCGAGTCGAAGGCATGCAAATTGATTTCGTAACGATATGGACGTTTATATTCTTGATGAACCTCATAGATGTCGACTATGATATCAAGCTAGTCAAAACATAATAAATAATTAAAATTATGAAACCAAATTTAATGCCAAAGGGCTTGTAGCCCAACGGTAGGTGTTGCCCTCCCTCATTGACGTTGAGAGTTCAAGTCCCGTATGGGACATAGGTGGATTCAATAGTAGTTGTTTAGGAGTAGATTAGATTTGTCATTCAAAAAAATCAAACAAAATTTAATGCAATGTGAACCATGTAATATTTTCTCGGTCTAGTAATTTCCTATTTAATTTGTGATGTAGTTTCGTCTTTAATGGTTATTTTAACTTCATGTTAGTTTGATAATGTAAATTGGTTTTGAAATAATCTTTTAAATTTGTAGAACTGAAATATATTCAATATCTTTATCAATTAAAATGTATTAATGAGGCTTTTATAAGCCTAGATGGAGCAATACCACCATTACCACACTCTTTTTCATGCAACATAGGCACCACATCATACTTGTCACACTAGATACAACTTTTTTAGTTTAGGATGGGTGGTTTTCCACACTTTTTATAAATTAAAAGTAATATTTTTTAAACATTTTTTAATTGCTAGAAATTAAATACTACTACTACTACTACTAATAATAATAATAATAATAATAATAATAATAATCATAATAATAGTAATAATAAATAAATAACTTAAAGTTTTAAAATCTTACAAACTTCAAAAAGTAAAAAAAATGTACAAACTTAAATACTTAAAAAAAACTTAAAAAATCATAGCTACTACAATTTAAAGGAAGTCTATATCCAAAATTAACATTCTAATTCATCGAAGGATTCCACGTTAAGATCAGTGTGATCAACCCTCCAAATATGTTATGTCAAGTATCTTTGAAGTTCAAGACAAATCTCAAAATTGCGAATTATTTCTCTTCTTGCCAAGTACTCTTTGCTTCCAACCTCAAATGCTTGTGACGGCGGAACAATCTCGTTTTCGTTATACTTACATATTGCATTTCCTTTAACTTCGAGAATCATATTATGCAATATGATACAAGTATATAGTTCCTCACTTATTTTCTTCTCCTAAAAAAATGTAGGGTATTTTAGTATATGTCATCCTCGCCTTTTCTTGAGCTCTTTTAAACTTCAACATATTTTGATCATTAGGACAAGACGAATGCCTTCATGAAACAAGAATGCTCCAAATAGATATTGTCAAAAAGGTAATACTTGTACCTATATGACGTTCCATGCACTACAAACGAAGAACCCGGTGCAGTCTCATTACACACGTTGTCAAATATTGTAACAACCCAAATTTTCCAATAAAATTTTCATTTTTTAATTAGTCAATCACTTTTGCATAAGTCATGAAATCCTAACCATAATTGCTTTCAAACCATGTTCATTACAATTTATCTAAAAGAAAACATCAGAGTGTCCCCAAAACATAATAATGAAAGAGAGATAGATTGCACGCCACGCCATCACGCCTTGCCTTTGCCCTTAGGCTCAGATGTACCTGAAATAAATCAACAACCTGTAAGCGAAATGCATAGTGAGTTCCCCAGAGCATACCACACAAAATCCACATACACATATCCTGTTACCTATTAAATCTACACACATATCACAGAAACCATGCATACACAAAACCGGAAAGATTGCCATGGGCTACCCTACATGGTCTTTACCTAGGATTTCCATAGGCTACCCCACATGGTCTTTACCTAGGAATGCCATGGGCTACCCCACATGGTCTTACATCCAATGCTAAGGGCTCCCCCCCGGGGTCTTCCATGCAAAACACACAAACACATAGCATATCAAATCACATAATGACTAGCACATATATCTTAATCACATAATGGGCCTGCCTTGGTGCCTTAGACCCATGGGTACAGTGGGAATACTCACCTCAGTCCGCTGAATACAAAAGTTGATGTCCTAACAGTGTGTAGCCTCCCGTGCTGAATAATAATATAAATTAATGTCAAGACCTTACCTAGTCAAAAGAAACCCAAACTCCAACCCCTTCATGAGGCCCACTTATCCCTCCCTTGCTAATGGGCCCAAAGTCTAAGTCCAAAATCATTAATGGGCCTCTTGGCCCATTAAAACCCAACCAATATATCCATGGCCCATAAAAGATGAAATAGCCCATAATTCACAGAATGCAACCAAGTCCAATAACCAAATGAGGCCCAAATACTCAAAGGCCCAAAACAGATTATGCCCAATCTGAGATGCGTACGCTTGGCGTACCATCCGGGTACGCGCAATGTATTGGGGTCTTTGGACTACGTGCAGCGTACGTTGGGTACGCCCAACATACAACCAGATTAAGCACTTTCTCCATTAAGTGCTTAATGCTCAATTCCTTTACGTCCAAAAGTCAGATGCAAGCTTATTAAGACGTCCCAAGGCATAAAGTTCGCAACTTTATGCCTTTGCATGTCCCATATGTACCCAACACCCCCATTAAGACCTTTTTAAGCTCCTTAAGCCATGCATGAGGTCAAAACTCTCACCAAGACTCCATTTTTATGCTACTAGAGGACCAATGGACCTCAGATCTGTCATTCCCATCTTCTGGAGTTGCTTAACTCACGAATGGAGGTCCAAAATCAACCAAAGGGACAAAACTAGAAAACCCTAGCTAGATCTAGAATTTTAAGAAGCTTTGCAAGATGACCAAGATGCAGATTCTTGAAGCACTAAACCGTCCCAAGCTTGCTTAGCAACTCCTCCTTCTTGAAAGAACTCTAAAATGGCCACAAAACTCACTTCTCAAGCTCAAAACTCACTCTCATACTATATCTCAGCTGAAGGTGGACGAAATGGGGCTAAAGAGGCTGATAGGGTTTTGTCCAAGAGGCTAAAAGATATTTAGATAGGGGACAAGTCTGAGATTTAGGGTTTTACACCCTCGTCACGTAAGTCCGACGTACTCCTGGTACGCCCCGCGTACGTCCCAGACATCCGCAACCATCCCTAGCGAGTATGCTAAGCATATACTTAAGTACGCCCAGTATACTTAAAGGGCCAATAATGTAAAAATGGGAATTATTGAGGGTTTCAAATCATACCTGGTTTAGGGCGTTACAACTCTCCCCCACTTGAATTAGACTTCGTCCTCGAAGTCCGCAGCTGCAAATAAATCAGGGTAATGCTCCCGCATCTCCGCCTCTGGCTCCCAAGTCCATCCGGAGCCCTTGCGGTGCTGCCATTGCACCTTTACCAATTTCACCTTCTTTTTCCAAAGGCCCTTTGTCTTCCTGTCCAAAATGGCGAACGGCCTCTCAACATAATTCAGGCTCCCATCCACCTGAATATTATCTAAGGAAATGATCGGGGACTCGTCAGCAACACAGTTCCGAAGCTGAGACATATGGAAGGTGTTGTGAATCTAACTAAGCTCCTGTGGCAGCTCTAAACGATACGCCACCTTGCCCACTCGGGATGTGATCCTGAACGGGCCTATGAACCGAGGCCCCATCTTGCCCCTATTTCGAAACCTGATAATCCCCTTCCAGGGCGATACCTTCAGCAGTACAAAGTCCCCCACCTAGAACTCATGATCTGATCGTCGTCGATCTGCATAACTCTTCTGACGGCTCTGCGCGATTCGCAACCGGTCGCACACCTGCTGAATCAATCTGGTAGTCTTGAGCACTAGCTCAGTGCTCCCCATGACCCGGTGCCCAACCTCGTCCCAACACACCGGGGTCCTGCACCTTCGTCCATATAACATTTCGAATGGAGCCCGGTCGATACTGGCATGATAACTTTTATTGTACGAAAAATCTGCCAGTGGGAGGTACGTATCCCAACTCCTTCCAAAATCCAGCACACATGCTCGAAGCATGTCCTTCAGCATCTGGTACGTCGTGCTGAAATGTAGCTGAGTGCCCAGCTCCTCATGGAACTTCTTCCAAAACCTGGAAGTAAACGGACATCCCTGTCGGATACCACCGTCACTGGCACCCCGTTCCTAGCCACCACCTCTCGTAGATAAATATCTGCTAACTTCTCTGTGGATATACTCTCGGAAATCGGAATAAAGTGGGCACTCTTCGTCAGTCTGTCTACGATCACCCATATAGCGTCCACACCCCTCGCCGTCCTAGGTAACTTCGTAATGAAGTCCATAGTGATCTCTTCCCATTTCCACATAGGAATGGGCAACAGCTGAACCTTGCCATGAGGCGGCTAATGCTCGGCCTTGACCTTCCTGCAGGTCAAGCACCGCTCCATAAACCAGGCGATCTCCCGCTTTATGCAGGGCCACCAATAACTCAGTCTCAAGTTTCTGTACATTTTCGTAGCCCCTAGATGTATAGAAAACTTAGACTTATGCGCCTCCTCTAATAGCCTTTGCCTCACTCCCCCTGTCACTTGTATGCATACTCGGCCACACTATGTCAAAAGGCCGCGGCTATCCTTAACAAACAAAGGATATTGTCCCCAAATTTTCTCTATCTTCCAATTCTCTTACTTCGCCCCCTCAACCTGGGCCTCCCTGATCATATCTAACAAAGGCGAAATCACAATCATCCACTAAATCATCCAACCCCTCGGGTAGTACTAAAATCGGAGCCTCGCATAACCTCCGTCTCAGGGTTTCAAAAGCCCTCTACTGATCTGCACCCCATCGAAAGGTCACATTCTTCTTGGTCAAGCGGGTCAATGGCACAACAATCTTGGAGAAATCCTGGATAAATCTCCGGTAATATCCCACTAAACCCAAGAAACTACGAATCTCTGATGCATTCCTCGGTACTTCCCACTGCATCACAGCCTCCACTTTGGCTGGATCAACCGAAATACCCTCCTGATTGATGACATGACCCAAAAACTGCACTTCCCGCAGCCAGAAATCACATTTTGAGAACTTTGCATAAAGATTCTCCGCCCTCAGGGTCTCCAGTACCTCCCTCAAATGCTGCTCATGCTGCTCCATGGTCTTAGAATAGACTAGGATATCATCAATAAAAACGATCACGGACCGATCCAGCATCGGTCTACACACTCGGTTCATGAGATCCTTGAACGCTGTTGGGGCATTGGTGACCCCAAACGGCATCACTACAAACTCATAGTGCCCATACTGAGTCCTGAAAGCCGTCTTCGGTATATCCTCATCCCGAATCCTCATCTGGTGATACCCGGACCGAGGATCAATCTTGGAGAACCAAGACGCACCCTGAAGCTGATCAAAGAAATCATCGATACTCGACAACGGATAACGGTTCTTCACCGTTAGTTTTTTCAGCTCCCTGTAATCAATGTACATCCTGTGCGATCCATCCTTCTTTCTCACGAAGAGGATCGGTGCTCCCTATATAGAACTGCTCGGACGGATGAACCCTCGGTCTAGCAGCTCCTGAAGCTGCGTAGATAACTCCTGCATCTCGGGTGGTGCCAACCAATACGGTGCTTTTGCTATTGGAGCAGCACCCGAAAATAATCAATGCGAAACTCCACCTGCCTCTCCGGGGGCACTCCTGGTAGCTCTTCGGGGAAGACATCACGAAAATCCCGCACAACCGGCACACTGCCCATATCTGTCGTGGTCTCAACCCTCGTATCTGAGACATAAGCCAGATATCCCGTACAACCCTGCTGTAGAAACCTCCTCTCCCTCGCAGCCGAACAAAGTGTTGGCCTCTGCGAGGCTCTCTCACCATGTATCACCAGCTCTCCCCCACTTGGCGTTCGAACCCTCACCAACTGGCGCTCGCAATCAATCATGGCCTCATTGGCCCCCAACCAGTCCATCCCAACAATCACCTTCAATCCTCGCAACGGTATTGGGACTAAATCAACGCGGAACCTCTCGCCCAACACATTCAGGACACAGTCTTGATACACCCTCGCAGCACTCACAGTGCGGTCATCTGCGATCTCTACCTCGAGTGGGGAATCCAAAGTCCCTGGCGCGTCCCGAAACTTCTTGCTAAGTGCAAGAGACACGAACGATCTGGTAGCACCCGAATCAAAAAAAACATGCGACGACATACCATTGACCAAAAAGGTCCTTATACGAGCATAATACATATATATAAGCACTACAAATAAACATAAAACATAGAAGAATGAACACGTACCAGCCATAACGTCCGGCGTTGCCCAAGCCTCCTCGGTAGTCAGCTGAAATGTGCAGCTCTTCACCGCTGGAGCTTTCGCCTTAACAGGGCGACCATCAGTTATCCTCATAGTGGTGGGCGCGGGCGCCGCTACTGCTCCTCCCCCTCCCTGAAACCTCGGACAATCGACCTTTTAATGGCTAGTCTGTTTGCAGTGGAAACATATAAAGCCCTTCTTGGGGCAGTCCTTGCTCATGTGGACCTGCTGACCACACGAGTAACATCCCGACCCTCCAGCTGTCCGACAAGCCCCGCTAAGAAACCTCCCGCACTTGGCACACCGGCCTCGGCCCTGCTGGCCCCTACCCGAAGAATCAGAGGTCTTAGGCTACTTAGCCTGACGCCCTGCTGCCTGCACCTGCGCAGTCTTCCGCTTTGTGAGGGACTCCAACTCCATCTCCCTCTCACGGGCCTTCTCCACCATCGCATTCAGGGTCTTGCACCCCGTAAAGTTCACAAACTCCCGAATATCATTCCTCAGCATGGAATGATATCGGGTCTACCTCATCACCTCATTGGTAGCATATTGTGGGATCAACAAAGCTCGTTCCCAAAATTTGCGGTGATCTCCGCCACAGTCTCGGTGGTCTGCTACAAATTATGAAACTCTCTCACTTACCGTTGCACCTCAATAGGTGGTGCAAACTCCAATTTGAAACACCAAACAAACTCGGCCCATGACATCTCAGCCACACTGGCTGCTCCCACCTGGCTGGTAACCTCGCCCCACCAATCCCGGGCTCTGACTCTCAGCATACAAGAAGCAAATCCAACCATTGCCTCATCCGGGCAAGAACTCGTACGCTGGGCATTCTCGATATCCGCCACCCAGCTTCGGCTGACAATGGATTCCCTGACCCCGAAGGTGCCCCACATGCCTTGAACTCCCGGAATGAGGGAGTTCCGGCTCCAACCTGACCCGCAGAAACCTCAGCCCTGAATGCTCTAAGTCTCTCCTCCATAATCACCATCATGCCCTCCTTGACCGTCCCAAAGATGACTGGGGTCGCGTCAAGGATGCCCCTGGTAACCTCGGCTGCAATGAGCTCGTGCAACCTCTCATCAATGATATAAGTAGTGTCTCACGATCCGCCCTGGATCCAGATCCCGATCCCCCGGCTCTATCGTGTCATCACCATGCTATACTGAAAAATCATAAATCACAGTTATCAGGATTCCTATGTAAGGGATCTTCCCACACTAGTCCTCCTTGAAGTCGTCAGATCTAACCTTGGTTCGGGTACAGGTCATGTGCTTCCAGTATTACGGCCCCAATACTACCTTCCACACCTACCTGTACCTTTCGCACTGCTCTGCCTGATAGCTCTAATTCATCCCTCAACCCAAACCATATCCCACAACTATTGCGTATATTAATCTCAGGTTGTCCTAAGATTTACTCTACTCATATCAATTAGACCAATCATAACAGGTTGCATTTATGCATGAAAATTGTATACAGGAAGGATCAAATAGACTTTCGAATAAAAGATTCTACCCTAGGACCACATCCAAACAAGGAAAAGAAAATAAGGCCAAATCAATCACTGTGAGGCTATAAGCTCCTAACCGTATACAATTTTAAAAAAACATACACATAGCAAGTTCCATATAATCATCAAAACTCGAATATTAGTATATTATGGCTAACATATTTGGGGAACTACTTGATGGGTTTTGAGCATTCTAACACTTCCTAAGTGTACATGCAACCCTAATAACCTTGGATCTATGTTTGTCTAATAATCATGCAAAGTTGAATTCCAAGGTTATATTCCTATCTAGCATACATGGGGAACATTTTTAACTTGAATGAAAGATAGAATAACTTACCTTGGTGTTGATTATGATCCTTGAAACCTTGTGAGCCTAGCACCCCAAGTGTGATGCCTCAAATGCTTCACACAACACCAAATGCAAAGGAGTAAACTTTGAGAGAATCTTACACTTGCAAAATCGGCTCTAGCCCTCTTGTTTCTTAGTGTAGCCTATTTTGGTGGAGAATGGGTTTCTTATATGGTGTTGACACATCTAGGGTTACACCATGTAAACCCTAATGTGTCATGACTCTTCATTTCCATGACCCATGGGTTTGTAACTCCCATGGAGCATCCATGGAGCATCCTATGGGTGGAACCCAACTTGATAATCCATGGAGCCTCTTAGCCCACTATATAAGATATGGAAGATTTACATAATCTACCCATATATTTAATTAGTTATCTTTTGATCACTTAATTAATTCTAAATTAATTCTTGATCAAACTAATTAAATAATATTATTAATATATTAGAACTTATAATATATTAATAAGCCATAAGTGTTATTTCTCTCATTTTAGTTTATCCAATTGCATGGTGCCATGCAACCCAAATGGACCATGCCGGGTCGGGTCAAGTACATACCAGAAATAGTTATGGACTTAGACACCTTATCCAACAATCTCCCACTTGGATAAGTCTAATAACTATAACTACAATACTTCAGGAACCGATCGGCAATCGTAGCTCTTTCAAGGTCTCTCGGAACTGAGAAGATGATGATATGCCATTTAAGATAAGTGATCACATAATCCTCTGTTCTAGATATCAGCCGGACAAATACATGGAACAATGTCTTACTTATTGTCCAGCAGTTTGTTTCCCGATTTCCGATTTGTTTGACAAAGAACTTAATTGAACACATCAACTTAGTTCTGACCGGGCCCGGTACATAGGTCAAAACAAAAGCATCGAGGGGCCCAGATATCAGCTTCTAATCCAAGAAGGAACGGATAAACTTCGACTCATATGTTTGTTCTACCACTCATTGAATTATACACAAAAGCACGTTTTATAACATCGAGTTACCAATGCGTTAACGTACAATCAATGCATAACCAACTCATAAGTAACAAATCATATCTCTAGGTTTGAAGACTTATATGATATTACCGTCTCACGATCACTCGATATAAATTCCATGAAGTGATTCCAGTGAGCGTGGGTTGAGTCCAATGCTCAGAACTTATGAGCACTCATGAGTGTTGTAGCCATGTCCAACAACTTAGACCTCTGCAACCAATCATGACAGTCTTTATTCATACCTACTTCCGACATATGACCGACTGTGGAGGTTAGAATAATATGATATACCAAACATAATTATTCTGGAAGTCAAAACATGCAAAAGAAATATAGTAAACGATCGACAAGAGATAGCAACACTTTACTCATAAATAAAACACCTTTTATTCATCATCTAATGTCAATTACACTTTACAAATTTCAAGGTTATCTAACTACTAAATCTAATATCATCCTTCAGCCCTATCAGCCACTGTCTCTTGCTTGGAACTCTTCCAAGAAATTGCTCCTCCATTTAAGGTAAAGACCCAGCCTGACTGAGAGCGGAAATTATCCCTATCAGTCTGAAAGCTAGCATCACTATACCCTACAACTCTCAAGTCTTCACTCCCACCGAGGGTAAGGACCCAGTCCTTAGTCCTCCGTAGGTAGTTGAGGATATTCTTTACCGCAGTCCAGTGTGCCTTGCCAGGGTTCCCCTGATACCTGCTAACCTTGCTCAAAGAAAAGGCTACATCAGGTCGAGTACGCGTCATAGCATACATGATCGATCCTACAGCCGAAGCATAAGGTATTCGACTCATTTATGCTATCTCAGCCTCAGTATTAGGGCTTTGTGTCTTACTCAATATGGCGTTACTCTGGATGGGTAACTCTCCTTTCTTGGAGTCCTGCATGCCGAATCTCTTCAACACCTTATCCAAGTAAGTACTCTGACTAAGTCCAATTAGTCTTTTACTCCGGTCTCTCAAGATGCTTATCCCTAGAATATAGGCAGCTTCTCCTAGGTCCTTCATAGAGAAACACTTCCCAAGCCAGGACTTAACTTCCTGCAGAGTTGGGATGTCATTTCCTATGAGTAGTATGTCATCCACATACAATACCAAAAAGCTAACTATACTCCCATTAGCCTCGACATATACACAAGATTCATCTTCACTCCTAGAAAAGCCAAATTCCTTGACTTTCTCATCAAAGCAAAGATTCCATCTGCGAGGTGCTTGCTTTAACCCATAAATGGATTTCTCAAGCTTACACACTCTATTAGGGTATTATGTGTTGACAAAACCCTCTGGCTCACTCATGTAAACATCCTCAGCCAACTTTCCATTAAGGAAAGCGGTTTTGACATCCATTTGCCATATTTCATAGTCATGAAATGCGGCTATGGCTAACAGAACCCTAATAGACTTAATATTGGCCACTGGAGAAAAGGTCTCATCATAATCAACTCCCGGAGTTTGTGAGAAACCCTTTGCAACCAGTCGTGCCTTATAAGTGTGTACATTAGCATCCATGTCGGTCTTCTTCTTGAAGATCCATTTGCACCCTACAGTCTTACGACCTGGTACATTCTCAACCAAGTTCCAAACTTGATTGTCATACATAGACTGTATCTCGCTGTCCATTGCCTCTTTCCACTTGGCTGACTCAGGGCCTGCCATGGCTTCCGGGTAACTGTTAGGTTCATCCAGACCTATCAGCGTCTCATCACTGATAAGTGTATCACCTTCCGCAGTAATATGGAATCCATAGTAATGATCAGGTGCATTCCTAACCCTTATGGAACGCCTCAGAGGTACAGACTTGTCAATTGGCTCAACAGAAGTTTCCTCCTCAAGTTGAGTGCTAGGGTTTGAAGTTCCTTCACCACTTGACTCTTGAATTTCTTCAAGGTCAACTTGCCTCCCACTGTCTCCTTGGCTTATGAACTCTGTCTCTCGAAAGAACGCCCTCCTAGCTACAAACCACATTCTCACTAGGTCTATAGAAGAGGTAACCAAAGGATTTTTGTGGGTAGCCGATGAAAATACACCTCTCACTTCGAGGTTCGAGCTTATCATGAGTCTCGCGTCTCACGAAAGCCTCGCAACCCCAAATCTTAATGTGGTCTAGTTTGGGTACTTTACCAGTCCACATCTCATGAGGAGTTTTGGCAACTTTCTTTGTTGGAACTAGATTAAGGATATGGGCGGCAGTCTCTAAGGCATACCCCCAAAATGAGATTGGTAGCGAAGCTCGACTCATCATGGAACGAACCATATCCAACAAGGTTCGATTACGCCTCTCAGCTACACCATTCAACTGCGGTGTCCTGGGAGGTGTCAATTGTGAGACAATCCCACATTCCCTAAGATAGTCGAGGAACTCTGAACTAAGATACTCACCACCTCGATCGGATCGAAGCATCTTAATGTTCCTGCCCAATTGATTCTCGACTTCATGTTTAAACTCTTTAAACCTCTCAAAAGTCTCTGACTTATGCTTGATTAAGTATACATATCCATATCTACTGTAATCATCAGTAAAAGTCAAATAATAACGATTAGCATCCCTTGTGGCATGTTTCAAGGGCCCACACACATCTGTGTGTATAAGATCCAACAAACCTTCACCCCTCTCACAAGAGCCTGTGAAGGGTGACTTTGTCATTTTTCCAAGTAAGCATGATTCGCAACTATCATCTGACTTTAGGTCAAATGACTCCAATACTCCATCCTTTTGGAGTTGGCCTATGCGTTTCTTGCTTATATGTCCAAGACGACAATGCCATAATGATGCTTTATCCAAGTTATTATCATTAACAGAATCAATACACAATACATTATTTCCTAAGTTATCAACCACAGATACAGTTTCATACACACCATCATAAGGTAATGCTTTAAAATAAAGAACATTATTAAAGAAAGCATTAATCGAACCAACTTCATTATCAAATGAAAAGGTGAAACCTTGTTTATACAATGCATGAAAGGAAATAATATTTCTTGCCATTTCTGGCGAATAACAACATTTATTCAAATCTAAACTAAACCCACTACTTAGCGATAAAGTATAAACTCCAATCTTGGTGACAGGTAAAGCTTTCCTATTCCCCATGATTAAGTTTATTCTTCCATGCTCCACATTCTCACTTCTTCTTAGTCCCTGCAAATCAGAACAGATATGAATACCACAACCGGTATCAAGGACCCAAGAGTTAGAATGGGGTGAGTTATTAGATAAGATAGTGTAAATACCTGCATGGTTGGGTTTAACTTGCCCATCCTTCACATCTTGCTGGTACTTTGGGCAGTTCCGCTTCCAATGTGACTTTTCATGGCAATAGAAGCATTCAGCCTCTTTAGGGTCAGAAGAAGGAGTGACAAAACCTTTCTTGGTTCCACTTGAAGAAGAGCCATCAAGGGTCCTAGCCTTGGTACCCTTCGAAGAGCTCTTCCTCTTCTTCCCTCTACCTTTCCCGATTGCCAAAACCGGGACGGAGTTTGGAGTAGGAGTGTTAACAACCGACTTACCCTTAAGACCTGTTTCTGCGGTCTTGAGGAGTCCCTGAAGTTTGCTGAGTGTGACCTCTTCCTTATTCATGTGATATGTCATGCGGAATTGATCATAGCACGATGGTAAGGAGTGCAAAATGATATCTATTGCAAGCTCCTCAGGGAAGTTCACATTAAGCTTCAGCAACCGATCCACATACCTTTGCATTTTCTGCATGTGGCTCGTGACGGATTCCCCGTCCTTCATCATGGTTGTTATGATAGAGCATATGATTTCATACCTCTTTTGTCGTGCACTTTGATGGTATCTTTCCATCAGATCTTGGTGCATTTCAAAAGGGTAGAAGTCCTCATAGGACTTTTGGAGTTCCGCTGTCATGGTGGCCAACATGATGCATGCCACTTTTGTAGCATCCCTTTCATGTGCCCGGAAGTCAGCGATCTCCTGGGGAGTTGCAGTGGTCTCATCAATCTCCTTAAGCTCCTTGTCAAGGATATATTCTTTGTCCTCGTAGCGGGTAATCATCCTGATGTTTCTGATCCATTCATTGAAGTTGGATCCATCAAAAGTGACTTTCCCACACAAGTTCATCAGGGTAAAGGAGCCATTAGGATTAGAGCCAGAAGCAGCATTGTTTGAAGACATCTGAAAGAAGAGAACAAGATTAGTTTAGATATTAAGAGAGTCCTTAATAAAACACCCAAATGTAATATTAAGGCTAGGATCCAATCACAATATATTATAACTTAGAAGAGGTATGCCGTAATCCAAGCTATAACATATTTGAAAGGTAGGTGAATGACGATTCACCAATTTCCACCATGAAAAACGAAATATAAATGTTAGGTTTTTAATTGGTTCTTAGAAATTCCTAGATTCTTTTGAGATTCAATGAACTTTTCAAAGGCATGTTTCAATCTCGAGTGTGCCCTCCAAGTTTTGTGACTGGGATACCGAGGATCACAAAACGAGGTGTGAAGTAACCATGCAAATCACTTGGTACCCTCAAGGTTTATCACTCAATCGATGTGCCGGTAAACCACACACGCTCCACCGATGCTATGGTAAACCTTAAGTCACCCTTTACCTACCTTGTTAAGTCCAAGTTAGTGTGCCGGTTAACCACACACGCTCCACCAACGACTTAAACAAAGTGTAAAGTGTAACTTCATGGATTAGCACCTTATTCACATTTTCCTAAAGTAACTAAGATTGGGAATTTAATAAAAGCATTTAGTTACTTTATAATATTCATCATACTTTTAATGAGAATTTATAAGTCCTTGTCCTACCCATTCGGCTAACGACCCTCCACCGATCAAGGAAGCGGTGGGTGAGAGTGGACACCCATTAAGTTGCCATTTTATAGGCAACAACCTTATACCCCCCCTTATAGACCGGCTTCGTGAATGAGGCGTACTAGCGGTAAGACGACTCGACGTTATACATATATATATATATATATATATATATATATATATATATATATATATATATATATATATTAGTAACTTATAATATTATAAAGTATAAGGGTTGAATTTTAACTTTTAAAATTCTAAGGGTTGGAACTAAAGTTTTAATCAAGACTTTACATGTTCCAAAACTTGAGGGCAAGTTTTGTAAACTTCCAAAACTTTTCATTTCTTATAACTTATGAATTAATTGAGTAATAAAAATGAAGACTCTTCATTTTTATAACTTTTGTGTTCTTTTAATGGCTTTAATAAAAGTGAGACTTTTGGTTTTCCATAACTTGAGGACAAGTTATGGACTCCATTAAAACATATTATGATCATGAATTTAACTACCATGAAGGTTACAAACAATTCCTATGATCATCTAATCTTCATAAGTTCAAGAACATGAATATGAACACTTTCAAGAATCAAAAATTACACTTAAAAAAAAACTTGTAATTTTAATAATTGCCATTGTAAATGGATTAGCATAAACATTACACCATCTAAAACAAGCTTTAAAACATCAAAACAGTTTAGGGTAATGTTTCTAGTCCATTTCCAGCAACAAATGTGCAAACTTTCATACGAGCAGAAAACAGAAAAAAGATTTTTTTTTCAAGCTGTTTGCACAAAAAAAAAAACAACAAACAAACCTAGGCTCTGATACCACTGATGAGTTTTGAGCATTCTAACACTTCCTAAGTGTACATGCAACCCTAATAACCTTGGATCTATGTTTGTCTAATAATCATGCAAAGTTGAATTCCAAGGTTATATTCCTATCTAGCATACATGGGGAACATTTTTAACTTGAATGAAAGATAGAATAACTTACCTTGTTGTTGATTATGATCCTTGAAACCTTGTGAGCCTAGCACCCCAAGTGTGATGCCTCAAATGCTTCACACAACACCAAATGCAAAGGAGTAAACTTTGAGAGAATCTTACCCTTGCAAAATCGGCTCTAGCCCTCTTGTTTCTTAGTGTAGCCTATTTTGGTGGAGAATGGGTTTCTTATATAGTGTTGACACATCTAGGGTTACACCATGTAAACCCTAATATGTCATGACTCTTCATTTCCATGACCCGTGGGTTTGTAACTCCCATGGAGCATCCATGGAGCATCCTATGGGTGGAACCCAACTTGATAATCCATGGAGCCTCTTAGCCCACTATATAAGATATGGAAGATTTACATAATCTACCCATATATTTAATTAGTTATCTTTTGATCACTTAATTAATTCTAAATTAATTCTTGATCAAACTAATTAAATAATATTATTAATATATTAGAACTTATAATATATTAATAAACCATAAGTGTTATTTCTCTCATTTTAGTTTATCCAATTGCATGGTGCCATGCAACCCAAATGGACCATGCCGGGTCGGGTCAAGTACATACCAGAAATAGTTATGGACTTATACACCTTATCCAACAGTCTATTCCTCTAGTCTCGCTTGCCTAACTACTCTCGCACGGGCCTCGCCCACGGGTCTCACCCAACCATGGGCTACCCGACATGGTCTTTACCTAGGATTGCCATGGGCTACCCCACATGGTCTTACATCCAATGTTATGGGCTACCCCACATGGTCTTTACCTAGGAATGCCATGAGCTACCCCACATGGTCTTACATCCGGTTCCACGGGCTCCCCCCGAGGTCTTCCATGCAAAACATACAAACACATAGCATATCAAATCACAGAATGACTAGCACATATATCATAATCACATTATGGGCCGGCCTTGGTGCCTTAGACCCATGGGTATGGTGCGAAGACTCACCTCGGTCCGCTGAGTACAAAAGTTGTTCTCTAATACTCTGTAGTCTCCCGTGCTGAATAATAATATAAATTAATGTAAAGACTTTACCTTGTCAAAAGAAACCCAAACTCCAACCCCTTCATGAGGCCCAATTATCCCTCCATTGCTAATGGGCCCAAAGTCTAAGTCCAGAATCATTAATGGGCCTCTTGGGCCATTAAAGCCCAACCAATATATCCATGGCCCATAACAGATGAAATGGCCCATAATTCACAGAATGCAACCAAGTCCAATAACCAAATGAGGCCCAAAGTCTCAAAGGCCCAAAACAGATTCGGCCCAATCTGAGATGCGTACGCTTGCCGTACCATCCGGGTATGCACAGCGTACTGGGGCCTTTGGACTACGCGCAACGTACGTTGGGTACGCCTAGCGTACAACCAGATTAAGCACTTTCTCCATTAAGTTCTGAATGCTCGATCCCTTTACGTCCAACAGTCAGATCCAAGCTTATTAAGACGTCCCAAGGCATAAAGTTGGCAACTTTATGCCTTTGCATGTCCCATATGTACCCAACACCCCCATTAAGACCTTTTTAATCTCCTTAAGCCATGCATGAGGTCAAAACTCTCACCAAGACTCCATTTTTATGCTACTAGAGGACCAATGGACCTCAGATCTATCATTCCCATCTTTTGGAGTTGCTTAACTCACACATGGAGGTCCAAAATCAACCAAAGGGACAAAACTAGAAAACCCTAGCTAGATCTAGAGTTTTAAGTTGAAAGATGCAAGCTTTTTACCTCCAGAAGCTTTGCAAGATTACAAAGATGCAGATTCTGATGGGTTTTAGGCATAAGAAAACATCCTATGTGCTCATGTAAACCCTAATGCTTGGATCTAAGTTTCTCTATTGTACATGCAATGGATCCAAGACTTGCAAACCCTAGATCTAGTGTATACAATTCAGAATTGACATAAGAAAAACGGATCTAGGTGATTACCTCTTGTTGATTGCTTGATTCTTCTTGTCTTGGAGCTTAGAGTCACAAATGTCACTCCTCTAATGGATCACAAACACCACTGAAGCAAAAAGATGATTTGGAGAGAGGGGAGAGGTGGAAAAATCAGCTCTAGGGTTCGAAGAGGCAAGTGTAGCCGATTTTCATAACCCAAAGGCTCTATTTATACTATGAGCTGCTAGGGTTTCAGTCAAAACCCTAATGGACAACTTAAACTCTAAGCAGCCCATGGAACCTTCTGGAATAAGGCCATGGACGAAAATATGATAGGCTCCCATCATAATTTCGTTCACCCCTTTGCTCAATTAGCTTTCCCAGCCCTATAACTCAATTGTCCAATAATTGCAGTCCAACCCCTTATATTTAATTAATCTCTTTTAGCCACCAAATTAATTAACAATTAATTCATGACTAATATTAATTAAATAATATGATTTATCTTTTAATATATTATTCTTATCATATATTAATAAATCATAATTTCCTTTCTCTCTATAAATCACCTTGTCAAGTTGCTTTGGTGAAGGCAACCCAAAAGGACCATGCACAACCGGGTCAAGTACTTACCAAATATAGTTACGGGCTTAGACACTAATTCAACAGTCTCCCACTTGGATAAATCTAGTAACTATAAATGCAAGTACAAATCTGATTAGCAATCGTAGCTCTCATAGACGCTGTCGAACTCTGATCTGATCAATACTTTGTCCTTTAGATAAGGGATCGTATAATCCTCTGTTCTAAATATCGTGCAGACAATTATATGGAACAAGGTCATACTTATTGTCCAATAGTTGGTTTCTCGATCTCAGATTCTTTTCACATAGAACTTAATTGAACACATCAATTTAGTCCTGACTGGGCCCGACACATAAGTCGAAACAAATCATCGAGGGGCCCACATATCGCTTTTAGCCTCTTAGGATAAAAGGAACAGGTAAACTTCGACTTATATGCATTTACTATCCACTAACCAATCATGCACAACAATGCGTTTTATGACATCAAGTTACTGATGCGTTTACGCATTATCAATCCACAACCAATTAGCAAATAATAAACCATATATCTAGGTTTTAAGACCATTTGATATTATCGTCTTGCGATCACTCGTTATAAATTCCATGAATGATTCCAGCAAGCGTGGGTTTATTCCAATGCTCAATTCTTATTCATAAGAACTCATGAACGTTGTAGTAAACCTTTGCTATGCCTAATACATTTTAGACAATCTACACACCAATTCATGACAATCTTCTTTCATACCTACTTCCAAGGTATGAACGACTGTGGACTGTTTGAATAATTCGATTATTAACAAATAATTCAATTATTTAGGAAGTCAAAACATGCAAAATGAAACAATAGGTAAACAATTAACATAAGACAGTAACTTTACTTATAAATGATACTCCTTTATTTAATCATCAAATGTCAATTACATTTATCTATTACACGTTTCAAACTATCTAATCTAAACTAATATCGTCCTTCAGGCCAATGCTCCTAGCGTGCTGCAAGTGCTTAACCCTACTCAGTCCCTTCGTAAGTGGATCTCCTGGGTTATCCTCCGACGATACCCTCTTTACTACGAGGAGTCCTTCTTCCACCCGATGTCGAATAAAGTGATATTTTCTATCGATATGTTGAGATCTTCCATGATCCCTCGGTTCCTTTGTCAAGGAAACCGCACTTTCGTTATCGCAGAATATCTCTACAGGCTCGTTTATGGCTGGTACAACCCCAAGGTCTCCAATGAAGTTCTTTAACTATATTGCCTGCTCTGACGCTTCGCTCGCTGCAATGTACTCTGATTCGCACGTTGAATCAGCTACGGTCTCCTGCTTGGAACTTTTCCAAGTCACTGCTCCTCCATTAAGGGTAAAGACCCAACCCGACTGCGAACGGTAGTTGTCCCTGTCGGTCTGAAAACTGGTGTCACTGTACCCTATCACCTTTAAGTTATCACTCCCACCGAGGACTAGAAACCATTCCTTGGTCCTCTGAAGGTACTTAAGAATATTCTTGACTGCGGTCCAATGTGCTTTGCCTGGATTCCCTTGATATCTACTGACCATGCTCAAAGCGAAAGCCACATCATGGCGAGTACAATTCATAGCATATATGTTTGAGCCAACTGCGGAAGCGTATGGTATTCGGCTCATTTCTGCTATCTCGAATTCGGTACTCGGACTTTGAGTCTTACTCAATTTGGCATTGCTTTGGATTGGCAACTCCCCTTTCTTGGAATTCTCAATACTAAAACGTTTAGTACCTTGTCCAAGTAAGGGTTATGACTAAGTCCTATTAGTCTTTTACTCCTTTCTCTTACTATCCATATTCCGAAAATATATGCAGCCTCTCCGAGGTCCTTCATAGCGAAGCACTTCCCAATCTAGGATTTTACTTCCTGCAGTGTCGGGATATCGTTTCCTATGAGTAGTATTTCATCGACATACAATACAAGGAAGCTAACTATACTCCCACTGGCTTTGACATATACACATGATTAATCCTCGCTTCGCAGAAAACCAAACTCTTTGACCTTTTCTTCGAAACAAAGATTCCATCTACGAGATGCTTGCTTTAGTCCATAAATGGACTTCTCAAGCTTACACACTCTATTGGGATGCTTCGCATTGACAAAACCCTCTGGCTGAGCCATGTAAACATCCTCAGCCAACTTCCCATTAAGGAATGCAGTTTTGACATCCATTTGCCATATTTCATAGTCATGAAATGCAGCAATGGCCAGCATCACCCTAATAGATTTTATCTTCGTAACCGGTGAGAAGGTCTCATCATAGTCAACTCTGGGAGTTTGAGTAAAGCCCTTCGCAACCAATCGTGCTTTATAAGTGTGCACATTCCCATCCATGTCGATCTTCTTTTTGAAGATCCATTTGCACCCGACCGTCTTACGACCTGGTGCGTTGTCAACCAAATTCCAAACTTGGTTGTCATACATGGACCGAATCTCGCTGTCCATTGCCTCTTTCCACTTTGCAGACTCTGGGCCTTCCATGGCTTCCTTGTAGCTGTTAGGTTCGTCTAAATTTACTAGTGTACTATCACTAGTAAACGTATCCCCTTCAGTAGTAATATGGAAATCATAAAACTGGGGTTGAACTCTAACTCTTTCGAAACATCTAAGAGCTAATGATTTGTCAATCGGTTCAACCGGAGTTTCCTCCTCGGGTTGAGTGCCAGTGTCAGAGGTTCCTTCATCACTCGGCTCTTGAATTTCTTCAAGATCGATTTTCCTCCCACTGTCACCTTGGCCTATGAGTTCTCGCTCTCGGAAAACCCCGCTTCTTGCGACGAAGACAACATTGTCACTCGGTCAATAGAAAAGATATCCAAAGGACTTTCGTGGGTAGCCGATGAAAGTACATCGCTCACTACGAGGCTCGAGCTTGTCATGAGTCTCTCGTCTTACGAAATCCTCGCAACCCCAAACCTTGATATGTGCCAATTGGGGAGCTTTCCCTGTCCACATTTCTTGAGGTGTTTTGGCAACCTTCTTCATAGGGACTAAGTTAAGGATATGGGCGGCAGTCTCTAAGGCATACCCCCAGAGTGAGATAGGTAGTGAAGCACGACTCATCATGGAACGAACCATGTCTAGCAAGGTTCGATTACGCCTCTCAGCCACACCATTCAACTGCGGTGTTCTAAGAGGTGTCAATTGCGAAACGATTCTGCATTCCTTGAGGTAATCGTAGAATTCAAGACTTAGGTACTCTCCTCCTCGATCGGATCGAAGCATCTTGATTTTCCTGCCCAATTGATTCTCCACTTCTTGTTTAAACTCTTTGAACTTTTCAAAGGTTTCTGACTTGTGTTTGATCAAGTAGATATACCCATATCTACTATAATCATCGGTGAAAGTCACATAGAAGCGGTTCCCATCCTTTGTGGTTGATCTAAAGGGCCCACACACGTCGGTGTGTATGAGATCCAATAAACCCTCACCCCTTTCACAAGTGCCAGTGAAGGGTGACTTGGTCATCTTTCCAAGTAAACAAGATTCACATACGTCATCGTCCCTAAGGTCGAATGACTCCAACACTCCATCCTTTTGGAGTTGGGCTATGCATTTCTTGTTGACATGTCCGAGACGACAATGCCACAAACATGCTTTATCCAAACTACTGGAAGAATCAACACACAACACATCATTTCCTAAATTGTCTACAATCATCACAGTTTCATATATTCCACTACAAGGAAATGCTTCAAAATATAAAACACCATTTAGATAAGCATAAATAGAACCTTTCTCATTATCAAATGAATACCTAAAACCTTGTCTATACAAACCATGAAATGAAATGATGTTTGTTGCCATATCTGGCGAATAGCAACAATTATTTAAATCTAAACCTAATCCATTACTAAGCACTAAATAATAAACTCCAATCTTGGTGACAGGCGACGATCTTCTGTTCCCGATGATCAAGTTTATCTTCCCATGCTCCACATCCCTACTTCTTCTTAGTCCCTGCATATCGGAACAAATGTGAAAACCACATCCCGTATCAAGAACCCAAGAAATAGCATGCGATGAATTATTAGATTTAATTGTGTATATACCTGCGAAATATGGCTTGATTTTCCCATCCTTGATGGCTTGCAGGTATTCTGGGCAGCTTCTTTTCCAATGCCCTATCTTGTGGCAGTGGTGGCACTCTGCCTCCAGTCCAGCAGATCTTGATGCATCTCATAGGGATAATGGTCCTCGTAGGACTTTTGGAGTTCAGCAGTCATAGTCGCTAGCATGATGCAATGGACTTTCGTAGCATCACGTTCATGGGCCTCAAAGGCAGCGCTCTCTTCGGGAGTAGCAGTGTTAACGTTTATCTCCTTTAGCTCTTTGTCGATGACCTACTCTTTGTTCTCGTAGCGAGTGACCATTCTGATGTTTCAGATCCAATCATTGAAATTGGACCGTCGAAAATCACTCTCCCACACAAATTCATGAGTGAGAATGAGCCAGAGGAATTTGAGGCAGAAGCATTGTTGTTCTTGTTCGACATCTGGAATTGGAAAAGGACAAAGTTTGATTAGAAATGAATCCCCAATTAAACACCCAAAATGAGAAATTAGGGCTAGGATCCAATAACATTATTTACAAATTAGAAGAGGGATGTCATAATCTAACATGCAAATAATTTGTAGGTAAGTGAATGACGATTCACTAATTCTCCACCATGAAAAACGAAAAAGATTAAGTTTTAAATGTATTGAAAAACTCCTAGATATTTTGAGATTCATTGAACTTTTCAATGGCATGTTTCAATCTCGATATGCCCCTCTAGTTTGTGACTGGGATGCCGAGGATCACAAAGCGGGTGTGAATAACCATGCAAACGTACATGGTCTCCTCATTGTTACAGCCACCTATTCGATGTGCCGGTTAACCACACACGCTCCATCGAACTATGACAAACAATGAGTCACCCTTTGCCACCTTTGCTTAGACCCAATTTGTGTGCCGGTTAACCACACACGCTCCACTAACGTCTTAGCAAGGGTACAAACTGTAATTTCATGGAGTTGCATCAATTTCACTTTTGCCTAAAGTAGCTAAGATTGTGAATTTTTTGAACACATTTAGTTACTATTACAAATTCATTATACTTTTAATGGGGAGAAGGTTACCCTATCCTACCTGTTCGGCTAACGACCCTCCACCAATCAAGGAAGCGGTGGGTGAGAGTGGATACCCATTAAACAGCCATTTTATAGGCCATAACCTTATACCCCCCTTATAGATCGGCTTCGTGAATGAGGCCTACTAACGGTAAGACTAACATTTTAAGTTGTATATATATATATATATATATATATATATATATATATATATATATATATATATATATATATATATTAATCTTGTAATAATATAATAGTATATGGTGAATTTCAAACTTGTAAAATTCTAGGTTTTGAAATTTAAATGATTCAAATTAAACTTTTAAGTAGAAGATTTAAATTTCAAAACTTGAGGACAAGGTTTGAACTTTTCAAAACATAAAGGATCAAATAGAAAATAATTTCAAATTAAACAATTAATTTAATGATTATCTAAATTTGACCTAATCAATTTTACTTGCAAGATAATTCACCAAATAATTTAAATAATCAACTTTTATCATATAAGGAAATTATAATTCAAACAATTGGAAATTATCTTTTGTTTTGGTGGGGATAATCACATACAAACAATAAAATTCGGATTCTATTATAAAAAAACGATTTTAGCAATTATCATACAACAAAACAGCAATAAATCCCGAAATATCCTCTGCCTGACTTCCGGACTCGCCGAATCACTACCTGGACTCGCCGAGTTGGGCTGACTGGCCGAGTCTAGATACTGACTTGCCGAGTCGCGTCGGGTAGAGGCCAGAAACACGATTTTCAGCAGATAAACAAGCATTGCATCACATACAACAGAAACCAATCAAGTCTCTGATACCACTGATGGGTTTTAGGCATAAGAAAACATCCTATGTACTCATGCAAACCCTAATGCTTGGATCTAGGTTTCTTTATTGTACATGCAATGGATCCAAGACTTGCAAACCCTAGATCTAGTGTATACAATTTAGAATTGACATAAGAAAAACGGATCTAGGTGATTACCTCTTGTTGATTGCTTGATTCTTCTTGTCTTGGAGCTTAGAGTCACAAATGTCACTCCTCTAATGGATCACAAACACCACTGAAGCAAGAAGATAATTTGGAGAGAGGGGAGAGGTGGAAAAATCGGCTCTAGGGTTCGAAGAAGCAAGTGTAGCCGATTTTCATAACCCAAAGGCTCTATTTATACTATGAGCCGCTAGAGTTTCAGTCAAAACCCTAATGGACAGCTTAAACTCTAAGCAGCCCATGGAATAAGGCCATGGACGAAATATGATAGGCTCCCATCATAATTCTGTTCACCCCTTTGCTCCATTAGGTTTCCCAACCCAATAACTCAATTATCCAATAATTGCTGTCCAGCTCCTTATATTTAATTAATCTCTTTTAGCCACCAAATTAATTAACAATTAATTCATGACTAATATTAATTAAATAATATGATTTATCTTTTAATATATTATTCATATAATATATTAATAAATCATAATTTCTTTTCTCTCTATAAATCACCTTGTCAAGTTGCTTTGGTGAAGGCAACCCAAAAGGACCATGCACAACCGAGTCAAGTACTTACCAAATATAGTTACGGGCTTAGACACTAATCCAACATATTCTTGAAGCACCAAACCGTCCCAAGCTTGCTTAGTAACTCCTCCTTCTTGAAAGAACTCTAAAATGGCCTCACTTCCTAAGCTCAAAACTCACTCTCACACTATATCTCAACCGAAGGTGGACGAAATGGGGCTAAAGAGGCTGATAGGGTTTGGTCCAAGAGGCTAAAAGATGTTTAAATAGGGGACAAGTCCGAGATTTAGGGTTTTACACCCTCGACACATATGTTCAGCGTACTCCTAGTACGCCTCGCATACGTCCCGCGCCTCCGCGACCATCCATAGCGAGTACGTTAGGCGTACACTTAAGTACGCCCATCATACTTAAAGGGCAAATAATGCAAAAATGGGAATTCTTGAGGGTTTCAAATCATACCTGGTTTAGGGCGTTACAAATATCAGGAGACATGTCAAGAACATTTATGTCATTCATGGAAACCATAGAACCAAAGAAGCCATGCATATGAACAAATCCTGTGTATCTATAACTTAAAGCATGACTGTTGAATAACCATGATCACCTCGAGTGTATTGACCATGATATGCATTCGGGCAATTGCCCCATTCCCATCGGAGGAAATCTAAGCTTCCTAACATTCCAGGGAAGCCTTGCTCATTCGCCTGATGACCATATAGCTTTTAGATGTGACTATAAGTAGGTTTATGCAAATATTATGGAACATACAATCTCATAGGGATGTTCTTGGTTTGGTTTCTTTAGTTTTTAGGTCAAACTGAAGCCAAACTGTTAGTAATGTCTTTTGTTAATCGAAAACTGAATCCAAACTGCTGAAAAGTAAAACCGAACCATTTCTAACGGTTCCGCTTCTATTTAGATTCATGGTTTGGTCTTTTTAGGCTCGTTACAATCGAGTCCATCAGTCGAAAAATGTAACTTCAAAGGGATAATATTTTCATTATATTGTGTAAATGTAGAACGAAAAATAAAAGAATAGATAAAAAATGAAGGCGAACATGTTTGTAAGTTTTAGTTGTACCATAATGCATACAATAATCACAATTCCTTCTTAATTCACATGTATAAACTACAAAGATGTTTCGTCGATCTTACGTAATATCAACATATGAAATATCATATCTAAAATAGATATCTTACCATGTAGAACGCCATCTCACACACACACACACACATATATATATATATATATATATATATATATATATATATATATATATATATATATATATATATATATATATATATATATATAGACACTAGCCGTTTACCCGCGTTAAGCGACGGATGCGATTAGTTTTTTTCGACAATTAGTTTCATGCGATTAGTTATTTTCGACAATTAGTTTCATTCATAAACATGTTATATTTTAATGAACACATGACATATTCATATTGATATCAGTCAGTTTTGTAGTTTCTAGTGTGAAAAAGTTATACTTATTTATATAGTTATTCATATCAAATAATTTTTATTTAAGTAATTTAAAATGTTATACATATGTTTTTCATTTTGGTACTACATCAAAACAACCATCAATAAAAGATTCATGCTAACAAATAAAAAACCGATAAGAATTGAAATTGAAAAGTTTGGATTAAATATAAAATATTTATTAATACATGACTAATAGTACATTATTAAATCGAAAACCACATTTAATTTTATGCACACCCAAGTCAAGTAGATGTCATTGACTGAAATGATTCACATAGACGTTTATATTATAATAAGATGGTTCATTATTCATATAAAATTGAATTGTCTTATTGGACAATTTGTATTGAACTCTATGGTTCCATATGTTTGGATTTTCGGACATGTGATGTTATTTTATGTTAAAGACTAAAGATACATTGTTTTTTTTACTTAAAAAAAGAAAACAAATGTTTGAAAAGAAAATATGTTATTTTCAAATAAAAATAAAATTACTTTGTTATTTTGATTTAAAACAGAAATGCATTTATGTTTTTTTTTGAAATATCCAACAAGTGAAATCCCATTGCATTACTTTCTTCTCGTTCAATCCAACAACGAAGATGTCATTTTCTTATAATTAAATATATTGCTGATAGTCACAGTATATGTTTTTAACATGGTGGATAGCAAGCAAATACCATCCACACATGTCTTATAAACCAAAAATTATTTTGTCATGTCTTATCAACCAAAAATTATTCATTACTTCTATTAATATTGCAAGTAACATTTATCCCAACAATACAAAGCATTTTTTGATATAATAAATTACTGAAGAATAAAAAAACCATCATTGTATTAAAAAACAACCTTATAAAAGACAAAATTTATCAATTTAATCTTGAACAATTTACAAACTTGGTCACTGTTTTTTAGCTAGTTTTAGGTTTATATCCGAAAATGAATAGTTCTACAAGTTCGGTCCTTTGTCATTATTTTTTAAATTTCTGGATCCATGTAAAGTTAACATTTCACATATTTATTAAAAATGACAATTTTGCCATTGTCTTCCTCGAATCCATAACTTACTCTTCAATAAGCCTCAATACCAAATCAAACCCTCCAAAAATAATATTAATATAAAAAATCAAATGAAAAACAGAATTTACATACCAAAAACAAAATCAGAACCTTTATTTGATAACTTGAATTTTACACATAGTTTATTTGAATATTTAATGCAAAATAATGTATGTGAAAAGTTATGTTTATTTTATGTTTCTGTTGGAAGATATTCCTTTGGACCGGAGTACTTTCTTCTTCTTTTGATGGATAGCAATAGGAAGCCTCTCTAATTCTATCACCATGATACCATTTCCTTTTTAAAAACCTATATTAGCGATTTGGCCAAGTCCCACACGTATAGGTGGCACTGCAGCACTTTGATGACATCATTTTTTAATGTATTATTCTACAATTCAAATTGCAATGCTCATATGAGACAAAAATCAAAAAATATAATGTAATAGAAATCAAAGTTGTTATATCAGACAAATACATATACATACAAACCATGCTATATTAGACAAACACAAACGTAGGCACGCCTAAGTTCATTTTGTTTTTCTTTATTTTTTTAAATTATTTATTTGTTTTTCTATATTTATTATTATTATTATTATTATTATTATTATTATTATTATTATTATTATTATCATTATCGAAACCAACCCACATTCAATAATACATACACACACATCACGCACAACACACTCTTACGAACAGGACACACACATACACACTCACATACACATAATAACCTCAAGAATAAAAGAAATTGTTTTTAAGCTCTCATTTTAGGTTTTATCATCAGGTCTAGATTTGATATAATTAAAATGTATATATTAATTAAATATTTGATGGAAGTTAGTTATGTTCTGAAAATTTTATTAATAAAAAAGAAATGATGAAAATTTAAAAATAAAAGATGAACATGGGAAGATAGGAAGAAGCTGAATATGATGGGGAAAATAGTCATCTTACTGAATTTTAATAGAACATTTTTAATGTCATTTGAACCAGCAACCAAAGACGCAATAAAGAATCTCTTCAAGCACTACCAATGCAACATTCCTTCTAATAAGCTTAATTAGCCATGTAACTATGCCTACAAGAACTAAAATTGGGATTTTAAATATACGCCATTGTATCTTACCGGTTGGTAGTAATAGTCTAATAGTAGAAGCTTTGATTTCTGACCGATTGCAGATTTTAGAAAGCCCAAGGTTTCATTGTTCATGATGGAAGGAAAGCAAGAGAGGGACAACCAATTTAAGTTACGATGCTCCAGGGAGAGGAGCAATATTCGGTGCGTTAAGGATAGTGAGGAATAACCAATTTGGTTGTTGGTAGATGCTGGGGAAAACCTATAAGGATACATATGGAGAGTTAGCTATTCAGGTGATAGAAATAACACATGCACACACACGTAGATTCCATTAAAGCAAAAGAAAAGTAGGCCAAGAAGACAATTTCTTTTTAAATGGCAAAAAAATTCATTTTTTCACTATTTCTATAAAATCAATAACAAAAGTCAAAGTGCAATGCTATTAATAGGAAAACAAAAAAGAACAACAAACCAAAAACATGATCAGCTCAAGTACATCAAAATAATTGTTTGAGACGATAAACTTGCTCTTTTAGGTACCAAGGATTTTCCCTTCGATCTTGTTTTCATCTTGAAGAAATCCAAAAACCCAAAACCATGGTGAAGAAATCCAGAAACCTAAAACCATGGTAAAACATGTAACAATATGTAAACATTTTAAATTTTGAAAAGAAAATTTACAACTTTTATGATTATGAAAATGTATTTATAAACAACCAAAACCACAACATTTCCCAACAATAAATATGTACAAATTCTTATAAGTATTGTTAAAGGCTACTATTTGGAAATCAATGTAACTTGAGTTGGGCGCTGTTGTAAGCATCATCATCATCATCTTTAGAAAACAAAGAGACCATTTTCATTCCATTCTCTTACTTACATGATTACATCATACCAAAAACAAAATTAGGGATATAAAAAATAGGGTAGCAGTGAGAATGCAGGCTGTCATTGAACATGTGGGAGGATCCATCATTGTCTCATTATCCCCTTTAAAGGACCAAATAATGACTTTTTATTCTCAGAATTGACTGTTAAGAAAATGAATCTTGCAACCTATGATATTCAAAATTATCCTCATTATTAACAATTAAAGGACATTGTCGGTATAGATGGGTGTCATGCTATAGGTTGCCAGCCATTGCATGTTAGCACCAGCTCATTGAGCTAAAAAAGTAAAAATCAACAAAAGAAAAAATTAAGTGTGAAAATGTCAATTTTGACAAAAAAAAAAAAGGGTATACTGGGTTGAAAAAATGGATATTTGTAACAAAAATCTATCATACCATCAACACCAATCTAAACAACCGAGGCAGCTATTACATTGTTCATACATTACAAGGGCATTATCTTTGTAATCAATTACTACAACTATTTCATTGTCTTCTTCCTTCACCTCCTCTGGTTCTCTGTAAAAAAAGAAATCATAAATTCTATGCCGATATCAGAACAAATTTAATGAATAAATTACTTTCTAACTTGTATACAACACAAATTTAATATAAATAAGATAATAAGTATATCAAAACTCTTGAAAGAAAAAGTGTACCAGGTAATGGTGGAGATGGTATTTCATATTATATACCATTAATTATTCATCTATTTCCAAATTAAATTTAAACTATTCCTTTAATATTGTAAAGTAATTATGATGACACTCAACTAAAACATTAATGTAAAATAGTAAGCTAATAACTCTTTCTACAAAGCTTACCACTTTTGACAGAAACTGAAATAGACCTTTCATTTTTTACCCTTACAAAAGCTAAAATACAGAGTATGTTCCCACTTATTGAGAGATTAAACATGTACTGTTCAATTGTTTATCTTAGCGCACATGATCACAAAGAAAATACCAAACTACGGAAGGTCGATTATTTGAAAAGATAAATGCCAAACCTGTAAATGTAAATGATAAGAAGATATAAAACAACCCTTTAATATGTCAAATATACTCTTATTGTGTTTTGAAACAGGAATTAAGTCAACCCAAGCTATAAAAGAACATATTATTGAGTTTTGAAACATGAATTAAGTCAAATACACTCTTGATTTTTTACCTGTGTGTAATCATCTAGTATACATAGAAAAAATACTCAACAAAATGTTGAATACCATTGACCCAAAAACAAAAACATGTGGAAATGACAACAAAAACGAAAAGATTCATGTGACAATTGACACTCACGTCCTAAACCTTACATGTGAGTTTGAAAATTTATCTTTTTGCAATTTAAATGTAAATGTGAAATGTTTGCAAATAGGAAAGTTGTTCTTCATTAGCACCCACTTTCTCCTATTTGACATTCATCTTTTTCAGTTTATATTAATGTGAAAATTTATCTCCATTTTCAAGAAATATTTATGTTAAAATAAGTTGAACTAACCATTAAGGAACCACCAAGGTCATAGCCATCAGTTCTTGTTGAGTCACAAAACATAACTAGCATATAGTAGAACCAGGAAATCCCTTTAAATACCATTGCCTATAAAACAAAGTTTAACACGCACAAATGTAGAATTAGTGGTGAGTTTATTGAACCTGGTGTGTGGGTTAGATCTAGATAAGCTAATTTCATACCCATAAACTTGGTGATCTAAGGCCCTGAACAACAGAAATCAGTAAAAATGTTTTTTCTTTTGGGACCTGTAGTCATACACACACAATTCAAGAAAAGGAGAAGGTTTCTTATGGAGAGAGAGATAGAGAGAGATGGAGAAAGATAGATACAGAGAGAGAGAGAGATGGTTGTATACCACCGTTTTTTTCTCTTAAACCTCTTAACAGATAAAGGAAAGTTGAATCAAACCCTAGTTTTCTAGAAAAAGGGCTTGATGTCTGATTTCTTGAACCTGATTCAAATTCAGATGATGTACATCAATATATACGTGATGGGTTTTGAGCATTCTAACACTCCTATGGTGTGCATGCAACCCTAGAAACCTTGGATCTATGTTTTCTCTATTATACATGCAAATTTGATTTTTCCAAGGTTCCCATCCTAACTAGCATGGTATGGGTTACTTGTAATATAAAAAACTAGTAGAATGACATACCTTTTCTTGTAGCTTGGATTCCTTAGGACCTTGTGAGCCTAGCACCCCAAATGTGATGCCTTAAATGTTTCACACAACACCACAACTCTTGGAATAACTTGAGAGAAGAACACTTACACTCAAAATCGGCTAGCCCTCACCTTCTTGTCTTAGTGGCCGATTTTGCTAGCCTATGGAGTCTTTATATAGTGTGTCACATGTAGGGTTACACCATGTAAACCCTAATTGACATGTAACACCCGATTCCTGGTATGTCTTTTATTCAAGTATTTTTGATATTTTCTTTGGGACTCGACGAGTTGGAGGCCCAACTCGTCGAGTAGAGTCGGGATCCGCAGACAGTTTAAGTTACCTACTCGACGAGTCGGGAAGACTGACTCGGCGAGTAGGTGCTGTTTGAGCAAAACCCTAAATCTGAGGGCTTGCACCCTATTTAAACGCCTTAACTCAGCCTCTATTGTCCCTAACACTCCCAAGAAGCTGTATATTGAAACCATAGCCATTTGTGTGTGTGTTAGGGCCATTTTGGTGCTTTTGGGTGGTTTGTGAAGCTTGGAAGGAAGGAAGAAGCTGGGGAATTCGAGTAGGGACTTGTAGATCCAGAGATCTTACTTTATTTTCAGCTTAGTCAAGGTAAAGTGCCCCTGTTTTGGTCTTCCATTTGGTTATTCATCCTTAGGGCTTAGATTTTGGGTGCATTTAGGGCTTTCCAAGCCATTTTCGGATTTGTGAAGTGTTTATGGAGTTTTACTTTCAGATCTGGGTCATTGGAGGGGTCTCATGGCATAAAGGTGCCAACTCTATGGCCATGAGAGCTCCATGCACATTGTAAAGCACATTTTATGGATTTTTGAGCCAAAGTCCCCATGCATGTGCACCAAGTTTGGAACTTTACGTGTAAAATGGACATTCGGAGGCCATATCTATGGTTTTGATGAGTTAAGACCCATCTAAATCGACTGTATAGTAATGGACATGAATGGACTCAACGAGTCGCTCTTGGGAGTCGGCGAGTCGGTGTGTTTTGACCACCAAAATAATTTCTATGGATGGACCAGTTGTTAGGAAAGGAAGTCCCTTAGTTGTTTGGACGTGTAAAGAGACCTGGAAATCATGGGACTCGACGAGTGGATGAATAGACTCGGCGAGTCCAAGGCAATCTCCCAATCCTTGAAGACAGACTCGACGAGTTGTTAATACAACTCGGCGAGTCATAGACTAGACGTGTTCATATGAGGGAGACGAACTCAATGAGTTCAAGGACGAACTCGATGAGTTCGAGGAGGAACTCGACGAATGGTCTAACGACGAAAATTTAAAACCATTTTTCATTTTTCAACACAATAAAACTCATATAAATTCCCAACATCTCATAGTATCAAATGTCATCAAAATAAAACATATCCCAGAATCTCAACAAACTCCTCTGCCAGTGTGTACGAATCATGACGGCGCCTTTCCGCGATCCTCGCTAGTACCTAAAACACATATCACACAACACGGTAAGCATAAATGCTTAGTGAGTTCCCCAAAATACCACATACAGCACATAAGCCACTCGAGGCTATAACTCGGTATGACCCTACGGTCAATGTGTCTCAGTGGGACCCTCTAGTCCCGTAGCTCGTTGGACCCTCCGGTCCGGTCTAGCTCGTCGGACCCTCCGGTCCGGTCTGATCGAGGACCCTTTGGCCTCATAAGTCGTTGGACCCTCTGGTCCGGTCTATTCAACACATAGCATACATATATCACATTGCACATAATCTCAAACATATATATAACACATAAGACCCTCCGGTCTGCACATAGATACCACTCTAGGTAATGTATAATGAGAAGACTCACCTCGTATGATGTCTAGTAAACTCTCGTGCTCGATATCCCCGATCTAGCCTCCGCCTATCAAAATGATAATATCTCTAATCAATACTGTCCTTATATTCTCTTCTCTAAAGAACGGGTAGAAGACTATTCTACCCCTCCCTGACCTCTCTTACATCAGTTTGACCAACCCTAAGGTCAACTGAAGACAACTCAATCAACGGTCCAACTTTGACCAGACTCACCGAGTGCACTCGGGTGACTCGGCGAGTCCATGCGTGTCCTCTGACTCCTCCTAAGGCCTCACTCGACTCGCTGAGTTAGCCTCTCAACTCAACGACTACCACTGGTCACGAATCGCGGGGCAACCCGATCCGACTCGTCGAGTTCTCTCATGGACTCGGCGAGTTTCCTCCATGGCCATACTCATTCGACCTTCTGAGGTCAGATCTGTTTCTCTAACTTATAAATCTGACCTTCTAACACCCAAAAGTAACATAAAGGTTCAATCTGTATGTTCATGCATCACACATATGGCTCTATATGATGAAATAGCTCTTAAAATGATATCCTAGGCTCAAAACTCTTATGAGGCTGCATAAAGCTGGATGATTGGGACTCCCTGGACCTCTCAAGGTCCAAATCTACAGTCTAAGCCTCAAAGGGACTCCTTATGCTCCATAATCTCAACCAAAAATTGTTAAGGAACCCTAGATTCAAGAGATATACTTTTCACACGAAAATAGATCTAGATTGTTACCTCCAACAGAAGCCTTTGATGATATAGAAGAAGTTCTGAGCCCTCAATCAGCCAAGCTTGAATCCCCTCCTTCCTTCTTGCAAGAATGCACTAGTGGTGATGTAATTAGCTCCTTCTCTCACTCTCTATGCTCTCTGGTTCACTAGGGCCTCTCAAGGGTGTAAGTGACCGCCAATAAAGGCCATAAGGACCCTTAAATAGGGTACATGCCCAAAGATTTAGGGTTTCTATCAATAGCACGGACTCGTCGAGTCCACTTATTAATCCGAGCCATCAGTCGCGATCCTACTCGACGATTTTAGGCGTCAAATCGTCGATTCCCTCTTCTCATCACAAAATAAATATTTAAATTATGATACCTGGAAATCTGGATGTTACAATTCTCCCCCACTAGAACTGGACTTCGCCCTCGAAGTCTCACTCTGCAAATAGCTCTTGATGCTGCTCCCGCATCTCCATCTCCGGCTCCCAAGTCAGCTCGAAACCTCTCCGATGTTGCCACTGGACCTGAACGAGAGGCGCCTCCTTGTTTCTCAGAACCTTGATCTTCCGATCCAAGATCGAGATCGGCCTCTCAATATAATTCAGTCTCGCGTCCACCTGGATATCCTCTAGCGGCACTATCGCCGTCTCATCGGCTATACACTTCCTCAACTGGGATACATGGAAGGTATCATGGATCTGGCTCAACTCCACAGGTAGCTCTAAACGGTATGCTACCTTGCCCACTCTCGCGGTCACCCTAAAAGGACCAATGTATCGGGGCCCCAACTTACCCCTCTTCCTGAATCGGATCACTCCTTTCCAAGGAGATACCTTCAGGAGAACGAAATCTCCAACCTGGAACTCAAGCTCGAATCGCCGCCTATCCGCATAACTCTTCTGGCGGCTCTGGGCTGTCAGCAACCTCTGTCTGACCTGCTGTATCTGCTTAATCGTCTTAAGCACTATCTCGGTGCTACCCATCACTCGCTGCCCTACCTCTCCCCAATAGATGGGGGTCCTACACCTCCTCCCATACAACAGCTCAAAGGGAGGCATACCAATACTCGAATGGTGGCTGTTGTTATAGGAAAACTCAGCCAAAGGTAGTTATGTATCCCAACTTCCACCAAAGTCCATAACACATGCCCGAAGCATGTCCTCGAGCATCTGAATCGTCCGCTCACTCTGCCCGTCGGTCTGAGGGTGATAAGCAGTACTAAAATGCAATCTCGTACCCAACTCCTCATGAGACTTCTTCCAGAACCTGGAAGTGAAACGTACATCTCGGTCCGACACAATTGAGATTGACACTCCATGCCGAGACACCACCTCTCTCACATATATCTCTGTCAGCCTCTCAGCAGAAGAGCTCTCACTGATAGCAAGGAAATGAGCGCTCTTCGTCAGCCGATCCACAATCACCCAAATTGCATCAACACCCCTCGCGGTCCTCGGCAATTTGGTGATGAAATCCATAGAAATCTGTTCCCACTTCCACTGGGGAACTTCTAGTGGCTGCAACTTGCCATGCGGACGCTGGTGCTCGGCCTTAACCCTACGACAGGTCAAGCACCTCTCCACTACCCACGCAACATCCCTCTTCATACAGGGCCACCAATAATCTCTCTTCAGCTCCAAATACATCTTAGTGGCCCCGGGATGGATCGAGAATCTCGATTTGTGCACCTCCTCCATCAATATACTACGTGCCCCGTCCATAAACGACACCCAAATCCGACCATGAAAGGTCATAAGCCCCCGGCTATCCGTCACGAACTCGGATACCTGCCCAATCACCCGCTCTCTTGCGGTGCTCCGGTCTCACAACCTCTTCCTGGGCCTCTCGGATGGTATCCAATATTGGAGTCATCATTGTCATCCTCATGCATATATCTCGAATCGGGGCACTCTCCGCCCTGCGGCTCAGTGCATCGGCTACCACGTTAGCCTTGCCCGGGTGGTACAGGATCTCACAGTCATAATCCTTTACCACATCCAACCATCTCCTCTGGTGCATGTTCAGGTTGGGCTGATCCATCAGATACTTCAAACTCTTGTGGTCTGTGTATATGGTACACCGAACCCCATACAAATAATGGCGTCATATCTTGAGGGAGAATACCACTGCCCTCAACTCCAAATCGTGGGTGGGATACCTCGACTCATGAGGCTTCAGCTGCCTTGATGCGTATGCTATCATGTGCCCTCTCTGCATAAGCACCGCACCCAACCCCGATATAGACGCGTCACAGTACACCACGAAATCCTCCATTCCCTCCGGAAGAGCTAACACCGGGGCTTCGCATAATCTTGTTGGGTTTTGGTATAATACAACATCCTATGGTGCACATACAACCCTAAATACCTTGGATCTATGTTTTCACTAATTATACATGCAAACGGTTTCCAAGGCATTAAACCAATAACTAGCATGTATTTGACATAAACCATATAATATACTAGTTAGCGAAACATACCTTTTATGTGGCTTGAAGTCTTGATGTATTTGGCCTTAAGAGCTTAGCACCAATAGTATGAAATGCCTCAAATGGAATCACAACACACCTAGGACAAAGGTGGCTCTTGAGAGAGAATTCCATGCACCAAAACACCTCCATATTTCTCTAAGAAAGAAGTGGTGATTTAGCTATGGAGTAACCTATTTATATGTAGGATTCCAAGGGTCATGGGTATAACCCATAATCCATACCCATGGGTTTTATGATCCATGGTTCATGTGGCCCAACTCTTTATGTATCCATACATAAACTTGGTCCAACATGGATTATAAGCCCAACACATATAAATATAACTAATTATCATAATTAGTCCCCATAGATTTAATTAGTCTCTTTTGATCAGTAAATTAATTCCAAATTAATTCTTGATCGGTACTAATTAAAACATATGATTTCATATTAATATATTATAACTTATAATATATTAATAAACCATAAATAACCTTCTCTCAAAAGTCCATCCTAACAAATTGTGCTGATGATATGCAACCCAAATGGACCATGCTACTCTCGGGTCAAGTACATACCAATAATAGTTATGGGCTTAGACATCTAATCCAATAGTCTCCCACTTGGATAAGTCTAAAACTATTATTGCAAGTACGACTTCATAACCCGACTAGCAATCGTAGCTCTTAAAGCCGATGTCGAACTCTGAACAAATCAATGACGTGTCCATTAGATAAGGGATCATATATTCCTCCATTCTAGATATCATATGGACTGAGACATTGATTATAATCATTCTCTCTGTGCATTTGTTGTTTCTCGATTTCCGATTTATGACGACCGACTAATTCAACAAATCAAATCAGTCCAGGCTTGGCCAAGCACTTAGGGTGTCATCACTAAATACTCGAGGGGCCCACAAATATCGCTTTTATCCCTTTAAGGGTAAAAGGAATGGATAAACTTTGACTCATATGGCTTGTTCTACTACGTGTTGAATCATAAACAAAGACATGTTTTATAACATCGAGTTACCAATGCGTTTTTGTGCAATCAATGTATAACCAACTCATAGTAACAACTCATATCTCTAGGTTTGAAGAATATAAGATATTATCGTTTCATGATTCACTCATGATAAAATCCATGAAGTGATTCAAATGAGCGTAGGTTGAATCCAATACTCGAATCTCTATTCTAGGAGTACTCATGATTGTTGTAGCAACTCTTACTATGTCTAACATCTTAGACATCTATAAACCCGATTCATGAAAGTCTTAATTCATACCTACTTCCAACATATGACTGACTGTGGAGAGTTTAAATAACTTAGTCATTCGGAAAGAATAACCTAGCTATTCTGGAAGTCAAAACATGCAAAGTGAAACACAAGAATAAACGAATCCAATATGGTCTCAGAACTTATGAGTATAAATAGAACACCTTTTATTTATCACCCTATTGATTACATATTATTCATTGCATACTGTTTCAAATAATCAACTTTATACTTGAATCAAAACAATAGTCATGCCATGCTCTAATCATGCACACTATGTTTTGTCCAAACAATAGTGATGCCATACACCAAGTATGCACACTAAGTTTGTCTATGATCCTTACTTTGTGAAATAGATCGATTGAACATAATTCCAATGATTCTCATTTCACAATCCCAAAACCTTATGGTAAATGTAGAATTCCAAATTCCTACCACTTACCGGAATCTGTTAGATTTTAAACTTATATGCACTGATCCTCTTGTAATGATTATGCACAAGAGTCACAAAGACTCGACAACAAACATTACAGAGTATTCTAATGGAGATCAACTCCATGATATTCAAAGTACATTGCTTTGAACATCCTTCTTGCATTAAGTTATCTAATCTTTCATAGATTGAATAACTTCCACCTATGAGGATATTTCCATATTCCCATTTTGACTATCACTTCTCAACAAGAGTTGCCTCTTTTCAGAATATGTCAATATGGTCCTTCCAAAATTAACACTATAATTCCAACTGTCCCCGAGCAACCAATCTTTCGTAAACCTTAGATTGTCCTCGACAATTGTTTAATCATTTTAGTCCTATCCAATTCTAGACCTTTTCCCTTCTTAATGCCCTAGGCATTTGGAAAATTTAGAAAGGATAAATATTATAGCACATGTAATCGATCCTATACCCGAAGCATATGGGACACGATTCATGCTATAAAATTTTTATTTGCCATGTTCTCAAAATTTAAGTATGAGGAGGGATGTCGTAATCATAATCGAATTTTGAGAACACAATATATAGAATTTTCTTATGTTGAGCCATTCCAACATAAAATTCATATATATATCCTTGACTAAAGGTGATTAAAATCTCAATCTAAGCTTTTAGAATTGAAATGAAGTATATCCTCTCCCTTAATTATAGCAAAACAACTTTTCCAACCCCTGCAACTTCAAGAATTGAAACTTTGTTTTCTATAATTAACATTGCTAACTTGCAATACTTATCATAATTATCATGCTCCCACTAACATGATGATTATTAGCATAACACTTATGCTCCCACTAGCTTTGACATGTATCAGAAAACAGCTGGACTTCTAGAAGTCAATACTTTATTGACTTTCTTACCAAAGTTGAGATTTCTGATTCGAGATTGCTTTGACAAGACTTTATCAAAATCATACGCCTTTTCTTAGATAGCTCACATGTGTGTCTAAACAATTTCAGAACTATGAAAAGGGATGTCGTAATCATAGTCTCAATTGTTTAGACCTTTTCCATTTCTCATAGGTCCATGTTAGTGTGCCGGTTAACCACGCACGCTCCACTAACGATTTGAGAATACAAAGATCACAATTTGTAACGACCCAAATTTTCACGTCCAAAAATTTCATTTTTAAATAAATGCTTTGCAAAACATTTGTAAATAAACATCGTTTGATCATATCATTTCATAAAACATATTTCGTGTCTGAAAACCAAATCATAAAAACAACCATAATGTCAGAGTACAAATCCCAGAATAACTCATAGTGCGGAAAACAATGTGTGTGTATGACGTGCCGCTACCACGCCAGCTCCTTCCCCTTCGATGAAGAGGTACCTGAAACCAAAACTGTAAACTGTAAGCATGAAGCTTAGTGAGTTCCCCCATCGTACCACATACCATATAATCATATAACATACATATACTGTCAGGAATATCTGGGTGCCCGACCTACCCCTTCGGTCCTTTCGACCGAATACTGCCTAGCATATCTGGGTGCTGGCCTCCCCTTCGGTCCTTTCGACCGGATACTGCCTAGCATATCTGGGTGCTGGCCTCCCCTTCGGTCCTTTCGACCGGATACTTCCTAGCATATCTGGGTGCTGGCCTCCCCTTCGGTCCTTCCGACCGGATACTGGGGACTATTTCACCCCTCTACTACTACCACATAACATGTGTCACATAATCATATTCTATCTAGCATGACTGGGTATGACTACCCCTTCGGCCCTATCGACCGGTGATCTTGGGGACTATCTCCCCTACCGCTACTATCATATACGCATCATGCTAGCACGTAACATGTCAGGTAATAATAAGCCTGGATGGTATCACAAAGACAGTCATCTAACATACGACTCCTACTGGTGGGCCGACATTGTGGCCTTAGACCCACCGCTACTGGAAGGCAACTCACCTCGTAGTAGCTGCTGATCTGTGCGGGAATCCTCTGACTGCTGTCGCTGCTGCTCCCGAAATCCTCCGACTATAATTCCCACAAAACACTTAGTCATACACTGCTAACTGTTCTTACGGTAAAATGACCATTTTAACCCTGACCAAGTCAAAGTCAAAGTCAAAGTCAACTTCCAGTTGACCTGAATCGCCGAGTTGGTTCGCCAACTCGCCGAGTCCCTATCCATCCATTTGTCCTTATACACACCTCTACTCGTCGAGTTAGGCGATGACTCGACGAGTTTTCCTTCTAATGAACATCGACTGAAACTTCATCCGACTCGCCGAGTTGTATGAACAACTCGTCGAGTTCATCTTCAACTGATAAACAGGTCCTGTCCTTGACTCGCCGAGTTGTATGAACAACTCGTCGAGTTCATCTTCAGTCTTAAGAAGATTGCCTTGGACTCGCCTAGTCTGTTCATGCACTCGCCGAGTCCCATGAACTCCAGGTCATTGGCTAAGTCCAGAACGTTGGGTCACTCCCCGGGACTCCCTAAAACCATTCTAACACTCATCTGGGTCCTTTTGACCCTCAACTGATATGGGACTCAAAACCTTGGACTCGTCGAGTCCAAGAATGGACTCGTCGAGTCGGTCACATCCTTCCACTAAATCTTCGATTTCTGATGTACAACCCTTGATCAAAAGATAGACATATGCTTCTACAATCGATCTAGCATGTAAAGTTACAACCTTTACGTGCTTGCATGGGATTTTGAGCTCAAAAGGTCCTAAAACAAGTCCTTGGGTTGCATGGAGTCTCCTTTGGGTGGAAAAGCACCCACTTTCTGCCTTGTAACCCCTCAAAGGTCCTAGATCCGAACCCTTGACCCCAACCATGCTTGCATTCATGGTTGGCTACCTAAAATGGCTCATAAAAGCCCTAAAACTACACAAAATGGGATCTAGCATTTGGAAGAGCAAGGTATAGACTTTTTACCTTCAATGATATGAAAATGGTGCACACACTCGGATCCCTCTAGCCTCCTCTTGTTCCTTCAAGCTTTTCCTTCCTTCTTTGGATCACAAAAGCACCAAAATCACTCCAAATGCCTTAGATCTTCACACACACGATTAGGGTTTGCTATGGGGGTCTTCTGGGAGCAAAATGGGACGATGGAGGCTGTATAAAGAGGTTTAAATAGGGTGCAATACCCTTAGATTAGGGTTTGTCCAGACAGGGCCTACTCGCCGAGTCCGGGACCCGACTCGTCGAGTCCATCACTTAAGTCCGCGTCTCATCCCGCTTCTACTCGGCGAGTTGGTCCTTCAACTCGCCGACTCCAAGGCCAAAATGTAAAATATCTAAAGAATTAATAAAAAGAATATGTACCAAGAACCAGGTGCTACAAATCTCCCCCACTTATTTTAGACTTCGTCCTCGAAGTCTGCTGCTCGTTCCTGAAACAGCTCGGGGTAATGCTCCATCATCTCGTCCACCGGCTCCCAGGTCCATTCCGACCCCTTCCGGTGCTGCCATTGCACCTTCACGAGTTCTACTCTTTTGTTCCTCAGATCCTTCGACTTCCGGTCGAGGATCGCTACAGGCCGCTCCATGTAATTCAGGCTGCCATCGACCTGAATGTCCTCCAAGGGTACCACTGCTGAGTCGTCCACCAGGCACTTTCGCAGCTGAGAAACATGGAAAGTGCTGTGTATCTGACTGAGTTCGGCTGGCAGATCCAGCCTATATGCCACCTTGCCCACCCGGGCTACAACCTTGAACGGTCCAATATACCTTGGGCCCAACTTGCCCCGCTTCCTGAATCGAATGACGCCTTTCCAAGGCGACACTTTTAGGAGAACCATATCCCCGACCTGGAACTCCAGGTCTGATCGGCGCTTATCGGCATAAATTTTCTAGCCGACTCTGAGCAGTCTGCAGTTTGCTACGAACCTGCTGAATCAATCCCGTGGTCTTGAGCACCACCTCGGTACTCCCGATGACTCGCTGACCGACCTCGCCCCAACAAATCGGGGTCCTGCACTTCCTCCCGTAGAGCATCTCGAAAGGAGGGCGGTCAATACTCGTAGGGTAACTGTTGTTATACGAAAATTCCGCTAATGGAAGATACGTATCCCAACTTCTACCGAAATCTAAGACACATGCCCGAAGCATGTCCTCGAGAGTCTGGATAGTCCTCTCGCTCTGCCCGTCCGTCTGAGGGTGGAAAGCAGTGCTGAAATGGAGACGAGTACCCATCTCGTCATGAAACCGCTTCCAAAACCTGGAAGTAAAACGAACGTCTCGGTCTGATACTACTGAAACTGGCACTCCATGCCGTGCCACCACCTCGCGCACATAGATATCAGCTAGCTTCTCGGCCGATATGCTCTCCTGAATCGCTATAAAATGCACGCTCTTGGTCAACCGATCCACTATGACCCATATCGAATCAACTCCACGTGTGGTCCTGGGAAGCTTAGTGATAAAATCCATCGTGATGTCTTCCCATTTCCACAGCGGGATATCCAACGGCTGCATCTTGCCGTGTGGTCTATGATGTTCAGCCTTGACCTTCCTGCAGGTCAAACACCGCTCCACGTACCATGCCACGTCCCGCTTCATGCAGGGCCACCAATAGTCCAGACGAAGATCCCTATACATCTTCGTCGCCCCGGGATGAATGGAGAATCGAGATTTGTGCTGCTCCTGCATCAGAACCTGGCGCACACCCCCGTGGTATGGCATCCACACCCTACGGTGTGTGTCAGTAATCCTCGACTGTCATAGTCGAAGGAGGAAACCTGTTCCACAATTCGCTCGCTCTTCCGATGTTCCTCCTTCATGGCCTCCTGCTGGGCCTCCCGAATCCACTCCAACAGCGGAGTCACCACTGTCATCCTCAGACAGATGTCCATGATCGGCGCTGCCTTGCGGCTAAGCGCGTCGGCCACCACATTGGCCTTCCCCGGATGGTAAAGGATCTCGCAATCGTAATCCTTTACCACATCCATCCACCTACGCTGCCTCATGTTCAGATTCGGCTGATCCATGAGGTACCTCAAACTCTTGCGGTCCGTGTAAATGGTGCAACGAACCCCATAGAGGTAATGACGCCAAATCTTGAGGGCGAACACGACAGCCCCCAGCTCCAAATCATGCGTCGGGTAATTCGCCTTGTGAGGCTTCAACTGCCTCGATGCGTAGGCGATGACATGCCCCCTCTGCATCAGCACTGCGCCCAAACCTGAGATGGACGCATCGCAGTACACAACAAAATCCTCCATGCCCTCCGGCAGGGCTAAGATTGGCGCCTCGCACAATCTCTGTCTCAGAGTCTCGAACGCAACCTGCTGCTCAGGCCCCCAACGAAAGACCACGGCCTTCCTTGTCAGTCTGGTCAGGGGCACGGCTATCTTGGAGAAATCCTGAATGAATCTTAGATAATAGCCGGCTAATCCTAGGAAACTCCGAATCTCGGATGGAGACTTCGGAACCTCCCATCTCATCACAGCCTCCACTTTGGCCGGGTCTACTGAAATCCCGTCCTGGTTGACGAGATGCCCTAGGAACTGCACCTCGCGCAACCAGAACTCACACTTGGAGAACTTAGCATACAAGTTCTCCCTCCTCAAGGTCTCTAAAACCTCTCGCAGATGCTCCTCGTGTTCCTCCTGCGTCTTGGAGTAAACCAATATATCATCAATAAACACTATCACAGACCGGTCTAACATTGGTCAACATACGCGGTTCATGAGGTCCATGAACGCGACAGGAGCATTGGTGAGCCCGAAGGGCATCACCACGAACTCGTAGTGGCCATAGCGCGTCCGAAACGTAGTCTTTTGTACATCCTCCTCTCTGACCCTCATCTGATGATATCCTGAACGCAGATCAATCTTGGAGAACCAAGATGCTCCCTGTAGCTGGTCAAAGAGGTCATCAATCCTCGGGAGTGGGTAACGGTTCTTCACCGTTACCTTATTCAGCTCCCGGTAATCTATACACATCCGATGCGACCCGTCCTTCTTCTTCACAAACAGAATCGGGGCTCCCCAGGGAGAACTACTCGGTCTAATGAATCCCTTGTCTAACAGCTCCTGCAGCTGTGTAGACAACTCCTGCATCTCAGGAGGAGCCAACCGATGCGGTGCCTTGGCTATCAGAGCCGCACCAGGAACTAGGTCGATCCTGAACTCCACCTGTCTCTCCGGAGGTATCCCAGGAATCTCCTCTGGGAAAACATCTGCGTAATCTCGCACCACCGGAACCTCGCTCACCGTCGCCTTACCCGCCTCCCGGGTATCCATAACATACGCGACATATCCTGCGCAACCCTGCTGAAGGTAGCGTCTAGCTCTCGCTGCTGAACATACCGTTGGCCCTCGTTGTGGCCTCTCGCCCTGAACTACCAACTCTCCCCCACTCGGGGTCCGGATCCGCACCAGCTGCTGTGCGCAATCTATCACCGCCCCATTGGGGCTCAACCAATCCATGCCTATAATCACCTTGTTCCCTCTCAACGGAATAGGAACCAAGTCTACCAGATAGCGCTCCTCGAATAACCTCAACACACAATCTCGGAATACCGCCGATGCTCGCACCGATCGGTCATCAGCAATCTCTACCTCTAAAGGGCAGTCCAACATGCCCGAAGCCTCAGGAAACTTCTTGCTAAGCGCAAGAGAGACAAATGATCGGGTAGCACCCGAATCAAACAATACATGCACTGGGATTCCGTTCACATGGAACGATCCAAAATAGGGCACATACATCACATAACCAAAATCACAACAGCGAATCATAAAAACATAAATAAGAAGTCATACCTGTCACCACATCGGGTGCAGCGCGTGCGTCCTCGGCAGTCAACTGAAATGCCCGGCTCCTCACCACTGGAGCCTCTGCATTGCCCTGCCGGCCATCTGTAATCCGCAGGGTCGCTGGAGCTGGCGCTGCTGCTGTCAACTGGGGGCAGTTGGCCTTCTTGTGGCCCCTCTGGTTGTAGTGGAAACACAACAACTTAGACGTCGAAATGGCAGGTGCAGGGGCGGTACAATCCCTGCTGAAATGCCCCGTCTTGTCGCACTTGTAGCAGCCCGACGATCCCAATCTGCACGCCCCCTCATGTGCCTTGCCTCATTTCCTACAGCGGCCTCTGCTCTGTTGGCCTTTCGGCCCAGCATCTGATCCCTTGGACTTCTTCCCCGAAGCCCCTGTAACCTGTCCCTCCTGTGCCTTCCTCTTCCGGATATGCTCCAGATCAATCTCCCTCTCCCTTGCCCTGGCGATCATAGAATCCAGAGTAGGGCAAGCGGAAAAACTGACATGCTCCCGAATGTCAGCTCGTAGCATGTCATGATAGCGGGTCCTCCTCATGTCCTCATCGCCCGCATACTGGGGCACCAGTAACGCCCTCTCCCAGAACTTGGCGGTGATCTCCGCCACAGTCTCTGTGGTCTGCCTCATATCCAAAAACTCCCTGGCTAACTGCTGGAGCTCCACTGCAGGTGCGAACTCCGCTCTGAACCGGGTCACAAAGTCTGACCATGTCATAGCCTCAACAGCCGAGGCTCCCAGAGAGTCACCAACTGACTCCCACCAATCCCTAGCCCGGTCCCTCAAACACCCTGCTGCAAATCGCACCTTCGACCCCTCGGGGCAGAAGTTGGTCAACTGCACAGACTCAATGTCTGCGATCCATCGTCTGGCAACAATGGGGTCCTTCGCCCCATGGAAATCTGGCGCACGACTGCCCCTGAAGTCCTTAAAGGACAGTGTGCGGGATCCTGACTGGCCAGATGCCATGTCACTCCTGAACGCCCTGAGGCGATCCTCCATCAGCTCAACAATCCCTTCCTTGATCGACCCGAAAATGATGGGGCTCGACTCAAGGATGCCTCTGGTGATCTCTGACGCAATGAACTCGCGTAGCCTCTCATCCACTGGCTCGGTGCCTGAACCCGAACCCAATCCCTCTCCTGAACTGCCAACTGCTGGCCTCGGACGTAGTACCACCATTCTGCAATACATACAAACAACCATTAGTGATAATGATACCTCTAGAGGGATCACATCTACTACAAGTTCCCCGATCTTGTCTCAGCCCTCCCTAATTCGGGTACAGATCCTCTGCTTTCAGTTGTACGGGCCCATACTACCTTCCACATCTATCCGCACCTTCCTCAAGGATTGCCTTGACTCCACCAGATCCCTTTTACCACTGTTGATCACTGCTATCCTCATCCTAGGCTTACCCTAGGGAACCTCTGACTCTACCTAAACCAGTCCTCAGCTGCTGAAGGCATCTTTGTAATGCCAGTTAGCCATTACCTGAATACAATCACATGCAACGAGGCTCGGATAATCCTTCGAGTAAGGGACTCATCCCTACAACGGTTAGGACTCAAACAAGAGCTACGCAATAGGGTCAAATCCAACACTCTGAGATTATTCAACCCTGATCACATGTAACTTTAGTGTATTCACCTAATAGCTAACTCCCATCACTCCAAGCCCCACAAAGTACAAAGCAAGCAGCATTCAGACAAAAGGGAACAATCTCAAGCAAATATGTTCTCATAACGAGAAACTATACTAGCATATAATGTTGAGCTCATACTATCAGGCATAACCTAAACATGCTATCCTACTGCTATCTACTCAATACTAGCATGCAATTCTCATAAACTGAAGCACATAAAGCAGGCACATAAGGCATCATTCCTAGATCCTTAGTCCTATTCTAGCATGTTGTTCTACTGAAACTGATAAACATAATCTAAACATTGTATGGGTACTTTGGGGAATACTTACTTGAGCTCGGCCGGTCGCGCACATCACACACTTGTTCTTTCTCAACACTCTTCTGTCTTATCTTTTAGAAAACCATTTTCTTAAAAATCTTTTAATCCCTCGATTTTAGTCCAGACACCCCCGAAGGTGTGTCCGAATCCCTCAAACCAGGGCTCTGATACCAACTTGTAACGACCCAGATTTTCACGTCCAAAAATTTCATTTTTAAATAAATGCTTTGCAAAACATTTGTAAATAAACATCGTTTGATCATATCATTTCATAAAACATATTTCGTGTCTGAAAACCAAATCATAAAATCAAACCATAATGTCAGAGTACAAATCCCAGAATAACTCATAGTGCGGAAAACAATGTGTGTGTATGACGTGCCGCTACCGCGCCAGCTCCTTCCCCTTCGATGAAGAGGTACCTTAAACCAAAACTGTAAACTGTAAGCATGAAGCTTAGTGAGTTCCCCCATCGTACCACATACCACATAATCATATAACATACATATACTGTCAGGCATATCTGGGTGCCCGACCTACCCCTTCGGTCCTTTCGACCGGATACTGCCTAGCATATCTGGGTGCTGGCCTCCCCTTCGGTCCTTTCGACCGGATACTGCCTAGCATATTTGGGTGTTGGCCTCCCCTTCGGTCCTTTCGACCGGATACTACCTAGCATATCTGGGTGCTGGCCTCCCCTTCGGTCCTTCCGACCGGATACTGGGGACTATTTCACCCATCTACTACTACCACATAACATGTGTCACATAATCATATTCTATCTAGCATGACTGGGTATGACTACCCCTTCGTCCCTATCGACCGGTGATCTTGGGGACAATCTCCCCTACCGCTACTATCATATATTGTATCATGCTAGCACGTAACATGTCAGGTAATAATAAGCTTGGATGATATCACAAAGACAATCATTTAATATACGACTCCTACTGGTGGGCCGACATTGTGGCCTTAGACCCACCGCTACTGGAAGGCAACTCACCTCGTAGTAGCTGCTGATCTGTGCGGGAATCCTCCGACTCTCCCGGCTTGCCAATAGGGAGTGGGTGACCTTGAACTTTTCAAGTATTTGAACTTGTGGGATAGGGAGAATAATTGGAGGAGGTGGAGGAAGTGAAGCATGATTTCCAGTCCCATTAACGTACAACAAAGGGATTAATCTTTCACCTTGATTGCCATGTGGGATATCATCTTCAATAGGAAAACTTGTTCCTAAAGATTTGGGAAGACCATAGTTGTCTTAACTAGACATCTATAATGGGAGAAATTCAAGTTTACTTGATTTTAAGTCCTTAATATAACACCCAATATGAAATATTAAGGCTAGGATCTAACAACCTATTTATAACCGGAAGAGGGATGCCATAATCCAAGCTATAGAATAGTTGAAGGTAGGTAAATGACGATTTACCAATTTCCACCATGAAAACGAAATATAATTAAGTTTTAATTGGATTTGGAACTCCTAGATCTTTTGAGATACATTGAACTTTCAATGGCATGTTTGAATCTCGATTGTGCCCTCTCAAGTTTGTGACTGGGATGCCGAGGATCACAAACAAGGTGTGAATAACCATGCAAATTGACTTGGTACCCTCAACTTTATCACCTAATTGATGTGCCGGTTAACCACCACCAATCTATGATAAACTTAAGTTACCCTTCGCCACACATTGTCAGTCCCATGTTAGTGTGTCGGTTAACCACACACGCTCCACTAACGACTTAACAAAGGTGCAAAGTGTAATTTCATGGGTTCGCACCATTTCACATTTTCCTAAGTAACTAAGATAGGGAATTTATAAGTGTTTAGTTACTTAGTATTTATCATTATACTTTTAATGAAGGGAGAATTATAGTCTTTATCCTACCCGTTCGGCTAACGACCCTCCACCAGTCAAGGAAGCGGTGGGTGAGAGTGGACACCCATTAAACTGCCATTTTATAGGCAGTAACCTTATACCCCCCTTATAGACCGGCTTCGTGAATGAGGGCTACTAATGGTAAGACTGACTTTATCTTATACATATATATATAATTAAAATTATAATAATAGTATAAGGGTTGAATTTTAAACTTTTAAAATTCTAAGGTCTAGTTTGGAATTAAAGTATATATGGGGGGTAACTTTACAAATTCCAAAACTTAAGGACAAGTTTTGAAACCTTTCAAAACTCTTGGATTTTTCATAACTTATGAGTTTAATTAAGGTTTAATGAAAAAAAAAATTTCAAGTTCCATAACTTGAGGACAAGTTATGGAAGACATTAAATCATTTAATGATGACATTAAAAATAGAGACTCTTCTATTTTCATAACCTATGAGACTTAATGACACTTTAAAAAGAAAAACTCTTCACTTTCCATAACTTGAGGACAAGTTATGGAGTTCATAAAAACGATTAAGATCAAATATTCCAATTAGCACAATACTCAAATAATTTTTCTATAATCTAGATTAAACTCATAAGTAAAGATAATTCACATCAACAATTTTCAAGAAATTAGATAATCATATAAACTAATACAAATCTTGAAACTTTGACAATTATCATTTGAAGACTCTTGGAATTCATAACCTAAAGAGTTAATAAATGAGACATTTCACATCCATAACTTATGGAAGTTTCAAAATGCTTAAGATCATAACTTTTAAAAAAAAACTTTTGAGTTCCAAAATTTTATGACAAAATTTGTAACTCCTTAAAACAGTTTAGATCAAACTTTTAAAACAAATAAAATAATCATATCATTCTATCTTTTAATAAATTGACCTAATTCTACTCTTGTAGTAAAGTGACTCAAATTTTACAAATAATTAGTTTTTCATAAAATCAAGTAATTATCATAAAATTTGACAAACTTCATGTTTTTTTTTCTTATTTTTTCCTTTAACTTGAAAAAAAAATACATTTGCATCAATTATAATAGAAAACAACCCATGGCTCTGATACCACTGTTGGGTTTTGGTATAATACAACATCCTATGGTGCACATACAACCCTAAATACCTTGGATTTATGTTTTCACTAATTATACATGCAAATGGTTTCCAAGGCATTAAACCTATAACTAGCATGCATTTGACATAAACCATATAATATACTAGTTAGGGAAACATACCTTTTATGTGGCTTGAAGTCTTGATGTATTTGGCCTTAAGAGCTTAGCACCAATAGTATGAAATGCCTCAAATGGAATCACAACACACCTAGGACAAAGGTGGCTCTTGAGATAGAATTCCATGCACCAAAACACCTCCATATTTCTCTAAGAAAGAAGTGGTGATTTAGCTATGGAGTAACCTATTTATATGTAGGATTCCAAGGGTCATGGGTATAACCCATAATCCATACCCATGGGTTTTATGATCCATGGTTCATTTGGCCCAACTCTTTATGTATCCATACATAAACTTGGTCCAACATGGATCATAAGCCCAACACATATAAATATAACTAATTATCATAATTAGTCCCCATAGATTTAATTAGTCTCTTTTGATCACTAAATTAATTCCAAATTAATTCTTGATCGGTACTAATTAAAACATATGATTTCATATTAATATATTATAACTTATAATATATTAATAAACCATAAATAATCTTCTCTCAAAAGTCCATCCTAACAAATTGTCCTGATGATATGCAACCCAAATGGACCATGCTACTCTTGGGTCAAGTACATACCAATAATAGTTATGGGCTTAGACATCTAATCCAATAGTCTCCCACTTGGATAAGTCTAAAACTATTATTGCAAGTACGACTTCATAACCCGACTAGCAATCGTAGCTCTTAAAGCCGATGTCGAACTCTGAACAAATCAATGACGTGTCCATTAGATAAGGGATCATATATTCCTCCATTCTAGATATCATATGGACTGAGACATTGATAATAATCATTCTCTCTGTGCATTTGTTGTTTCTCGATTTCCGATTTATGACGACCGACTAATTGAACAAATCAAATCAGTCCAGGCTTGGCCAAGCACTTAGGGTGTCATCACTAAATACTCGAGGGGCCCACAGATATCGCTTTTATCCGTTTAAGGGTAAAAGGAATGGATACACTTCGACTCATATGGATTGTTCTACTACTTGTTGAATCATAGACAAAGACATGTTTTATAACATCGAGTTACCAATGCGTTTTTGTGCAATCAATGTATAACCAACTCATAGTAACAACTCATATCTCTAGGTTTGAAGAATATAAGATATTATCGTTTCATGATTCACTCATGATAAAATCCATGAAGTGATTCAAATGAGCGTGGGTTGAATCCAATACTCGAATCTCTATTCCAGGAGTACTCATGAATGTTGTAGCAACTCTTACTATGTCTAATATCTTAGACATCTACAAACCCGATTCATGAAAGTCTTAATTCAAACCTACTTCCAACATATGACTGACTGTGGAGATTTTAAATAACTTAGTCATTCGGAAAGAATAACCTAGCTATTCTGGAAGTCAAAACATGCAAAGTGAAACACAAGAATAATCGAATCCAATATGGTCTCAGAACTTATGAGTATAAATAGAACACCTTTTATTTATCACCATATTGATTACATATTATTCATTGCATACTGTTTCAAATAATCAACTTTACACTTGAATCAAAACAATAGTCATGCCATGCTCCAATCATGCACACTATGTTTTGTCTAAACAATAGTCATGCCATACACCAAGTATGCACACTAAGTTTGTCTATGATCCTTACTTTGTGAAATAGATCGATTGAACATAATTCCAATGATTCTCATTTCACAATCCCAAAACCTTTTGGTAAATGTAGAATTCCAAATTCCTACCACTTATCGGAATCTGTTAGATTTTAAACTTATATGCACTGATCCTCTTGTAATGATTATGCACAAGAGTCACAAAGACTCGGCAACAGACATTACAGAGTATTCCAATGGAGATCAACTCCATGGAAACGAAGTCTCATATACAAAGTACATTGCTTTGAACATCCTTCTTGCATTATGTTTTCTAATGTTTCACAGATTGAATAACTTCCACCTATGAGGATATTTCCATATTCCCATTTTGACTATCACTTCTCAACAAGAGTTGCCTCTTTTCAGAATATGTCAATATGGTCCTTCCAAAATTAACACTATACTTCCAACTGTCCCCGAGCAACCAATCTTTGGTAAACCTTAGATTGTCCTCGACAATTGTTTAATCATTTTAGTCCTATCCAATTCTAGACCTTTTCCCTTCTTAATGCCCCAGGCATTTGGAAAATTTAGAAATGATAAATATTATAGCACATGTAATCGATCCTATACCCGAAGCATATGGGACACGATTCATGCTATAAAATTTTTATTTGCCATGTTCTCAAAATTTAACTATGAGGAGGGATGCCGTAATCATAATCGAATTTTGAGAACGCAATATATAGAATTTTCTTATGTTGAACCATTCCAACATAAAATTCATATATATATCCTTGACTAAAGGTGATTAAAATCTCAATCTAAGCTTTTAGAATTGAAATGAAGTATATCCTCTCCCTTAATTGTAGCAAAACAACTTATCCAACCCCTGCAACTTCAAGAATTGAAACTTTGTTTTCTATAATTAACATTGCTAACTTGCAATACTTATCGTAATTATCATGCTCCCACTAACATGATGATTATTAGCATAACACTTATTCTCCCACTAGCTTTGACATGTATCAGAAAACAGCTGGACTGCTAGAATTCAATACTTTATTGACTTTCTGACCAAAGTTCAGATTTCTGATACGAGATTGCTTTGACAAGACTTTATCAAAATCATACGCCTTTTCTTAGATAGCTCACATGTGTGTCTAAACAATTTCAGAACTATGAAAAGGGATGTCGTAATCATAGTCTCAATTGTTTAGACCTTTTCCATTTCTCATAGGTCCATGTTAGTGTGCCGGTTAACCACGCACGCTCCACTAAAACGACTTTGAGAATGCAAAGATCACAATTGCTATCTACTTATAATCTACTTAGTGAAAGCGTTTCCTCACCATCATTTTCATGAATCGGAGAGAAACCTTATGACACTTAGATTTTTTATGGTGTATGTGTTCCTATCCATGTGAATTTGTCATAACCATAATCACAAGACAAGGTTAGTGACAAATCCAAACTCATAGGGACTGAACTTGCTCAATCTCATTTTGTTGCCACCCGGTAGCACAAGGGCCTACCATTGCTTCTAGGTTGTTATGCAAACAATTAAGAACTCATAGAACTCATATGCATAGTCAACATTTACTGGAATGGGCATAGAAGCAAGAATATGTCAACACGATAGGTTATAAACCTTAAGTCGTGGTCTAGTGATTAACAATACTCTTGATCAGTTTTTGAAGCTATCTCAAGACTCCCACTGTCCTCGTGACATATAAGATTCTCTTTGTCAAGAACCAATCCTTGACAAAACAAATATTTAAGAGTTAGTGCGAATTCTTATCAAGGAAAAACATTTCTCACAATTGCTCTTAGTTGGTCTTTGTCTTATCCAAAACATCACAACTTACCAATTTCAAATGTAGAAGAGTAAGAAAACATTTTACTCTACATTTGACAAGTGTTTTAAACATTTCTTAAGATTATGTCACTCAAGGCTCAATCTTGGAGTATGACTCTAAGATTTGATTTTGGAACGAAGTATGATTTATCTTTTGATTTAACCATTTCAACAATTCATGATTCCTCTCCTTAGCCAAACGAATGCACTAAGGTGTCCTTAGAGGATCAATTGTGATATGGTTTCATAATCACTAAGATAATCATAAAACAAGATACTCAAGTACTCTCCCATCTCTTCAGATTGGAGAAACTTTTTATCTTTCTGCCTAATTTGATTCTTCTCATTCGTCCTGCCATACATTGAAAATTTTCCAATGTTTCAGAATTACACTTAAACTTGTAAGCATAACCATATTTACTAACTTTTAGTAAATCATGACGAATAATCTTATCAACCTTTGTGGTGGACTTGACCAGCACACAACTAAGTGTACCCAATCCTTGAGTCCTTCACTTGTCTCACATGTACATATGAACAAGGAATTAATCTTAATTTCCTAAATATTAAAATTCTCATTCATCATACAATACATGTTGCATGATTCCAAGTTTCTATCAAACTGAAACTTGGGTGATGAGAATCTTTACTTATTTGATAAATTATGACAATACCACAAATGAAAGAATCAAATCCATTTACCAATATTGCTTATCAATGGAAACATATAAACAACAATTTTTTCACAAATGCCATTGTAAGGATACTTAAAATAAATAAATCAAAACTTTTTTTTATTATTTTAAAACTTGCGAAAAAATCTTATCCTTACAATGCAAATACATATGAAAACTATGTTGATATCTATTCCTAAGCAATCTATCGTAACTCTTAAGCAGTTGCTCAAAATTCTGATCACCGAACCATTTTCGCGATCAGAATCAGCATACTCTATCTTTAAGCTTCCTTTGATTTTGTAAAACATCAAAATGTCATTAGATTACATTATGTATTAAGAATCTCCAAAAGATACTTAATAGATTTAGATAATGGACTTTACCTGAAGTAGAGTCAAACTTTAGACTTTACCAGATCTTTCAGGTAAATCTGGCAGCTTCGCAGCCATTGCCCCTTCTTTTGGCAAAAGACACATATGGACTCTTTGGAAATGGTACATGAGACTATCTCAGACTTATCCTTTCTCTTTATCATTAGGTCAAATGACTTGACCATGGCCGATCCCTTTGCATTGGGAAGAGAAAGCTTTTTTGTACTTCTAATGTTACCATTGTCAATGTCCATGGAAGTTTGGGAAGTTGATCTTCCAATCAAATTTTGCTTTACCAGTTCCCCAAATCATTGCTGATTTAGCAGCATCAAGCAAATAGGTAAGATCATTAAGGGTCATGTCTTGATCTGTCATCAGGGTGTGACTGAAGCACCAAGTCAACAGCCAGCTACCTCGAGACTTTGACACCCGACTCTCCCGGCTTGCCAATAGGGAGTGGGTGACCTTGAACTTTTCAAGTATTTGAACTTGTGGGATAGGGAGAATAATTGGAGGAGGTGGAGGAAGAGAAGCATGATTTCCAGTCCCATTAACGTACAACAAAGGGATTAATCTTTCACCTTGATTGCCATGTGGGTTATCATCTTCAATAGGAAAGCTTGTTCCTAAAGATTTGGGAAGACCATAGTTGTCTTAACTAGACATCTATAATGGGAGAAATTTAAGTTTACTTGATTTTAAGTCCTTAATATAACACCCAATATGAAATATTAAGGCTAGGATCCAACAACCTATTTATAACCGGTAGGTAAATAGTTGAAGGTAGGTAAATGACGATTTACCAATTTCCACCATGAAAACGAAATATAATGAAGTTTTAATTGGATTTGAAACTCCTAGATCTTTTGAGATACATCGAACTTTCAATGGCATGTTTGAATCTCGATTGTGCTTTCTCAAGTTTGTGACTAGGATGCTGAGGATCACAAACAAGGTGTGAATAACCATGCAAATTGACTTGGTACCCTCAACTTTATCACCTAATTGATGTGCCGGTTAACCACACACGCTCCAACAATCTATGATAAAGTTAAGTTACCCTTCGCCACATATTTTCAGTCCCATGTTAGTGTGCCGGTTAACCACACACGCTCCACTAACGACTTAACAAAGGTGCAAAGTGTAATTTCATGGGTTAGCACCATTTCACATTTTCCTAAGTAACTAAGATAGGGAATTTATAAGTGTTTAGTTACTTAGTATTTATCATTATACTTTTAATGAAGGGAGAATTATAGTCTTTATCCTACCCGTTCGGCTAACGACCCTCCACCAGTCAAGGAAGCGGTGGGTGAGAGTGGACACCCATTAAAATGCCATTTTATAGGCAGTAACCTTATACCCCCCTTATAGACCGGCTTCGTGAATGAGGCCTACTAATGGTAAGATTGACTTTATCTTATACATATCTATATAATTAAAATTATAATAATAGTATAAGGGTTGAATTTTAAACTTATAAAATTCTAAGGTCTAGTTTGGAATTAAAGTATACATCGGGGGTAACTTTACAAATTCCAAAACTTGAGGAAAAGTTTTGAAACCTTCCAAAACTCTTGGATTTTTCATAATTTATGAGTTTAATGAAGGTTTAATGAAAAAGAAAATTTCAAGTTCAATAACTTGAGGACAAGTTATGGAAGACATTAAATCAATTAATGATGACATTAAAAATAAAGACTCTTCTATTTTCATAACCTATGAGACTTAATGACACTTTAAAAAGAAAAACTCTTCACTTTCCATAACTTGAGGACAAGTTATGGAGTTCATAAAAACCATTAAGATCAAATATTCCAATTAACACAATAATCAAATAATTTTTCTATGATCTAGATTAAACTCATAAGTAAAGATAATTCACATCAACAATTTTCAAGAAATTAGATAATCATATAAACTAATACAAATCTTGAAACCTTGACAATTATCCTTTGAAGACTCTTGGAATTCATAACCTAAAGAGTTAATAAATGAGACATTTCACATCCATAACTTATGGAAAGTTTCAAAACTCTTAAGATCATAACTTTAAAAAAAAACTTTTGAGTTCCAAAATTTTATGACAAAATTTGTAACTCCTTAAAACCATTTAGATCAAACTTTTAAAACAAATAAAATAATCATATCATTCTATCTTTTAATAAATTGACCTAATTCAACTCTTGTAGTAAAGTGACTCAAATTTTACAAATAATTAGTTTTTCATAAAATCAAGTAATTATCATAAAATTTGACAAACTTCATGTTATTTTTTTCTTGTTTTTTTTCCTTCAACTTGAAAAAAAAATACATTTGCATCAAATATAATAGAAAACAACCCATGGCTCTGATACCACTGTTGGGTTTTGGTATAATACAACATCCTATGGTGCACATACAACCCTAAATACCTTGGATCTATGTTTTCACTAATTATGCATGCAAATGGTTTCCAAGGCATTAAACATATAACTAGCATGCATTTGACATAAACCATATAATATACTAGTTAGGGAAACATACCTTTTATGTGGCTTGAAGTCTTGATGTATTTGGCCTTAAGAGCTTAGCACCAATAGTATGAAATGCCTCAAATGGAATCACAACACACCTAGGACAAAGGTGGCTCTTGAGATAGAATTCCATGCACCAAAACACCTCCATATTTCTCTAAGAAAGAAGTGGTGATTTAGCTATGGAGTAACCTATTTATATGTAGGATTCCAAGGGTCATGGGTATAACCCATAATCCATACCCATGGGTTTTATGATCCATGGTTCATTTGGCCCAACTCTTTATGTATCCATACATAAACTTGGTCCAACATGGATCATAAGCCCAACACATATAAATATAACTAATTATCATAATTAGTCCCCATAGATTTAATTAGTCTCTTTTGATCACTAAATTAATTCTTGATCGGTACTAATTAAAACATATGATTTCATATTAATATATTATAACTTATAATATATTAATAAACCATAAATAACCTTCTCTCAAAAGTCCATCCTAACAAATTGTCCTGATGATATGCAACCCAAATGGACCATGCTACTCTCGGGTCAAGTACATACCAATAATAGTTATGGGCTTAGACATCTAATCCAATAAATCTCTTGCGAAAAATCTCAAACGAGCCCTGCTGCTCGGGACCCCGAGTAAAAGCGACGCCCTTCCGGGTCAATCTGGTGAGGGGAACGGAAATCTTGGAGAAATCTCTGATAAATCTCTGATAGTAGCCGGCCAACCCCAGAAAACTCCTGATCTCGGTGGGTGATCTCGGCACCTTCCAACTAATAACCGCCTCAATCTTGGCCGGATCGACCAATATCCCATTCTGATTTACGAGATGCCCCAAGAACTGGACCTCTCGTAACCAGAAATCACACGTGGAGAATTTGGCATAAAGCCTCTCCGATCTCAATACTCCAAGGATCTCTCTCAGATGCTCCTCGTGCTGCTCTCGGGATCTCGAATACACTAGAATATCGTCGATGAACAAAATCACCGATCGATCCAACATCGGCCTGCATACTCGGTTCATGAGATCCATGAAGGCTGCTGGTGCATTGATGAGCCCAAAAGGCATCACCACGAACTCGTAATGCCCATAACGAGTCCTAAATGCCGTCTTCTGGATATCCTCATCACGCACTCTCATCTGATGATACCCAGACCTCAAGTCTATCTTGGAGAACCACGACGCTCCCTGCAACTGATCGAACAGATCGTCCATCCTCGGTAATGGATAACAGTTCTTGACCGTCAACTTGTTCAACTCTCGGTAATCAATGCACATCCGGTGTGAACCATCATTTTTCTTGACAAAAAGGATCGGCGCTCCCCACGGCGAGATACTCAGCCGGATAAATCCCTTCCCCAACAGCTGCTGAAGCTACGAGGATAACTCCTGCATCTCTGGTGGCGCAAGGCGATAGGGTGCCTTGGCGATAGGCACTGCCCCCGGAACCAAATCAATGTGGAATTCGACCTGCCTCTCAGGAGGCACACCCGACAACTCCTCGGGGAAAAAATTCGGGAACTCACGCACTATCGGAACATCATCGACCGATCTTGACCTCTCTACGGCCGCTCGTGTATCCACCACATATGCTACAAACCCTTTACAGCCCTGCTGTAAATTCTGTCTTGCTCTGGCAGCCGAACAGAATGCTGACCCAGATCGGGTACCGTCGCCATACACCGTAAGTACTCCCCCACTAGGGTCTCGTATGGTCACCAACTGACGCTCGCAGTCGATAACTGCTCTGAATCGGCTCAACTAGTCCATGCCCACGATGACACAGACATCCCCCATCGCAATCGGTACCAGATCAATCGGGAACTCAACACCGAAAATCTCGAGAACACATCCTCGAATCACATCAGTAGCAAAAACCGCTCGCTCGTCAGCTATAGAAACTCGCAGAGGTCGACTCAACGCCTCTCGCCGGATACTGATGTGCTGACTAAATGCTAATGACACGAAAGATTGACTCGCACCTGAGTCAAATAACACCAAAGCAGGTACAGAATTCACAAGGAAAGTACCTATGCATACCAATATATAAGCACAATATCTCTAACTCAGTATAAATAAAAGAATACATACCAGCCACAACGTCAGGCATTGCGCGGACCTCCTCCGCTGTCAACTGAAAGGCTCTCCCGCGAGCCTTCGGTGCCTCGGCCTTCACTGGCCGGGTCTCGGTAGCTCTAGCAGCAGCAGGTATGGATCCCTGTGCCGATCCTTGAAGCAGTTGTGGGCACTCGGCCTTCCGATGGCCGGTCTGGTTGCAGTGAAAGCAAACTGCAAACCCTTTGGGGCAATCCTTCGCGAAATGCCCCTCATTACCACACTTGTAGCACACCCCCGCTCTGCATACCCCATCATGGCTCTTCCCGCACTTCCCGCAAGTGCGGCCCTTCTGACCTCCGAATCTCAGATCGGTGGGCTTTGCCCGTTTGGCTGCCGGATGGGACTGTGCCGGTCGCCTATCCCTCCTCTGAGACTCGGCCTCCTTCCTGGCCTGAGTCTCCAGCTCGATCTCCCTCTTCCGTGCATTTTCCTGCAGCTCGGCAAATGTCCGGTATGTCGAGTTCGACACGATCTCATGGATGTCTCTCCTCAGTATGCTCAGATATCGGCTCATACGTGCCTGCTCAGTCGACACGTGATCAGGGCAAAACAACGCCCTCTCATGAAACATCCTCGTAATCACGGTCACAGACTCAGTTCCCTGCTTGAGGGACAAGAACTCCTAGGCTAAACGTTCCCTCTCCACAGGGGGAACATACTCATCTCGGAACATGGTGGTGAACCTTTCCCAAGTCACCGTCGTAATCTCTGCAGGGGTGAAATCAGCCGTCACAAACTTCCACCAGTCCTTCGCTCCCAAGCAAAGTTGGTTCAGTGCGAACCGTACCCTCATATGCTTCGGACATGAACACGTGTAGAAGCATCCCTCAATGTCATAGATCCACCTCATCGCGGCTATCGGATCCTGAGTCCCGTCAAACTCTGGCGGCTTCGTGTTGCTGAACTCCCGGTACAACAACGAGTCACCTCCCTGTGGTCTCGCGGCAGCGACAGCTGCGGTGGCTGTAGCTACAACAGCCTCCGACAGAGCAGCATATCGCTCATCAAATGTCTCAATCAATGTGGTCTTGATAGACCCAAACATCTCCGGTATCTCAGCCCGAATGGCTGCGGCCACCTCCTCGTGAATCAATCGGCGAATCTCCTTATCGCTGACACTGCTGCTCTCCGGAGTGTGGCATGTCCCAACCATGATTTCTCTGAAACACAACACAAAGAAATCATAGACTCTCTCGAGTATACTCGCACTCGATAACTCAACCCTACTTGCTCCTTAGTACCCTGAGGATTCTTACTTGGACTGCTCACTGACCCGGTGTTTCCAGTAGTACGGGCCCTATACTACCTTCCACACCACATCAGTACTCACCCCAAGTCCTCCTCCTAGGATCCCAACTCGCAAGCACTCTATACTACCCTGAATCCAGCCTACTCTCTAGCAGACTTCTCATAAGCTACTATCTGCTACCTAAAGGCACTCAAAGCAACTCACAGCAGCAGAACTCCTAGGCTAAGGCATCACAAATCAGGCCACTCTAGTCCTAATATATGAATTACCTAGCCTACTCTAGCATGCATAGCACATCACATAATATCTCATAATACATAATGTAAGGGTATTTTGGGGAATCACCATTCGGGCGCTGGCTGATCGTACACACTACTCCTTTCTGCTTTTCTCCAAATCTTTTACTCTTTTAGAAAAATTGTTCCTTTTATGAAAAGTTTTCTCAAATCCTCATTTTGAGTTCAGATACACCCGAAGGTGCATCCGAATCCCTCAAACCAAGGCTCTGATACCAACTTGTAACAACGAAAATTTAAAACCATTTTTCATTTTTCAACACAATAAAACTCATATAAAATTCCCAACATCTCATAGTATCAAATGTCATCAAAATAAAACATATCCCATAATCTCAACAAAATCCTCTGCCAGTGTGTATGAATCATGTCGGCGCCTTCCCGCGATCCTCGCTAGTACCTGAAACACATATCACACAACATGGTAAGCATAAATGCTTAGTGAGTTACCCAAAATACCACATACAACACATAAGCCACTCGAGGCTATAACTCTGTATGACCCTCTGGTCAATGTGTCTCAGCAGGACCCTCCAGTCCCGTAGCTCGTTGGACCCTCCGGTCCGGTCTAGCTCGTCGGACCCACCGGTCCGGACTAATCGAGGACCCTCTGGCCTCATAAGTCGTTGGACCCTCTGGTCTGGTCTATTCAACACATAGCATACATATATCACATTGCACATAATATCAAACATATACATAACACATAAGACCCTCCGGTCTGCACATAGATACCATTCTAGGTAATGTATAGTGAGAAGACTCACCTCGTATGATGTTTAGTAAACTCTCGTGCTCGATATCCCCGATCTAGCCTCTGCCTATCAAAATGATAATATCTCTAATCAATACTCTCCTTATATTCTCTTCTCTAAAGAACGGGTAGAAGACTATTCTACCCCTCCCTGACCTCTCTTACATCAGTTTGACCAACCCTAAGGTCAACTCAGTCAACGGTCCAACTTTGACCAGACTCGCCAAGCGCACTCGGGTGACTCGGCGAGTCCATGTGTGTCCTCTGACTTATCCTAAGGCCTCACTCGACTCGCTGAGTTAGCCTCTCAACTCAACAGCTACCACTGGTCACGAATCGCTGGGCAACCCGATCCGACTCGTCGAGTTCTCTCATGGACTCGGCGAGTTTCCTCCATGGCCATAATCATTCGACCTTCTGAGGTCAGATCTGTTTCTCTAACTTATAGATCTGACCTTCTAACACCCAAAAGTCACGTAAAGGTTCAATCTTTATGTTCATGCATCACACATATGGCTCTATATGATCAAATAGCTCTTAAAATGATATCCTAGGCACAAAACTCTTATGGGGCTGCATAAAGCTGGATGATTGGGAGTCCCTGGACCTCTCAAGGTCCAGATCTACAGTATAGGCCTCAAAGGGACTCCTTATGCTCCATAACCTCAACCAAAAGGTGTAAAGGAACCCTAGATTCAAGAGATCTACTTTGCACACGAAAATAGACATAGATTGTTACCTCCAACAGAAGCCTTTGATGATATAGAAGAAGTTCTGAGCCCTCAATCAGCCAAGCTTGAATCCCCTCCTTCCTTCTTGCAAGAATGCACTAATGGTGATGTAATTAGCACCTTCTCTCACTCTCTATGCTCTCTGGTTCACTAGGGTCTCTCAAGGGTGTAAGTGGCCGCCAATGAAGGCCATAAGGACCCTTAAATAGGGTACCGGCCCAAAGATTTACGGTTTCTGTCAACAGCACGGACTCGTCGAGTCCACTCATTAATCCGAGTCATCAGTCGCGATCCTACTCAACGAGTTTAGGCGTCAACTCGTCGAGTCCCTCTTCTCATCACAAAATAAATATTTAAATTATGATACCTGGAAATCCGGATGTTACAAATGGAGTCGGGGTTGGATCGGGTTAATGGGTATGGACTCGACGAGTTGGTAGGCCAACTCGGCAAGTCAGGTCAATTAGGTGTTGACTTTGACCAATGTTGACTTTGGCTGGTTTTGATTTTGACCCTGGGCAGGGTTGCTTGTTCTGTTTGTTGACTTGAGGGCTGTCGTGTAGGGATTGAGGAGTCGAGGAGAGCTGACCTCCATGCCGAGTATAGTCCAGACACTACACAACATCGAGGTGAGTTACCTCCCAGTAGAAGTGGGTCTAAGGCACCAATGTCGGCCCACCAGTAGGTGATTATGGTTGAGATGATTATCTTTGTGATAATTATCTGGTTGCTATATTTGTGTTGAGTTATGTGTTAGTAGTAGTAGGGCGCACTAGTCCCTGGTTACCGGTTGGAAGATACCGAGGACGGTTACCGGTTGAAAGATACCGAAGGGGTGGACAGAACCCACGCATGCATAGTAGTATGATTATGATATGTCATTATATGATTCAGTATGCTTATGTTATGTTATCATGAAACCAATATGTTTATGACATGTAATATGTATCATGAAACCAATATGTTTATGACATGTAATATGTGATAGGGATAGGGGTGAAATAGTCCCCAGATACCGGTTGAAAGATACCGAAGGGGAGGTTAGTTCCCGAGTACCGGTTCAAAGATACCGAAGGGGAGGGTAGCTCCCGGTTACCGGTTGAAAGATACCGAAGGGGAGGATAGTTCCCAGTTACCGGTTGGAAGATACCGAAGGGGAGGGTAGCTCCCGGTTACCGGTTGAAAGATACCGAAGATTATGTGCTATGGGTATGATGAGGGAACTCACTAAGCTTTATGCTTACAGTTTCAGTTTTGGTTTCAGGTACCTCTTCGTCTAAGGGGAAGGAGCCGGTGGTGTAGCAGTGCATCACACACACATGTTTTCCACATGGAGTTTCCTGGGAATGTACTCTGATTTATTTTACTTTTGACAACATGATTATCAGACACATTGTTATGTTTCTTCTTTTAAATGATATGACATGGAAAATGTTTTAGTAAACTATGATGTGTATTACTTAAATTAAATGAAATTTTTGGCCTCGAAAATTGGGATGTTACAAGTTGGTATCAGAGCCCTGGTTTGAGGGATTCGGACACACTCTCGGGGGTGTCTGGACTCAAACCGAGGGACTAAAAGATTTTTACAAAGAAAAATGGTTTTCTAAAATCTAAGACAAAGAGTTTGAGAAAGATTAAGGTGTGTGACGCGTCCGACCGGCCGAGCTCATGTAAGTTTTCCCCAAGATGCCCATACTTGTTATGTTTAGTTATATGATATATGATTCTGAGAGCTGCATGCTAGATTAGGGCTAAGGATCTAGGAGGATGTCATGTATGTCTGGTATATGATTCTGAGAACTACATGCTAAAGTAGGGCTAAGGATCTAGGAAGGTTAGCTTATATGCCTGTTGTATGAGCTGTATGCTAGGACTGTTTAGTCAACAGTAGGATGGCCTGTATAGGTTATGCCTGGTTTGGTTACTTAATGAACGAATACTGCTTGCTTTGTGCTATAAGGGTTCTGGCTAACTTTAACTATCTAGTAAGCGAATATGTAGCAGTATTCGCAAGCTAGATATGGAAGGATAGTAGGGACCCCTTGTGCAGCTGATGGCGGAGAGTAGGTTGGAGGGTGCCCTAGGAAAGCCTAGGATGAGATTAGATGGGAATGGGTATTGGTAAAGGGACCCGGTGAAGTTGAGGTAATCCTTGAGGAAAGTACGGATAGATGTGGAAGGTAGTATGGGCCCGTACTACTGGAAGAAGAGGATCAGTACTCGAGTCAAGGAGGGCCGAGATGGGACCGGGAAACTTGGAGAGTGTGTGAGACCTCTCAAAAGCACGTAAGATCCTGATGTTTATGTGTTTATTTTCAGTATGGTGACCACGCAACATGGAGCGGGAGGCTCAGGATCAGGGATCAGGATGAGGATCAGGCTCGGGCGCAGGATCCGATCAGGTGGATGACGGGCTACGCGAGTTCATCGCGTCTGAGATCACGAGAGGTATCCTTAATGCGACCCCGGTCATTTCCAGGTCGATCAAGGAGGGGATTGTTGAGTAGATGGAGGATCGCCTCCGGGCATTTAGGAGTCATCTGGCGTCTAGCCAGACGGATATGCACACACTGTCCTTCAAGGACTTCAGGGGGAGTGGTGCGCGAGACTTTCACGGGGTGAAGTACCCCATTGCTGCCAGGAGATGGATCGCAGACATCGTGTCTGCACAGTTGACGAGCTTCTGTCCGGAAGGGTCGAAAGTCCGCTTTGCCACTGGATGTTTGAAGGATAGAGCTAGAGATTGGTAGGAGTCCGTTGGTGACTCCCTGGGAGCCCCAGCCATCGAGGCTATGACCTGGTCAGACTTTGTGACCAGATTCAGGGCTGAGTTCGCACCAGCTGTGGAGCTTCAGCAGCTGGCCAGGGAGTTTTTGGATATGAGACAGACTACGGAGACTGTGGCGGAGAACACCGCCAAGTTCCGGGAGAGGGCTCTATTGGTGCCCCAGTATGCAAGAGATGAGGATTTGAGGAGGACCCGCTATCACGACATGCTGAGAGCCGATATCAGGGAGCATGTCAGCTTCTCGGCATGCCCGACCTTGGACTCCATGATTGCCAGAGCGCGGGAGAGGGAGATCGATTTGGAGCACCTCAGGAAGTGGAAGGCAGGGACTGAGCAGGTTACAGGGGTTTCAGGGAAGAAACCCAAGGGATTCGACTCTAAGTCGAAGGGCCAGCAGGGCCGGGACCGCTGTGGAAAATGCGGTCGGTCACATGAGGGTGTTTGTCTCACTGGGTCGGGTTCTGGCTGCTATAAGTGCGGCAAGACTGGGCATTTTGGCAGGGATTGTACTGCTCCCGCCCCCACAGTGCAGATGACAGACCTGATTTGCTTTCATTGCAATCAGAGGGGCCACAAGAAGGCCAACTGCCCTAGATTGACAGCAGCGACAACAGCGGTGCCGACCCCAGTAGCAGCACGGGTTTACGGATGGCCGGAAGGCCAAGGTAGAGGCTCCAGTGGTGCGGAGCCGTGCATTTCAGTTGACCACAGAGGAGGCACGCGCTGCACCCGATGTGGTGACGGGTATGATTTATTCTCTTTATTCTTTATGTTATGTCGCTGTGATTTTGATATGTTATATGTATGATCTGTTTAGGATCGTTCCATGTCAACGGTATCTCGGTTCAGGTGTTGTTTGATTCGGGGGCTACCCGAACATTTGTCTCTCTTGCGCTTAGCAAGAAGTTTTCTGAGTCTTCGGACAATTTGGATTGCCCTCTAGAGGTCGAGATTGCGGAAAACCGGTCAGTACGGGCATCGGAGGTCTACCGAGATTGTTTTTTGAGGCTGTTTGAGGAGCGTTACTTGGTAGATCTGCTTCCCATACCTATGCGGGGGAATAAGGTTATTATTGGAATGGATTAGCTAAGCCCCAATGGAGCAGTGATCGACTGCGCGCAGCAGTTGGTGCGGATCAGGACCCCAAGTGGGGGAGAGCTGGTGATTCAGGGCGAGAGGCCACAACGAGGACCAGCTTTATGTTTTGCAGCGAGAGCTAGGCGCTACCTTCAGCAGGGTTGCGCAGGATTTTTCGCCTACGTTACGGATACCCGGGAGGCGGGTAAGGCGACGGTGGGCGATGTTCCCGTGGTACGAGATTTTGCGGATGTATTCCCCGAGGAATTGCCTGGCATACCTCCGGAGAGGCAGGTAGAATTCAGGATCGACCTAGTCCCTGGTGCGGCTCCGATAGCCAAGGCACCTTATCGGTTGGATCCTCCTGAGATGCAGGAGTTGTCTACACAGCTGCAGGAGCTGTTACACAAAGGATTCATCAGACCGAGCAGTTCACCCTGGGGAGCCCCGATTCTGTTTGTGAAGAAGAAGGACGGGTCGCATCGGATGTGTATAGATTATCGGGAGCTGAATAAGGTAACGGTGAAGAATCGTTACCCACTTTCGAGGATCGATGTGACAACCGTCAAAATTCGAGTCGGTTCTAGATTTGAATAAACTTAGTTGCACATATAAGCACGACAAATAATAGACTTACTAACTAGAAGCTAAGTTATAACCTACTAGAAACTTGGAAACAAGTAAGATCGAATGATAGTGTACTTAGATTTCACATTGATATGTGAATTCTACTACTACGTAACTGTAGTGACTATCCATATTTGGGTCACTCTTTGACTCGAACACCATTTCACGAATCATTTACACACATCATGCACTTGACCTAGTAGTAGAAATTAGGTCAAAGTCTCATAGAAACTTAAGTCAAAGTTGAAGACTAGGACTAGTATACTTGATTCCTCAATTTCGCTTGAATCTCGGAATCACTACATAGAATGCCAATAAACCGGTAAAAATAAATTAGAAACATTATTTCTAATTTGAATAAGGGTTATGAAACACAAAAATAATTTGAAGTCTCACAGTTTCAATTTATTTTGATATTCAAAGTTTATTTAACTCCAAAACCCTAAAAGCCATAAAAACTCATATTTATAAACTTTAACCTTAAAATTTCTATAAAAATAATTCTGAAATTATAATATGATCTTATAATAATTAAAATTATGAAAATGCGTTTAAGGAAAATAAAATTTAAGTCATTAACAATTACCCTTAATTTATAAGCCAAAAATCAAGGTTTCATGAGCAAAAACTTGGTTAGGGTGTATATTTTATAAAAAGTTTGATATTTTTATAAAAGAATTGAATTTTTTTTATAAAATTAAAAAGGGAAGGAGGGCATAATACTCTCAAAACCGTCCACACTCTTCCCAAGACACCTCTCCTCTTCCCAAAACACATAATCACTTCTTTCTCTCACACACTCCACTTTCTCTCTCATTTTCTCTCATTTCTCTCTACCTTCACCACTCCACCCACGAAATTTTCCAGAAAATAAGTCCAAGAACACACCTCAAACTCAAAATCTTCATCATCTAGTGGTGTTCATTAAGGTAGAACACGATTTCCTTTCGTTTTCCTTCAAGTTTTCAAGGTTTTTCTTTCATTTCCTTCTTCTTCTACACCATTCTCTTAGAAAATTTGTGTGAATATTCATTCACTTCAGTTTTGATGATGATGGTGGTAGATTTTCACCAAAAACATACATGTTGTAAATGGTGAAATCCAATGACCTAAACCCAAGTCAAGATCATGAAAATGCACTTTTCTACACGTTTTGGTGGAAAATCACCACATGCAACCTAAGTTTTATTTCAAAAATGATTTTTGACCATTTCAAACTCATGAATGGTCTTCAAACAAACATGCATGTGATGATCTTCAAGCTTAGATGCTAGATCATCAAAGTATGTTGTTAAAAGCTTTCAAATATGTTCATGAATGATTTATTTCAAAATAAATATCTAAAACTCCTTTTCTGACCAAATCCGATTTTTCCCAGATTCCCATCAACAAAATAATATGATCTATAAATTTCTAGATATTAATTCATTTTTATCGAATTATTATAATTAATGCAAGAAAATAGATCAATACATCATATAAAATACTTTCTGAGGTCCATAAATCCTAGGTAAATTTGCGGCTAGCCCCTATGCTATACAAGGACCCCTCATTAAATTTCATTGATTTTTATTACTTTTTATTATGGTTTTCAATTTTCTTTTCGTTTGGCTCCAATAAATCATAAAACCACTTTAGAAAAGGTGAAATGGCTACCTAACAATTTTTGCAGCTTCCCCCATATGTTAATGACTTAGAAAAATACTTCCAGTATTTTTCATAATGTATTCCTATTTTTCACCGACTTTTGTATTTATAATGGCCTAAAAATAGAAAAAATAGTTCTGCTCATCCAAAATTCATGAAAATTTACAAGAACACCTTGTAGTACATTAGGATTCTACATAAAACTTTTGATGATTTGTCTCTTCTGTATACTATTTTTCTTCTATTTTCCCAAGATTAAATACACTTAAACCCACTTTTTATTAGAATAAATGCACAAAAATCATAAAATTGGGGTAAACAGTTTAGAAATCCATTTTTATATTTTTCCCACCTTAATAATGTTTAGTAACAGTAATACAAAAAGTTTGGGTAATTTTGGAAACTGTTTTCTATTTATTTCAATTTTTATTAGAATAAATGCACAAAAATCATAAAATTGGGTTAAACATTTTAGAAATCCAATTTTATATTTTCCCAGCTTAGCAATGTTTAATAACAGTAATACAAAAAGTTTAGGTAATTTTGGAAACTGTTTTCTATTTATTTCAATTTGTATTAAAATAAATGCACAAAAATCATAAAGTTGGGGTAAACAATTTAGAGGACCATTTTTATATTTTTCCTAGCTCAAGTATGTCTAATGGCAGAAGTATAAAAAGTTTGGGAATTTTTATCCTTTGAATGCTATTTTTCATGAATTTATATTGTTATGAAGGCTTAAAAATTTGAAAAAATAGTTAATCACATCAAAAATTCAAGGGAAAATTTCTGGAAAACCTCTACTGTATTTAAAATGAAAATCCAAAGTTTGACAATTTTTGGAAAGTTTTTGATAATATTTTAGATTTTTAGGAGTTTAAAACACCTTTAAATGTGTTGAAATACCCTCAATTAATATTACCAAAAATCTGGAAATTAATATCCAAAATTGTCATAATCACATAAGCTATAAAATTTCACCATTTCAGAAAAATATTTGTGACTTAACAATATTAAATTTTGTCACATTATTGGCATAATTCTATTGTAGTAGTAAGTATACTAGTATTAGATTTCAATTAGAGACTCATTAGTGTGTAACATCGTTGTAGGAAAACGATAGTGGTATGAGTGGAGCGTAGTTCAAGGCACCATTTGCATCATCTCAATATATATTGTGAGTATTCACACACTCCCCCTATTTTCGGTTTTTATGTTTTGGGGTGAAAAAGCATGTCCGAAAAGCTATTTATTATTCATTGTATTTAAAAGTGAATTGTATCAAATTTGATTGCTAAATTGTGCTATATTATGCTATATATGTTTATGCATCTTGAAACATGAGGCCTTATTGTCTTAAGTCCCTTCCCTTTACACTTTAATCCAACCATTAGCTCTTTGAGCCAATGGTCATTATGGATAGCGCTATTAGGAATTGACAACTCCTCACTCGCCCGATTGCTTGAGTGCATGCTACCATATAATCTATGGAAAGATAAGCATAGATCTTGATAGGGCATCGGTCATAGGCTTGGTTGGGAACTCATTGTTTGCGCATACACATACAAACTTGTTTATTAATTATGGCAATGAACTTTGCTTCTCATTATAGCAATGAACTTTGTTTCTCATGATATCAATGAACTTTGTTTCTCATTATAGCAATGAACTTTGTTTCTCATTATAGCAATGAACTTTGTTTCTCAGTATAGCAATGAACTTTGTTTCTCATTACAACAACGAACTTTTATTACTGGAAACTTATTTACTCATTTTTGCAATATATTTCTATCTATGGAAACTTTATTACTCGCTTTAGCAACGAACTTCTTTTCATGAAAACTGATTTACTTAATTTAGAAATGAACATTGTTTATGGAAACTATTATCAATATTCTAATTATCATGATCTCAAACTATATTATGTTATAAACTTGTGAGTACTCACCAACTATTTTTAAAGTTGACGCTCGTTTTACATGCTTTTTCAGGAATCATCAAGTAAGTGGCACTTAGGGACACATCACTTTTAGGAGCATTCGCATGTGTTGTAATTCAAATTACATTGTAATTTCTTTTAAAAGTTGTTCAAACCCATTGTAAATTTGTAATGATTTTAATACTATGGTTGGTGTTGTCTTTTAACTTTTGCTATGAAACCCTTTGTACTGCTACGCCCCGTGTTTCCGCTTTAGCGGGGTGTGACAGAAAATGGTTTCAGAGCCGAAGGTTATAGAGAATACTGGTTTCCTTTGGAGAACCACAACTATAGCCAAAAAATTTCTAAACGTTTTTAGAAATATTGAACATACTACTGGTATAACTAATTCGAGTACGCATTATTGGACTTTAATTAAGTATAGCCTGGCCAACTATGCTTAATTAAGGAAAGTTAATGTGAGGCTGGAAATGGTTATACTAGAATTATGTTCAAAACAATTTTCAACTTAAACTTTTGAAAAACAAAATTTTCCGGTGTACGTATGGGCATTGCATATTATAGGCATTCATCTAGATACACTTAGAAACTAAGTGCACTTTTGCCACAGTGCCTTTATTTAGAAATATTCTTACCCCTTATCAAGTGCTAGGTTAACCACTTAGGTTACATCACTAGCCACTTTAGGAGCAATCCACTTAGTACTGAGAATGAGTATTCCTCGGTAGCTATTGACTTTAGATGTAAGGTTAGTAGCTAGATATACACAAGTAATAATTTTAAGTCGAAACCTATTCCAATTATTCCTCAATACCTCTTCATCGTCTTCGTACTAGAGTTACAACTACGAAAAATCATTTCGATACCGACACGGATAAAAATTGGAGCATCGCGTAAGGAGGTAGGTGAGTCTCCACTAAATAATCACTTGGATACCATTGGCGGGCATTCCGGATTCGACTCACGAGGAGACACGGAGGTTTAACTCATATGTAAGACCTTATTACTACGCTACGATTTAGCTCTATGTTGTTTCCCACCTTGAGCTTAAAACTTAACATAGGATATCCCTTTGACCTCTATAAAAGGCTGCGAAACTGCATTGGCACCATAAAATGTTTTGCAAACAATTTTTCTTGTCCTTTATCTTGGGGAAAATGCATCGATACTCGCCTTATACTCGCCTTAGTATTTAGGTACGATCAGCTGCACTAATCTACCTATTCCTTACTTCTTAATCTTCCATCGAAAGGTTATTCCATTTCATCGGTTTTATTTACCATCAATAAAATACTTTATAACCACTTCATACAACTTACTAGACCCTTCCTAACAATTTAAGCCATATTCTCGCTAAAAATCTTTTGACAACTTGCTTTAAATTAACACTTTTCGTCAAAACTCAATTTAACCAATATTGATTTTAACCTTGCTATTTCAATTTCATTTAAAATCCATTTCAATGGATAAATGTGCTTTTAAGGGCATATAAACCATTTTAAACCTTGCTTACCATTTTGGCACGTTTTCGAAAAACTTAGAAACATTTTCTTTTTATAAAAGTGTTTAGACTATATGCTATAAAACTTAACCATATGACATTGAAGTTCATATTATGTGTAAAAGCTTCACTGGGTCTTTCAAACCACTTTTGTTTTGGTTGACCACTTTCTCATCTAGGCATTGTACTTTACTTAAATGTGTTTTCTTGAAACCTAATATGATATTTCTGCAAGTTTCTACTTCACACATGTTTCTAAGATATCTCTAATTCCTAAATTTCCAACACACCTCATTTGTTTATTTTATTTCAAATTAGTTTTATAATCAGTGTTTATAAAACTTACAGCATTGAAAAACTTAGTGTTCACTTTTAAACTTCCAGCGACGCACTTTTGACAATGCACAACTATTCATCTAAATATCTTAAGTCTTTACCTTATATGTTCTAACCATTGTTGGACCCCAGTCAAAAAGGTCAAAACTGACGGATTTTCAATTACAAGTTTTAGTGTTTCTTCTTTTTCACAAATGGAGTTTAACTTAATATATAACTCATGATTTCTAGGAAACACTTTAAAACTTACACATGTCTAATTAATTATCAACATACATGAATTATTGAAGATTAAAATATATCTCAACCTAAGTTTTAAATCTACATATAATTATTGATCTTAAAATTTTAACAATAGCAATTATCGCTGCTACCTTCTTTTCTTTCCCCAACACTTGATTTCTTGATCTCCTTCTGATTTTAGATCTCGCACGGCCATAACAGTAACATAATACATTGTTTAACTTCGTTTCTGTCTATTTTGCTTCTCCTAGTATCATGTTCGTACATATAAAGAATAGAAGTCTGCCCTTTTGTTTTGAGCAATTAATATGTGTATAGTCATGAGACATACCTTTGATTTAGTCAACTTTGATATATTCAATTATGTCTTTTATCATATACATCTTGTTTTTATTTTGAAATCTACTATAAACAAGTGATCCTTATTTACATTTGCTCTTTCGTTCTAAATTCGGAAACTTGATTTAAAATGCAAGTTTCATTGTATTCTTGCTTATAATTAATATACAAGATGAATACCCTTATTCTTATAATTTTTCTATATCCGGAAAATATATGTGAAGGATATGTTTCCTTATGTTTCTTCTTTTCTTTAAATACATCAAAAGTTTTGAATTTTACGATTATCTATTCTCTAAATGATTGTTTTTGTAGAAACACTAAACTATGAATGCACTATTTTAAAAGACTGACATTTTTACACCTTTCTTAAAATAGTATATTACTTTGCAATTTTCAGTGAGTTCCTAAACTCTCAAACTTTTTTTTCATAAGTATTCTGACTCCTCGTAAACTTGAATTTTTCCTGACTTAGACAAATGGACAATTTCTCAAAAATTTAATACAAATATTTCTATACAAATTCCTTTAATGACGACTTAAACCTTTAACCTTAATTAATGTTTATATTATTTTACTACTTCGTTGGATCGCCACACAAGTATCTTCATTATCTGGGAATTATTACACATTTTGATAATAGTGAGATTAATTATCATTTCTAAACACACATTTTGATAACAGTGAGATTTTTATCACTTCTAAACACTTAAAATGCTATCTATACAATGTGATTTAATTTATCATGAACTTTCCTCGCCTCCATTTGCAACAACGACTCTATAAATATATTCATTCTTCGAATAAGGTTTTATTATTGTAAGGTTAACCGTAGTAGTAATTATAGCCTCGGAGAATCCTCAATCATTTCGTAATTTATTTTTGTCGACGACACTTAAATAGCCTTTACATTTGAGATGTACTAAAACTTCGTTGCCTACCCTTAGTACGTATTTTAAGAACTTACCCTCGATCGCTTCCCTTTCATTCGTGCTACCCCTTCTTATTTCAGAATATATCTTTTCCAGATGTAGTAGCCAACCCGGAAGTGAACAAATTGTTCCTAATCTCTTCTTTATTAGGCGGCAAATTTACAGTTAGTGCTAATTTAAAACGCGACTTGAGGATCAATGCGGATTTAACGCTCAGTGCAGTTAGTGCTTCAGCAAAACTTATAGCTCTCTTAATTCATATAAGATCTAACTAGATGATCTTTTTCGACTAGGTCGCCATGTTTGGATCATGATTTCCATGATCCTAATTTCTCGCAATCTAAATTGTAGAACTCGAATTAAGGAAACATTAATTTGACTATAGCTAAAGAATTGGGTTCTTCCTTTGAGGAAATAAACCCGAAATAATCAAAGAACACTGTAAGTCACCACCTCTCCAGCTATATAATTGTATTCGACTGAGTTCTAATAGAATACGTCACGAATTGAATTTCGGGGTGAAATTCTTTCAACCGGGGGTGAATGTGACAACCGTCAAAATTCGAGTCGGTTCTAGATTTGAATAAACTTAGTTGCACATATAAGCACGACACATAATAGAATTACTAACTAGAAGCTAAGTTATAACCTACTAGAAACTTGGAAACAAGTAGGATCGAATGATAGTGTACTTAGATTTCACATTGATATGTGAATTCTTCTACTACTTAACTGTAGTGACTATCCATATTTGGGTCACTCTTTGACTCGAACACCATTTCATGAATCATATACACACATCATGCACTTGACCTAGTAGTAGAAATTAGGTCAAAGTCTCATAGAAACTTAAGTCAAAGTTAAAGACTAGGACTAGTATACTTGATTCCTCAATTTCGCTTGAATCTCGGAATCACTACATAGAATGCCAATAAACCGGTAAAAATAAATTAGAAACATTATTTCTAATTTGAATAATGGTTATGAAACACAAAAATAATTTGAAGTCTCACATATTCAATTTATTTTGATATTCAAAGTTTATTAAACTCCAAAACCCTAAAAGCCATAAAAACTCATATTTATAAACTTTAACCTTAAAATTTCTATAAAAATAATTCTGAAACTTATAATATGATCTTATAATAATTAAATTATGAAAATGCGTTTAAAGAAAATAAAATTTAAGTCATTAACAATTACCCTTAATTTATAAGCCAAAAATCAAGGTTTCATGAGCAAAAACTTGGTTAGGGTGTATATTTTATAAAAAGTTTGATATTTTTATAAAAGAATTGAATTTTTTTTATAAAATTAAAAGGGAAGGAGGGCATAATACTCTCAAAACCGTCCACACTCTTCCCAAGATACCTCTCCTCTTCCCAAAACACATAATCACTTCTTTCTCTCTCAAACTCCACTTTCTCTCTCATTTTCTCTCATTTCTCTCTACCTTCACCACTTCATTTTCTCTCTTCCTCCCTCTATACCCACGAAATTTTCCAGAAAATAAGTCCAAGAACACACCTCAAACTCAAAATCTTCATCATCTAGTGGTGTTCATTAAGGTAGAACACGATTTCCTTTCATTTTCCTTCAAGTTTTCAAGGTTTTTCTTTCATTTCCTTCTTCTTCTACACCATTCTCTTAGAAAATTTGTGTGAATATTCATTCACTTCAGTTTTGATGATGATGGTGGTAGATTTTCACCAGAAACATGCATGTTGTAAATGGTGAAATCCAAGGACCTAAACCTAAGTTAAGATCATGAAAATGCACTTTTCTACACGTTTTGGTGGAAAATCACCACATGCAACCTAAGTTTTCTTTCAAAAACGATTTTTGACCATTCCAAACTCATGAATGGTCTTCAAACAAACATGCATGTGATGATCTTCAAGCTTAGATGCTAGATCATCAAAGTATGTTGTTAAAAGCTTTCAAATATGTTCATGAAGGATTTATTTCAAAATAAAGATCTAAAACTCCTTTTCTGACCAAATCCGATTTTTCGCAGATTCCCATCAACAAAATAAGATGATCTGTAAATTTCTAGAAAATATTCATTTTTATCGAATTATTACAATTAATGCAAGAAAATAGGACAATAAATCATATAAAATACTTTCTGAGGTTCATAAATCCTAGGTAAATTCGTGACTGACCACTATGATATGCTATGATTCCTCATTAAATTTTATTGATTTTTATTACTTTTTAGTATGGTTTTGAATTTTCTTTTTGTTTGGCTCCAATAAATCATAAACCCACTTTAGAAAAGGTGAAATGGCTACCCAACAATTTTCGCAGCTTCCCCCATATTTTCAAGACTCAGAAAACCATTTTCAGAATTTTTCATAATGCATTCCTATTTTTCCCCGATTGTTGTATTTATAATGGCCTAAAAATAGGAAAAATAGTTCTGCTCATCCAAAATTCATGAAAATTTACCAGAACACCTTGTAGTACATTAGGATGCTACATAAAAATTTTGATGATTTTTCTCTTCTGTATACTATTTTTCTTCTATTTTCCCAAGATTAAATACACTTAAACCCACTTTTTATTAGAATAAATGCACAAAAATCATCAAAATTGGGTTAAACAGTTTAGAAATCCATTTTTATATTTTTCCCATCTTAATAATGTTTAGTAACAGTAATATAAAAAGTTTGGGTAATTTTGGAAACTTTTTTCGATTTATTTCAATTTTTATAGAATAAATGCACAAAAATCATAAAATTGGGTTAAACAGTTTAGAAATCCAATTTTATATTTTTCCCAGCTTAGTAATGTTTAATAAAAGTAATAAAAAAAGTTTGGGTAATTTTGGAAACTGTCTTCTATTTATTTCATTTTTTATTAGAATAAATGAGCAAAAATCATAAAATTGGGTTAAACAATTTAGAGGACCATTTTTATATTTTTCCTAGCTCAAGTATGTCTAATGACAGAATTGTAAAATGTTTGGGAGTTTTTATCCTTTGGATGCTATTTTTCATGAATTTATATTATTATGAAGGCTTAAAAATTTGGAAAAATAGTTAATCACATCAAAAATTCAAGGGAAAATTTATGGAAAACCTCTACTGTATTTAGAATGAAAATCCAAAGTTTGACAATTTTTGGAAAGTTTTTGATAATATTTTAGATTTTTAGGAGTTTAAAACACCTTTAAATATGTTGAAATACCCTCAATTAATATTACCAAAAATCTGGAAATTAATATCCAAAATTGTCATAATCACATAAGCTTTAAAATTTCACCATTTCAGAAAAATATTTGGAACTTAACAACATTAAATTTTGACACATTATTGGCATAATTCTATTGTAGTAGTAAGTATACTAGTATTAGATTTCAATTAGAGACTCATTAGTGTAACATCGCTGTAGGAAAACGATAGTGGTACGAGTGGAGCGTAGTTCAAGGCACCATTTGCATCATCTCAATATATATTGTGAGTATTCACACACTCCCCTTATTTTCGGTTTTTATGTTTTGGGGTGGAAAAGCATGTCCAACAAGCTATTTATTATTCATTGTATTTAAAAGTGAATTGTATCAAATTTGATTGCTAAATTGTGCTATATTATGCTATGTATGTTTATGCATCTTGAAACATGAGGCCTTATCGTCTTAAGTCCCTTCCCTTTACACTTTAATCCAACCATTAACTCTTTGAGCCAATGGTCATTATGGATAGCGCTATTAGGAATTGACAACTCCTCACTCGCCTGATTGCTTCAGTGCATGATACCATATAATCTATGGAACGATAAGCATAGATCTTGATAGGGCATCGATCATAGGCTTGGTTGGGAACTCATTGTTTGCTCATACACATACAAACTTGTTTATTAATTATGGCAATGAACTTTGCTTCTCATTATAGCAATGAACTTTGCTTCTCATTATAGCAATGAAATTTGTTTCTCATTATAGCAATGAACTTTGTTTCTCATCATAGCAATGAACTTTGTTTCTCATGATAGCAATGAACTTTGTTTCTCATTATAGCAGTGAACTTTGTTTCTCATTATAGCAATGAACTTTGTTTCTCATTATAGCAATGAACTTTGTTTCTCAATATAGCAATGAACTTTGTTTCTCATTATAGCAATGAACTTTGTTTCTCATTATAGCAATGAACTTTGTTTCTCATTACAACAACGAACTTTTATTACTGGAAACTTATTTACTCATTTTTGCAATATATTTCTATCTATGGAAACTTTATTACTCGCTTTAGGAACGACCTTCTTTTCATGAAAACTTATTTACTTAATTTAGAAATGAACATTGTTTATGGAAATTATTATCAATATTCTGATTATCATGATTTCAAACTATATTATGTTATAAACTTGTGAGTACTCACCAACCATTTTTAAAGTTGACGCTTGTTTTACATGCTTTTTCAGAAATCATCGAGTAAGTGGCACTTAGGGACACATCACTTTTAGGAGCATTTGCATGTGTTGTAATTCAAATTACATTGTAATTTCTTTTAAAAGTTGTTCAAACCCATTGTAAATTTGTAATGATTTTAATACTATGGTTGGTGTTGTCTTTTAACTTTTGCTATGAAACCCTTTGTATTGCCACGCCCCATGTTTCCGCTTTAGCGGGGTGTGACAATCGATGACCTCTTTGACCAGCTACAGGGAGAATCTTGGTTCTCCAAGATTGATTTGCGTTCGGGGTATCATCAGATGAGGGTCAGAGAGGAGGATGTGTAGAAGACTGCTTTTCGGACGCGTTATGGCCACTATGAGTTCGTGGTGATGCCCTTCGGGCTCACCAATGCTCCTGCCGTGTTCATGGATCTCATGAACCGCGTGTGCAAACATATGTTGGATCGGTCTGTGATAGTTTTTATCGATGATATCTTGGTTTATTCCAAGACGCGAGAGCAGCATGAGGAGCTCTTGCGAGAGGTTTTGGATACTTTGAGGAGGGAGGGCTTGTATGCTAAGTTCTCCAAGTGCGAGTTCTGGTTGTGCGAGGTGCAGTTTCTTGGGCACCTTGTCAATCCGGACGGGATTTTGGTGGATCTAGCCAAGGTGGACACCGTGATGAGGTGGGAGTTTTCGTGGTCTCCATCTGAGATTCGAAGCTTCCTGGGGCTGGCAGGCTACTATCGGAGATTCATTCAGGACTTCTCCAAGATAGTCGTACCCCTGACCAGGCTGACAAGGAAATCCGTGGTCTTTCGTTGGGGGCCAGAGCAGCAGGCTGCGTTTGAGACATTGAGACAGATATTGTGCGAGGCACCAATCTTAGCCCTGTCGGAGGGCATGGAGGACATTGTTGTGTACTGCGATGCGTCCATCTCGGGTTTGGGCATGATATAGATGCAGAGAGGGCATGTTATTGCTTACGCTACGAGGCAATTGAAGCCTCACGAGGCGAATTATCCGACGCATGATTTGGAGCTAGGGGATGTTGTTTTCGCCCTCAAGATTTGGCTTCATTACCTCTATGGGGTTCGCTGTACCATTTACACGGACCACAAGAGTCTGAGGTATCTCATGGACCAGCCAAATCTGAATATGAGGCAGCGTCGGTGGCTTGATGTGGTAAAGGTTTATGACTGTGAGATCCTATACCACCCGGGGAAGGCCAATGTTGTGGTCGATGCGCTTAGCCGCAAGGCAGCGCCGATCAGGGATATCTGTATGAGGATGACAGTTGTGACTCCACTGTTGGAGAAAATTCGAGAGGCCCAGCAGGAGGCCATAAAGGAGGAACAACGGAAGAGCGAGCGAATTGTGGGTCAGGTTTCCTCCTTCAACTATGATAGTCGGGGATTGTTGACTCGCCACTGTAGGGTGTGGGTCCCGTATCATGGAGGCGTGCGTCAGATACAGATGGAAGAGGCGCACAAATCCAGGTTTTCTATCCATCCCAGGGCGACGAAGATGTATAGAGATCTTCGTCTTGATTATTGGTGGCCCTGTATGAAGAGGGATGTAGCTTGGTTTGTGGAGAGGTGCCTGACCTGCAGGAAGGTCAAGGCTGAGCACCAGAGACCTCACGGCATGGTCCAGCCGTTGGAGATCCCACTGTGGAAATGGGAAGATATTACTATGGATTTTATCACAAAAATTCCCAGGACTGCACGAGGAGTGGATTCGATTTGGGTCATCGTGGATCGACTGACCAAGAGCGCCCATTTTATTCCGATTCAGGAGGGTATTTCGGCCGAAAAGTTGGCCAACATCTATATCAAGGAGGTAGTGGCGCGGCACGGGGTGCCAGTTTCAGTGATTTCAAACAGGGATGTGCGGTTCACTTCCAGGTTTTGGAAGAAGTTTCATGACGAGCTGGGTACTCGTTTGCATTTTAGCACTGCTTTTCACCCGCAAACGGATGGTCAGAGTGAGCAGACCATCCAGACCTTGGAGGATATGCTGCGGGCGTGTGTTTTAGACTTCGGAGGTAGTTGGGATACTTACCTTCCATTGGCAGAGTTCTCCTATAACAATAGTTATCATGCGAGCATAGACCGTCCTCCAATCGAGATGTTGTATGGGAGGAAATGCAGGACCCCGATATGCTAGGGAGAGGTTGGGCAGAGGGTCATGAGGAGTACCAAAGTGGTACTCAAGACTACGAAGAGGATCCAGCAGGTCCGGAGCAGGCTCCAGACTGCTCAGAGTCGGCAGAAAAGTTATGCCGACAAGCGTCGATCGGACCTGGAGTTCCAGGTCGGGGATATGGTGCTCATGAAGGTGTCGCCATGGAACGACGTCATTCGATTCAGGAAGCGGGGCAAGCTGGGCCCCAGGTATATTGGACCTTTCAGGGTTATAGCCCGGGTGGGCAAGGTGGCATATAGGCTGGATCTGCCAGCCGAACTCAGTCAGATTCATAGCACCTTCCACGTCTCCCAGCTGAGGAAGTGTCTGGTGGACGATTCGGCAGTGGTGCCTCGGAGGATATTCAGGTTGATGACAGTCTGAACTATATCGAGCGGCCAGTGGCGATCCTTGACAGGAAGTCAAGGGATCTAAGGAACAAGAAAGTGGAGCTGATTAAGGTACAGTGGCAGCACCACAAATAATGACTTTTTAAAGGACCAAATAATGACTTTTTATTCTCAGAATTGACTGTTAAGAAAAAATAATCTTGCAACCTATGATATTCAAAATTATCCTTGTTATTAACAATTAAAGGACATTGTTGGCATAGATCAGCGTCATGTTATAGCTTGCCAGCTATTGCATGTTAGCTCCAGCTCATTGAGCTAAAAAGTAAAAATCAACAAAAAAAATTAAGTGTGAAAATGTCGATTTTGACAAAAAAAAGGCTATATTGGGTTGAAAAAATGGATATTTGTAACAAAAATCTATCATACCATCAACACCAATCTAAACAGCCGAGGCAGCTATTACATTGTTCATACATTCCAAGGGCATTGTCTTTGTAATCAACTACTACAACTATTTCATTGTCTTCTTCCTTCACCTCCTCTAGTTCTCTGTAAAAAAAGAAATCATGAATTTTATGCCGATATCAGAACAAATTTAATGAATAAATTACTTTCTAACTTGTATACAACACAAATTGAATATAAATAACATAATAAGTATATCAAAACTCTTGAAAGAAAAAGTTTACCAGTTAATGGTGGAGATGGTATTTCATATTATATACCATTAATTGTTCATCTATTTCCAAATTAAATTTAATACTATTCCTTTAATATTGTAAAGTAGTTATGATGATACTTAACTAAAACATTAATGTAAAATATTAAGCTAATAATTCTTTTTACAAAGCTTACCACTTTTGACAGAAACTGAAATAGACCTTTCTTTTTTTACCCTGACAGAAGCTAAAATACAGAGTATGTTCCCACTTGTTGTGAGCTTAAACATGTATTGTTCAATTGTTTATCTTAGCAGACATTATCACAAAGAAAATACCAAGCTACAGAAGATCGATTATTTGAAAAGATAAATCCCAAACCTGTAAATGTAAATGATAAGAAGATATAAAACAAACCCTTTAATATGTAAAATATACTCTTATTGTGTTTCGAAACAGGAATTATGTCAACCCAAGCTATAAAAGAGCATATTATTGAGTTTTGAAACATGAATTAAGTCAAATACACTCTTGATTTTTTACCTATGTGTCTAATCATCTAGTATACATAGAAAAAATACTCAACAAAATGTTTATTACCATTAAACCAAAAACAAAAACATGTGGAAATGTCAAAAAAAACGAAAAGATTAATGTAACAATTGACACTCATGTCGGAAAACTTACATGTGAATTTGAAAATTTATATTTTTGCAATTTAAATGTAAATGTGAAATGTTAGCAAATTGGAAAGTTGTTCTTCATTAGCACCAAGGTCATAGCCATCAGTTCTTGTTGAATCGCAAAACATGATTAACATATAGTAGAACCAGGAAATCCCTTTAAATACCATTGCCTATAAAAAGCAAAGCTTAGCACACACAAATGTAGAATTGGTGGTGAGTTTTTTGAACCTGGTGTGTGGGTTAGATCTAGATAAGCCAATTTCATACCCATAAACTTGGTGATCTAAGGCCCTGAACAACAAAAATCAGTAAAAATGTTTTTTCTTTTGGGACCTGTAATCATACACACACGGTTCAAGAAAAGTAGATGGTTTCTCATGGAGAGAGAGATAGAGAGAGATGGAGAAAGATATATACAGTGAGAGAGAGAGAGAGATGGTTGTACAACACCATTTTTTTCTCTTAAACCTCTTAACAGAGAAAGGAAAGTTGAATCAAACCCTAGTTTTTTAGAAAAAGGGCTTTATGTCGGATTTCTTGAACCTGATTCAAATTCAGATGATGTACATCAATATATACGTGATGGGTTTTGAGCATTCTAACACTCCTATGGTGTGCATGCAACCCTAGAAACCTTGGATCTATGTTTTCTCTATTATACATGCAAATTTGACTTTTCCAAGGTTCCCATCCTAACTAGCATGCCATGGGGTACTTGTAATATAAAAAACTAGTAGAATGACATACCCTTTCTTGTAGCTTGGATTCCTTAGGACCTTGTGAGCCTAGCACCCAAATGTGATGCCTTAAATGTTTCACACAACACCACAAATCTTGGAATAACTTGAGAGAAGAACACTTACACTCAAAATCGGCTAGCCCTCACCTTCTTGTCTTAGTGGCCGATTTTGCTAGCCTATGGAGTCTTTATATAGTGTGTCACATGTAGGGTTACACCATGTAAACCCTAATTGACATGTAACACCCGATTCCTGGTATGTCTTTTATTCAAGTATTTTTGATGTTTTCTCTGGGACTCAACGAGTTGGAGGCCCAACTCGTCGAGTAGAGTCGGGATCCGCGGACAGTTTAAGTTACCTACTCGACGAGTCGGGAAGACTGACTCGGCGAGTAGGTGCTGTTTGAGCAAAACCCTAAATCTGAGGGTTTGCACCCTATTTAAACGCCTTAACTCAGCCTCCATTGTCCCTAACACTCCCAAGAAGTTTTATATCGAAACCCTAGCCGTTTGTGTGTGTGTTAAGGCCATTTTGGTGCTTTTGGGTGGTTTGTGAAGCTTGGAAGGAAGGAAGAAGCTGGGGAATTCGAGTTGGGACTTGTAGATCCAGAGATCTTACTCCATTTTCAGCTTAATCAAGGTAAAGTGCCCCTGTTTTGGTCTTCCATTTGGTTATTCATCCTTAGGGCTTAGATTTTGGGTGCATTTAGGGCTTTCCAAGCCATTTTCGGATTTGTGAAGTGTTCATGGAGTTTTACTTTCAGATCTGGGTCATTGGAGGGGTCTCATGGCATAAAGGTGCCAACTCTATGGCCATGAGAGCTCCATGCACATTGTAAAGCACATTTTATGGATTTTTGAGCGAAAGACCCCATGCATGTGCACCAAGTTTGGAACTTTACGTGTAAAATGGACATTAGGAGGCCAGATCTATGGTTTTGATGAGTTAAGTGTTGGATAAGGTGTCTAAGTCCATAACTTACTTGATATATACTTGACCCGACCCGACATGGTCTATTTGGGTTGCACTTCACCCGAACTATTTATATGGATAATTTTATGAGAGTAGTATATTTATGATTTATTAGTATATTATAAGCTATAATATATTAATATGAAGTCATGTTATTTAATTAGTTTTTAGTCTTAAACTAATTATGAATTAATTTAGTGATTAAAAAGAAGACTAATTAAATCATGGGCTAGTATATTTATATGGTGTGGGCTAATACTCATTTGTTAATGGGCTAAGCTTATATGGAAGTCCATGGATGATCCATGGAGCTTTTAACCCATGGATCCTTGGAAAGGAAAAGACATGGGTTATTAGGGTTTACCCTAATCATGTACACTATATAAGCATGCTTATGTTGCATGAAATGGTACCCTAGTGTGTGTGAGAAGTGGTGGCCGATTTCTAGAGAAAAAGTATACACTTTCATAAGTTTTCCAAGTTTGTGGTGATTTGTGATTTCCATTTGAGGCATTCACATTATTGGTGCTTGGCTCTCAAACTCCTAGGAATCAACACTCATCAAAAGGTATGTAATTCATCTAGTTCTTTTATGTTTAAAAGTTCCCCATGCCATGCTAGATAAGTTATAAACGTTGGAAAACAAATTTTGCATGTATTTTAGACAAACATAGATCCAAGGTTTATTAGGGTTGAATGTACACTTAGGAAGTGTTAGAATGCTTAAAACCCAACATTAAGACCCATCTAAATCGACTGTATAGTAATGGACATGGATGGACTCGACGAGTCGCTCTTGGGACTCGGCGAGTCGGTGTGTTTTGACCACCAAAATCCGTTCTATGGATGGACCAGTTGTTAGGAAAGGATGTCCCTTAGTTGTTTGGACGTGTAAAGAGACCTGGAAATCATGGGACTCGACGAGTGGATGAACAGAATCGGCGAGTCCAAGGCAATATCCCAATCCTTGAAGATAGATTCGACGAGTTGTTAATACAACTCGGCGAGTCATAGACTGGACGTGTTCATATGAGGGAGACGAACTCGACGAGTTCAAGGAGGAACTCAGCGAGTAGGATGAAGATGGTCCCGATGGTTTAAACGAAGGAGAACCTGTCGAGTTCTTGCTAGACTCGACGAATGGGGTCGGGGTTGGATCGGGTGAATGGGTATGGACTCGACGAGTTGGTAGGCCAACGCGGCGAGTCAGGTCAACTGGGTGTTGACTTTGACCAATGTTGACTTTGGCTGGTTTTGATTTTGACCCTGGGCAGGGTTGCTTGTTCTGTTTGTTGACTTGAGGGCTGTCCTGTAGGGATTGAGGAGTCGACGAGAGCCGACCTTCACGCCGAGGACAGTTCAGACACTACACGACATCGAGGTGAGTTACCTCCCATTAGAAGTGGGTCTAAGGAACCAATGTCGGCCCACCAGTTGGTGATTATGGTTGAGATGATTATCTTTGTTTTAATTATCTGGTTGCTATATTTGTGCTGAGTTATGTGCTAGTAGTAGTAGGGCGCACTAGTCCCTGGTTACCAGTTGGAAGATACCGAGGACGGTTACCGGTTGAAAGATACCGAAGGGGTGGACAGAACCCACGCATGCATAGTAGTATGATTATGATATGTCATTATATGATTCAGTATGCTTATGTTATGTTATCATGAAACCAATATGTTTATGACATGTAAAATGTGAGAGCAATAGGGGGTGAAATAGTCCCCAGATACCGGTTGAAAGATACCGAAGGGGAGGTTAGTTCCCGGGTACCGGTTGAAGATACCGAAGGGGAGGGTAGCTCCCGGTTACCGGTTGAAAGATACCGAAGGGGCGGATAGTTCCCAGTTACCGGTTGGAAGATACCGAAGAGGAGGGTAGCTCCCGGTTACCGGTTGAAAGATACCGAAGATTATGTGCTATGGGTATGATGGGGGAACTCACTAAGCTTTGTGCTTACAGTTTCAGTTTTGGTTTCAGGTACCTCTTCGTCTAAGGGGAAGGAGCCGGCGGTGTAGCAGCGCATCACACACACATGTTTTCCGCATGGAGTTTCCTGGGAATGTACTCTGATTTATTTTACTTTTGACAACATGTTTATCAGACACATTGTTATGTTTCTTCTTTTAAATGATATGACATGGAAAATGTTTTAGTAAACTATGATGTGAATTACTTAAATTAATGAAATTTTTGGCCTCGAAAATTGGGATGTTACATGACATGGCTTTTCATTTCCTCCATAATCCATGGGTTTTAAGCTCCATGGAGCATCCATGGAGCACCCTATGGGTTTTAGTCCAATCCAATGAACCATGGATCATAAGCCGACTATATAAGAATGAACGATTTACACAATAATTCCCCATATACTTAATTAGTCTCTTTTGATCACAAAATTAATTCCAAATTAATTCTTGATCGATACTAATTAAATAATATGATTTCATGTTAATATATTAGAACTTGTAATATATTAAAATTTCATAAGTGTCCTTTTCTCAGTTTGTCTATCCAATTGTTACGATGCCATGCAACCCAAATGGACTATGCCAAATCGGGTAAAGCACATACCAAATATAGTTATGCACTTAGACACCTTATCCAACAGTCTCCCACTTGGATAAGTCTAATAACTATATCTGCAAGTATGACTTCAGGATCCGACCAGCAATCGTAGCTCTTTCAAAGTCTCGCAGAACTAAGATGACCTACCATTTAATTTAAGTGATCATATAATCCTTTGTTCAAGATATCAGCCGGACAAATACATGGAACAATGTCGTACTTATTGTCCAACAGTTTGTTTCCCGATTTCCAATTTGTTTGACATAGAACTTAATTAAACACATCAATTTAGTTCTGACCGGGCCCGACACATAAGTCAAAACAAAATCATCGAGGGGCCCATATATCGCTTTTTGTCCTCCAAGAACTAAAAGGAATAGATAAACTTCGACTCATATGATTGTACTAACTAACCATCAAATTTTACACAACAGCACGTTTTATAACTTCAAGTTACTGATGCGTTTTTGTACTATCAATGTAGAACCAAGTCATAGTCAACAACTCATATCTCTTGGTTTGAAGACTTATATGATATTACCATCTCACGATCACTCGAGATAAATTACACGAAGTGATACAAGTGAGCGTTGGTTGAATCCAATACTCAAATCCCATTCAAGGAGTACTCATGAACACTACATCCCCTTTGTCCCAGACAAACTACAGACCCATTCATGACAGTCTTGCGTCATTACCTACTTCTAAAGTATGATCGACTGTGGATAGTTTGAATAATATGATATACCATAACATAATTATTCTAGAAATCAAAACATGAAAAATTGAAACAATAGTAAACGATTGACACAAGATAGTAACACTTTACTCGTAAATAAATAACAACTTTTATTTAATCATCAAATGTCAATTACACTTTACAAGATTCAAAAGCTATCTAATTACTAAAACTAATATCATCCTTCAGCCCAATGCGCCTCACATGCTGTAAATGCTTAACCCTACACAGTCCCTTCGTGAGGGGATCTGCTGGGTTCTCATCTCATGATACCCTCTTTGCCACGAGGAGTCCTTCTTCTATTCGATGTCTAATGAAGTGGTACTTTCTGTCGACGTGCTTGTATCTGAAGAGATCCCTTGGTTCCTTGGCTAAGGCAACTGCACTCTCACTATCATAGAAATCTCCATAGACTCCTTTATAGCTGGTACAACTCCAAGGTCTCTAATGAAGTTCTTTAGCCATATCGCCTCCTTTGCCGCCTCGCTTGCTGCTATGTACTCTGATTCGCAAGTTGAATCAGCTAGTTTCTCCTGCTTCGAACTTTTTCCAAGTAATTGCTCCTCCATTTAGGGTAAAGACCCAGCCTGACTGAGAGCGGAAATTATCCCTATCAGTTTGAAAGCTTGCATCGCTATACCTGTTGGATTAGTGTCTAAGTCCATAACTATAATTGGTATGTACTTGACTTGATTTGGCATGGTCCATTTGGGTTGCATGGCATCGGAACAATTGGGTAGACAAAATGAGAAAAAGGATACTAGTGATTTATATTAATATATTATAAGTTCTAATATATTAATATGAAATCATATTATTTAATTAGTATTGATCTTAAATTAATTAAGAATTAATTTAGTGATAAAAAGGTGACTAATTGAATATGGACTATTGTATTTATATAGTGTGGGCTAACACTCATTAGGAATGGGCTAGGCTTGCATGGGAGTCCATGGATGGTCCATGGAGCTTTTAACCCATGGATCCTTGGAAAGGAAAAGTCATGGGTATTAGGGTTTACATGAATGTAACCCTAATCCTCCATACTATATAAATAGGCCTATGGTTCATGAATTGACACTAGTGTAACTAGTATGAGTGCACAAGAGGGCAAAACCGATTTGGTGCAAGTATCTTTTCTCTCAAGTTATTCCAAGTGTTATTGATATTGTGTGAACCATTTGAGGTGTCACACTTTGGGCACTAGGCTCTTAAGCTCCATGGAATCAAGCTACAACAAAGATGTATGTTATTCTACTAGATTTTATATTACTTGTACTTCATAATATGCTAGTTAGGATAATACCTTGGAAAGTTCATATTTGCATGTATAATAGAGAAAACATAGATCCAAGGTATTTAGGGTTGCATGTACACCTTAGGAGTGTTAGAATGCTCAAAACCCAACAGTGGTATCAGAGCCTAGGCTTGTTTTCAATTATACTTGATGCAATTTGCAAGGAAAATCGTTTTTTTGGAATCTTCCAGTTCACCACGAGGCGGTAAAATTTACCACGAGGTGGTGACTGTTCAGTGAAAAAAAATTTAGTTTTTGGCCTGTTTTGGATTAGAATCATTACCACAAAGTGTTTTTGTTCATAAAACTTGATTTTGATGTTATGGTAATGTTTATTCTCATCCAAATAAATGATAATTGTCAAAGTTTCAAGACTTGTTTTAGTTTATGAGATTAGCTAAGTTCTTGAAAATTGTTGATATGAATTATCTTCAATTATGAGTTTTATCTTGTTCTTATGAGTTAGCTTAGATTAATAGAAAAGTTATGTGATAATGTGTTTTCAATCCAAATTAATCTAAGAGGTGTTCATAAAATGTGTTTTTGTAACTTGTCCTCAAGTTTTATGAAAAGTCACATTTAAGATTTTTAAAACTCATAAAGATTTCCATAAGTTATGAATAAGGAAGAGTCACATTCTTTAAATGGTTTAAAGTCTTCCATAACTTGTCCTCAAGTTATGGAACTTGAAGAGTCTTCTCATTAAGACAACTTTAAATTCATAAGTTATGGAATTAAAACTTTTGAATTGTTCAAAACTTGCCCTCAAGTTTTGGAATTTGTAAAGTTTCCCCTCATGAATACTTTAATTCCAAATTAAACCCTTAGAATTTTAAAAGTTAAAATTCAACCCTTATACTATTATAATATTAATAGTTAATAGTTATATATATGTATAAGAATAAAGTTAGTCTTACCGTTAGTAGGCCTTATTCAGGAAGCCGGTCTATAAGGGGGGTATAAGGTTACTTCCTATAAAATGGCAGTTTAATGGGTGTCCACTCTCACCCACCGCTTCCTTAACTGGTGGAGGGTCGTTAGCCGAACGGGTTTGACATGACTATAATTCTCCCTTCATTAAAAGTATTAATGATAAATACTAAGTAACTAAACTTTATTAATTCCCAATCTTAGTTACTTAGGAAAATATGAATTCGGTGCTAACCCATGAAATTACACTTTGTACCTTACCAAGTCGTTGGTGGAGCGTGTGTGGGTAACCAACACACTAACATGAACTAGTAAGAGTGGCAAAGGGTGACTTAATGTTTATCATAGGGCGGTGGAGCGCGTGTGGGTAACCGGCACATCGATTAGGTGATAAATATTAAGGGTACCAAGTCAATTTGCATGGTTATTCACACCTTGTTTTGTGATCCTCGGCATCCCAGTCATAAATTTTGAGAGGGAACAATCGAGATTGAAACATGCCATTGAAAAGTTCAATGAATCTCAAAAGATCTAGGAGTTTCAAATCCAATTGAAAAGCTAATTCCGATTTCGTTTTTCATGGTGGAAATTGGTGTATCGTCATTCGCCTACCTTCAAATATTTTATAGCTTGGATTACGGCATCCCTCTTCCAAGTTTTAAAATATTGTGTTGGGTCCTAGCCTTAATATTTCATATTGGGTGTTATATTAAGGACTTAATTCAACTAACTTGAATATCTCCCATTGTAGATGTCTGGTTCAGACAACTATGATCTTCCCAAATCCCTTGGAACAAGCTTTCCTAATGAAGATGATGTCCCATGGTTGGTTCATGGAAATCATACTTCTTTTCTTTCACCTCCTCCAATTATTCTCCCTAACCCACAAGTTCTTAAGAAAAAATTTAAGGTCACTCAAGTCCTATTGGCAAGCAAAGTCTATGTGTGCTCACATCTTGGAGATAAAAGTCACATATTGACAAGCCGGGAGATTTGGGTGACAAAGTCTTGAGAAAGTTGGATGTTCAATCACTTTCTAAGTCACATAGTGAGTTCCTTTGGGACTACTATGAAACAGACTATGACATGACCCTTAATGATCTTATCTATTTGCTTGGTGTTGCTGAATCAACAATGATTTGGAGGACTAGTAAAGCAAATTCGATTAGAAAATCAACTTCCCAAACCTTCAATGGACATTGACAATGGTAACATTGGATATCCAGAAAAGGCTTTCTCTTCCCCATGGAAAGGGATCGTCCATAGTCAACTCGGTTAACCAAATGGTAAAGAGAAAGGCTAAGTCTGCGATAGTCCCGTGAACCATTCCCAAAGAGTCCAAATGTTTCTATTGAGAAAGGAAGGGGCATTGGTTACGAAGCTGCCCTATTTACGCAAAAGATCATAAGGTTAGTCAAGTCAAAGAGTTTGACTCTACTTCGGGTAAATTCCACTATCTAACTCTACTAAGTTCTTATTTGAGATTCTGATGTTTTGTAGAATCGAAGAGAGGAAGCTTAAAGGAAGAATATGCTGATTCTGATCGCTAAGATGGATTTCGATCGCATGGTTCAGTAATCGAAATTTTGAGCTATTGCTTAGGAGTGATGATATATTGTTTAGGAATAGATAACAAAAAGTTTTCATATGCATTTGCAGTGTAAGGATAAGTTTGTCCGCAAATTTTTAAAATAAAAGAAAAGGTTTTAATTTTATTTATTTTAAAATATCCTTACAGAGGCATTTGTGAAGAATTGTTGTGTATATGATTCCATTGATAGCAATATTGGAAAAATGGATTTAATTTTTTCGTTTGTGGTAGTGTCATAATTTACCAAATAAGGAAAGATTCCAATCACCCAAGTTTCAGTTGGATAGAAACTTGGAATCATGCAAGTTATATTGTATGATGAATGAGAATTTCTATCTTTGGGAAATTAAGACTAATTCCTTGATCACATGTATATGTGAGTCAAGTGAAGGATTAAGGGATCTGGTACACTAAAGTGTGCGCTGGTCAAAGTCCACCACAGAAGATCGATAAGACTATTCGTCATGATTCACTAAAGTTTAGTAAATATGGTTATACTTACAAGCTTAAGTGTAATTCTGAAACATTGGAAAAGTTTCAATGTATGGCAGGACGAATGAGAAGAATCAAATTAGGCAGAAATATAAAATTTTCTCAAATCTGAAAAGATGGGAGAGTACTTTAGTATCATGTTTTATGATCATCTTAATGATTAAGATACCATATCACAATTGATCCTCTAAGGACATCTTAGTGCATTCTTATGACTAAGAAGAGGAGTCATGAATTGTTGAAATGGTTAAATCAAGAAGATGAGTCATACTTCGTTCCAAAACAATTCTTAGAGTCATACTCCAAGATTGTAACTTGAGTGGCATATCTTGAAGAAGGTTTATAACACTTGTCAAATGTAAGAGTAAAATGTATTCTACTCTTGTACATTTGAAATTGGTAAGTTGTGATATTTTGGATAAAACAGAGACCAACTAAGGCCAATTGTGTGAAGTGTTTGTCTTGATAAGAATCTGTGCTATCTCTTGAATATTTGTTTTGTCAAGGAATGGTTCTTGGCGAGAGAGTCTTATATGTCAAGAGGACAGTGGGAGTCTTAAAGGTCTTGAAAGTCTCAAGAACTAATCAATAATAAAACTTGTAGTTTATCACTAGCACACGACTTGAGGTTTGTAACCTTTCGTGTTGACATATTCTTGTTTCCGTGCCCATTCCAGTTAAAGTTGACTATGCATCTGAGTTCTACAAGTTCTTCGTTGTTTGCATTAACTACTTGGAAGCAATGGCAGGTCCTTGTGCTGCCAGGTGGCGAGAAGTTAAGATTGCACAAGTTCAGTCCATATGAGTTTGGATTTGTCACTAACCTTGTCTTGTGATTATGGTTTTGACAAATTCACATGGATAGGAACTCATACACCATAAAATCTAAGTGTCATAAGGTTTCTCTCCGATCCATGAAAATGATGGTGAGGAAACGCTTTCACTAAGTAGATTTTAAGTGGATAGCAATTGTGATATTTGCATTCTCAAAGTCGTTAGTGGAGCATGTGTGGTTAACCGGCACACTAACATGGACTTGTGAGAAATGGCAAAGGTCTAAACAATTGAGACTATGATTACGACATCCCTTTTCATAGTTCTAAAATTGTTTGGACACACATGTGAGCTATCTAAGGAAAGGTGTATGATTTTGATAAAGTCTTATCAAAGCATCTCGTATCAGAAGTCTGAATTTTGGTAAAAAAGCCAATAAAGTATTGATTTCTAGAAGTCCAGCTGTTTTCTGGATACATGTCAAACCTAGTGGGAGCATAAATGTTATGCTGATAATTATCATGTTAGTGGGAGCATAATTATTATGCTTAGTATTGCAATTTAGTAATGTTAATTATAGAAAACAACATTTCAATTCGTGAAGTTACAGGGGTTGAAAAGTTGTTTTTCTATAATTAAGGGAGAGGAAATTATACTTCATTTCAATTCTGAAAGTTTAGATAGTGAGATTTAAATCAAGTTTAGTCAAGTATATATATGAATTTTAGGTTGGAATGGTTCCACTTAAGGAAATTCTATATATATTGCGTTCTCAAAATTCGATTATGATTACGACATCCCTCTTCATAGTCAAATTATGAAAACATGGAAAATAAAAAATATTGTAGCAAAAGACTGGTCTAGTATCATGTCTTTATGTGAGACATCATGAATCGTGTCCCATATGCTTCGGATATAGGATCGATTGCATGTGCTATAATATTCATCCTTTCTAAATTTTCCAAATGCTCAGGGCATTAAGAAGGGAAAAGTCTAGAATTGGATATGACTAAAATGATTAAGCAATTGTCGAGGACAATCTAAGGTTTACCAAAGATTGTTTGCTCAGGGACAGTTGGAAGTATAGTGTTAAATTTTGGAAGGACCATATTGACATATTTAGAAAGGAGGCAACTGTTGTTCAGAAGTGATTGTCAAAATGGGAATATGGAAATGTTTCATAGGTGGAAGCTATTCAATCTGTGTAAGATTAGAAAACTTAATGCAACAAGGATGTTCAAAGCAATGTACTTTGAATTTGAGACTTCGTTTCCATGGAATTGATCTCCATTGGAAAACTTTGTAGTGTCTGTTGACAAGTCTTTGTGACTTTGTGGGAATTTGGAATTCTGGCATTTACGGTAAGGATTTGGGATTGTGAAATGAGAATCATTGGAAGTATGATCAATCGATCTATTTAAAAGATCATAGACAAACTTAGTGTGCATACATGGTATATGGCATAACTAATGTTTGGACAAACATAGTGTGCATACTTGGTGTATGGCATGACTAGTGTTTAGGAAACATAGTGTACATGCTTGGAGCATGGGACAATTATTGTTTTAATTCAAGTATAAAGTTGATAATTTGAAACAGTATACAATGAATAATGTGTAATCAATATGGTGATAAATAAAAGGTGTTCTATTTATATTCATAAGTTCTGGGACCATATTGGATTCGATTATTCTTGTGTTTCACTTTGCATGTTTTGGCTTCCAGAATAACTAGGTTATTCGTTCCGAATGACTAAGTTATTTAAACTCTCCACAGTCAGTCATATGTTGGAAGCAGGTATGAATTAAGACTGTCATGAATCGGGTTTGTAGATGTCTAAGATGTTAGACATAGCACGAGTTGCTACAACATTCATGAGTGCTCATATGGTCTGAGTATTGGATTCAACCCACGCTCATTTGACTCATTTCATGGATTTTATCACGAGTGATCATGAGATGATAATATATTATATTCTCCAACCTTAGAGATATGAGTTGCTGCCTATGAGTTGGTTATACACTGATTGCACGAAAACGCATTTGGTAAATCGATGTTATAAAACGTGCCTTTGTGTATGATTCAACAAGTAGTAGAACAAGCATATTAGTCGAAGTTTATCCATACCCTTTACCATTAAATGGATAAAAGCGATATATGTGGGCCCTTCGATGATTTAGTGATGACACCCCGAAGTGCTTGGCTAAGCCTGGACTGATTTGATTTGTTAAATTAGTCAGTCGTCATAAATCGGAAACCGGGAAACAACAGATGGACAGAGAGAATGATTATAATCCATCTCTCAGTCCATATGGTATCTAGAATGCAGGAATATATGATCCCTTATCTAATGGACGCGTCATTGATTTGTTCAGGGTACGGCAGCGGCTTTAAGAGCTACGATTGCCAGTCAGGTTTTGAAGTCATACGCAATAATAGTTTTAGACTTATCCAAGTGGGAGACTGTTGGATTAGTGCCTAAGTCCATAACTATACTTGGTATGTACTTGACCCGATTTGGCATGGTCCATTTGGGTTGCATGGCATCGGAACAACTGGGTAGACAAAATGAGAAAAGGATACTAGTGATTCATATTAATATATTATAAGTTCTAATATATTAATATGAAATCATATTATTTAATTAGTATTGATATTAAATTAATTAAGAATTAATTTAGTGATAAAAAAGGTGACAAATTGAATATGGACTATTGTATTTATATAGTGTGGGCTAACACTCATTAGGAATGGGCTAGGCTTGCATGGGAGTCCATGGATGGTCCATGGAGCTTTTAACCAATGGATCCTTGGAAAGGAAAAGTCATGGGTATTAGGGTTTACATCAATGTAACCCTAATCCTCCACACTATATAAAGAGGCCTATGGTTCATGAATTGACACTAGTGTGACTAGTGTGAGTGCACAAGAGGGCAAAACCGATTTGGTGCAAGTATCTGTTCTCTCAAGTTATTCCAAGTGTTCTTGATGTTGTGTGAACCATTTGAGGTGTCACACTTGGGGCACTAGGCTCTTAAGCTCTATGGAATCAAGCTACAACAAAGAGGTATGTTATTCTACTAGATTTTATATTACTTGTACTTCATAATATGCTAGTTAGGATAATACCTTGGAAAGTTCATATTTTCATGTATAATAGAGAAAACATAGATCCAAGGTATTTAGGGTTGCATGTACACCTTAGGAGTGTTAGAATGCTCAAAACCCAACAATACCCTACTACTCTCAAGTCGTCACTCCCACCGAGGGTAAGGATCCAGTCCTTAGTCCTCCGCAGGTACTTGAGAAAGTTCTTTACCGCATTCCAGTGAGCCTTGCCATGGTTCCCCTGATATCTGTTGAACATGCTCAAAGCAAAGGCCACATCAAGACAAGTACAAGTCATAGCATACATGATGGAGCCTACAGCGGAAGCATATAGTACTCGACTCATCTCAGCTATCTCAGCCTCTGTACTTGGGCTCTGAGTCTTACTCAGTTTGGCGTTACTCTGGATCGGTAAATCCCCTTTCTTGGAATCCTGCATGCTGAACCTATTCAGCACCTTATCCAAGTACGTACTTTGACTAAGTCCAATTAGTCTCTTACTCCTATCTCTCAATATCCTTATCCCTAGGATATAAGCAGCTTCTCCAAGGTCCTTCATAGCGAAACACTTCCCAAGCTAGGACTTAACCTCCTGCAGGGTTGGGATGTCATTTCCTATGATTAGTATGTCATACACATACAATACTAAAAACCTAACTATACTCCCACTAGCCTTAACATACACACAGGACTCATCTTCGCTCCTTGAAAAGCCAAACTCTTTGACTTTCTCAACGAAACAAAGATTCCATCTGCGAGATGCTTGTTTTAGCCCATAGATGGATTTCTCAAGCTTACACACTCTATTAGGGTACTTTGCATCAACAAAACCCTCTGGCTGACTCATATAAACATCATCAGCCAACTTTCCATTAAGGTAAGAGGTTTTGACATCCATTTGCCATATTTCATAGTCATAAAATGCAGCTATGGCTAGCATAACCCTAATAGACTTAATCTTCGCTACTGGTGAGAAGGTCTCATCGTAGTCAACTCCTAGAGTTTGACTAAATCCTTTCGCAACCAGTCACGCCTTATAAGTGTGTACCTTCCCATGCATGTCGGTATTCTTCTTGAAGATCCATTTGCACCCGACTGTCTTACGACTCGGTACATTGTCAACCAAGTTCCAAACTTCATTGTCATACATGGACTGAATCTCGCTGTCCATAGCTGTTGGGTTATGAGCATTCTAACACTCCTAAGTGTACATGCAACCCTAAATACCTTGGATCTATGTTTTCTCTATTATACATACAATTATGAACATCCAAGGTATTATCCTAATCTAGCATACAAAATAATAAATATAACAAGATAGAATACATACCTCTTTGATGTAGAATGTCTTCATAAAGCTTGAGTGCCTAGTGCCCCAAGTGTGACACCTAAAATGGTTCACACAACACTAAATACACTTGGAATAACTTGAGAGAAACTTGAACACTCTTTGAAATTGTCTAGCCCTCACACTCACACATTAGTGCACGATTTCTTGAGCCATGGGATTCTTTTATATGGTGGCTATTAGGGTTACACCATGTAACTCATAACTTTACCCATTCCTTATGCTCCATGGATTTTAACCTCCATGGAGTATCCATGGGTCACCCCATGGACTTAGTCCAACATAAGGAATCTTGGATCACAAGCCCACATATATAAGAATGAATGATTTACACAATCAACCCATATATTTAATTAGTCTCCTTTTGATCACTTAATTAATTCTAAATTAATTCTTGATCAATACTAATTAAATAACCTTATTAATATATTAGAACTTATAATATATTAACCAACCTTAAGTGTTATTTCTCTCATTATAGTCTATCCAAATGCATGATGCCATGCAACCCAAATGGACCATGTCGGGTCGGGTCAAGTCTTACCAATTATAGTTATGGACTTAGACATTAATCCAACAGTCTCCCACTTGGATAAGTCTAAAACTATTATTGCGTATGACTTCAGGAACCGATCAACAATCGTAGCTCTCAAAAGCTTCAGTTGAACTCTGACCTTGTCAATGAACTCTGACCTTTGTCAATGACTTGTCCATTAGATAAGGGATCATATATTCCTCCATTCTAGATATCATATGGACTGAGACATGGATTATCAATCATTCTCTCTGTCTATTTGTTGTTTCCCGATTTCCGATTCATGATGACTGACTGATTGAACAAATCAAATCAGTCCTGGCTTGGCCAAGCACTCACATGTATCATCTTTAAATCATCGAGGGGCCCACAGATATCGCTTTTATCCCGAAGGTAAAAGGAATGGATAAACTTCGACTCATATGGCTTGTTCTACTACTTGTTGAATCATACACAAAGGCACATTTTATAACATCGAGTTACCAATGCGTTTTCGTGCAATCAATATATAACCAAGTCATAGTAACAACTCATATCTCTAGGTTTGAAGAATATAAGATATTATCGTCTCATGATCACTCATGATAAAATCCATGAAGTGATTCAAATGAGCGCGGGTTGAATCCAATACTCAGAACTTATGAGCACTCATGAGTGTTGTAGCACCACTTTGTCCACCAACTTGGACCTCTACAAACCAACCCATGACAGTCTTGATTCATATCTACTTCCAACATATGACCGACTGTGGATGGTTTGAATAACTTAATCATTCAGGAAGAGCGACTTAGTTATTCTGGAAGTCAAAACATGCAAAGTGAAACACAAGAATAAATGAATCAAATATGGTATCAAACCCTATGAATATAAATAAACACTTATATTTATCACCATACTGATTACTCATTATTCATTGTTTCGGTTTTATCAACTCTATACTTGAATTTAAAATAATAGTTGTCCCATGCTCCAAGCATGTACACTATGTTTTCTAAACACTAGTCATGCCATACACCAAGTATGCATACTATGTTTGTCTATGATCTTTACTTTGTAAAATAGATCAATTGAACATCACTCCAATGATCCTCTTTTCACAGTCCCAAATCCTTACTGCAAATGCAAGAATTCCAAATTCATGCCATTTACTGAAATCTGTTAGATTCTAAACTTATATGCATTGATCCTCTTAATGATTATGCACGAAGTCAGAAAGACTTGACAACAATCATTACAGAGCATTCCAAAGGAGATCAGCTCCTTGGAAACATCCTTCTTTCATTAAGTTTCCTAATCTTACACAGATTGAATAATTTCTAACTTTGAAACATTTCCATATTCCATTTTGACTATCACTTCTGAACAAGAGTTGCCTCCTTACAAATTATGTCAATATGGTCCTTCCAGAATTAACATTATACTTCCAACTGTCCTTGAGCAACCAATCTTTGGTAAACCTTAGATTGTCCTCGACAATTGCTTAATCATTTTAGTCATATCCAATTCTAGACCTTTTCCCTTCATAATGCCCCAGGCATTTGGAAAATTTTAGAAAGGATGAATATAGTACATGTAATCGATCCTATATCTGAAGCATATGGGACACGATTCATGATGTCTCACATAAAGACTAAACCAGTCTTTTGCTATAGTATTTCCATTTCAATTTGCCAAGTTCTCAAAATTCAGATTATGAAAAGGGATGCCGTAATCATAATCGAATTTTAGAACGCAAATAATGGACCCATATATAGAATTTCCTTATGTTGAGCCATTCCAACATGAAATTCATATATATATCCTTGATTAAATACGATTAAAATCTCAATCTAAGCTTTTAGAATTGAAATGAAGTATAATTTGTGATATGGTATCTTAATCATATATTGTGATATGGTATCTTAATCATTAAGATGATCATAAACATGATACTAAAGTACTCTCCCATCTTTTCAGATTTGAGAAACTTTTATCTTTCTGCCATACTTTGATTCTTCTTATTCGTTCTGTCTCACATTGAAACTTCTCCAATGCTACAAACTTATACTTAAACTTATAAGTATAACCATATTTACTGAACTTAAGTAAATCATGACGAATAGTCTTCTTGATCTTTTGTGGTGGACTTGACCAGTGCACAAGAATGTGTACTCGATCCCTTAGTCCTTTCCTTATTCACATAAGGAATTAGTCTTAATTTTCCAAGCTGAAAGTTCTCATTCATCATACTATACAACTTGCATGATTCCAAGTTTCGGTCCAATTGAACCTTGGGTGATGAGAATCTTTCCTTATTTGGTAATATTAGACACTACCACAACCGAAAGAATCAAATCCATTTTTCCAATATTGCTATCAATGGAATCTTATAAGCAACAACTTTTCACAAATGCCATTGTAAGGATACTTAAAATAAATAAAATCAAAACCTTTTTCTTTTATTTTAAAACTTTGCGGAAAAACTTATCCTTACAATCCATATGAAAACCTTGTTGTTATCTATTCCTAAGCAATATAAATATCATAACTCTTAAGTAATAGCCCAAAATTCTGATCACCGAACCATGCGATTGAAATCCATCTTCGGGATCAGAATCAGCATGTACTTAATAGAGTTAGACAATGGACTTTACCTGAAGTAGAGCCAAACTTATTGACTTTAACATCCTTAGGTAAATTTGGCAGCTTCGTAACCAATGCCCCTTCCTTTGGCAATAGTTACCTATGGACCCTTGATAATGGGACTATCTCAGACTTCGCCTCTCTCTTTACCATTGGGTCAACCGAGTTGACTATGGCCGATCCCTTTCCATTGGGAAGAGAGAGCTTTTACTGGATATCCAATGTCATCATTGTCAATGTCCATAGCGTTTTAGGAAGTTGATCTTAGCAAATAGATAAGATCATTAAGGGTCTTGTCTTAGTTTGTTTCATAGGATTCCCAAAAGAACTCACTATGTGACTTAGAAAGTAGTTGAGCCACCAACTTTCTCAAGACTTTGACACCCAACTCTCCCGGCTTGTCAATATGTGACTACATATCCAAGATGTGATCACACCTAGACCTTGCCTTGCCAATAGGGCTTGAGTGACCTTAAACTTTTTAGAAACTTGTGGGTTAGGGAGAATAATTGGAGGAGGTGAAAGAAGTATGATATCCATGGGACATCATCTTCATTTAGGAAAGCTTGTTTCAAGAGATTTGGGAAGATCATAAATGTCTAGACCAGACATCTTTTTGGGAGATATTCAAGATAGTTGATTTAAAGTCCTTAATATGACACCCAATATGAAATATTAAGGCTAGGAACCAAAATATTTGAAGGTAGGTGAATGACGATTCACCAATTTCCACCATGAAAAACGAAATAATTTATTAGGTTTTAATTGGATTTGAAAGTCCTAGATCTTTAAGATTCATTGAACTGTTCAAAGGCATGTTTCAATCTCGAGTGTGCCCTTCAGGTTTTGTGACTGGGATGCCGAGGATCACAAAACAAGGTGTGAATAACCATGCAAATATACTTGGTACCCTTAATATTTACCCCTTAATCAGTGTGCCGGTTAACCACACACGCTCCACTGATAATATGATAAATATTAAGTTACCCTTTGCCTACCTTGTTAAGTCCAGGTTAGTGTGCCGGTTAACCACACACGCTCCACTAACGACTTAAGCAAAGTGCAAAGTGTTATTTCATGGGTTAGCACCAAATTCACATTTTCCTAAGTAACTAAGATTGGGTATTAATAAGAGTTTAGTTACTTAGTATTTATCATTAATACTTTTAATGAAAGGAGAATTATAGTCCTTGTCCTACCCGTTCGGCTAACGACCCTCCACCAGTCAAGGAAGCGGTGGGTGAGAGTGGACACCCATTAAACTGCCATTTTATAGGCAGTAACCTTATACCCCCCTTATAGACCGGCTTCGTGAATGAGGCCTACTAACGGTAAGACTGACTTTGCTCTTATACATATATATAAATATTATTAACTTATAATATTATAAAGTATAAGGGTTGAATTTTAACTTTTAAAATTCTAAGGGCTAACTTGGAATTAAAGTATTCATAAGTGAAAACTTTTCAAATTCCAAAACTTGAGGGCAAGTTTTGAAACTATTCAAAACTAATTAATTCCATAACTTATGAGTTTAAAGTAGTTTTAATTAAAAAAAAAAAAACTCTTCAAGTTCCATAACTTGAGGACAAGTTATGGAAGACTTTAAACTAATTAATAAAAAAAATAACTTTTTTTATTGTAACTTATGGAACTAATTAAGGTTACATTTTTTTTTTAATTTAAGGAAGAGACTCTTGAACCTCCATAACTTGAGGACAAGTTATGGAGTCATAAAACCATTTAATTAGAACTAGACTCTTCATTTTGTAACCTTTGCCAACTTTTATGAGTTTTATGATTCTTAAATGTGACTTTTCATATAACTTGAGGACAAGTTACAAAAACACACTTTGGAATCAACTCTTAGATTAAAATGGATTGAAAACAACTATTTCACACAACTTTTTTATTAATCTAAGAACCTCATAAGAACAAGATAATTCAAATCATCAATCTTCAAGAAATTAGCATGAACATACAAACTAATACAAATCTTGAAATTTTGACAATTATCTTAGAAATTGGATTAGCATGAACATTACCACATCAAAAACAAGTTTGCAAAAACATCTTAGCGTAATGTTCCTAGTCCAATTCCAGCCAAAACAATCGAATATATGCATCCAACTCGATTTTTCAGCTACTTTTGCAAGTATAACAAGAAAACAAGCCTAGGCTCTGATACCACTGTTGGGTTATGAGCATTCTAACACTCCTAAGTGTACATGCAACCCTAAATACCTTGGATCTATGTTTTCTCTATTATACATACAATTATGAACATCCAAGGTATTATCCTAATCTAGCATACAAAATAATAAATATAACAAGATAGAATACATACCTCTTTGATGTAGAATGTCTTCATAAAGCTTGAGTGCCTAGTGCCCCAAGTGTGACACCTCAAATGGTTCACACAACACCAAATACACTTAGAATAACTTGAGAGAAACTTGAACACTCCTTGAAATCGTCTAGCCCTCACACTCACACATTAGTGCACGATTTCTTGAGCCATGGGATTATTTTATATGGTGGCTATTAGGGTTACACCATGTAACTCATAACTTTACCCATTCCTTATGCTCCATGGATTTTAACCTCCATGGAGTATCCATGGGTCACCCCATGGACTTAGTCCAACTTAAGGAATCTTGGATCACAAGCCCACATATATAAGAATGAATGATTTACACAATCAACCCATATATTTAATTAGTCTCCTTTTGATCACTTAATTAATTCCAAATTAATTCTTGATCAATACTAATTAAATAACCTTATTAATATATTAGAACTTATAATATATTAACCAACCTTAAGTGTTATTTCTCTCATTATAGTCTATCCAAATGCATGATGCCATGCAACCCAAATGGACCATGCTGGGTCGGGTCAAGTCTTACCAATTATAGTTATGGACTTAGACATTAATCCAACAATAGCCTCTTTCCATTTGGCTGACTCAGGGCCTGCCATGGCCTCCTTGAAGTTGTTAGGCTCATCCAAATTTACTAGTGTACTATCACTGGTAAATGCATCACCTTCTGTAGTAATATGGACACCATAATAAAACTCAAGTGTGCTCCTAACTCTTGTGGAACGCCTCAGAGGTACAGACTCATCTATCGGCTCAACAGGAGTTTCCTCCTCAGCTTGATTGCTAGTGTTTGAGGTTCCTACACCACTTGACTGTTGAATTTCTTCAAGGTCAATTTGCCTCCCAATGTTTCCTTGGCTTATAAATTTTCTCTCACGAAAGACTCCTCTCCTCGCAACGAAGATGACATTGTCGCTTGGCCTGTAGAAGAGATAACCAAAAGATTTTTGTGGGTAGCTGATGAAAATACACCGCTCACTTCGAGGTTCGAGCTTGTCGTGAATCTCGCGCCTCAGGAAGGCCTCGCAACCCTAAACCTTGATGTGGTCTAAGTGGGAACCTTCCCAGTCCACATCTCATGAGGTGTTTTGGCAACCTTTTTGCTAGGGACTAGATTAAGGATATGGGCGGCAGTCTCTAAGGCATACCCCTAGAATGAGATTGGTAACGAAGCTCGAATCATCATGGAACGAACCATGTCCAACAAGGTTCGATTGTGCCTCTCAGCCACACCATTAAGTTGTGGTGTCCTGGGAGGTGTTAATTGTGAGACAATTCCAAATTCCTTAAGATAGTCAAGGAACTCTATACTAAGATACTCACCACCCCAATCGGATCGAAGCATGTTAATGTTCCTGCCCAGCTGATTCTCCACTTCCTGTTTAAACTCTTTGAATTTCTCAAAGGTTTCTGACTTATGCTTGATTAAATAGACATAACCATATCTACTGAAATCATCAGTAAAAATCACATAGAAGCGGTTAGCATCCCTTGTGGTGGTTCTGAAGGGTCCACACACATCTGTATGTATGAGGTCTAACAAACCTTCACCCCTAGCACAAGTACCAGTGAAGGGTGACTTAGTCATTTTTCCAAGTAAACAAGATTCGCAACTATCATCTGATTTTAAGTCAAATGACTCCAAGACTCCAGCCTTTTGGAGTTGGCCTATGCTCTTCTTGTTGACATGTCCAAGACGACAATGCCACAAGGATGCCTTATCCAAACTAGTGGAAGAATCAATATGCAATACATTATTTCCTAAGTTGTCTGCAACCGACACAGTTTCGTATACACCATCACAAGGTAATGCTTTAAAACGAAGAACACCATTATAAAAAGCATTAATACCACCACATACATTATAAAATGAAAAGGTAAATCCTTGTTTGTACAAACCATGAAAAGAAATAATATTTCTTGCCATTTCAGACGAGTAACAACATTTATTCAAATCTAACATCAACCCACTACTAAAAAATAAAGAATAAACTCCAATCTTAGTGACAGGTGAAGCTTTCCTATTCCCCATGATTAAGTTTATCTTCCCGTGCTCCACATCCTCACTTCTTTTTTGGCCCTGCAAATCAGAACATATGTGAATACCACAACCTGTATCAAGGACCCAAGAATTAGTATGTGGTGAGTTATTAGATAATATAGTGTAAATACCTCCATGGGTGGGTTTTACTTTCCCATCCTTAACATCCTGCAAGTACTTGGGGCAGCTTCGCTTCCAGTGCCCCTTTTCCTGACAGTAGAAGCATTCTGCATCCTTCGGGTTGGAAGAGGGAGTCGCAGAACCACCTTTGGTTCCACTCAATGAGGAGCCATCAAGAGACTTTCTCTTGGTACCCTTCGAAGAGGTCTTCCTCTTTTTCACTTTACCTTGCCCGATTGCCAGAACAGGGGCGGCGCTAGGAGTAGGAGTAGTAACAACCAATTTACCTGTAAGACCACTTTCGGCGGTCTTCAAAAGTCTTTGAAGCTTGTTGAGTGTGACCTCCTCCTTGTTCATATGATAGGTCATTCGGAACTGATCATAACATGGAGGTAAGGAGTGTAGTATGATGTCAATAGCCAGCTCCTCAGGGAAGTTCACATTTAGCTTCACCAAACGGTCCACAAACTTTTTCATTTTTTACATGCGGCCCGTGATGGGTTCACCATCCTTCATTCTGGTTGTTATCATGGAAGAGATGATTTCATACCTCTCTTGACGAGCACTCTGACGGTATCTTTCCATCAGGTCCTGGTGTATCTCAAAAGGGTAAAAGTCCTCATAGGACTTTTGGAGTTCAGCTGTCATTATGGCCATCATGATGCATGCCACCTTGGTGGCATCTCTCTCATGAGTCCTAAAGTCAGCGATCTCCTATGGAGTAGCAGAAGACTCATCAATTTTCCTTAGCTCCTTGTCGAGGACATATTCCTTGTCCTCGTAACGAGTGACCATCCTGATGTTCCTGATCCAATCATTAAAGTTGGTGCCATCAAAGATGACTCTCCCACAAAGGTTCATGAGAGAGAAGGAGCCGGTAGGGTTTGAGCCAAAAGCATTGTTGGAAGACATCTGAAAAGGAACAAAGACAAGTTTAGATTAGATAAAGAGTCCTTAATAAGACACTCGAATGTAATATTAAGGCTAGGACCCAACACAATATTTTATAACTAAGAAGAGGGATGTCGTTATCCAAGCTATAAAATATTTGAAGGTAGGTGAATGACGATTCACCAATTTCCACCACGAAAAACAAAATAAGTATTAGGTTTTAATTGGAATGAAACTCCTAGATCTTTTGAGATTCATTGAACAATTCAATGTCATGTTTAAATCTCGATTGTGCCCTTCAAGTTTGTGACTGGGATGCCGAGGATCACAAAACAAGGTTTGAATAACCATGCAAATTAAGTTGGTACTCTTAATTTTATCACCTAATCGGTGTGCCGGTTAACCACACACTCTCCACCGATCTATGATAAACATTAAGCCACCATTTGCCATCCTTGTTAAGTCCAAGTTAGTGTGCCGGTTAATCACACACGCTCCACTAATGAATTAAGCAAGGTGCAAAGTGTACTTTTATGGGTTACCAACAAATTTACATTTTTCCTAAAGTAACTAAGATTGGGAATTTATAAAACATTTAGTTACTTTATATTTATCATTATACTTTAATTGATAATTATAGTCTTTGTCCTACCCGTTCGGCTAACGACCCTCCACCAGTCAAGGAAGCGGTGGGTGAGAGTGGACACCCATTAAGCTGTCATTTTATAGGCAACAACCTTATACCCCCTTATAGACCGGCTTTGTGAATGAGGCCAACTAACGGTAAGACTGACTTGATCTTATACATATATATATATATATATATATATATATATATATATATATATATATATATATATATATATATATATATATATATATATATATATTATTAACTTATAATACTATAAAGTATAAGGGTTGAATTTTAACTTTTAATAGTTTAGGGGTCGTTAGCATAATCATTACCACACCAAAAACAGGTTTTATAAGTCCAAAACAGTTTAGGGTAATGATTCTATTCCAATTTCAGCATTCAAACTCGAAATTCTACACTCTGGGTCTCCTACTCGCCGAGTGCAAGAACCTACTTGACGAGTAGGATGAAGTTTCACATGGACTCGTCTAGTCCCCCCATGGAATCGGCGAGTTCACTGAACAGTTTGCATATTTTCGACTTTTTTTAGCAATTTGTATCAAGTATAATGAAAACATGCCTAGGCTCTGATACCACTGATTGGTTTTGAGCATTCTAACACTCATATGGTGTGCATGCAATCCTAGAAACCTTGGATCTATGTTTTCTCTAATATACATGCAAATTTGATTTTTCCAAGGTTCTCATCCTAACTAGCATGGCATGGGGTACTTGTAATATAAAAAACTAGTAAAATAACATACCGTTCTTGTAGCTTGGATTCCTTAAGACCTTGTGAGCCTAGCATCCCAAATGTGATGCCCCAAATGTTTCACACAACACCACAACTCTTGGAATAACTTGAGTGAAGAACACTTGTGCACAAATTCAGTTAGCCCTCACCATCTTTTCTTAGTAGCAGATTTTGCTAGCCTATGGAGTCTTTATATAGTGTGTCACATGTAGGGTTACACCATGTAAACCCTAATGTACATGGATTTTCATTCCCTCCATGATCCATGGGTTTTAACCTCCATGGAGCATCCATGGAGCACCCTACGAGTTTTAGCCCAATCCAATGAACCATGGATCATAAGCCTACCATATAAGAATGAATTATTTACACAATCAATCCCCATATATTTAATTAGTATCTTTTGATCAAAAAATTAATTCAAATTAATTCTTGATCAATACTAATTAAATAATATGATTTCATATTAATATATTAGAGCTTATAATATATTAATAAATCATAAGTGTGCTTTGCTCATTTTGTCTATCCAATTGTTACGATGCCATGCAACCCAAATGGACCATGCCAAATCGGGTCAAGTACATACCAAATATAGTTATGGATTTAGACACCTTATCCAACAATAATTGTATTAAAATATAAGACGAGATGCTACTATGCTCCATCTTTGCAACTCCGGTATGAATACCTGTCTTACTAGTTCCCTGAGAATACAAGTATTTTGAAAAGAGGGTATCAACATTTAAGTTGGTGAGTTCATAAGTGTTTTGTTATAGAAAGTGTCTTATTTGCTCTTTAAATAAGTTCATATGATCTACAAGAAAATCCTATATTTTCTTAATGAGAATTGTGACAAAGCCAGTTCTTTTGATAATCACATAGTTTATACATGTCATATTTAATCAAGATAAGATGGACAGTCGATTGTGTGATTCTACTATAAGTCCACATCCAAATAAGGAAAAGGAAGTAAAATAGAATTCACACATTCTCCAGTCTATCACGCCTTCATCATATATAACTCTGGTGTATAAACTAAGGGATTATAGAACGAATAATTGAAAGTCATTTAAGTTATACCAATTATAACTAAGTGTTGAACCTTATGTAATTAGATTCCTAATTTCTTTTGAGTGATCACTTAGCTTATACACGTTATATATAATCAAGGTCGGATGGATAATAGGTTGTGGGGTTCTACCTTAAGTCCACATCCAAACAAGGAAAAGGAAGCAAGGCAGAACTTTCACATTCTATGATCTATTAGGTCTTCATTATATATAACTCGGGAATGTATAAACTAAGAAATCATAATATTAACTCTTAAGTATCCTTTATGATGTACTAGTTTACTTGTAAAATGATACTGTTTACCCCAGAAAATCCTATATTTTCTGATGTTATTGAAAAGTAGTTTTAATCCCATAAAACCATTCTGAAATGAGTGTTTGAAGTACTATGTAAGTACACTTAGTTTTAATTCACAATAAAACTAGAAAAGACTGTTTTATGTTTATTATGTTCCTTGGTGTTGTAATTTGATACGTGGTGTAAGACCATCCTATGACCACTTAGTATGTACATATTATATATATTCAGAAACGGACGGACAATTGATTATGCGGTTTTGCCGTACGCCCACATCCAAACAAGGAAAAGGAAGTAAAACAGAGTTCACACATTCCACTGTCTATAAATCTCTCATTACATATAACTCTAGTGTACACGCTAAATAATCACAGAACCTACTCCTTAAAACTGTTTAGAAAGTATATTACTACATAAAAGAATCGTAAGTTTCTCATGCGAGTACTTATAACCATACTAATATTACGGGTTCTCTCTGTTGTTACACTTGTTACATTTATCACCCAGTAGCTGTAGCAAATAGCCAGGGTGCGGGATCGTCAGTCCTGTATAGATCTTTACACAAACGCACACTCTCCCTCCAGGAGACTCTGGTTAATAAGTCTAGGATTCCCTTGGTACTTAGATAAGTACCCGAGGATGTGACTCACAAATTGAGTGATTTAACGAGTTTACGAGTAATACTGTGAAAAACTTTTTGTAATTAAAGTTGTAACTATTCTTTATACATGTTTAAGACGACTGTTATCGTGAACTGACCCCTAAATTATACATATTATAATTTACATACATGTTCTGTTAAGCATGTGATATTCATGAATGCACCCCCTTTGCTCAACATGTTACAAAGGGAATATGAAATCCGATTGAACTAACTTTTATATTCATACGAATATACAAGATATATAATTAAAACTGAAACAGTAGTCGGACAAATAATTTTACCCTAAGCCCACATCCAGACAAGGAAAAGAAAATAAAGCAAATTATTAGTCCTAAGCCCTTTAAATCTTATTTATATAAATATATACAAATAAATATGATTTATACAAAATATAAGTTAAAAAGAATTTATAAAACATTTAAAAGACTTTACCAGTATTTAAAAGAGTTAACGATATTTAAAAGAGTTTAACAATATTTAAAAGCTTTTTGGTGACTTAATGTCATTTAAAATAATTAAAGAAAAACCATTTATTGTAAACACAATATCCTTGTGTTTAGACTTGTATTCCCCCCCCCCCCTTTAAAACAGTGAAAAATAATAAAAACATAGGGCTATGAACTCATCTTTTTGTGGGTGATTCGATTGAAGGTTCGGTTTAGGAGGTTTTCCACTAGTTAGATCCCGGGACAAAAACAAGTCCTAAATAACATTTATTGAAATCTAACATTAACCCACTACTAAGCAATAAAGAATAAACTCCAATCTTGGTGACAGGTGAAGCTTTCGTATTGCCCATGATCAAGTTTATCTTCCCGTGCTCCACATCCTCACTTCTTTTTAGGCCCTGCAAATCAGAACAAATGTGAATTTCACACCCTGTATCAAGGACCCAAGAATTAGTATGTGGTGATTTATTAGACAAAATAGTTTAAATACCTGAATGGGTGGGTTTTACTTTCCCATCCTTAAAATCCTGCAAGTACTTAGGGCAGCTTTGCTTCCAGTACCCCTTTTCCTGACAGTTGAAGCATAGTGCATCCTTCGGGTTTGAAGAGGGAGTGGCAGAACCACCTTTGGTTCCACTCGATGAGGAGCCTTCAAGAGACTTTCCCTTGGTACCCTTCGAAGGGGTCTTCCTCTTTTTCCCTTTACCTTGCCCGATTGCCAGAACAGGGGCGGCGCTATGAGTAGGAGTGGTAACAACCAATTTACCTTTAAGACCACTTTCAGCGGTCTTCAAAAGTCTTTGAAGCTTGCTGAGTGTGACCTCCTCCTTGTTTATATGATAGGCCATTCGGAACTGATCAAAACATGGAGGTAAGGAGTGCAATATGATGTCAATAGCCAGCTCCTCAGGGAAGTTCACATTTAACTTCAGCAAACAGTCCACAAACCTTTTCATTTTCTGCATGTGGCCCATGATGGGTTCACCATCCTTCATTCGGGTTGTTATCATGGAAGAGAAGATTTCATACCTCTCTTGACAAGCACTCTGATGGTATCTTTCTATCAAGTCCTGGTGCATCTCAAAAGGGTAAAAGTCCTCATAGGAATTTTGGAGTTCAGCTGTCATTGTGGCCATCATGATGCATGCCACCTTGGTGGCATCTCTCTCATGAGTCCTAAAGTCAGCGATCTCCTATGGAGTAGCAGAAGACTCATCAATTTCCCTTATCTCCTTGTCGAGGACATATTCCTTGTCCTCCTAACGAGTGACCATCCTGATGTTCCTAATCCAATCATTAAAGTAGGTGCCATCAAAGCGGACTCTCCCACAAAGTTTCATGAGAGAGAAGGAGCCGGTAGGGTTTGAGCCAGAAGCATTGTTGGAAGACATCTGAAAAGGAAGAAAGACAAGTTTAGATTAGTTAAAGAGTCCTTAATAAGACACCCGAATGTAATATTAAGGCTAGGACCCAACAAAATATTTTATAACTTATAAGAGGGATGTCGTAATCCAAGCTATGAAATATTTAAAGGTAGGTGAATGACGATTCACCAATTTCCACCACGAAAAACGAAATAAGTATTAGGTTTTAATTGGAATGAAACTCCTAGATATTATGAGATTCATTGAACAATTCAATGACATGTTTAAATCTCGATTGTGCCCCTCAAGTTTGTGACTGGGAAGCCGAGGATCACAAAACAAGGTGTGAATAACCATGCAAATTAACTTGGTACTCTTACTTTTATCACCTAATCGATGTGCCGGTTAACCACACGAGCTCCACCGATCTATGATAAACCTTAAGCTACCCTTTTCCATCCTTGTTAAGTCCAAGTTAGTGCTCCGGTTAACCACACACGCTCCACTAACGACTTAAGCAAGGTGCAAAGTGTAATTTCATGGGTTAGCATCAAATTCACATTTTTCCTAAAGTAACTAAGATTGGGAATTTATAAACATTTAGTTACTTTATATTTATCATTATACTTTTAATTAGAATTATAGTCTTTATCCTACCCTTTCGGCTAACGACCCTCCACCTGTCAAGGAAGTGGTGGGTGAGAGTGGACACCCATTAAGCTGCCATTTTATAGGCAACAACCTTATACCCCCCTTACAGACCGGCTTCGTGAATGAGGCCTACTAACAGTAGGACTGACTTGATCTTATACATATATATATTATTAACTTATAATACTATAAAGTATAAGGGTTGAATTTTAACTTTTAAAATAGTTTTCTAAAGTGACTTTACAAGTTCCAAAACTTAAGGGCAAGTTTTGAAACTCTTCAAAACTTTTTCAACTTCATAACTTATGACTTTAATGGTCTATTAAAATGAAGACTCTTCATTTTATGTAACCTATGAGTTCTTTAATGACTCTTTTAAAGAAATGACTTTTGGTAATCCATAACTTGAGGACAAATTATGGACTCCATTAATTACATATAGATCAAGAATTACATCATCAAACAATTTGCAAATAATTCCTATGATCTACCAAAACTCATAAGCATGAACTTTCATATCAACAATTTTCAAGAAACATATAAACATATACAAAACTTGAAACTTTGATAATAACCTTTGAAATTGGATTAACATAATCATTACCACACCAAAAACAGGTTTTATAAGTCCAAAACAGTTTAGGGTAATGATTCTAGTCCAATTCCAGCATTCAAACTCGAAATTCTGCACTCTGGGCCTCCTAATCGTCGAGTGCAAGAACCTACTCGACGAGCAGGATGAAGTTTCACATGGACTCGTTGAGTCCCCCCATGGAGTCAGCGAGTTCACTAAGCACTTTGCAGATGTTTGAATTTTTTCAGCAATTTGCATCAAGTATAATGAAAACAAGCCTAGGCTCTGATACCACTCATGGGTTTTGAGCATTCTAACAATCTCATGATGTGCATGCAACCCTAGAAACCTTGGATCTATGTTTTCTCTATTATACATGCAAATTTGATTTTTCCAAGGTTCTAATCCTAACTAGCATGGCATGGGGTACTTGTAATATAAAAAACTAGTATAATGACATACCTTTTCTTGTAGCTTGAATTCCTTAAGACCTTGTGAGCCTAGCACCCCAAATATGATGCCTCAAATGTTTCACACAACACCACAACTCTTGGAATAACTTGAGAGAAGAACACTTACACTCAAAATCGGCTAGCCCTCACCTTCTTGTCTTAGTGGCCGATTTTGCTAGCCTATGGAGTCGTTATATAGTGTGTCACATGTAGGGTTACACCATGTAAACCCTAATTGACATGGCTTTTCATTTCCTCCATGATCCATGGGTTTTCACCTCCATGGAGCATCCATGGAGCACCCTATGGGTTTTAGCCCAATCCAATGAACCATGGATCATAAGCCCACTATATAAGAATGAATGATTTACACAATCAATCCCCATATACTTAATTAGTCTCTTCTGATCACAAAATTAATTCCAAATTAATTCTTGATCAATACTAATTAAATAATATGATTTCATATTAATATATTAGAGCTTGTAATATATTTACAAATCATAAGTGTCCTTTTCTCAATTTGTCTATCCAATTGTTACAATGCCATGCAACCCAAATGGACCATGCCAAATCGGGTCAAGTACATACCAAATATAGTTATGGACTTAGACACCTTATCCAATAATACGTGAGTGGTCCATCGACTTCATGGGTTTTTATGTCGAGGTCCATATGCGTTGGTGACTGGAATAAAGGAAGATAATAGAACGAAAGAAGGTGATCTACATATTATCTTAATCTCACCTAAGGGCGAAGACCGGAAGGATTGTGATAACCACAGTACTGACTCCAAAATCCATTTAAAACATAAATCAGAAAGATATGAATTTGATAAAATCGATGATGGTGGTGTAGACGGCGGTGTGTGGTGGTGGAGGTCACCGGTTAGGGAAGAAAGAGGTGATTGTCTTACTGTTAACTGATCAAGGAGATCAAGGGGGAGAACAACATTCGTTTTGGACAGCAATGACAGAGTGGTCATCATTTAAGAAGAATGTGAGTAGGATGATGGCTTTTGATGGTCTATGATTAAGAGGGAGAAAGAGGATACGTTGATGGTAGAATGTCCTGGTGATGGCAATGTAATAGTGGTCTTGGTGATGGCGTCGTAATAGTGGTGTGACGGTGGTGCTGTGATGAGAAGATGATGACTACGATAAGCGGCGTGAGGAGTGTTATCTGGTGTGAGATGTCGGTATAGAGAAGAGTGGATGTGGAGGAGGGTTATATAAATGGCCAGAAAGATTAAGTGTAAGCGGAAGAAATGGCGACATAGAATGGGAGTTGTTGGAAGGGATAGGAAATGAGGACCAAGTCAAGAGCATCGAGGTTTAACTGTACATTGACCAGTTGATATTAAGTATTTTGTTAATGCATAAATTGATTGTAAATATTGCAATGAGGATTGTACCTCTTAAAATTCAGCAAAAATGGTAAATGCTTATTAAGGTGTATATATATATATATATATATACATATATATTAATCATAATTCTTTAATTTACATGTATAAACTACAAAGATGTTTCATCAATCTTACATAACAACTACATATGAAATATCATATCTAAAATAGATATCTTACCATGTAGAATGCATATATATATATATATATATATATATATATATATATATAGAGAGAGAGAGAGAGAGAGGGGTTCATTTGAGACCACTATATTTCATCGGACGTGGGGTTGTAATCATAGTCATTCATTTTAGAGATCAAAAGAATATATTTTTAAAATGAAAAATATTTTAAATTTTTTGATTTTTTTTAAATATAATGTTCATCGTTTATATTTTCCAAAAAATAAAAAAAATAAAAAATTATTGTTTTTTTTTAAATATCTGTTAAATATTCTAATAGAATATTTTAATGTAAATATTACAACAAACGGTTAGAATATTCAAATATTCTAGTAGAATATTAAACTATAAATATTCAAACAATTCTCATAAAATATTAAAATATTTTGCAATTTAACATTTTTAATAGACTATTAGAATATTTTAACATATCTTACAATATTAGTAGAACAGTAAATATTCTAACATTCTTAAAGTTCTTTTTGAATATTTGTAAAGTAATATGCTATTAGAATATTACACGTATATTTAGAAAAACGGTATATTTTTTACTTTTTTTTTTAATTTTTATATTTTTTGGGTAAATAAAATGAGGAAAATAATAATTATTTTTTTTTGGATTTTTCCTTTTATTTTGCATTTTAGATTTACTTTTTTTATTTTTTGATCTCTAAGATGAGTGGCTAGGATCACACGGTTTCTATGACTGAGTCCAGTCCAATGTCATTGGCCGTGTACCGATAACATCGGACTAGGAGGACTTGATGATATTAGCCCATTAGCATGGCCTAGACAGCTCTGGCGCGCCAGCCTTGCCTGCCCTCCCTTGCCAGCCTTGCTAGACACTCTCCAGTAGGCCTGGCCTGGCGCTCACTTGCATGGTGCCCGTTTGCCAGCCTTTCCTGGCGCGCGACCGCCAATCTTGCTTGGTGCGCGCCCGCCATCTTTGGCTGACGCTTCCGGGCGGCCTTGGCTACCTTCTTGAAAATTGGGCCTGAATTGGGTTGACCCATGGCCTGACCTAATTCCCCTTGACCTAAATGTCCCCTATAAAGTCAATAGTGCCTCCTCCATGGTGGAGGACTTCCTCCAGTGGCTCAGCCGCCACCTTAGACCTTTAGCTCAGCCTCCACTCTCCTCCTATAGCCACCATACACCACCCCCACCACCAAGATGGTTCTCTCCAACTAAGGAGAACCATCTCATCACTACCAAGCGATCTAACTTGATCGTCGGAGCCTGCTCTCGGGGCACAGTCCCTGGGGCAGTTCTAACGACCTTACTCTGTGATGTCCAGATCTCTGTCACAACAAAAGTCTAGATGACATCCAAAAGGTCTATGTCGCATAATTTGGCGCCATCCCAGACTCGAACGAGTAGCCACCATCTCTCTTGGTTTCAAGCACGTTCTTGCCTAGATCTATTCAGATCTGTTGCATTTCAGCTCAGGTTTTGCTCAGATTTGTTTATTCTACCATCATTTGTTCAAATCCGTTCTGCTTTTGCCAAGATCTGTCCAGATCCGTTTAGTTATCTCTCAGATCCCTTTATCTGATGCATTTTTCATTCAGATCCGTAGAACTGCTTCATTTTTATCTCAGATCTCTAGATCTGCACGTTTTTGTTCACTTAAACATTCCTCAAGTTTGCAAAAACTTATCATATACGTTTTTCGTTTATATTTTGGTGGTTTGTTCAGCAAAGGGGAAAGAAAATCATTTTTTGTAAGCTTTTATCCCATTTTCAGTCTACATATCACCAGAAAATTCGTTCTTTAGTTAAGATTTGTTCATTCCCTGAAAGAGTTGTTTGTAAACAAAGCTGTGATACTTGTGCATATCACACAACCTTCAAAGAATTTTTTTTTGCTCGGATCTCTAAATATGCTTCATTTTTGTTCATCTGAACATCTCTCAAGTTTAAAAACACCTTATCAGATCTGTTTTTATTTACATTTTGATGGTTCACCTCAGCAAGCTGAGGAGAAAAGAATTATTTACAAGTTTTTACCTCTTTTACCAGCCCATTATCATAAGAAAAATCATTTTTAGTTAATGATTTTTCGTATACAACTTCATTTAAGTTATTTGTGAATATCGATTTGGTATTTTCTTTAAAAACTTTGAGAATATATAAAAAAAGAGAGGTTTTACGGGGTTTTTACCCCACTTTCAGTTCATATATTTTCAGAAAATCTCATTTGGTTTATGTTGTGTACAAGTTTACTCAAGTTGTTTAGAAGTTTGGAGAAAGAAATAAGTTTTTATAAATTTTTACCTTCTCAAATTATCCGAAAACCCATTTTCCATCAGAGTATTTCTATATATATTTCGCTCAGAACCTTAGATCTGCAGAGATTTTTGTTCATTTCGAAAATATTTGCAAAGAATTTATCAGATCTTTTTTTATTCATATTTTAGTGGTTTTGTTTAGCTTTGAGAAGAAAAGAAGTGGCTTATGAGTTTTTATCCTCTTTTTTCAGTTTATATTTTCAGAAAATCCATTGTAGTTGATGATTTCATATGTACGACTTTTTTATGCTTGGACATTTAACAAAACCACCAATAGAAAAAACTAGTTTAAAATCATTTTTTGATACTTCACCTAAAAAATATACTCAACCACTCCATTTTACCCTTACTGTTTATGCTCAACATGTTCGGGTCACTCTTTGACTCGAACACCTTTTTATGAATCATGTAGACACATCATGCACTTGACCTAGTGGTATAAATTAGTTCCGAGTCTCGGAGGAACTTAAGTCAAAGTTGAAACTAGGACTAATATACTTGATTCTTCAATTTCGCTTGAATCTCGAAATCACTACATAGAAATGCCAATAAACAGGTAAAAGTAAATTACAAACATTATTTCTTACTTGAATAAGAGTTAGGAAAACCCAAAAATAATTTGAAGTCTCAAAATTCAAGTAATTTTGATATCCAATGATTTACAAACTCTCAAAAACCCTAAATGCCCTAAAAACCTAAATTTATAAAAATTATCCTCTAAAATTCAATTAAAATAATTATGAACCTTAAAATATCAATTTAAAATAATTAAAGTTAGGAAAATATAACCAAGGAAATCAATTTAAGGTCATTACCAATTACCCTTAATTTATAAGCCAAAAATCAAGGTTTTATGGATAAAAGCTAGGTTACGTAGTATATTTTATAAAACTTTGATATTTTTAAAAAATATGTTTTAAATTTTATAAAATCTAAAACAGGGAACCCCTCTCTCCATTCAAAATTCCGATCTCTCCTCCCCATACCTCTCTTCCCCAAAATCATAATCACCTCCCTCATTTCCCACACCCCACCTTTCTCTTTCTCTCTTTAAAAACTTCTCTCTCACTTCTCTCTAAAACTGACGAACATAGATGCCAAATCTGTGGGAGAGATTTAGCCAGTCCATTATTCATGAGTCCTTATGCATTTATGTATTTTGGTGGTCGATTTTGGTCAAAGGAAACCCCAAAGAGATGACGAGAGAGATGAGCTATCCAGAGAGATATAATCTCTCTTTTCTCTCTTTTCTTCTCTCTAAAACCCCCATTTTCCCCCTCTTCCTAACCCACAAAATTTTATAGAAAATAAGTCCAAGAACACAACTCAAACTCGAAATCTTCATCATCTTGTGGTGTTCTTGAAGGTAAAATCGATTTCTACTTCACTTTTCCTTCAAGTTTTACTATTTTTCTTGGACTTTCTCCTTCTACTCCATTCTATTGTAAAATCATGAACACTTGCACCTACTAAAGGTTTTGATGATGATGGTGGTAGATTTTCACCAAAAACATCTTGCATGTTACAAAATGGTGAAGATCAATGACCTAAACCTAAGTCAAAATCATGGAAATGCACTTTTCTACATGTTTTTGTGGAAAAACACCACATACATCCTAAGTTTTCTTTCAAAAACGACTTTTAAACATTTCAAACTCATGAATGGTCTTCAAACCAACATTCATGTGAAGATCTTCAAGCCTAGATGCTAGATGATCAAAGTTTGTTGTAAAAAGCTTTCAAATATGTTCATAAAGGATTTATTCCCAAATAAATATCTAAAACTTCTTTTCTGTTAAAATACGATTTTTCCCAGAATCCGAACAACAAAATAAGATGATCTATAAGTTTTCAGAAAATAATTCATTTTTCTCGTATTATATAATTATTGCAAGAAAATAGAGCAATAATTCATTTAAAATACTTTCTGAGGTTTATAAATCCTATATAAATTTGTGGATGACCACTAAATTAAATAATGGTCTCTCATTGAGTTTCATCATTTTTGTTACTATTTAGTATGGTTTTTAATTTTCTTTTTGTTTAGTTTCAATAAATCATAAAACCACTTTAAGCAATGTGAAAAGATTATCTATGATTTTTCGCAGATCCTACCCCATGTCTAATACTCAGAAAAATATTTTGGGAATTTTTCATCTTGCATATCTATTTTTCCACGATTTTTGTGTTTATAATGGATTAAAAACGTTAGAAATAGTTCTAATCGTCCAAAATTAATGAAAGTTTACCCGAAAACCTTATAATATATTAGGATGCTAAATAAAAATATGGATTATTTTTCTCTTCTGTATGCTATTTTTCTTCTACTTTTTTAAGATTAAAAACACTTAAATCCACAAAATCGGACTCCAGTACATTAAAATCACATTTGATATTTTCCCAGATTATGTACACTATATATGAAGTTTAGAAAAAGTTTGGGGATTTACCTTAATAGTTTAATAATTATTCAACAATTAATGATTATTTAAGTGAATAAAAAAAAGAAAAATATCCAAACTGATTGAAAAATATCTTTTATATTTTTCAAAGCTTCTATATGTTTAATAACAGTGTTACAAAAAGTTTGGGTAATTTTGGAAATTGTTTGCTATTTATCTCCATTTTTGTTAGAATAAATTCACAAAAATCATAAAATCGGGTTAAACTGTTTAGGAATCTATTTTTATATTTTTCATAGTTTAAGTAAGTTTAGTAGCAGCATTAAAAAAAGTTTGGGAATTTTTATCATCTGAATACTATTTTTCACGAATTTATATTTATATGAAGGTTTAAAACATCGGAAAAATAGCTAATTACATCAAAAATTCAAGGGAAATTTTCTGGAAGACCTCTACTGTATTTGGAATGAAAATGTAAAGTTTGAAAATTTTTGGAAACTATTTGATAACATTTTTGGATTTAAGAAGTTTAAAACACCTTTAAATATGTTGAAATACCCTCAATTAATATTACAAAAATCAGAAAAATAATATCAAAAATTATCTTAATCACATGAGTTATAAAATTTCACCATTTCAGAAAAATTGTTACCAATTGATATAAAACCAATATTAGAACAAAATTTGGCATTTCTCTATATGTGGAATTCAGTATATTTAGTTTACTAGCATTACATTTCGACATAGAAACTCACTAGCGTGTGTTTTATGTCGTAGGATCCCGGTAGTAAGGCATTGGTGTATTTCGAGGTACCACTTGTAGCAACTTGAAACATTGAGAGTATTCACGCCTCCCCATATTTTCGGTTTTTATTTTTTGGGGTGGAAAAGCATGTCCGAAAAACTGTTTATTATTCGTTGTAGTTTATTTGACTTGTATCAAACTTGGTTGCTATATTTTGCTGTGTATGTGTATGCTATTGTTAATTTATGAGACCTTATCGCGTTTAAGTCCCTAGAACCAGTTCACACAACTCATTAACTCATTTGAGCCCATGGTCATTATGGATAACACTATTAAGAGGTAGACAACTCCTCACTCGCACGATTTGCTTGAGTGCATTTTACCATATTTCCCTATGTTAGCGATACACATAGAAGAGGGCACCCTGGGTCATTAGGCTTGGGTTGTGAACTCATGGTATAATCATTATGCACATACGAACCTTATATCTCGTTTTAGCAACAAACTTTATTTCCCATGAGAATATGAACGTTGCATCTCATTTTGGCAACATACTTTATCTCTCATGATGACAACGAACTTTGTTTATGCAAACTTATTTACTCATTGTTGCAAGATATTTCTATTTATGGAAACTTTATTTCCCATGAGAATATGAATGTTGCATCTCGTTTGGGCAATATACTTTATCTGTCATGATGACAACGAACTTTGTTTATGCAAACTTATTTACTCATTCTTGCAATATATTTCTATTTATGGAAACTTTATAACTCGCTTTAACAACGAACTTATATTCATGAAAACTTATTTATTTATTTTAGTAATGAAGATTTGTTTATGGAAACTGTTATCAATATTCTGATTATCATGACTTCAAACTATATTATGTTATAAACCTGTGAGTACTCACCAACTATTTTTATAGTTGATGCTCGTTTTACATGCTTTTTCAGGAATCATCTAGTAAAAGGCACGTAGAGACACAACACTTGTAGGAGCATTTGCATGTGTTGACTTTTAAATATATTGTAATTTCTTTTAAAAAGTTGTTCAAACTCATTGTAAATTTGTAATGATTTTTAATATTATGGCTGGTGTTGTCTTTTAACTTTTGATATGAAACCCTTTGTACTGCCACGCCCCGTATTTCCGCTTTAGCGGGGTGTGATAGAAATGGTATCAGAGTCGAAGGTTATAGAGAATACCGGTTTTCCTTTGGAGAACCACAACTATAGCCAAAAAATTTCAAAGCATTTTTAAAATACTGAACATACTACTGGTATAACTAATTCAAGTACGCATTATTGGACTTTAACTAAGTATAGTCTGGCCAACTATGCTTAATTAAGGAAAGTTAATGCTAGGCTGGAAACGGTTATAACAGAATTATGTTTAAAACGATTTTCAACTTGAAGTTTTGAAAAAACAAAAAAAAAAAACAAAAACAAAAAAAAAACAAAATTTTCGGTGTGCCTATGGGCATTGCATATTGTCGGCATTCATCTAGGTACACTTAGAAGCTAAGTGCACTTTTACCATAATGTTTTATTTAGAAATATTCGTATCCCTTATCAAGTGCTAGGGTAACTAATTAGGTTATATCACTAGCCACTCTAGGAGAAATCCACTTAGTACCGAGAATGAGTATTCCTTGGTAGCTATTGACTTTAGATGTAAGGTTAGTAGCAAGATAGACACTAGTAATAATATTAAGTCGAAGCCTATACAAATTATTCCTCAGTAGCTCTTCATCGTCTTCGTACTACTGTTACAAATAAGAAAAGCGTTCTGATACCGACACAGATGAGAATTGGAGCATTGCGTAAGGAGGTAGATGAGTCGCCACTAGTAATCACTTGGATACCATTGGCTAGCATTCCCGATTCGACTCACGAGGAGACACGGAGGTTTAACCATATGTGAGCCCTTATTTCTACGCTATGATTTAGGTCTAGGTTGTTTCCACCTTGAGCTTAAAACTTAACATAGGATATCCATTTGAACTCTATAAAAGGCCGTAAACTGCATTGACACCATAAGACGTTTACAAACAATTTTTCTTTTCCTTTATCTTGGGGAAAAGACTTCGGTACTCGCCTTATACTCACCTTATACTCGACGTATTTAGGTACGATCAACTATACTAATCTACCTATTCCTTACTTCTTAATCTTCCATCGAAAAGTTATTTCATTTCATCAGTTTTATTTATCATCGATAAAATACTTTATAACCACTTCATACAACATACATAGAGAAATATAGAAAAATATAGCAATCAAGTTTGATACAAATCAATTTAAATACAACGAACAATAAACAGTTTTTCGGACATGCTTTACCACTACCGATTCCTACAATAATGGTATTCACTAGTGAGTCTCTAATCGAAATCTAACACTAATATACTTACTACTAGAATAGAATTATGCCAATACTGTGTCAAAATTTAATATTGATAAGTTACAAATATTTTTCTGTGAAAATTAAATTTCAATGAATCAATTGTTATATAACAATTTAAGTGGAAAATTCTCATTATTAAAAATGCTAATATTAAACATTTTAAGATGTGTTCCAATGATTAAATATTCAAAACCTAAATCAATTTAGTTCTAAAATTTCCCAAACTTTGCATTTCAGTTTTAATTGAAGTCAAAGACCTTAAGATAAATTTCCTTGAATTTTTGATTTGTCTAACTATTTTTCACCATTTTAATTCCTTGAATAATCATAAAATCATGAAAAAAAATACTAAACAGTTAATAAAAATTACCAAACTTTAGATTTTCGGTTAAATGTATTAAAAGGCTTCCAGATAAATTTTCATGGATTAGAGATATGCATAACCATTTTTCTTATATTTAATTATCTAAATATATAAAAATTCATGAAAAATAGCATTCCGTTAAGAAAATTCCCTAAACTTTTTATATTACTGCCATTACACATATTTAAGCTGGGAAAAATATAAAAATGGATTTCTAAACCGTTTAACCCAATTTCATGATTTTTGTGCATTTATTCTAATAAAAATGGGGATAAATAGAAAACAGTTTCCAAAATTACCAAAACTTTTTGTAATACTGCTATTAAAAATTTTTAAGCTGGGAAAAATATAAAAATGGATTCCTAAACTGTTTAACCCATTTTTATTATTTTTGTGCATATATTCTAATAAAAATGGATTTAAGTGTATTTAATCTTGGGAAAATAGAAGAGAAGTAGCATACAGAAGAGAAAAATCATCAAAATTTTTATGTGGCATCCTAATATATTGCAAGGTGTTTTGGTAAATTTGCATGACTTTTGGATGAGTAAAACTATTTTTACTGTTTTTTAGTGCATTATAAACACAAAAAATAATGTATAATAGATATACATTTTGAAAAATTCCCAAAATATTTTTCTGAGTCTACCACATAAGTTAGAAGCTGTGAAAATTATTAAATACCCTTTTTATATTCCCTAAAATGGCTTTAAGATTTATTGAAGATAAACAAAAAGAAAATTCAAAAGCATACTAAACTGTAACAAAAGTCGATAAAACTTCATGAGAGATGTTTATTAAGTTAAAGGATCATCCAAGAATTTTTCCAGAATTTATTTACGAGTGTAAGTATTTTATATGATTTAACACTCTATTTTCTTATTATTTTCATGTAAAAATAAAGAAAATATATATTGAGCTGAAATTTTCCAAAATGCATCTTCATACAATTTAATAACAATGAAAAATCGTTTTCTTATTTTTTATGTCGAAAAACAGGCCTAAAGGCTCAATAAATTATAGAGAAAACTTGGTTCTTGTGATTTTGGTAAAGATTATTGTTGTTACTTTGAGAATTATTTCTAACATGTTATAAAGACTTTTGAATCAATATCTTTTTGTCCCTATGGATATATGATGTTAAGAGGTCAAAATAATTTTTGAAGGATTTTTAGTGATGAATAAGTCATTTGAACATGCAACACAAAACAAATGTTCATAAGGAAAGTGTTGTTTGAGCAATAGTTTTGTAAAAATTGTTGAAAATCGAAATTTTGGAATTTTCTAGTGAGGTCAGATGGGTTTGAAAGCTAACTCAAAATAGTATATTTCAGAAAAAGAATCTCTAATTTTTGTTATGAAATGAGTAAGATATAGCAGTTCAAAGTCAGACAAAGAAATCTGGCAGATTGCATGCATGATGATTGGTTAGAAAATTTATTTTTCATCATTATTTTGAGTAAATCCTTTGAAATATTTTATAGATACCATGATAAACTCATATTTAGTCATGTTTCCAGAGATCAAAAGATTAAAACTTTTCAAAATTGTTGGGTCTAAATATGGTTTATACTTTGCTTTTCTAAGCATTTATTGTTTTATCATTTGGGCCGAAAACTAATATTGGGATTAATTGTAGCTTGGACCGAAAACCCATGAGTTTTCGGTCTAGCATTGGGTTTTCGGTCCATTGGGTTTTCAGTCCGGCCTTGAGCTTGTGGCCCATGTATATATAGGTGTTAGGTGGGTGAGGTGATCAGAATTCTCTAGGTGCTTAAGTGTGTGTTCCTAAGGTGTGAGAGAAAGTTAGAGAGAAGAGTGTGTGTTTGTATGAATCTATGTGTAAGGAGCTTCATTCCAACATTGAATACATCATAGATTCAAGTTATTCTTCTTCTCCTTCTATTCTATTTTGATCTGAAATCATCCAATTGATTGGGATTTTGCACCATCAATTGGATCTGATTGATACACAAGCAGATTTTGGGACTTACAATTGGTATCAAAGCAAGGTTGTATCAATCAATTTTTTTCAGATCTGGAGTTTATTTGATCTTATTTTGAAGAGATTTTTGTGTTTTTGATAGATCTTGGCAAAATAAGGGGGGTTTCTTCTTCGCGTTTTTCCTAAAAACGAGTTTTTGATCGAGTTTTGGAGCAAAAAAGGTGAAAAAACGTTGTTTTTCGTCAAGAACAGCGATTTCCGAAGTGTTTTCGGTCTTTGAAGGGCTTTCTGACCGAGTTTTCGGTTCAGGTTTTCGGCCCGAGTTTTCAGTCAGCGTTTCCGGTTCGCACCTCGTCCTCGCATCGCAAGCAGCCCTCGTCCTCGCAGGAGCCCTCATATTAAAAAATACAAAACGGAATTGAGGATGCCTGGGATCGAACCCAGGTCCCAGAGTTCATAAGCCACGCGCCTTACCACCTGAACTAAGCTGCAAGGTGTTAAACATTTCGCTCCTATTAAACATATAGCTTCGCACCAGCAGCGCACATCTTTAAAAAGGAACGAAAAGGAATTTGGAGTTCCCGGGAATCGAAGTCGCGACCCTCAACTCATTAGCCAGCGCCTCTTCCATCTGATTTATCTTGTTGGATGCTCTTTACCTCCCAGATTTATTTCAAAACGACTCTCTTTCGCACCCAATTTCGCATTTTTGACAATTTCAACCCAAAAATCAATATCCTTTTATTTTAAAATCCATTTTCTTCCAAAATTTTTAGTTTTTATTTTTTATTTTTATTTTTATCTTTTGACTTTAAAATTTGACCTTTGACTTTCAAGTTTAACTTTTAAGGTTGACTTTCTCGGCTTCTAAGTCAAAGGGCAATTTATTAAAAAAAAATGATGGGTTCTTCAAATATCAAGGTCAAAGAGGTAAGTGAATCCGGCTGCTCTCCATCTTGTGTTAAAACTATTAAATTTTTACGAGAATCAATAGATCTAATCAAGAGAGAGAATGAGGACTAAAAATACGAAGGATATCAACTCAGGAAATGACAGAAACCCCTGAAAGCTCAATTAGAAACCAAAATCAAGGATTTCCGAAAACTCCAAGAAGATTACAGCAACAAGTGTGAAAATTATGATCACATTAAGAAAAAACTTGCTGCTGTAACTGAAGAACTTGACGCTTTGAAAATTAAGTGTGGAAAAACAGATATTAGTTTCAAAAATTACATTGCGTCAAGTAAGACAGTCGAGTCCTTATTTGAAAACCAATTAAAATTCAAAGATAATCAAAACAAGGGTTTAGGGTATGATTGTGTTCCTCCACCTTTCAATCATAACTACACATCCATCCCTATGACACAGGAAGAAATTGACAAGGAGGCACATCTCCAATATGGGAAACCTGTTGCGGTTGTGCCAGAAAAGGATGAAGTGAACGTTTCTAATGATTCTGTTACATGTGCAGGTAAAGTAGCAGAAGATGAGAACAAGGAGAAAACAATTGAACAATCCAATGTCTCCTTGAACTCTGAATCTGTTGCTTCGAACTCAGTTGCTTCTGATCAACCTTCTGTTGAGAAATACAGGCCACCAAATCAAGTGAAACAGCCGACTTGTTGCAAGTGTGCATGTGGGAACAATAAGAGACAAGGCAAGGATACGCCACCAGGGACAGGAAGAAACAACTTCCCAGTGAAGAAAAAGACATGCTTTCACTGTGGAACACCTGGACACATTGCCAGAAATTGTCCTAATCGCGCATACGCTCCCTACTATGCACAAGGCTGGCAGAAAACACCAAGAGGGAGATACCCCAAAAGAAACCCTTCGAGGCCACATTCAGACAATAGCGACTGGAATGCCACGAAGGCCAAAAATCAATCCCACAAGGTCAAGAATCCAACTCCCAAGGTCAAGAAGGGAATGTCGGCCAAGAAGCCAAATCCAAGAGATGCTCCCGTGAAGCCAAAATCAAAGTCATCTCAACGGCTGACATCAAGATCAAAAGAAAGTACTGAGCCACCCATCAGAACGAAAAAGAAATGGGTTAAACCCAACTACAAATGGGTTCCGAAGGTCCATTCTCCCAAATCTTCTAATGATTCTAATATTTCAACATCCTCTGTTTGTGATAAACAGGACATGTCGTGGGGTAATGTTCCTTGCAAAGATGACAAAGGTCGACCCAGTTTCAAAATGGAATGGGTTCCAAAGACCAACTGATCCCGCTATGTGTCGGAGCAGCTATGGAGGCATATCATCAGACTTCGGTTTGTTGATAGTGGTTGTTCCAGACACATGATAGGAGGCATCTCTCAACTGTACAACACTCGAAATTTTGTTTTAGAGTATGTGTCCTTTGCGGGAAGGGAAGAAAGGAAGGGGTCACTCATGGGGTTTGTGCTTAACGACATGAAGAATTTTCGGATCTGTTCTGAAGTTACGCGTGTTGTTCTCAGACCATCTGGATGCAAATTCAATCGGTGAATTACGGTTTGAGTTTTCTTCTCTATACTCCTGAGTTTATCTTTATCTGATTCATTTTGAAGATAATTTTTTTATTTTTCTTATAGTTTTTCGTTAGTATTGTTTGGGAAGTGATATCAAGAAAGTGATAACGGGCAGTCCAAACCTGTGTAAGGGACTGAATCTGAATTGTCTAGACTCTGTGTTCAATGTGCTGGTAGGCACGAAGGATTTGACAGTGTGGATTTAGATAGGATTGTTTGGACTGACCATACGACGCTCGGGTAGATTGAGCAGTGAGATAAACATGGGAACCCACGAGATACACTAAATTAATACGCATCTAGAACTGTGGCTTAACTTTTCCTTGATGTACGGACTTATGTCCTTAATTCTGGTTCTGATAGGGCGACTGGGGGGTTCTGATAAAGTAGGTCTGTAGGAAATTATTTTCTTGCTTTCTATCTGTTAGTCATATGTTGCTTCCTCTACGTGATTGGAAGAGATCCGACCTGGAATGCAACATATGCAAATCTATTTCTATGCATCTTCCTTATCTATGAAATTATTTCTATCTGTTAGCCATATGTTGTCCCCTCTGCGTGATCGGAAGATCCGACCTGGGACACAGCATATGCAACATTCTATCTCTATATCCCTCTATCTCTGTTAGTCATATGTTGTCCCCTCTGCGTGATTGAAATATATCCGACCTGGGACACAAGATATGCACCTATTTCTAAATCTAACTTCCTCCTTAATAATTGTTTACTCACCTAAAGTAAGGAGTCCTTAGGAAGTTCTTGATAACCAGGGTATATCGGGAAGTGGGGAACACGTTCTAGTGCAACTAAAATTGAACCATTTAGAGGTTTTCTATAGATCTCGCTGCTTAATTTAAGTGGACAACAATACCCGTGGTCGTCGTCAGCTAAATGATTTATTTAGAAAAATTTGTCGATATCATTTGTGTTTAAGTGGACCACAATACCAACAATTGACCAGATCTATTCATGAAGGTGAAGGTACTGATAAACGAGTTCAGACTGTCTCACAACTTTGATCCTAAATATTTGTGTTTCTGTTAAATTTGTTCATAGTTTTCCTCTTTGCACAAATTTAGGAGGAGAATTAAAAAACAAAAAAAAAATTCAAAAATCAAACAAAAATCAGAAAAATTCAAAAATCAAAAATATTATTTGTGTGCTAAGTTTTCTTTTAGTTTTGTTTTGTCTTGAAAAGTGATTGTAGGTATAGATAAGACTCATGGAGACTGTGTCGAAAATTTCTGAGCCAATGCTTCATCCGTGAGCGTCGAAGAATTCTCATTCGAAGGAATAAGAAATGAAGATTATTCTTTCAACATTCAATTTGTCAACCCCAGAAGCAAGGTGAAGCTGAAATTGAAGATTATGTCACGGATTGCATTGAAGCCTCCTCAATCAGTCTGTTGCTATCTTAAACCTGCTGAAGTGATCTAGAAGATAAGTTCTCTCGGATATTCTCTCTGAAAATTCTCAAGCTGAAAGCGCTATCTTTCAAGAATCAATACATAAAGTTTCCTCACCCAATGTGCGTTCAGAGTCAAATCTTGAAGAAAAGCCCAACTGCTCCAGATGAAGTCATTCATTGAAGATTCATCAAGATCATCTTGACGTTGTGAAGAAATTGAAGATAAAAGCTGAAGCCAATCTCCCAATGAAGATTATCAAGAAAAGCCAGCTACTTTTTAGGGGGAGCTTCTTGGGTCAATTAGAAAAGAAAGCTATAAACCAAGGGGGAGATTGTTGGGTCTAAATATGGTTTATACTTTGCTTTTCTAAGCATTTATTTTTTTATCATTTGGGCCGAAAACTAATATTGGGATCAATTGTAGCTTGGACCGAAAACCCACGAGTTTTCGGTCTAGCATTGGGTTTTCGGTCCATTGGGTTTTCGGTCCGGCCTTGAGTTTGTGGCCCATGTATATATAGGTGTTAGGTGGGTGAGGTGATCAGAATTCTCTAGGTGCTTAAGTGTGTGTTCCTAAGGTGTGAGAGAAAGTTAGAGAGAAGAGTGTGTGTTTGTATGAATCTATGTGTAAAGAGCTTCATTCCAACATTGAATACATCATAGATTCAAGTTATTCTTCTTCTCTTTCTATTCTATTTTGATCTGAAATCATCCAATTGATTGGGATTCCGCACCATCAATTGGATCTGATTGATACACAAGCAGATTTGGACCGAAAACCCATGAGTTTTCGGTCTAGCATTGGGTTTTCGGTCCATTGGGTTTTCGGTCCGGCCTTGAGTTTGTGGCCCATGTATATATAGGTGTTAGGTGGGTGAGGTGATCAGAATTCTCTAGGTGCTTAAGTGTGTGTTCCTAAGGTGTGAGAGAAAGTTAGAGAGAAGTGTGTGTGTTTGTATGAATCTATGTGTAAGGAGCTTCATTCCAACATTGAATACATCATATATTCAAGTTATTATTCTTCTCCTTCTATTCTATTTTGATCTGAAATCATCCAATTGATTGGGATTCCGCACCATCAATTGGATCTGATTGATACACAAGAAGATTTGGGGACTTACAAAAATTCATACATGCATTTATGAACAAAATTTTGTTTCTCAAAAACTCTTAACTTGAGTTTGATATTTTAATCCTTAAAATCGATTTTTGCACTAAGATCAGGAACATGCAACCATGTTTATCATACATGCATGGTGTTAAAACACATCCATGATGTTCTAAAAACCAGTTTAACAAAAAGAAAACAAGTTTGAAGAAGATGAATAAGTAGAAGTCGTTTTTTGAAGTAAAATGCACATGCATGGCTTAAATCATTTTCTTAACATAGGTTTGATCATTGATTTTCACCATTTCTAATACATGCAACATGTTTTGGTGAGAATCTACAAGCATTAAAGTCAAATATTGTTTACAAGCAAAAAGAATGCCTTAGAACATCAAGATAGAAGAGAAAAATGCTAAAAAGAAGTGTAAATATTGTTGTGGGTCTTCAAGAGATGTATGTTCTTTACCTTAAATTTATTTGTTGCTTGAAAAACCCTTATGAATCTCCATAATTTCGTGGTTAAGAGGTTGTGGTTGTGGTGTTTGGAGAAAAAAATTAGAGAGAAGGTAGAGAGAGTTTTCTAGAGAGAGAAAGAAGAGAGATGTGTGTGTGTGTGTGTTGGAGATTGAGAGTGTGAGAAAGAGATATGGGGAGAGAGGGATCTGAATATTTGAGTATAATACCCCTTTCTCATTCATTATCTTTTATAAAATTTAAGTTCTTTTATAAAATATCTCAATTTTTATATAAAATGTGCACTAAAATCAAGTTTTTATTCATAAAACCTTGATTTTTGATTTATAAATTAAGGGTAAATGTTAATGAGTTAAATTTTTGAATGCATTTTTATAATTTAATTATTATAAGATCATCTTATGAGGTTCATAACTATTTTTGTAGAATTCTTTTAAGGTTAAATTTCATAAATTTAGGTTTTTAGGGCATTTATGGTTTTTGAGAGTTTGCATATCTTTAGATATCAAAATCAATAGAATCTTTGAGACTTAAATTTATCTTATGGTATTATAACTCTTTTATAGTTATAATAATGTTTGTAACTTATTTTATCGGCTTATTGGCATTCTATTTAGTGGTTTCGAGATTCAAGCGAAATTGAGGAAATCAAGTATACTAGTCCTAGTTTTCAACATTGACTTAAGTTTCTATGAGACTTTGACCTAATTTCTACTACTAGGTCAAGTGCAAGATGGGTGTATATGATTCATGAAATGGTGTTCAAGTCAAGGAATGACCCGAATGTGGATAGTCACTAAAGTTAAGTAGTTGTAGAATTCACATATCAATGTGAACTCTAAGTACATTATCCATTGTTTCTAATTGTTACCAACTTTCTAGTAGGTTATAACTTAGCTTCTAGTTACTAAGTCTAGTATGTGTCGTGCATATACGTGCAACCAAGTTTATCTATTCTAGAACTGACTCGAATTTTGACGGTTATCACAGTCTCCCCCAGTTGATAGAATTTCGTCCCGAAATTAAATTCGTGATGCATTCCATTAGAACTCAGTCGAATACAATTGTACGGATGGAGAGGTGGTGACTTGAAGGGCTATTTGATTATTTCGGGTTTATTTCTTCAAAGGAAGAGCCCAATTCTTTAGCTATAATCAAATTTGTGTTTCCTTAATTTGATTTCTACAGTCTAGATTGTGGGAAATTTAGTTCATGGAATCATGATCCGACCATGGCGACCTAGACAAAAAATTATCTAGTTAGATATTTTCTAACTTAAGACAGCTCTATAAGTTCTGTTGAAGCACCAAGTGCATTAAGTGTTAAGTCCGCAATGATTCTTAAGTCACATTCTAAATCGTCGCTAAGTGTAAATTTGTTGTCTAATAAAGAAGGGATTAGGAACAATTTCTTCACTCCTGGATTGGCTACTAAATCTGAAAAAGTTATATTCTGAAATAAGAAGGGGTAGCACGAATCAAAGAGAAGCAATCAAGGGTAAGTTCCTATTGATACGTGCTATTGGTACATCTCAAGCGTAAAACTATTTAAGTCCCGCCAACAAAAGAAGTTACGAAACGATCGAGGATTTCCAAAGTTATAATTTACACTACGGGTACTCTAACTATAATAGAACCATAATTGAAGAGTATAGTTAGAGAGTCGTTGTTTCTAATGAAGGCGGTGAAAGTTTATGATATTTTAAATCACATGATTTAGGTAGCATTTTGAGCGTTTAAAAATGATAAGTAGTCTCACTGTTATTAAAATATGTGATAATTCCAAGAGAATGAAGATACATGTGTGGCAATAAAATGAAGTATTAAATAACAAAGAGATTAATTAATGTTAAAGGTTAAGTCGTCAATGAGGGAATTTAAATAGAATATTCATATTACAATTTTTGAGAAATTGTCCAATTGTTTAAGTAAGGACAAATTCGAGTTTACGAGTCAGAATATTTATGAAAACAAGGTTGTGAGTTTAGGAACTCACTGAAAATTACAAAGTAGAATGCTATTTAAGAAATGTGTAAAAATGTCGATCATCGAAAACAGTGCATTCTTAATTTAGTGATCTTACAAAAACAATCATTTGAATGATAGATAATCGTAACATTTAATACTTTTTTTTATACTATTAAAGAAAAGAAGAAACATAGGAAAATATATTCTTTCACATATATTTTTCGGGTATAGAAAAATGATAAGCATAAGGGTATTCATCTTGTGTATTAATTGTAAGGTAAATACAATGAAAATTGCACTTTAAATCAAGTTTCCGAATTTAAAACGATAGAGCAAATGTAAATAAGGATTACTTGTTTAAGAGTGGATTTCAAAATAAAAATAAAAAATATATGATAAATGACGTATTTGAATATATCAAAGTTGACTAAATCAAAATTATTCTTCACGACTATACACGTATTAATCGCTCAAAACCAAAGCGTAGACTTCTAGTCTATATGTGTACGGACATGGTACCAAGAGAAGCAAAATACACAGAAACAAAGTTAGACTGCATTATGTTATTATTATGGGTTTGCGAGATCTCATATCAGAAGGAGAGCAAGAATCAAGTTCGGGGGAAAGAAAAAGGAAGGTAGCGACGGCAATGATTGCTATTGTTAAAATTTTAAGAATAATACATATATGTAGATTTAAAACTAGGTAGAGATATATTTCAATCTTCAACTTCGATGTATGTTGATGATAAAATATACATGTGGAAGTTTTAAAGTGTTCGCTAAAAATCATGAGTGATCTATTAAGTTAAACTCCATTTGTGAAAAAGAAGAAGCACTACAACTGGTAATTGAAAATCTGACAGTTTAGAACTTTTAGACTGGAGTTCAATAATGGTTAAAATGGATAAGGTAAAGAATCAATATATTTAGAAGAGTAATCATAAATTGTTGAGAGTGTATCACTGGAAATTTAAAAGTGAAAACTATGGTTTACGATGCGATAAAATCTAGAAACTTTATAAATTATATAACTAATTTGTAATAAAATATACAAATAATGTTTGTTTTGAAATGCAGGCATTAGTGATGTCTTGTAAACACGTTTGGAGTAGAAAGTCGTAAACATATCATGTTGGGTTTCAAGAAAACACATTTAAGTAAAGCATAATGCCTAAATGAGGAAGTGGTCAACCAAAACAAAAGTGGTTTGAAAGACCCAGTGAAGCTTTTACACATAATATGAACTTCAATGTTATATGTTTAAGTTTTATAGCATAGAGTCTAAACACTTTTATAAAAGAAATTGTTTCTAAGTTTTTTGAAACCATGCCAAAATGGTAAGCAATGTTTAAAATGGTTTATATGTCCTTAAAAGCACATCTATCCATTGAAATGGATTTGAAATGAAATTGAAATAGCAAGGTAAAAATCAATATTGGTTAAATTGAGTTTTGAAGAAAAGTGTTAAGTTAAAGCAAGTTGTGAAAAGATTTTTAGCGACAATATGACTTAAATTGTTAGTAAATGTCTAGTAGGTTAGATGAAGTGGTTATAAAGTATTTTATCGATGATAAATAAAACCGATGAAACGAAATAACTTTTCGATGGAAGATTAAGAAGTAAGGAATAGGTAGATTAGTGCAGCTGATCATACCTAAATACTAAGGCGAGTACAAGGCGAGTATCGATGTCTTTTCCCCAAGATAAAGGACAAGAAAATTTATTTGTAAAACATTTTATGGTGCTAATGCAGTTTTGTAGCCTTTTATAGAGGTCAAAGGGATATCCTATGTAAAGTTTTAAGCTCAAGGTGGGAAACAACCTAGAGCTAAATCGTAGCGTAGTAATAAGGTCTCACATATGAGTTAAACCTCCGTGTCTCCTTGTGAGTCGAATCCGGAATGCCCGCCAATGGTATCCAAGTGATTATTTCGTGGCGACTCAGCTACCTCCTTACGCGATGCTCCAATTTTTATCCGTGTCGGTATCGGAACACTTTTCTATTTGTAATTCTAGTACGAAGACGATGAAGAGGTATTGAGGTATAATTGGTATAGGTTTCGACTTAAGATTATTACTAGTGTCTATCTAGCTAGTAACCTTACATCTAAAGTCAATAGCTATCGAGGAATAATCATTCTCAGTACTAAGTGGATTGCTCCTAAAGTGGCTAGTGATGTAACCTAAATGGTTAACCTAACACTTGATAAGGGATAAGAATATTTCTAAATATGACATTGTGGTAAAAGTGCACTTAGTTTCTAAGTGTACCTAAATGAATGCCTATAATATGCAATGCCCGTACGCACACCGAAAAATTTTGTTTTTCAAAAGTTTTAAGTTAAAAATCGTTTTGAACATAGTTCAACTATAACCGTTTCCAGCCTCGCATTAATTTTCCTTAATTAAGCATAGTTGGCCAGGCTATACTTAATTAAAGTCCAATAATGCGTACTCGAATTATTTATACCATTAGCATGTTCAGTAATTTAAAAATGTTTTGAATTTTTTTGGCTATAGTTGTGGTTCTCCAAAGGAAAACCGGTATTCTCTATAACCTTCGGCTCTGATAGCATTTCTGTCACACCCCGCTAAAGCGGAAATACGGGGCGTGGCAGTACAAAGGGTCTCATAACAAAAGTTTAAAGACAACACCGACCATAGTATTAAAAATCATTACAAATTTACAATGTGTTTTAACAAATTTTTAAATGAAATTACAATGTAAATTGAAATACAACACAAGCGAATGCTCCTAAAAGTGAAGTGTCCCTAAGTGCCACTTACTCGATGATTCCTGAAAAAACAAGTAAAACGAGCGTCAACTATAAAAATAGTTGGTGAGTTCAAAAGTTAAAAATAATATTGGTTTCATGAATCAAAATCAAAGTTTTGATATAAGTTTCCACAGATAAAAATATATTGCTAAAATGAGTAAATAAGTTTGTATAAACAAAGTTCGTTGTCATCATGAGAAATAAAATATGTTGCTCAAATGAGATGCAACGTTCATATTCTCATGGGAAATAAAGTTCGTTACTAAAACGAGTAAACAAGTTTCATTGCTATAATGAGCAACCAAGTTTGTTGCTACAAGGAGCAAACAAGTTCATTGTTAAGACAAGTAAATAAGTTTCCAGTAATAAAAGTTCGTTGTTATAATGAGAAACAAAGTTCATTGCTATAATGTGAAATAGAGTTCATTGCTATAATTAATAAACGACTTTGTATGTATATGAGCAAACAATGAGTTCCCAACCAAGCCTATGACTGATGTTGTATCAAGATCTATGCTTATCGTTCCATAAATTATATGGTATCATGCACTCAAGCAATCGGGCGAGTGATGTGTTGTCAATTCCTAATAGCGCTATCCATAATGACCATTGGCTCAAAGAGTTAATGGTTGGATTAAAGTATAAGGGAAAGGACTTAAGACGATAAGGCATCATGTTTCGTGTTGCATAAACATACATAGAGAAATATAGAAAAATATAGCAATCAAGTTTGATACAAATCAATTTAAATACAACGAACAATAAACAGTTTTTCGGACATGCTTTTCCACCCCAAAACATAACAACCGAAAATAGGGGGAGTCGTGAATACTCACAATATGCATTGAGATGATGCAAATGGTGCCTTGAACTACGTTCCACTTGTACCACTACCGATTCCTACAATAATGGTATTCACTAGTGAGTCTCTAATCGAAATCTAACACTAGTATACTTACTACTACAATAAATTTATGCCAATACTGTGTCAAAATTTAATATTGATAAGTTACAAACATTTTTCTGTGAAAATTAAATTTCAATGAATCAATTGTTATATAACAATTTAAGTGGAAAATTCCCATTATTGAAATGCTAATATTAAACATTTTAAGATGTGTTCCAATGATTAAATATTCAAAAACTAAATCAATTTAGCTCTAAAATTTCCCAAACTTTGTATTTCAGTTTTAATTGAAGTCAAAGACCTTAAGATAAATTTTCTTGAATTTTTTATTTGTCTAACTATTTTTCACCCTTTTAATTCATTGAATAATCATAAAATCATGAAAAAAATACTAAACAATTAATAAAAATTACCAAACTTCAGATTTTCGTTCTAAATGTATTAAAAGGCTTCCAGATAAATTTTCATGGATTATAGATATGCATAACCATTTTTCTTATATTTAATTATCTAAATAGATGAAAATTCATGGAAAAATAGCATTCAGTTAAGAAAATTCCCCAAACTTTTCTTACTACTGCCATTACACATACTTAAGCTGGGAAAAATATAAAAATGGATTTCTAAACCGCTTAACCCAATTTCGTGATTTTTGTGCATTTATTCTAATAAAAATAGGGATAAATAGAAAACTATTTCCAAAATTACCCAAACTTTTTGTAATACTGTTATTAAACATTATTAAGCTGGGAAAAATATAAAAATGGATTCCTAAACTGTTTAACCCAATTTTATGATTTTTGTGCATATATTCTAATAAAAATGGATTTAAGTGTATTTAATCTTGGGAAAATAGAAGAAAAATAGCATACAAAATAGAAAAATCATCAAAATTTTTATGTAGCATCCTAATATATTGTAAGGTAGAAGTAGCGAAAATTATTAAATACCCTTTTTATATTCCCTAAAGTGGCTTTAAGTTTTGTTGAAGATAAACAAAAAGAAAATTCAAAACCATACTAAACTGTAACAAAACTCGATGAAACTTCATGAGAGATGTTTATTAAGTTAAAGGATCATCCAAGAATTTTTCCAGAATTTATTTACGAGTGTAACTATTTTATATGATTTAAGACTCTATTTTCATATTATTTTCATGTAAAAATAAAGAAAATATATATTGAGCTGAAAATTTCCAAAATGCATCTTCATACAATTTAATAACAATGAAAAATCGTTTTCTTATTTTTGATGTCGAAAAACATGCCTAAAGGCTCAATAAATTATACTTGGTTCTTGTGATTTTGGTAAAGATTATTGCTGTTACTTTGAGAATTTTTTGTAACATGTTATAAAGACTTCTGAATAAATATCTTTTTGTCCCTCTGAATATATGATGTTAAGAGTTCAAAATAATTTTTGAAGGATTTTTAGTGATGAATAAGTCCTTTGAACATGCAACACAAAACAAATGTTCATAAGGAAAGTGCTGTTTGAGCAATAGTTTTGTAAAAATTGTTAAAAATCGAAATTTTGGAATTTTCCAGTGAGGTCAGATGGGTGTGAAAGCTAACTCAAAATATTATATTTTAGAAAAAGAATCTAGAATTTTGGTTAAGAAATGAGTGAGATATGGCAGTTCAAAGTCAGACAAAGAAATCTGGCAGATTGCATGCATGATGATTGGTTAGAAAATTGATTTTTCATCATTATTTTGAGTAAATCCTTTGAAATATTTTAAAGATACCATGATAAACTCATATTCTAGTCATGTTTCCAGAGATCAAAAGATTAAAACTTATCAAAATGCATACATGCATTTATGAACAAAATTTTGTTTCTCAAAAACTCTTAACTAGAGTTTGATGTTTTAATCCTTAAAATCGATTTTTGCACCAAGATCACAAACATGCAACCATGTTTATCATACATGAATAGTGTTAAAACACATCCATGATGTTATAAAAACCATTTTAACAAAAAGAAAACAAGTTTGAAGAAGATGAATAAGTAGAAGTCGGTTTTTGAAGTAAAATGCACATGCATGGCTTAAATCATTGTCTTAACATAGGTTTGATAACTGATTTTCACCATTTCTAATACATGCAACATGTTTTGGTGAGAATCTACAAGCATTAAAATCAAATATTGTTTACAAGTAAAAAGAATGTGTTAGAACATCAAGATAGAAGAGAAACATGCTAAAAAGAATTGTAAATATTGTTGTGGATCTTCAAGAGATGTATGTTCTTTACCTTAAATTTATTTGTGGCTTGAAAAATCCTTATGAATCTCCATAATTTTGTGGTTAAGAGGCTGTGGTTGTGGTGTTTGGAGAAAAAAATTAGAGAGAAGGTAGAGAGAATTTTCTAGAGAGAGAAAGAAGAGAGATGTGTGTGTGTTGGAGAATGAGAGTGTGAGAAAGAGATATGGGGAGAGAGGGATCCGAATTTTTTTGTATAATACCCCTTTCTCATTCATTTTATTTTATAAAATTTAAGTTCTTTTATAAAATATCTCAATTTTTATATAAAATGTGCACTAAAATCAAGTTTTTATTCATAAAACCTTTATTTTTGATTTATAAATTAAGGGTAAATGTTAATGAGTTAAATTTCATTTTCCTTGAATGCATTTTTATAATTTTAATTATTATAAGATCATATTATGAGGTTCATAACTATTTTTGTAGAATTTTTGTAACGTTAAATTTCATAAATTTAGGTTTTTAGGGCATTTAGGGTTTTTGAGAGTTTACAAATCTTTGGATATCAAAATCAATAGAATCTTTGAGACTTAAATTTATCTTATGGTATTATAACTCTTTTATAGTTATAATAATGTTTGTAACTTATTTTATCGGCTTATTGGCATTCTATGTAGTGGTTTCGAGATTCAAGCGAAATTGAGGAAATCAAGTATACTAGTCCTAGTTTTCAACCTTGACTTAAGTTTCTATGAGACTTTGACCTAATTTCTACTACTAGGTCAAGTGCAAGATGGGTGTATATGATTCATGAAATGGTGTTCAAGTCAAGGAACGACCCGAATGTGGATAGTCACTAAAGTTAAGTAGTTGTAGAATTCATATATCAATGTGAACTCTAAGTACATTATCCATTGTTTCTAATTGTTTCCAAGTTTCTAGTAGGTTATAATTTAGCTACTAGTTACTAAGTCTAGTATGTGTTGTGCCTATAAGTGCAACCAAGTTTATCTATTCTAGAACTGACTCGAATTTTGACGGTTGTCACACATAGTATGATGCGCTGCATCGAACCGGCTCCTTTCCTTTGAAAACGAAGTACCTGAAACTAAAACCAAAAACTGTAAGCATGAAGCTTAGTGAGTTCCCCCATCATACCACATACCATACAATCACATAGCATACATACTGCCAGGCATATCTGGGTGCCCGAACTACCCTGCTGAGCATACCGGGGAGCTCGACCTACCCTTGCTAGGCATACCGGGGTGCCTAACCTACCTCTGTCAGACATACCGGGGTGTCCGACCTACCCCTCCAGTTTATCTCAACTGTTCACGTGGACTATTTCACCCCCTACTACTACCACATAAAAGCATAGCATAAACATACTGCCAGGCATACCGGGGTGCCTAACCTACCCCTTGGCTCTATTGTCCGGATACGGGGACTATTCCCCCTACTTTACTAACACATAGCATCATATCATATTATCACATAATCGTAGCAGATAGCAACATACCAGATGATTATCACAAAGACAACCATCTCTACTATAACCCTTACTAGTGGGGCGGCCTTGGTGCCTTAGACCCACTTCTACTGGAAGGTAACTCACCTCGCACTGCTGAAGTCCTGCTGATACTCCTTTGGCTGCTATCCGACAAATCCTGAACTGCTGCTCCTTCGGATCCCCGAGCTATCAATACCAAAATAGCACTTAGACCAAAAATACCCTCAAAGGTCAAGCTAGGTCAACTCTGGACAAGGTCAAAGTCAATGATCAAAGTCAACGCACTGAGTTGACTCAACTCTACGAATTGCTCCATCAACTCGTCGAGTTCCAAAACTCAGAATCCTGAATTCACGAACCAACTCGTCGAGTCAACCCCAGACTCATCGAGTTTCCTGGATACTCATGCTCGCGACTCATCCCATCAACTCGCCGAGTCGCTCCTCGGACTCCTCAAGTTCAACCATACAGAATCGGGACAATCCACCTCGACTCGTCGAGTCCCTTCCTGGACTCGCCGAGTCCCTTAGTCTGATGAGCTAACTTAATGATTTACGCCCCTATACTTCATATCCCAACTCCAAACTTTGAATACACTTTGGGAATGACCTTAGAAGGGGAAAGTTTCCAACTTTACCCTATAATACCCTTCCTTGAAGGATTTCACTCAAACCCTAACTCTTAAGGACCTAGATCTTGGTCCACAAGTCACCCATACAACAAACTAATGCACCCAAACATAGATCTGGACCCAAACATCTTGAAACCATGCAAAGCTCCTGCCTTTTTTCCTCCATACATGGTCTTTTGAGCTAACAAGACCAAAAGAACACCACTTTGCTTGCATGGGAACTCCTATGGCATAAAGTTTGCACCTTTATGCCATAACATGATGGGTTTTATACAAAAGAACATCCTATGTGCTCATGCAAACCCTAAAGCTTGGATCTAGGTTTCTCTATTGTACATGTAATTCATCCAAGACTTATGAACCCTAGATCTAGCATACATATTTCGAAAACATCATATAAGAACAAATCTAGATGATTACCTCTTCAAGAATGGCTTGAATCTTCTTGTCTTGGAGCTTAGAGTCACAAGTGTCACTCCTCTAATGGCTTACAAACACCACAAGCAAGAGGATGATGTAGAAGAGAGAGGATGAGAGTCAAAAGTCGGTTCTAGGGTTCCTTGGAAGCAAGTCCTACCGATTTTGCTAGCCCTAGGGGTCTATTTGTACTGGTGCTGCTAGGGTTTTAGTCAAAACCCTAATGGACAGCTTAGACCTTAAGCAGTCCAAGGAACCTTCTGGAATAAGGCCTCTTGGGACGAAATTGGATGGCCCAACCTCCTAAATTTCGTCCACCCTTATTCCTTAGGGTTTCACAGCCCAAGTTCAACTAACACCCAATTGACAGTTCTAGTCCCCTTAATTTAATTAATCTCTTTTAGCCACAAAATTAATTCTTAATTAATTATTGACTAATATTAATTAAACTATATGATTTCTCTATTAATATATTATTCATATATTATATTAATAAACCATAATAACCTCTCTTTCTCTCCACTAATCATCCTATCAAGTTGCTTTGGTGAAGGCAACCCAAAAGGACCATGCACAACCGGGTCAAGTACATACCAAATATAGTTATGGACTTAGACACTAATCCAACAATCTCCCACTTGGATAAGTCTAATAACTAAATTTGCAAGTATGACTTCTGGATTCGATTAGCAATCGTAGCTCTCTAAGACGCTGTCGAACTCTGGTCTTATCAGCAACCTGTCCTTTAGATAAGGGATCATATATTCCTCCATTCTTGATATCGTATAGACGTGAGACATGGATTGAAATCATTCTCTCAGTCTATGTGTTGTTTCCCGATTTCCGATTTACGACGACTGACAATAGACTACAATTGAACACATCAACTTAGTCCCGGCTTGGCCAAGCGCTTAGGTGTCATCACTAAATCATCGAGGGGCCCACATATATCGCTTTTATCTCACTTTGGGTAAAAGGAACGGATAAACTTCGACTCAAATGCTTGCTTGTACCTACTCATCAAATCACACACAACAATATGTTTTATAACACCAAGTTAGTGGTGCGTTTACATATTATCAATGTTCAACCAACTTGCAAGATACAACTCACACATCTCGGTTTCAAGAATATAATATATTATCATCTCACCAATCACTCGCGATAAAATCCATGAAGCGATCCAAGTGAGCGTGGGTTTAATCCAATGCTCAAATCATATTCATAAGCACTCATGAATGTTGCAGCAAAGTTTTGCTATGTCTAATACGCTTTAGACAATCTACAAACAATTTCATGACAATCTTCTTTCATACCTACTCCCAAGGTATGAGCGACTGTGGAACGTTCGAATAATCTTATTATTCAGGAAGTCAAAACATGCAAAATGAAACACAATAATAATCGAATCCAATATGGCCCAAAACTTTTGAGTATAAATAAAACTCCTTTTATTTAGTCACCATATTGATTACACATTATTCATTGTATAATGTTTTGGGTAATCAACTTATTACTTGAATTATAACAACAGTTGTCCCATGCTCTTAGCATGCACACTATGTTTACCTATGGTCCTTACTTTGTGAAATAGATCAATTGAACACATTTTTCAATGATACTGATTTCACAATTCCTAATCCTTACCACAAGTGTAGGAATACCAAATTCTTGCCACTTATAGAATATGTTAGATTCTAACATTTTATGCAATGATCCTTTCATAATTTCATAGCGCCAAAGTCAAAAAGACTTTGCCAATGAAATTACAAGGTCCTCTATTGGAGATTGTTGCAAGACAATTCCATAGATATGATATCTCACATTCAAAGTAAATTCCTTTGAACATCCTTCTTGCATAAAAGTTTCTAATCTAGACACAGATTCTTAATATCCAACTCCCACATATGGAAACATTACCATATTTTCCATATGAAAACTCATTCTAAATAGAATCTCATCTATTCATAATAATGTCAACATGGTCCATCCATTACTATACATCTAACTGCCCACAAGCAGCCAATCCTTGGCGAACCTTGGATTGTCCTTGACAGTTGTTTAATAAATTTAGTCATATCCGATTCTAGTCCTTTTTCCCTCTTAATGCCTTAGGCATTTGGAAAATTTTAGAATGGTCAAATATTATAGCATATGCGATCGATCCTATACCCGAAGCGTATGGAACACGATGCATAATGTCAGACATAAAGACGTGATACTTTACCAGTCTTTTGCCATAATATTTTTATTTTCCATGTTCTCATAATGTGAACTATGAAAAGGGATGATGTAATCATAATCGAATTTTGAGAACACAATTCATATATTTGACTAAATTTGATTAAAAAATTCACAATCTAAGCTTTTAGATTTGAATGAAGTATAATATTCTCTCCCTTAATTATAGTAAAACAACCTTTCAACCCTTGCAACTTTGCAAAGTAAAACTCTTGTTTTCTATAATTAATATTGCTGACTCGCAACTTTTAAAATAATAATCATGCTCCCACTAACATGATGATTATATCTTTACCAGCATAACATTTATGCTCCCACTAGCCTTGACATGTTTTTCAGAAATAAGCTGAACTTCTAGAAATCAATACTTATTGACATTCTTACCATAGTTCATATTTCTGAAAGGAGGTGCTTGGATAAGCCTTTATCTAAGCTTCTCAAAATCATACACCTTTCCTTAGATAACCCATATGTGTGTCCAAACGATTCTAGAACTGATAGCAATAAGTCTCGAATGTTCAAACTGATTTTCCAAATCTCACAATTCGAACTATGAAGAGGGATGACGTAGTCATAATCGAATTCGAGAAATGTAAATTACACAATGCTATATTCAAAATCTTTCTTAGTGAAAGCGTTTCCTCGCAATCATTTTCATGAAGGAGAGAAACCTTATGACACTTAGATTTTGTGGTGTATGCGTTCCTATCCATGTGAATTTGTCATAACCGCAATCACAAGATAATGTTTGTGAAAAATCTAACTTATATGGACTGAACTTATTTGATCTTGATTTCTTGCCATCAAGGTAGCATGGGTGCCCACCATTTCTTCCAGGTTGTCAATCAGCTTACCCCTATAAATCAATATACTTTCCATTGATTAAGGTGCTTCATCTTTATGCATTCAAATGAGAACTCATAGAACTCATATGCATAGTTGACATAAAACTGGAATGGCATAGAAACAAAATTATGTCAACATGATAGGTCGTAAACCTCAAGTCGTGTGCTAGTGATTATCGATTGGGTTTATTGGTGATTTGTTCTTGAAGCCTTTTCAAGATCATTCAGACTCCCACTGACCCCTTGACATATATGATTCTCTTATCAAGAAACATTTCTTGACAAAACAGAATATTCAAGATTTAGTGCGAAATCCTATCAAGACTAACACTTCACTTAGTTGGTCTTTGTCTTCTTCAAGACATCATAACTTATCGATTTCAAATGTGTAGGAATACGAAAACCTTTTCTATTCCTCATTTGATAAGTGTTACAAACCTACCAAAGATGTGTCACTCAATGTTACAATCTTAACTTTAATATTCGATATTGGAACGAAGTATGATTCATCTTAATGACTTAACCACAACAATAATTCCCGATTCCTCTTCTTAGCCAAACTAGTGCACTAAGGTGTCCTTAGAGGATGAATTGTAATATGGTTCTAAGACGATCATAAAACACGATAAAAAAGTACTCTCCCTTCTTCTTAGATTGGAAAAACTTTTTATCTTTCTGCCTTCATTGATTCTACTTATTCTCTCTGCCATTCATTGAAACTTTTCAAAGATTCAGAACCATGCTTAATCCTATAAACATGATCACATTCACTAATCTTTTAGTAAATATGATGAATAATCCTATTGTTATTTATGATGGATTTAACCAGTGCACAACATTGTGAACCCGATATCCTAGTCCTTCACTTGACTCTTTGTCAAGGAATAAGTCTTAAATTTTCTGAGTACTAAGATTTCCATACATCATATGACTAAAATCATATGATTCCAAGCTTCTGTCCAATTGAAGCTTGGGCGATGGGAATCTTTCCTTACTTAGAGAAATTCGACACTCCATAAAAAACATAACTAAGAATCACATCCATTTATTATAGAAATACGCAAACATCAATTTTTCACAACGATTTCATTGCAAGAATATATATTTATAAATAAGACAAAAACCGAAATTTATTTTATTCATAAAAGCAGCGGAAAACTTGTCCTTACAATGCAAAATCAACTGAAAACTATGCTATCAAATATTTCTAACATATCTATCATAACTCTCTAAGTGGTAGCTCAAAATCTGATCTTCGAATCCATGCGATCGTAATCCATTTCTTCGTGATCAGACTCATTTTGGTCTTCCATCAAGCTTCCTTTCTTTTCTCTGATCCTGCAAAACATCCAAATGTAATCTTATCACATCATGTATTAAGAATCAATGAATAGGAACTTGACATAGTTAGATAGTGGATTTTACCTGATGTAGAGCCATACTCCTTGACTCTCCCATCTCTTAGATTCCTTAGGTGATCAGGGTAGCTTCGTAGCTAACACCCATTCTCTTGGCAACAGAAACAGGTGGATTCCTCTGGGGTGTCCACAAAAGCATGGTAGGTTGAATTTCGAGACAAATATGCTTCATCACTTCGCCAAATCATTTCTGATTCAGCAGCAATAAGCATGTAAGTCAGGTCAATGAGGGTCGCGTCAAGATCCCTCATATAATACTCTCTTATGAACTTATTATATGATTCAGGAAGTGACTGAAGAACCCAGTCTACCGCCAACTTCCTTGGGAAAGTCGCACCCAACATCCTCAACCTGTCGATGTGTGATTTCATCCCTAGGACGTGAGCACACACGGGCTTTCCATCTTCATGTTTCATTTCCAACAGGGCTTCAGTGATCTTGAACATTTCAAGTCTTCGATGTTGTGGGTTTGGGAGAACAATTGGAGGAGGTGGAGGAAGTAAAATCATGCTAGTCCACAAGGAAGGGATTGATCTTTCACCTTGATTGTTGAGTAGACTTTCACTTCGAACAAGAAAACCTTTTCCATTAGATTCTGGAAGACCACAGTTAAAATCAAACATCCACAAAACGGGAGAAAAATTCAAGTTAATTGATTGAATCCACAATAAAACACCCAATGAGATATTAAGGCTAGGATCCAACACAATATCCTACAAATTGGAAGAGGGATGTCATAATCCAGCGTGCAGAACATGAAAATCGGAAAGGAGGTTAAGTTTTAAATGTATTGAAAACTCCTAAATCTTTTGAGATTCATTGAACTTTTCAATGGCATGTTAAAATCTTGATATGCCCCTCGATTTGTGACTGGGATTCCGAGGATCACAAAACAGGGTGTGAATAACCATGCAAATATACATGGTGCCCCCAATGTTACAGTCACCTAATCGATGTGCCGGTTAACCACACACGCTCCATCGATCTATGACAAACATCGAGTCACCCTTTGTCACCTTTTCTTAGAGCCCAATTAGTGTGCCAGTTAACCACACACGCTCCACTAACGTCTTAGCAAGGGTACAAAGTGTAATTTCATGGAATTGCATCAAATTCACTTTTTCCGAAAGTAACTAAGATTGAGAATTTTGTAAAAAACATTTAGTTACCTTATTATTCATTATGCTTTTAATGAGCAGAGGTTTGCCCTATCATACCCGTTCGGCTAACGACCCTCCACAAATCAAGGAAGCGGTGGGTGAGACTTGACACCCATTAAACGGCCATTTTATAGGCCATAACCTTATACCCCGCTTATAGATCGACTTCGTGAATGAAGCCTACTAACGGTAAGACTAGAAGTTTAACTTATACATATATAATATTAGACTCTTAATGTTATATATAGTATGAGGGTGTATTTTATACTTTTAAAATACTAGGTGGTCTAATTTAATAAATTATACCTTTTAATTTAATTAAATAAAAAACAACTTATTATGGATTTATTAACTCTCTTTTAATTATACTTTTAATTAATTTAATAAAACCATAAGGGGTAATTTGAACTTTTTCAACAAACTAGGGTTTTAGAATTTAAATTTCAAAATTAATCTTATAATCAAAAATCAAATTCCAAAACTTGAGGGCAAGTTTTGGACTTTTCAAAACATTAGGGTTCAGAATTTAAATATTTAAAAATTATACTTTTAATCAAAAATTTAAATTCCAAAACTTCAGGGCAAGTTTTGAAACCTTTCAAAACTATCTAGATCAAAATACAAATAAGGCAATTAAACAATTAATTGGTAATTATCTAATTATGACCTAATTCAATTATATGCAAGATAATTCATCAAATAATTTAAATAATCAAATCTTATCATATAAGGAATTTATTATTCAATCAATTGGTAATTATCTTTTGTTTTGGTAAGGATAATCACATAATAATAACAAAATGCGGATTTTATTAGTCAAAAACAGTTATGGTAATTATCCTTCAGCAAAACAGCTAGAAATACCGAATTTCCCTCTGTTTGACTCGCCGACTTGCCGAGTCACTAACTGGACTCGCCGAGTTGGGTCGACTCGCTGAGTCCAGAAAGAGACTCGCCGAGTCAGGTCGAGAAGAGGGTAGAAAAACGTTTTTCAGTGAGATGAACATACAAGGCATCAATACAAAAGAAACCGATCAAGGCTCTGATACCACTGATGGGTTTTATACAAAAGAACATCCTATGTGCTCATGCAAACCCTAAAGCTTGGATCTAGGTTTCTCTAATGTACATGCAATTCATCCAAGACTTATGAAGCCTAGATCTAGCATACATATTTCAAAATCATCATATAAGAACAGATCTAGATGATTACCTATTCAAGAATGGCTTGAATCTTCTTGTTTTGGAGCTTAGAGTCACAAGTGTCACTCCTCTAATGGCTTACAAACAACACAAGCAAGAGGATGATGTAGAAGAGAGAGGATGAGAGGCAAAAGTCAGCTCTAGGGTTCCTTGGAAGCAAGTCCCGCCGATTTTGCTAGCCCTAGGGGTCTATTTATACTGGTGCTGCTAAGGTTTCAGTCAAAACCCTAATGAACAGCTTAGGCCTTAAGCAATCCAAGAAACCTTCTGGAATAAGGCCTCTTTGGACGAAATTCGATGGCCCAGCCTCCTAAATTTCATCCACCCTTATTCCTTAGGGTTTCACAGCCCAAGTTCAACTATCACACAATTGACAGTTCTAGTCCCCTTTATTTAATTAATCTCTTTTAGGCACAAAATTAATTCTTGACTAATATTAATTAAACTATATGATTTCTATATTAATATAGTATTCATATAATATATTAAAAAAAACCATAATAACCTCTCTCTCTCTCTCTCTCTCCACTAATCATCCTATCAAGTTGCTTTGGTGAAGGCAACCCAAAAGGACCATGCACAACCGGGTCAAGTACATACCAAATATAGTCATGGACTTAGACACTAATCCAACATAACATCCCTTAATGGTTCTATATCTGAGAATATAAACCTTTGGTACGTCCATTCTTCACATGATAAGGTTCTTGGACCAAAAACCCTCATAAAGTGACCAAGAAGAGATCTAAGTGCATACTGATCAAGGTTGGAACTTTCTTACCAGAAAATGAAGAAGAATGCAAGAGGTTTCTTGATTTACTAGCCTCTTCTTGTATCCCCAAGGTTTCTCCTTCTTCTTCAAGCTTCAAGCACTCAATAACACTCATAAATGGCTCACAAGCTCATGGAAGGCACTAGGGTTTCGAGATCTAGGGTTTGGACAGTGGGGGCTGGAAATGGGGCTGAATGGTAGGGAATAAGATGCTTAAATAGGGGACAAAAGCCCGAATTTAGGGTTTCTCAAACCCAGAACAACTCGCCGAGTTGGTCCTCCAACTTGTCGAGTCGGTCACTTAACTCGCGACCCATAAATCCGCTCCTACTCGTCGAGTTACTTCCTGGACTCGACGACTAGCCTTCTTAATTAAGGGTTTTTCTTTCCTTTCTTGGTCTTCTGGATTCCGGGTGTTACAGAATGGTTTGATAATGTGTTTGAAATGTTTAAAGTGTAGATGTTTTACTTTTGAAATGAGTATTTTGATGCTAAAGTATGAAATGTGTAAAGCATGGAAAGTAATGATAAGAAATGAAAGTAATGACAAGAATTGAAAAGTAAAGAAAGAATGAAAGTTGCTCGGGCCATGATGCCTTGTAAGAGGTCTAGAGGAATCTACTAGGGTGGCGCCTTCCCTTCGTGAAGTAGATGTCCTAGTTAGCACGATTCCTTGGTGGATTGATTTGTTCTTCCCACCTTGGTCTAGTATTGGGGGTACCCTAAGTATAAAAATTGCCAACGGTTTAATACCCAAATTAGCCCTTTATAAAAGAGAAAGTAATGTAGAAAGATGTCTTTTGAATTGAAATGAAAAGAAATGAAATGATAAGATATGAAATGATATTTAAGATGTGTATGAAAACAGTTTTCCTTGAAAATTCTTGAAAATGTTTTATGATCGAAAACAATGTTTTACATATATGAAATGTTTTTGAATAAAAAGTGATAAATGTTTCGGGTCACAAACCCCTGTAGCTCACGAGACAATATTGTCTTACGTGTCCCTTTTAATGCCATGTATCTCGAGTTATAGTTAAGAAGAGAGGATGATAGATGAAAGTTAGAAATCAAGAGATGGAGAATGGAGTGTAACTTCTTAAGTTCCTTAATCATTGTAATGATGTAATTGTCAATTGCTTGCTATGGTTTATATGACGCTTAATGGTAACACCCAATGTTTGTAAATGTTTTTTATAGGACCGGTTTTTGTTAAAAGTGGATTAATACCATAAAATATTTTAAAACCATAACATTTTAAAGTTTGAAAAAAATTAGGGTGTTACAGTTTGGTACCAGAGCCACTGTTTAAGCGAATTAGGATTGGATCATTCTAATCCTAGGCTTAGACTTTGGTTATAGAAAGTTTGAATGAGTCATAGAAATTTTATGCCTTAAGTGAGGTGAAATCTTGTGCAACAATTGATAGAAAGAATATGCATGTCTTAGGAAATGTCATGTTAGAAGTTTATGAAACTCAAGATAAGTTAAATGAACTTGTAGAACGCTATATTGAGTTCCTTTAAAGTGAGTAATGGAAAATCTAGACCAATGGATCAAAGTATTTAAGTGGTGAAGCCCCGATAAGATATGTATGATGTGAGTATAATAGTATAGGGCCCGTACTATTATAAACATGTAACGTCCCAAAAATAAGATTAAAATTGTCGATTTTTAAATGAATAAAACCATTATCCCAAAAAATCATCATAAGAGTCACGGTAAATCAGAGTGTATCAAATACATCAAAATACATCAGAGTGATAAAAAAATGCAGAACAAGGTGGTGTGTGCACTACAATCATCATGGGCTCTTCCCCTTCGAACTAGAAGTACATGAAAACATAAACTGAATATCATGAGCACAAATCATAGTGAGTTCCGGAAAATACCACATACCATACATATCAAGCATATAGTGGGCCCCGCACGTCACCGGGCCCCTCCCGACATCGAGCCCTACTCGGTATACAGATCTGGCAGTCATCGGGCCCCGCCCGGTATACATATAAGCACATAAATATAATAACACATAACACGCGTAATAATCACCAAGATAAATAGCATAAATAATGGTCATCGGGCCCCGCCCGACATCAAGCCCTGCCCGGTAACATATAAATACATATCACATGCAAGAGTCACACATACAACTAGCATACATAACATACAATCGATGGGCCGACATTGGTGTCTTCGACCTGCTAAACACAGTGAGGAAACTCACCTCTAGCTGCTGAAACACTCAAATGAAATATCGGACGGTTGGTACCAAAGATCCATGTGCTATCATCATCAAAATAATATCCAATTAATAATTGGATCTCAACCCAACAAAGAAACTAGGGTACATAACCCACAACCAGGGTAAAAGACCATTATACTCTTTTTATCATTTCGTAAAAAACCAAGGCCCAACCCAACTACTCGAAGTCCCAAATCCTAAGTAGCAACCCAGAGCCCAATATGACCCAATCTTCCAAATTAGGCCCAAAACCCATCATGGGCCTAAATCCAAAAGAGCCCAAATACTAGAAAAAACCTAAAATTAGAAGTCTAATCGCCCAACCAGGCCCAATATTCAAAGTCCAAATCATGGCCTAATGCCGAGTACATCAAGCCCAAAAGCCCATCTGCTGAGTACGTAGGGCGTACTCAGCTCGTATGATTAGCCTACTCCGTCTGGGGCCAATATGCATAGCGTACCAGCCGGGTATGCCCAAAGTACTCCCTAGATTGACAACCCACTCCATTAAGCACTTAATCAGTTGAGACCTCCAGCCAAACTCTCAGATATATTTGTCCTAAAGGGTGACTTATCAGGTAAAGTTGGTAAATTTACACCCATGCATGGCTTCAATGGGCGGGGCCCCGTATCTCCTAGTTAGCGGAGTACGGGCGGGGGCCCGTATCTCTTAGTTAGAATGTTAAGAATCAGGAAGGGATAGCAAGCTGAGATTCGAGGAGGAGTGGGTATGCTTAGCCCTAGTTAGGTGAGACCTGTGGGAGAGGCCGCTCCAAAATATGGTTTGGGTGAGACCGGTGGGCGAGGCCCATATACGTATAGCAACGCGGGTGGGACCTAGTGGAGACCGTAGGTTCAAGGTAGAGGATCGAGGATCCCAAGGCTTTTAGAGTCAGAGTGGCTGGGTAGATAGAGCGGTTCAGGTAGTCGAAGTTTCTTCGGAATTCGCTGAGGGCGACCGAGAGATTGTTCTAGCGTTCAGTAACGAGTGGGAGACCGGTATTCCAGTTAATAGTAGATCAGTTGGGACTAGGGTGGTCTCGCTTCATCTGGAAGGCGGATGAGAGTCAGCAGGATTTCAGGCAGGAGTGATGATAAGGGAATTTGTGCGTAGAGCAGTGAGATGATCAGGAGACGCTAAGTCACTCTCGGCGGAATTAAATAATCTAAGAGTGATTGATTTGACTCTGTTACGCAGCTCTCGTCTGAGTCTTAACCGTTGCAGTGATGAAAATGACTTGAAGGATTATATGATTCACACGCTGGGTGGAGCTTTAAGCATTGGAGCATCATAGGTAAATCATTCAGTGGGTAATGGTGTGATGGTCGGCACTGGGAGTGGTCGGGGTTGCAATTTCAGCAGAAGGTTTATTCTTGATGGAGATTAGAAAGGTTTGGTGCTTGTGGAAAGTTGCCTTGGAAAGGCCAGTGACAGCGTAGGATAAAGGGGTGAACCCCTTGGATGTCAATTGTAAGTGATCGGGAAGTACCGGAAGGTTTACCGGTTGAGTAAGAGTGTTGTACTCGAGGGATTGTAGTGATTGGATTATTCTCAAGAAGATACCTTCAAGCATTGGACCGAGCAGGCAAGGTATGCGATAATTAGAAATGTAGTGAGAGGTTGTGGGGTTGCTAGCCAAAGCGGACTTCAAGGATGAAGTCTAGTTTAAGTGGGGGAGAGTTGTAACACTCCGAATTCAGAAGATCTAGAAATGAAAGGAATAACCTCAAAATCAGAAGGCGACTCGTCGAGTTGGTGGGATGACACGACGAGTAGAAGTGTGATTTGGATCGCGGGTTAAGTGACCTACTCGACGAGTCGGGGGACCGACTCGGTGAGTTGGCCAGGGTTTGGGAAACCCTAAATTCGGGACTTGGTACCCTATTTAAGCATCATATTCTCCTTCTCTTGGCCTCATTTCCAGCCTCCAAGACCAGAACCCTAGATCTCGAAACCCTAATGCTTGTGAGCCAGTTTTTAGAGTATTTTGTGTTCTTGAAGTCAAGAAGAAGAAGAGGAAACTTGAAGGCTCAAGGAAAGGCTTGTGGATCCAGAAGTACCTTCTCAATCTCATCATTTTCTGGTAATCAAGTCTCTAACTTGATCATTAGCTTATCAGATCTATTCTTTTCCCCCTTTATGAAGGTTTTGGTCCAAGAATGGTAGCTTTTGGGATTTAGACGTCCCACGCTAAGATCCTTTCAGATTTGGAAGTATTTAGGACGGTTAGGGCATAAAGGTGCCAACTTTATGCCATTGGAACCCCCCCATGCAAGCCTTAAGAAGTTGTTATGGCCTTTTGAGCGATAAGGGCCATGTATGGATGTAAAGGCAGAGTCTTTGCGTGCTATATCGACCCTAGAAGGCTAGATCCGGGTCCTAGATGCCTTGTGCTCGATTGAAATCGACTGAATAAATTTGGACCTAGGAGGACACGACGAGTTGCTCTTATGACTCAGCAAGTCGGGTCATGGTTCCGCAATATTGTAACACCCGGAATCTAGAAGGTTAAGAAAAGAAAGAAAAACTCCAAGTCAAGAGGTTTACTCGTCGAGTCCAGGAAGGAACTCGACGAATAGGAGCGGATTTTTAAGACGCGAATTAAGTGACCGACTCGGCGAGTCGGGGGACCCACTCGACGAGTTGGTCAGGGTTTGGGAAACCCTAAATTCGGGCCTTGTACCCTATTTAAAGAATATGGGGCCTCTCACTCAGCCCCCTTACTACCCTTTCAGTCCAGAAACGGAACCCTCGCCACCCAACTTCATTTCTTGAGCTTTGTGAAGATAAAGGTTCATTTTGAGTGCACACCTTGGAGGACTGGAAGCAAGGATTAAGGAAGGAAGTGTAGATCTAACTCTTACTTCTGTTTGGCAGCTAATAGGAGGTAATAAGCCGTTACCTTGAGCATTCTTTGGATAGATCCCTTCATCTTGAGCTTCATGGCCATTCTTAGCTCATTTGTGGCCTAGTGCTTGCATGGAACACGATCTGAGGTTTGCAACTTCAGATCTGGACTCTTCATGGCCCCTAATGTATTAAAGTATCAAGCTTTTGAGGCTTGAAGCCCTCCTTCATAGAAAAACCCTTCCTTGTAGTTAAGTTTTTGCATTTGGGAATTGTTTACACATAAAGGTTGCAACTTTACGTGGAAAGCATGCTCTAGGAGGTTAGATCTACCTTTGGGAGCAATTGTTTGGCTTAGAATCATATGAATGAGGATTGGACTGAACGAACCCAGCGAGTTGGATAGCCAACTTGGCGAGTTGAAGAGGGTGTTCCCGTGTTTGATTACTGGATGAACTCGACGAGTCGATTTGGTGACTCGATGAGTGGATAGGGTTTTCTCGATTATGGATTTTGCATGTGCTTGACGAGTTGATGGAACAACTACGAGAGTTGACCAAGGTCTTGCATGGTTCTGAATTCTAAGGAACTCGACGAGTCTGAAGATGACTCGACGAGTTGACTCGGTTTATCACGAGTCTGAGTAACCAGGGAACTCAGCGAGTTAAGAGTTTACTCGACGAGTTGGTTCAGGATTTCAGAGTATGAGTTTTTAGAACTTGACGAGTTGTGTAAACTCAGAGCGTTGACTTTGACCATTGACCGTTGACTTTCACATGGACCAAGGTTGACCTAGTTTGACTGTTAAGGGTATATTTTTTGGGACTAAGTGTTATTTCGGTATTGGTAGCTCGGGGAGCCGAAGTAGCAACAGTCCGGGAATTGCCGGTTAGCAGCCAGAAGTGTATCAGTAGGTCTTCAGTAGTGTGAGGTGAGTCTCCTCACTGTGTGTATGGGTCTACGGCCACAATGCTGGCCCATTTAGTTTATGTATGATAGGAAGACCCGGGGGTTAGCCCTAGGCATTGTAGGATAGTATGTTTCCGGACCAAGGTCTGATGCTGGGCGAGGCCCGAGGAGAGTTTATATGTATTTTATTCCGGACCAAGGTCTGATGCCATGGCAAGCCCGAGGAATGTTGTATGTTAGTCTATACTTGTTGTCTTTGTGATACTTGTATGTGCCTGGTAGGGAGGTGAGTGTGGGCGAGGTCCCGTATCTCATCACTAGCCGAGTATAGACGGGGTTCCGTATCTCATCATTAGCAGAGCAGGGGTGGGGCCCGAGATAGGAGAAAAGTGAGTGTGGGCGGGGGCCTGTATCTTTCTAATAGTAGGAGCATGGACGGGGTTCCATGAGTCACCAGTAGGAGGACATAGGCGAGGCCCAAGATAGGCGATGCCTTAGATCAGGAGTACAGTAGAGTATGTTTAGCTTATATGTTATGCGTTATGTTATACGATTGCATGTGTTAGCGGGCGAGGCCCGACGACTGGCGGGTCCTAAGAGAAACAGATCTGTATACCGAGCGGGGCTCGATGACAGGCGGGTCCTGATGCCAGGCGGGGCCCGATGCCGGAGCGAGTCTGATGCTGGGGAAGTCCTGATGCAGCGGGCGGGGGCACAGTATGTGGTTATACATATGCGGTTATGAGTATGTGGTATGTGGTAGGTTGGGGAACTCACTAAGCTTCGTGCTTACGATTTTCAGTTTTGGTTTCAGGTACTTCCAGTAGCAGAGGGAAGAGCTCGGGATGATCGCATGGCACACACCAAGAAGTTTTAGCCTGGGATGCTACTCTGATAAAAAAGAATATGTTTTTAAGATGACGCTTTGATTTGATATAACGATTTTTGTTTATGAAAGAATTGGTTTGATTATTATGCTTTTTAAGAATGATTTAAAAAGAAATTTTCGGACCGTATTTTTGGGATGTTTCATGTTGGTATCAGAGCCTTGGTTTGAGGGATCCGGGTACACTCTCGGGTGTGTCTGAACTCAAACTAAGGACTTGGTAAGAAAATTTTCAAAAGAAAATCGTTTATTTTATAAAAAAATACTTTTAAAAGAAAAAGGGGTTTCGAAAAAGGAAAAAGGACCATGAAAAGAGAAAAAGGGTGTGGTGCATGCAATCAGCCGAGCTCAAGTAAGTTCTCCCAATATAACCATACAAGTTTATGTTATGATATGACTATGTGATCATCATGCTAATTTAGGGCTAAGGATCTAGGAAGGATGCCTTATATGCCTGTTATATGTGTTTATTGAGTTGCATGCTAGTATTGGTTAGACAGTGGTAGGATAGCCTGTGTAGGTGATGCCTGATTATATGAGCTTAGAATCGCATGCTAGTACAAATTCTTGTTATGCGGATAGAATTGCTTGATTATGTTATGGTTAGATTCTCCTTTTGTCTGAATGCTACTTGCTCTGTGCTTTGTGGGACTCTGAGTGATGGGAGTTAGCTGTTAGGTGAATACGTTAAGTGGCATGTGATCAGGGTTGAATAATCTTAGAGTATTTGATTTGACCCTATTGCGTAGCTCTTGTTTGAGTCCTAACCGTTGTAGGGATGAGTCAATTACTCGAAGGATTATCTGAGCCTCGTTGCATGTGATGGGATTCATGTGGTAGTTAATTGGCATTACGAGGAGACCCTCAGCAGCTGGGGACTGGTTTCGGTCGGAGATTTCCCTAGGGTAAGCCTAGGATGAGATTAGTGTTGGGAGTAGTAGTAGTAGTGAAAGGGACTTGGTGGAGTCGAGGCAATTCTTGAGGAAAGTACGGTTAGATGTGGAAGGTAGTATGGGCCCGTACTACTGAAAGCAGAGGATCCGTACTCAATTCAAGAGGGGCTGAGATAAAACCAAGGAACTTATAGTGTGTGTGTCATCCCTCAGTAGCGATGAGTATTCTCATGGTTGTTATGATATGTTTTCAGCATGGTGACGTTGCGTGAGAGACCAGTGGGCGGATCAGGAGTCGGAGAGGGATCAGACTCAGGTTCAGGAGTCGAGCAACTCGAGGAGTGGATGAGGGAGTTTGTATCAGCTGAGATTACGCGCATTATTCTAGACCAGACTCCTGTGATCTTTGGTACGGTCAAGGAGGGCATACTGGAGATTTTGGATGAGAGGTTGGGAGCCTTCCGTATTGAGATGGTGGCCATGATGGGAGCGCGTACATTGACATTCCGATAGTTCAGAGCTTGTGGAGCACCAAATTACCATGGGGCTAAGGACCGTATTGCTAGCAGTCGGTGGTTGGCAGATGTCGCCAACGCCTTTCGTTCTAGCCGGTGTTCCGAGGGGGACAAGGTCCGACTCGCCACCTGTTTTCTGAAGGACAGAGCGTGTGATTGGTGGGAGGAGGTTAGGCATGCTATGAGGGATGATGCCGCATTGGACGCGATGACATGGAGTGATTCCTCGGCCAGGTTCAAGGCCGAGTTTGCACCAGTGATTGAGGTGCAGCAGTTAGCGCGGGAGTTTCAGGACCTCAGGCAGACTACGGAGACAGTGGCGGAGATCACCGCCAAGTTCAGATTGAGCCCTTCTCTTGCCGCAGTATGTGGTGGATGAGGAGATGAAGAAGGCTCGGTACCACGAGATGCTGATGAGCGATATCAGACAGTTTGTGAGCCGGTCCAGCTGCAAGATGCTGGAAGACATGATCGCTCGAGCCACAGAGAGAGAGAGAGAGATTGACTTGGAGTCAGAGCGGAAGAGGAAGTCGGACGAGATCCAGATATCTACGGGTTCGAGCAAGAGGCCCAAGACATCAGATTCTAGATCAAGAGGTCATCAGGACCGCGGCCGTTGTGGCAAGTGCGACATGACACACAAGGGTGCGTGTAGGAGTGGCAGCAGCGGGGCCACAAGAAGGCCCAGTTCCCGAGCTTGCTTTCAGCAAGACAGGTGATTGCACCTGCCCCTGCGACTTTGAGGATCACCGACGGCCGTCAGGGCCGGGCAGAAGCGCCTACGGCAGGGGGCAGGGCGTACCGGTTGGTTTCAGAGGAGACACGAGCAGCCCCTGATGTGGCAGGTGCGTATCTTTCATTTTTATTAGATTTTATTCATGATTTATTTTTTATGGTACTGCATCGATATTCGTAATTCTACTTTGGGATTTTGTTTCCTGCTTGTGATTGAGTTATATGCAATATGCATACCCTGGAATTTTAGAATAGTAGTTAGAGGTCGTTCCCTTTTTAGAGCAGGTTACTCAGGATGCGGTAACTGTAGCATGAATGTGTGGGACTCGGAAGTATTTCACTAGTTTTCAAGGGCGGTAGAGTCTTGGTATTGATTATTTTGGAGCATTAGCAGTGGTGAGCATCGGTTTCCAGCAGATCGACCATGGGATGGTAAGAAAGGATTGAGAATCCTTTCCAAGTTGTGAGCTGCAAAAGGGCTAGTCGAATCGAAGTAGGGGAGAAACCCCCATATAGTCTGGGAAACTTCCCCATGTTGAGTTGGGAGTTTGCAACTTTGTTGAGAAGAAAAGTAGCCCGAGTGGCTGTTCAGATGTATAAGCGCATGAGTTGGGAGTTTGGGAAACTTCCCCATGTTGAGTTCAGGTATGCAAGATTACTTGATGACTGGTTTCCCAGGATGTAAGACTGCGGGATAGCCGTAGCATTCACTAGTAGTGAGATAGAGCAGGAAGTGTTGTAAGACTACGGGTAAGCCATAACACTCATTAGCAACCTAGATCAGCGGAGTGTGGGCGAGGGTCCATATCTCCTAGTCAGCAGAGGGTGAAGGAGGCCCGTACCTCCTAGTTAGCATGATAGAGACTGAGAAAGGATAGTTCATTGAGTTCAGGATGGAGTTGGTCCTGCATAACCCTAGATAGGTGAGACCTATAGGAGAGACCACTTCGAGATATAGTTGGGCGAGGCCCGTGGGATTATAGCAGCGCACGTGGGACCTGGTAGAGACCTTAGAGTCAAGTTAGGGGATCGAGAATCCGAGGACTTAGGCAGCCAGAGTGGCAATGTAGATAGAGCAGTTTTAGATAGCCAAAGTTGTTGGATTAGTGTCTAAGTCCACAACTATAATTGGTATATACTTGACCCGACCCGACATGGTCTATTTGGGTTGCATGGCATCAGAACATTTGGATAGACCTTTTAATGAGAAGAAGATATTTGTGACATATTAATATATTATAAGTTGTAATATATTAATATGAAATCATATTATTTAATTAGTATTGATCAAGAATTAATTTGGAATTAATTTAGTGATCAAAAGAGACTAATTAAATATATGAGGATTGATTGTGTAAATCATAGATTCTTATATATGCGGGCTCATGATCCATGATTCCTTATGTTGGGTTTAACCCATGTGGTGGCCCATAGATACTCCATGGAGGTTAAAACCCATGGAGCATAAGGAATGGGTTGAGTCATGGGTTACATGGTGTAACCCTAATGTGCACACTATTTAAAGACCCCATTGTTGGTGAAATCGACACTAGTGTATGTGACATCCCCATTTTCACGGCCAAAAAAAACCAATTTTTTTTATGCTTTATAAAAATCAGAGTACCTCTTTTAATAAAAATGTTGCGGAATTTGTTCCCAGTAAAACATGATAAATACGTTATCAAAGCATTTCCGTAGAAAAGTATTTTTTTTATTCATTTTAAAACATTTGGGATGTCATCGTCAATACCGAAACATAAGCATAAACAGAACTTACATTCATTATCACTATCTCCTTAATCTCTCAGTGTAATGTGACTTCATATCAACACCTGTGATATAAATAAACTGAGTGGGTCAGGTTGGGAAACCTGGTGAGTACATAGGTTTTTCAACCCACAATAAATAAGTTTATTAACTTTATCAAACCAAACAAACCCGATTACCCGTTCCAGTTATCCTCACTTTATGTCCCTAAAACATCTAACACAAGGGACCTAGTCTAAGGACTTTCATCGGGATGACAACACATGCTTCGGGGGTTCCTCAGCAATTCATGTCAAATAAGGCAACCATGTGGGGGATGGAGTACTGCTGGTGAGCACACAGTTCAAATAAACACCTACAGGTTGCGAGCCTGCTAGCGTTCCACTGGACTGTCTAGAATAGTCTGTGGTCGTCATCTATACTTCGCTAGATGACTGGATCATCAATAACATCTATATCGAGGCCTCTCATTATTTTATTTGGTCACACAACAACTATTACATCTACCCATGTTTTACCCAACATGTTTTGTAGATATAAAATACATATACAATTTAAATCATTTAAAATGTGTATAAAAATATTTCAACCAACATAGACAGCAAGTATTCAGACAATATGCACACATAGCACGTAATTTATATTAAATACTTCATATCTATGTGTAAGATGAAAGGGACCATGCACTCACTTGAAAAGGTGGTGAATCCGAACTCAGACAGCGCTTCGCTTCTTAAAAATAATTTCCTTCGACGAAACCTAGTATTATTACCACTCGTGTTTAGTCTATTATTTGCCGAGACTAATTAATAGTCTAGCTATTATTACTATTATATAAGCGTCAAACAATACTTATATAACCCATAATAATATCCCAAGTACTTATTATAAGTTCATAATAACGTTACTATAATTAAATAAACGATATATTAAAAATAGTGTATGCGTAGCTCACTTACAACGAGTTTTATAGAAAATTGGGCTTTGCTTGGAGCAGCGTTCCTGAGCCGAAAAGCTCTTCTTCTCGGAGCCGTCGAGCACTCTGGGGCTTCTGCCTCGTGCTAGGGAGGTTCCCTAGGCTTTTCGGGGGGTTTCGGGGCTAGAGAGAGGTTCTAGAGAGAGGGAGAGTAAAGAGAAGAAAGAATGGGAAATGTGTGAAGAAAATGAGGGTGGGAGAGGTTCTATTTATAGGGTGAAAAATGGCTGAATATGGTGCCACATGTCACCATCTAGTGGCAAGACTTGGGGAGAAAGCAAAGGCCAAGATTGTGCCACATCACCCATTTTCGCATAGCTCACTTCCGACTTCTAAAATCCGTAACTTTCACATACGACCTTCGTTTTTGACGTTCTTTATATCCAAGCATAGGTAAAAATAAGATCTACAACTTTCATTTTGACTCGGTCGGCTAATTCTCGACCGATCTTAAATTTAACAGTACGAGGAGATTATACTGTTAAATGTCCGCGTAAAATTCATAACTTCTACATACGAACTCTGTTTTCGTCTGTCTTTTTACTGTTGAGTTCCTATTAATGAAATCTTCAATTCTCATTTAGGTCGCGTAGGCCAAAAACCGCTCGATCTAAAATTCGAGTTTCAGGTTGTGCACTGCTAAGCCAAATCTTAGAAAATTCATAACTTCCTCATACGAAGTCAGATTTGGGCGTTCTTTTTTTGTATGTTCTTGGTTTAACGTATAATACAAATTTTTTTAGATTTGTAAGGATAAAAAGTCCTCCATCGTAAATTCACTATTTACGTCTCCCGGTGTCGTGCCGGTTTTGCCGTAAAACTTCGACGGACCACAACTTCTTCGTTATAACTCGGATTTCAACGTTCTTTATATGTACGGAACCCTTGAGACATATTCTACAACTTGGTTAAGATTATTTATGCTAAATAATCTTTTGTCAAAAAGTCGTTTTCGACCCCTATTATCTCTAAATTGACTAGCCCGGATCTACAGGCGTTACAATTATCTCCCCTTAGGATGATTACGTCCCGGAATCATCAACGAAACAGGGCTCACATGATGACTCCATATGTTATCTCTTCATCCTATGTAATAATCGTAACTTTGATGTTTCTTCGAACGAATATCTAACTCTAAGACTTCCTGATTGCAGGCGGTGCTCGATCTTGCACTTGCTCCCTATCTCACGTTAGACACCAAATTATGATCTTCAAGTCACAATCTCGATCTTTACTGGAGACTGCTTCTTCTTCTTAACAAACTTAAGATAAGTTATTTTATTACTAAAATGGACCGATGTGTCATATTCTAATGACTTATCATCGTATGTTCCCACACTTAGACTCAGGTCTGTTAGAGTCTTCCAGAATAGACTATACATTTCTTCATGTTCTAATCACATCTTAAAAGGTAGCATTTCTAGCTACAAGCAACTATCGCGATACCTCTACCGATCGCTTTGATTATCTTTTATATCAATCTTCTGACGTAAGTCAGATGCTACATCAAACTTGGTTCTCTGAACCATGTAACATACTTATCGTAGTCGGACTCAATTTGATATGACCACTAGGGTCGGAATAACAATCATCCTCTTAGTCATTACCGAAACGATGGTAACGACATATTTGAATAAAATGGTATCAATTACTAGCTTCTTGGTAACCTTGTGACTTTCCTTGATCCAAGAGTGAGTCATGTGCTTCCGGTAGTATAGGCCCCTACTACCTTTCACACCTACTCATACTCGTCCCAAGTATTGTCTCGCCGTTCACCCAAGTCACCATACAAGAAAATCACATAACAACTTGACACATTAGATAACAAAATGAAGGTTTTATATTATTCCTTGAAACGATTACATAGGTGTTCAAGTTCAATCTATACTATGCCTCTAATAGGCTACACCACACGACTACTTCATAGATCCTCATTCCTGATCCCTTTCATTTCCATCTTCTTCATCAAGGATCATATGGAAAGCTCTTGCCTTCGGTTTCGGTGGAATGTTTGGTCTTGCCACCTCTTTCTTCTTCGAGCAATCCTTAGCAACGTGCCCTTCTTCACGGCATTCATAACACACCCTTTTGTTGGCGGTGCACTCGTTGGCGTAATGTCTGGTCTTCCCACACTTGTAGCAAGTCACTTCCTCGCTACATTTCCCGAAGTGCTTCTTATTGCACTTCTCGCACCATTTCACTTTGTTTCCTCCTCCGCTAAACTCCTCTGAACCAGACTTGATCTTCTTATTGGGCCTCGTAGACCCCTCAAACTTCCTCTTTTCGCTAACCCTAATCTTGTTGGCAGCTCTTCCCTTAATCATATCCTCCACAGACTTGGCAGCCTAGATAGCTGCCTCCAGAGTAGGTGGCTGACGCACTGGCAGCGCGTACTCCCATGGAAGTCCCTTTGCATACTTGTCGATTTTCGTCAGCTCATCCGGAACAAGACACAAGGAGAACTCCATCTTCTCTGTGAAGTTGTTGGTGTATTCATCAATGAACATGCTTCCTTTCTTTAAGGTTAGGAATTGATTCTCCAGCTTGAGCAGGTTTTGGGCTGAGCAGTACTTGCGCTTGAACTGCACCAAAAACTCTGTCCATGTTAGTTGCAGGGGCACATTGTGGCTCAGAGTCTTCCCCAGGGTATTCCACCAGCGCATAGCACCTCCTCGGAATTAACGTACTGCAAAGGTGGTCTGTAACTTGCCTCTGCAACCACACGTCATGAAAGCTAACTCCATCTCCGAGATCCAATCCATGACTCCGATCGGATCTTCCTTTCCAGTGAAAGTCGATGGCTTGCAAGTCAGAAAATCCTTGTACTTGCATCCATTCCTCTCGACTCTGTCATACTGGTTGTTTTGTCGAACTATTGGTGGGTTGGCTTGACCAACGGTCCCACTGTAGTTCCCTCTTTCTGATTGCCAATCGTTCAATTCGGGCTGTTCAACTGGCATTGTAGGTTCGTCCCTATTTTCATGCAACATTTGCCTCATCTCTTCCCGTTGTTCAGCCAACATAGCCCGTATCATGGCTTGTACTCCGACCATTGTAATTGGCTCAGGAGCATCTGCTACAACAGGTATTTGTTCAATCACTGGTGGTTGATTCCTGTTCCCATTTGCATTCCCGGATCCACTACGGGTTCTTGCCATTTCGATCTATATACCAAATCAGACGTTCGGTGTGCAATGACGAGAATTAAGATAGGAAAGATTTTATTTACGATCGACGTGTAATTCTCCCTATTTCTCCGAAAAGTTATATGCCAGTTCTAATACCATAATTAAACATTTAGAAATCTGAACACATAAAGTTTCTAGATCCGGTCGGCAACAGACCATAGATCCGATCATACAATGCATATCATAAATCATTTAGCACATAAAAGAATGTTAGGCATTTTCCCTAAATTAGCTAGTGCTTGTGTCTATTCAGGTGCTTTACCTAAATTTTATTAGACACACTTCTGACAATCCTTGCTTAGCATTCTAAGTTTAAGTCAAGAAATAAATCCATATTCCTAGTTCGCTTAAACTAATGCTCTGATACCAACTGTGACATCCCCATTTTCACGGCCAGAAAAGACCGATTTTGTTTATGCTTTATAAAAATCAGACTACCTCTTTTAATAAAAATGTTGCGGAATTTGTTCCCAGTAAAACATGATAAATACGTTATCAAAGCATTTCCGAAGAAAAGTACTTTTATTCATTTTAAAACATTTGGGATGTCATCGTCAATACAGAAACATAAGCATAAACAGAACTTACATTCATTATCACTAGTGATTTATATCTCCTTAATCTCTCAGTGTAATGTGACTTCATATCAACACCTGTGATATAAATAAACTGAGTGGGTCAGGTTGGGTAACCTGGTGAGTACATAGGTTTTTCAACCCACAATAAATAAGTTTATTATCTTTATCAAACCAAACAAACCCGATTACCCGTTCCAGTTATCCTCACTTTACGTCCCTAAAACATCTAACACAAGGGACCTAGTCTAAGGACTTTCATCGGGGTGACAACACATGCTTCAGGGGTTCCTCAGTAATTCATGTCAAATAAGGCAACCATGTGGGGGATGGAGTACTGCTGGTGAGCACACAGTTCAAATAAACACCTACAGGTTGCGAGCCTGCTAGCGTTCCACTGGACTGTCTAGAATAGTCCGTGGTCGTCATCTATACTCCGCTAGATGACTGGATCATCAATAACATCTATATCGAGGCCTCTCATTATTTTATTTGGTCACACAACAACTATTACATCTACCCATGTTTTACCCATCACGTTTTGTAGATATAAAATACATATACAATTTAAATCATTAAAATGTGTATAAAAATATTTCACCCAGCATAGAAATCAATTATTCAGACAATATGCATACATAGCACGTAATTTATATTAAATACTTCATATCTATGTGTAAGATGAAAGGGACCATGCACTCACTTGAAAAGGTGGTGAATCCGAACTCAGACAGCGCTTCGCTTCTTAAAAATAATTTCCTTCGACGAAACTTAGTATTATTACCACTAGAGTTTAGTCTATTATTTGCCGAGACTAATTAATAGTCTAACTATTATTACTATTATATAAGCGTCAAACAACACTTATATAACCCATAATAATAGCCCAAGTACTTATTATAAGTTCCTAATAACGTTACTATAATTAAATAAACGATATATTAAAAATAGCGTAGACGTAGCTCACTTACAGCGGGTTTTACAGAAAACCGGGCTTTGCTTGGAGCAGTGTTCCCAAGCCGAAAAACTCTTCTTCTCAGAGCCGTCGAGCACTCCGGGGCTTCCGCCTCGTGCTAGGGAGGTTCCTAAGGCTTTTCGGGGGGTTTCGGGGCTAGAGAGAGGTTCTAGAGAGAGAGAGTAAAGAGAAGAAAGAATGGGAAAGGTGTGAAGAAAATGAGGGTGGGAGAGGTTCTATTTATAGGGTGAAAAACGGCTGAACATGGTGCCACATGTCACCATCTAGTGGCAAGACTTGGGGAGAAAGCAAAGGCCAAGATTGTGCCACATCACCCATTTTCGCATAGCACACTTCCGACTTCTAAAATCCATAACTTTCACATACGACCTCCGTTTTTGACGTTATTTATATCCAAGCGTAGGTAAAAATAAGATCTACAACTTTCATTTTGACTCCGTCGACTAATTCTCGACCGATCTTAAATTTAACAGTACGAGGAGATTATACTGTTAAATGTCCGCGTAAAATTCATAACTTCTACATACGAACTCTGTTTTTGTGTTTCTTTTTACTGTTGAGTTCCTATTAATGAGATCTTCAATTCTCATTTAGGCCGCTTAGGCCAAAAACCGCTCGATCTAAAATTCGAGTTTCGGGCTGTGCACTGCTAAGCCAAATTTTAGAAAATTCATAACTTCCTCATACGAAGTCAGATTTGGGCGTTCTTTTTTTGTATGTTCTCGGTTTAACGTATACTACAACTTTTTTTTAGATTTCTAAGGCTAACAAGTCCTCCATCGTAAATTCACTATTTACGTCTCCCGGTGTCATGCCGGTTTTGCCGTAAAACTTCGACGGACCATAACTTCTTCGTTATAACTCGGATTTCAACGTTCTTTATTTGTACGGAACCCTTGAGACGTATTCCACAACTTGGTTAAGATTATTTATTCTAAATAATCTTTTGTCAAAAAGTCGTTTTCGACCCCTATTATCTCTAAATTGGCTAGCCCGGATCTACGGGCGTTACAGTGTACAACATAGAGGGCAAGCCGATTTCATAGTGTGATAAGACACATATATTCTCTCATGGTTATTCCAAATGTTCATGGTGTTGTGTGAACCATTTGAGGTGTCACACTTGGGGCACTAGGCTCTCGAGCTCCATGGAATCCAGCACCAACAAAGAGGTATGTAATTCTACTAGTTTTATATTACTTGTACTTCATAATATGCTAGTTAGGATAATACCTTGGAAAAATTGATATTCGCATGTATAATAGAGAAAACATAGATCCAAGGTATTTTGGGTTGCATGTACACCATAGGAGTGTTAAAATGCTCAAAACCCAACAGTGGTATCAGAGCGTAGGCTTGTTTTCACTTATACTTGATGCAAACTGCTTAAAAATCGAAGTTTTGTGCTGTCTGGACAGGGGACTCGATGAGTCCATGAAGGGACTCGATGATTCCAAGGCAAAATGCATCCAACTCGCTGAGTTGGTTCATGCACTCGACGTGTTGGACCCCAAACAACATATCTTCGAGTTTTGGTGATGGAATTGGTTTAGAATCATTACCTTTGACTGTTTTGGACTTATAAAACCTGTTTTTAATGTGGTAATGATTATGTTAAACCAATTTCAATGCTATAATCAAAGTTTCAAGTTTATATATGTTTATGTAATTCTTGAAAAATTGTTGATTGTGAATGTTCATGCTTGTTAGTTTTGTTAGATCATAGGAATTATGTGCAAATTGTTTTGTTAGTATAATTTTTGATCTTAATGAAATTGTATGGACTCCATAACTTGTCCTCAAGTTATGGATTACAAAAAGTTTTTGTGTTACCTTGTTTATGAGTTGATTTAGATTAATGAAAAAATTATGTGTTAGTTGTTTTCAATCCATATTGATCTAAAAGAAGTTCATAAAATATGTTTTTGTAACTTGTCCTCAAGTTAAATGAAAAGTCATATTTATGAATCTTAAAACTCATAAAAGTGCATTAGGTTACACAAAAATGAAGAGTCTTTTTCATTAAATTGTTTTATGACTCCATAACTTGTCCTCAAGTTATGGATGTTTAAGAGTCACTTCTTTCAATGTGTTATTAAAGAATAAGAGGTTACATTAAAGTGAAGAGTCTTCATTTTAATGAACCATTAAACTCATAAGTTATGAAAAACCAAGAGTTTTGAATGGTTTCAAAATTTGCCCTCAAATTTTGGAATTTGTAAAGTGACCCCCTCATGTATACTTTAATTCCAAATTGAACCTTAGAATTCTAAAACGTTTAAAATACAACACTTATACTATTATTATAATTTTAATTATATAGATATGTATAAGATAAAGTCAGTCTTACCATTAGTAGGCCTCATTCACGAAGTCGGTCTATAAGGGGGGGTATAAGGTTACTGCCTATAAAATGGCAGTTTAATGGGTGTCCACTCTCACCCACCGCTTCCTTGACTAGTGGAGGGACGTTAGCCGAACGGGTAGGATAGGACTATAATTCTCCCTTCATTAAAAGTATAATGATAAATACTAAGTAACTAAACACTTATAAATTCCCAATCTTAGTTACTTAGGAAAATGTGAAATAGGTACTAACCCATGAAATTACACTTTGTACCTTACCAAGTCGTTAGTGGAGCGTGTGTGGTTAACCGACACACTAATAAGGACTAGTAAGAGTGGCAAAGGGTAACTTAACTTTATTATAGATCGGTGGAGCGCGTGTGGTTAACCGGCACATCGATTAGGTGATAAAGTTAAGGGTACCAAGTCAATTTGCATGGTTATTCACACCTTGTTTGTGATCCTCGGCATCCCAGTCACAAACTTGAGAGGGCACAATCGAGATTCAAACATGCCATTGAAAGTTAAATGTATCTCAAAAGATCTAGGAGTTTTAAATCCAATTAAAACTTAATAGTTTATTGTCACAACTAGGAATTTTGATGCTTTGTAACTACAACAATTATATCAATTATGAACCAACAATGTGAAAGCATGTATGATGCTTATTCAATAACAACAAAACTTTCATCTAATACTCCATTCAAACACTACAAATAGTCAACAAAGAATTGGAAACCCTTGAAATCCCGGTTAAAGTCTATTTTGGACTAGGATTTCCTTATTGGACCTAATGGACCAATAAGCTTCCAATTTAACTATCTTGAACATATAACTCTCAAATGGACCCTAATTGGACCCATATACATGAAACTTAATATTTTGGGTCTTATAAGCCCAAAATGAACTAGGTTATCTTTAATGGGCCTTATTGGTTCACAACAAATCTAATTAGCCCTAATGGATCATAAAAATCATTCCTTGATTTATTTTGGGCCAAAGATGATCAAATTAAGTCATAATATGGGCTTAAGCATTCAAGGCCCAATTTCCTTTCTCCTTTCTCCTCTTCTCGGCCCAACTACACAAAGGAAAGGGAGGAGTTGACTTCATGTGCCACCTCATTATTATACCATGGATTTCCATGCAAAAATCCCATGCTTCCATACAACCATCACTTCATCTACTCTCTCTTCTCTCCTCTCTCTTTTTCTCTCGGCCGAAACAACACAAACACACACACATTTCACTCAAACTCTCTCAAAGAAACTCTCTTCATCCTTCATCAAATTTTCGAGATTTAGGAGGCTTTTCAAGGAGATTATTCCACAAATTCATCATCTAAGGTAAGTTCATGCTTGGATCTATGATCTAGATTCTTTGTTTTATCAAAAACCTCCTTCTAATCTATTCAAACTCATGATCACCATCTTAGAAGCCTCTAAGTTCGAGATCTTCCAAGAACACTTGCTAGGATCGAAACTTTCTTCATTTCTCTCTTCAAAAACCGAAACCACAACTCAAGGTGAGCTTCATACCCCTCTCTTTTCGGTTTTTGTATGTTTTATGGGGGAGAATACAAGAAAATGTGTAGATCTATGTGTATGTGTATGCTATGTGTGATTTTATGCATGTATGTATGATTTTATGTGTTTTTGTGATGAACATGCAACCAAAAAGGGGTGATATGTCGAGATCTATGACATGAGAAAGCAAACAAACATGATCTAAGTTATTTCACATCAAACAAGTCAAGAATAATAACTTATAAGATTGTGTTAAACATACTTCAACATAAAACCCATTTTTGGGCTTAAATTGTCAAAAATACAAAACTTGGGTTAAAAATTGCCAAGTCACAGTTTCTTAAGGCCCAAAAGAGTCAAAACGGTTTCAATAATTGTTTTTCTAAATTTTAAAATTTTCAAAGGACTTGAAATGTAAATTTTTAGCTTAATGGGCTAACTTTGAATTTTTCGGCCCAATAAGCCCAAAATTGCGAAAAATGACAAGTTAAGGGGCTGAAATGAAATTTTCTTCAAAACAGGGGATAAAAAGTGTAACAAAACTGTTTCAAGGGTCAAAAATGCTTTTCATTTCCAAAAAGGATCAAAAATGTAAAGTTTTTGGATTTTGGGCCAAAACTGTAAAAATTGCGAAAAGTTGGGTTTCAATCGAGAAATACTATTCTGAAAGGGCTGAAACTGTTAACAAAATAAGTTTTGAGTTAAAACTATCATTTTAACAAATCTATGATGCAAAAGTGTCAAGAAAATGTTTTAAGGGCTAAAAATGTCTTTTCTTTTATATGAAGGACTAAACTTGTTATTTTTATAAAAAGAAAGGTGTGAAAAGGGCCAAACCTCTACTTTTAAACAAATTATTTCACTGAGTCAAAATACAAAAACCACGGCTACCGAAAAATCAAAAGACGAATACACGTTTAACTCCAAATATCGTTACAAACGAATCGATCGGTCTCGACTCGATACCATTACAACAACCGTTAAATCAAACCCTTCAATAGATACGCGATACCTACGACGAATAAACTTACAAACTTTGGGCTTGAGAGTCTCAAATCATGCTTGTTGGACCTTGCAAGTCCATCAACCTGATCTTTGGGCCGAAAGGGATAACGCTTATATGCTATTGGGTCTCCTATGACCTAATTCCATGTAAAAGGAATTTCAATGGCTTTTATGTGCTATTGGGCCCTAGCGGTCCATTAGTATTGCTAGTAAGGTCAAGTAATCAAATGCGGGTTGGGCCAACGTGTCCTTCGCATCCTCGACAGCCTAAGGTACTCACGATAAGTAGCAGGACTTCGTACTCCTCTTCTCTTCGTTCGCTAAGGCTTATGAGTAATCAAAGTAGACGGAATTTAGGACGTTATTCAACAGTAATCAAGGCGGTTTGGATTAAGTGAGTAACAACGAACGACACCTCTATGGGACATTCACAGTTGGCTGTTATAACTTGTCTTCACCGGACATCGTTACAACGACTCACTAGGTTTATCCAGCACCATCCGAGTATTCAAGGATGAGTAATCAAAAGCCATTCGTGGTGGCGGTATAACAATTTGTAATCACGTATACCCTTCGACATCGGAAAACATCGGGTTTTCCGGGGTAATCAATACTACTCGCTCGGAATTTCTATAACTATAATACAAAACACCTTTATATATATATGTTTTGAAATCATTCATGCATCAACTTATGGATCTTCACACTTTGATAAACTATTGTCTTTTCAGAAAATATCGGATTTTCTGGGTTTTACAAACTACACAAATCATTTTATTCACAACTTTGCTTATGAACTCACCAACATTTCATATGTTGACGTTTTCCAAAATAACTTGTATTCTCAGGTAACAGGTAAGCGGAAGGGTAATACCAAGTATGTTAGAATGTTTTGTTTTGAAAACTCTGAAACAATTTGTGTCATGAATGTGTAATAGTTAATTCAATGTACTGGATGTAAACAATATCAGTTGTAATGTATTGATGCATGGTGATGTTTATGTTATGATTCATGTATATTCGTTGTGATGGTATTCAATTTAAGTCATGCGAGCCCCCGGACGTTTCCGCCGTCTGGTTTCGGGGGTGTGACAGGTTGGTATCAGAGCTCTATTTATAGTGAACTGGCATATCTAACCACACATTGATATGCAACTATAAACCAAAGAGGGACTAAAATAACTCTGAACAAAACAAATAAAACACAAAGATAAAACATCTTTACTTGTGTGATATAGGAGAAAGTACATGATACCAAATCAAACAAGATAACACTGACATCACGGTTAAGTCGGGACTGTTTGTGGTTGTAGTAAGGGGTGAGTGTAGCCTGATCAACTACATTTTCTCCAAAGTGCAACTATCACATGTTCCGGGAGAACCCGATGGTCAGTAAACCTAAAAACATACCCTTGATTTCCAAGAAAAGAACATTAACTCAAATTACATAATAACTAAAACATCTTAGAAATAATGAATAGTACATTTATATACTCTCGCAGACAGTATGGCCGGCTTCCATCACCCCGGAGATCCGTATTTCCCTAACAAGGGAAATAACGGATGGCTGGAAGAGGAACCCGAGGAAGACCCTGAGGAAGGGTCTGAGGAGGAACCTGAGGAGGAACCTGAGGAGGAAGTCGAAGGTGGACCTGCCGAGCCGGTGGAGGTCCTAGAAGAAGAAGAAGCCGGAGAGGACTTCGAGGAAGAACCTGGCGATGATGATGATTCGGACACAGAGTCCGAAGTCATCAACCCCCCTTACCCGACTAGGGTGCCCGCTCACCGGATGGGCCCGACCGGCCCTACACCCCCCTGGGGTATCGACCTTTGGAGATGGAGCAGGCAGCAGGGATAGCAACCTCCATTCGGCAAGTCACGCGAATTCTACGACTTGAGGGAGGGAGGACCAGCTGATCGTGCACTTCCGGTCATGGTGAGACGACTGCGGAACACTGGCGACCTGGTGCAGAGCACCGCTGATCAGATACACCAGATGCGGACTAGGGTTGAGCGTGCAGAACAGGAGACGCGAGAGGTTATTCGAGAGTTCCACATGAGGCAGGTGAGATGGGAGACTCGCCTCCGAGATGCGGAACGACAGGTGGCTCACCTTCAGGGAGCGTCTACTTCTTCAGCACCACCCCCTGGCGCATCCCACCATGACTAGGACTAGTCATATCTATCTTTAGTATTAGGCCTATGTGATCTATGCTATGTACCATCGACTCTATGTTTAAGTGATTACACTACTCATAGAGTCGTTACGCTGCTGAACTTACACCACTTATGTATGCTCTTCTGAGCAAAATTTTCATGTATCAAAAATGCGGATAATATTAATGAAAAACTTTATGTGTTCTATTGTGATGTTGTGATCTGCTATGTGTTATATATACATGATTATATGCTAAATTGCGAAACCACTTAAGTTCATGTGAAACACCTAGTCTACAGGACCACAATCTTACAAAAACTATAGGCACTCAACATCTTTCCGTTCCATGACAGAAAGATGCCTCGACGACCAACTCGTGGAAACCCTGGACCTACCTCACCCGAAGTCAACTCAGTTGCATTTCAAGCAGCTGTATCTGCTGCAGTTACTGCAGCTATGGCGCAAATCCAGCAAGGAAACAACGGTGGAGTCAATGGACAAGGGGCTGGGAGTTCGAACAATGGAACAAATCACGGATCTACCAGGACATGTTCCTACAAGGACTTCACCAACGCCAAACCCCGAACCTTTAATGGCACGGGTGGAATGATAACCCTAAAGAGATGGGTGGAAAAGGTGGAATCGGTGTTCGAAATATGTGAATGCCCCGAGGAGGTGAAAGTGAAGTTTGCCGCGTGCATATTTGTCGACCAGGCTCTCACCTGGTGGAATGGACATGTAGAGGCCATGACTCTCCCCGTAGCCAACGCTATGCCATGGACGGAGCTGAAGGAAATGCTGATGGCTGAGTACTGCCCACGTGGCGAAATTCAGAAGATGGAGCAAGAGCTGTGGAATCTCACCGTCCGAAACTCTGATATAGATGGATACATATCAAGGTTTAGCGAGCTATCATTGTTGTGCCCTGGCATGATTACGTCAGAAGGAAAGAAAATCGAACGATTCATCTGGGGATTGACCTCCCCAATTCAAGGAAATCTAATCGCTGCAAATCCTGAAACCTTCGACAGTGCCAAGAGGTTGGCCAAGAGACTGTACGACCACAACAACAAGAAGGGCGAGAAGCCAGCAAAAATTGAAGGAAAGAAAGAGAGTGAAAACAAGAAAGGAAAGAACAACAAGAGAAAAGGGCGACAAGGATCGAAATCGACAAAGAAACAACAAACAGTGACAGTCAATGATGCAACCACCCAAGTACCCTTCGCACCACATGCTCCAGCCTCAGCTAATCCAAGCACTCCCAGGCAGTATTCTGGGAATCTCCCAAAGTGTAACAAGTGCAATTTCCATCATAATGGCGAATGCAAGGAAATGCAATGCACCAGTTGCAATCGGAAGCGTCACACGACAAGGTATTGCAGGACCTATCCTCCCCAGAACCAACCACAAGGAAACAACAACAACAATAACCGCAACAACAACAACAACAACAACAACAACAACACCAACAGCAATGGCAATAACACAGGATCAAGCCCCACCTGTTATGGATGTGGAAAGACCGGGCATATCCGTCGAAACTGCCCCAACACCAACAACCCTGGAAACGGAGGAATAGGAAGGGTGCTAGCAATGGGTCAGGGAGAAGCGGTTCAGGATCCCGCTGTTGTTACTGGTACGTTTCTCCTAAACCACACTTATGCATGCATCCTATTTGATATCGGGGCGGAACGAAGTTTCGTGAGTAATAAATTCAAACACTTATTAAAACAACAACCCCAAAATCTTAATGAAACCTTCACGGTGGAAATGGCCAATGGGAAGACAGAATCCACTGGGGAAATCTACATCGGATGTACCCTGACCTTAAATCATCACGTCTTTCAAATAAACTTAATGCCTGTTTCCATTAGGAGTTTTGATGTGATTATCGGCATGGATTGGTTAAGCCCCCACCATGCTGAAATTATGTGTCACGAGAAGGCCGTTCGCCTTCATCTCCCAAACCACGAAACCCTAGTTATTTACGGAGACAAACCCAGCATGAACCTTCGTCTTATTTCGTGCATTAAGGCGCAAAAGTACCTACGAAAGAAGGACTTGACGTTCCTAGCTTATATAGTGGATAAGTCAAAAGAAGAGATCAATATTCGAAACATCCCTATGGATTTTGATTTCCCGGATGTCTTTCCGGATGATCTTCCGGGGATACCCCCAGAAAGACAAGTCGAGTTCCGAATAGATCTAGTGCCAGGAGCTACTCCCATCGCCAAATCGCCCTACAGATTGGCTCCTGCGGAGATGCAAGAGTTGTCCAGTCAACTCAGCGAGCTTTTGGATAAAGGATTCATCCGACCCAGTTTCTCACCTTGGGGAGCTCCGGTTCTCTTTGTCAAGAAGAAAGACGGTACCTTCAGGATGTGTATCGACTATAGAGAACTTAATAAGCTTACCATCAAAAACCGCTATCCACTTCCACGAATTGACGATCTATTTGACCAGCTCCAAGGAGCTAGTTACTTCTCAAAGATAGATCTGCGATATGGTTACCACCAACTCAAAGTCCCGGAGGAGGATATTCCTAAAACCGCCTTCCGAACACGTTACGGACATTATGAATTTGTCGTAATCCCCTTCGGTCTAACGAATGCTCCTGCCGCATTCATGGACCTAATGAATCGAATCTGCCGACCATTCCTCCTTAACTTTGTCATCGTTTTCATCGACGACATCCTCGTCTATTCTCGAAGCGAGGAAGAACGCGACCGACATCTCCGACAAATCCAGGAAACCCTGCGAATCGAGAAGTTATACGCAAAACTCTCTAAGTGTGAGTTTTGGCTCTGAAGTGTGAACTTTTTGGGACATGTTGTTAGTCAGGAAGGAATTCATTTGGATCCTTGTAAAATCCATGCCATCGAAGGATGGGCAATTCCAACAACACCCACGGAAATTCGCCAATTTCTAGGCCTCGCAGGCTACTACAGGAGATTCATTCAAAACTTCTCCAAAACGGCAAAGCCACTCACCTCTCTTACACAAAAGGGCGTACCCTTCGTATGGACGGACAAGCAAGAAGCTGCATTTCGAACTCTGAAGCAAGCACTCTGCAGTGTGCCGGTGCTATCGCTACCCGAAGGAATAGAAGACTTTATAGTTTACTGCGATGCGTCAAATCAGGGTTTAGGCTGTGTACTCATGCAGCGTGGAAAGGTGATAGCTTACGCGTCCCGGCAACTAAAGACGCACGACGTGAATTACACCACTCACGATCTGGAACTGGGAGCAGTGGTCTTCGCCCTGAAGATTTGGAGGCACTACCTTTATGGTACCAAGTGCACCATCTTCACCGACCACAAGAGTCTCCAGCACATTTTGAACCAAAAGGAGTTGAACATGAGACAACGAAGATGGGTTGAACTGCTGAATGATTACGAGTGCGAAATCAAGTACCACCCAGGCAAGGCTAACGTGGTAGCCGATGCCTTGAGTCGGAAAGAACACTCGAATCGTCGTGTGAAGACTCTTTCCATAACCATTCGATCCCACCTAACCTCTCAAATCAGGGTAGCCCAGTTCGATGCCATGAAGGCAGAAAACAAAACAAGCGAAGCGTTGCGTGGAATGGAGAAGAACTTCGAAGTGAAGGAAGACAGAACAAATTACTTCATGAACCGCATTTGGGTCCCTAAACTCGGCGGATTCAGAGATGTAGTCATGAACGAAGCCCACAAAACGCAATACTCCATCCATCCAGGTTCGGACAAAATGTACGTGGGTATTAAGCAACGTTAATTGTGGCCTAACATGAAGGAAGAGATTGCTACTTACGTTAGCAAGTGCCTCACGTGTGCTAAAGTAAAGGTGGAATATCAGAAGCCCTCCGGATTACTACAGCAACCAGTAATTCCCGAGTGGAAATGGGAAAGGATTACCATGGATTTTGTGACCAAACTACCCAAGTCGACGGATGGTTTGGTTACCATCTGGGTAATAGTTGATAGATTAACGAAATCCGCCCATTTCCTACCAATAAAAGAATCATACAAGATGGAGCGCCTGACAAGAATCTACATCAAAGAAATAGTGAGACTCCACGGAGAGCCCATATCTATCATCTCAGATAGAGATAGTAGATTTACTTCACGCTTTTGGAAATCGCTTCAGAAAGCCATGGGAACACAACTTAACATGAGCACTGCCTACCACCCACAAACGGATGGTCAAAGCGAGCGAACCATTCAAACGCTAGAAGATATGCTTCGTGCGTGTGTGATAGACTTTGGAAAATCGTGGGATACCCACTTGCCTTTGATCGAGTTCTCATATAACAACATTTATCACTCGAGTATCAAAGTCGCTCCTTTCGAAGCGTTATACGGGCGTAAATGTAGATCACCGTTGTGTTGGGCTGAGGTAGGAGACATCTAGCTAGCAAGAGGACAAATGCCAAACAATGCCTTAACGGGACCGGAAATCATACGCGAGACGACCGAGAAGATAATTCAGATCAGGGCCCGACTGCAATCATCACGAGACAGACAAAAGAGCTACGCCGATAAACGACGGAAGCGTTTGGAATTCGGATTCGGAGACAGGGTGTTACTAAAAGTCTCTCCTTGGAAAGGAGTGATTCATTTTGGGTAGCGGGCCAAACTAAACCCTCGATACATTGGACCCTTCGAGATCCTTGCCCGAATCGGTCCAGTGGCGGACTGCAACTACCCGCTGAGCTCAACAGTGTACACCCTGTGTTCCACGTTTCCAATTTGAAAAAGTGCTTATCCGACGAGACTCTCGTCATTCCATTAGAAGAAATCGAAATCAACGAGAATCTTCTGTTCATCGAAGAACCAGTCGAAATCATGGACAGAGAGGTGAAGCGTACTAAGTAGAGCCGCATTCCGATCGTGAAGGTTCGATGGAACGCGTGACGCGGACCAGAATTCACATGGGAACGCGAAGATCAAATGAATCAAAAGTACCCTCACCTATTCTCGCATTCCCAAATCTAGCTTTCAAAAGAATTTCGGGACGAAATTCCCTCTAACGGGGGGATGATGTCACAACTAGGAATTTTGATGCTTTGTAACTACAACAATTATATCAATTATGAACCAACAATGTGAAAGCATGTATGATGCTTATTCAATAACAACAAAACTTTCATCTAATACTCCATTCAAACACTACAAATAGTCAACAAAGAATTGGAAACCCTTGAAATCCCGGTTAAAGTCTATTTTGGACTAGGATTTCCTTATTGGACCTAATGGACCAATAAGCTTCCAATTTAACTATCTTGAGCATATAACTCTCAAATGGACCCTAATTGGACCCATATACATGAAACTTAATATTTTGGGCCTTATAAGCCCAAAATGAACTAGGTTATCTTTAATGGGCCTTATTGGTTCACAACAAATCTAATTAGCCCTAATGGATCATAAAAATCATTCCTTGATTTATTTTGGGCCAAAGATGATCAAATTAAGTCATAATATGGGCTTAAGCATTCAAGGCCCAATTTCCTTTCTCCTTTCTCCTCTTCTCGGCCCAACTACACAAAGGAAAGGGAGGAGTTGACTTCATGTGCCACCTCATTATTATACCATGGATTTCCATGCAAAAATCCCATGCTTCCATACAACCATCACTTCATCTACTCTCTCTTCTCTCCTCTCTCTTTTTCTCTCGGCCGAAACAACACAAACACACACACATTTCACTCAAACTCTCTCAAAGAAACTCTCTTCATCCTTCATCAAATTTTCGAGATTTAGGAGGCTTTTCAAGGAGATTATTCCACAAATTCATCATCTAAGGTAAGTTCATGCTTGGATCTATGATCTAGATTCTTTGTTTTATCAAAAACCTCCTTCTAATCTATTCAAACTCATGATCACCATCTTAGAAGCCTCTAAGTTCGAGATCTTCCAAGAACACTTGCTAGGATCGAAACTTTCTTCATTTCTCTCTTCAAAAACCGAAACCACAACTCAAGGTGAGCTTCATACCCCTCTCTTTTCGGTTTTTGTATGTTTTATGGGGGAGAATACAAGAAAATGTGTAGATCTATGTGTATGTGTATGCTATGTGTGATTTTATGCATGTATGTATGATTTTATGTGTTTTTGTGATGAACATGCAACCAAAAAGGGGTGATATGTCGAGATCTATGACATGAGAAAGCAAACAAACATGATCTAAGTTATTTCACATCAAACAAGTCAAGAATAATAACTTATAAGATTGTGTTAAACATACTTCAACATAAAACCCATTTTTGGGCTTAAATTGTCAAAAATACAAAACTTGGGTTAAAAATTGCCAAGTCACGGTTTCTTAAGGGCCAAAAGAGTCAAAACGGTTTCAATAATTGTTTTTCTAAATTTTAAAATTTTCAAAGGACTTGAAATGTAAATTTTTAGCTTAATGGGCTAACTTTGAATTTTTCGGCCCAATAAGCCCAAAATTGCGAAAAATGACAAGTTAAGGGGCTGAAATGAAATTTTCTTCAGAACAGGGGATAAAAAGTGTAACAAAACTGTTTCAAGGGTCAAAAATGCTTTTCATTTCCAAAAAGGATCAAAAATGTAAAGTTTTTGTATTTTGGGCCAAAACTGTAAAAATTGCGAAAAGTTGGGTTTCAATCGAGAAATACTATTCTAAAAGGGCTGAAACTGTTAAGAAAATAAGTTTTGAGTTAAAACTATCATTTTAACAAATCTATGATGCAAAAGTGTCAAGAAAATGTTTTAAGGGCTAAAAATGTCTTTTCTTTTATATGAAGGACTAAACTTGTTATTTTTATAAAAAAAAAAGGTGTGAAAAGGGTCAAACCTCTACTTTTAAACAAATTATTTCACTGAGTCAAAATACAAAAACCACGGCTACCGAAAAATCAAAAGACGAATACACGTTTAACTCCAAATATCGTTACAAACGAATCGATCGGTCTCGACTCGATACCATTACAACAACCATTAAATCAAACCCTTCAATAGATACGCGATACCTACGACGAATAAACTTACAAACTTTGGGCTTGAGAGTCTCAAATCATGCTTGTTGAACCTTGCAAGTCCATCAACCTGATCTTTGGGCCCAAAGGGATAACGCTTATATGCTATTGGGTCTCCTATGACCCAATTCCATGTAAAAGGACTTTCAATGTCTTTTATGTGCTATTGGGCCCTAGCGGTCCATTAGTATTGCTAGTAAGGTCAAGTAATCAAATGCGGGTTGGGCCAACGTGTCCTTCGCATCCTCGACAACCTAAGGTACTCACGATAAGTAGCAGGACTTCGTACTCCTCTTATCTTCGTTCGCTAAGGCTTATGAGTAATCAAAGTAGGCGGAATTTAGGACGTTATTCAACAGTAATCAAGGTGGTTTGGATTAAGTGAGTAACAACGAACGACACCTCTATGGGACGTTCACAGTTGGCTGTTATAACTTGTCTTCACCGGACATCGTTACAACGACTCACTAGGTTTATCCAGCACCATCCGAGTATTCAAGGATGAGTAATCAAAAGCCATTCGTGGTGGCGGTATAACAATTTGTAATCACATATACCTTTCGACATCGGAAAACATCGGGTTTTCCGGGGAAATCAATACTACTCACTCGGAATTTCTATAACTATAATACAAAACACCTTTATTTATATATATACATATATATATATATATATACATATATATATATATATATATATATATATATATATATATATATATATGTTTTGAATTCATTCATGCATCAACTTATGGATCTTCACACTTTGATAAACTATTGTCTTTTCAGAAAATATCGGATTTTCTAGGTTTTACAAACTACACAAATCATTTTATTCACAACTTTGCTTATGAACTCACCAACATTTCATATGTTGACGTTTTCCAAAATAACTTGTATTATCAGGTAACAGGTAAGCGGAAGGGTAATACCAAGTATGTTAGAATGTTTTGTTTTGAAAACTCTGAAATAATTTGTGTCATGAATGTGTAATAGTTAATTCAATGTACTGGATGTAAACAATATCAGTTGTAATGTATTGATGCATGGTGATGTTTATGTTATGATTCATGTATATTCATTGTGATGGTATTCAATTTAAGTCACGCGAGCCCCCGGACGTTTCCGCCGTCTCGTTTCACGGGTGTGACATTTATTTCGTTTTTCATGGTGGAAATTGGTAAATCGTCATTTACCTACCTTCAACTATTTTATAATTTGGATTACGTCATCCCTCTTCCATTTATAAATAGGTTGTTGGGTCCTAGCCTTAATATTTCATATTGGGTGTTATATTAAGGACTTTAAATCAACTAACTTGAATTTCTCCCATTATAGATGTCTAGTTTAAACAACTATGATCTTCCCAAATCTTTAGGAACAAGCTTCCTAATGAAGATGATATCCCAAATGGTAATCAAGGTGAAAGATCAATCCCTTTGTTGTGCATTAGTGGGATTGGAAATCATACTTCACTTCCTCCACCTTCTACAATAATTCTCCCTATCCCACAAGTTTCAAGAAATGATAAGTTCTAAGTTACTCAATCCCTATTAGCAAACAAAGTCTATATGTGCTTAGGTCTTGGAGATTAAGTCACATATTGACAAGCCGGGAGAGTCGGGTGTCGAAGTCTCAAGGTAGCTGGCTGTTGACTTGGTTCTTCAGTCACTCCCTGATGACAGATCACGACATGACCCTTTAATGATCTTATTTATTTGCTTGGTGCTGCTGAATCAACAATGATTTGGAACACTGGTAAAGCAAATTTGATTAGAAGATCAGCTTCCCAAAATTTCATGGACATTGACAATGGTGACACTGGAAATCCAGAAAAACTTTCTCTTCCCAATGGAAAGGGATCGGCCATAGTCAACTCAGTTGACAAAATGGTAAAGAGAAAGGCTAAGTCTGAGATAGTCCCATGTACCATTCCCAAAAAGTCCATATGTGCCTATTGCCAAAGGAAGGGGGCATTGGTTGCGAAGCTGCCAAATTTACCTGAAAGATCATAAGGATGGTAAAGTTAATAAGTTTGACTCTACTTCAGGTAAAGTGTTGGATATAGTGTCTAAGTCCATAACTTTATTTGGTATGTACTTGACCCGACCCGACATGGTCCATTTGGGTTGCATGGCTTTGCAATACTTGGATAGACTAGATGAGAGAATAAGCCACTTATGATTATTAATATATTATAAGTTCTAATATATTAATAATAGTATTATTTAATTAGTATTGATCAAGTATTAATCTAGTATTAATTTGGTGATCAAACTGAGACTAATTAAATATATAGGGTTGATTATGACAATCATCAATTCTTTTATGGTGGATTAATGATCCATGGTTTATGGGTTTGGTTATAACCATTTGGATTACAAACCCATGGATCATGAGAAATGAAGAGTCATGACATTTAAGGGCATTCATGTGTAAACCTTAATTGTGACAACACTATAAAAGGAACCCTTTGGCTAGCAAAATCGGCACTAGTTGATTCTAAGAGGGCATAACCGATTTTGAGTGTTAGTGACATTCTCTCAAGTTATTCCAAGTCTTGTGGTGTTGTGTGAAGCATTTGAGGCACAACATCTGGGGTGCTAGGCTCACAAAGTCTTCAAGGAATCCAAGCAACAAGAAAGGTATGTACTTCTACTAGTTTTATATTACATATCCCCATGCCATGCTAGTTAGGAAGTAAACCTTGTAAAATCAAATTTGCATGTATATTAGAGAAAATATAGATTCAAGGTTTATAGGGTTGCATGTACACCATAGGAGTGTTAGAATGCTCAAAACCCATCAATTTCTGGGTACGGGAAGTACAGTTTTTGGGGCGTATCATCAATCAAAAGGGTATTTCGGTTAACCCAGCCAAGGTGGAGGCTGTAATGCGGTGGGAAGTACCAAGGAATGCATCGAAAATCTGTAGTTTCTTGGGACTAGCGGGCTACTATCGGAGATTTATCCAGGACTTTTCCAAGATTGAGGTGCCATTGACCCGCTTGACAAAGAAAAATGCGACTTTTCGATGCGGTGTGGATCAGCAAACGAATTTTGAGACCTTGAGACGGAGGTTATGCGAGGCTCCGGTCCTAGTTTTACAGGAGGGATTGGATTATTTAGTGGTATATTACGACGCATTGATTTCAGGATTGGGAGAGGTGTTGATGCAAAGGAGGCATGTGATTGCCTACGCCTCGAGGTAGTTGAAGCCTCACGAGGCGAATTATCCCACACATGACCTGGAGTTGGGGGCGGTATGTACACCATAGGAGTGTTAGAATGCTCAAAACCCATCAGTGGTATCAGAGCCTAGGTTTGTTTTCTGTATATTTGATGCAAACTGCTTGAAAAATCAAAAAAATTATTCACTATTCGACTGGACTCGCCGAGTGCAAGGGGAGAACTCGACGAGTCCAAGACAAAATTCATCCTACTCGTCGAGTAGGATCATGCACTCGACGAGTAGGTGCGTGCTGGGCAGTTTTCCGAGTTTTGTTGCTGGAAATGGGCTAGAATCATTATCCCAAACTATTTTGGACTTGTAAAATCTGTTTTTAAAAACGGTAATGATTATGTTAACCCATTTCAAATGACTATTATCAAGTTTCAAGTTTTATATGTGATTTCTTGAAATTGCTTGATATGAATATTTGTTCGTATGAGTTTTAGAAGATCATAGGAATTGTGTGTAACTTACATGCTAGATTAATTCATGATCTTAATGCTGATGATGGTGTTCATAACTTGTCCTCAAGTTATGGATAACCAAAAGTCACTTCTTTAAAAGTTGTCATTAAAGAATAGTATGTTTCATAAAATGAAGAGTCTTCAACTTTATGAACCATTAAAACTCATAAGTTACAAATTTGAAGAGTTTTGAAATAGTTTCAAAACTTGCCCTCAAGTTTTGGAATTTGTAAAGTCTTACACTTTAATACTTTAATTCCAAATTAAACCTTAGATTTTTAAAAGTTTAAAAATCAACACTTATACTATTATTATAATCTTATTTATATAGATATGTATAAGAATAAGTCATTCTTACCGCAAGTAGGCCTCATTCACGAAGCTGGTCTATAAGGGGGGTATAAGGTTGTTGCCTATAAAATGGCAGCTTAATGGGTGTCTACTCTCACCCACCGCTTCCTTGACTGGTGGAGGGTCGTTAGCCGAACGAGTAGGACAAGACTTTAATTCTCATTAAAAGTATAATGAATTATAAATTAACTATACATTATTAATTCCCAATCTTAGATACTTTAGGAAAATGTGAAATAGGTGCTAACCCATAAAATTACACTTTGTACCTTACCAAGTCGTTAGTGGAGCGTGTGTGGTTAACCGGCACACTAACAAGGACTAGTAAGTATGGCAAAGGGTAACTTGACTTTATTATAGATCGGTGGAGGGTGTGTGGTTAACCGGCACATCGATTAGGTAATATAGTGAAGGGTACCAAGTCAATTTGTATGGTTATTCACACCTTGTTTGTGATCCTCGGCATCCCAGTCACAAACTTGAGAGGGCACAATCGAGACTTAAACATGCCATTGAAAAGTTCAATGTATCTCAAAAGATCTAGGAGTTTCAAATCCAATAAAACCTAATAATAAAATATTTCGTTCTTATGGTGGAAATTGGTAAATCGTCATTTACCTACCTTCAAATATTTTATAGCTTGGATTACGGCATCCCTCTTCCAACTATAAATAGTTTGTTGGATCCTAGCCTTAATATTTCATTTGGGTGACTTATTAAGGACTCTTAATCTAATGAAACTTGTCTTTCTTTTCTTTCAGATGTCTTCCAACAATGCTTCTGGCTCAAACCCAACATGCTCCTTTTCCCTTATGAACTTGTGTGGGAAAGTCACTTTTGATGGATCCAACTTCAATGAGTGGATCAGAAACATCAGGATGATTACCCGCTATGAGGACAAGGAGTATGTTCTCGATAGGGAGCTTAAGGTTGTGAATGAAGCCACTGCTACTCCTGAAGAGTTTGCAGAGTTTGTTGCACATGAAAAGGATGCTACTAAAGTAGCATGCATCATGATGGCCACCATGACTCCTGAACTTCAAAAATCCTATGAAGATTTCTAACCCTATGAGATGCACCAGGATCTGATGGAAAGGTACCATCAGAGCGCGCGTCAGGAGAGGTATGAAATCATCTCCTCCATGATAACAACCAGCATGAAAGATGGTGAACCCATCACTGGTCACATGCAAAAAATGCAAAGGTTCGTTGACCGGTTATTGAAGCTCAATGTGGACTTTCCTGAAGAAATGGCGATTGACATTATTCTCCATTCCTTACCTCCAAGTTATGATCAGTTTCGTATGACTTATCATATGAACAAGGAGGAAGTCACACTGAGTAAACTTCAAGGACTTTTAAGGACAGCTGAAAATGGCCTTAAGAGTAAAGCGGTTGTTATTTCTACCTCTACTCCTTCAGCAGCCCCTGTTCTTGCGATTGGGCAAGGAAAGGGTAAGAAGAGGAAAACCCCTTCGAAGGGTACCAAGGGTAAGCCCCTTGATGGTTCCTCTTCTAGTGGTACAAAGAAAGGTCCCATTACTCCTTCCTCAAACCCAAAGGAAGCACAATGCTTCTATTGTCAAGAAAAGGGGCACTGGAAGCGAAGCTGCCCCAAATACTTGCAAGATGTAAAGGATGGGAAAGTTAAACCCACCCATGCAGGTATTTATATAATATTGTCTAATAACTCATCTAATGCTAATTCTTGGGTGCTTGATACAGATTGTGGTATTCACATTTGTAGTGATTTGCAGGGCCTAAGAAGAAGTGAGCAAGTGGAGCACAGGAAGATAAACTTAGTCATGGGCAACAGGAAAGCATCACATGTCACCAAGATAGGAGTTTATTCTTTATTGCTAAATAATGGGTTAATGTTAGATTTGAATAAATGTTGTTACTCGCCAGAAATGGCGAGAAATATTATTTCTTTTCATGGCTTGTACAAACAAGGGTTTACATTTTTATTTGATAATGATAATGATGCTATTAATGTTTACTACAATGATGTATTTTACTTTAAAGCATTACCTTGTGATGGTGTATATGAAGCTGTGAATGTTATAGACAATCTAGGAAATAATGTGTTGTATATTGATTCTTCGAATAGCTTGGATAAAGCATCCTTGTGGCATTGTCATCTTGGACATGTCAACAAGAAGCGCATAGGCCAACTCCAAAAGGCTGGAGTCTTGGAATCATTTGACCTAAAGTCGGATGATAGTTGCGAGTCTTGTTTACTTGGAAAAATGACGAAGTCACCCTTCACAGGTACTTGTGATAGGGGTGAAGGTTTGTTGGACCTGGTACACACAGATGTGTGTGGGCCCTTCAGAGTTGCTACAAGAGATGCTAATCGCTATTATGTGACTTTTACAGATGATTATAGCAGATATGGATATATCTACTTAATCAAGCATAAGTCGGAAACCTTTGAAAAGTTCAAAGAGTTTAAGCAGGAAGTTGAGAATCAATTGGGCAGGAACATCAAGATGCTCCGATCCGATCGTGGAGGAGAGAATCTTAGCATTGAGTTCCTTGACTATCTTAAGGAATGTGGGATTGTCTCACAATTGACACCTCCCAGAACACCACAGTTGAATGGTGTAGCTGAGAGGCATAATCGAACCTTGTTGGATATGGTTCGTTCCATGATGAGTCAAGCTTCATTACCAATCTCTTTCTAGGAGTATGCCTTAGAGACTGCCGCCCATATCCTTAATCTAGTCCCTACTAAAAAGGTTGCCAAAACACCTCACGAGATGTGGACTGGGAAAGTTCCCAATTTAGACCACATCAAGATTTGGGGTTGTGAAGCTTTCGTGAGGCGTGAGACTCATGATAAGCTTGAACCTCGAAGTGAGAGGTGTATTTTCATCGGCTACCCACAGAGATCCTTTGGTTACCTCTTCTACAGACCCAGTGATAATGTGGTCTTTGTAGCAAGAAGAGGAGTCTTTCGTGAGAGAGAATTCATAAGCCAAGGGGACAGTGGGAGGCAAATTGATCTTGAAGAGCTTCAAGAGTCAAGTGGTGAAGGAACCTCAAATGCAATCGACCAACCTGAGGAGGAAACTCCTGTTGATCCGATAGATGAGTCTGTACCTCCAAGACGTTCCACCAGGGTGAGGAACACACCTGATTTTTATTATGAGTATCAAATCACCACTGAAGGTGATACATTTATTAGTGATAGTACACTAATAGATTTAGATGAACCTAATAATTACAGGGAAGCCATGGCAGGCCCTGAGTCTGCTAAATGGAAGGAGGCTATGGACAGCGAGATTCAGTCCATGTATGACAATCAAGTTTGGAACTTGGTTGACAATGTACCAGGTCGTAAGACAGTTGGGTGCAAATGGATCTTCAAGAAGAAGACCAACATGGATGGGAAGGTACATACTTACAAAGCGCGACTGGTTGCGAAGGGCTTTACTCAAACTCTGGGAGTTGACTATGATGAGACCTTCTCACCAGTAGCTAAGATTAAGTCTATTAGAGTATTGTTAGCCATAGCTGCATTTCATGATTATTAAATATGGCAAATGGATGTCAAAACCGCTTTCCTTAATGGAAAGTTGGCTGAGGATGTTTACATGGCTCAACCAGAGGGTTTTGTCGATACAAGATACCCTAATAGAGTGTGTAAGCTTGATAAATCCATTTATGGATTGAAACAAGCATCTCGCAGATGGAATCTTTGCTTTGATGAGAAAGTCAAAGAGTTTGGCTTTTCTAGGAATGAGGATAAGTCTTGTGTGTATGTCAGGGCTAGTGGGAGCATAGTTAGCTTCTTGGTGTTGTATGTGGATGACATACTTCTCATAGGAAACGACGTCCCAACCTTGCAGGAGGTTAAGTCCTGGCTTGGGAAGTGTTTCGCTATGAAGGACCTTGGGGAAGCTGCCTATATCCTAGGGATAAGGATATTGAGAGATAGGAGTAAGAGACTAATTGGACTTAGTCAAAGTACTTACTTGGATAAGGTGCTGAAAAGGTTCAGCATGCAAGAATCCAAGAAAGGGGAATTACCCGTCCAGAGTAATGCCAAGCTGAGTAAGACTCAGAGTCCGAGTATAGAGGCTGAGATAGCTTAGATGAGTCATATACCATATGCTTCCGCTGTGGGCTCGATCATGTATTCTATGACTTGTACTCGCCCTGATGTGGCCTTTGCTTTGAGCATGGTCAGTAGATATCAAGGGAACCCTGGCAAGGCACACTGGACAGCGGTAAAGAACATTCTCAAGTATCTGCGGAGGACTAAGGATTGGGTCCTTACCCTCGGAGGCAGTGATGACTTGAGAGTGGAAGGATATAGCGATGCTAGCTTCCAGACTGATAGGGATAATTTCCGCTCTCAGTCAGGCTGGGTCTTTATCCTAAATGGAGGGGCAATTACTTGGAAAAGTTCCAAGCAGGAGACAGTAGCTGATTCTACTTATGAATCAGAGTACATAGCAGCAAGTGAAGCAGCTAAGGAGGCGATATGGCTAAAGAACTTCATCGGAGACCTTGGAGTTGTACCAGCTATAAAGGAGCCAATGGAAATTTTTTGTGACAGCGAAAGTGCGGTTGCTTTGGCTAAGGAACCGAGAGATCACGGGAGATCTAGGCACATTGACAGAAAATACCATTTCATCAGACATCGAATAGAAGAAGGACTCCTCGTGGCTAAGAGGGTATCATCAGATGAGAACCCGGCAGATCCCCTCACGAAGGGACTGAGCAGGGTTAAGCATTTACAGCATGCGAGGCGCATTGGGCTGAAGGATGATATTAGTTTCAATAATTAGATTCCTGAAACTTGTAAAATGTAATTGACATTTGATGATAAATAAAAGTTGTTATTTATTTATGAGTAAGGTGTTACTATCTTGTGTTGATTGTTTACTATGTTTCAATTTTGCATGTTTTTACTTCCAGAATAATTATGTTATTATTCAAACCATCCACAGTCAGTCAAACTTTGGAAGTAAGTATTGATTTAAGACTGTCATGAATTTGGCTTGTATGATTTGTCTAAAAGTGCTTTGGACAATGCAATGGTTGCTACAACATTCATGAGTACTCATAAGGGCTGAGTATTGGATCCAACCCATGCTCACTTGCATCACTTCATGGAATTTATCTCGAGTGATCGTGAGACGGTAATATCATAAAAATCTTCAAACCTAGAGATATGAGTTGTTGACTATGAGTTGGTTATTCATTGATTGCACGAAAACGCATTGGTAACTCAATGTCATAAAACGTGCCTTTGTGAATACTTCAACAAGTAGTTAGTACAAGCATATCAGTCGAAGTTTATCTGTTCCTTCTAGAAATAGAAGCGATATCTGGGCCCTTCGATGATTTGGTTTTGACCTATGTACCGGGCCCGGTCAGAACCTAATTGATGTGTTCAATTTAGTTCTATGTCGAAACAAATCAGAGATCGAGAAACAAATGCTGGACAATAAGTAAGACCATGTTCCATGTGTTTGTCCGGCTGATATCATGAGAACAGAGGATTATATGATCACTTATCTTAAATGGCGTATCATCATCATCTCAGTTCCGAGAGACTTTGAAAGAGCTACGATTGCTAGTCGGATTTTGAAGTCATATTTGCAAATATAGTTATTAGACTTATCCAAGTGGGAGACTGTTGGATATAGTGCCTAAGTCCATAACTTTATTTGGTATGTACTTGACCCGACCCGACATGGTCCATTTGGGTTGCATGGCATTGCAATACTTGGATAGACTAGATGAGAGAATAAGGCACTTATGATTATTAATATATTATAAGTTCTAATATATTAATAATAGTATTATTTAATTAGTATTGATCAAGTATTAATCTAGTATTAATTTGGTGATCAAAGTGAGACTAATTAAATATATAGGGTTGATTATGACAATCATTAATTCTTTTATGGTGGATTAATGATCCATGGTTTATGGGTTTGGTTATAACCATATGGAGCTCCATGGATAGTCCATGGGAGTTACAAACCCATGGGTAAAACCTAATTGTGACAACACTATAAAAGGAACCCTATGGCTAGCAAAATCGTGACCTAGTTTTTCTAGTGAGGGCATAACCGATTTTCAAGTGTAAGAAGTATTCTCTCAAGTTATTCCAAGTCTTGTGGTGTTGTGTGAAGCATTTGAGGCACAACATTTGGGGTGCTAGGCTCACAAAGTCTTGAAGGAATCCAAGCAACAACAAGGTATGTATTTCTACTAGTTTTATGTTCTATGTAATCCCCATGCCATGCTAGTTAGGAAATAACCTTGAAAAGAAATTTGCATGTATATAGAGAAAACATAGATTCAAGGTTATTAGGGTTGCATGTACACTTAGGAAGTGTTAGAATGCTCAAAACCCATCATAAAGTCCATTATCTAACTCTATTAAGTTCCTATTTGGAGATCCTTATTGCATGATGTGAATAAGTCACATGTTGATGTTTTATGAATCAAAGAAAAGAAATGAAGCTTAAAGAAAGTATATGCTGTTTCTGATCACGAAGATGTATTTCGATCGCATGGTTCGGTGATCAGAATTTTGAGTTGTTACTTAAGAGTTATGATATATTGCTTAGGAATAGATAACAACAAGTTTCCATATGGATTGTAAGGATAGGTTTTCCGCAAAGTTTTAAAATAAAAGAAAAATGGTTTTGATTATAATTATTTTAAGTATCCTTACAATGGCATTTCTGAAAAATTGTTGCCTATATGATTCCATTGATAACAATATTGGAAAATGGATTTGATTCTTTCATTTGTGGTAGTGTCATAATTTACCAAATAAGGAAAGATTCTCATCACCCAAGTTTCAGTTGCATAGAAATTTGGAATCATGCAACTTGTATTGTATGATGAATGAGAATTTTCATCTTTGGGAAATTAAGACTAATTACTTGTTCACATGTATATGTGAGTCAAGTGAAGGACTAACGCATCGAGTACATTAGGTTGTGTGCTGTTCAGGTCCACGACAAAGGTTGAGAAGATTATTCGTTATGATTTACTAAAGTTTAGTAAATATGGTTATGCTTACAAGTTTAAGTGTAATTCTGGAACATTGGAAAAGTTTCAATGTATGGCAGAACGGATAAGAAGAATCAAATAATCAGAAAGATAAAAGTTTCTCTAATCTGAAGAGATGGGAGAGTACTTGAGTATCTTGTTTTATGATTATCTTAGTGATTATAAAACCGTATCACAATTGATTGTAACCTATCGTGTTGACATATTCTTGTTTTATGCCCATTCCAGTTAGAGTTGACTATGCATGTGAGTTCTATGAGTTCTCAATTGTTTGCATAACAACCTGGAAGCAATGGTAGGCCCTTGTGCTGCCGGGTGGCAAGAAATTAAGATTTAACAAGTTCAGTCCATATGAGTTTGGATTTTTCACTGACCGCGTCTTGTGATTATGGTTATGACAAATTCACATGGATAGGAACACATACACCATAAAAATCTAAGTGTCATAAGGTTTCTCTTCGATTCATGAAAATGATGGTGAGGAAACGCTTTCGCTAAATGGATTTTAAGTAGATAGGAATTGTGATATTTGCATTCTCATGTCGTTAGTGGAGCGTGTGTGGTTAACCGGCACATTAACTAGTGAGAATGGCAAAAGGTCTAGACAAACATATGAGCTATCTAAGGAAAGGTGTATGATTTTGATAAAATCTTATCAAAGCAATCTCGTATCAGAAATCTGAAATTTGGTAAGAAAGTCAATAAAATATTGATTTGTAGAAGTCCAGTTGATTTCTGAGTAATTGTCAAAGCTAATGGGAGCATAAGTGTTATGCTAGTAAGATAATAATCATTATGCTAGTGGGAGCATGATTATTATGTTAAAAGTTGCAAGGTAGCAATGTTAATTATAGAAAACAAAAGTTTCAATTCGCTTTGAAAAGTTGTTTTGCTATAATTAAGGGAGAGGATTTTATACTTCATTGCAATTCTACAAGCTTAGATTGAGATTTTAATCAACTTTAGTCAAGGATATATATGAATGTTATGTTGGAATGGTTCAATATAAGGAAATTCTATATATGTTGCATTCTCAAACTTCGATTATGATTACGGCATGCCTCTTCATAGTTCGAATTGTGAGAACATGGCAAATAAAAATTTTATAGCATGAATCATGTCCCATATGCTTTGGGTATAGGTTTGATTACATGTGCTATAATATTATCCATTCTAAATTTTCCAAATGCCTAGGACATTAGGAGGGAAAAAGGAATAGAACTGGATATGACTAAAATGATTAAGCAATTGTCGAGGACAATTTGAGGTGTACCAAAGATTGGTTACTCATGGACAATTGGAAGTATAGAGTAAGGACCGTATTGACATATTTTGAAAAAGAGGCAACTCTTGTTCAAAAGTGATGGTCAAAATGGGAATATGGAATTGTTTCCATAGGTGGAAGTTATTCTTTGAATCTGTGTAAGATTAAAGAACTTAATGCAAAGAAGGATGTTCAAAGGAATGTACTTTGAATTTGAGACTTCATTCCCATGGAATTGCTTTCCATTGGAATACTCTGTAATGTTTGTTGGCAAGTCTTTGTGACTTGTGTGCATATTCATTACAAGAGGATCATTGCGTATAAGTTTAGAATCTAACATATCATAGTAAATGGGAAGAGTTTGGTAGTTTTACATTTACAATAAGGATTGGGATTGTGAAATGAGCATCATTGAAATATTGTCAATCGATCTGTTTCACAAAGAGAGGACCATATGTAAACATAGTGTGCATACTTGTAGTATGGCATAGCTATTGTTTAGACAAACATAGTGTGCATGCTTGGAGCATGGCATGACTACTGTTTTAATTCAAGTATTAATTTGATTAATCGAAACATGAATAATGAGTAATCCATATGGTGCTTAGATAAAAGGTGTTTTATTTACACTCAAAGTGTTGAGGCCATACAAGATTAGTATTATTCTTGTGTTTCACTTTGCATGTTTTGACTTCCAGAATAACTAGGTCATTCTTCCCGAATGACTAAGTTATTCAAACCATCCACAGTCAGTCATATGTTGGAAGTAGATATGAATCAAGTCTGTCATGAAGTTGGTTTGTAGATGTCCAAGATGTTGGACATAGCAAGAGTTGCTACAACATTCAGGAGTGCTCATAAGTTCTGAGTATTGGATTCAACCCACGCTCATTTGAATCACTTCATGGATTTCATCACGAGTGATCACGAGATGATAATATCCTATATTCTTCAAACCTAGAGATATGATTTGTTGACTATGAGTTGGTTATACATTGATTGCACGAAAACGCAATGGTAACTCGATGTTATAAAACGTGCCTTTGTGTATGATTCAACAAGTAGTTAGTACAAGCATATGAGTCAAAGTTTATCCATTCCTTTTGCCCTTAAAAGGGATAAAAGCGATATCTGTGGGCCCCTCGATGATTTAGTGATGGCACCCCTAAGTGCTTGGCCAAGCCTGGACTGATTTGATTTGTTCAATTAGTCGGTCGTCATAAATCGGAAATCGGGAAACAACAAATGGGCAGAGAGAATGATTATAATCCATGTCTCAGTCCATATGATATCTAGAATGGAGGAATATATGATCCCTTATCTAATGGACGCGTAATTGATTTGTTGAGAGTTCGGCAGTAGCTTTTAAGAGCTACGATTGCTGGTCAGGTTATGAAGTCATACTTGCAATAATAGTTATTAGACTTATCCAAGTGGGAGACTGTTGGATTGGTGCCTAAGTCCATAACTATAATTGGTATATACTTGACCCGACCCGGCATGGTCCATTTGGGTTGCATGGCATCAGAACATTTGGATAGACCTTTTAATGAGAAGAAGATATTTGTGACATATTAATATATTATAAGTTCTAATATATTAATATGAAATCATATTATTTAATTAGTATTGATCAAGAATTAATTTGGAATTAGTTTAGTGATCAAAAGAGACTAATTAAATATATGGGGATTGATTGTGTAAATCATAGATTCTTATATATGTGGGCTCATGATCCATGATTCCTTATGTTGGGTTTAATCCATGCGGTGGCCAATTGATACTCCATGGAGGTTAAAAACCATGGAGCATAAGGAATGGGTTGAGTCATGGTTTACATGGTGTAACCCTAATGTGCACACTATTTAAAGACCCCATTGTTGGTGAAATCGGCACTAGTGTACAACATAGAGGGTAAGCCGATTTCATAGTGTGATAAGACTCATATCTTCTCTCATAGTTATGCCAATTGTTCATGGTGTTGTATGAACCATTTGAGGTGTCACACTTGGTGCCCTAGGCTCTTGAGCTCCATGGAATCAAGCACCAACAAAGAGGTATGTAATTCTACTAGTTTTATATTACTTGCACTTCATAATATGCTAGTTAGGAAAATACCTTGGAAAAATTGATATTTGCATGTATAATAGAGAAAAAATAGATCGAAGGTATTTAGGGTTGCATGTACACCATAGGAGTGTTAGAATGCTCAAAACCCAACAGAAGTTTCCTTCAGATGGCGCTGGGAGCGACCGAGAGATCATGCTTGGGTTCAGTAACTGGTGGGAGTCTGGTAACCCAGATAGTGATAGATCATTTGGGACCAGGGTGGTCTCGGTTCATCCGGAAAGCGGATAAGAGACAGTAAAATCTTCAGGCAGGGACAGAGATAAGAGAATTCATGCATGGAGAAGTTAGTTGACCGAGAGGTGCTAAGTCACCCACAACACGATTAAATAATCTCAGAGTATGTGATTTGACTCTGTTGCGCAACTCTCGTTTGAGTCTAACCGTTGCAAGGATGAGTCTTGTACTCAAAGGATTATCCGGTCCATTCGCTGGGTTGGGTGTTCAGCACCTGGACATAGTAAGTGGAATCATGCAGTGGGTAACGACGGGATGACCGGCACGGGGAGTGTCTAGGATTGTAGTTATGACAGGAGATTTATTCTTTGTAGAGATAGAAAGGGTTGTTACTTTGGTGCAGTTGCCTTGGGAAGGCCATGGACCCCGCCGGGTAAAGGGGTGAGCCCCTAGGATGTCCAACATAAGTACTCGGGGAGTACCAGAAGGATTGTCAATTGGGTAAGAGAGATGTACTCAAGGCTTATAGTTAAACGATGGTCCTCAAGAAGATAACCTTGAGGGTTAGCATTTTGCTCAGGAAGATTCGTAGGAAGGCCATTAGAAGGAGCCCTTCAAGGATTCGACCGAGCAGACAAGGTATGCAATGATGAGAAATGCCGTAAGAGGCTGCGGGGTAGTTAGCCGAAGCGGACTTCGAGGAAGAAGTCTAATTTAAGTGGGGGGAGAGTTGTAATGTAACGCCCCAATTTAGGTATGTAATTTAAATAAAATAATTTTCATTTCTTATGGGATACTCGGCGAGTCAGAGGCTCGACTCGTCGAGTAGAGTCGGGATTCGCACGCAGATTAAGTTGGCGATTCGACGAGTCCATATCCCCACACTCGGCGAGTCTGCCAGTCTGGAGGAGACCCTAATTTCAAGGGTTTGCACCCTATTTAAGCATCTTATTTGCCCCAAGACCAACCTCCCTCACCCACAAAGAGTCCCATACTAAACCCTAGCCGTTCTTGAGCATTTTTGGAGCATTTTCTCACAAGTGAAGGTTTTAGTGCATCTTCGGGATTAGAAGAAGAAGAGAGAAGAGAAGCAGTCAAGGGGAACGAGTAGATCCGGGTTCCTTATTGCATTTTAGTCTCCTTTGAGGTATCAAGCTCGAATCTTGGCTTATTATCAAGTAGATCTCTTAGGAAGCTTGTTTTTGTCATTTTTGTGCCATTATGGACTTTGAGGTAGAACTAAGAGTGGATATGATGAATGGACTTCAGATCTAAGCTTCCCAAGCCTCTTAAGCTCAAGGTTGCCACCTTTATTGAGCTAAGTTCCCATTCCAAGCTTAGGTCTCTTCTTTTAGCTCATTTTGAGTATATGAGCTTCATATTAGCATGCATGCAAGTAAAGATAGGAACTTTACGTATAAACCGGCCCTAGGAACCCAGATCTATGAATGGAATGCACTGGATTCGAGCAGAATCGATTATATTGTAATGGCATGCATGAGACTCGGCGAGTCGTTCTTCAGACTTGACGAGTCGAGTCGCGAGTCCCGAATTTTTCCCCCTTTGGGAGTTGAGGGTGGAATCAGTGAGTAGATAAGGGACTCGGTGAGTTAGGGCTCAGATCTAGTTTAGAGGGACTCGACGATTTTTTCATACAACTCGACGATTCGTGGTCTGGACACATTCATAGGATGAAGGAGGACTCAACGAGTTGTTCATACAACTCGGCGAGTCAGATGAAGATGGACTCGATGTTAGTATCTGATATGGACTCGTCGAGGCTTTGCTAAACTCGACGAGTAGGGGCGCATAGAGGACAAGTATTAAGGACAGGGACTCGGCGAGTTGGCGGCCTAACTCGGCGAGTCAGGTCAACTGAGAGTTGACTTTGACCAGAAGGTTGACTTTGCCTTGGGGGTAAAATAGTCATTTTACCCTAAGTTTAGTTATCAGTAATTAATTGAGTATTTATGGGAATTGTAGCTGGGAAGCTACGGAGCAGCAACAGCAGTCAGCTTCCTATTGGGTTTTGAGCATTCTAACACTCCTATGGTGTACATGCAAGCCTATAAACCTTGGATCTATGTTTTCTCTATTATACATGCAAATATTAACTATTCCAAGGTTTCATCCTAACTAGTATATTATGAAGCACCTATACTACAAAGTTCTAGTTAGATGACATACCTTTTGATGTAGCTTGATGTCTTCAAGCTTTAAGAGCTAAGCCCCAATAGTGTGGAAGCCTCAAATGGAATCACAAATCACCAAAACACCTTGGAAGAACTTGAGAGAATATGTATGCACACTAAAATCGGCCCACTCTTATTTTCACACACTTGTCCCAATTTTGTGAGCCAAGGACCCCTTTATATATTATGGAGGATTAGGGTTACATCCATGTAAACCCTAATACCCATGACCTTTCATTTACATAGGATCCATGGGTTAAAAGCTCCATGGACCATCCACGAAAGCTTAGCCCAACCTAAATGAACTTGGCCCATTCCATATATATAAGTGTCCATATTTAATTAGTTCTTTTTGATCACTTAATTAATTCTAAATTAATTCTTGATCAATACTAATTAAATAATATGATTCCATATTAATATATTAGAACTTATAATATATTAATATAAATCATAAATATACTAATCTCAAAAGAGTATCCATATAAATTGTACCGGTGAAGTGCAACCCAAATGGACCATGCCGGGTCTGGTCAAGTACATACCAAATATAGTTATGGAGTTAGACATTAATCCAACACTCTCCCACTTGGATAAGTCTAAAACTATTATTGAGTATGACTTCAAAACCTAACTGGCAATCGTAGCTCTTAAAGCCGCTGTCGAACTCTGACCTTGTCAATGACTTGTCCATTAGATAAGGGATCATATATTCCTCCATTGTAGATATCATATGGATTGAGACATGGATTATAATCATTCTCTCTGTCCATTTGTTGTTTCCCGATTTTCGATTTATGATGACTGACTGATTGAACAAATCAAATCAGTCCTGGCTTGGCCAAGCACTCACATGTATCATCTTTAAATCATCGAGGGGCCCACAGATATCGCTTTTATCCTGAAGGTAAAAGGAATGGATAAACTTCGACTCATATGGCTTGTTCTACTTCTTGTTGAATCATATACAAAGGTACGTTTTATAACATCGAGTTACCGAATGCGTTTTCGTGCAATCAATGTACAACCAACTCATAGTAACAACTCATATCTCTAGGTTTGAAGAATATAAGATATTATCGTCTCATGATCACTCGTGATAAAATCTATGAAGTGATTCAAATGAGCGTGGGTTGAATCCAATACTCAGAACTTATGAGCACTCATGAGTGTTGTAGCACCACTTTGTCCACCAACTTGGACCTCTACAAACCAACCCATGACAGTCTTGATTCATATCTACTTCCAACATATGACCGACCGTGGATGGTTTGAATAACTTAATCATTCAGGAAGAGCGACTTAGTTATTCTGGAAGTCAAAACACGCAAAGTGAAACACAAGAATAAATGAATCAAATATGTATCAAACCCTATGAATATAAATAAACACTTTTATTTATCACCATACTGATTACTCATTATTCATTGTTTCGGTTTTATCAACTTTATACTTGAATTAAAAACACAAGTTGTCCCATGCTCCAAGCATGTACACTATGTTTTTTTTAAACAATAGCTTTGTCATACACCAAGTATGCACTCTATGTTTGTCTATGATCCTTACTTTGTGAAATAAACCAATTGAACATAATTTCAATGATTCTAATTTCACACTCCCAAATCCTTATCGAAAAATGTGAGAATTTCAAATTCCTATCATTTATCGAAATTTGTTTAGATTTTAAACTTATATGCACTGACCCTCCTGTAATGAATATGTACAAAGTCACAAAGACTTGTCAACAGTCATTATAAGGTATTCCAATGGAGATCAACTCCATGGAAACTAAGTCTCATATTCAAAGTACATTGCTTTGGACATGCTTCTTGCATTAAGTTTTCTAATCTTACACAGATAACTTTCACCTATCGAGACAACTCCATATTCTCATTTTGACTATCACTTCTGAATAAGAGATGCCTCTTTTCAGAATATGTCAATATGGTCCTTCCAAAATTAGCACTGTACTTCCAACTGTCCCTGATCAACCAATCTTTGGTAAACCTCAGATTGTCCTCGACAATTGCTTAATCATTTTAGTCATATCCAATTCTAGACCTTTTCCCTTCTTAATGCCTCTGGGCATTTGGAAAAATTTAAAAATGACAAATATTATAGCACATGCAATCGATCCTGTACCCAAAGCAAATGGTACACGATTCATGATGTCTCACATAAAGACATGATTCTAGACCAGTCTTTTGCTACAATATTTTTGTTTGCCATGTTTTTCAAAATTTGACTATGAAGAGGGATGCCGTAATCATAATCGAATTTTGAGAACGCAATATATAGAATTTCCTTAAGTTGAACCAATCCAACATGAAATTCATATATATATTCTTGACTAAAGATGATTAAGGTCTCAATCTAAGCCTTTAGAACTGAAATGAAGTATATCCTCTCCCTTAATTATAGCAAAACAACTTTTTCAATCCCTGCAGCCTCACGAATTGAAACTTTTGTTTTCTATAATTAACATTGCTAACTTGCAACACTAACAATAATTATCATGCTCCCACTAACATGATGATTATTAGCATAACACTTATGCTCCCACTAGCTTTGACATGTACTCATAAATCAGCTGGACTTCTAGAAATCAATACTTTATTGAATTTCTTACCAAAGTTCAGATTTTTCTGATACGAGATGCTTTGATAAAACTTTATCAAAATCATACACCTTTCCTTAGATAACATGCATGTGTGTCTAAACAATTTCAGAACTATGAAAAGGGATGCCGTAATCATAGTCTCAATTGTTTAGACCTTTTGCCATCTGCTTCAAATCTACTTGGTGGAAGTGTTTCCTCACCATCATTTTCATGAATCGGAGAGAAACCTTATGACCCTTAGATTTTATGGTGTATGTGTTCTTATCCATGTGAATCGTCAAAACCATAGTCACAAGACAAGGATAATGACAAATCCAAACTCATATGGACTGAACTTATGCAATCTTAACTTCTTGCCACCTGGCAGTACAGGGCCTGCCATTGCTTCCAAGTTCTTATGCAACCAATTGAGAACTTTCAGAACTCCTATGCAAAGCTAACTTTAACTGGAATGGGTACAGAATATGTCAACACGATAGGTTATAAACCTCAAGTCGTATGCTAGTGAAGAACCTCAGGTTTTATTCTTGATTAGTTCTTGAAATTCTTTTTAGGATATTTAAGACTCCCACTATCCTCTTGACATATAAGACTATCTTGCCAAATATTCAAGAGATAGTGCGGATTCTTTATCAAGACAAACACTTCACACAATTGGCCTTAGTTGGTCTTTGTTTTATCCAAAACATCACAACTTACCAATTTCAAATGTACAAGAGTAGGACACTTTTACTCTTACATTTGACAAGTGTTTTAAACCTTTCTTTAAGATATGTCACTCAAGTTACAATCTTGGAGTATGACTCTAAGAATTGTTTTGGAACGAAGTATGACTCATCTTCCTGATCTAACCATTTCAACAATTCATGACTCCTCTTCTTAGTCATAAGAATGCACTAAGATGACCTTTAGAGGACTAATTATGATATGATTTCTAAATCATTAAGATGATCACAAACATGATACTAAAGTACTCTCCCATCTTTTCAGATTTGAGAAACTTTTATCTTTCTGTCTAATTTGATTCTTCCAATTCGTTCTGCCATACATTGAGACTTTTCCAATGTTTCCGAGTTATACTTAAACTTGTAAGTATAACCATATTTACTAAACTTTAGTAAACCAAATAGTCTTAACGAGCTTTGTGGTGGACATGACTAGTGCACAAGAATGTGTACTCGATCCCTTTAGTCCTTCACTTGACTCACACATCCATGTGAACAAGTAATCATTCTTGATTTTCCAATGCTTGAAAGTTCTCATTCATCATACTATTCAACTTGCATGATTCCAAGTTTCGGTCCAATTGAAACTTGGGCGATGAGGAACTTTCCTGATTTGGTAAATTTAGACACTACCACAAATGAAAGAATCAAATCCATTTTCCAATATTGCTGTCAGTGGAATCATATAAGCAACAATTTTCCACAAATGCCATTGTAAGGATACTTCAAATAAATAAAATTAAATAATTTTCTTTTATTTAAAAACTTTGCAGAAAAACTTATCCTTACAATCCACATGGAAAATTGTTGTTATCTATTCCTTAGCAATATATCATAACTTCTTAAGCAACTGCTCAAAATTCTGATGCGATCGAAATCCACCTTCGCGATCAGAATCAGCATATACTTCCTTTAAGATTTCTCTCTATTCTTTGATTCTTAAAACATCAACATGTGACCCAGTCACATCATGTAATGAGGATCTCAGAATAGAACTTAACAGAGTTAGATAATGGGCTCTACCTGATGTAGAGTCAAACTTATTGACTTTAACATCCTTAGGTAAATTTGGCAGCTTTGCAATCAACGCCCCTTCCTTTGGCAAAATAAACATATGGACCCTTTGGTAATGGGACTATCTCAGACTTAGCCTTTCTCTTTACCATTTGGTCAACCGGGTTGACTATGGCCAATCCCTTTCCATTGGGAAGATAATGCTTTTTCTGGATTTCCAGTGTCACCATTGTCACTGTCCATAAAGTTTTTGGGAAGTTGATCTTCTAATCAAATTTGCTTTACTATCGTTCCAAATCATTGCTGATTCAGCAGCACCAAGCAAATAGATATGATCATTAAGGTTCATGTCATAGTCTGTTTCATAGTAGTCCCAAAGGAACTCACTATGTGACTTAGAAAGTGATTGAACATCCAACTTTCTCAAGACTTTGACACCCAACTCTCCCGGCTTGTCAATATGTGACTTCATCTCTAAGATGTGATCACACATAGACCTTGCTTGCCATTAGGGCTTGAGTGACGTTGAACTTGTGGGTTAGGGAGAATAATTGGAGGAGGTGGAGGAAAAGAAGTATGACTTCCATGATTAAAACTCGGGAAGTCATATTCATTAGGAAAGCTTGGTTTAGGAAGGTCATTTTTGTCTAAACCAGACATCAACAATGGGAGAAATTCACGTAAAGTTGATTTAAGTCCTTAATATAACACCCAACATGATATATTAAGGCTAGGACCCAACAAACTATTTTATAACTTGGAAGAGGGATGCTGTAATTCAAGCTATAAAATATTTGAAGGTAGGTGAATGACGATTCAGCAATTTCCACCAAGATAAACGAAATGTATTATTAGGTTTTAATTGGTTTTGAAACTCCTAGATTCTTTTGAGATTCATTGAACTTTTCAATGGAATGTTTCAATCTCGAGTGTGCCCTTCAAGTTTTGTGACTGGGATGCCGAGGATCACAAAACAAGGTGTGAAGTAACCATGCAAATATACTTGGTACCCTTAATATTTACCCCTCAATCGATGTGCCGGTTAACCACACACGCTCCACCGATGCTATGATAAACATTAAGTTACCCTTTGCCTACCTTGTTAAATCAAGCTAGTGTGCCGGTTAACCACACACGCTCCACTAACTGACTTAAGAAAGTGCAAAGTGTAATTTCATGGGTTAGCACCAAATTCACATTTTCCTAAGTAACTAAGATTGAGAATTTATAAATGTTTAGTTACTTAGTATTTGTCATTAATACTTTAATGAAGGGAGAATTATAGTCCTTGTCCTACCCGTTCGGCTAACGACCCTCCACCGGTCAAGGAAGCGGTGGGTGAGAGTGGACACCCATTAAACTGTCATTTTATAAGCAGTAACCTTATACCCCCCTTATAGACCGACTTCGTGAATGAGGCCTACTAATGGTAAGACGACTTGCTCTTATACATATATATATATATATATATATATATATATATATATAAATATTATTAACTTATAATATTATAAAGTATGAGGGTTGAATTTTAACTTTTAAAATTCTAAGGGCTTAACTTGGAATTAAAGTATTCATGGGAAAACTTTACAAATTCCAAAACTTGGGGGCAAGTTTTTGAAACTATTAAAAAATTTTCATTTCATAACTTATGAGTTTAATGGTTCATTAAAATGAAGACTCTTCATTTTTTATGTAACCTCTTATTCTTTAATAACACTTTTAAAGAAGTGACTCTTAAACATCCATAACTTGAGGACAAGTTATGGAGTCATAATACTATTTAATGAAAAAGACTATTCATTTTTTTTATGTAACCTATGACACTTTTATGAGTTTTAAGATTCATAAATGTGACCTTTTATGTAACTTGAGGACAAGTTACAAAAACACATTTTATGAACTACCTCTAGATTAATTAGGATTGAAAACAATTAAAACACAATTTTTTTTTCATTAATCTAAACTAACTCATAAATCAAGGAAACACAAAAAAAATAACTTTTGGATTCCATAACTTATGGAGTTTAATGTTTTGTTTTATGATGAAACTTTTCATGTTCCATAACTTAAGAACAAGTTATGGAATTCTTTAAAACATTAAGACCAAGTTTTGTAACTCCATAAAAAATTTTGAATCAATTTTTTTTAAACCTTTTCATATCCATAACTTATGGAGGTTTCAAAAAACTCTTTAGATCAAAATTTTAAAACTAATAAAATAATCATATCATTTTATGTTTTACTAAATTTGACCTAATTCAACTCATATAGCAAATGATTCAAATTTTACAAATAATTAGTTTTTCACAAAAACAAGTAATTATCTTAAAATTTGACAAACGTCATGTTTTTTTTTTCCTTTTTTTTCAACTTTGAAAATAAAACATTTGCATCAATATAACAGAAAACAACCTGTCTCTGATACGACTGTTGGGTTTTGAGCATTCTAACACTCCTATGGTGTACATGCAACCCTATAAACCTTGGATCTATGTTTTCTCTATTATGCATGCAAATATTAACTATTCCAAGGTTTCATCCTAACTAGCATATTATGAAGCACCTATAGTACAAAGTTCTAGTTAGATGACATACATTTTGATGTAGCTTGATGTCTTCAAGCTTTAAGAGCTTAGCCCCAATAGTGTGGAAGCCTCAAATGGAATCACAAATCACCAAAACACCTTGGAAGAACTTGAGAGAATATGTATGCACACTAAAATCGGCCCACTCTTATTTTCACACACTTGTCCCAATTTTGTGAGCCAAGGACCCCTTTATATATTATGGAGGATTAGGGTTACATCCATGTAAACCCTAATACCCATGACCTTTCATTTACATAGGATCCATGGGTTAAAAGCTCCATGGACCATCCATGAAAGCTTAGCCCAACCTAAATGAACTTGGCCCATTCCATATATATAAGAGTCCATATTTAATTAGTTCTTTTTGATCACTTAATTAATTCTAAATTAATTCTTGATCAATACTAATTAAATAATATGATTCCATATTAATATAATAGAACTTATAATATATTAATATAAATCATAAATATACTACTCTCAAAAGACTATCCATATAAATTGTGCCGGTGAAGTGCAACCCAAATGGACCATGCCGGGTCGGGTCAAGTACATACCAAATATAGTTATGGACTTAGACATTAATCCAACACTTCCGAGTAGCATTTCTTCAGCCAACTTGCGAGGTGAGTTTCCTTCCAGTAGGAACGGGTCTACGGCCACAATGACGACCCGTTTAGTTAGTAGTAGTTTCCGGATTTCGGTCCGATGCAGTAGTCCAGTATGCTTGATGTCTTCGTGATTCAAGTAGGTTTTGTGTTATGTGTTCCGGACGCTGGTCCGATGCAGTATGCAGTATATGTGTTCATGCTACTTGATATGTTTTTCTATGCTATGTTCAGTCAGTTCCTGACTTCGGTCCGATGCAGTTAGTTCCGGAGTTCGGTCCGACGCAGGGTACAAGGTCCCAGTCAGTTCCGGACTTTGGTCCGATGCAGTTTCCGGACTTCGGTCCGATGTAGAGGGCAAGGCCCTGGTTAGTTCCGGACTTCGGTCCGATGCAGTTTCTGGACTTCGGTCCGATGCAGTGGGCAAGGCCCAATAGTTGGTTATATGTTATTGTATGGTATGTGGTAGTTTGGGGCAGCTCACTAAGCTTTGTGCTTACAGTTTCAGTTTTGGTTTCAGGTACTTCCACTAGTAAGGGGAAGAGCTCGGGATGATGGCATGGCACACACCACAGTTTTCAGTTAGCCTGGGAGTTCACTCTGATGTTTTGACATGTTGGATACAAATTTTTATTTGACACAGTTATCATGTCTTTTTAGATACTTGCCTCATGGTTTTTATTTTATGAGATGACATTGTTATCACTATTATAGTATTATTAAAACAAAATTTTTGGGACGTATTTTTGGGTCGTTTCAAGTTGGTATCAGAGCCTTGGTTTGAGGGATTCAGAAACACTTTCGGGTGTGTCTGAACTCAAACTAAGGAAATGGTAAAATGTTTTCAAAAGAAAAACATTTTCGAAAAGAATTTTTGAAAAAGAAACTTAAAAAGAAAGAACTTTGAAAAGAGAAAAGGGGTGTGGTGCATGCAATCAGCCGAGCTCAAGTAAGTACTCCCAAATTACCCATACAAGTTTACATTATGATTATCAGATTCAGTTTCAGTAGAACAGCATGCTAGAATAGGACTAAGGATCTAGGAATGATGCCTTATGTGCCTGCTTTATGTGTTTCAGTCTTATGAGAATCACATGCTAGTATTGAGTAGACATCAGTAGGATAGCCTGATTAGGTTATGCTTGATAGTATGAGCTTGGCATCGTATGCTAGTGTAGGTTCCTATATAGGAATAGAATTGGCTTGAGTCAGTTTCCTTTGTCTGAATGCTGTTTGCTTTGTGCTTTGTGGGACTCGGAGTAATGGGAATTAGTTGTTAGGTGGATACGTTAAGTCACATGCAATCAGGGTTGAATAATCTCAGAGTGTTGGATTTGACTCTATTGCGTAGCTCTTGTTTGAGTCCTAACCGTTGTAGGGATGAGTCCCTCACTCGAAGGATTATCTGAGCCTCGTTACATGTGATGGTACCCACATGGCGGCTAATTGGCATTACAATGAGACCTTCGGCAGCTGAGGACTGGTGTTGGATGAGTCGGAGATTTCCCTAGGGCAAGCCTAGGATGAGAGTAGTAGAGATCAGTAGCAGTAGAAGTGACTTGGTGGAGTTAAGGCAGTCCTTGAGGAAAGTACAGATAGATGTGGAAGGTAGTATGGGCCCGTACTACTGAAAGCAGAGGATCCGTACTCGAGTCAAGGAAGGCTGAGGCGAGACCAGGGAACTGGTAGTAGTAGTGATCCCTCGAGAATTATCAGTGTTTCTGACGTTTGTCATTTGTATTTCAGAATGGTGGTGTTACAACCTAGGCCAGCAGTCGGCAGTTCTGGAGTCGACGAGGGATCCGGATCAGGCTCGGGGGCCGAGCATATGGATGAGCAGACTAGGGAGTTTCTCTCTTCAAAGATTACTCGCATCATACTTGAGCAGACTCCGGTGATCTTTGGTTCGATCAAGGAGGGTATCTTAGAGCTGATGGATGAGAGGTTGAGCACATTCCGTGCTGAGGTGGCGACCATGATGGGGTCGTGCACACTCACTTTCAGGGAGTTCAGAGCATGCGGAGCTCCAGACTATCATGGGGCCCGAGACCCCATTGCAAGTACTAGATGGTTGGCGAATGTGGCCAACGCTTTTCGCACCAGGAGATGTCCCGAGGGGGACAAGGTCAGACTAGCATCCTGTCTCCTGAAGGACAGGGCACGAGATTGGTGGGAGGAGATCACACATGTCATTGGGGATGAAACAGCTCCGGATGCGATGACCTGGGACGATTTTGTTACCAGGTTCAGAGCCGAGTTTGCACTGGTTATCGAGGTGAAACAGTTAGCGAGGGATTTTCAGGATCTTACCCAGACTACGGAGACAGTGGCGGAGATTACCGCCAAGTTCAGGGAGAGGGCCCTTCTTGTTCCTCAGTATACAGCTGACGAGGAAATGAAGAAGGCCCGTTATCATGAGATGCTACGGTGTGATATCTGCCAGTTTGTGAGCCGGTGCAGCTGTAAGACGCTGGATGATATGATTGCGAGGGCGAGAGAGAGAGAGAGAGAGAGAGAGAGAGAGAGAGAGAGATTGATCTTGAGATGGAGAAGAAGAGGAAGCCGGAGGTGGCTTCGGGTACAGGGAGCTCGGGAAAAAAGCCAAAGGTTTCGTATTACAGGTCCAGAGGTCAGCAGAGCCACAATCGGTGTGGCAAGTGTGGGAGATTGCATGATGGGGCGTGCAAGGCAGGGAGTTCTGGCTGCTACAAGTGCGGTCGGACTGGGCATATGAGCAGAGATTGTACAGCTTCTACCACCGCCACCGCGGCATCAGATCTGATTTGTTTCTATTGCAATCAGAGGGGACATAAAAAGTCCCAGTGTCCGAGCTTAGCCACAGTAGGGAAGGTGTCGGCACCTGCCCCTGCTACACTGAGGATTACGGACGGTCGTCAGGGCCGAACGACTCCTGACGTGGTGACGGGTATGTATATTCCTCTTATCTCTGCATTTATTATGGATAGTTTCTAATGTTATATGTTTGTGTATAGGGTCGTTCTTAGTGAACGGCATTTCAGCTATAGTGTTGTTTGATTCGGGAGCTACGCGATCCTTTGTCTCTCTTGCGCTTACCAAGAGGTTTAGCAGAGCTCCGGGGGAGCTGGATTGTCCACTTGAGGTTGAGATAGCTGATGACAGGACCGTCAGGGTCGCGAGGATTCATAAGGGGTGTTCGCTTCGGTTATTCGATGAGCAGTTTTCGGTAGACTTGGTGCCTATTCCTCTGCGAGGGAACAAGGTCATAGTAGGAATGGATTGGTTGAGCCCTAATGGGGCAGTGATTGATTGTGAGCTGCAGTTAGTGAGGGTTCGCACTTCCAGTGGGGGAGAGTTAGTGATTCAGGGCGAGAGCCCACAGCGCGGACCGATTCTTTGTTCAGCAGCGAGAGCAAGGCGCTATTTCCAGTAGGGTTGCGCAGGTTACGTCGCCTATGTTTTGGATGCCCGGGAGAAGGGCAATGAGACAATCGACGATGTCCCGGTAGTGCGAGACTACCCGGATGTATTTCCAGAGGATTTGCCTGGAATACCTCCTGAGAGACAGGTTGAGTTCAGGATTGACCTGATTCCTGGTGCAGCTCCGATAGCCAAGGCACTATATCGGTTGGCTCCTCCAGAGATGTAGGAGTTGTATGTGCAGCTGTAGGAGCTGCTAGACAAGGGTTTTATCAGGCCGAGTAGTTCACCATGGGGAGCCGCAATCCTATTTGTGAAGAAGAAGGACGGGTCGCACCTTATGTGTATAGATTACCGGGAGTTGAATAAGGTAACGGTGAAGAATCGTTACCCACTTCCGAGGATAGATGACTTGTTTGATCAGCTTCAGGGAAAATCTTGGTTCTCCAAGATTGATTTGCGCTTCGAGTATCATCAGATGCGGGTCAGAGGTGAGGATGTGCAGAAGACTGCTTTTAGGACCCGCTATGGTCATTATGAGTTTGTGGTGATGCCGTTTGGACTCACCAACGCTCCAGCCGCGTTCATGGATCTCATGAACCGCGTGTGCAGGCCGATGCTGGATCGGTCTATGATAGTGTTCATTGACGACATCTTGGTCTATTCTAAGACTCAGGAGCAGCACGAGGAGCACCTGAGGGAGGTGCTAGAGACTCTATGGAGGGAGAGACTTTTCGCGAAGTTCTCCAAGTGTGTGTTCTGGTTGCGCGAAGTGCAGTTCCTTGGGCACCTCGTCAACCAGAAAGGTATTTTGGTGGATCCGGCCAAGATTGAGGCCGTGATGCAGTAGGAGGTCCCGAGGTCTCCATCTGAGATTCGGAGCTTCCTAGGTTTGGCAGGGTACTACAGGAGATTCATCCAGGATTTCTCCAAGATAGCAGTTCCGGTCACCCGACTGACTAGGAAGTCGGTGGTGTTTCGCTGGGGGCCTGAGCAGCAGGCAGCATTTGAGACCCTCAGATAGCGATTGTGTGAGGCACCGATTCTTACCCTGCCAGAGGGAGTGGATGACTTTGTAGTCTGTTGTGATGCTTCGATCACAGGTATGGGAGCAGTGCTGATGGAGCGAGGGCATGTGATAGCTTATGCCTCTAGACAGTTGAAGCCTCACGAGGCTAACTATCTGACGCATGATTTAGAGCTGGGGGCAGTGGTGTTTGCCCTTAAGATTTGGCGGCATTACCTCTATGGGGTCCGCTGTACCATTTACACGGATCATAAGAGTCTGAGGTACCTCATGGATCAGCCCAATCTAAACATGAGGCAGCATCGGTGGTTAGATGTAGTAAAGGATTATGATTGTGAGATCCTTTATCATCTAGACAAGGCCAACGTAGTGGCCGACGCCCTAAGCCGCAAGGCATTGGCAGCTCCGATGAGAGATATATGTCTGAGGATGACGGTGATTACTCCATTGTTGGAGCAGATTAGGGAGGCGCAGGTGGAGGGCCTGAAAGAGGAGAGGCAGAAGTGTGAGAGGATTATGGGTCGAGTAGCTTATTTTGATTATGACAGCCGAGGATTGTTGACCCTTCATGGGAGAGTTTGGGTGCCGTATTGGGGAGGAGTACGGCAAGTGTTGATGGATGAGGCCCACAAGTCCCGGTTCTCCATCCATCCGGGGGCGACGAAGATGTATAGAGATCTTCGACCTGATTATTGCTGGCCCTGCATGAAGCGGGATGTCGCCTGGTATGTGGAGAGATGCCTGACCTGCAGGAAGGTCAAGGCAGAGCACCAGAGACCCCACGACAAGATGCAGCCGTTAGATATTCCTGTATGGAAATGGGAGGATATCACCATGGATTTCATCACTAAGCTTCCCAGGACTGCACGTGGGGTGGATACGATTTGGGTTATTGTGGATCGGTTGACGAAGAATGCTCATTTTATACCGACCCAGGAGAGCATATCGGCTGAGAAGCTAGCCGATATTTATGTGCGAGAGGTTGTGGCACGACATGGAGTGCCTGTTTCGGTGGTGTCGAACCGAGACGTCCGTTTTACTTCTAGGTTCTGGAAGCGGTTTCATGACGAGATGGGTACTCGTCTCCATTTCAGCACAACTTTCCACCCTCAGACAGACGGGCAGAGCGAGAGGATGATTCAGACTCTTAAGGACATGCTTCGGGCATGTGTCCTGGATTTTGGCGGCAGTTGGGATACGTATCTTCCATTAGCGGAATTTTCGTATAACAACAGTTACCATGCTAGTATTGACCGCCCGCCTTTCAAGATGCTCTACGGGAGGAAGTGAAGGACCCCGATTTGTTGGGGCGAGGTCGGTCAGCGAGTCATCGGGAGTACCGAGGTGGTGCTCAAGAGCACAGAGTTGATCAAGCAGTTCCGTAGCAGACTGCAGACTGTGCAGAGTCGGCAGAAGAGTTACGCCGACAGGAGGCGTACGGACTTGGAGTTTCAGGTAGGCGATATGGTCCTCCTGAATGTATCACTCTGGAAGGGTGTTATCAGGTTCCGGAAGAGGGGAAAGTTGGGCCCCAGGTTCATTGGTCCTTTTAGGGTTTTGGCCCGGGTGGGTCGGGTTGCTTATCGATTGGATCTTCCGGCAGAGCTTAGCCAGATCCACAACACTTTCAATGTTTCCCAGTTGAGGAAGTGTTTGGTGGACGAGTCAACAGTTGTACCTTTGGAGGATATTCAGGTTGATAGTAGCCTGAATTATATTGAGAGGCCAGTTGCGATCTTGGATCGGAGGACGAAGACCTTGAGGAACAAGGTAGTTCAGCTAGTGAAGGTGCAGTGGCAGCACCGGAAGGGATCGGAATGGACGTGGGAGTCTGAGGAGGAAATGAGGGAGCATTACCCAGAGTTATTTATAGATTCAGCAGCAGCAGACTTCGAGGGCGAAGTCTAAGACAAGTGGGGGAGAGTTGTAACGCCCCAATTCAGGTATGTAATTTAAATAAAATAATTTTCATTTCTTATGGGATACTCGGTGAGTCAAAGGTTCGACTCGTCGAGTAGAGTCGGGATTCGCACGCAGATTAAGTTGGCGACTCGACAAGTCCATATCCCCGTACTCGGCGAGTCTGCCAGTCTGGAGGAAACCCTAATTTCAAGGGTTTGTACCCTATTTAAGCATCTTATTTGACCTAAGACCAGCCTCCCTCACCCACAAAGAGTCCCATACGAAACCCTAGCCGTTCTTGAGCATTTTTGGAGCATTTTCTCACTTGTGAAGGTTTTAGTGCATCTTGGGGATTAGAAGAAGAAGAGAGAAGAGAAGCATTCAAGGGGAACGAGTAGATTCGGGTTCCTTATTGCATTTCAGTCTCCTTTGAGGTATCAAGCTCGAATCTTGGCTTATTATCAAGTAGATCTCTTAGGAAGCTTGTTTTTGTCATTTTTGTGCCATTATGGACTTTGAGGTCGAACTAAGAGTGGATATGATGAATGGACTTCAGATCTAAGCTTCCCAAGCCTCTTAAGCTCAAGGTTGCCACCTTTATTGAGCTAAGTTCCCATTCCAAGCTTAGGTCTCTTCTTTTAGCTCATTTTGAGTATATGAGCTTCATATTAGCATGCATGCAAGTAAAGTTAGGAACTTTACGTATAAAACCGGCCCTAGGAACCCAGATCTATGAATGTAATGCACTGGATTCGAGCAGAATCGATTATATAGTAATGGCATGCATGAGACTCGGCGAGTCGTTCTTCAGACTCGACGAGTCGAGTCGCGAGTCGCCGATTTTTCCCCCTTTGGGAGTTGAGGGTGGAATCAGTGAGTAGATAAGGGACTCGGTGAGTTAGGGCTCAGATCTAGTTTAGAGGGACTCGACGAGTTGTTCATACAACTCGGCGAGTCGTTGTCTGGACACATTCATAGGATGAAGGAGGACTCAACGAGTTGTTCATACAACTCGGCGAGTCAGATAAAGATGGACTCGATGTTAGTATCTGATATGGACTTGTCGAGGCTTTGCTAAACTCGACGAGTAGGGGCGCATAGAGGACAAGAATTAAGGACAGGGATTCGGCGAGTTGGCGGCCCAACTCGGCGAGTCAGGTCAACTGAGAGTTGACTTTGACCAGAAGGTTGACTTTGCCTTGGGGGTAAAATAGTCATTTTACCCTAAGTTTAGTTATCAGTAATTAATTGAGTATTTATGGGAATTGTAGCCGGGAAGCTACGAAGCAGGAGCAGCAGTCAGCTTCCGAGTGGCATTTCTTCAGCCAGCTTGCGAGGTGAGTTTCCTTCCTGTAGGAACGGGTCTACGGCCACAATGCCGGCCTGTTTAGTTAGTAGTAGTTTCCGGATTTCGGTCCGATGCAGTAGTCCAGTATGCTTGATGTCTTCGTGATTCAAGTAGGTTTTGTGTTATGTGTTCCGGACTCTGGTTCGATGCAGTATGCAGTATATGTGTTCATGCTAGTTGATATGTTTTGCTATGCTATGTTCAGTCAGTTCCAGACTTCGGTCCGATGCAGTTAGTTCCGGACCTCGGTCCGACGCAGGGGACAAGGTCCCAGTCAGTTCCAGACTTCGGTCCGATGCAGTTTCCGGACTTCGGTCCGATGTAGAGGGCAAGGCCCTGGTTAGTTCCGGACTTCGGTCCGATGCAGTTTCCGGACTTCGGTCCGATGGAGTGGGCAAGGCCCAATAGTTGGTTATATGTTATTGTATGGTATGTGGTAGTTTGGGGGAGCTCACTAAGCTTTGTGCTTACAGTTTCAGTTTTGGTTTCAGGTACTTCCGCTAGTAAGGGGAAGAGCTCGGGATGATGGCATGGCACACACCACAGTTTTCAGTTAGCCTGGGAGTTCACTCTGATGTTTTGACATGTTGGATACATATTTTTATTTGATATAGTTATCATGTCTTTTGAGATACTTGCCTCATGGTTTTTATTTTATGAGATGACATTGTTATCACTATTATAGTATTATTAAAACAAAATTTTTGGGTCGTATTTTTGGGTCGTTTCATGTAACACCCGGAATCTAGAAGGTCAAGAAAATAAAGAAAAAATCCAAGTCAAGAGGTCTACTCGTCGAGTCCAGGAAGGAACTCGACGAGTAGGAGCAGATTTTTAAGACGCGAATTAAGTGACCGACTCGGCGAGTCGGGGGACTAACTCGACGAGTTGGTCAGGGTTTGGGAAACCCTAAATTCGGGCTTTGTACCCTATTTAAAGAACATGAGGCCTCTCACTCAGCCCCCTTACTGCCCTCTCAGTCCAGAAACGGAACCCTAGCCACCCAACTTCATTTCTTGAGCTTTGTGAAGATAAAGGTTCATTTTGAGTGCACACCTTGGAGGATTGGAAGCAAGGATCATGGAAGGAAGTGTAGATCCAACTCTTACTTCTGTTTGGCAGCTAATAGGAGGTAATAAGCCATTACTGTAAGGTCCAAATAAGGATCTTTACCGGTAGTTGCACAACAATCAATCACAAAATAAGAGTAAGATGAAAGAAATCAAGCTTGCACACGATTATATTGAGAAAATCGTCTGCTACAACTTGATAGGACTTCTTTGGCATCAACAACTACTAAAAGACTAACACCTCCTCTATATATACAAGACACGATCAAGACACAACCGAAAACTGGGTTTGCGACCGTAAACTAAGTTTACGGTCGTAAACGTGTTTATGACCACCAGAACATCCAACTTTCCCATTGCACCATTCCACATTTTCTTCTCAATGATCTCAGCCACCATTGCCGTGTATTCTTTCGCCGCGGGCTCGAATATTGGTTCAGCCACCATAATCTGCTGAGTGGCAAGATGATGAATGTCCCATTGGTGAAATTGAAGCAAGTCCCTTTTCTCGTAAAGACGGATGCAATCATCTTTAAGCTTGATGACAGCGGCATTTGTTAATTCATCATAAATCCAATACAGCATGGATGCAAGAGAACCATCAGAGTAGTTTTGAAGAACAGGGACTTGTTTCACTTGAGCAGTGGCTGGCCACATCACTTGTTTAAGAGGCTGATCAGTTTTGGGATCAAGCACATTGGGATGAACCTTGACGATTGACTGAGCGGTCTTCATCGAAGGAAATCCTTTAGCAACTTGATCTTCCAAAAACGATTTAAACTGGTTCGCCCTAGGATTATTTGAAGGATTGGAGAAAGGAGCCTTAGACAGCTCAATAAGATCAACCTTGGTAAAAGAATCAAAGTCGTGAGCATCTTTGTATAGTTCATTTTTGCCGCTCTTTCTCCTTACCATGAACATGTTCATCGTGTCATGGAATCCCCATGAGATGATTCCAGACCTGTCACCATAAATGTCTCTGAAGCGATTTTCGCCCAGATCCGTAACAGTAACCTGTTGTTTATCCCAGGGCGCCTTATGATCTGCGCTTCGTTTGAATAGAAGTTGACCCTTTTCAGATTCCTGGGTCGACTTCTTGCGTTTTAAGGCCTTTCCACGTGGAGCTTGCTCTGGTTCCTTCTCAAAGCGGTCTACGACGGTGGTGGTTCTGATAGTTGAAGGGGCAATGGGAGCATCTTGATTAGGAAGATAAATCTGTGGCTCTTCAACAGATGACTTGAATTCGCCCCCAAACTTATCTTCCAGCTTTTTCTTCAAATCACAGTAACTGGCTGTTAGAAGGCCAAAATGAGTCTGGAGATCTGTAATTTGTTTGGTCTTAGCAGCATTTTCTTCATTAAGTTCTGCCATTTGAATACTGAGCTGTGTGTTTTCAGCTTGAAGGCCTGTGACTTTAATGTCAAGCTCAATATTCCTCTGATCTAACTCTACATTTTTCTGATTCAGAGTATTGATCTGCTTCTGAAGACCAACTAGTGTAAGACCTTCTTCTCCTGTGTTATCACCCCCTATATGAATTCCTTTGCCAAGCAAGGGTGATGTTGAAAATGGTTCTCTGGCCAAGAGCGTTGCTAACTTGACAGAGGTAGCGTTGTGCTCTGGCCTCGGAGGAGAGAGGTCCGTTTGGAAGGACGAGCCACCGGCTTCATAAACGGTACTGGGACCTTCACTGTTTGGCACGGTTGAGACTATGACTGAGGTTGTTGTTGGTGGAGCTGAAGCACTTTGAGTCACCAATCTTGGGTCACGTCTTCGTCTTTTGCTAGAGGGGGGTGTAGACTGGGTGACTGGAGGATCACTTTCTATCGGCGTAGATGTAGGTAAGATAACGTCAAGGGGAGGAATCCCTGACGTCACTACCATAGGAATTGCTATTTCCGCCGATGTTTTGGTTGGAGGAGGTGTAGCTTCAAGAACATCTTCTTCTTCCCTTGTCTCAGTTGCTGGTTTAACAACTTCATCGACAATGTTGAGTAGCTCATTGAGGTTTTCCTCTGACAAGAAATCCTCGTTACTCCCAAAATTAATAGGAGTTTCATCATTGTCAAAACTTGTGAGATCCAGGTCTTCATACAAGTCAGTTTCTGACCCCGACCCCGTGTGAGATTCATCTTGAACCCGAACAGATGTCATTTCATGTTCCGAAGCAACATCAGCATTAACAGCTGGATCTTCTTCTTTTTCATGATCTGAGACAGTGATGACATTTTCTGAAACAACCCTTTCGGAGGAAGTTGGCTCAGATGACATTTTCTCTGACGTTCCATGTGACTCAGAGGACTCGTCAATCTCAGCAAATTTACCAAATTTCACCAGAGGATATTTTCCTTCAAAAATGACCTTTCCCTTTCTATTCTGCTTGATGAGACCAACTGTGTGAGGGCCCAAAGATTTAATATCCAACTTGTCACCATCCTTCACCATTTCTGGAAATTGATCGTCAACAAATACTTGGATAAACCTTGGATAAAGTAGGAATGCGTCTCTGGTCCCCCGGGTAATGGCGTTAATGTTCACCAAGAACTCATCAAGGATGAACTTTGAGAAATTAAACTTTATGCCAGCAGCCAAGGAGACAATTGCCCCGGTGTTCCTGAGGGAGATCTCATCGGCTCCTGATCTCCTTCTTGAAATGCAGCTCACGAACACGTGTGCCAAGAATCGCCAGTACGGAGGCAGGAGCTTCTTCACTGTGGGAGGGTAGACACCTTCGTATCCCATTCTCTCAAGAACTCCTTGCACATCATCTATTCCAATCTCAGTGGGGAAAGTGGATTCATCGTTGATCAGCAAGGTATCTCTTATGTATTGCTCTGTGATCATGATCTTGCAACCCTTGACAACATCATCAATTGTTATCTCTCCGTTGACTTTCTCCATTTTTGCTGTCTCCCAAAATTCCCGGATGATGTTCTGATGAATGACAGGGTTTACTGTGATGGTATAGGATAGGCAGCACTCCCTTAGCCTGTAAATCATTGACTTGAACTCCGCATGGGCAACAGGAGGATCATCCAATACAATCGCCAAATTGTGCATATTCGCGAACTTTAGATTTGCCATTTTTCTGCACTAAACAAGCCAAGTAAGAAAACATAGAATATAATAATTCAAAACATTAAGTTTTCTTAATTTGACAACAAAAATTTTGAGTTTACGGTCAAAATAGTCAAACTGAGGAGTTTACGGTCAAAGAAAGTCAACCAAGGGTTTACGGTCAAAGTTGGTCAACTGACCGTAAACTGAGTTTACGGTCGTAAGACCAAAACTTGGGTTTACGGTCGCAAGACCAAAACCTGAGTTTACGGTCGTAAGACCACTTTGGGTTTACGGTTCTTGAATGATCTGAAACCGTAAACCCTCGATGAACAGTAACGCCGACGAAACTTCAAACTTCGATTACTCCTTCGTTTATGGTCGGAATGGCGAATAGAAAACAGATCCTTGGTCGGATTCATCATACCTTCGATGTGAACAGGGTCGATTTCTCAAAACTTCACAGAAAAATTTCGATGAGAGAGAGTGTAGAGAGAGAGAGAGAGATTGCGGCTGTAAAGGGGAGAAGAGGGAGTGGAAAGGGTTTACGGTAGTAAGCCCTTCCCTTTTATACTCCTTAAACTTTTACCAGTCTCCCACACAGTTAAAAACACAGTCTTTTATCCCGATAAAATTTTTAAGAATAAAACATTTGAGGATTTTAAAATTAAAATAAAAGTAAAAACAAAAATAAAAATAAAATTAAACTAAAATAAAATAAAATAAACTAATTTCTAAAATTTAAAAACTAAAAAATAAATTTTTGACAATTATAAAATTAAAATAAAAATAAAATAAAATAAAAATTAAATTAAAGGGAAAATTAAATTTTGAAAAGACAAAATTTACTTCAACACTACTAACAAAATCTTGTGACACTAGGATCAAAGTTGTTAGACAGCCTTAATCTGCTTGTCGGTACCTTTCATCTTCACATCTTTATCTGGTTTATCGCCGGTATTGTTGTCCACTTAAACACGAAAAATTATGACAGATTTAGGACATACTATTTGTTATAAGACAAGGTGACCCTAAGTTCCAAGATACTATATCTGATCCTAAGTTCCTAGATATTACATCTTAAGGACCGTTCAGCTGACGACGACCAGGGATATTGCTGTCCACCTAAATTGAGCAGCGAGATCTATAGACAATCTTTGAGTGTTCAATTTTAATTGTACTGGAACATGTTTCCCGTTTCCTGATATGCCCCAGTAATCAAGAACTTCCAGAGTACTCCTTACATCGGGTGAGCAGACAATCATTAAGAGAGAAGATAGATTCAGATTATTGTTAATTATAATTTTAGAGGGATTGAGAAGTAGAAGGTTGCATATGCTGTGTACCAGGTCGGATTGTGCGTCACGCAAAGGAGACAGCATATGGCTAACAGATAGGAGGAATTTCATAGATATAATTTGCAGAGAAATAGATTTGCATATGTTGCAGTCCAGGTCGGATCTCTTCCAATCACGTAAAGGAGGCAACATATGACTGACAGATAAGATAAGAAAGAAAATAATTTTCTATAGACCTAACTCATCGGAATTTACCAGGCGCCCCATCAATACCGGAATTAAGGACAAAATCCGCACATCGAGGAAAAGTTAATCCACTGTTCCAAGTACGGGTTCATTTAATGTGACGAGTAGATTCCCATATATATCTCCCTGCTCAATCTATCCGAGCGTCGTATTGTCAGGCTAAACGGATCTAACTAGGTCAAGATTTGTCAAGACTAAGAATTTCTTAAGTTCAACTTTGCCTAGTCAAGTCCATTTAAAATCTTTCGTGCCTACCGACGCATCAGCCCAGAGTAAAGACCCTTTAATTTTGGGTACGTTACGCAGACTCAGATTGCCTGTTATCACTTGATAATATCACTTCCCAGTACATATATCAACAAGCAGAACTATAAGAGACAATTTTTTAATTTTCTGATTTTCTAATGTTTTTGGATTTTTAATGTTTTTCTGAAAAAAATAAAACAGAAACAAAATATTTTTGGATTTTTAAATTTTTAAATGTTTTTAGACTTTTGTTGGTTTATTTCTCCCCCTAAATTTGTGCATGGAAGAGAATGAGATGACTGAAATGCTCAAATTTAAACTAGGAAAACCTAAAAATCAATCCTCAAAACGAATCATTTTTAAAAATTCCACAAGCACATCGAATCGAGCTTTGTGAAAAGGCTTTGTGAACAAGTCCGCAACATTATTATCAGTGTGAACATGTTCTAGCCTAATGAGCGAACGCTCATAGCAATCTCTAATAAAATGAATTTTGATGTCAATGTGCTTGGTTTTGGAATGTTGGACAGGATTTTTAGCGATTTGAATAGCAGCCTCATTATCACAAAAGATGGGGGTTTCTAGATAATTCAAACCGTAGTCCAACAGCTGATGTTGGATCCATATGACTTGAGAACAACAAGCAGACGCAGCTACATATTCCGCTTCTGCTGTTGAGGTTGAGACCGTATGTTGCTTTTTGCACTGCCATGAGACCAGTCTATCTCCAAGAAACTGGCATCCTCCTGAAGTCGATTTTCTATCTAGCTCACACCCGCCATAGTTGCTGTCTGCAAAAGCATAAAGGTCAAATTCGGGATTTTTCGGATACCAAAGTCCCAGTTTTGGGCAACCTTTGAGATACCGAAAAATCCGTTTAACAGCAATTAGATGAGAGAGTTTAGGATTGGCCTGGTAGCGTGCACATTGACAGACCGCAAACATTATGTCTGGGCGACTGGCAGTCAGATACATAAGTGATCCGATCATTGATCGATAATACGTCTGATCTACGGATTCGCCTTCAAGATCAGGAGTCAGTAAAGGTCTCTCCGCTATGGGTGTAAGAGCAGTTTTCGCGTCTTGGAACCCAAACTTCTCCAGCATATCATCCACATACTTCGCTTGGTGAATTAGGATTTCGGTAGAAGATTGTTTGACCTGAAGACCCAGAAACATGGTCATTTCCCCAAGAGAACTCATCTCAAACCTTTTCTTCATCACACCTTCAAATTCCTTGCAAAGCTGGGGACAGGTTGACCCGAAGATAATGTCGTCAACATAGATTTGAACTAGTATCTGAGCATTACCCACATGCTTGATAAACAAGGTTTGATCAATGGTGCCGCGAGAATATCCATGCTCGAGCAAATGCTTTGTTAGAGTCGCATACCAAGCTCGAGGAGCTTGATGTAACCCATACAATGCTTTGTCCAACTTGTAGACACGATTAGGGAACTTTGAGTCAACAAACCCAGGGGGTTGATCAACATAAATTTCTTCCTTCACCTTGCCATACAAGAAGGCAGTCTTGACATCCATTTGGTAGACCGTGAAATTCATGTAGGAAGCATATGCAAGAAAGATGCGAATAGCCTCCAACCGAGCTACGGGAGCAAATACCTCAGTATAGTCAAGACCCTCAATTTGTCGAAACCCGCGAACCACCAGCCTTGCTTTATTTCGCACGATTACACCCGAATCATCTTGCTTATTTCGATAGACCCAACGCGTGTCAAGAGCCCTTTTGCCCTTCGGTAAGTCAACCAACTTCCAAACCCCGAGCTTTTCAAACTGATTCAGTTCTTCATGCATTGCATCCACCCAGCTGGGATCATTCAAAGCCATGTCAACATTCTTCGGCTCTATTTGAGATATAAAGCAGGAGTAAAGACATGCATTAACATCTCCACTTTGACTTCTGGTTTTAACTCCATCTCCCAGCTGGCCAATGATGTTATCGATCGGATGATCGCGTTGAATACGTGAGGGAATGTCTTGGCTGATATCATTGATAGAAACAGGAAGAGTGTGAATATTGAAACTTCCATCATTTACTGATTGATTCACATTAGATGAATCTGCTACAAACTCATTTGCGATTTCTTCGGGAAAGAGGAGTTCCATAAACGTTGGATTGACAGCGGAAGCATCTCTGGACATGAACTCTCTTTCAACAGGTGTAAGAGGTGTAGCATCAGTATTAGGAGTTCCATCTTGAACTATAGACTCTGGACTATTAGGTTGATCAGATGGCCCCCCCCTCCGGTGGAACAGAGGACTCCTCCCCAGATGGAGCAAAGGACTCCCCCTCAACCGTTGGAGGTCTGTAAACAACTTCTTCGTCTTCGTCGTCATACACGATCTTCGAACCAGAAGAGGATCCACTTGAGCTATTTGAAGACACATTTAAAGATTTGAAAAGCGATGTGTAATCAAATAACCAGTCAGGACCCACTTGAGCGTCTGTTTCATTCTCCTCCAGCGAGCGTACGTCATAGGATTCGACTATCTGCTTAGTCTTCTTGTTGTACACCCTATACGTGGTGCGCGCAGCATACCCTACAAAGTAACAATCATCGGCTTTGACGTGGAATTTAGGGTTGGATTCCAAATGAAGAAGGGTGCAAGGACAGCCAAATACACGGAAATGGCTGACAGAGGGCTTGTGTCCATAGAGAATTTCATACGGTGTCTTCATCTGTGCTTTGTTGATTAGAACATGATTCTGCACGTAGCAAGCAGTATTAATCGCCTCGGCCCAGAAGAACACAGGTAGCTTGGAATCACAAAGCATCGTCCTTGCGGCGTCTTTCAATGTTCTATTTCTCCTTTCAGCAACACCGTTCTGTTGAGGTGTGTGAGCTGAACTATATTGACGCACTATCCCTTTTTCGGCGCAAAAATGGTCAAGAACCGAATTTTTGAACTCGGTTCCATTGTCGGTACGAAGCGCTTTCACTTGATTGTTGGTCTGTTTCTCAATCATCACTACGAACTTCTTTATCAGGTCAGCAACCTCCGCTTTGTTGGATAAGAAGAAAACCCACGTAAACCGAGAGAAATCATCGATCACAACGAGGCAGTATGAGCTTCTGTTGATGCTCAGAACGTTGACCGGACCAAATAAGTCCATGTGTAACAATTGGAGCACTTGACTTATTGAGTTGACATGTTTGGGCAAGTGTGGTTTCCGATGGTGTTTGCCTTGAGCACAGGAAACACACTTTTCAAATGTAATAAAGTCTCTGATGGGTAGGCCTCGAACCATCTCATTCTTGGCAAGACGATTCAAGTTTTTCGCGTTAGCATGACCTAGCCTTCGGTGCCACAACATTGCATTTTGTTCGGCGACTTTTGAGAATAGGCAAGTTACTTGTTCAGGGAGATTTGTGTTCATGTCAATAATGTAAGCATTCCCATCCCGCTTAGATTTGACGAGGATCCATTCTTCCGGGATGACAATGCCTGGCTTTAAGATCATACATTCCTTGTCAGTAAAGTGGGTGGAGTAGCCTTTGTCACAAATTTGGGAAACACTCAACAAGCTGTGCTTTAACTCGGGAGCGAAGTTGACATTCTCAAAGCTTAACACTCCATTTGTAACAGTTCCTCTTTGCGTGATCTTTCCTCCATCTCCTCCCGCAAAGGAAACATACCCCCCATTAAAGGATTGAATTTCGCTCAATTGGGATATGTCTCCAGTCATATGCTGGGAGCAGCCACTGTCGACGTACCAGGGACGAACGACATTCCTCCGCAACTGTCCCTGCAAAATGAGCGGAATCATTTAGATTTAGGAACCCAGGTCATTACAGTCCTGGGTTTCCTTTTTACTTTCTCTGAATTAATATTTAAAGGTTTCAAACGAGGATCCTCATTCCTAATTACTTCAGAGAGTGGCAAAGATGGATTAGAAAGTGATTTAGGCTGCCATTGAAGTTTAGGTTTTACAACATTCTCCTGTGGTTTTGAAATAGATTTCTTAGAAGTTTGCACAAAGCTTCTGGATGTTCGACCAGAAGTGGTTGAAGATCTAGAATTGCCTTTTGACGAAAACGATCTTGGCAGAGCCTTGTTCGTTTTTGGCAAACTCTCTTGAGATTTGTTGATAAAAACCTTTTTATTCTTTTGAAAAACAGTTCTTTTTCTGGTTCGGTCATCTTTCCAATCATCAATTCGAGAACAATTTCTTGAAGATTTTCTAATTAAAGATCTTCCTCGAGATTCGTTCTCTCTTCTTGGTGACAGATAGTATACAAAGATCCTGTTATGACAATTCCTAGCTATGTGACCACCAATGCCACAATTAAAACAAATCTGTTTATTGTTTGAACTTGTGTTACATTTATCAGATTTATTTTCTTGAAGGACACTCTTACTTTTCTCAGAGGAGCATACATGAGAGACAGATTGTGATACAAGTGAGGGTGCCTCAGAATGTATGACATGAGGAATTGATGAATTTTCATGAGAATGACCATCATCAGAATTACTAAAAAGTTCATCAAACATATCAAAGAAATTGAATTCAACAGAATCAGAAATAGGAACGTCACACAAAATATTATCAGTCTTAATATCAGAATCACAAATAGGAATAGAAACATCAGAAATAGGAGCAGAAACAGAAACACCAACTCCATGCTTTGCCTGATCTAAAGGATGATCTGCAGAGGAAGAAGAAGCGTCAGTACTTTCAACATTTATAAATCCTCCTGAAACGAAGCCAGATGGATTGCCATAAACCATAAAAGATTCATTGGCAATCTCATCTTTAGACAAGGGTTGATACTGATAGGTATGATTATATGGAGGAGGCACGCTATCATATCCTAAACCCTTAGACTGATTTCGTTTAAAATCCATGCAGTGATCAATCATGGTGGCAACTGCCTCACTTGATCCATCAAATTTTTTAAAAGCAAAGTTTGCAGAATTAAACCTTTCCTTCAATGTATCAAGCTCGGCAGTTAGCTCATCATTTTGTCTTTTAACATAATTGTACAGTTCACATTTCTCACTGTACTCTGCCTGGATTCTTCTAAAATCGTTTATCTTAGCTTCTAATTGAGCTTTAAGAGGCTTTTGTCCTTTCCTAAGTTGGTAGCCCTCATATCTAAGGTCCTCTACTTCTCTACGCAATAATTGGATTTCATCACGAAGAACTTTAACATATTCTTTACATGCATAAGAACAGGATGGTAGGGTTACCTCGCTTATCTTGGACTCAGAAGAAGTAGACGCCATGAAAGCAAACTGCAGCTCCATCATTTCTGCCTCGGGATCAGCTTCATCAGTCTTTAATGTTGCATCATTAATCTGAGCAAGGTGAGCATTTTCTGGCCCTGAAATGTTCAAAGCCTGAATCTGGTCCTCCCAATCAAAAGACTGAGCGACCATTGCGGTCTCACCATTAGCTGCAGCACCTGCACGGTTGTTTCCCACTGCAACCATCGTCCTGTTGTTGTTGACCCTGCGATCTGGTTTAGGACATTCACGAGAAAAGTGACCCGGCTCGTGGCAGTTGAAGCATCTCAGCGTGCTCTTGTTGAATCCCACCTTCTTGTCAGCATTCATGCCCCAATTGCTCTTCCCAGCCTTCTTAGCAAACTGCTTGGCCCTGAAAACAGCCATAGCAATTTGCCACGTAATGTCCATCTCTTCTACGTCTTCAGGATGAATCTGGTCCAGGTCAGCAAATGACAGCTGAGGTGGAAGTTCTCCAGCCACAAAAGCATTATAGCAGTTAACAAGCCCAGTAGCTAGAGCCAGATTTTCATCAGTATCCTTAGGATTTGAGGAAGTGGCTACAGTAGGTACATTTGGGGAAGGAACAACTTGTGGGGAGATAAATGATTGATTATGAGGATGAAGATTAGGTGATACAGCATCGAGGGTCTGAATTTGAGGTGGTTTAGCAGTAAATCCTTGACCTGAAGAGGACATGATCGAGGAAAGAGCATTGTTGGATGAGATCCCAAGATTTGCAGTAGAATATGAGCTCATGTGATTGATCTCTCTTTGTTTGTCATCAATATCACAAGATTTGATGATTGCCATGGTTTCAGCAAGAGTGAGGCGGTTTAGATCCTTAGTCTTCTTGATCACAGCAACATTCATATCCCATGATCTGGGAAGAGCATTGAGAAGTTTTTTGTTGATTTCTGACTTGGTCAAGTAAATCCCAGATATGTTCATATCCGTTGTGAGAGTTGTGAACCTCTGCAATTGAGCCTCAAGGGTCTCTCCTGGAATGTAGTTGAACATGTTGAACTTTTGTCTCAACATGTCCTGGCGACTCTCTTTCATATCCTCATTGCCCTCATAAACTTCAATTAAGGCTTCCCATAGATCTTTAGCTGAAGTGTACTCACGAAAACCTTGAGCAATATCAGGAGATAATGCCATAGTTAAAGTGGCTAAAGCTCTTTCTTGCTCTTCTATTTTCTCAAACTCCTCATCAGTGTAGTTTTCAACCGCCTTGTCAATCACTTGACCTGCAACTGTCGTAGTGATTCTAATAGGGCCTCTAAGTATGCTTCTCCATACCTTAAAGTCCTTCATTTTGATGTACTTTTCAATTCTATACTTCCATTCGGGAAAACCATCCGCAGACATTAATCTTGGAATTCGTGTGGTGGTGCCCATAACAGCATCAAGTTCATGGAAATGATTTTGACCTTGAGAATCCATTTGAAATTAAGCAAATTAAGCTCAAAATTTAAGTTTACAATTGAAAGGTTTTACGACCGTAAACCGAGTTTACGGTCCAGATGATTTTGATCGTAAACGGAGTTTACGGTTCTGAGTTTACGGTTCTGAGCTTACGACCGTAAACTGTGTTTACGGTTGAACAGTTTACGGTTTGAACAGTTTACGGTTTGAACAGTTTACGATTTGAACAATTTACGGTTTGAACAGTTTACGGTTTAACAATTTACGGTTTATGTGTTTACGGTTCTTGAAGCTTGGTTTACGGTTTATGAAGATTCAATAACCGTAAATAGAGTTTACGGTTGACAGCAAACTCCCAGAAAACCTTTATGAATACGATTTTTCAGTAGAAACGATTCCCTTCACTTCGTAAACACTAACAGCAGGTTCGAACTTCAAAAATATCGGTTGAAATAGCCCAAAAATCGATTGAAAGAAGATTTAACACCGGTTCTTGCTCTGATACCAATTGTAAGGTCCAAATAAGGATCTTTACCGGTAGTTGCACAACAATCAATCACAAAATAAGAGTAAGATGAAAGAAATCAAGCTTGCACACGATTATATTGAGAAAATCGTCTGGTACAACTTGATAGGACTTCTTTGGCATCAACAACTACTAAAAGACTAACACCTCCTCTATATATACAAGACACGATCAAGACACAACCGAAAACTGGGTTTGCGACCGTAAACTGAGTTTACGGTCGTAAACACACAGAAAGTTCAACAGACACCAAACAACCTGTATACACTATAACAGACTCATTCTGAACAAAGAAACAGTGAAATCCTAGACCAAACCATTTCCAGGGTCCTTCAATTACCTTGAGCATTCTTTGGATAGATCCCTTCATCTTGAGCTTCATGGTCATTCCTAGCTCATTTGTAGCCTAGTGCTTGCATGGAACACGATCTGAGGTTTGCAACTTCAGATCTGGACTCTTCAGGGCCCCTAATGTATTAAACTCTCAAGCTTTTGAGGCTTGAAGCCCTCCTTCATAGAAAAACCCTTCCTTGTAGTTTAGTTTTGGCATTTGGTAATTGTTTGCATGTAAAGGTTGCAACTTTACGTGGAAAGCATGCTCTAGGAGGTTGGATCTACCTTTGGGAGCAATTGTTTGGCTTAGAATCGACTTAATGAGGAATGGAATGAACGAACTCGGCCAGTTGGATAGCCAACTCAGCGAGTTGAATAGGGTGTTCCCGTGTTTGATTACTGCATGAACTCGGCGAGTCGATTTAGTAACTCGAAGAGTGGATAGGGTTTTCTCGATTATGGATTTTGCATGTGCTCGACGAGTTGATGGAACAACTCGACGAGTTGACCAAGGTCTTGCATGGTTTTGAGTTCTAAGGAACTAGACGAGTCTGAGGATGACTCGACGAGTTGACTCGATTTATCGTGATTCTGAGTAACGAGGCAACTCGGCGTGTCACGATTTGACTCGACGAGTTGCTTCAGGATTTCAGAGTCTGAGTTTTTAGAACTCGATGAGTTGATGAAGCAACTTAGCGAGTTGAGTCAACTCGGAGTGTTGACTTTGACCGTTGACCGTTGACTTTTACCGGGACCAAGGTTGACCTAGTTTGACTGTTAAGGGTATATTTTTTGGGCCTAAGTGTTATTTTGGTATTGGTAGCTCAGGGAGCCGAAGTAGCAACAGTCCGGGAATTGCCGGTTAGCAGCCAGAAGTGTATCAGTAGGTCTTCAGCAGTGCGAGGTGAGTCTTCTCACTGTGTGCATGGGTCTACGGCCATAATGCCGGCGCATTTAGTTTATGTATGATAGGAAGACCCGGGGGTTAGCCCTAGGCATTGTATGATAGTATGTTTCCGGACCAAGGTCCGATGTCGGGCGAGGCCCGGGGAGAGTTTATATGTATGTGATTTCGGACCAAGGTCTGATGCCGGGGCAAGCCCAAGGAATGTTGTATGTTAGTGTATACTTTTTTTCAAACTTAATGATTTATTATTTTAATAAAGTTAAAATAACTATATTTGAAACATTAAAAACACTTGATAAAAGTGTTGTTTAATTCAAGAAGTAAAAAAAAAACATGAAATCCAAAGACCATTCTTTTTATCCTTCGGACCGCAAACCACCTCGGAACAGTAAACCTCTTCGGGCCGCAAACGGTTTGCATCCGTACAATCCGGATCACACCTCAGGAAAAGGAACCTTATCGCTTTGGATTTCGTTCTCAGCCGCAAACCGCCTTCAGGCCGTGCTCATGCTTCGGCCGTGAACTCCCTCGGACCGCAATCTCGCACCTATATATATGCGAAGTCATCATTTTTCTCTCATTTTTCTCTTCTGACCGCAAACTCAAGGCTTCTATCTCAATTATCTTCAACCGCTAACACCTTTCTTTCTCAACTATCATCCATCAAACCTTTGAATCTTCTTAGAACATTGCTAGGATCAGCAATGTGTTCATCATTTCATCAAGATTCTGGAGATTTCTTTACCACAAACGCTTGAATCATCTTAAATCTTCAAGATCATAGGGGCGTAAACTCAAGAACATCAAGTGTTCATGGGCCGTGAACCCCTCTTCTGGCCGTAAACTCCTTGCAGCCTCCCATCTTTGCTTATAACACTTCTCTTGTAAGTAATTCTTACATCCTAGGTTGTTTCCTTGATGCCTTAGAGGTTATATTCACTAATTTCATGCCAATATGTTGCATGAATTGCTATTTAGGACTTGGTTTTGTCCCGGGAGCTAACTAGTGGAAACAATTATCCTATATCGAACTTACAATCGAATCACTTACATAAGGTGAGTTCATACCCCTACATTTTTATGATTTTTAATTGTTTTAGGGGGGGGGATACAAGTGAAATACAATGTAAATTGTGTTAATATCTCAAATGCTTTTAAAATGTTTTTAGAGTTTTTAAATTGTTATAATTATCAAAATTACATATTTATATATGTGTAAATTATATAATTTGGATTCAAAAGACTTAGAATATGTAATTTGACCCCATTTCTTGTTCCTTGTTTGGTTGTGGGCTTGGAGTAAAGTTATCTAATCAAAGGTGTAATTAATCACAATTAGATAAATATTACATTTATATAAATATAAAAGGGTTTTCAAACTGTTTGATACTTTTTGGTACAAGCAGTGAACTTCATGGAATAATAGTGTTACATTCTTATCAACAGTTAAACTATAATAGCTATAGTTTGGAGAAATCATTCATTGGTTTCAAAACTTAAAGTACATAAAAGAAAACAAATAGAGTACATAACGGAATACGAGTAGAGAACATACTTCAGAAAACAATCAGAAGACGAACATATAAACTATGTCTTATATAGTTTATCAAACTTACTTATGGTGTACTTATTACATATTAACTTGTCAATATTCTATACATAATCATCAATATAGCATTTTTGACGCAACCTTCACGTACTTTGTTAAGTACCCCAAGTCCTGAAATTATAACCAGAGTCTCCTGGAGGGAGAGCGCGACACTTGTATATAGATCTATATGGGACTGACAATCCCACACCTGAACTGTTAGCTACAGTTACGCAGGCATGCCTGTGGTGAAAAATGTCCTGCCAATTGTGACGCCTAAAGAACGTTGTGTTCAGGTGATCATGAGTCATACAGTATGGTTATAGTAACTCACACTTTGATATTGAACAAAATGATTAGTGTATGATTAAATAAAACTTCACATAGTTTTATTTAATTATAAAACTATAATACATTATTTTTACAAGCATAAGTACTATATACTATTTCGGTACAGAGAAAACACACTTTTCATGGTTTTATGTGAACTAAACTACATTTTACTACTTCAGAGTACAGAAACTTTCACACGTTTTCTTTACAGTATAACACAGTAGAAAATAAAGGATTTTCTAGGTAAAACATGTTTACATTATCAAAGAACAAGAAAAATAGATTTCAATTACAAACATACTTATGAACTCACCAACTTAATTGTTGACACTTTTCAAAAATACTTGTATTCTCAGGGAATCAGCAGACACGTACACCACAACTTTTGAGAAGATGGAGCTCTTTAAACTCTTGTCTTTTGAAATTATACTTTTGGTGTCATGAATATTATATTTTGAACACAGATGTAAAACATATAACTTTGTAAATACAATGTTTGTTGTTGTACTTTGATTACTATTATGCATTGTTGTGATATTGTACATGACGTCCTCCGCCCCCGAACGTTTTCGCCGTTCTGGTTTGGGGGTGTGACAGATTGGTATCAGAGCATTGTTTATAGTGAACTAAGTATATCAGACCATAAAAGATATACAGACTATAAATGTTATGGGGCTGAAGCACTCTGACTAAAACTATAGTTTTAAAATCTAAGTATTTTATAAGAAGTATACTAATCTATATATATACAAGAAACAGTGTCACAGTAAGAACTATACAAAAGTATTTGGATATTGGACACTACAGTTAAACCTGGACAGTTGTTTAATCATATCTGGGATCAATATAGCCTGATCAACTATATTTATTTGACATACGACTAACATGTGTTTGGGAGTGATAGAGGTGTTGCAACAAGTCTAAAACTTACCTAGGTACCAGAAAAATTCTAGAATCAAACATAAAGATAAAATACTATAGGAGTATTTTATGACACAATAACACAGGAATAACAAGATATAAGAGAGTCATCCTTACTAGAAACAAAGATGTGAAAACAAAGAGTCATTACTGGTAAAGCTGTAATTACTAAGTGTATACATAAAGTTATATATAATTTAGATTTTATAGACTTAGAATCTGTGATTTAGCTTTATTTCCTGTTCCTTGTTTGGTTGTGGACTTAGAGTAGAATCACTTATTCGAAGGTCTATTTAGTCTTGATTATGTATGATTCGTATACACTAAGTGATTATAGAAAGACCGAGTTTGGATTCCAGTATGCATATTCATTTGCAAAGATACCACAAGTACCATTGTGATTGTTTACTTATATTAGTAAAGTCCTGTTGTAAATCGCAGAGTACTAGGAAAGTCAGGATATAATGTGTTTAGAAGTAAATTATATATTTGTTCAAAATCACCTGACTTATAACTGCTATAGAAAACTCATCGTCATTTTTCTCTTAAATTCTTCTAGATAAAGATGCCTCCCAAGAAGTCAAATAGAAAGAATACCAATCCACCACCACCACCTCCTCCACAATTTGATGTTGTTGTCTTTCAAGCAGCAGTGACTGCTGTTGTGGCTGCTGCTACGGCGCAAATCAACTCCATTGGTAATAGTGGAGCTGGCAGTGGTGCTCTAGTTTCCGGTCATGGCGAAGGTCTTGGACACCCTCGTGAGTGTTCATATAAAGACTTTACAAATGTGAAGGCTAAAACTTTTGATGGGACCGAAGGTGTCATTACTCTGACGTGCTGGTTCGAGAAAACCGAATCAGTGTTTGAAATATGTGCATGCCCTGAAGCAAGCAAAGTCAAGTTTGCAACATGTAACTTTCTGGACAGAGCCCTTTCCTGGTGGAATGGCTATGTCAAATCCTTATCCCTCCCAGTCGCCAATGCTATGGGCTGGGATGATCTGAAAACTTTAATGCTAGCTGAATATTGTCCCAGAGGTGAAATTCAAAAGCTAGAGGAAGAACTCTGGGGTCTGACGATGAAAGACTCTAATATTACTCCATATATTGCCAGGTTCAGTGATCTGGTTTTTCTGTGTCCAGGGATGGTTCCCACTGAGAGTAAGAAAGTCGAGAGGTTTATCTGGGGACTCTCTCCTCAGATATAAGGCAATGTTATAGCTGCAAACCCTTTCACTTTTGATAGTGCCAAGCCTTTAGCACAAACACTTGTAGACCATGGAGTCCGTCAGGACCTTATGGTACCCATCCCAGGGCAACCCAACGTAGGGGGCCGTAAGAAGAAATTATGGCACAAGCGAAAAGGGCAATCGTCTCAAGAGCCCTCGAAAAGGCAACAAACAGTGGCAACACACGCTGCTATTGTTCATGCTACTGTTGCAGCCCCTGTTCCTACTTCTGTATCTACTACTCCCTCGACCCCAAGTAGATATGTTGGTTCATTTCCAAAGTGCAACAAGTGCAATTACCATCATAAGGGAGATTGCAAAGAAATGCACTGCCAAAACTGCAACAGAAAGGGGCATACTGCCCATCTCTGTAGGTCACCAGCACAACCCATTTCCCAAGTCCCTGCTGCGGGAGTGAGCTAAGCCTGCTATGAATGTGGCGAAGTAGGGAATTTCAAAAGCAACTGTCCTAAGTTAAAGAACGCTGGTGGTACCGAAAGAGTTTTTGCGATTAGCTACGAAGAAGTCATGGTAGATCCTAATGTGGTGACCGATACGTTTCTTCTCAACAATTCTTTCGCATGCATTCTTTTCGATACCAGTGCAGAGAAAAGTTTCGTAAGTCATAAATTTAAACATATGCTAAAACAAAATCCCGAAGTATTAAAAGATACATTCACCGGTGAGATGGCCAATTGAAAAACCGAAAGCACCAATAACATATACATATGATGCACACTTACTCTAAGTAACCGTTCCTTCTTAACTGACCTTATGCCGGTCTCGACTAAAAGTTTTGACATCATAATCGGCATGGATTGGTTAAGTATTCACCGTGTTGATATCCTATGTTTCGAAAAAGCCATTCGTCTTAATCTGCCAAGTAACAAATCTCTCGTTATCTATGGTGACAAATCTGGTGCAAATCTTAAAATCATTTCTTGCTTCAAGGCACAAAAATATCTTCGCAAAGATTACTGCGCCTTCCTAGCTCACGTTGTTGATAAGACTCAAGAAGTGAAAAGCATCAAGGATATCCCCGAAGTCTGTGATTTCCCTGATGTGTTCCCCGAAGATATCTCAGGAGTTCCTCCTGAACGCCAAGTCGAATTCCGAATCGACTTGATCCCCGGAGCTACCCCTGTAGCTAAATCCCCATATCGTCTTTCACCTTCAGAAATGCAGGAACTATCCAGCCAACTGAACGAACTTCTCAGTAAAGGCTTCATTAGACCAACCTTCTCACCCTGGGAAGCATCGGTCTTGTTCGTGAAAAAGAAGGATGGATCGTTTCGCATGTGTATAAACTACCGGGAGTTAAATAAACTGACCATTAAAAACCGATACCCTTTATCAAGGATAGTTGATCTCTTCGATCAACTCCAAGGAGCTAATTTCTTCTCCAAGATTGACCTGAGATCAGGATACCATCAATTACGAGTCCAGGAGACAGACATTCCAAAGACTACTTTCAGAACTCGCTATGGTCAATACGAATTCGTAGTAAATCCCTTTGGTCTAACGAATGCGCCTGCAGTATTCATGGATCTAATGAATAGAGTGTGTTGACCTTACTTAGAAAAGTTTGTCATAGTCTTCATTGATGATATACTAGTCTATTCTCAGAGTAAGGAAGAACACAACCAACACTTGCGACAAGTATTGGAAACTTTGAGGGTAGAGAAATTGTATGCAAAGTTCTCAAAATATGAATTCTGGATTCGAAAGGTGGAATTCCTAGGTCATGTAGTCAGCAAGGAAGGGATACATGTTGATCCCTCCAAGATCAAAGCTATCGAAAGTTGGGCGACCCCGCGAACCCCAACAAAAATTCGTCAGTTTCTAGGTCTCGCAGGCTACTACAGGAGATTCATTTGGAACTTTTCGAAGATCGCAAAGACACTGACCACCTTGACAACAAAAAGGTGGCATTTAAATGGGAGGAGAAACAAGAAAATTCTTTCCAGACATTAAAGCAACCCCTTTGCAGCGCACCGATCTTGTCCCTCCAGAAGGGACATAAGATTTTGTAGTCTACTGCGATGCGTCCAAGCAAGGGCTAGGCTGCGTTCCTATGCAGCGAGGAAAGGTGATATCCTATCCCTCGAGACAGCTTAAGAACCACGAAGTCAACTATACCACGCACGATCTCGAACTGGGAGCTGTGGTTTTTGCCTTGAAGATCTGGAGGCATTACCTGTATGGTACAAAATGCACGGTCTTTACATTTCATAAAACCCTTCAGCATATCTTTGATAAAAAAGAACTCAACATGAGAGAACGACGATGGGTAGAGCTACTAAATGATTACGAATGTGAAATTCGTTATCACCCCGACAGGGCCAATGTAGTAGCAGTTGCCCTTAGTCGAAAAGAGTACTCGGGCCGCCGAGTAAAGTCTCTGACAATGACTATCCATTCCCACCTATCTACACAGATCAAGGAGGCTCAGTTAGAAGCCTTGAAACCAGAGAATGTGCAAGGTGAAGCCTTAAGGGGAATGGAAAAGAACTTGAACATGAAGGTTGATAGAGTTCGTTATTTCATGAATCGAATCTGGACACCGAAGTTCGGTGGCTACAGAGATGTTGTCATCAATGAAGCCCATAAAAATCGATACTATGTCCACCCGGGTTTAGACAAGATGTATCTGGACCTAAAGAAACTATATTGGTGGCCAAACATGAAAGTAGAGACAGCTACTTTTGTGGGCAAGTGTTTAACTTGCGCCAAAGTCAAAGTAGAATATCAAAAGCCCTCAGGTTTACTGCAACAGCCAGAAATACCTGAGTGGAAGTGGGAGCGGATTACCATGGATTTCATAACCATGTTACCCAAGACAACGGGTGGTCATGATACCATTTGGGTTATTGTCGATAGACTAACCAAATCCGCACCCTTCCTGCCAATGAAATAAACTGATAAAATGGAAAAGTTAACGAGGACGTACATTAAAGAGATAGTACGATTGCATGGTGTGCCAATATCTATTATCTCTGACCGAGATAGTAGATTTACCTCGCGGTTTTGGCAATCATTGCAAAAATCCTTGGGAACAAACCTTGACATGAGTACAGCGTACCATCCTCAGAATGATGGACAAAGCGAGAGAACAATTCAAACGCTGGAAGACAAGTTAAGGGCTTGTGTGATAGATTTTGGTAAAGCTTGGGATACCCATTTACCACTTGCTAAATTCTCCTACAACAACAGCTATCACACTAGTATCAAAGTTGCACCCTTTGAAGCTTTCTATGGCCGTAAGTGCAGATCCCCTCTGTGTTGGGCTGAAGTGGGCGATACACAACTAGCAAAGAACAAAGTACCTGATAGTACTCTAACCGGTCCCGAGATCATTCGTGAAACCACATAAAAGAGTGTCCAAATCCGGGAATTATTGAAAGCTTCTTGAGATACACAGAAGAGTTATGTGGATAAACGACGAAAACCCTTGGAATTCCAGGTTGGTGACCGCGTTCTATTGAAGGTCTCACCTTGAAAAGGAATGATAAGTTTTGGTAAACGTGGAAAACTGAATCCAAGGTTCATTGGACCATTCCAGATCATTGCTAGAATCGGTCCTGTTGCTTACAAACTCAATCTCCCGCATGAACTCAGTAACATTCATCCCGTATTTCATGTCTCAAATCTCAAGAAGTGTTTGTCCGACGAGACTCTTGTTATCCCACTCGATGAAATCGAGATAAATGAGTGTCTCAACTTCGTAGAACAGCCAGTAGAAATCCTAGATAGGGAAGTCAAGAGAATTAAAAAAAGTCGTATTCCGATAGTGAAGGTCCGCTGGAATGCAAAACGAGGACCTGAATTCACTTGGGAGCAGGAAGATCAAATGAAACATAAATATCCCCATCTCTTTCCCTAGTCTTACCACATCTGTTTAATCTTAAATTTCAGGACGAAATTCCCTCTAGCGGGGGGATAATGTAACATCCCATTATTTTCTGTACTGTAAAAGTCAACACAAGTCAATTTCCTTCAAATAAAAGTCAAACTTAATGATTTATTATTTTAATAAAGTTAAAATAATTATATTTGAAACATTAAAAACACTTGATAAAAGTGTTGTTTAATTCAAGAAGTAAAAAAACATGAAATCCAAAGACCATTCTTTCTTTCCTTCGGACCGCAAACCACCTCCGAACCGTAAACCTCTTCGGGCCGCAAACGGTTTGCAGCCGTACACTCCGGATCACACCTCAGGAAAAGGAACCTTATCGCTTTGGATTTCGTTCTTGGCCGCAAACCACCTTCGGGTCGTGCTCATGCTTCGGCCGTGAACTCCCTCGGACCGCAATCTGGCACCTATATATATATATATATATATATATATATATATATATATATATATATATATATATATATATATATATATATTTACGAAGCCGTCATTTTTCTCTCATTCTTCTCTTCTTATCGGAAACTCAAGGCTTCTCTTTCAACTATCTTCAACCGCAAACACCTTTCTTTCTCAACTATCATCCATCAAAACTTTGAATCTTCTTAGAACATTGCTAGGATCATCAAAGTGTTCATAATTCCATCAAGATTCTGGAGATTTCTTGACCGCAAGCGCTTGAATCATCTTAAATCTTCAAGATCATAGGGTCGTAAACTCCTTGCAGCCTCCCATCTTTGCTTATAACACTTTCTAGGTTGTTTCCTTGATGCCTTAGAGGTTATATTCACTAATTTATGCCAATATGTTGCATGAATATCTATTTAGGACTTGGTTCTGTCCCAGGAGCTAACTAGTGGAAACAATCATCCTATATCGAACTTACAATCGAATCACTTACATAAGGTGAGTTCATACCCCTACATTTTTATGATTTTTAACTGTTTTAGGGGGAATACAAGTGAAATACAATGGAAATTGTGTTAATATCTCGAATGTTTTTAAATGTTTTTAAAATGTTTTTAGAGTTTTTAAATTGTTATAATTATCAAAATTACATATTTATATATGTGTAAATTATATAATTTGGATTCAAAAGACTTAGAATATGTAATTTGACCCCATTTCCTGTTCCTTGTTTGGTTTTGGGCGTGGGGTAAACTTATCTAACCGAAGGTTTTAGTTAATCACAATTATATAAATATTACATTTATATAAATATAAAAGGGTTTTCACAATGATTGATACTTTTTGGTACAAGTAGTGAACTTCATGGAATAACAGTGTTACATTCTTATCAACAGTTAAACTATAATTGGTATAGTTTAGAAAACTCATTCATTGGTTTCAAAACTTAAAGTACATAACATAAAACAAATAGAGTACATAACGGAAAACGAGTAGAGAACATACTTTAGAAAACAATCAGAAAACGAACATATAAACTATGTCTTATATAGTTTATGAAACTTACTTATAGTGTATTTATTGCATAGTAACTTGTCAATATTCTATACATAATCATCAATATAGCATTTGTGAGGCACCCTTCACGTACTTTGTTAAGTACCCCAAGTCCTGAAATTATAACCAGAGTCTCCTAGAGGGAAAGCGTGACACTTGTATATAGATCTATATGGGACTGACAATCCCACACCTGAACTGTTAGCTACAGTTAGGCAGACTTGCCTGAGGTGACAAATGTCCTACCATATAGTTTGATATTGAACAAAATGATTGGTGTATGAATAAGTAAAACTTCACATAGTTTTATTTAATTATAAAACTATAATACAGTATTTTTACAAGCATAAGTACATAATACTATTTCGGTACAGAGAAAGCACACTTTTCATGGTTTTATGTGAATTAAACTACATTTTACTACTTCAGAGTATAGAAACTTTCACACGTTTTGCTTACAGTATAATACATCAGAAAATATAGGATTTTCTGGGAAAAACATGTTTACATTATCAAACAACAAGAAAAACATATTTCAATTACAAACATACTTATGAACTCACCAACTTAATTGTTGACACTTTTCAAAAATACTTGTATTCTTAGGGAATGAGCGGACAGGTACACCACAGCTTTTGAGAAGATGGAGCTCTTTAAACTCTTGTCTTTTGAACTTATACTTTTGGTGTCATGAATATTTTATTTTGAACATAGGTGTAAAGCTTATAACTTTGTAAATACAATGGTTATTATTGTACTTTGATTACTATTATGCATTGTTGTGATACTGTACATAACGTCCTCCGCCCCCGAACGTTTCTGCCGTTTTGGTTTGGGGGTGTGACATTAGATCAGGAGTATAGTAGAGTATGTTTAGTTTATATGTTATGCGTTATGTTATATGATTGCATGTGTTAGCGGGCGAGGCCCGACAACTGGCGGGGCCTAAGACAGACAGATCTGTATACCGAGCAGGGCTCGATGCCAGGCGGGGCAAGATACCGGGCGGGGCCCTATGTCGGAGCGAGTCCGATGCCGGGCAAGTCCCGATGCATCAGGCGTGGGCCCAGTATGTGGTTATGTAACGACTCAATTTTACAAAGAAAATTTTTCATTTTTAATTAATAAACATACTTGCATAAACCATGAAATTCCATCATAATTGTTTTCAAATCTACATTTATTACAACATGTTTAAATTATCAGAGCGTCCCAAAACGTAGTAATAAAAGAGAGATAGAGTGCACGCCGCGTCATCACGCCTTGCCCTTGCCCTTGAGCTCGGATGTACCTGAAACAAATCCACAAACGGTAAGCTTGAAAGCTTAGTGAGATCCCCAGAGCAGACCCACACACAAAAGCATATAACATATCATACTAGCTAATCAGTTATACAGAACACATAAACCATGCATGCCAGTCACATAAGGAAGCCCTGGAAACGCTCCAGGGTCTTACTCCGGGTGCCATGGGAACCCCCACATGGTCTTAGCCCAATGCTTCGGGAACCCCGCGTGGGCTTTGACCTAGGATGCCAAGGAAACCCTCCAAGGTATTACACCTAAGTGCCTCGGGAACCCCCTGAGGTCTTTAACCTAGGATGCCAAGGAAACCCTCCAAGGTCTTACACCTAAGTGCCCCGGGAACCCCCCGAGGTCTTTCATGCATGCACAATCACAAAGAATATAAATTCACAAAATGGCTAACACATATACCGTAACACATAATGGGCCGGCCTTGGTGCCATAGACCCATTGGTATGGTGAGGAGACTCACCTCCGTCTGCCGAATAGTAAAGCTTCTCTCCTAACAATCTGAAAACTCGCGGGCTGAATGATAATATTAATTAACGTTAGAACCTTAGATTAATCAAAGGGAAAACCCAAGGCCCAACCCCATCCATGAGGCCCAATTATTCCATCCTTGATAATGGGCCCAAAATCCAAGTCCAAAATTACTAATGGGCCTCTTGGCCCATTAAGGCCCAACTAAAAAGTCAATGGCCCAAATCCGGTGAGATAGCCCATATTTCACAGAATGCAGTCAGCCCAATAATCAAAATGAGGCCCAAAAGTTCGCCAGCCCAAAATAGAAACGACCCAATCTGCCATGCGTACGCTCAACATACCCTTCTGGTACGCACAGCGTACTGGGGTCTTAAGGACTACGCGCGGCGTACACTGAGTACGCCCAGCGTACGTCCAGGTTAAGCACTTTCTCCATTAAGTGCTTAATGTCCAATTCTTTTACGTCCAACAGCTAGATCTGAGTGGTTTAATACGTCCTAAGGCATAAAGTTGCTAACTTTATATCTTTGCATGTCCCTCATACCCCCAAAACCATCATTAAGACCTTTCCAAAGTCTTTAGCTCATGCACAAGGTCAATACTTCCCTCAAGATCCCATTTTTATGCTTCTAGATGACTAAGGGACCTCAGATCTGTCTTTCTTATCATATAGGGGGTGTTTAGCTCAACAAAAGAGGTCTAAAGTTCATCAAAGGGACACACTACAAAAACCCTAGCTAGATCTAAAGAGTAAAAAGGAAAGATACAAGCTTTTTACCTCCAGAAGCTTTGCAAGATGATTGTGATGCAGGATCTTGAAGCACCTACTTGATCCAAGCTTGCTTGACCAACTCTTCTTCTTGAAATGAACACTAAAAGGCCACAAATGCACTCTTTAAGGCTCAAAAATGATCTCACAAGGTTTCCAGAAGTGCAAGGACGTTCTAGGGTTGTGGAGGCTCTCTAGGGTTCAGTCCAAGGGGCTTAAAGTCGTTTATATAGGCTTCAAGTCCGTGAATTAAGGTTTTGGATCCCTGGCGCGTACGCCCCGCGTAAATCAAGGTACGCCCAGCGTACCTCAATTCTTCCGCGACCAAAGAGATGTAGTACGCTAAGCGTACACTTAAGTACGCTCAGAGTACTTAAGGGACCATTTATGCAAAAATTATAATTCTTTAGGGTTCAAGACATACCATTATTTTTTGGATGTAACAACTCTCCCCCACTTGAACTAGACTTCGTCCTCGAAGTCTGTGGCTGTAAACAGTTCAGGGTAATGCTCCCGCATCTCCTCCTCTGGCTCCCAAGTCCATTCGGAGCCCTTTCGGTGCTGCCATTGCACCTTCACCAATTTCACCTCCTTGTTCCGAAGACCCTTCGTCTTCCGGTCTATAATGGCAACTGGCCTCTCCACATAGTTCAGGATCCCATCCACCTGTATATCATCCAAGGATATGACTGCGGACTCATCAGCAACACACTTTCGAAGCATAGACACATGGAAGGTGTTGTGAATCTGGCTAAGCTCTTCTGGCAGCTCTAGACGGTATGCCACCTTGCCCACTCGGGCCGTGATCCTGAACGGGCCTATAAACCGAGGCCCCAACTTGCTTCACTTCCGAAACCTAATAACCCCTTTCCAGGGCGATACCTTCAGCAATACAAAGTCTCCTACCTGGAACTCCAGGTCTGATCGCCGATGATCAGCATAACTCTTCTGACGACTCTGCACGACTCGCAACCGCTCGCGCAGCTGCTGAATCAATCCGGTAGTCTTGAGCACTACCTCAGTGCTCCCCATGACCCGGTACCCAACCTCGTCCCAACACACCGGAGTCCTACATCTCCACCATACAACATATCGAATGGAGCCTGATCAATACTGGCATGATAACTGTTATTGTACGAAAACTCTGCCAGTGGGAGATACGAATCCGAACTCCCTCCAAAATCTAGCACGCATGCACGAAGCATATCCTCCAACATCAGGATTGTCCTCTCACTCTGGCCATCTGTATGAGGATGGTATGGCATGCTGAAATGTAGCCGAGTACCCAATTCCTCGTGGAACCTCTTCAAAAACCTAGAGGTAGACCGAACATCCCTATCAGAAACCACAAACACTGACACCCCGTCCCTAGCCACCACCTCTCGTACATAAATATCTGCCAACTTTTCCGCGAATATGCCCTCAGAAATTGGAATGAAATGGGCACTCTTCATCAATCTGTCCACGATAACCCAAATGGTATCCACGCCCCTCGCTGTCCTTGGAATCTTTGTAATGAAATCCATGGTAATCTCCTCCCATTTCCACATAGGGATAGGCAACGGCTGGACCTTGCCATGAGGCTGCTGATGCTCGGCCTTGACCTTCCTGCAGGTCAAGCATCGCTCCACAAACCAGGCGATCTCCCGCTTCATGCAAGGCCACTAATAACCTAGTCTCAAGTCTCTATACATTTTCGTAGCCCCTGGGTGTATAGAGAACTTAGACTTGTGCGCCTCCTCTAACAGTCTCTGCCTCACTCCCCCTGACACAGGTACCCACACCCGACCACACGACGTCAAAAGTCCACGGCTGTCCTTCACAAATAGAGGATATTGTCCCCATATTTTCTCTATCTTCCAATTATCCTTCTTCGCCCCATCGACCTGAGCCTCCCTGATCATATCCAACAATGGCGAAGTCACAGTCATCCTCAAACAGATGTCCCTAATTGGGGACCCCGCCGCCTTGCGGCTAAATGCATCGGCCACCACGTTGGCTTTCCCTGGATGGTATAGAATCTCGCAATCATAATCCTTTAGCACATCCAGCCACCTCCTCTGACGCATGTTGAGGTTCTGTTGATCCATCAAATATTTCAGACTCTTGTGATCGGTATAGATAGTGAACCGCACTCCATACAAATAATGACTTCAGGATCCGACTAGCAATCGTAGCTCTTTCAAAGTCTCTCGGAACTGAGATAATAATGATACGCCATTTAAGATAAGTGATCATATAATCCTCTGCTCTCAAGATATCAGCCAGACAAACACATGGAACATGGTCTTACTTATTGTCCAGCATTTGTTTCTCGATCTCTGATTTGTTTCGACATAGAACTAAATTGAACACATCAATTAGGTTCTGACCGGGCCCGGTACATAAGTCAAAACCAAATCATCGAGGGGCCCAGATATCGCTTCTATTTCTAGAAGGAACAGATAAACATCGACACATATGCTTGTACTGACTATTTGTTAAATTATGCACAATAGCACGTTTTATAACATCGAGTTACCAATGCGTTTTCGTACAATCAATGAATAACCAACTCATAGTCAACAACTCATATCTCTAGGTTTAAAGATTTATATGATATTACCATCTCACGATCACTCGAGATAAATTCCATGAAGTGATGCAAGTGAGCGTGGGTTGAATCCAATACCCAGGACTTATGAGCACTCATGAATGTTGTTGCAACTATTGCTATGTCTAATACCCTTTAGACATATCATACAAACCAGATTCATGACAGTCTTGATTCATATCTACTTCCGACATATGACCGACTGTGGAGAGTTCGAATAAAACATAATTATTCTGGAAGTCAAAACATGCAAAATTGAAACCATAGTAAAAGATTAACATCAGATAGTAACACTTTACTCATAAATAAATAACAACTTTTATTTAATCATCAAAATGTCAATTACATTTTACAAGTTTCAGAAATCTAATTATTGAAACTAATATCATCCTTCAGCCCGATGTGCCTCGCATGCTGTAAATGCTTAACCCTACTCAGTCCCTTCGTGAGGGGATCTGCTGGGTTCTCATCTGATGATACCCTCTTAGCCACGAGGAGTCCTTCTTCTATTCGATGTCTGATGAAATGGTATTTTCTGTCAATGTGCCTAGATCTCCCGTGATCTCTTGGTTCCTTAGCCAAAGCAACCGCACTTTCGCTGTCATAGAAAATCTCCATTGGCTCCTTTATAGCTGGTACAACTCCAAGGTCTCCGATGAAGTTCTTTAGCCATATCGCCTCCTTTGCTGCTTCACTCGCTGCTATGTACTCTGATTCACAAGTAGAATCAGCTACTGTCTCCTGCTTGGAACTTTTCCAAGTAATTGCCCCTCCATTTAGGATAAAGACCCAGCCTGACTGAGAGCGGAAATTATCCCTATCAGTCTGAAAGCTAGCATTGCTATATCCTACCACTCTTAAGTCATCACTGCCTCCGAGGGTAAGAACCCAGTCCTTAGTCCTCCGCAGATACTTGAGAATGTTCTTTACCACAGTCCAGTGAGCCTTGCCAGGGTTCCCTTGATATCTATTGACCATGCTCAAAGCAAAGGCCACATCAGGGCGAGTACAAGTCATAGCATACATGATAGAGCCCACAGCGGAAGCATATGGTATATGACTCATCTCAGCTATCTCAGCCTCTGTACTCGGACTCTGAGTCTTACTCAGCTTGGCATTACTCTGGATGGGTAATTCCCCTTTCTTGGATTCTTGCATGCTGAACCTCTTCAGCACCTTATCCAAGTAAGTACTTTGACTAAGTCCACTTAGTCTCTTACTCCTATCTCTTAATATCCTTATCCCTAGGATATAGGCAGCTTCTCCAAGGTCCTTCATAGCGAAACACTTCCCAAGCCAGGACTTCACCTCCTGCAAGGTTGGGACGTCATTTCCTATGAGTAGTATGTCATCCACATACAACACCAAAAAACTGACTATACTCCCACTAGCCCTAACATATACACAGGACTCATCTTCGCTCCTCGAGAAACCAAACTCTTTGACTTTCTCGTCGAAGCAAAGATTCCATCTACGAGATGCTTGTTTCAATCCATAAATGGATTTCTCAAGCTTACACACTCTATTAGGGTACTTAGTATCGACCAAACCCTCTGGCTGAGCCATGTAAACATCCTCAGCCAACTTTCCATTAAGGAAAGCGGTTTTGACATCCATTTGCCATATTTCATAATCATCAAATGCAGCTATGGCCAGTAAGACCCTAATAGACTTAATTTTCGCTACTGGTGAGAAGGTCTCATCATAGTCAACTCCCGGAGTTTGAGTAAAGCCCTTCGCAACCAGTCGCGCTTTGTAAGTGTGTACCTTCCCATCCATGTCGGTCTTCTTCTTAAAGATCCATTTGCACCCAACTGTCTTACGACCTGGTACATTGTCAACCAAGTTCCACACTTGAGTGTCATACATGGACTGAATCTCGCTGTCCATAGCCTCCTTCCATTTAGCAGACTCGGGGCCTGCCATGGCTTCCCTGTAATTATTAGGTTCATCCAAATCTATTAGTGTACTATCACTAATAAATGTATCACCTTCAGTGGTGATGTGATAACCATAATAAAAATCAGGTGTGTTCCTCACCCTACTGGAACGCCTCGGAGGTACAGACTCATCTATCGGATCAACAGCAGTTTCCTCCTCAGGTTGGTTGATAGTTTTTGAGGTTCCTTCACCGCTTGACTCTTGAAGCTCTTCAAGGTCAATTTGCCTCCCACTGTCCCCTTGGCTTATAAATTCTCTCTCACGAAAGACTCCTCTTCTTGCTACAAAGACCACGTTATCACTGGGTCTGTAAAAGAGGTAACCAAAGGATCTCTGTGGGTAGCCGATGAAAATACACCTCTCACTTCGAGGTTCAAGCTTATCATGAGTCTCACGCCTCACGAAAGCTTCACAACCCCAAATCTTGATGTGGTCTAAATTGGGAACTTTCCCAGTCCACATCTCGTGAGGTGTTTTGGCAACCTTTTTAGTAGGGACTAGATTAAGGATATGGGCGGCAGTCTCTAAGGCATACCCCTAGAAAGAGATTGGTAACGAAGCTCGACTCATCATGGAACGAACCATATCCAACAAGGTTCGATTGCGCCTCTCAGCTACACCATTCAACTGTGGTGTTCTGGGTGGTGTCAATTGTGAGACAATCCCACATTCCTTAAGATAGTCAAGGAACTCAATGCTAAGATTCTCTCCTCCACGATCGGATCGGAGCATCTTGATGTTCCTGCCCAATTGATTCTCAACTTCCTGCTTAAACTCTTTGAACTTTTCAAAGGTTTCCGACTTATGCTTGATTAAGTAGATATATCCATATCTGCTATAATCATCTGTAAAAGTCACATAATAGCTATTAGCATCTCTTGTAGCAACGTTGAAGGGCCCACACACATCTGTGTGTACCAGGTCCAACAAACCTTCACCCCTATCACAAGTACCTGTGAAGGGTGACTTCGTCATTTTTCCAAGTAAACAAGACTCGCAACTATCATCCGACTTTAGGTCAAATGATTCCAAGACTCCAGTCTTTTGGAGTTGGCCTATGCGCTTCTTGTTGACATGTCCAAGACGACAATGCCACAAGGATGCTTTATCCAAGCTATTCGAAGAATCAATATACAACACATTATTTCCTAGATTGTCTATAACATTCACAGCTTCATATACACCATCACAAGGTAATGCTTTAAAGTAAAATACATCATTGTAGTAAACATTAATAGCACCATTATTATTTGTCAAATAAAAATGTAAACCCTTGTTTGTACAAGCCATGAAAAGAAATAATATTTCTCGCCATTTCTGGCGAGTAACAACATTTATTCAAATCTAACATTAACCCATTATTTAGCAATAAAGAATAAACTCCTATCTTGGTGACAGGTGATGCTTTCCTGTTGCCCATGGCTAAGTTTATCTTCCTGTGCTCCACTTGCTCACTTCTTCTTAGGCCCTGCAAATCACTACAAATGTGAATACCATAATCTGTATCAAGCACCCAAGAATTAGCATTAGATGAGTTATTAGACAATATTGTATAAATACCTGCATGGGTGGGTTTAACTTTCCCATCCTTTACATCTTGCAAGTATTTGGGGCAGCTTCGCTTCCAGTGCCCCTTTTCTTGACAATAGAAGCATTGTGCTTCCTTTGGGTTTGAGGAAGGAGTAATGGGACCTTTCTTTGTCCCACTAGAAGAGGAACCATCAAGGGGCTTACCCTTGGTACCCTTCGAAGGGGTTTTCCTCTTCTTACCCTTTCCTTGCCCAATCGCAAGAACAGGGGCTGCTGAAGGAGTAGAGGTAGAAGTAACAACCGCTTTACTCTTAAGGCCATTTTCAGCTGTCCTTAAAAGTCCTTGAAGTTTACTCAGTGTGACTTCCTCCTTGTTCATATGATAAGTCATACGAAACTGATCATAACTTGGAGGTAAGGAATGGAGAATAATGTCAATCGCCATTTCTTCAGGAAAGTCCACATTGAGCTTCAATAACCGGTCAACGAACCTTTGCATTTTCTGCATGTGACCAGTGATGGGTTCACCATCTTTCATGCTGGTTGTTATCATGGAGGAGATGATTTCATACCTCTCCTGACGCGCGCTCTGATGGTACCTTTCCATCAGATCCTGGTGCATCTCATAGGGTTAGAAATCTTCATAGGATTTTTGAAGTTCAGGAGTCATGGTGGCAATCATGATGCATGCTACTTTAGTAGCATCCTTTTCATGTGCAACAAACTCTGCAAACTCTTCAGGAGTAGCAGTGGCTTCATTCACAACCTTAAGCTCCCTATCGAGAACATACTCCTTGTCCTCATAGCGGGTAATCATCCTGATGTTTCTGATCCACTCATTGAAGTTGGATCCATCAAAAGTGACTTTCCCACACAAGTTCATAAGGGAAAAGGAGCCTGTTGGGTTTGAGCCAGAAGCATTGGTGGAAGACATCTGAAAGAAAAGAAAGACAAGTTTCATTAGATTAAGAGTCCTTAATAAGTCACCCAAATGAAATATTAAGGCTAGGATCCAACAAACTATTAGTAGTTGTAAGAGGGATGCCGTAATCCAAGCTATAAAATATTTGAAGGTAGGTAAATGACGATTTACCAATTTCCACCATAAGAACGAAATATTTTATTATTAGGTTTTATTGGATTTGAAACTCCTAGATCTTTTGAGATACATTGAACTTTTCAATGACATGTTTAAGTCTCGATTGTGCCCTCTCAAGTTTGTGACTGGGATGCCGAGGATCACAAACAAGGTGTGAATGACCATACAAATTGACTTGGTACCCTTCACTATATTACCTAATCGATGTGCCGGTTAACCACACACGCTCCACCGATCTATAATAAAGTCAAGTGACCCTTTGCCACACTTACTAGTCCTTGTTAGTGTGTCGGTTAACCACACACGCTCCACTAACGACTTGGTAAGGTACAAAGTGTAATTTTATGGGTTAGCACCTATTTCACATTTTCCTAAAGTATCTAAGATTGGGAATTAATAATGTATAGTTACTTTATAATTCATTATACTTTTAATGAGAATTAAAGTCTTGTCCTACCCGTTCGGCTAACGACCCTCCACCAGTCAAGGAAGCGGTGGGTGAGAGTAGACACCCATTAAGCTGCCATTTTATAGGCAACAACCTTATACCCCCCTTATAGACCGGCTTCGTGAATGAGGCCTACTTGCGGTAAGAATGACTTATTCTTATACATATCTATATAAATAAGATTATAATAATAGTATAAGTGTTGATTTTTAAACTTTTAAAAATCTAAGGTTTAATTTGGAATTAAAGTATTAAAGTGTAAGACTTTACAAATTCCAAAACTTGAGGGCAAGTTTTGAAACTATTTCAAAACTCTTCAAATTTGTAACTTATGAGTTTTAATGGTTCATAAAGTTGAAGACTCTTCATTTTATGAAACATACTATTCTTTAATGACAACTTTTAAAGAAGTGACTTTTCGTTATCCATAACTTGAGGACAAGTTATGAACACCATCATAAGCATTAAGATCATGAATTAATCTAGCATGTAAGTTACACACAATTCCTATGATCTTCTAAAACTCATAAGAACAAATATTCATATCAAGCAATTTCAAGAAATCACATATAAAACTTGAAAATTGATAATAGTCATTTGAAATGGGTTAACATAATCATTACCACTTTTAAAAACAGATTTTACAAGTCCAAAATAGTTTGGGATAATGATTCTAGCCCATTTCCAGCAACAAAACTCGGAAAAACTGCCCAGTACGCACCTACTCGTCGAGTGCATGATCCTACTCGACGAGTAGGATGAATTTTGTCTTGGACTCGTCGAGTTCTCCCCTTGCACTCGGCGAGTCCAGTCGAATAGTGAACAATTTTTTCGATTTTTCAAGCAGTTTGCATCAAATATACAGAAAACAAACCTAGGCTCTGATACCACTGATGGGTTTTGAGCATTCTAACACTCCTATGGTGTACATACCGCCCCCAACTCCAGGTCATGTGTGGGATAATTCGCCTCGTGAGGCTTCAACTACCTCGAGGCGTAGGCAATCACATGCCTCCTTTGCATCAACACCTCTCCCAATCCTGAAATCGATGCGTCGTAATATACCACTAAATCATCCAATCCCTCCTGTAAAACTAGGACCGGAGCCTCGCATAACCTCCGTCTCAAGGTCTCAAAAGTCGTCTGCTGATCCACACTGCATCGAAAAGTCGCATTTTTCTTTGTCAAGCGGGTCAATGGCACCTCAATCTTGGAAAAGTCATGGATAAATCTCCGATAGTAGCCCGCTAGTCCCTAGAAACTACAGATTTCCGATGCATTCCTTGGTACTTCCCACCGCATTACAGCCTCCACCTTGGCTGGGTCAACCGAAATACCCATTTGATTGATGATACGCCCCAAAAACTGTACTTCCCGTACCCAGAAATTGATGGGTTTTGAGCATTCTAACACTCCTATGGTGTACATGCAACCCTATAAACCTTGAATCTATGTTTTCTCTAATATACATGCAAATTTGATTTTTCAAGGTTTACTTCCTAACTAGCATGGCATGGGGATATGTAATATAAAACTAGTAGAAGTACATACCTTTCTTGTTGCTTGGATTCCTTGAAGACTTTGTGAGCCTAGCACCCCAGATGTTGTGCCTCAAATGCTTCACACAACACCACAAGACTTGGAATAACTTGAGAGAATGTCACTAACACTTAAAATCGGTTATGCCCTCTTAGAATCAACTAGTGCCGATTTTGCTAGCCAAAGGGTTCCTTTTATAGTGTTGTCACAATTAGGGTTTACACATGAATGCCCTTAATTGTCATGACTCTTCATTTCTCATGATCCATGGGTTTGTAATCCAAATGGTTATAACCAAACCCATAAACCATGGATCATTAATCCACCATAAAAGAATTGATGATTGTCATAATTAACCCTATGTATTTAATTAGTATCACTTTGATCACCAAATTAATACTAGATTAATATTTGATCAATACTAATTAAATAATATTATTATTAATATATTAGAACTTATAATATATTAATAATCACAAGTGTCATTTCTCTCATTTAGTCTATCCAAGTATTGCAATGCCATGCAACCCAAATGGACCATGCCGAGTCGGGTCAAGTACATACCAAATAAAGTTATGGACTTAGACATTATATCCAACAGAAATCACACTTGGAGAACTTTGCATAAAGTTTCTCCGCCCTCAGAGTCTCCAATACCTCCCTCAGATGCTGCTCATGCTGCTCCCTGGTCTTGAAATAGACCAGAATGTCATCAATAAAAACAATCACTGACTGATCAAGCATCGGCCTACATACCCGGTTCATGAGATCCATGAACGTTGCGGGGGCATTGGTAAGCCCAAACGGCATCACTCCAAACTCATAATGCCCATATCGGGTCCTGAACGCCGTCTTCGGTATATCCTCATCCCGAATCCTCATCTGATGATATCCAGACCGAAGATCAATCTTGGAGAACCAAGATGCACCCTGAAGTTGGTCAAATAAGTCATCGATCCTTGGCAAAGCGTAACGGTTCTTCACCGTTAGCTTATTCAGCTCCCTGTAATCGATGCACATCCTGTGCGATCCATCCTTCTTTTTTACGAACATGATCGGTGCTCCCCATGGAGAGCTGCTCGGACGGATGAACCCTCGGTCTAGCAGCTCCTGGAGCGGCGTAGATAACTCCTACATCTCTGGTGGCGCCAATCGATATGGTGTCTTTGCTATCAGGGCGACACCCGGCACCAAATCGATGCGAAACTCCACTTGCCTTTCCGGAGGCACCCCTGGTAACTCTTCGGGAAAAACGTCCTGATACTCCTATACCACCGGCATACTGCCCACGTCCGCCACAGTCTCCACCCTCGTATCCGGGACATAACCCAAAAATCCCTCGCAGCCCTGCTGTAAAAACCTCCTAGCCCTTGCTGCCGAATAGAGGGTCGGTCCCTGCGAGGCACACTCGCCATGAATGACCAGTTCTCCCCCACTTATGGTTCAAACCCTGACTGAATGGTGCTCGCAATCTATCATGGCCCCGTGGGCCCCCAATCAATCCATACCAACAATCACCTTCAACCCTCACAACGGTATTGGGACTAAATCAACGCGAAACCTCTCGCCATGCACATTCAGAACACAGTCCCGATACACCCTCGCAACACTCACAGTGCGGTCGTCTGCAATCTCCACCTCGAGCGGGGAGTCCAAAGTCCCTGGCGTATCCCAGAATTTCTTGCTAAGCGCAAGAGACACAAAGGATCGGGTAGCATTCGAATCGAACAGAACATGGGCCGACATACCATTGACCAAAAAGGTCCCTATACAAGCATAATACGTAAATAAACATTTCAAATAAACATGGAGCAGAGAAGAATAAACATATACCAGTCACAACATCCGGTGCTGCCCGAGCCTCCACGGTAGTCAGCTGAAAAGCACGGCTCTTAGCCGCTGGAGCTTCTGCCTTGGCGGGGCGGCCATCGGTGATCCTCAGAGTAGCGGGCGCGGGTGCCGCTACTGCTCCTCCCCCTCCCTGCAACCTAGGACAATCGACCCGCTTGTAGCCGGTCTGGTTGCAGTGGAAACATATCAGGCCCTTCCTGGGGCAGTCCCTGCTCGCGTGGTCCGACTGGCCACATGTATAAGACGCCGTGCCCTGACCCCTACATGCTCCTCCATGTGACCTCCCACACTTGGCTCACCGGCTGTGACAACTGTCAATTCAGGTCATTCTCAGACTCATGCATCTTTATAATAACCATTCATGCACATCATGCCATGGCCTAATAGTATAAATTAGGTCAAAATCTTACATAAACTAGGATCCATCTAAGACCTAGGACTAATATACTTGACACTTACGATTCTAGTAAGTTGCTTAACTACAATAGGAAATGCCAATGCTATAATTTGAATGAAACTTTCAAGCTTTGTTATAATTGAAAAAGGGTATAAAACCCTAAAAATAAATTAAAATATTCTAATTATACTTCATTATGATGATGAATATCAAACAATATTCCAAAAACCCTAAGAGAGCTAAAAATCCAAATTTATAAATCATAAAGCTTAAAAACTTTATAAAATTTGGCTATAAACTTTCTAATATCAAATTTTTATTAATCAAATTATGGATTATAATCATTGAAATAGAAATTAAATTATCATGCAATAATCATAATTTATTAGTTAAAAACAAGATTTTTTACAAATAAATCAAGAATTGCTTAATAAATATTTTTATAAAAATTAGGGTTTTTATAAAAATTAAGGAGGGATTTTTATAAAATTTGAATTGAGGAGAGAGAAGGCCCTAATCCACTCAAAAATCTGGCCATTCTCCCCTCCCCATGCCCTCTCTCTTCCCAAAACTCAATCATTAAGCTTAAACCTTCACACTACCTCTTCTCTCTTCACTCTCTCACACTCCACCCTCCTAACACACAAACTCTCTTCATCTCTCTCTCTAACTCACGAAATTTCTCTCATTCCTCTGCCAAATTTCGAGATTTTGAAGACCTTGAGGTGTTCTTACTTCCCTCAAGATCAAAACCAAGGTAAACAACAACATTTTCTCCCATAATTTCATGATTCTACTACCTCTTCTTCTGAGTTTTCTCTTCTTTTCGGATTCTATGCCTTTCCATGGCTAGAAATCTTTATTTTTCCCTTGTGGTTTGTAGATTCTCACCATAACACAATGCATGTGTTTGAAATGGTGAAAATCCGGGATCAAACCCATGCAAGGAGTGAAAATGATGCACATATGTTCATGTGACTTCAAAAACAAGTATTACATCTTCTTCTCCATTTCTTTTGTGTTCTTGCATGGTCAAAAGCATTTAAACCACTTCTAGTACATCTTGGATGCTCATTCACTCCATGCATGTGCTAGAAATCGGATCTTATCAAAGGCATGCATGATGTTCTTGTCAAAATATCCTAAGGATGCACTCAAAGCAAACATGCAATCTGCCAGATTACTTTATTCAGCTTTGAACGACCATATCTCGGTCATTACTTAACCAAATCATGATATTCTTTTTGCATTGGATAACTCCATGAGTTAACTTTCAAACCCAACTGGTCTCACTGTAAAATATTAAATATCCGATTTTTGGCAATTTTTACAAAATGGTTGCGCAAACAGCTCTTTTTCTATGATCACCATTTTTGCCTTGCATGATCAATGGCCTTAAACCCAACCATAAATCTGGGGAAAAATATTTTAGAAACTTAACATATCCAGTGAATGATGGTTGAAATTTCGTGGCTTAAAACCCCACTGAATGGGCTACATAAATTCATAAACTTCAACCACATTTGTATCTCATGCACCATTGCATGCAACATTTCTTAACTTGTTTGGGTTCAATACCCTTATTTCCCTTCTGAATAAATTTCGAACATTTTTCCTTTTGAAAGCCCTCACATGCATGTGATAATCTGTAAAATACCAAAAGCTTTTATTATTTCTTTGATTTATTAAAATTATTGCTAGAAACCAAGGGCATAAATCACATAAAATACTTCTAGAGGTCAATAAATCCGGAACAAATTCATGAATGACCCTTATGACGGATAATGACCCCTCGCTAAATTTCATCAATTTTTGTTGCTGTTTGGTATGATTTCCAATTTTCTTTTTGTTAGGATATAATAAATCACAAAACCACTTTGGAGAGTGTGAAAATTTTATCTAACAATTTTCGCATACCTTACATGTGATGGGTGACTCAGAAAAATAATTTCAACATTTTTCATCATGCCTTGCTATTTTTCCCAATTTTTGGTAATTATAATGGTTTAAAAATAGAAAAAATATTTCTGATTATCCAAAATTCATGAAAATTTACCAAAGCATCATGTTTTACAGTAGGAGCTTACATAAAAATTTTAAGGATTTTTCTCCACTGTAAACTATTTTTCTCTTAATTTCTAAAGTTAATTACACTTAAATATACATAAATACCCAAAACCGGATTATATAATATGAAGACCACTTTTGATATTTTTCTCAGGTTATTTATACTGTAAGTGATGTTACAAAAATTGTTGGTAATTTATTTTAACTGTTTGATATTATTTCTTCAATTAAAGATTATTTAAAGGAATAAAACAAGGGAAAATAGAAATACCCACTGAAAAATATCTTTTATATATTTCCCAGCCTATTTATGTATAATAACATTTAAATAAAAAGTTTGGGTAATTTTGGAAACTGTTTTCTATTTATTTCAATTTTTATTGGAATAAATGCTCAAAAATCATAAAATATAATTAAACAGCTTGGAAATCCATTTTTATAATTTTCCCAGCTTAGTATTTTGTAATAACAGTTAAATAAAAAGTTTGAGAATTTTTATCCTTTGAATGCTATTTCCGTGAATTTATGTTGTAATAAGGACTTAAAAATTTGGAAAATTTATATTCCAATGTTGTAATTAATCGCACGATTTGTAGAATTTCATTATTTCAGAAAAAGTGTAACCAATTAATATAAAATCAAATACTAAAACATAAATTGGCATTTCACTATATGTAAAATTTAGTATATTAGCATTAGATTTCGACATGGAAACTCACTAGTGTGTGTTTGATGTCGTAGGATCCCGGTAGTAAGACGTTGGTGCATTCCGAAGTACCACTTGTACCTACTCGAAACGTTGTGAGTATTCACGCACTCCCCTATTTTCAGTTTTTATGTTTTGGGGTGGAAAAGCATGTCCCGAAAAACTATTATTTGAATGTTGTATTTAAATTGATTTGTATCAAACATGATTGCTATTTTATTGCTATGTCTCTCTATGTATGTCTATGCATCACGGAACATGAGAACTTATTGTACTAAGGCCCTTCCCTTATCTCTAACCATTAACTCTTTGAGCCAATGGTCATTATGGATAGCGCTATTAGGAATTGACAACTCCTCACTCGCCCTATTGCTGGAGTGCATGATACCATATTCATCTATGGAACGATAAGCATAGATCTTGATAGGGCTTCAGTCATAGGTTTGGTTGAGACTCATTGTTTGCTCATACACATACAAACTCGTTATACATTATAGCAATAAACTTGTTATCTATTATGGCAATAAACTCGTTTATCAATTTTAGCGATCAACTTTGTTTCTCATTATAGCAATGAACTTTGTTCTCATTAAAGTAATGTACTTGTATTTATGAAAAGTCTTATACCAAATCTTGATTTTATAAACCTGTGAACTCACCAACTATTTTCATAGTTGACGCTCGTTTTACATGCTTTTTCAGGAAATAATTAGTAAGTGGATATAGAGATTCATCATCATAGAGCATGCTGCATCGGGTGGAAGTTATTTTATGAAGTTATATGTCATTTTGGAAAACTTGTACTTTGTTTTGTTTAAGCTATGGGTTGTAAACTTTTAAATATTGCTATGGTGATGTATCTTTATCTTTTGCAATGAAACCTTTGTCGCTGTCATACCTTGCGTTTCCGCTTTAGCGGGGTGTGACAGAAATGGTATCAGAGCTAAAAGTTATAGAGAACATCAGTTTTCCTTTAAGAAAACACAACCTATAACCAAAACTTATAAAAATTCTTTTTACATCAAACATATTACTAATATAATTAGGTCGGGAATTGTATCGTTGGATCTCAATTAAACATAGCCTGATCACCTATTTTTAATTAAGGAAAGATTTATACAAAGCTTGAGCTAATTATAATGGGAATATGTTCAACAAAAATATTTGAGAAAACTTTATTTCAAAAATTCAAAAAGGCTAATTTTGGTGTGTGTAAGCATTGCATATTATAGGTATACATTGTTATTTATTTCATATCTCATTGAAATTATGTCTCAGTCCACTATGTCAACATCGTCATCTTCCCACGCTGCCGCCTCAGCCGATGAGTCCGGCTACGTCACTATTATCCCTCGACGTAATCCCCACGCCTCGGTAGAAGAAGACCCATCAGAGGATACGGAAGATACAGGGAACTCGGTGGAGATCAGTAATGACAACGCCCCGAGTCAACGACGCGAGGCATCACCTACATCAGTGTTGCCACAGCCACCACTTTATGGGCTTCGTATTCGGAGGACAGCAAGGAAGAGTGTCCCTATCCCAGGAAGGATAGCAACCAGTACAGCAGGAGTTGGCACGGCAGGAACCAGTCAGGTAGGACCCAGCATGGCAGGACCGAGAGCACCCCCACCTCAGCGAGTTATAGGGATACCTGTCAGGCAGTCAGGTATGACCCCGGAGGAGTCCTGGAGGATGCATTCGATGGCAGCGGGCCTACATCACAGTCTTGCTGTGATAGCTGAGCATCGGGAAGTTTTGGATGAAGTGTTAACAAGGATGGAAATCCTGTTTCAGCATTCGATGGAGACTGCTGACACTGCTAGTGCTGCTAGACGAGTGGCAGGTCGTGCGATGACCGCATGTTATGTGTTTGGAGGGCTGTTACTGATTGTGGTGTGGATGTTTCTTGTTGGGATAGCGATTCGTACTTGGTTCTGATTTTAGTATTTTATTGTGTCATGAAGTGAAAACCCATGTTGGGTATCTTTTGGGGAAAGACATTAAAACTTTATTTTGGGATTGATGTATTGTTTTGGTTTTAAGACTATTTCAAATGGTAATGAAGAAGTTTATTTTATGTTTGAAAACTTTTACTATGAGGTCAAACCCTAGAACTTATTTAGTCAATAGTTGAATAAAAAGATTTTTCTTTTCTTTCCTTTCTAAAATCTATATGCCTAGTATTAATGCAAACCATTAATTTGACAACACTTACGGTTTTCAAAATAGTAGTGAACTAAATATTATACATTATTTTATGTATTTATACGTATTTCTTCTCTTGTGTCTTAGAACCATGTCAGGAAGGCCTAATCGCGGGCGCCCACAGAGCGAAACACCCGATGTTGCTCAAATTGTAGCACAACAACTCATGGAAGCAATCCCAAACATTGTTACTCAAGTAACTGCAGGACTTAATGCTAACCAAGGAAGTAGTGGAGGAAATCGAGGAAACAATGAAAGAGAATGCAACTACAAGTCCTTTATGGCCTATAAACCTAAGGAGTTCCATGGAAAGGAAGGTGCGGTCGGGTTGCTGAAATGGATTGACAGCATGGAGTCGGTCCTTCACATTAGCAAATGCCTCGAGCGCAACAAAGTTGAGTATGCATCTTGCCTATTCCAAGATAGGGCATTAACCTGGTGGAATACTCTAGTGCAAACCCGAGGCCATACAGCGGCATATCAGCTAACTTGGGAAGACCTAAAGAAGCTGCTGATAGAGGAGTATTATCCCAAGGATGAACTTCAGAAGCTTGAATCTGAATTCTGGAACCATTCTATGGTTGGAACACAAATAGAGAAGTACACAGTCCGATTTCATGAACTAGCAAAACTGGTACCTCACATGGTTACTCCTGAGGAGAAACGGATAGATCGTTACATCTGGGGTCTGGCACCAGAGATTCGGGGAATGATTACCTCAGCAAACCCAACTACTATTCAAAGTGCAGTAAGCCTAGCAAATCGACTAACCAATGATGTGATAAGGATGGGAGCATCAATAAAGGAAAGCTCTAGTAGCAAGAGGAAGCCAGCAGATCAGGGAGAGAAGAAGTATGGAGGCAAGTCAGGGAGGAAGCAGAAAGTCTCAAGAAACTTTATGGTAAGAGCCCAGGAGCAAGAACCAGTGAAAACTCAAGAACGGGAAGTGCAGGAGCGAAAGCAGTACTCAGGGCCGCTTCCGAAGTGCAATAAGTGTAACTTCCATCACAAGGGAGCTTGCCCAGTGTGCCAAAACTGTAAGCAAACAGGCCATTACTCGAAGTATTGTAAGGTGAATAAGGAGGGAAAAAGGACATGTTACGAGTGCGGGAGTACTGATCATCTCCGTAGAGCATGTCCCAAACTGAACAATGGACCTGGTAACAATGGACAAGCTAGGCAAAATTTCCAAGGAAATCAAGGTGGGCGGCCAAGAGGTGTAGCCTTTGTGATTGGTGCAGAAGAAGCTCGTCAGAACCCTGAAGTGATAACAGGTACGTTTCTCCTGAACAATCATTCTGCATCAGTAATATTCGATGCGGGAGCAGATAGGAGTTTTGTTTCGTTAGCATTTAGACCGTTAATTGGCTTGAAATCGAGAAAGATGAGGAATGCTTATGCTATTGAACTTGCTGATGGGTATGAAATTAGGGCTGATGATATAATTCCTGGTTGTACTCTGAATTTAGCTGATAAACTCTTTAGCATTGACCTAATTCCTATCGAGCTAGGTAGTTTTGATGTAATAGTAGGAATGGATTGGTTATCCAAGAATAGAGCGGACATTGGTTGTTACGAGAAAGTCATTAGGATACCTCTCCCTAATGGAGAAACCCTTATCATACACGGTGAGAAGCCAGGAAGAAGTTTAAACATAGTATCAAGCGTGAAGGTTCACAAGTACCTGAAAAAGAATTGTATTGCATTCATGGCCCACGTGCTAGAAAGAGAACGTGAAGCTAAGCAACTCAAGGAGATTCCAGTGGTTCAAAACTATCCCGAGGTGTTTCCGGAGGAATTGCCCGGTCTACCCCCTATCTATCATTTCTGATAGAGATAGTCGTTTTACATCTCGATTTTGGTGGATGTTACAGAAGGCACTAGGAACCAAGATAGACTTGAGCATAGCTTACCACCCTCAGACAGATGGTCAGACAGAGAGAACAATACAAACATTGGAAGACATGCTACGGGCGTGTGTCATTGAGTTCAAAGGAAATTGGGATACTCATTTGCCTCTAATTGAGTTTTCCTACAATAACAGTTACCACACGAGTATCCAATGTGCTCCATATGAAGCATTGTATGGATGCAAGTGTCGTTCGCCCTTATGCTGGACAGAAATCGGAGACAGACAGTTGACTAAAGTCGAACTTATCCAGGAAACATCTGACAAGATTGCTATCATCAAGGATAGGCTTAAAGCTGCTAGAGATCGTCAGAAAAGTTATGCGGATAATCGTCGAAAAGCATTAGAATTCCAAGTAGGAGACAAGGTACTTTTAAAAGTGTCGCCTTGGAAAGGGCTTGTGCGTTTTGGTAAGAAAGGAAAACTAAGCCCGAGATATGTTGGACCCTTTGAAGTCATTGAAAGGATTGGTCCGGTAGCTTATAAACTCCAGTTGCCCCAAGAGTTAAGCGCCATTCATGACACATTCCACGTCTCCAATCTTAAGAAATGTCTAGCCAACGAAACATTGATAGTACCCCTGGAGGAAATTAAGATCAATGATAAGCTAAACTTCGTTGAGGAACCGATAGAAATCCTTGGCAGGGAGGTAAAACAACTTAAGCGGAGTAAGATCCCGATTGTGAAAGTTCGATGGAACTCAAAACGCGGATCGGAGTACACCTGGGAGCGTGAGGACTTCATGAAGGAAAAGTATCCACAACTTTTCCCATACGATGACAAGCGATGACATAGAATGAATTTCGGGACGAAATTCTTTTTAAGTGGGGGATACTGTGACAACTGTCAATTCAGGTCATTCTCGGACTCATGCATCTTTATAATAACCATTCATGCACATCATGTCATGGCCTAGTAGTATAAATTAGGTCAAAATCTTACATAAACTAGGATCCATCTAAGACCTAGGACTAATATACTTGACACTTACGATTCTAGTAAGTTGCTTAACTACAATAGGAAATGCCAATGCTATAATTTGAATGAAACTTCAAGCTTTGTTATAATTGAAAAAGGGTATAAAACCCTAAAAATAAATTAAAATATTCTAATTATACTTCATTATGATGATGAATATCAAACAATATTCCAAAAACCCTAAGAGAGCTAAAAATCCAAATTTATAAATCATAAAGCTTAAAAACTTTATAAAATTTGGCTATAAACTTTCTAATATCAAATTTTTATTAATCAAATTATGGATTATAATCATTGAAATAGAAATTAAATTATCATGCAATAATCATAATTTATTAGTTAAAAACAAGATTTTTTACAAATAAATCAAGAATTGCTTAATAAATATTTTTATAAAAATTAGGGTTTTTATAAAAATTAAGGAGGGATTTTTATAAAATTTGAATTGAGGAGAGAGAAGGCCCTAATCCACTCAAAAATCTGGCCATTCTCCCCTCCCCATGCCCTCTCTCTTCCCAAAACTCAATCATTAAGCTTAAACCTTCACACGACCTCTTCTCTCTTCACTCTCTCACACTCCACCCTCCTAACACACAAACTCTCTTCCTCTCTCTCTCTAACTCACGAAATTTCTCTCATTCCTCTGCCAAATTTCAAGATTTTGAAGACCTTGAGGTGTTCTTACTTCCCTCAAGATCAAAACCAAGGTAAACAACAACATTTTCTCCCATAATTTCATGATTCTACTACCTCTTCTTCTTAGTTTTCACTTCTTTTTGGATTCTATGCCTTTCCATGGCTAGAAATCTTTATTTTTCCCTTGTGGTTTGTAGATTCTCACCATAACACAATGCATGTGTTTGAAATGGTGAAAATCCGGGATCAAACCCATGCAAGGAGTGAAAATGATGCACATATGTTCATGTGACTTCAAAAACAAGTATTACATCTTCTTCTCCATTTCTTTTGTGTTCTTGCATGGTCAAAAGCATTTAAACCACTTCTAGTACATCTTGGATGCTCATTCACTCCATGCATGTGCTAGAAATCGGATCTTATCAAAGGCATGCATGATGTTCTTGTCAAAATATCCTAAGGATGCACTCAAAGCAAACATGCAATCTGCCAGATTACTTTATTCAGCTTTGAACGACCATATCTCGGTCATTACTTAACCAAATCATGATATTCTTTTTGCATTGGATAATTCCATGAGTTAACTTTCAAACCCAACTGGTCTCACTGTAAAATATTAAATATCCGATTTTTGGCAATTTTTACAAAATGGTTGCGCAAACAGCTCTTTTTCTATGATCACCATTTTTGCCTTGCATGATCAATGGCCTTAAACCCAACCATAAATCTGGGGAAAAATATTTTAGAAACTTAACATATCCAGTGAATGATGGTTGAAATTTCGTGGCTTAAAACCCCACTGAATGGGCTACATAAATTCATAAACTTCAACCACATTTGTATCTCATGCACCATTGCATGCAACATTTCTTAACTTGTTTGGGTTCAATACCCCTATTTCCCTTCTGAATAAATTTTGAACATTTTTCCTTTTGAAAGCCCTCACATGCATGTGATAATCTGTAAAATACCAAAAGCTTTTATTATTTCTTTGATTTATTAAAATTATTGCTAGAAACCAAGGGCATAAATCACATAAAATACTTCTAGAGGTCAATAAATCCGGAACAAATTCATGAATGACCCTTATGACGGATAATGACCCCTCGCTAAATTTCATCAATTTTTGTTGCTGTTTGGTATGATTTCCAATTTTCTTTTTGTTAGGATATAATAAATCACAAAACCACTTTGGAGAGTGTGAAAATTTTATCTAACAATTTTCGCATACCTTACATGTGATGGGTGACTCAGAAAAATAATTTCAACATTTTTCATCATGCCTTGCTATTTTTCCCAATTTTTGGTAATTATAATGGTTTAAAAATAGGAAAAATAGTTCTGATTATCCAAAATTCATGAAATTTTACCAGAACATCATGTTTTACAGTAGGAGGTTACATAAAAATTTTAAGGATTTTTCTCCACTGTAAACTATTTTTCTCTTAATTTCTAAAGTTAATTACACTTAAATACACATAAATACCCAAAACCGGATTATATAATATGAAAACCACTTTTGATATTTTTCTCAGGTTATTTATACTGTAAGTGATGTTACAAAAGTTTTTGGTAATTTATTTTAACTGTTTGATATTATTTCTTCAATTAAAGATTATTTAAAAGAATAAAACAAGGAAAAATAGAAATACCCACTGAAAAATATCTTTTATATTTTTCCCAGCTTATTTATGTATAATAACAGTTAAATAAAAAGTTTGGGTAATTTTGGAAACTATTTTCTATTTATTTCAATTTTTATTGGAATAAATGCTCAAAAATCATAAAATATAATTAAACAGCTTGGAAATCCATTTTTATAATTTTCCCAGCTTAGTATTGTGTAATAACAGTTAAATAAAAAGTTTGAGAATTTTTATCCTTTGAATGTTATTTCCGTGAATTTATGTTGTAATAAGGACTTAAAAATTTGGAAAATTTATATTCCAATGTTGTAATTAATCGCACGATTTGTAGAATTTCATTATTTCAGAAAAAGTGTAACCAATTAATATAAAATCAAATACTAAAACATAAATTGGCATTTCACTATGTAGAATTTAGTATATTAGCATTAGATTTCGACATGGAAACTCAGTAGTGTGTGTTTGATGTCGTAGGATCCCGGTAGTAAGACGTTGGTGCATTCCGAAGTACCACTTGTACCTACTCGAAACGTTGTGAGTATTCACGCACTCCCCTATTTTCAGTTTTTATGTTTTGGGGTGGAAAAGCATGTCCCGAAAAACTATTATTTGAATGTTGTATTTAAATTGATTTGTATCAAACATGATTGCTATTTTATTGCTATGTCTCTCTATGTATGTCTATGCATCACAGAACATGAGAACTTATCGTACTAAGGCCCTTCCCTTATCTCTAACCATTAACTCTTTGAGCCAATGGTCATTATGGATAGCGCTATTAGGAATTGACAACTCCTCACTCGCCCTATTGCTGGAGTGCATGATACCATATTTATCTATGGAACGATAAGCATAGATCTTGATAGGGCTTCAGTCATAGATTTGGTTGAGACTCATTGTTTGCTCATACACATACAAACTCGTTATACATTATAGCAATAAACTTGTTATCTATTATGGCAATAAACTCGTTTATCAATTTTAGCGATCAACTTTGTTTCTCATTATAGCAATGAACTTTGTTCTCATTAAAGTAATGTACTTGTATTTATGAAAAGTCTTATACCAAATCTTGATTTTATAAACCTGTGAACTCACCAACTATTTTCATAGTTGACGCTCGTTTTACATGCTTTTTCAGGAAATAATTAGTAAGTGGATATAGAGATTCATCATCATAGAGCATGCTGCATCGGGTGGAAGTTATTTTATGAAGTTATATGTCATTTTGGAAAACTTGTACTTTGTTTTGTTTAAGCTATGGGTTGTAAACTTTTAAATATTGCTATGGTGATGTATCTTTATCTTTTGCAATGAAACCTTTGTCGCTGTCATACCTTGCGTTTCCGCTTTAGCGGGGTGTGACACCGGCCCCGACACTGCTAGCCCCGACTAGACGAATCCGAGGTCTTTCGCTTTTTAGCCTGACCTACTGCTGCCTGGGCCTGCTCCGGCTTCCGCTTTGCGCGGAATCCCAACTCCATCTCCCGCTCGCGGGCATTATCCACCATCTCATTTAGGGTTTTGCACCCTGTGAAGCTCACAAACTCCCGAATGTCATCCCTCAGCATGGAATGATACCAGGTCTGTCTCATCTCCTCGTCGGTAGCATACTATGGAATCAGTAAGGCTCGCTCCCGAAACTTGGCGGTGATCTCCGCCACAGTCTCGGTGGTCTGCTGCAAATCGTGGAACTCCCGTACCAGCCGTTGCACCTCAATGGGTGGTGCAAACTCCAAATCAAATCGTCGAACAAACTCGGCCCAAGACATCTCGGCCACCCCGGCTGGCCCTACCTGACTAGTAACCTCTCCCCACCAATCTCGGGCCCTATCCCTCAGCATACAAGAAGCAAACCAAACCTTTTCCGCATCTGGGCAGGAACTCGTGCGCTGGGCATTCTCAATGTCCGCTACCTAGCATCGACTGACAATGGGGTCCCCGGCCCCGAAAAACTCCGGCGCCCCACACGCCGTGAACTCCCAAAACGAGGGAGTTCAGGCCCCGCCTTGGCCCGCTGCAATCTCATCCCTGAATGATCTGAGTCTCTCCTCCATAAGATCCATAATACCCTCCTTGACCGTCCCGAAGATGACCGGGGTAGCGTCAAGGATGCCCTTGGTAACCTCGGCTGCAATGAGCTCGCACAACCTCTCGTCAATGACATCAGTAGTGTCTCCTGATCCTACCCCAGATCCAGATCCTGATCTTGATCCCCTGCTCCAAATCGTGTCATCACCATGCTGAACTGAAAAGCCATAAAACATAATGTTCAGGATGCCTACAACAAGGACCTTCCATACTAGTCCCCCTTAGAGTTCCCAGGTACAACATGGGTTTGGGTACAGGTCCTGTGCCTCCAGTAGTACGGGCCCAATACTACCTTCCACACATACCCGTACATTTCCCCCAAGGTTCCACCTCCTAACTCCAACTCGACCCAAACTAACCCATCTATCACAAATCACTGCATATATCAAATCCTAGGCTCCCCTAAGATTTGCTCTACTCATATCAATCGAACCAATCATAACAGGTTGCCTTTATGCATGCAATTTGTACATAGAAAGGATCGGATAGGCTTTCAAATAAAGATTCTACCGTAAGACCACATCCAAACAAGGAAAAGAAATTAAGGCCAAATCAATCATTTTGAGGCTATAAGCTCTTAACCGTATAAACCTTTAAAAGCATACACATAGCAAGTTCCATATTGTCACAAAGCTCAAACAGTAACATAACATGGCTAGCATACTAGGGAATCACTTACTTGGCTCGGCTGATCACGCGCGTTGCACTCTCATCTTTTATTTCCTTTTTAAAACTCTTATTTTATCTTTTTGAAGAAACAAAGAATCGAGTATTGAATTAATCAGAGTTGAATTCAAAGTATGAATATGAAATTTGGACACCGAATGTAAATATGATCTTTTTAGCTCAATTACGCTTTCAACATTTACAGAATACAAGTGCCTTAGTAAAATACATTACAAAAAATATATATAGGAGAGAAAAGTGTACAAAAAATATACTAAGGACTAAACATTAAGTTTCGAATACAATGCCTTAGTAAAATACATTACAAAAATGTTCGAAGACACCAACACAAACTTCGACTCATTACAATATTTGGACCCTTACAATCTCCTCCTTTGTAATCAAAGTCGAAGTTTTCAGTTTGCTAGAAGTGTGATGGAGTACAGCAAAACTCTTCGAACTTCTGTGTACCATGAGATGACCTTCTTCAACTCCTTCTTATCTCCTTCATTATTCTTTTTGCAGTGATTCATACGAACAGTTAAGTTCGTATATTGAGATGTAGAGTATCTTTCCACTTCGCTTGTCTGGAACAAGAAGCGCTTTGCTTTCCCAGTTTTATCTTTTCCCGCGAAGACTAACCCAAAAGGTTTTAGACAGATTTCTCCATCAGCATATTTCTTTAACTCAGTCTGAGTCTTCGAAGGAGCCATTGGGGCCTTTATCTCCTTTCCCTTGGTAGTAGCCAACTCCACATCAGTTAGTGCAAGGCACTCATAGTAATTTTCTATAAAGATCTTGATGTGAGCAACTCCAAGCTTGAATTCCTCCGGCTCTGTGTTCTGAAGATAAGAAAATGATTTGTCTTTCAAAAGCAATGCAACTTGTATAAGGTCATATAAGTTCATCAATGGAAAATCTGCAATTGTAAATTCGCAAATATTTCCATTTGCTCTGGCCACCACATACTTAATGTTTTGAACTAAGTTTTCAAAAACCACATCCTTTTTCATACTGATCACCTTCTTGATTTTGATCAGTGACCATACCTCCTCAGGGGCTTTTCCAAGTACAGCATGAAAATGAATTTTCATGTGTGTGCCTTCATCTTTTTCCTCAAAATTCCCTTCAGCCTTGAACTGTGGCATGATAAACATCACTTCGTTTATCGGGAAATCCAACTGGCATACATCAATGTTCGTGACCACATAACTCTGCTTAGGGTTCTTTTCGAATGAGTACATGTGATTGAAAGCAACCCTGGATTCGATTGTCTCATAGTTATAACGTTTTGCTGGATCACCTTTATTCATCCCCTTCGGATCACTAGCCCTCTGAGTCATGATACTTTGGATGAGCCTCATTTTCTCCAGTTCAGCCTCTGCTTCTGCCTTCTTTTCATCTTTTGATTTTTCGACAAGAATTTATTTCCCTTTGTCTTTTGAAGCCGGTTTTTCTGTTACTTCTTTTGGCTTCAAACCACTCCCACCAGTTTCCAATGATTTACCAATCACAATTCCTTTCGAAATTGGTCTTGCACTTGGCATTGTTGTTACAATAGTTGAAGTCACTGGTTGAGCAGAAACTATCACCGGTTTTGTTGAAGGAATGTTCGAAGGAAATACTTTGCCCACCACTTTCGCTTCTTCTTCACCTGACTTCCTTTCTCCCCCTTGCACCCCTGTAAAAACAGGAGGGGCAGTTGTTGTGGGAAGAAGAATTGAGATGTGAAAGAGTGGTGCAAGCTGCTTATTGAGAATGGCTTCGAACTGAACGAACTTCTGGGATAAAAATTTCAGAGTAATTAGTGGAGACGAAACTGGCTTTGTTGAAATTTCCTTTAACTCCTTGAGCAGCTTTATCACTTCTTCAAAACTTGCAGTTTCGGAAGTTGAGATTTGAGTTATTTGAGGACTCGAACCTTCATATAGCTTGACAAAACGAGTGACTGCATCACAAATGATACCGACCTTCTGATTCACTGATGCATTATCATGATGTACAGCTGCAACTTCTTTTTGCATTTCTTCTCAGAGTTCATGAATCTGCTTGTTAACATCTTCTCTTACCTTCTTCACTTCTTGAACAAAAAGAATATTTCGTTCTTTTGTTATGCTTTTAAGATTCTTAACTTCACCCATAAAATCAGATCTTTGATTTTTAACACGAAGTTCATTATTCTGATCCGTGTAATCAACCTTCTCCAAAATGACTAACTCTGAAGCTTTCACCATTCCAGAAACTTTGTTAATTATTCTTGATTCCAGCATTTTTAACATAGTATCGATTTCCAGACTCGATACTGATGAACCTCCTCCAAGATCGGCTTGGGATTGAATGATGGAGTTCAACTTCTGATTAAGAATTTTATACTGCTTCATTGTCATCAGCATATGATCAGAAAATTTTTCTTCATCTTCATGAAAATCCAAATCTTCGAATGTACCTCCAAAGCCTTCATTATCTGTTTCTGTTTCCATGTCAATGTTTTCATGAATAGGCGAAGGTGGTTTGGGTGGGTCAGTGGATTGAGAAGAGAAAATGGAAGTAAATGGTTGATTTATGATCTGTTCGAAGGTAGGTGAGTCTGTGGTTGATGTAATGGGAATTGTAGATGATGGTGTGATAGAAACAATTGTGTCTAAAGGAGTACCTTGATCTACATTGTTCGAAACTTCGGGAGGGATGACATCTGTCTTCGCAGGAGTTGAACTTGTAACAAGATGAGTATACTCTGGGGTTTCGGGTATCCTTTCATCGTCTTCTGTGGACTCAGTAGATACAACAAGTTTGCGAGCCTTCTTCTTCTTCTTTTGAGACAAGTGTTTTGCCATATCCTCAGCTACTCGTTTCTTTGACCCCGGAGAAACAGGAGCTGGTACTTCACGAATAAGTACACCCTGATGAGTAATCTGAGGTTTTCGAACCATCTTCTGTGAAGGTGACTTGCGTTTGCGAAGAGATTTCATCTTGATTCTTCGAAACATCCCAGCCTTTGAAGGAATTATAACATTCTCTTGAGTTTCTTCAACAATTGGCTCAATCACCTGGGTTTCATCAACCTTCTTCTTTGGAGACTTGGAGGATTTTAATTCCTGTGTTTTCTTTTCAGAGGAAGCAGGATCAGTCTTTTTCGACTTTTTGGATTTCTTTTCTTCCCTAGGCAACAAGATCCCAGTCTGAATAGAAGAATCAACTGTTTTCAGATATGCTACCAAAACCGGATTCTTAGGATCCACCCTTTTAAGCATTGCATCTGGTATCCGAGCAATACTTGGAAAAGTATCAGCATCATCGACAACCTCCTTCGGATAATGATAAGATTGAAATGTAACCTTCTCTTCTTCATTTGATACTAAAATTCCTTCCTTATTATAAAAATACTGTAAAATAAGGCTCCAATATCGTGCACACGAAATGCCATGAACATCATTCGTATGTTCTACACCCTTTTGGAATTCCTTCCATAATTGTGTAGAAAAATCTGCTTCAAGATCATAGTAGAGGCCTGCAACCATAGCATACACCTCCATCATTCCTTTGTCTAAGCCAACGGTTCTTCCAGTCAAACATCTTAAAAAGATCCCAAACAAGAAATTCCATAATCGTGGAAGTCCAGATTTCTTAAAATCACTGATTTTTGACAATGGGGGCTGATATCCCATTTCATTGAACATATGGACAATTTGTGGAAATGTGAATTCAACAAAAGGGGGCGCATTCGGAATGGCAAGAATCTGACAGAAAAGTTTCTTAGATAACCTAACCTTTTTGTCATTCACAAGATGAAAAGTGATTGTATCTGAGGCTTTGTTATATGTTGCAGTAGACCTGCTTGAGAAAGCCAGGATATTGGAACTGGAAAAGAATTGAACATCGCCGTGGATAAAACAGAGTGTTTCAGAGCAACGATGAGCATCTGCAATTCCTCGGGATATTGAGAAATTTCACCATCCACATAGTAGTTAGTGGATTGAATCTTCATAACTGGTGCGGATGAAATATCTTCAGTGGAAGGATTGACATGAGCAGAAGTCGCCATTGTTAGGGTTTGAAGAGAATGATGAACAAAGAATTTGTGTATTTTGCTTTTTGATCGCGTAAACGGAGAATTAACCCTGGAATCCCCTTTTATATGTACCCCTGAATTTTTGAATTTGAAGCGGGATGCATTTAATGAGATCCGACGTGGCATCTTAAAAATCGGACCATTACTGCGTAAAAATAGCCATGCGTCAAAAAGTGTCTGTCACATCACCTAGAAAACCGGACAGAATACCATACGTCATCTATACACAGCCTGTCATTACCCCTCCAAGAGAACTGTAACCGTTGGAACCCTTCGAATGGAAGCAAGGCTCTTTCACTTTTGGGATAAAAAGGGAAGTCATATGCCAGATGTTCGAAATCATCAGCCTGAGTTGGTATTACACAGAACCTCAAGGATTTCGTGTGTGCAGTGTTCCAAAGAAAGTTAGACAAGAAACAAAGAAATAAAATTTTTTGGATTTTGTGATGTCAAAAATTTAATTTGACACGAAGGCTGGTAAACCCCGGGCAAAGGTTGCTTCGTTAATCATCATGAGAGATGATCAACTGCTTGTGTATGTTCCCGTGAATTACAATCGAATACTTTTGGATAAGTATCAAAGGGCTTCTTTTGTGAATGCTTCGTGGGTAGGTTCAAAATTTCGTTACATGTCAACCTAAACATAAGGTGCTAAAGTGTAACAGAAATTACTTGTTTGACCAGTGTAGTCAGTGACAAGTTGCTTTGAGAAATTTTAATCATGACTAGGACATTCGAATGAAACTCACACTGAAATCATTTTCAAGAAAAAAATTTATGTACTGGACCTTGTTGGGTAACAAACATTGTGGGTTTCGAATGTTTGATCAAGACCACACATTCGAAATGAATATGATTTGGAGTTTCGAACTTTGGTACAGAAACAAAAGTTTCGTAAACATCTGGAACTTAGTTCCCCGTCAATTCCTTAATTTTGCAAGAAATTTGGGTTTCACTTTCATCACGGACTCATGATGTTAGATCATAAACACAGAGTTTTGATATATCTAAGTCTCGACGGGTTTGATCAGAGAACTCTCCGACATATGTCTTTGTGTGTGATCATGTAAGAACTTTATGTTGGATTAATGTCTAAGTCCATAACTATAATTGGTAGGACTTGACCCGACCCGGCATGGTCCATTTGGGTTGCATGGCATCATGCATTTGGATAGACTATAATGAGAGAAATAACACTTAAGGTTGGTTAATATATTATAAGTTCTAATATATTAATAAGGTTATTTAATTAGTATTGATCAAGAATTAATTTGGAATTAATTAAGTGATCAAAAGGAGACTAATTAAATATATGGGTTGATTGTGTAAATCATTCATTCTTATATATGTGGGCTTGTGATCCAAGATTTCTTATGTTGGACTAAGTCCATGGGGTGACCCATGGATACTCCATGGAGGTTAAAATCCATGGAGCATAAGGAATGGGTAAAGTTATGAGTTACATGGTGTAACCCTAATAGCCACCATATAAAAGAATCCTATGGGTCAAGAAATCGTGCACTAATGTGTGAATATGAGGGCTAGACGATTTCAAGGAGTTGTGTGAACCATTTGAGGTGTCACACTTGGGGCACTAGGCACTCAAGCTTCATGGAGACAAGCTACATCAAACAAAGGTATGTATTCTATCCATTTGATTACCCAAGTATCAAGTATTGAATGCTAGATAGGGTAATACCTTGGAAAGTTCATAATTGCATGTATAATAGAGAAAACATTGATCCAAGGTATTTAGGGTTGTATGCACACCATAGGATGTTGTAGTATACTAAAACCCAACAGTGGTATCAGAGCCAAGGCTTGTTTTCTTGTTATACTTGCAAAATTAGCTGAAAAATCGAATTGTATTAGTTTAAAAGTTATGCTAATTACTTGAAAAAAAAATTTGATGTGAATTATCTTTGTTCATATGAGTTTATTAGATTAATAGAAAAGTTAATTGATTATGTGTTTTCAATCCATTTTAATCTAAGAGTTGATTCTAAAATGTGTTTTTGTAACTTGTCCTCAAGTTATACGAAAAGTCACATTTAAGTTTCATAAAACTCATAAAAAGTTGGAAATGGTTACAAAAATGAAGAGTCTTGTCCTCATTAAATGGTTTTATGACTCCATAACTTGTCCTCAAGTTATGGAGGTTCAAGAGTCACTTCATTAAATGATAAAATGTGTAACCTTAATTAGTTCCATAAGTTACAAAAATAAAGAAAAGTTACATTCTTTTATTAGTTTAAAGTCTTCCATAACTTGTCCTCAAGTTATGGAACTTGAAGAAATTTTTTTTAATTAAAACTACTTTAAACACATAAGTTATGGAATTAATTAGTTTTGAATATTTTCAAAACTTTCCCTCAAGTTTTGGAATTTGTAAAGTTTTCCCCATGAATACTTTAATTCCAAGTTAGCCCTTAGAATTTTAAAAGTTAAAATTCAACCCTTATACTTTATAGTATTATAAGTTAATAATAAATATATGTATAAGAGCAAGTCAGTCTTACCGTTAGTAGGCCTCATTCACGAAGCCGGTCTATAAGGGGGGTATAAGGTTACTGCCTATAAAATGGCAGTTTAATGGGTGTCCACTCTCACCCACCGCTTCCTTGACTGGTGGAGGGTCGTTAGCAGAACGGGTAGGACAAGGACTATAATTCTCCCTTCATTAAAAGTATTAATGATAAATACTAAGTAACTAAACTTTTTATAAATTCCCAATCTTAGTTACTTAGGAAAATGTGAATAAGGTGCTAATCCATGAAATTACACTTTGCACTTTGTTTAAACCGTTAGTGGAGCGTGTGTGGTTAACCGGCACACTAACCTGAATTTAACAAAGTAGGCAAAGGGTAACTTAATATTTATCATAGTATCGGTGGAGCTCGTGTGGTTAACCGGCACATCGATTGAGGGGTAAATATTAAGGGTACCAAGTATATTTGCATGGTTACTTCACACCTTGTTTTGTGATCCTCGGCATCCTAGTCACAAAACCTGAAGGGCACACTCGAGATTGAAACATGCCATTGAAAATTTCAATGAATCTCCAAAGAATCTAGGAGTTTCAAAACCAATTAAAACCTAATAATACATTTCGTTTATCTTGGTGGAAATTGGTGAATCGTCATTCACCTACCTTCAAATATTTTATAGCTTGGATTACGGCATCCCTCTTCCAAGTTATAAAATAGTTTGTTGGGTCCTAGCCTTAATATATCATAGTGGGTGTTATATTAAGGACTTAAATCAACTTTACGTGAATTTCTCCCATTGTTGATGTCTGGTTTAGACAACAATGATTTTCCCAAACCAAGCTTTCCTAATGAATATGACTTCCCGAGTTTGGCTCATGGAAGTCATACTTCTCTTCCTCCACCTCCTGCAATTATTCTCCCTAACCCACAAGTTCAAGGTCACTCAAGCCCTAATGGCAATCAAGGTCTATGTGTGATCACATCTTAGAGATGAAGTCACATATTGACAAGCCGGGAGAGTTGGGTGTCAAAGTCTTGAGAAAGTTGGATGTTCAATCACTTTCTAAGTCACATAGTGAGTTCCTTTGGGACTACTATGAAACAGACTATGACATGAACCTTAATGATCATATCTATTTGCTTGGTGCTACTGAATCAGCAATGATTTGGAGGACCAGTAAAGCAAATTTGATTAGAAGATCAACTTCCCAAACTTCTATGGACTTTGAAAATGGTAACATTGGATATCCAGAAAATCTTTCGCTTCCCAATGGAAAGGGATTGGCCATAGTCAACTCGGTTGACCAAATGGTAAAGAGAAAGGCAAGTCTGTGATAGTCCAGTACACCATTCCCAAAGTGTCCATATATTTCTCTATCCAAAGGAAGGGGCATTGATTGCGAAGCTGCCTATTTACCTGAAAGATCATAAGGTTGATCAATTCAAGAAGTTTGACTCTTCTTCAGGTAAAAGTCCATTATCTAACTCTGTTAAGTTTCTATTATGAGATTCTCATTACATGATGTGACTGGGTCACATGTTGATGCTTTAAGAATCAAAGAAAAGTGAAGAAACTTAAAGGAAGTACATGCTGATTCTGATCACGAAGATGGATTTCGATCGCATGGTTTGGTGATCAGAATTTTTGAAGCTGTTACTTAGGAGTTATGATATATTGCTTACGAATAGATAACAACAAGTTTTTCATATGCATTTGCATTGTAAGGATAAGCTTTTCCGGAAGTTTTAAAATAAAAAACAGTTTTGATTTATTTATTTTAAGTATCCTTACAATGGCATTTGTGAAAAATTGTTGTTTACATGTTTCCATTGATAGCAATATTAGAAAATGGATTTGATTCTTTCATTTGTGGTAGTGTCATAATTTACCAAATAAGGAAAGATTCTCATTCCCAAGGCTTCAGTTGGATAGAAACTTGGAATCATGCAAGTTGAATAGTATGATGAATGAGAACTTTCAAGCATTGGAAAATTAAGACTTGTTTACATGGATGTGTGAGTCAAGTTAAGGACTAAAGGGATCGAGTACACATTCTTGTGCACTGGTCAAGTCCACCACAAAGCTCGTTAGGACTATTCGTCATGATTTACTAAATTTTAGTAAATATGGTTATACTTACAAGTTTAAGTATAATTCTGAAACATTGGAAAAGTCTCAATGTATGGCAGAACGAATGGGAAGAATCAAATTAGGCAGACAGATAAAAGTTTCTCAAATCTGAAAAGATGGGAGAGTACTTTAGTATCATGGTTTGTGATCATATTAATGATTAAAGAACCACATCACAATTGGTCTTCTAAGGACATCATAGTGCATTCTTATGACTAAGAAGAGGAGTCATGAATTGTTGAAATGGTTAAATCAAGAAGATGAGTCATACTTCGTTTCAAAACAAGTCTTAGAGTCATACTCCAAGACTATAAGTTGAGTGACATATCTTAAAGAAAGGTTTATAACACTTGTCAAATGTAAGAGTAAAAGTGTCCTACTCTTGTACATTTGAAGTTGGTAAGTTGTGATGTTTTGGATTAAACAAAGACCAACTAAGGACAATTGTGTGAAGTGTTTGTCTTGATAAAGAATCCGCACTATCTCTTGAATATTTGGCAAGATAATCTTATATGTCAAGAGCACAGTGGGAGTCTTAAAGATCGTAAAAAGAATTTCAAGAACTAATCAAGAATAAAACCTGAGGTTCTTCACTAGCACACGACTTGAGGTTTATAACCTATCATGTTGACATATTCTGTGCCCATTCCAGTTAAATTTGGCTTTGCATAGGAGTTCTAAAAGTTCTCAATTGGTTGCATAACAACTTGGAAGCAATGGTAGGCCCTGTACTGCCAGGTGGCAAGAAGTTAAGATTGCATAAGTTCAGTCCATATGAGTTTGGATTTGTCATTATCCTTGTCTTATGACTATGGTTTTGACGATTCACATGGATAAGAACACATACACCATAAAATCTAAGGGTCATAAGGTTTCTCTCCGATTCATGAAAATGATGGTGAGGAAACACTTCCACGAAGTAGATTTGAAGCAGATGGCAAAAGGTCTAAACAATTGAGACTATGATTACGACATCCCTTTTCATAGTTCTGAAACTGTTTAGCCACACATGCATGCTATCTAAGGAAATGTGTATGATTTTGATAAACTTTTATCAAAGCATCTCATATCAAAAATCTAAACTTGGGTAAGAAAGTCAATAAAGTATTGATTTCTAGAAGTCCAGCTGATTTCTGAGTACATGTCAAAGCTAGTGGGAGCATAAGTGTTATGCTAATAATCATCATGTTAGTGGGAGCATGATAATATTGTTAGTGTTGCAAATTAGCAATGTTAATTATTGAAAACAAAAGTTTCAATTCGTGAGGCTGCAGGGATTGAAAAAGTTGTTTTGCTATAATTAAGGGAGAGGATATACTTCATTTCAGTTCTAAAGGCTTAGATTGAGACCTTAATCATCTTTAGTCAAGAATATACATATGAATTTCATGTTGGATTGGTTCAACTTAAGGAAATTCTATATATTGCGTTCTCAAAATTCGATTATGATTACGGCATCCCTCTTCATAGTCAAATTTTGAAAACATGGCAAATAAAAATATTGTAGCAAAAGACTGGTCTAGAATCATGTCTTTATGTGAGACATCATGAATCGTGTACCATTTGCTTTGGGTACAAGATCGATTGCATGTGCTATAATATTTGTCATTTCTAAATTTTTCCAAATGCCCAGAGGCATTAGAAAGGGAAAAGGTCTAGAATTGGATATGACTAAAATGATTAAGCAATTGTCGAGGACAATCTGAGGTTTACCAAAGATTGGTTGCTCAGGGACAGTTGGAAGTATAGTGCTAATTTTGGAAGGACCATATTGACATATTCTGAAAAGAGGCATCTCTTATTCAGAAGTGATAGTCAAAATGAGAATATGGAGTTGTCTCCATAGGTGGAAGTTATCTGTGTAAGATTAGAAAACTTAACGCAAGAAGCATGTCCAAAGCAATGTACTTTGAATATGAGACTTAGTTTCCATGGAGTTGATCTCCATTGGAATACCTTATAATGACTGTTGACAAGTCTTTGTGACTTTGTACATATTCATTACAGGAGGGTCAGTGCATATAAGTTTAAAATCTAAACAGATTTCGATAAATGATAGGAATTTGAAATTCTCACATTTTTCGATAAGGATTTGGGAGTGTGAAATTAGAATCATTGAAATTATGTTCAATTGGTTTATTTCACAAAGTAAGGATCATAGACAAACATAGAGTGCATACTTGGTGTATGGCAAAGCTATTGTTTAAGAAAAACATAGTGTACATGCTTGGAGCATGGGACAACTAGTGTTTTTAATTCAAGTATAAAGTTGATAAAATCGAAACAATGAATAATGAGTAATCAGTATGGTGATAAATAAAAGTGTTTATTTATATTCATAGGGTTTGATACCATATTTGATTCATTTATTCTTGTGTTTCACTTTGCATGTTTTGACTTCCAGAATAACTAAGTCGCTCTTCCTGAATGATTAAGTTATTCAAACCATCCACAGTCGGTCATATGTTGGAAGTAGATATGAATCAAGACTGTCATGGGTTGGTTTGTAGAGGTCCAAGTTGGTGGACAAAGTGGTGCTACAACACTCATGAGTGCTCATAAGTTCTGAGTATTGGATTCATCCCACGCTCATTTGAATCACTTCATGGATTTTATCACGAGTGATCATGAGACGATAATATCTTATATTCTTCAAACCTAGAGATATGAGTTGTTACTATGAGTTGGTTGTACATTGATTGCACGAAAACGCATTCGGTAACTCGATGTTATAAAACGTGCCTTTGTGTATGATTCAACAAGAAGTAGAACAAGCCATATGAGTCGAAGTTTATCCATTCCTTTTACCTTCAGGATAAAAGCGATATCTGTGGGCCCCTCGATGATTTAAAGATGATACATGTGAGTGCTTGGCCAAGCCAGGACTGATTTGATTTGTTCAATCAGTCAGTAATCATGAATCGGAAATCGGGAAACAACAAATGGACAGAGAGAATGATTGATAATCCATGTCTCAGTCCATATGATATCTAGAATGGAGGAATATATGATCCCTTATGTAATGGACAAGTCATTGACAAAGGTCAGAGTTCATCGACAAGGTCAGAGTTCGACAGAAGCTTTTGAGAGCTACGATTGCTGATCGGTTCCTGAAGTCATACGCAATAATAGTTTTAGACTTATCCAAGTGGGAGACTGTTGGATTAATGCTTAGGTCCATAACTATAATTGGTAAGACTTGACCCGACCCGGCATGGTCCATTTTGGTTGCATGGCATCATGCATTTGGATAGACTATAATGAGAGAAATAACAATTAAGGTTGGTTAATATATTATAAGTTCTAATATATTAATAAGGTTATTTAATTAGTATTGATCAAGAATTAATTTGGAATTAATTAAGTGATCAAAAGGAGACTAATTAAATATATGGGTTGATTGTGTAAATCATTCATTCTTATATATGTGGGCTTGTGATCCAAGATTTCTTATGTTGGACTAAGTCCATGGGGTGACCCATGGATACTCCATGGAGGTTAAAATCCATGGAGCATAAGGAATGGGTAAAGTTATGAGTTACATGGTGTAACCCTAATAGCCACCATATAAAAGAATCCCATGGCTCAAGAAATCGTGCACTAATGTGTGAATATGAGGGCTAGACGATTTCAAGGAGTGTTCCATTTCTCTCAAGTCATTCCATGTGCATTTGGTGTTGTGTGAACCATTTGAGGTGTCACACTCGGGGCACTAGGCACTCAAGCTTCATGGAGACAAGCTACATCAAACAAAGGTATGTATTCTATCCATTTGATTACCCAAGTATCAAGTATTGTATGCTAGATAGGTTAATACCTTGGAAAGTTCATAATTGCATGTATAATAGAGAAAACATAGATTCAAGGTATTTAGGGTTGTATGTGCACCATAGGATGTTGTAGTATACTAAAACCCAACACTTTATAGATGAAAAAGATTGGTATTAGGCACGAAGTGTACCTCTGTTATGATATTGGACCAAACAGAAAAACTCTTAACTCATTTTGAGAAGAGTCAGGTAGCTTAGAGACTAATGTGAATATAAGCCTGATTGGGAAGAAATTTTCGTATGAAAAAATTCATTAAGGCTTTCGTACACACACATTGAGTCATGGAGGCTTTTGGGCAACATACAGCAGCATGCTTCTAGGGACAACCTAACTAATTCAAAAAATTTGAATTCGAAAAAAAAAATTGTACCTGACCCTAGTACGACATGCTTAATCCCCTCTATATTGTCATCAATATCTGCAACAAAATACTACAATGAAGTAAAAATCAAAATATTTTTGTAGTTTTGGATATTTCGAAAATAAAGAACAAAAACAAAATAAATTCTTTTTGAATTTTTGATTTTTCGAAAATTTAAGAACAAAACAAAAGAAAATCTTTTTGGATTTTTGATTTTTCGAAAATTTAAGAACAAAACAAAAGAAAATCTTTTTGGATTTTTGATTTTTCAAAAATTTGAAAAAGATACTATATTTGTTGCAAACAGCTTCTTCTATGAGTAACAAATGTACGAATTCGAAGCGGTCGAAGCGTTGACTATGAACAGTAATCAGTAACTCAACGCGTTAAAATAAGTGACAAACGTGCAAATTCGAAGCGGTCGAAGCGTTGACCATGAACAGTAACCGCTGAATGCTGAATAACTTTGCGTTAACTATTATTCAGCTCCTCTGATTCATTCATTGTCACCCATCAGTTTTCTTTTTCACATGAAACAGAATTTCCATCGATCATTCCAAGCCCTTCTTTTATTCTCACAAATGACTTTTCATCCAAAGGTTTTGTGAAAATATCAGCTAACTGATCAGTTGTTTTCACAAAATGTACTTCAATATTTCCATCCTCCACGTGATCTTTAATGAAATGATAACGAAGAGCTACATGTTTAGTCTTCGAATGCTGCACAGGATTAAGACAAATTCTTATCGCACTTTGAGAATCACAATATAATGGAATCTTTTTCATATTAATTGCATAATCACGCAATTGACTTTGGATCCATATTATTTGTGAAGTGCAAGCAGCAGCAGCCACATATTCTGCTTCAGCTGTGGAAATTGACACGCATGTTTGCTTTTTCGACTGCCAGCTTACTAATTTGCCAACAAGAAATTGACATCCACCACTTGTTCTTTTTCGATCAAGATTACAACCACCCAAGTCTGCATCTGAGTATGCTTGTACGAAAAATCATGTTTTCGAAGGATACCACAATCCAAACGAAATTGTTCCTTTAAGGTAACGAAAAATATTCTTCACAGCAATGAGATGTGGTTCGCATGGATTAGACTGATACCTAGCACAATTACACACAGAAAACATGATATCAGGTCTACTTGCTGTGAGATAAAGTAATGAACCAATCATGCTCCTATATAACGTTATATCAACAGCAGGTTTGTCTAATGATGGTGTTAACTTTATGCCTGTTGCCATTGGTACACGAAGCTTTGTGCTATTCGTCAATCCAAACTTTTCTAGCATATTTTTCGTATATTTTTCCTGGTTAATGAAAATTCCTTCTCTGCTTTGACGAATATTCAATCCAAGGAAATTATTGATTTTTCCCATCATGCTCATTTCAAACTTGCTTTTCATCAAAATTTTGAATTCTCTAGACAAAGCAGGGTTAGTCGAGCCAAAAATAATATCATCAACATAAATTTGAACAAGCATAAGATGATTCCCCACTTTCTTTCGAAATAATGTGGGATCAACAGATCCTTGTTTAAATTTAGATTGTTTCAAATATGATGTAAGAGTTGCATACCATGCTCGTGGTGCTTGTTTCAAACCATAAACTGCCTTATCTAAAACATAAACATGATTAGGATATTCTTCGTTAATAAAACCTGGGGGTTGTTCCACATAAACAGTTTCTTCAAGCTCTCCATTTAAAAATACACACTTCACATCCATTTGATAAACATCAAAATCTTTGTGAGCTGCATAACCCAGAAATATTCGAACCGCCTCGAGTCTTGCGACAGGGGCAAAAGTTTCTTCATAGTCAATTCCTTCTTGTTGTGAATATCCTTTTACAACAAGTCTGGCTTTGTTTCGAACAATGTTTCCATCTTTGTCAGTTTTATTTTTGAAAATCCATTTTAACCCAACAATCGAAACATTTTCAGGTTTAGGAATTAATCGCCAAACTTTGTTTCGTTCGAATTCAGACAATTCAGATTGCGTTGCAACAACCCAATCTGAGTGTTCCATTGCATTCTTAACTGTTTTTGGTTCAATTTTAGATATGAAAACATTGAACATGCAAAATTCTTGATGAACATTCAGTACCTCATTCTTTGCACGAATTTGAGCTCTTGTTAAAACTCCTTCTTGTGGATTCCCAATAACTTGATCCTTCGGATGATCTTTTGTCCATTTTTCCAATGGTGGATATGTTAGATCAAATTCCAAAGGTGCATCTTCGTACATTTCATCATTTTCTGAGCCTGCAATTGAACAAGCATCTTCAACATTATGCTCCCCCTCACCATCAAGCTCCCCCTCAATAACATGCTCCCCCTCAACATCAGCGTTCAATCGTTCTGTCTCCCCCTCGAAAGAGTGCTCTACATCATTTAAAGTATTCAAATCCAAGTGCTCCCCTTCCACTGGATAATTGTACATACTTTCGCCATCTTGAGGATCTGATGTTGTATTATCAGTAAGTTTCATAAATTCGGGTATGTGATTATCAGGTGCATGAATTTCAGCATCGACTGCATGATCTGAAATTCCAAAAATCAAATCATAATCAATATCCTCCATTTGTAAAGGTTCGGATTCATTGTGTTGTTCTTGTAAAATTGGATGAATTGAAAATTTATGCTCATTTTGTTTAACATAGTAATCATCAAATATGAGATTAAAAGTTTCTTCCACTTTTCGTGTCCTCTTGTTTAACACACGATATGCGACAGAATTATGCGAATATCCAAGAAAAATTCCTTCATCAGCTTTTGCTTGAAATTTCGAAAGATGATCCTTGAGATTCATAATAAAGCATCTGCATCCGAAAACATGAAAGAATTTCACATTTGGTTTACGATTATTCAGAATTTCGTATGGTGTAATATTAAAACGACGATCAATGAACGATCTGTTTTGAGTGAAACATGCAGTTGAAACAGCCTCAGCCCAAAGATATTGAGGTAAATTCGCATATGCCAACATGCTTTTTGCTGCTTCGCATAGTGAGCGATTCCTTCGTTCTACAACACCATTTTGTTGTGGTGTGTATGGAGATGAAAAATTATGCAAAATCCCTTTGTCCACTAAAAATGAATCAAGAACATTGTTCTTAAATTCAGTTCCATGATCACTCTTGATTTTTCGAACAGTCTTCTTCAATGTGATTTCCATTTTCTTGATAAAGTCAATCATGATTTGCGCAACTTCGGATTTAAGCCTGAGAAAATAAACCCATGTAAATCTTGAAAAATCATCAACTATAACTAAGATGTACCTTTTCTTGTTAAGAGTTGAAACAGTCGAAGGACCACACAAATCAATATGTAAAAGCTCCAGAGGTGCAACAATTTTAGAATCAATTGTTATTGGATGACCTTGTTTATGTTGCTTGCCAACTTCATAAGCTGCACATAAAGAATCATTGTCAAATTTCAGTATAGGTAATCCTCTTACCAGATCTTGTACCACAAGTTTATTGATGTTTCGAAAATTGAGATGTGAAAGTCTTCGATGCCATAACTAGCTTAGATCAGATGTGGCTTTCGAAAGAAGACATACAGCTGGTTTGCCTACAATTGGATTGATGTCCAGAGTGAACATGTCACCTTTCATTTCAGATTTCAGTAATATTTCGTTTGTGTTAACATTCGAAATAACACTTCCTTCTTCGTTGAAAAGAACTTGATTGCCAGTGCCCACAACAAGTTGAGAAACACTAATCAAGTTGTGTTGAAGACCTTCAACATATGCAACACGATTCACTGTGAATTGTCCATTCGTGATTTTCCCATATCCTTTGACTTGACACTTTTGATTGTTCCCAAACTTCACTACTCCAACATTTTTGAGACTTCGAAAATCTCGTAAATTCTCCTTCTTCCCAGTCATGTGACGAGAGCAACCACTATCAATGTACCATTTATTATCATATTGCTCGTCACACAATACCTGCAATCAATGGAAAAATTTAGGTACCCAAGGCTTTTTGGGTCCATGGAAATTAGATTTCAATTTCGAATGTAATGAAGAACTTTTAACCCAATCATAAACTTTGGTTTTGAGACTATCGATTAAGTTTACTTCATCATCTAAAGGAATCGAAACATAAGTGTTTGGCAGTTTCGAATGTTCACTAACATTACTCTTCGCATTTTGAGTTTGTGACTGGTCTCCAAGCTTTGACTGTGATGTTCGAATCCTTGGACGATGAACTTCCATTCGAAGAATTATTTACATATTTTTCAAATGCATCATGAATTTGCTCCTTTGAATATGCATTTGACTGATACATTTTTCCTTTTCCTTCAAGCCAATGATCAATGTTCTTTTTAGAAGTCATTCCTTTTTCTCGTGACATTTTCATAGTTTCCGTTTTTGTATGATTAGGAAAATTTGGCTTTTGAGGTATAAAATCAACTGTGGGTTTTGTTACAAATGAGTAAGCATTTGATGAACCAACTTTTGATTTAAGATATTGTTGTTGAAAAACTTGTTGATTTGAATTAGATTTATTTGAAAATACTCTTGATTTAGAAATTTTCGAAAACTTTGTTTGCTTATTCACTTCAGACCTTGTATAATTTGATTGAGATGATTGTTGAGTTTTTGTTGAAAAAGTGGAATTTTTCGCTTTGAAAACATTTTTCTTTGATTGTGTTCCAGACATCTTTTGAGACTCAATATTTTCCAAAATATTTTCTTTCTTGCTTGTCTTTTTGAAATGTTGTTTTCCTTCGAAAATTTGTCAATTTGATCTTTAAATTCCTTAGAGTTCATTTTGACAACTTTTTCATTTTCTTTTTCAACATGTTTTGTTTTCTCTTTTTCAATTTTCGATTTTTCAACCCATTGGTTTTGTGGTTTTTGTCGTTGAAACTTATACGAATTCTTTGTTAAGTTGTTTTCAACTGTGTTTTGATTTGCGAAAAAACCTTCTTCAGTTGTTTTTAACTTATCTTCCTCAACCAATTTCTTTAATTCTGGTTTGATGTTCTCAACATTTCCTGTAGTTACGAAAATTTGATTTGGAAAAATGACATCATCTGTGCATTTGAAATTTGGATAAACCACTGTGTTCGTTGCAAGATAATGTTCACCTTTTTCATTCATTACTTTTTCGAACTTTTGTGTATCACCATACACTTGATCTACAACTATTCGTGGAATTTCTTCTTCCTTTGAGGATGCTTTTTCTTTCGAAACTTTCTCTACTTCTTCATCATCACTATCATCAGTTTGACAATCTTTGAGATCCATGAAGTTCATTTCACAAACTTTCGAAGTTGAGGGTATATTAGTTTCATTTTCAACCATCAAATCCTTAACTTTTTCTTTCCCTTTAGATGTTGAAGCAACATTAACAACAGACAACTGAGAACAATCAACATCTTCAAACTCACTAATTTCACTAATATTATCAGAATTATCTATAATATCAGCAAAATTAGATTGAGAATCAGACGTTGAATTCTCAGTCTTTTTCAAAATTTGAATTTGTTCAGATTTAGTCAAAGTATCATTCACAATGTTAACTAATTCATTCTCATCAAGACATTCATCAACTTTGACTATTCCATATCTATACTTATCATTCGGAACTTTGTTAAAATCAGCTATTTCCTTTTCACAATCATACGAAATGTTATCTACCGTAGCTCTTTCATAAGCTAAAAATGGCAGCAATTTTCTATGTTGTTCTTTACTGATTTCGCATGAGTGATGAAGTTCAATTAATTTCCCATACAATCTTTTAGCAGAGTTACAGTAAATGTTCCTCTGGGCTAACAACAGTTTATTATCACTAGACAAATTATCCCTATCAACCATGATATTAGTTATTTGAAGTTCTAAACAATCTATCTTAGTGATTTTCGAATCTAATTTCTTCTGTGTCTCTAGCAACTGCAAAGACAGCTTCTTAGCTTCCTTGCTAGCAGATACCACAATCGAATCAAAGTAAATAACAGTTTCATCGAAAGATACTAATTCAGAATTATAAGCATGTACTGGAATATTGAAAGATTCAAGAATATTTCGTACCTCCGTGGTCATCGGAGATTTGTCAGGAGCTTTTGATACGTAGCATCTCCCACGCACTTCGTATACCTCCTCATCTGATTCTTCCTCCATCTTTGCGAACATTGCTCCGTGGGTCGGATTTCGCATCTCCTCATCGTCTGATCCATATGACCAGATTTGATAAGTACCTTCTACATCCTCATTCGCACCCTTTGCAACCAGAGATAAATTTTTGGCTTTTGCACGAACCTCCTCCAGCTTCTCAGCATAGTACGCCTCATCCTTGACCTTATTCTTCCTTTCATCCTTCTTTCGAAGCATGCAGTCATTCGCAAGGTGATTAGCACCATTGCAATAATGACAATCAATCCCAGCATTTTCTTTTAACTTCTTCTCTATCTTTCCCTCAATAGGCTTCGTATCTTTCATCTCTTCCTTTTTCTTCTCATCCCCAACACTCTTACTCATAAAACTCCCTTTTGTCTCAGATAACTTTGCCTTCGAATTGAAAGGCTTTTTGAAGAACTTTTTCACTCGATTATTTGAATAGAAAGTAATTGCCTCATCATCTGAGTTCATGATGAACCCTTCATCTTCATCTGAAACGTCTTTCTCAGTTTCTTTTTCAGAGATCTTCGAAACTAACGCTAGTGGACCTCCCAAACTTGCCTTTGTTTCTTCAGCTATTTTGTTAACTTCGCTTTCATGAGTCTTCAGTTGATTGTACAAGTCATTCAGAGTTGACGTATCAAAGCTCTGTTGATTCTTAACCATCATGCTCACACTACGCCATTCCTTACGAAGTCCGATAACAAAGATTAGATTGAACTCCATGTATGACCTGGTGATACCATATCGATTGCATCGATATATCAATTCATTAGGACGATCGTAATAAACTTCAATCGTTTCACCATCTTTCTGTCTGAACTCCTTCAGTTCCACTAAGCATTGCTTCACAGAGTTAACTCTTGTCTTCTCACTTCCCTGAAATTTCTCCTTGAGATTATTCCAGATTTCCTTTGCAGTTGTACAACTCCTCACATAGTTGTACACAACTGGAGGCAAAGCTCCTTTTAGCTCTCCTACACATCTTTTCTCCAGCTTTTTCAGACGATCAATTTGATTCTCAACTTCAGAATTTCCAGAAGATGATCCAAGTGGTTGAACATTCGATGGTGGATTGAGATTGCCAGAAATGCAATTCCACAGTTCTTCATCTAATCCATTTAGATAATCCTGCATACGATCAGCCCATTGATCGTAATACTCAGGGATGAGCATAGGAATTTTGGTGGATGATCCTAGAAGATGAGAAAATGAAGTCATGGAATTCAGATTGAAAGACGCCATTGATGTACGGAAAAATTCTTGAGAATTTTTAAGAAACGTTGAAAATTTGACAACAAACTATTTGATTTAAATCAAAATCCCTATTAGAACACTCGATTCAACGAATTAAGTGCGGAATCGAATCACAGACTAAGATCTAGACAATTTTTCACTTTGAAAAAGTGCAGAAACTTTTGAATCAAAAAGTTGATTCAAAAACCTTTTGAACAAAGTAAAAATCAGATCAGAGATTATGATTCCTGCTCTGATACCAATTGAAGAAACAAAGAATCGAGTATTGAATTAATCAAAGTTGAATTCAAAGTATGAATATGAAATTTGGACACCGAATGTAAATATGATCTTTTTAGCTCAATTACGCTTTCAACATTTACAGAGTACAAGTGAGTATTCTGTAAAGACTTCGTTTTTTTTAAAGACTCTAGTAAACACTCCTATATATAGGAGAGAAAGGCGTACAAAAAATATACTAAGGACTAAACATTAAGTTTCGAATACAATGCCTTAGTAAAATACATTACAAAAATGTTCAAAGACACCAACACAAACTTCGACTCATTATAATATTTGGACCCTTACACTTTTGAAAACAATTTTTACCATTTCCTTAGTTTGAGTCCCGACACACCCGAGACTGTGCCCGAATCCCTCAAAACAAGGCTCTGATACCAACTTGTAACGACCCAATTTTACAAAGAAAATTTTTCATTTTTAATTAATAAACATACTTGCATAAACCATGAAATTACATCATAATTGTTTTCAAATCCACATTTATTACAACATGTTTAAATTATCAGAGCGTCCCAAAACATAGTAATAAAAGAGAGATAGAGTGCACGCCACGCCATCACGCCTTGCCCTTGCCCTTGGGCTCGGATGTACCTGAAACAAATCCACAAACGGTAAGATTGAAAGTTTAGTGAGTTCCCCAGAGCACACCCACACACAAAAGCATATAACATATCATACTAGCTAATCAGCTATACAGAACATATAAACCATGCATGCCAGTCACATAAGGAAGCCCTGGAAACCCTCTAGGTTCTTACTCCGGGTGCCAAGGGAACCCCCACATGGTCTTAGCCCAATGCCTCGGGAACCCCCCGAGGTCTTTGACCTAGGATGCCAAGGAAACCCTCCAAGGTCTTACACCTAAGTGCCTCCGGAACCCCCCCCCCCCCCCCGAGGTCTTTAACCTAGGATGCCAAGGAAACCCTCCAAGGTCTTACACCTAAGTGCCCCGGGAACCCCGCGTGGTCTTTCATGAAAGCACAATCACAATGCATATAAATTCACAGAATGGCTAACACATATATCGTAACACATAATGGGCCGGCCTTGGTGCCTTAGACCCATTGGTATGGTGAGGACACTCACCTCTGTCTGCCGAATAGCAAAGCTGCTCTCCTAACAATCCGAAATCTCGCGGGCTGAATGATAATATTAATTAACGTTAGAACCTTAGATTAATCAAAGGGAAAACCCAAGCCCCAACCCAATCCATGAGGCCCAATTATTCCATCCTTGATAATGGGTCCAAAATCCAAGTCCAAAATTACTAATGGGCCTCTTGGCCCATTAAGGCCCAACCAAAAAGTCCATGGCCCAAAATCGGTGAGATAGCCCATATTTCACAGAATGCAGTCAGCCCAATAATGAAAATGAGGCCCAAAAGTTCGCCAGCCCAAAACCGAAACGGCCCAATCTGCCACGCGTACGCTCAGCGTACCCATCTGGTACGCGCAGCGTACTGGGGTCTCAAGGACTACGCGCGGCGTATACTGAGTACGCCCAGCGTACGTCCAGGTTAAGCACTTTCTCCATTAAGTGCTTAATGTCCAATTCTTTTACGTCTAAAAGCTAGATCTAAGTGGTTTAATACGTCCTAAGGCATAAAGTTGCTAACTTTATGTCTTTGCATGTCCCTCATACCCCCAAAACCATCATTAAGACCTTTCCAAAGTCTTTAGCTCATGCACAAGGTCAATACTTCCCTCAAGATCCCATTTTTATGCTTTTGGATGACTAAGGGACCTCAGATCTGTCTTTCTTATCATATGGGGGGCGTTTAGCTCAAAAAAAGAGGTCCAAAGTTCATCAAAGGGACACACTACAAAAACCCTAGCTAGATCTAAAGAGTAAAAAGGAAAGATGCAAGCTTTTTACCTCCATAAGCTTTGCAAGATGATTGTGATGCAGGATCTTGAAGCACCTACTTGATCCAAGCTTGCTTGACCAACTCTTCTTCTTGAAATGAACACTAAAAGGCCATAAATGCACTCTTTAAGGCTCAAAAATGATCTCACAAGGTTTCCAGAAGTACAAGGACGTTCTAGGGCTGTGGAGGCTCTCTAGGGTTCAGTCCAAGGGGCTTAAAGTCGTTTATATAGGCCTCAAGTCCGGGAATTAGGGTTTTAGATCACTGGCGCATACGCCCCGCTTAAATCAAGGTATGCCCAGCGTACCTCAATTCTTCCGCGACCAAAGAGATGTAGTATGCTAAGCGTACACTTAAGTACGCCCAGCGTACTTAAGGGACCATTTATGCAAAAATTATAATTCTTTAGGGTTCAAGACATACCATTATTTTTTGGATGTAACAGGTTAGACGTATGTGGTTATGTGTATGTGGTATGTGGTAGGTTGGGGAACTCACTAAGCTTCGTGATTACGGTTTTCAGTTATGGTTTCAGGTACTCCCAGTAGCAGAGGGAAGAGCTCGGGATGATCGCATGGCACACACCAAGAAGTTTTAGCCTGGGATGTTTACTCTGATAAAAAAGAATATGTTTTTAAGATGACACTTTGATGTGATATAATGATTTTTTTTATGAAAGAATTGGTTTGATTATTATGCTTTTTATGAATGATTTAAAAAGAAATTTCCGGACCGTATTTGTGGGATGTTTTAAATATCTTATGTTTCTGTGTAATCTTGTTGAGTCTAGAAGAGGACTCAGCAGGTTGGATGTGTTGTTGGTCTTGTAGACCAAAGAACTCGATGAGTTCAAGGATGAACTCGGCGAGTTAAGGATGAATGGCCTGACTAAGATGAAGATGGACTCGACGAGTTCAAGGATGAACTCGGTGAGTCATGAGCAAAAGGTCCCTACTTGGTATGAAGGAGAACTCGAAGATTTCAAGGAGAACTCGATGAGTAGGGAGTGAAAGGTACCAACTATGTAGGGGTAAACTTGGCGAGCTCAAGGAAGACTCGACGAGTAGGATCGAAGTCCAGTGTTATGTGTGGATTGTAGAACTCGACGAGTTGGTGGTCAACTCGACGAGTTGAGTCAACTTGGAGTGTTGACTTTGACCTGGTTTGACTTTTGAGTGTTTTGTGGTCTAAGTGTTATTTTGGTATTGATAGTTCCGGGAGCCGAAGGATCAGCAGTTCGGGAATTGCCGGCTAGAAATCAGAAGTGTTTCAGCCAGTCTTCAGCAGTACGAGGTGAGTCTCCTCACTGTGTGCATGGGTCTACAACCACAATGATGGCCCATTATGTTTGTGTATAGTAGGAAGACCCGGGGGTTAGCCCTAGGCATTTTATGATATATGTTCCGGGTTACGATCCGATGTCAGGCGAGGCCCGAGGAATGTTAGGATTCTAGAGGTCTTTGTGATTCTTGCATGTGTTGGTACGATAGGTTCCGTACCGGGGGTCCGATGTCGGGGAAAGCCCAAGGTATGTTTAGATGATAGTATGTTTCCGGACTAGGATCTGATGCCGGGGCAAGCCCGAGGAAGGTTTATATGTTAGATTGTACTCGTTGTCTTTGTGACAGTTATATGTGCATGGTAGGAAGGTGAGTGTTGGCGAGGTCCCGTGTCTCATCACTGGATGAGTATGGATGGGTTTCCATATCTCGACATTAGCATAGTAGGGACGAGGCCCGTGATAGGAGAGGAGTGTGTGTGGGCGGGGGACCGTATCTCACTATTCGCAGGAGTGTGGACTGGGTTTCACGACTCATCAGTAGCAAACCAGGGGCGGGTGTGACAACTGTCAAAATTCGAGTCGGTTCTAGATTTGACTAAACTTAGTTGCACGTATAGGCACGACACATACTAGACTTAGTAACTAGAAGCTAAGTTATAACCTACTAGAAACTTGGAAACAAGTAGAATCGAAGGATAGTGTACTTAGATTTTGTTGGATTAGTGTATAAGTCCACAACTATAATTGGTAAGACTTGACCCGACCCGGCATGGTCCATTTGGGTTGCATGGCATCATGCACTTGGATAGACTAAAATGAGAGAAATAACACTTAAGGATTATTAATATATTATAAGCTCTAATATATTAATAGGATTATTTAATTAGTATTGATCAAGAATTAATTTGGAATTAATTAAGTGATCAAAAGAAGACTAATTAAATATATGGGTTGATTGTGTAAATCATCCATACTTGTATAGTGGGCTAATGCTCCATGGATTATCAAGTTGGGCTAAAACCCATAGGATGCTCCATGGATGCTCCATGGTGTATTTGAACCCATGGGTCCAAGGAAATGGAAGGCCATGACAATTAGGGTTTACCCTAATTGTGACACTATATAAAGATCATATCATTGGGAAAATTGGCCACTATGCATATAGAGAAAGGGCTAGACGATTTTCATGAAGTGTGTATGTTATCTCAAGTTATTCCAAGTGTATTTGGTGTTGTGTGAACCATTTGAGGTGTCATACTTGGGACAGTAGGCACTCAAGCTTCATGAAGACGAGCAACATCCAACAAAGGTATGTATTCTATCCATTTGATTACCCAAGTATTAATGATTGTATGCTAGATAGGGTAATACCTTGGATATTCATATTTTTATGTATAATAGAAAAAACATAGATCCAAGGTATTTAGGGTGGCATGTACACTTAGGAGTGTTAGAATGCTCAAAACCCAACAGTGGTATCAGAGCCTAGGCTTCTTTTCTGGTTATACTTGCAAAAATTGGCTGAAAATCGAAGTTTTTTTGCTCTCTGGGCAACAGACTCGGCGAGTCCATCAGGAGACTCGACGAGTCCATGCCTAAAAAGTGAGCAAAACGATCCAACTCGCCGAGTTGGTTCATGTACTCGGCGAGTTGGACCCTGAGACAGCATATATTCGACTGTTTTGGCTGAAATTGGACTAGGAACATTACTCTAAGCTGTTTTTGACCTTATAAACTTGTTTTTGATGTGGTAATGTTCATGCTAATCAAATTTCAAAGATAATTGTCAATAGATTCATGTTTTGTATTAGTTTAAGTGTTACTCTAATTACGTCAAAAAGTTTGATTTCAATTATCTTGTTCATATGAGTTGCTTAGATTAATAGAAAAAGGTTGATTGATTATGTGTCTTTGATCCATTTTAATCTAAGAGTTGATTCTAAAATGTGTTTGTGTAACTTGTCCTCAAGTTACATGAAAAGTCACATTTAAGTTTCTTAAAACTCATAAAAGCTGGCAAAGGTTACAAAATGAAGAGTCTTGTCTTTATTAAATGGTTTTATGACTCCATAACTTGTCCTCAAGTTATGGAGGTTCAAGAGTCACTTCATTAAATAATTAAAAATGTGTAACCTTAATTAGTTCCATAAAGTTACAAAATAATAAGAGTTACATTCTTTTATTAGTTTAAAGTCCTCCATAACTTGTCCTCAAGTTATGGAACTTGAAGAGTTTTTTAATTAAAACTACTTTAAACACATAAGTTATGATATTAATTAGTTTTGAATATTTTCAAAACTTGCCCTCAAGTTTTGGAATTTGTAAAGTTTCTCTCATGAATACTTTAATTCCAAGTTAAGCCCTTAGAATTTTAAAAGTTAAAATTCAACCCTTATACTTTATAATATTATAAGTTAATAATATTTATATATATGTATAACAGCAAGTCAGTCTTACCATTAGTAGGCCTCATTCACGAAGCCGGTCTATAAGGGGGGTATAAGGTTACTGCCTATAAAATGGCAGTTTAATGGGTTTCCACTCTCACCCACCGCTTCCTTGACTAGTGGAGGGTCGTTAGCCGAACAGGTAAGGACAAGGACTATAATTCTCCCTTCATTAAAAGTATTAATGAAAAATACTAAGTAACTAAACTTTTATTAATTCCCAATCTTAGTTACTTAGGAAAATGTGAATTTGGTGCTAACCCATGAAATTACACTTTGCACTTTGCTTAAGTCGTTAGTGGAGCGTGTGTGGGTAACCGGCACACTAACCTGGATTTAACAAGGTAGGCAAAGGGTGACTTAATGTTTATCATAGTATCGGTGGAGCGCGTGTGGTTAACCGGCACATCGATTAAGGGGTAAATATTAAGGGTACCAAGTACATTTGCATGGTTATTCACACCTTGTTTTGTGATCCTCGGCATCCCAGTCACAAAATTTGAGAGGGCACACTCGAGATTGAAACATGCCTTTGAAAAAGTTCAATGAATCTCAAAAGATCTAGGAATTTCAAATCCAAGTAAAACCTAATAGATTATTTCGTTTTCATGGTGGAAATTGGTGAATCGTCATTCACCTACCTTCAAATATTTTATAGCTTGGATTCCGGCATCCCTCTTCCATGTTATAAAATAGTTTGTTGGGTCCTAGCCTTAATATTTCATATTGGGTGTTATATTAAGGACTTTCAATCAACTTACTTGAATATCTCCCAAAAGATGTCTAGTTCAGACATTTATGATCATCCCCAATCCTTTGAAACAAGCTTTCCTAAATGAAGATGATGTCCCATGGAAATCATTCTTCTTTCACCTCCTCTAATTATTCTCCCTACGCCACAAGTTCTTGAAAAGTTTAAGGTCACTCAAGCCCTATTGGCAATCAAGGTCTATGTGTGATCACATCTTGGAGATGAAGTCACATATTGACAAGCCGGGAGAGTTGGGTGTCAAAGTCTATAGAAAGTTGATGTTCAATCACTTTCTAAGTCACATAGTGAATTCCTTTGGGACTCCTATGAAATAGACTATGACAAGACCCTTAATGATCTTATCTATTTGCTTGGTGCTGCTAAATAAGAAATGATTTGGTGAACTAGTAAAGCAAATTTGATTAGGAGATCAACTTCCCAAAACTTTATGGACAGGGACAATAGTGACACAGGAAATCCAGAGAAGCATTCTCTTCCCAATGGAAAGGGATTGGCCATAGTCAACTTGGTTGACCAAATGGTAAAGAGAAAGGCTATGTCTGAGATAGTCCCATGTACCATTACCAAAGGGTCCATTTGGTTCTATTGCCAAAGGAAGGGCATTTGTTACGAAGCTGCCAAATTTACCTAAGGATGTTAAAGTCAATAAGTTTGACTCTACTTCAGGTAAAGTCCATTGTCTAACTCTATTAAGCTTCGATCTGGAGATTCTTATTACATAATGTGACTGGGTCACATGTTGATGCTTTAAGAATCAAAGGAAAAGATAGGAAGCTTAAAGGAAGTATATGCTGATTCTGATCGCGAAGATGGATTTCGATCGCATGGTTCGGTGATCAGAATTTTGAGCTGTTACTTAGGAGTTATGATATATTGCTTAGGAATAGATAGCAACAAGTTTTCATATGCATTTGCATTGTAAGGATAAGTTTTTTCCGCAAAGTTTTAAAATAAAAGGAAAATTTTTTGATTTTATTTATTTTAAGTATCCTTACAATGGCATTTGTGAAAAATTGTTGCTTATAAGATTCCATTGATAGCAATATTGGAAAAATGGATTTGATTCTTTCATTTGTGGTAGTGTCTAAATTTACCAAATAAGGAAAGATTCTCATCACCCAAGTTTCAATTGGACCGAAACTTGGAATCATAGTATGATGAATGAGAACTTTCAGCTTTGGCAAATTAAGACTAATTCCTTATGTGAACAAGGAAAGGGCTAAGGGATCGAGTACACATTCTTGTGCACTGGTCAAGTCCACCACAAAAGATCAAGAAGTCTATTCGTCATAATTTACTTAAGTTAAGTAAATATGGTTATACTTACAAGTTTAAGTATAAGTCTGAAGCATTGGAAAGCATCTCAATGTGTGGCAGAACGAATGAGAAGAATCAAATTATGGCAGAAAGATAAAAGTTTCTTAAATCTGAAAAGATGGGAGAGTACTTTAGTATCATGTTTATGATCATCTTAATGATTAAGAAACCATGTCACAATTCATCCTCTAAGGACATCTTAGTGCATTCTTATGGCTAAGAATAGGAGACATGAATTGTTGAAGTGGTTAAATCAAGAAGATGAGTTATACTTCGTTCCAAAACAAGTCTTAGAGTCATACTCCAAGATTTTAACTTGAGTGACACATCTTAAAAAGGTTTTAACACTTGTCAAATGTAAGAGGAAAATGTGTTCTACTCTTGTATATTTGAAATTGGTAAGTTGTGATGTTTTGGATAAAACAAAGACCAACTTAGGCCAATTGTATGAAGTGTTTGTCTTGATCAAGAATCCGCACTATCTCTTGAATATTTGGCAAGTGAGTCTTATATGTCAAGAGGACAGTGGGAGTCATAAAGATCCTGAAAGAATTTCAAGATCTAATCAAGAATATAAACCTGAAGTTCTTCACTAGCACACGACTTGAGGTTTATAACCTATCGTGTTGACATTTCTGTGCCTATTCCAGTTAAAGTTGGCTTTGCATAGGAGTTCTGAAAGTTCTCAATTGGTTGCATAACAACTTGGAAGAAATGGCAGGCCCTTCTGCTGCCAGGTGGCAAGAATTTAAGACTGCACAAGTTCAATCCATGTGAATTATGGAAAGGAACACATACACCATAAAATCTAAGTGTCTTAAGGTTTCTCTCCGATTCAGTAAAAATGATGGTGAGGAAACGCTTTCACTAAGTAGATTTTAAGTAGATAACAATTGTGATATTTGCATTCTCAAAGTCGTTAGTGGAGCGTGTGTGGTTAACCGGCACACTAACATGGACTTGTGAGAAGTGGCAAAAAGGTCTAAACATTATGATTACGCCATCCCTCTTCATAATTGTTTAGACACACCTGTGAGCTATCTAAGATAAGGTGTATGATTATGATAAAGTCTTATCAAAGCAATCTAGTATCAGAAATCTGAACTTTGGTAAGGTAGTCAATAAAGTATTGATTTCTAGAAGTCCAGCTGTTTTCTGGATACATGTCAAAGCTAGTGGGAGCATAAGTGTTATGCTGATAATCATCATGTTAGTGGGAACATGATAATTATGATAAGTATTGCGTGTTAGCAATGTTAATTATAGAAAACAAAAGATTCAATTCGTGAGGTTGCAGGGGTTGAAAAAGTTGTTTTGCTATAATTAAGGGAGAGGAAATTATACTTCATGTCAATTCTAGAAGGCTTAGAGTGAGTTTTTAAGCTTAGATTGAGGTTTTAATCATCTTAGTCAAGGATATTGTTGGATTAGTGTCTAAGTCCATAACTATTTTTGTATGTACTTGACCCGATTATGAGCATGGTCCTTTTGGGTTGCCTTCACCATAGCAATATGTAGGATGAATTAAGGAGAGAAAGGTTTAATTATGATTTATTAATATATTATAAGAATAATATATTAAAGGAGAAATCATATAGTTTAATTAATATTAGTCAAGAATTAATTAAGAATTAAGTTTGTGGCTAAAAGAGATTAATTAAACTTAAGGGACTTGTTGTGTGATTATAAGATAATTATATAATTGGGCTATGGATCACCTTGGAATAATAGGTTGGACGAATTCTAAGGGGAAGCCCATTTAGAAATCGTCCAAGGCATGTTCCAGAAAGGGTCCATGGGCTGCTTAGGGCTTAAGCAGTCAGATTAGGGTTTCCTAGTTGTAAACCCTAATAGCCTACATGTATATAAAGGACCCTTAAGCCCCAAAAACGTGGACAAGTAATCCTTTAGGATTTCCAGCCGTTTTTGGTGCCTCCTCTCTCCTCCCTCTTCATCCAAGTTGCTTAGTGGTGTTTGTGACTCCATTAGAGGTGCAACACTTGAGGCACTAAGTTTTCTGAAGCCAATCAAAGCAAGGATTGATTGTTATTACTATATAACAATCAAAGGTAATTACTAAACCCTTATTTCAGTTCTTATTTGATAGATCTAGGGTTTGTAAGTCTTGGATTCATTGCATGTGCAATAGAGAAACCTAGATCCAAGCATTAGGGTTTGTATGAGCACATAGGATTGTTCTTATGCATAAAACCCATCAGTGGTATCAGAGACTTGATTGGTTTCAATTGTATGTGATGCTTAACTGTTTTGCTTGCTGAAAATCGAGGTTTTTGCCTCTGCCCGACTTAACTCGGCGAGTCAGTATCTGGACTCGGCGAGTTAGCCCCTACTCGGCGAGTTCAGAGCTGACTCGGCGAGTTCGTGCGTCAGGCAAAGGGTATTTCGGGATTTAGTTGATGTTTTGACTTGGATTTAATGCCTAAATCGTTTTTTGAAGTTAAAATCCGAATTTTATCTTAATTAAATGATTATCCTTGCCAAAACACATGATAATTACCAATTGATTAGATAATAAATTCCTTATATGATTAAAATTGATTATTTGTATTAATTGGGTAACTTATCTTGCAAGAAATTGAATTAGGTCAAATATAGATAATCACTAAATTAATTGTTTGATTTATATTATTTGTTATTTGATCCCTAGTAAGTTTGAATAGTTTCAAAATACTCCCTTTAGGTTTTATAGTTTAAATTTGAACTTAAAAGTTTTGTTTTTGAAATTTAAATAGTTAAACCCAAATGTTTTGAAAAGTTTCAAAACTTGCCCTCAAGTTTTGGAATTTAAATTTTTTTTATTATTAAAAGTTTAATGTTGAAATATTTAAATTCTAAAACCTAATGTTTTGAAATGTTTCAAAACTTGCCCTCAAGTTTTGGAATTTAAAATTTTGATTAATAGTTTAATTATGTAATATTTAAATTCTAAAACTCTAGTATTTTGAAAAAATTCAAATTACACCCTCATGGTTTTGTTAAGTTAATTAAAAGTTTAATTAAAAGAGAAAGTTAATAAAACCACCTAGTATTTTAAAAGTGTAAAATACACCCTATACTATATATATGTAACATTAAAAGTCTAATATTATATATATGAGTAAAGAGTCAGTCTTACCGTTAGTGGGCCTCATTCACGAAGCTGGTCTATAAGGGGTGTTTAAGGAAATTGCCTATAAAATGACGATTGAATGGGTATCCACTCTTACCCACCGCACTCTTGACTAGTGGAGGGTCGTTAGCCGAACGGGTAGGATAGGACGAAACCTTCCATTATAAGTATAATGAAGTACAAAGTAACTAAATGCTTTTACAAATTCCCAATCTTAGTTACTTTAGGGAAAAATGTGAATTTGTATGCTAATCCATGGAATTACACTTCGTACCCTTGTCAAACGTTAGTGGAGCGTGTGTGGCTAACCGACACACTAATTTGGTATTGACATTGGTGGCGAAGGGTGGCTCGATGTTTATCATAGATCAATGGAGCGTGTGTGGCTAACCGGCACATTGATTAGGTGATAGTAGCAATTGGGTGCACCACGTGATTCGTATGGTTATTCACACCTTGCTTGTGATCCTCGGCATCCGAGTCGCAAACTTGAAGTGCATAATCGAGATTAAACATGCCATTGAAAAGTTCAATGAATCTCAAAAGATCTAGGAGTTTCAATTCATTTAAAACTTTAAAGTATTTTTCGTTTTTCATGGTGGGAATTGGTAAATCGTCATTTACCTACCTTCAAATATTCTGCAACTAGATTATGGCATCCCTCTTCTAGGTTGTAGAATGTTGTGTTGGATCCTAGCCTTGATGTTTCATTTGGGTGTTACATCAAGGATTCTTATCAACTAACTTGAATTTTCTCCCGTTTTGTAGATGTCTAAATCTTACAATGGTCTTCCCAAGTCCCTTGGAACAAGCTTTCCAAATGAAGATGACGTTCCACGATACGATCAAGGAAATGAGAGTCATGCTTCACTTCCTCCACCTCCTCCAATTATTCTCCCTAACCCATAAGTTCAAAGGCTTGAAAAGTTCAAGCTCACTCAAGCCCTTTTGGCAAGTAAACACGAAGATGGGAAACCTGTGTGTGCACACATTTTAGAGATGAAGTCACACATTGATAGTTTAAGGATGATGGGTGTCGATATCTCAGAAATGTTGGCTGTTGACTGGGTTCTTCAGTCACTTCCTGAATCATATAGTGAGTTCGTTAGAGAGTACTATATGATGGACCATGACGTGACCCTCATTGATTTGACCTATTTGCTTATAGCTGCTGAATCAGAAATGATTTGGCGTGCTGATCGAGCAAATTTGTCTAGCAAATCAAACTCCCAAACTTCAATGGACATTGAAAATGGTGACATTGGAAATCCAGAAAAGGTAAATTCTGAGATAGTTCCTTGTGTCATTCCAAAAGAGTCCATCTGCTTCTACTGCCAAGAGAAGGGGCATTGGAGACGAAGCTGCCCTGTTTACCTGAGAGATCTAAGAGATGGGAGAGTCAAGACATATGGCTCTACTTCAGGTAAAATCTATTAACTAACTCTATAAGTTCCTATTCTTTGATTCTTAATACATGATGTGATAAGATTACATTTTGATGTTTTTGCAGGATCGAAGAAAAGAAAGGAAGCTTAAGGCAGAAGCATGCTGAATCTGATCATGAAGAAATGGATTTTGATCGCATGGACTCGACGATCAGATTTTTGAGCTGCTACTCTAGAGTTAGGATAGATTGATAAGAAATATGTAATAGCATAGTTTTTCAGTTGAATTACATTGTAAGGACAAGTTTTTCCGCAATAAAATAAATTTTGATTTTGTCTTATTTATTTATCCTTGCAATGGTGTGTATGAAAAATTGATGTTTAAATGTTTCTATAATGGATTTGATTCTTAATTATGTTATTTGTGGAAATGTCGAGAATTTGCCAAATAAGGGAAGATTCTCATCGCCCTAGTTTCAGTTGGACAGAAACTTGGAGTCATGGAACTTGGTTGCGTGATGAATGAGAAACTTCATATTTTGGAAATTAGACTAATTCTTTGGCAAAGAGTGTCAAGAGAAGGACCAGGTGATCGAGTACACTAGGTTGTGCGTTGATCAAGTCCACCACAAGAGTGATAAAGATATTCGTCATGATTTACTAAAGTTTAGTAAATATGATTATACTTATAAGATTAAGTATAATTCTGAGTTGATCGAAAGAGTTTCAATCAATAGCAGAACGAATAAGAAGAATCAAGTAGGCAGAAAGATAAAAGTTTCTCCATCCAAGAAGAAGGGAGAGAACCTTTTATTGTGTTTTATGATAAGTCTTAATGATTAAGAACCATATCTCAAATGATCCTCTAAGTGAGTCTTAGTGCATTTGTATGTCTAATAAGAGGAATCGAGAATTGTGGAAATGGTTAAATCAAGAAGTCAATCATACTTCGTTCCAATATCAAGTCTTAGAGTCAAGATTCTGACATGAGTGACAAGTCTTAAGTAGGTGTATAACACTCGACAAATGTGGAATTTGGAAAAGTTTTCTTATTCTTGCACATTTGAAATTGGTAAGTTGTGATGTCTTGGATAAGACAAAGACCAATCAGGACTAATTGTGTGAAGTGTTGAACTTGATAAAAGGATACACTAACTCTTGAATATTTGTTTGTCAAGAAATGTTTCTTGACAAGAGAATCTTATATGTCAAGGAGTCAGTGGGAGTCTTAATGGTCTTGAAAAGTTTCAAGAACAAATCAAGAGTAAACCTAGTTGATCATCACTAGTACACGACTTGAGGTCTAAAGCCTATCGTGGATGACATACTCTTTTTCTGTGTCATTCCAATTGACTTAATTATGCATGTGAGTTCTATGAGTTCTCATTTAAATGCATAAAAACAAAGCACCTTGATCAATGGAAAGTACATTGATACGAAAGGGTGAGTTGCTTGGAAGACATGGTGGGCATTCATGTTACCATGAGGCAAGAAATCGAGATTGAGCACGTTCGGTCCATATGAGTTTGGATTTGTCGCAAATTTTGGTTTTGACAAATTCACATGGATAGGAACACATACATCATGAAATCTAGGTGTCATAAGGTTTCCCTCCTTCATGAAAATGATGGTAAGGAAATGCTTTCACGAAGAGAGATTTTACGAAGATTGCAATAGTGAAAATTGTATTCTCAAATTCGATTATGATTACGGCATCCCTTTTCATAGTTCGAATTGTGAGATTTGGCAATTGATCTGAACATTTGGGACTTAGTAACATAAGTTCTGAATTGTTTAAACACACATGTGAGCTATCTAAGGCAAAGGTGTATGAGCTTAAAAAGCTTAGATAAAGGCTTATCAAAGCATTAGGTATTAGAAATATGAACTTAACGAATTCAATAAGCATTGTTTTCTAGAAGTTCAATTGTTTTCTGAATACATGTCAAAGCTAGTGGGAGCATAAGTGTTATGCTGGTAAGAAAATAATCATCATGTTAGTGGGAGCGTGATTATTATGGTAAGTATTGCAAGTTAGCAATATTAATTATAGAAAACAAAGATTCATTTTGCAAAGTTGCAAGGGTTGAAAACTTGTTTTGCTATAATTAAGGGAGAGAATATTATACTTTGTTTCAAAATTCTAAAGCTTAGATCGAGAAATGTTAATAAATTTAGTCAAGGATACATAGTGCATTCTCAAAATTTGATTATGATTACGGCATCCCTCTTCATAGTTCGAATTGTAGGAACATGACACACAAAATATTATGGCAGAAGGCTGATAAAGTATCACGTCTTTATGTGAGACACTGTGCATCGTGTCCAATACGCTTCGGGTATAGGATCGATTGCATATGCTATAATATTTGACCATTCTAAAATTTTCCAAATGCCTAGGGCATTAAGAGGGAAAAAGGAACTAGAATCGGTTTTGACTAAAATACTTAAACAACTATCAAAGGACGATCTGAGGTTTACTGAGGATTTGTCGCTTGTGAGTAGTTGGAAGTATAGTATTGGATGGACTATATTGACATTATTATGAATAGATAAGATTCTATTAAGAATGAGTTGTCATATGGCAAATATGGAAATGTTTCCATAAATGGGAGTTGGAAATTAAGAATCTATGTAGATTAGAAATTTTATGCAAAAGGATGTTCAAAGGAATGTACTTTGAGTGAGAGACACCACATCCATAGAATTGTTTTGTAACAATTTGTGATAGAGAACTTAGTAATTTCATTAGCCAAGTCCTAGTAACTTTGGTGCTATGACTTTACGAAAGGGTCGTTGCATTAAATGTTAGAATCTAACATATTCTAATAGTGGCAAGAACCTTGTATTCTTACACTAATGATAAGGATTAGGGATTGTGAAATGATTTTCATTGGAAAAGTTTTTCAATTGATCTATTTCACAAAGTATGGACCATAGGAAACCAAAGTGTGCATGCTTGGAGCATGGGACAATTGTGGTTATAATTCGAGTAATAAGTTGATTTTCTGAAACAGTAAGCAATGAATAATGAGTAATCAATATGGTGTTTAAATAAAAGTATTTTATTTACGCTCAAAAGTTTTGGGGCCATATAGGATTAATATTATTATTGCGTTTCACTTTGCATGTTTTGACTTCCAGAATAACTGGGTTATTCGAACCTCCACAGTCGGTCATACATTAGAAGTAGGTATGAAGGAAGACTGTCATGAATCTGTCTGTAGATTGTCTAAAGTGATTAGACATAGCACAAGTTTGCTGCAGAGTTCATGAGTGCTTTGATAAGATTAAAGTATTGGATTAAACCCACGCTCACTTAAATCACTTCATGGTTTTATCACGGGTGATTGGTGAAACGATAATATTGTATATTCTTGAAACCAAGACGTGTGAGTTGTTACTTGCTGATCAGTTCATTGATGATAACTAAACGCACCAGTAACTTGGTGTTATAAAACTTATTGTTGTGTGTGATTCGATTAGTAGGTGCAAGCAAGCATTTGAGTCGAAGTTTATCCATTCCTTTTACCCAAGGTGGGATAAAAGCGATATCTGTGGGCCCCTCGATGATTTAGTGATGACAAAGGAAAGTGCTCGGCCGGGCCAGGACTGGTTTGATTTGTTCAATTAGTCAGTCGTCATAAATCAGAAATCGGGAAACGACACATAGACTGAGAGAATGATTTCAATCCATGTCTCATGTCTATACGATATCTTGTAGAATGGAGGAATATATAATCCCTAATCTAAAGGACACGCGTATCTGATAAGATCAGAGTTCTCAGCGGCTTTTGGTAGCTACGATTGCAGATCAGGTTCTGAAGTCATACGCAGAATAGTTATTAGACTTATCCAAGTGGGAGACTGTTGGATTAGTGTCTAAGTCCATAACTATTTTGGTATGTACTTGACCCGATTATGAGCATGGTTCTTTTGGGTTGCCTTCACCATAGCAATATGTAGGATGAATTAAGGAGAGAAAGGTTTAATTATGATTTATTAATATATTATAAGAATAATATATTAAAGGAGAAATCATATAGTTTAATTAATATTAGTCAAGAATTAATTAAGAATTAATTTTGTGGCTAAAAGAGATTAATTAAACTTAAGGGACTTGTTGTGTAATTATAAGATAATTATATAATTGGGCTATGGATCACCTTGGAATAATAGGTTGGACGAATTCTAAGGGGAAGCCCATTTAGAAATCGTCCAAGGCATGTTCCAGAAAGGGTCTATGGGCTGCTTAGGGCTTAAGCAGTCAGATTAGGGTTTCCTAGTTGTAAACCCTAATAGCCTACATGTATATAAAGGACCCTTAAGCCCCAAAAACGTGGACAAGTAATCCTTTAGGGTTTCCAGCCGTTTTTGGTGCCTCCTCTCTCCTCCCTCTTCATCCAAGTTGCTTAGTGGTGTTTGTGACTCCATTAGAGGTGCAACACTTGAGGCACTAAGTTTTCTAAAGCCAATCAAAGCAAGGATTGATTGTTATTACTATATAACAATCAAAGGTAATTACTAAACCCTTATTTCAGTTCTTATTTGATAGATCTAGGTTTTGTAAGTCTTGGATTCATTGCATGTACAATAGAGAAACCTAGATCCAAGCATTAGGGTTTGTATGAGCACATAGGATTGTTCTTATGCATAAAACCCATCAGATATATATATATATATATATATATATATATATATATATATATATATATATATATATATATATATATATATATATGAATTTTGTGTTGGAATGGCTCAACATAAAGAAATTCTATATATGAGTCCATTATTTGCGTTCTAAAATTCGATTATGATTACGACATCCCTTTTCATAATCTGAATTATGAGAACTTGGCAAATAGAAATAGAAATATTGTAGCAAGAGACTGGTCTAGTATCATGTCTTTATGTGAGACATCATGAATCGTGTCCCATATGCTTCGGATATAGGATCAATTGCATGTGCTATAATATTCATCCTTTCTAAATTTTTCCAAATGCTCAGGGCATTAAGAAAGGAAAAGTCTAGAATTGGATATGACTAAAATGATTAAGCAATTGTCGATGACAATCTAAGGTTTACCAAAGATTGGTTGCTCAATGACAGTTGGAAGTATAGTGTTAATTTTGGAAGGACCATATTGACATATTTTGAACTCATATTCAGAAGTGATAGTCAAAATGGAATATGGAAATGTTTCAAAGTTGGAAATTGTTCAATCTGTGTAAGATTAGAAAAACTTAATGCAATAAGTGATGGGTTTTGAGCATTCTAACACTCCTAAGGTGTTCATGCAACTCTAAATACCTTGGATCTATGTTTTCACTAATTATACATGCAATGGTGTTTCCAAGGTATTAAACCTATAACTTGCATACAATTGTCATAGAATCTAGTTAGGATAAGATACCTTATGGTGGAGCTTGAAGTCTTGATGTATCTAGCCTTAAGAGCTTAGCCCCAATAGTATGGAAGCCTCTAGTGGAATCACAACACATCATGAACAAAGGATGAACTTGAGAGAGAATCTCCATGCATCCAAAACCACCATGAACTCCAAGAACACCCAAGTGGCGATTTTGGGCAATGAAGTATGTATTTATATGTGGGATTTCTAGGGTCATGGATATAACCCAAATTCATACCCATGGGTCTTATAATCCGTGGTTCATGTGGCCCAACTCTTTATGTATCCATACATAAAGTTAGTCCAACATGGATCATAAGCCCAACACATATAAATATAACTAATTAGCATAATTAGTCCCCATAGATTTAATTAGTCTCTTTTCATCACTAAATTAATTCCAAATTAATTCTTGATCAATACTAATTAAAACATATGATTTCATATTAATATATTATAACTTATAATATATTAATAAACCATAAATAACCTTATCTCAAAAGTCAATCCTAACAAATTGTCTTGATGATATGCAACCCAAATGGACCATGCTACTCTCGGGTCAAGTACATACCAATAATAGTTATGGGCTTAGACATCTAATCCAACAGTCTCCCACTTGGATAAGTCTAAAACTATTATTGCAAGTACGACTTCATAACCTCGCTAGCAATCGTAGCTCTTAAAGCCGCTGTCGAACTCTGAACAAATCAATGACGCGTCTATAAGATAAGTGATCATATATTCCTCCATTCTAGATATCATATGGACTGAGACATGGATTAGAATCATTCTCTCTGTCCATTTGTTGTTTCCCGATTTCTGATTTATGACGACCGACTAATTGAACAAATCAAATCAGTCCAGGCTTGGCCAAGCACTTAGGGGTGTCATCACTAAATCATTGAGGGGCCCACAGATATCGCTTTTATCCCGAAGGTAAAAGCAATGGATAAACTTCGACTCATATGGCTTGTTCTACTACTTGTTGAATCATACACAAAGGCACGTTTTATAACATCGAGTTACCGAATGCGTTTTCGTGCAATCAATGTATAACCAACTCATAGTAACAACTCATATGTCTAGGTTTGAAGAATATAAGATATTATCGTCTCATGATTCACTCGTGATAAAATCCATGAAGTGATTCAAATGAGCGTGGGTTTAATCCAATACTCGAATCTTATTCCAGGAGCACTCATGAATGTTGCAGCAACCATTGCTATGTCTAATGCACCTTAGACAAATCGTACAAGCCAAATTCATGACAGTCTTGATTCATACCTACTTCCAATATATGACTGACTGTGGATGGTTTGAATAACTCAGTCATTCGGGAAGAATGATCTAGTTATTCTGGAAGTCAAAACATGCAAAGTGAAACACAAGAATAATACTTAATCCTATATGGCCCCAACACTTTGAGAGTAAATAAAAACATCTTTTATCTAAGCACCATATTGATTACTCATTATTCATGTAATGTTTCGATTTATCAACTTAATACTTGAATTAAAACAATAGTCGTCCCATGTTCCAAGCACGTATACTATGTTTTCTAAACAATAGTTATGCCATACACCAAGTATGCACACTAGGTTTATCTATGATCTTTACTTTGTGGAATAGATTGATTGAACAAAAATTCCAATGATTCTATTTCACAATCCCAAATCCTTATTGTAAATGTAAGAATGCCAAACTCTTGTCATTTACAGTAATCTGTTAGATTCTAAACTTATATGCAATGATCCTCTTGTAATGACTATGCCAAGTCACAAAGACTTGGCAACAAACGTTACAAACTATTCCAATGGAGATCAATTCCATGGAAACGAAGTCTCAAATTATTGCATTAAGTTCTCTAATCTTACACAGATTCAAAGAATAACTTCCACCTATGGAAACAATTCCATATTCCCATTTTGACCATTACTTCTGTACAAGAGTTGTCTCTTTTCAAAATGTGTCAATATGGTCCTATCTCTATACTTCCAATTGTCCATGAGCAACCAATCTTTGGTAAACCTCAGATTGTCCTCGACAATTGCTTAATCATTTTAGTCATATCCAGTTCTATTCCTTTTTTACTCTTAATGCCCAAAGCATTTGGAAAATTTAGAATGGACGAATATTATAGCATATGTAATCGATCCTATACTCGAAGCATATGGGACACGATTCATGCTATAAAAATTTTATTTGTCATGTTCTCAAAATTCGAACTATGAATAGGGATGCCGTAGTCATAAATGAATTTTGAGAATGCAACATATATAGAACTTCCTTATGTCGAACCATTCCAACATAACATTCATATATATCCTTGACCGAAGTTGATTAAAATCTCAATCTAAGCTTGTAGAATTGGAATGAAGTATAAAATCCTCTCCCTTAATTATAGCAAAATAACTTTTCAAAGAGAATTGAAACTTTTGTTTTCTATAATTAACATTGCTAACTTGCAACACTTAGCATAATAATCATGCTCCCACTTGCATAATGATTATTATCTTACTAGCATAACACTTTATGCTCCCACTAGCTTTGACATGTACCCAGAAATCAGCTGGACTTCAAGAAATCAATACTTTATTGACTTTCTTACCAAAGTTCAAATTTCTGATACGAGATTGCTTTGATAAGACTTTATCAAAATCATACACCTATCCTTAGATAGCTCACATGTGTGTCTAAACATTTATGAAGAGGGATGCCGTAATCATAATGTTTAGATCTTTTGTCATTCTCACAAGTCCATGTTAGTGTGCCGGTTAGCCACACACGCTCCACTAATGGCTTTGAGAATACAAATATCACAATTACTATCTACTTAAAATCTACTTAGTGAAAGAGTTTCCTCACCATCATTTTCATGAATCGGAGAGAAACCTTATGACACTCAGATTTTTTATGGTGTAAGTGTTCCTACCCATGTGAATTTGTCATAACCATAATCACAAGACTAGGTTCGTGACAAATCCAAACTCATATGGATTGAACTTGTTCAATCTTAATTTCTTGCCTCCTGATAGCACAAAGGCCTACCATTGCTTCCAAGTTGTTATGCAAACAATTGAGAACTCATAGAACTCAAATGCAAAGTCCCCTTTAACTGGAATGGGCACGGAAACAAGAAAATGTCAACACGATAGGTTACAAACCTCAAGTCGTGGGCTAGTAATTCACAATGCTCTTGATTAGTTCTTGAAACCATATCAAGATCTTTTAAGACTCCCACTGTCCTCTTGACATATAGGATTATCTTGTCAAGAACCATTCCTTGACATATATATATATATATATATATATATATATATATATATATATATATATATATATATATATATATATATATTCAAGAGTTAGTGCGGATTCTTATCAAGATAAACACTTCACACAATTGGTCTTAGTTGGTCTTTGTTTTATCCAAAACATCACAACTTACCAAACTCAAATCTACAAGAGTAAGAACCATGTTACTCTACATTTGATAAGTGTTATAAACCTTTCTTGAAATTATGTCACTCAGATTACATTCTTAGAGTATGACTCTAAGACTTGTTTTTGGAACGAAGTGTGATTTATCTTTTGATTTAACCATTTCAACAATTCACGATTCCTCTCCTTAGTCAAACAAATGCACTAAGGTGTCCTTAGAGGATCAATTGTGATATGGTTTTCTAATTAGTAAGATAATCATAAAACAAGATACTAAAGTACTCTCCCGTCTTTTCAGATTTGAGAAACTTTTATCCTTCTGCCAAATTTGATTCTTCTCATTCGTTCTGCCTATCATTGAAACTCTTCCAATGATCCAGAATTATGCTTAAACTTGTAAGCATAACCATATTTACTAAACTTTAGTAAATCATGACGAATTGTCTTATCATTCTTTGTGGTGGACTTGACCAGCACACAACCAAGTGTACCCAATCCTTTAGTCCTTCACTTGACTCACATGTACATGTCAACAAGGAATTAGTCTTAATTTCCCAAAGATGAAAAATTCTCATTCATCATCCAATACAAGTTGCATGATTCCAAGTTTGTATCCAACTGAAACTTGGGTGATGAGAATATTTCCTTATTTGGCAAATTTTAACATTACCACAAACGAAAGAATCAAATCCATTTTCCAATATTGCTATCAATGGAAACATATAAACAACAATTTTTCACAAATGTCATTGTAAGGATACTTAAAATAAATAAAATCAAAAACTCTTCTTTTATTTTAAAACTTGCGGAAAAATCTTATCCTTACAATGCAAATACACATGAAAAGTATGTTGTTATCTATTCCTAAGTAATATACCATAACTCTTTAAGCAGCAGCTCAAAATTTTGATCATCGAACCATGCGATCGAAATCCATCTTCGCGATCAGAATCAGCATACTCTTTTCTTTAAGCTTCCTTTGATTCTACAAAACATCAAAATGTAATAAGATTACATTATGTCTTAAGAATCTCCAAAAAGGAACTTAATAGAGTTAGACAATGGACCTTTACCTGAAGCAAAGTCAAACTTTTTGACTTTTACCATCCTCATGAACTTTCAGGTATATTTGGCAGCTTCGCAACCAATACCCCTTCTTTTGGCAAATTAAACGTATGGACTCTTTGCAAATGGTACATGAGACTATCTCAGACTTAGTCTTTCTCTTTACCATTGAGTCAAAACGGTTTGACCATGGCCGATCCCTTTCCATTGGGAAGAGAAAGCTTTTCTGGACTTGCAACGTCACGATTGTCAATGTCCAAATGGGTTTGGGAAGTAGATCTTCCAATCTAATTTTCTTTACCAGTGCTCCAAATCATTGTTGATTTAGCTACATCAAGCAAATAGGTAAGATCATTAAGGTTCATGTCGCGATCTGTTATCAGGGAGTGACTGAAGAACCAAGTCAACAGCCAGCTACCTCGAGACTTCGACACCCGACTCTCCCGGCTTGCCAATATGTGACTTAATCTCCAAGATGTAAGCACATATAGACTTAGCTTTCCAATAGGGATTGAGTAACTTAGAACTTATCAAGTCTTGAAACTTGTGGGAAAGGGAGAATTATTGGAGGAGGTGGAAGAAGTGAAGCATGATATTCTAGTCTCATTAATGCACAACAAAGGGATTGATCTTTCACCTTGATTGCCATTTGGGATATCATCTTCATTAGGAAAGCTTGTTCCTAAGGATTTGGGAAGACCATAGATGTCTTAACAATACATCTATAGTGGGAGAAATTCAAGTTTAGTTGATTTAAAGTCCTTAATATAACACCCAATATGAAATATTAAGGCTAGGACCCAACAAACTATTTTATAACTTGGAAGAGGGATGCCGCAATCCAAGCTATAGAATATTTGAAGGTAGGTAAATGACGATTTACCAATTTCCACCATGAAAAACGAAATTATTCATTAAGTTTTAATTGGATATGAAACTCCTAGATCTTTTGAGATACATTGAAATTTCAATGGCATGTTTGAATCTCGATTGTGCCCTCTCAAGTTTGTGACTGGGATGCCGAGGATCACAAACAAGGTGTGAATAACCATGCAAATTGACTTGGTACCCTTAATTTTATCACCTAATCGATGTGCCGGTTAACCACACACGCTCCACCGATCTATGATAAAACTTAAGTCACCCTTTACCACACATTGTCAGTCCCATGTTAGTGTGCCGGTTAACCACACACGCTCCACTAACGACTTAACAAAGGTGCAAAGTGTAATTTCATGGGTTTGCACCATTTCACATTTTCCTAAGTAACTAAGATTGGGAAATTATAAGTGTTTAGTTACTTAGTATTTATCATTATACTTTTAATGAAAGGAGAATTATAGTCCTTTCCTACCCGTTCGGCTAACGACCCTCCACCAGTCAAGGAAGCGGTGGGTGAGAGTGGACACCCATTAAACTACCATTTTATAGGCAGTAACCTTATACCCCGCTTATAGACCGGCTTCGTGAATGAGGCCTACTAATGGTAAGACTGACTTTATCTTATACATATCTATATAATTAAAATTATAATAATAGTATAAGGGTGTATTTTAAACATTTAAAATACTTGGTGGTTTAATCTATTAATTAAACTATACTATTAATTTAATTAAACTTAAACCATGTCTTTATGGAATTATTAACTCTTTTAATTAAACACTTTAATTAATTTAATGAAGTCCAAAAAGTTTGAACTGTAACTTTTAAAATTCTAGGGTTTGGAATTAAAGTGTACATGGGGTGACTTTACAAATTCCAAAACTTGAGGACAAGTTTTGAAACTTTTCAAAACTCTTCAATTTCGTAACATATGAGTTTAATATAGGTTTTTAAAACTTTAAATGAAAAGACTCTTGGAAATCCATAACTTGAGAACGAGTTATGGAGGTCACAAAACAATTTATGGAGAAAAGACTTTTCAAGTTCATAACCTATGTTTTTAATAAAATTCATTAATGAGACTTTTCATCTAACTTGAGGACAAGTTACATAAACATATTTTATGAATAACTTTTAGATCAAATTGGATTAAAAACAACTATCACAAACATATCTAGCAATATTCATAATCTTGATTAAACTCATATGAACAAGACAATTCAAATCAAACAATTTTCATGTAATTAGCCTAAACATTAAACTAATACAAAACATGAAATTTTTGACAATTATCTTTTGAATTGGATTAGAATGATCATCACCACATCAAAAATAGGTTTTATAAGTCCAAACCAGGTCAAGGTAATGATTCTAGACCAATTCCAACACCAAAACTCGAACAGCAAGCTGCCAGGACCCAAAACTCATCAAGTTCCTTGAGGAACTCGTCGAGTTCATGCCTAATATGATGAACTCGTCGAGTTTTATGCATAAACTCGTCGAGTTTTGTGGTCTGGACAATTCTTGGCTTCGAAAAATCAGTTTGCATCAAGTATAATCGAAAACAGCCCTAGGCTCTGATACCACTGATGGGTTTTGAGCATTCTAACACTCCTAAGGTGTTCATGCAACCCTAAATACCTTGGATCTATGTTTTCACTAATTATACATGCAATGGTGTTTCCACTATAACTAGCATACAATTGTCATAGAATCTAGTTAGGATAACATACCTTATGGTGAAGCTTGAAGTCTTGATGTATCTAGCCTTAAGAGCTTAGCCCCAATAGTTTGGAAGCCTCAAGTGGAATCACAACACATCATGAACAAAGGATGAACTTGAGAGAGAATCTCCATGCATCCAAAACCACCATGAACTCCAAGAACACCCAAGTGGCGATTTTGGGCAATGAAGTATGTATTTATATGTGGGATTTCTAGGGTCATGGATATAACCCAAATCTATACCCATGGGTCTTATGATCCATGGTTCATGTGTCCCAACTCTTTATGTATCCATACATAAATTTAGTCCAACATGGATCATAAGCCCAACACATATAAATATAACTAATTAACATAATTAGTCCCCATAGATTTAATTAGTCTCATTTGATCACTAAATTAGTTCCAAATTAATTCTTGATCAATACTAATTAAAACATATGATTTCATATTAATATATTATAACTTATAATATATTAATAAACCATAAATAACCTTCTCTCAAAAGTCCATCCTAACAAATTGTCTTGATGATATGCAACCCAAATGGACCATGCTACTCTCGGGTCAAGTACATGCCAATAATAGTTATGGGCTTAGACATCTAATCCAACAATAAGGATGTTTCCATTGGAATACTCTGTAATGTTTGGTGACAAGTCTTTGTGACTTTGTACAAGAGGATCAGTGCATGTAAGTTTAAAATCTAACAGATTTCGGTAAGTGGCAGGAATTTGGAATTCTTGCATTTGCAGTAAGAATTTTGGACTGTGAAATGAGAATCATTGGAGTTATGTTCAATCGATCTATTTCACAAAGTAAAGATCATAGAAAAACCTTAGTGTTTGGACAAACATAGTATGCATACTTGGTGTATGGCATGACTTGTGTTTAGAAAACATAGTGTACATGCTTGGAGCATGGGACAACTATTGTTTTAATTCAAGTATAAAGTTGATCGCTGAAACAGTATACAATGAATAATGTGTAATCATATGGTGATAAATCAAAGTTGTTTTATTTATATTCATAAGTTCTGAGACCATATTGGATTCGATTATTATTGTGTTTCACTTTGCATGTTTTGACTTCCATAATAACTATGTCTTTCTTCTCGAATGACTATGTTATTCAAACTATCCACAGTCGGTCATATGTTGGAAGTAGATATGAATCAAGACTGTCATGAATTGGGTTTGTAGATGTCCAAGGTAGTGGACATAGCCAAGAGGTGCTACAACATTCAGGAGTGCTCATAAGTTCTGAGTATTGGATTCAACCCACGCTCATTTGAATCACTTCATGGATTTCATAACGAGTGATCATGAGACGATAATATCCTAATTCTTCAAACCTAGAGATATGAGTTGTTACTATGAGTTGGTTATACATTGATTACACGAAAACGCATTGGTAACTTGATGTTATAGAACGTGTCTTTGTGTATGATTCAACAAGTAGTAGAACAAGCCATATGAGTCGAAGTTTATAAATTGCTTTTACCTTCGGTATAAAAGCGATATTTGTGGGCCCCTCGATTATTTAATGATGACACATGTGAGTGCTTGGCCAAGCTAGAACTGATTTGATTTATTCAATCAGTCAGTCGTCATAAATCGGAAATCGTGAAACAACAGATGGACAGAGAGAATGATTATAATCCATGTCTCAGTCCATATGATATCTAGAATGGAGGAATATATGATCACTTATCTAATGGACAAGTCATTGACAAAGGTTAGAGATCATCGGCAAGGTCAGAGTTCGACAGAAGCTTTTGAGAGCTACGATTGCCAGTCGGTTCTTGAAGTCATACGCAATAATAGTTTTAGAGTTATCCAAGTGGCAGACAGTTGGATTAGTGTCTAAGTCCACAACTATAATTGGTAAGACTTGACCCGACCCGGCATGGTCCATTTGGGTTGCATGGCATCATGCACTTGGATAGACTAAAATGAGAGAACTAACACTTAAGGATTATTAATATATTATAAGTTCTAATATATTAATAGGATTATTTAATTAGTATTGAGCAAGAATTAATTTGGAATTAATTAAGTGATCAAAAGAAGACTAATTGAATATATGGGCTGATTGTGTAAATCATCCATACTTGTATAGTGGGCTAATGCTCCATGGATTATCAAGTTGGGTTAAAACCCATAGGATGCTCCATGGATGCTCCATGGTGTATTTGAACCCATGGATCCAAGGAAATGGAAGGCCATGACAATTAGGGTTTACCCTAATTGTGACACTATATAAAGATCATATCATTGGGAAAATCGGCCACTATGCATACAGAGAAAGGGCTAGCCGATTTTCATGAAGTGTGTATGTTCTCTCAAGTTATTCCAAGTGTGTTTGGTGTTGTTTGAACCATTTGAGGTGTCACACTTGGGGCACTAGGCACTCAAGCTTCATGAAGACAAGCTACATCAAACAAAGGTATGTATTCTATCCATTTGATTACCCAAGTATCAATGATTGTATGCTAGATAGGGTAATACCTTGGATATTCATATTTGTATGTATAATAGAGAAAACATAGATCCAAAGTATTTAGGGTTTCATGTACACTTAGGAGTGTTAGAATGCTCAAAACCCAACAGATTTCACATGGTTATGTGAATTCTACAACTACTTAACTGTAGAGACTATCCATATTCGGGTCACTCTTTGACTCGAACACCTTTTCATGAATCATATACACACATTATGCACTTGACCTAGTAGTAGAAATTAGGTCGGAGTCTCGTGGAACTTAAGTCAAAGTTGTAGACTAGGACTAGTATACTTGATTCCTGAATTTCGCTTGAATCCCAAAATCACTACATAGAATGCAATGAGCCGGTAAAAATAAATTACAAACATTATTTTATATTTGAATAAGAGTTATGAAACTCAAAAAAAAATTAAGTCTCAAAGATTCAACATATTTTGATATCCAAAAATTTATCAAACTCCAAAACCCTTAAATGCCCTAAACACCTAAATTTATAAAAATTTAACCTTAAAAATTCTATGAAAATAATTATGAGCCTAATAATATTATCTTATAATAATTAAAGTTATGAAAATATGATCAAGAAAATAAAATTTTGGGTCATTAACATTTAAGCTTATTTATGAAATAAAAATTAAGAGTTTGTAAACAAATGTTGATTTAATATGCATATTTTATAAAAATTTGAAACTTTATAAAATTTTTGAAGGGATTTAATAAAAAAATAAATGAAAGAGAGAGGGGGGTCTTTTTCCTCTTAAAATTTCGTCCTCCCTCTCCCATTATATCTCTTCCCCAAAAATTAAATCATTTCCCTTATCCTACACTCCTACACTCAACCATCTTCTTCACTTCTCTCTCTCTCACTCTTCAAATCCCCAACACCATTTTCTCTCTCCCTCACCCTAAACCACGAATTTTGGCAGCAAAGTTCATCCATTTCTACTAAAAAACATCAACATTTGAAGTTGTTCTTGAGGTAAAAACGAAAATCCTTCATCCCCCCTTCAATCTTCCTTCAAAATCTCAAAGTTTTCTTGCATATCTTCTTCTTCTACACCATTCTATGGATGGATTATTCACATGCATGTTCATAACCACGATTTTTATGATTAAGGCGATATTATTTCACCCAAAAACCAACATGCATGTGATGATCTTCAAGCTTAGAGGCTTGATCATCAAAGTTTGTTGTTAAAAAGCATTCAAATAGGTTCATAAAGGATTTATTCTCGAATAAATATCTAAAACTTATTTTCTGATCAAGTCCGATTTTTCCCAGAATTCCATCAACAAAATGAGACATTCCACAAACTTTCAGAAAATAATTCATTTTTCTCGAATTATTATAATTAATGCAAGAAAATAGGGCAATAAATCATATAAAATACTTTATGAGGTCTATAAATCCTAGGTAAATTCGTAGATGACCCATATGCTAAATAATGACCCCTCATTAAATTTCATCGATTTTTGTTACAGTTTACTAGGGTTTTGAATTTTCTTTTTGTTTGGCTCCAATAAATCATAAAACCACTTTAGAGAAGGTGAAAGGGCTATCTAACAATTTTCACAGCTTCCCACATATGTGAAAGGCTCAGAAAAATATTTTCAGAATTTTTCATATTGAATTCCTATTTTCCCCGATTTTTGTATTTTTAATGGCCTAAAAATAGAAAAAATAGTTCTGCTCATCCAAAATTCATGAAAATTTAACACCCTATAGTATATTAGGATGCTACATAAAAATTTTGATGATTTTTCTCTTTTGTATACTATTTTTCTTCTATTTTCCCAAGATTAAATACACTTAAACCCACTTTTTATTAGAATAAATGCACAAAAATCATAAAATTGGGTTAAACAGGTTCGAAATCCATTTTTATATTTTTTCCAGCTTAATAATGTTTAATAACAGTAGTACAAAAAGTTTGGGTAATTTTGGAAACTGTTTTCTATTTATTTCAATTTTTATTAGAATAAATGCACAAAAATCATAAAATTGGGTTAAACAGTTTAGAAATCCATTTTTATATTTTTCCCACCTTAATAATCTTTAATAACAGTAGTACAAAAAGTTTGTGTAATTTTGGAAACTGGTTTCTATTTATTTCAATTTTTATTAGAATAAATATACAAAAATCATAAAATTGGGTTAAACAGTTTAGAAATCCATTTTTATATTTTTCCCAGCTTAATAATATTTAATAACAGTAGTAAAAAAAGTTTGGGTCATTTTGGAAACTGTTTTCTATTTATTTCAGTTTTTGTTAGAATAAATGCACAAAAATCATAAAATTCGGTTAAACAATTTAGAAGACCATTTTAATATTTTTCTCAGCTCAAGTATGTCTAATGGCAGTATTATAAAAAGTTTGGGAATTTTTATCCTTTGAATGCTTTTTTTCATGAATTTATATTGTGATGAAGGCTTAAAAATTTGGAAAAATAGTTAATCACATCAAAAATTCAAAAGAAAATTTCTGGAAAACCTCTACTAAATTTAGAATGAAAATCCAAAGTTTGACAGTTTTTGGAAATTTTTGATAATATTTTAGATTTTTAGGAGCTTAAAACACCTTTAAATGTGTTGGAATACCCTCAATTAATATTACAAAAATCTGGAAAATTTATATCCAAAATTGTCTTAATCACATGAGTAATAAAATTTCACCATCTCAAAAAAAAATGTTTGTAACTTAACAATATTAAATTTTGACACATTATTGGCATAATTCTATTATAGTAGCAAGTATACTGGTATTAGATTTCAATTAGAGACTCATTAGTGCGTAACATCGTTGTAGGAAAACGATAGTTGTACGAGTGGAGCGTAGTTCAATGCACCATTTGCATCATCTCAATATATATTGTGAGTATTCACGACTCCCCCTATTTCTGGTTTTAAATGTTTTGGGGTGGAAAAGCATGTCCTAAACTATTTGTGTTCGTTGTATTTATTTTGACTCGTATGAAACTTGGTTGCTAGACTTTGCATGTATGTGTATGTTACTTTAATTCATGAGGACTGTATCGTGGTTAAGTCCCTGGAATCTGTCGACACAACTCATTAACTCTTTTGAGCCTATGGTTATTATGGATAGCGCTATCAGGAGGTAGACAACTCCTCACTCGCACGATTCGCTTGAGTGCATTTTACCATTTTATAGACTATGTTTGCGATACACGTAGTAGTCAATAGGGCACGATTCGGTCATTAGGCTTGGGTTATGAACTCATGAACGGAATCTTTATGCACATACGAAACTTGTATTCTCATGTTAGCAACGACACTTTTATACTTATTTTAGCAATGAAACTTGAATACTTATTTTAGCAACGAAACTTTTATGCTTATTATAGCAACGAACATTGTTTCTCATTATAGCAACGAACCTTTATTATTGAAAACTTATATACTTGTTTTAGCAATGAAATTGTTTGCTCCTGGTAACAACGAATTTTATTTCGATTCTTGAAACCAATATTATTTTTAATCTGTGAGTACTCACCAACTATTTTTATAGTTGACGCTCGTTTTACATGCTTTTTCAGGAATCATCGAGTAAGTGGCACTTAGGGACACATCACTTTTAGGAGCATTCACATGTGTTGTATTTCAATTTAAATTGTAATTTCTTTTAAAAGTTGTTCAAGCCCATTGTAAATTTGTAATGATTTTTAATACTATGGTTGGTGTTGTCTTTAAACTTTTGCTATGAAACCCTTTGTACTGCCACGCCTCGTGTTTCCGCTTTAGCGGGGTGTGACAGAAATGGTATCAGAGCCGAAGGTTATAGCGAATACCGGTTTTCCTTTGGAGAACCACAACTATAGCCAAAAAAAAAATTACAAAACATTTTTAAAATACTGAACATACTACTGATATAACTAATTCGAGTACGCATTATTGGACTTTAATTAAGTATAGCCTGGCCAACTATGTTTAATTCAGGAAAGTTAATGTAAGGCTGGAAACGGTTATACAAGAATTATGTTCAAAACAATTTTCAACATAAAGTGTTGAAAAACAAAATTTTTCGGTGTGTGTACGGGCATTGCATATTTTAGGCATTCATCTAGATACACTTAGAAACTAAGTGCACTTTTATAACATTGCCTTTATTTAGAAATATTCTTACCCTTTATCAAGTGCTAGGTTAACCACTTAGGTTATATCACTAGTCACTCTAGGAACAATGCACTTAGTACTGAGAATGAGTATTTCATGGTAGCTGTTGACTTTATATGTAAGGTTAGTAGCTAGATATACACAAGTAATAATCTTAAGTCGAAACCTATTCCAATTATTCCTCAATACCTCTTCATCGTCTTCGTACTAGAGTTACAACTAGGAAAGCGTTCCGATACCAACACGAATGAAAATTGGAGCATCGCGTAAGGAGGTAGATGAGTCGCCACTAAGCAATCACTTGGATACCATTGGCGGGCATTCCGGATTCGACTCACGAGGAGACACGGAGGTTTAACCCATACTTGAGACTTCTCTACTACGCTACGAATTTAGCTTTAGGTTGTTTCCACCTTGAGCTTAAAACTTAACATAGGATATCCCTTTGACCTCTATAAAAGGTCGAATATTGCATTGACACTTTAAAACGTCTTTCAAACAATTTTTCTTGTCCTTTATCTTGGGGAAAAAGGCATCGGTACTCGCCTTATACTCGCCTTGTACTCGCCTTAGTATTTAGGTACGATTAGCTACACTAACATGCTTATTCGTTACTTCTTAATCTTCCATCGAAAAGTTATTTTGCTTCATCGGTTTTATTTATCATCGATAATATTTTATAGACACATCATACAACTTACTAGACCTTTCCTAACAATGTAAGCCATATTCTCGCTAAAAATCTTTTGACAACTTGCTTTAACTTAACACTTTTCTTCAAAACTCAATTTAACCAATATTGTTTTTAATCTTGCTATTACAATCTCATTTCAAATCCATTTCAATGGATAGATGTGCTTTTGAGGGCACTTAAACCATTTTAAACATTGGTTACCATTTTGACACGTTTAAAAAAAAAAACTAGAAACATTTTCTTTTATAATCATGTTTAAACTCTTTGCTACAAAACATAGACCTATGACATTGAAGTTCATTTTATGTGTAAAAGCTTCATTGAATCTTCAAAACACTTTTGTTTTACATTTTTAACAGCTTTCTCATTTAGACATTGTAATTTGCTTTAATGTGTTTTCTCGAAACCCAACATGATATTTATGCAAATTTCTACTTCAAACATGTTTATAAGACATCTCTAATGCTTGTATTTCAAAACATACATTATTTGTGTACTTTGCTTCAATATAGTTTTATAATCTCTAGAGTTTTTAAAATTTATAGCATTTGAAAACTTAATGTTCACTTTTAAATTTCCGATGTCGGGCAAGTCTCGATGCAGCGGGCGGGGACCCAGTATGTGATTACGTGTATGATATGTGGTATATTGGGGAACTCACAAAGCTTCGTGCTTACTGTTTTCAGTTTTGGTTTCAGGTACTTCCGGTAGCGGAGGGAAGAGCTCGGGATGATCGCATGACACACACCTAGATGTTTTAGCCTAGGATGTTTTACTCTGAATAAATGAACATGTTTTGAGATGATACTCTGAGTTGGTATATAAACTGTTGTTTATGAATGAAATGATTTGATACTTATGGTTTTATTAATGTTTTAAAAAGAAATTTTTGGTCATGATTTTTGGGATGTTACACAAAGTTTGTTGTTAAAAGCTTTCCAATATGTTCATAAAGGATTTATTCCCAAATAAATATCGAAAACTCATTTTATGTTAAAATACGATTTTTCCCATAATCGAAACAACAAAATAAGATGATCTATAAATTTTCAGAAAATAATTCATTTTTCTCGAATTATTATAATTATTGCAAGAAAATAGAGCAATAATTCATTTAAAATAATTTCTGAGGTTTATAAATCCTATATAAATTCGTGGATGATCCCTAAAGTAAATAATGGCCTCTCATTAAGTTTCATTGATTTTTGTTACTGTTTAGTATCGTTTTTAATTTTCTTTTTGTTTAGTTCCAATAAATCATAAAACCACTTTAGGGAATGTGAAAAGATTATCTATAATTTTTAGCAGATCCTACCCATGCTTAATACTCAGAAAAATATTTTGGGAAGTTTTCATAATGCATGTCTATTTTTCCATGATTTTTGTGTTTATAATGGATTAAAAACGGTAAAAATAGTTCTACTCATCCAAAATTAATGAAAATTTACCCGAAAACCTTATAATATATTAGGATGCTAAATAAAAATTGGATTATTTTTCTCTTCTGTATGCTATTTTTCTTCTATTTTTCTAAGATTAAATAAACTTAAATCCACAAAATCGGACTCGATTATATAAAAATCACCTTTGGTATTTTTCCCAGATTATGTATACCATATATGAAGTTTAGAAAAAGTTTGGTGATCCACCTTAACTGTTTAATAATTATTCAACAATTAATAATATTTAAGTGAATAAAACAAAGAAAAATATCCAAACTGATTGAAAAAATATCTTTTATATTTTTCAAAGCTTCTATATGTTTAGTAATAGTGTTACAAAAAGTTTGGGTAATTTTGGAAACTGTTTGGTATTTATCTCCATTTTTGTCAGAATAAATGCAAAAAAATTATAAAATCGGGTTTAGACTGTTTAGAAATCTATTTTTATATTTTTCCCAACTTAAGTATGTTTAATAGCAGTAGTAAAAAAAGTTTGGGAATTTTTATCATCTGAATGCTATTTTTCACGAATTTGTGTTTATATGAAGGCTTAATAATTCTGAAAAATAGCTAATAACATCAAAACTTGAAGGGAAATTTTGTGGAAGACCTCTACTGTATTTGGAATGAAAATGTAAAGTTTGAAAATTTTTGGAAACTGTTTGATAACATTTTTGGATTTTAGGTGTTTAAAACACCTTTAATGTGTTGAAATACCCTCAATTAATATTACAAAAATCTGGAAAATAATATCCAAAATTGTCTCAATCACATTAGTTATAAAATTTCACCATTTTAGAAAAATTGTTACCAATTGATAAAAAACCAATATTAGAACAAAATTTGGCATTTCTCTATATGTAGAATTTAGTATGCTATCGTTAGATTTCGACATACAAACTCACTAGCGTGTGTTTGATGTTGTAGGATCCGGGTAGTAAGGCATTGGTGTATTTCAAGGTACCACTTGTAGCAACTTGAAACATTGTGAGTATTCGCGCCTCCCCTTATTTTCGGTTTTTATGTTTTGGGGTGGAAAAGCATGTCCGAAAAACTGTTTATTATTCGTTGTATTTTATTTGACTTGTATCAAACTTGGTTGTTATATTTTGTTGTGTATGTGTATTCTATTGTTAATTCATGAGGCCTTATCGCGTTTAAGTCCCTGGAATAAGTTCACACAACTCATTAACTCATTTCAGCACATGGTCATTATGGATAGCGCTATTAGGAGGTAGACAACTCCTCACTCGCACGATTCGATTGAGTGCATTTTACCATATTTCCCTATGTTAGCGATAGACATAGAAGAGGGCACCCTCGGTCATTAGGCTTGGGTTGAGAACTCATGGTATAATCATTATGCACATACAAACCTTGTATCTCGTTTTAGCAACAAACTTTATTTCCCATGAGAATATGAACGTTGCATCTTATTTGGACAACATACTTTATCTCTCATGATGACAACGAACATTGTTTATGCAAACTTATTTACTCATTTTTACAAGATATTTCTATTTATGGAAACTTTATTTCCCATGAGAATATGAATGTTGCATCTCATTTGGGCAACATACTTTATCTCTCATGATGACAACGAACTATGTTTATGCAAACTTATTTACTCATTGTTGCAAGATATTACTATTTATGGAAACTTTATTTCCCATGAGAATATGAACGTTGCATCTCATTTGGGCAACATACTTTATCTCTCATGATGACAACGAACTTTGTTTATGCAAACTTATTTACTCATTTTTACAATATATTTCTATTTATGGAAACTTTATTACTCGCTTTAGCAACGAACTGATATTCATGAAAACTTATGTATTTATTTTAGTAATGAACTTTTGTTTATGGAAAATGTTATCAATATTCTTATTATCATGACTTCAAACTGTATTATGTTATAAACCTGTGAGTACTCACCAACTATTTTTATAGTTGACGCTCGGTTTACATGCTTTTTTGTAACATCCCAAAAATAAAGCCCAAAAATTTCATTTTTCATTAGGTAGCTCATAAAACATTCATTAGAAAATATTGTATAAACACGTCACTTCATAAAACCAAGTATCATGTTTGAAACCCACAACATAAACAAATATCATATCAGAGTACAATCCCAGAAAACACCGTGCGGAAAATCAGATGTGTGTGTGATGCCATGCTACGCCGCCGGCTCCTTCCCCTTAGACGAAGAGGTACCTGAAACCAAAAACTGAAACCGTAAGCACAAAGCTTAGTGAGTTCCCCCATCATACCACATACCACAAAAGTCCTCGGTATCTTTCAACCGGTAATCATTCATCGGTATCTTTCAACCGGTAATCATCATCGGTATCTTTCAACCGGTAACTATTCATCGGTATCTTTCAACCGGTAACTATTCATCGGTATCTTTCAACCGGTAACCATTCATCGGTATCTTTCAACCGGTCACTATTCATCGGTATCTTTCAACCGGTAACTGGGGACTATTCCACCCCCTACCACTAGCATACAATCAACAAAGTATAAGCATACAGTCAGGCATATCCGGGTACTGACCTACCCCTTGGTCCTAAGGACCACTATCAGGGAAACTATCCCTATCATGCACGCAACATATCATACATATATAACTCATAACCAACACATAACAAGACCAAGATAATTATCACAGAGACAATCATCTTCTAGATACTCCTCATTGGTGGGCCGGCATTGTGGCCTTAGACCCACCCCTACTGGAAGATAACTCACCTCGACAAGTAGCTGCTGAAAGTCTGCTTGCTAGACGTCTGGCTGCTGCACCGGTAATCCTCCGGCTATAAATCCATAAACATAGATTAGCCACTCATAAATACTCATAGGTCAAATGACTGACCTACCCCTGGTCCAAGGTCAACTCCTTGGTCAAAGTCAACTTCCAGTTGACTGGACTCGCCGAGTCATGGCACAGACTCGCCGAGTCCCTCCCCTACTATCCCAGTACTAACTCATCAAGTCCCCCTTCCCACTCACTGTGTCACCCTCTTGGACGGTTAGACCGACTCGCGATCCGACTCTCCGAGTCCGAGAACAACTCGCCGAGTCCCTACGAGCAGATCTCCTACTCGCTTCCAAATCCTCACCAGAGCATCCATCTTGAGGATTTGGGTTTCCGGGACTTTTGCTACTCGATAAATTGCTAATTCCGCGAGCAGTTATGAAGGGTTGGACCTTCTACACTTAAACCCCTCTTAACTTAGTAACTGTTCATATGACTCGCCGAGTTGGAAGAACAACTCGTCGAGTCCCAGGCAATCTTCATAGGACTCGCCGAGTGGTTCATCCAACTCGTCGAGTCTAAGACCATCTTCAAAGAGCTCGCCGAGTGCACTTTGGCACTCGTCGAGTCCCTTCAACCCTCCTTCCAAACAGACCAATTCTGAGGCATGCAACGGTTCCAAACCATAGATCTAAGCTCCTAGGGCATGCTTATCACGTAAAGTTGAAAACTTTACGTGCATGCATGGCCCTATGAGCTCCAAAAGGAAAATCCAAGCTCTTTATGAGGTCAAACACTCAATAGGGACCTCAATCACTTCAACCACAGAGACTTTACACTTCTAAGATGTCCATAAGGTCCAGATCTGAAGTCCTTTCAAAACATGGAGCATAAACACATGGAGTTTGAGGTTTTAGGGCTTAAAAACCACAAATTAGAGACAAAAAGGGAATCCAATGAACTAGAGATCAAGGTAGGAGCTTTTCTACCTGAATGGAAGCCTTTCACAGAGTAGATTTCGGATCTACTTCCCCTCCTTGCACTCTTCAACCTTCTCCTTCTTCTTCTAAGCTCCAACCTTCCTTCACAAAGCCAAAATCACTCACAAGAACAATATGGGGGCTAGGGTTTCGCTCTACAGCTCTTCTGGAAGTGTTAGGGGCAAGGGAGGCCGAGTTAGAGTGTTTAAATAGGGTGCACAATCCTGGATTAGGGTTTTTGTCCAAACAACAGCTTACTCGCCGAGTCCGGGCCCCGACTCGGCGAGTCCACAACTTAAACCCCGTGCCCCTTCCCGCTTCTACTCGGCGAGTCGATCCTTTGACTTGCCGAGTCCAAGGCCAAGATGCAAAATGCTCAAAGAATTAAATAAAAGAATACGTACCAAGAACCAGGTGCTACAAATCTCCCCCACTTATTTTAGACTTCGTCCTCGAAGTCTGCTGTTTGGTCCTGAAACAGCTCGGGGTAATGCTCCATCATCTCATCCATCGGCTCCCAAGTCCACTCCGACCCCTTCCGGTGCTGCCATTGCACCTTCGCGAGTTCCACTCTCTTGTTCCTCAGATCCTTCGTCTTCCGGTCGAGGATCGCTACAGGCCGCTCGATGTAATTCAGGCTGTCATCAACCTGAATGTCCTCCAAAGGTACCACTGCTGAGTCGTCCACCATGCACTTCCGCAGCTGAGAGATGTGGAAAGTGCTGTGGATCTGACTGAGTTCGGCTGGCAGATCCAGCCGATATGCCACCTTGCCCACCCGGGCTACAACCCTGAAGGGTCCAATGTACCTGGGGCCCAACTTGCCCCGCTTCCTGAATCGGATGACGCCCTTCCATGGCGACACCTTCAGGAGAACCATATCCCCGACCTGGAATTCCAGGTCTGATCGGGACTTGTCGGCATAACTTTTCTGCCGACTCTGAGCAGTCTGAAGCCTGCTCCGGACCTGCTGAATCTTTTCTGTCGTCTTGAGCACTACTTCGGTGCTCCCCATTACCCTCTGGCCAACCTCTCTCCAGCATATCGGGGTCCTGCACCTCCTCCCATACAACATCTCGAAGGAAGGACGATCGATACTCGCATGATAGCTATTATTATACGAGAACTCCGCCAACGGAAGGTAGGTATCCCAGCTACCTCCGAAGTCTAAAACACATGCCCGCAGCATATCCTCCAGAGTCTGGATGGTCCGCTCGCTCTGACCGTCCGTCTACGGGTGAAAAGCGGTGCTAAAATGTAGACGAGTACCCAGCTCGTCATGAAACTTCTTCCAAAACCTGGAAGTAAATCGCACATCTCTGTCTGAAATCACCAAAACTGGCACTCCGTGCCGCGCCACCACCTCCCTGATATAGATATCGGCCAATTTCTCGGCCGAGATGCTCTCCTGAATCAGGATAAAGTGGGCACTCTTGGTCAATCGTTCGACAATGACCCAGATCAAATCCACTCCCCGCGCGGTCCTGGGAAGCTTGGTGATAAAATCCATCGTGATGTCTTCCCATTTCCACAGCGGAATGTCCAACGGCTGCATCTTGCCGTGTGGTCTCTGATGCTCGGCCTTGACCTTCCTGCAGGTCAAGCACCACTCCACGTACCATGCCACATCCCGCTTCATGCAGGGCCACCAATAGTCCAGACGAAGATCCCTATACATCTTCGTCGCCCCGGGATGAATGGAGAACCGGGATTTGTGCGCCTCCTCCATCAGGACCTGGCGCACGCCTCCATGATAAGGGACCCACACCCTATGGTGAAGAGTCAATAACCCTCGGCTATCATAGTCGAAGGAGGAAACCTTCCCTACAATCCGCTCACTCTTCCGATGTTCCTCCTTCATAGCCTCCTGCTGAGCCTCCCGGATCCGCTCCAGAAGCGGAGTCACCACTGTCATCCTTAGACGGATATCCCTGATCGGCGCTGCCTTGCGGCTAAGCGCATCGGCCACGACATTGGCCTTCCCCGGATGGTAGAGGATCTCACAATCATAATCCTTTACCACATCAAGCCACCGACGCTGTCTCATATTCAGATTTGGCTGATCCATGAGTACCTCAAACTCTTGTGGTCCGTGTAAATTGTACAACGAACCCCATCGAGGTAATGACACCAAATCTTGAGGGCGAATACAAAAGCCCCCAACTCCAAATCATGCGTCGGGTAATTCGCCTTGTGAGGCTTCAGCTGCCTCGACGCATAGGCGATGACATGCCCTCTCTGCATCAATACCGCACCCAAACCTGCGATGGATGCATCGCAGTACACAACAAAATCCTCCATGCCCTCTGGCAGGGCGAAGATTGGCGCCTCGCACTATCTCTGTCTCAGTGCCTCGAACGCGGCCTGCTGCTCAGGCCCCCAGCGATACACCACCGACTTCTTAGTCAGTCGGGTGAGCAGAACTGCTATCTTGGAGAAGTCCTGAATGAATCTCCGATAGTAGCCTGCCAATCCCAGAAAGCTCCGAATCTCAGATGGAGACCTCGGAACCTCCCAACTCATCACGGCCTCCACTTTGGCCGGATCTATCGAAATCCCGTTCTGGTTGACAAGGTGCCCAAGAAACTGCACCTCGTGCAACCAGAACTCACACTTGGAGAACTTAGCATACAAGTTCTCCCTCCTCAAAGTCTCCAGAACCTCCCGCAGATGCTCCTCATGCTGCTCTCGCGTCTTGGAGTAAACCAAGATATCGTCGATAAACACTATCACAGACCGGTCTAACATCGGTCTACATACGCGGTTCATGAGGTCCATGAACGCGGGAGGAGCATTTGTGAGCCCGAAAGGCATCACCACAAACTCATAATGGCCATAACGCGTCCGAAACGCAGTCTTCTGCACATCCTCCTCTCTGACCCTCATCTGGTGATACCCTGAACGCAAATCAATCTTGGAGAACCAAGATGCTCCCTGTAGCTGGTCAAAGAGGTCATCAATCCTCAGGAGTGGGTGGCGGTTCTTCACCGTTACCTTGTTCATCTCCCGATAATCTATACACATCCGATGCGACCTGTCCTTCTTCTTTACGAACAGAATCAGGGCTCCCCAGGGTGAACTTCTCGGCCTAATAAAACCCTTGGCCAACAGCTCCAGCAGCTGTGTAGACAACTCCGGCATCTCAGGAGGAGCCAACCGATACGGTGCCTTGGCTATCGGAGTCGCACCAGGGACTAGGTCGATCAACTCCACCTGTCGCTCCAGAGGTATCCCAGGCAACTCCTCGGGGAATACGTCCGCAAACTCTCGTACCACAGGTACATCGTCCACCGTCGCCCTACCCGTCTCTCGGGTATCCATAACATACGCGACATAACCTGCGCAACCCTGCTGGAGGTAACGCCTAGCTCTCGCTGCTGAACATAAAGCTGGTCCTCGCTGTGGCCTCTCGCCCTGAATCACCAGCTCTCCCCCACTTGGGGTCCTGATCCGCACCAACTGCTGCGCGCAGTCGATCACTGCCCCATTAGGGCTGAGCCAATCCATGCCTATAATCACCTTGTTCCCACGCAATGGAATGGGAACCAAGTCTACCAAGTAGCGCTCCTCAAATAACCTCAGCACACAATCTCGGAAGACCTCAGATGCTCGCACTGACCGGTCGTCCGCAATCTCGACCTCTAGGGGGCAATCCAACATGCCTGAAGACTCAGAAAACTTCTTGCTAAGCGCAAGAGAATCAAATGATCGGGTAGCACCCGAATCAAACAATACCTGAACTGGGATGTCGTTCACAAGGAACGATCCTAAACCGAGCACATATCAATATCATAAGCATCATATACATAAATCAGAGGGTAAGAATCATACCCGTCTCCACATCAGGTGCAGCGCGTGTCTCCTCGGCTGTCAGCTGAAATGCTCGGCTCCGCACTACTGGAGCCTCTGCCTTGACCTTCCGGCCATCTGTAACCCGCGCCGTCCCTGAGACCGGCGCCGCTGCTGGCACTGCTGCTGACGCTGTTGTCAATCCCGGGTAGTTGGCCCTTTTGTGGCCCCTCTGATTGCAGTGGAACCAAATCAGGTCTGTCATCTGTACCGTGGGGGCGGGGGCAGTACAATCCCTGCCAAAATGCCCAACCTTGCCGCACTTATAGCAGCCTCAACCCGGCCCAGTGCGACAAGCTCCCTCGTGTGACCGACCGCACTTTCCACAGCGGTCCCGTCCTGCCTGGCCTTTCGGCCTACCATCAGATCCCTTGGGCTTCTTCCCCGAAGCCCCAGCCGTCAGCCCCTCCACTTCCTTCCTCTTCTGGACGTGCTCCAGATCAATCTCCCTCTCCCTAGCCCTGGCAATCATGGAATCCAAGGTAGGGCAAGCTGAAAAACTAACATGCTCCCGAATGTCAGCTCGTAGCATGTCATGGTAGCAGGTCCTCCTCATATCCTCATCTCCCGCATACTGGGGCACCAGCAATGCCCTCTCCTGCATACAGCTGCTGACGCTGCTGTCAATCTCGGGCAATTGGCCCTTTTGTGTCCCCTCTGATTGCAGTGGAAGCAAATCAGGTCTGTCATCTGTACCGTGGGGGCGGGGGCAGTACAATCCCTGCCAAAATGCCCATCCTTGCGGCACTTATAGCAGCCTGAACCTGGCCCAGTGCGACAAGCTCCCTCGTGTGACCGACCACATTTTCCACAGCGGTCCCGTCCTGCCTGGCCTTTCGGCCTACCATCAGATCCCTTGGGCTTCTTCCCCGAAGCCCCAGTCGTCAGCCCCTCCACTGCCTTCCTTTTCTGGACGTGATCCAGATCAATCTCCCTCTCCCTAGCCCTGGCAATCATGGAATCCAAGGTAGGGCAAGCCGAAAAACTAACATGCTCCCGAATGTCAGCTCGTAGCATGTCATGGTAGCGGGTCCTCCTCATATCCTCATCTCCCGCATACTGGGACACCAGCAATGCCCTCTCCCGGAACTTAGCGGTGATCTCCGCCACAGTCTCCGTAGTCTGCCTCATATCCAAGAACTCCCTGGCCAGCCGCTGAAGCTCCACAGCTGGGGCAAACTCCGCCCTGAATCTGGTCACAAAGTCTGACCAAGTCATAGCCTCAATAGCCGAGGCTCCCAATGAGTCACCAACAGACTCCCACCAATCTCTAGCCCTGTCTCGCAAGCATCCTGCTGCATATCTCACCTTCGACCCCTCTGGGCAGAAGCTCGTCAGCTGCGCAGACTAAATGTCTGTGATCCATTTCCTGGCAGCAATGGGGTCTTTCACCCCATGGAAATCTGACGCACCACTCCCTCGAAAGTCCTTGAAAGATAGTGTGCGCGTACCCACCTGGCTAGACGCCATATCACCCCTGAATGCTCGGAGGCGATCCTCCATCAGCTCAAGAATCCCTTCCTTGATTGACCCAAAAATGATAGGGGTCGACTTAAGGATGCCTCTCGTGATCTCAGACGCGATGAACTAGCGCAGCCCATCATCAAACTGCTCGGATCCCGCACCCGAGCCTGATCCCGATCCTGATCTGGAACCTCCTGCTCCATGTCGTGTGGTCACCGTGCTGAAAATACACGCATAAAAGTTAGGATCATACATACTCCCGAGAGGTCTAGCACACTCTCCAAGGTTCCCAGTTCCATCTAGGCCCTCCTTGATTCGAGTACGGGTCCTCTGCTTTCAGTAGTACGGGCCCATACTACCTTCCACATCTACCTGTACTTTCCTCAAGGATTGCTTCGACTTCACCAAATCCCTTTTACCGATACCCTTTCCACTGACCTCATCCTAGGCTTCCCTAGGGCACTCTCCGACCTACCCTCCGCCATCAGCTGCACTAGGATCCCCTACTACTTCCCCTAACTAACTTGCAGGTACTGTTACATATCCGCTCCTTAGTTAGTTAGAAGTAGCCAGAACCCCCGTAGCACAAAGCAAGCAGCATTCGTGCATCGAGTAACCAAATAAGGCATAACCTATACAGGCCATCCTACTACTGACTAAACAGTCCTAGCATACAGCTCATACAACAGGCATATAAGGCATCCTCCTAGATCCTTAGCCCTAACTAGCATGCAGTTATCAGAATCATATATCAGGCACACAAGGCATCTTCCTAGATCCTTAGTCCTATTCTAGCATGCAATTCTGAACCAAAGCCATACAACATAACATAACATGTATGGGTATCTTGGGGAAAACTTACTTGAGCCCGGCCGGTCGCATGCATCACACACCTTGTCTTTCTTAAAATCCTTCCGTTTAGATTTTTAGAAAACCATTTTATTGTAAAAATCTTTTAGCCCCTCAGTTTGAGTCCAGACACCGCCGAGGCGTGTCCGAATCCCTCAAACTAGGGCTCTGATACCCACTTGTAACATCCCAAAAATCAAGCCCAAAAATTTCATTTTTCATTAGTTAGCTCATAAAACACTCATTAGAAAATATTGTATAAACACGTCACTTCATACAACCAAGTATCATGTTTGAAACCCACAACATAAACAAATATCATATCAGAGTACAATCCCAGAAAACACCATGCGGAAAATCAGATGTGTGTGTGATGCCATGCTACGCCGCCGGCTCCTTCCCCTTAGACGAAGAGGTACCTGAAACCAAAAACTGAAACCGTAAGCACAAAGCTTAGTGAGTTCCCCCATCATACCACATACCACACAAGTCCTCGGTATCTTTCAACCGGTAATCATTCATCGGTATCTTTCAACCGGTAATCATCATCGGTATCTTTCAACCGGTAACTATTCATCGGTATCTTTCAACCGGTAACTACTCATCAGTATCTTTCAACCGGTAACCATTTATCGGTATCTTTCAACCGGTAACTATTCATCGGTATCTTTCAACCGGTAACTGGGGACTATTCCACCCCCTACCACTAGCATACAATCAACAATGTATAAGCATACAGTCAGGCATATCCGGGTACTGACCTACCCCTTGGTCCTAAGGACCACTATCAGGGAAACTATCCCTATCATGCACGCAACATATCATACAGATATAACTCATAACCAACACATAACAAGACCAAGATAATTATCACAGATACAATCATCTTCTAGATACTCCTCATTGGTGGGCCGACATTGTGGCCTTAGACCCACCCCTACTGAAAGGTAACTCACCTCGACAAGTACCTGCTGAAAGTCTGCTTGCTAGACGTCTGGCTGCTGCACCAGTAATCCTCCGGCTATAAATCCATAAACATAGATTAGCCACTCATAAATACTCTTAGGTCAAATGACTGACCTACCCCTGGTCCAAGGTCAACTCCTTGGTCAAAGTCAACTTCCAGTTGACTGGACTCGCCGAGTCATGGCACAGACTCGTCGAGTCCCTCCCCTACTATCCCAATACTAACTCATCAAGTCCCCCTTCCCACTCACTGAGTCACCCTTAACTCACTACTTGGGACGGTTAGACCGACTCGCGATCCGACTCGCCGAGTCCGAGAACAACTCGCCGAGTCCCTACGAGCAGATCTCCTACTCGCTTCGAAATCCTCACCAGAGCATCCATCTTGAGGATTTGGGTTTCCGGGACTTTTGCTACTCGATAAATTGCTAATTCCGCGAGCAGTTACGAAGGGTTGGACCTTGTACACTTAAACCCCTCTTAACTCAGTAATTGTTCATGTGACTCGCCGAGTTGGAAGCACAACTCGTCGAGTCCCAGGCAATCTTCATAGGACTCGCCGAGTGGTTCATCCAACTCGTCGAGTCTAAGACCATCTTCATAGAACTCGCCGAGTGCACTTTGGCACTCGCCGAGTCCCTTCAACCCTCCTTCCAAACAGACCAATTCTGAGGCATGCAACGGTTCCAAACCATAGATCTAAGCTCCTAGGGCATGCTTATCACGTAAATTTGCAAACTTTACGTGCATGCATGGCCCTATGAGCTCCAAAAGGCAAATCCAAGCTCTTTATGAGGTCAAACACTCAATAGGGACCTCAATCACTTCAACCACATAGACTTTACACTTCTAAGATGTCCATAAGGTCCAGATCTGAAGTCCTTTCCAGAACATGGAGCATAAACACATGGAGTTTGAGGTCTTAGGGCTTGAAAACCACAAATTAGGGACAAAAAGGGAATCCAATGAACTAGAGATCAAGGTAGGAGCTTTTCTACCTGAATGGAAGCCTTTCACAGAGTAGATTTCGGATCTACTTCCCCTCCTTGCACTCTTCAACCTTCTCCTTCTTCTTCTAAGCTCCAAACTTCCTTCACAAAGCCAAAATCACTCACAAGAACAATATGGGGGCTAGGGTTTCGCTCTACAGCTCTTCTGGAAGTGTTAGGGGCAAGGGAGGCCGACTTAGAGTGTTTAAATAGGGTGCACACTCCTGGATTAGGGTTTTTGTCCAAACAGCAGCTTACTCGCAGAGTCCGGGACCCGCCTCGGCGAGTCCACAACTTAAACCCCGTGCCCCTTCCCGCTTCTACTCGGCTAGTCGATCCTTTGACTCGCCGAGTCCAAGGCCAAGATGCAAAATGCTCAAAGAATTAAATAAAAGAATACGTACCAAGAACCAGGTGCTACATTTTCAGGAATAATCTAGTAAGAGGCACGTAGAGACACAACACTTGTAGGAGCATTTGTATGTGTTTACTTTTAAATACATTGTAATTTCTTTTAAAAAGTTGTTCAAACTCATTGTAAATTTGTAATGATTTTTAATACTATGGTTGTTGTTGTCTTTTAACTTTTTCTATGAAACCATTTGTACTGCCACACCCCGTATTTCCGCTTTAGATGGGTGTGACAACTATCCTGGCTAAATTCCAACCAATGGGCTCCGACGAGTAATCACCGGCAGTAGTCGGGTCTCTATTCATCGGACACTTTCAACACTGGCGAACAATGGATCTCGCCGCTGGCAAAGTTGCAGCTCCTTTTACTTCCACAATCTATATTATCCGACCAGGAGCCCCACACCACTAGTCGTCGGTTCCTATTGTGGAACCCTTGGGAAAGATCGTGAGATCACGAGGGGGAGGTGGCTGCGAGATGAAACAAAAGCAATGTAACATCCTAAAAGTTTAAGACTATGTTTTAAATTAATAAATTAAATAATGAAATATGATTTATATAATTAAATCATTATGGTTTAATCATATCATTAATTAATATGAAGTTTAGAAATTTAGAAGTGAAAATAATTACATTTTAAAGATAAAGGGACAAAAGTGTCAAGTTGGCAAAGTAAGTTGACCAAAGGGTTAAATCAGTTAATGGAAGGGACTAAAAAAATTATCGAATGGATGTATAAGGATATATGTCAAAACCTAAGTTAAAATCACAAATATTGAGGTTTGGTGAGTTTTGGCCAAAATGGGCAAACAAGAGGGACCAAATGCGAACGAAGTGGGAAATAAGATGTACAACCTCTCCATCCTTGTTCCAAATTAATGACTTGAAAAATCAAGAGGAGAATGGCGATTTATTCACTCTTTGACATCTAGGGTGTGATTCAAGTGGAGATTAGAACATTGAAGTAAAAGGAGGTGGAATCAAAGACTTATTGGTATAATTTCTTCCCCTTCTAACTTAGAAATTCGAATTTATGAAGTTGATTAAACCTAATCTCGAGTATTGTGTGAATAAATGGTTACAGTTTTGGTTTCTAACCTCCCTTGAGTTTTTTTCATTATCCTAACCTCAATCCAATCATCTCATTGATGTATTTGAGGATTTAGGTGAAAACCCTCATGAACCTTAGAAATTCAAATTGGGGATTTCATGTTTGCTTCTTAGATTGGAATGGATTCAATGACCTAGATGATGTTTAATGACAATGAAACCAATTAGAATGCTCAAATTCATCTAAGATGGTAGAATCAAGTGTAAGCATGTATTTGTATTGATTTTGGGGGAATATGAATGAAAACAATGAAAATCTTTTGTATGTGAGTCTTTGATGAGTATATGATACTCATAAATATGATTTGATACTCATACTATGATTTTAATGCAAGAACATAAAGGCTTGAGTGATTTATAGTTGCATTTATGGAATAATTGGCCATAAAGGCATTTTGGTAAATCTAAGGATTACTACATGTTGGTGTGACATCTAAGAGTTGTGTTGAAACATAAAAGTGACCCTCTTAAACTTCATCAAACCGCAGCCATCTCTGATCCACAACCAACCCCTGATCAACAATCAATATCATCTGTAGTCAAGTACCACAACTGCAGTCATCGTCATCAACACTTAGTCTTATTCTTTTATCCGTTTTCTAAATGTACTTTCTTTTATCCAATGTGCCTTGCATGGCAACTTTAAACAGATAGAACCTTTGTAATCTTTGAGACTCTATAAATAGAGTTCTCTTATTCTGATGGAATATATACATCTACGCATCTTGAATCTCATATCTCTTGAAATTCATAACTTACTCTCTCATCTCCTTCTTACTCTCTAAGTTTTTCAGAACATAAACCGAAATATAAAAGATCTCAATCTCTCCTTCGGAGCAAGTCAGTCTTGACTTAATCACTAAGTTTGATCTTACTTACTAACCTGGTTTGAGTGCATTCCTCGTTAAGAATCAACTTAAATGTATACTTGATATAATACTTGCTGTCATTTATATTTCCTTATATTTCTGCACCTAATTATCTAACTATCTAACTCTAACTTATTATTATTGTTAAGCTTTATGATCCTTTGAGTTAAACTTTAATTCTGCAATATAAACTTGTTCTAACGTTTGTTCAAGTGTGTTTCTCCAGTTTTTCTCTCAACAATTGGTATCAGAGCCAAAGTGGTTGCCATTTGAAGCAAAACTCTGATTTTCAGAAAGCCTTTTATACCACTGAAGCTCATTTCTCAAAAAAAAAAAAACAAAACAAAACAAAAAAAAAACAAAATCTTTTCAAAACTAGGAAATATGGCATAAGCATTATCTCTCAATGTTTCCAACAGTGTTGGTGGTTCTAATAGAGCTCCAATATTGGTGGCAAACGAATATCATCACTGGTCTCAGAGGATGGAGAGATATTTAAGGAGACTTGGAAGAGATGTATGGAGATCTGTAGAAGAAGGGCCTCATGTCCCTGTTCTTACACCAGTTCAAACCGACGATGCCACAGCCAGACTAGGAGGAGGTCAACCAGCCTTGAATCGTCCCACCAAAGATGATCTAGACGAAATGGAAAATGGCGTTGTTGCCTTTTATGAGATTTCCTGTGGAATTGCTCCTGACAACTTCGACATTATAATAAATTGCAAATCGGCAAAAGAAATCTCGGATGTTCTCAAGAACTTATATGAGGGTACAGAACAAGCTCAAGATAAGAAGCTCACAACCCCACACAATGACTTCAACAACTTCAAAGCTCATGATGGTGAAAGTTTGGAAGACTCCTGCAAAAGGTTCGATCTGATTGTCACTAATATCCAATGCTGGCACGGTTCGAAGCAACCATGAGACAAATCTTCAGTTTCTCAATGGTTTGGGTAGACACTGGACGACTACTAAGATGATAGTCCAAGGAGATAGAAAAATCTATTCTTTATCTCTTTACAAGCTCTATGGTGAATTACAAGCACAAGAATCTGCGGTACTCAAAGACTGTGCTGACTTCGGAGGACCACTTGCTCTCATAGCACAAGCACCATATACTCAATCTTACTCTCCCTCGTATAACAACCCTCTGCAGTCATACGAAGCTGAATCAGAGTATGATGATGAAGAAGAGTTCCAGAATGAAATTGCTCTTGTTAGCCAACAGTTCAACCGGCTACCACCCTCTTCTTTTCGTAAAAATTAGCAGTTCAACAAACCTCCCTTCAACTGCAACTTCAATCCTCAAAACAATCATTCCCGTTTCTCCAAAAACACTCACCCACGACGCAAACATCAAAACACTTAATCCAAAGAGGCATCGCAGCCCATCAAATCAACTGACTCTGGTACCTCTTCAGAAGACAAAAGCGATGTTGTAATTTTTCACAAGTGCAACAAGGAGAACCACTTTGCTAAAGAATTCAAAGCTAATATGGTGAAAGACAAAGCATTCTACCTTAGAATGGCTCAAGAATAGGAAGAAAAGGAGAAAGCAAGGGCATACGTAGCCCAAGTGAAAAGGGACCATCAGGTTTGATCATTCGTAGATGAGAATGAAGCAATCACCAACGTTAAGGGAAAAGACAAGATTTGTATGATGGCAACTGCGGACGAGGATGGATCTACAAAGCTAGAAAAGAATTACTGCTATATGGCGAATGATGGGACTCTAAGCATCGTCGAATAGGTAAAACTCATGATTCAAACTCTAAATTAGAACATGCATGACTGTCAACCCTTCATAGACAACCTTAATGACACATGTGCTGCCGTCCTTACAGACTATAACAAAGCTCTAGATGAGAAGAATATTGCATCCGAAGAGATGTTCCATGTGAGAGGACGACTGGAAGACAAGAGACTTAAAGTAGCTATGTTAGAAAAGGACTTAGTGTTAGAGAAAAATGCAAGAATGTTGAGTGAAACGCAGTTAGAAATAGCTTTGAACCAAAGAGATTTAGCTCAGAGTGAAATTGTACGTTTAAATCTTTTAATAGAAAAAATCTTTAATGAAAGTGAAGCTATTGAGAATCTTGTAAATAATGGAACCATAGACAACACATACAATTGAGGGTGGTCCAATGGGTACTCTACCACAAAGGATTCATCACCCCGATTTAACAAAGACCGTCCCTATGTCCCTCCTGACCGAGGGTTCCATTTCCCAGTCAATGACAAAACTTTCCCGAAGACATCAGAGCTGACTTCGGTAGACTTCATAATCTGAGTAACAATTGTGTTATTGAGGAAACTCTTCCTGAATTTTCGGGTCACTCAAGTGATCAAATTCCTATCTTTTGCACAATTCATCCCAACTCTCAGACTTCCTCAGTTGTTGATGAGGAAATTGTTATGGAAGGACCCGAAGTCTTTATGGACTTCCCATCTCTGCCCTCAGTCCGTAGTGTCTCTCACTGCAGTCATGAACCGCAGTCTGTCCATCTGCCTATCATCAAGTGTCCCACAGAAGTCTCGACTCATACTTACTCTGCGGTAGTCCAATCTTCCTTACCGCCGACCGTAGTCAAGAGCACTGTGACCATTCAGCCAATTCATCATGAAATACCTATAGAAAACTTTGAAGTTGGTCAATGCTCCCAAAATCCTGAATCCTCTAGTTCGGAGGAATCAAGTACTCGTTTTCAAAAATTATCAAAGGTTTCCAGGAAACCGCACCTGAAGATCAACGACTGCGGTTCTCCAATAACAGAGGCAAAAAAGGCTTTCAAAGAGGAAATTCGATCCCGTGGCAAAAACCGGGAAATCTTTTCGAAAAACAAAAGACAAGTCAAAATTCCAAAATCTAGAGTCCAGAAAAGCTTGTTTTCTCAAATTACTTTTCAAATAACTCTTCAGTCAAGAAAACAAACAAAAGGGAATGTATAGTTTCTAAAAACATTTCAAAAATATCTGACACAACCCAAAAGAAAGTAAAGTCTTTTTGAAGTAATGGTTTTCAAATCTATTCCTCAGATGACCCAAAATGGATGGGGATTTTAGCAACTCCAACACTTTTAAAATCTCCTCAACGTTTTAAATCATATCCTACGAAATCTACATGTGCTCCCACTCCTGCAAAACGTACTTTTTCAAATCCCAACAGCACCGCTGTCATATCTCACTCTTCTCGAACTGGTCACAAGACTATTCCTTCATCCGGACCGCTGGCCCAACAGAATGTCAGGGTAAATGTCATTTTCATTGTCAAAAGGATTAATCATATGTCAAATCTCGTTCTTTTCAAAAACCTCGTAAATTTTCTATATCTCACAACACTCCAAATATTCACAAACACCCAGGAGTAGGTTTAAAAGTTGACACGAAACCTGTCGCTGCAACCTCGACTCATGCATCAATAAAAAATTCATCTGTTGCCCCGGGCTCCAAACTCGTTTGGGTGCCCAAACTAACCATGTAATTCTCATGCAATGTGCAAGGTGGAACAAGAAGAAGAATGGTTAATCGACAGTGCCTGCTCCTTGCGCATGACCGGAAGGCTGGAGTACCTTCGGGATTTCAGGCCAATTGGCAACGGTGGAAAAGTCACATTCGGCAACAACGTGATTGGGAGAATCTGAGGTTATGGTGTTCTTACTGCTGGGAATTTCTCTATCCAAAAGGTTTCTTATGTGGAAGGTCTTAAACACAATCTCATCAGTGTTGGCCAACTACGTAAGGCAGGCCATCGGGTTGAATTTGATAGTGATTTCTGCTATATAATGACAAGTGATAGAAGGACTTGCTTGATCAAATCCAAAGCTGAAGGTACCATGTATCCTTTGGACGTCTCTCGGATCATTGGGAAACCACAGTTGTGCTTCCTATCCAAAGCAGTATCAGAAGTCAGCTGGCTATGGCATCGCAAGCTAGCTCATTTCAACTTCCGGTATATCAACAACCTGGTCACCGGGGAACTCGTCCGAGGTCTCCCCATTCTGAAATATCACAATGATACCCTCTGCCCAACCTGTGAGTGTGACAAATAGTCCAAAGCAAGCCATCATATGGTGATTGACTCTTCAATTTCTGAACAACTGGAACTCTTACATATTGACCTCTGCGGTCCTTCTACGGTAGCCAGGCTTCACCACAAGAAATACATACTGGTTATAGTGGATGACTTCACTCGTTTCACATGGGTTTTCTTTCTAAGACTCAAGTCAGAAATGTTGGATTAATGTCTAAGTCCCTAACTATATTTGGTATGTACTTGACCCGACGCGGCATGGTCCATTTGGGTTGCACTTCACCGACACAATTTATATGGATAGTCTTTTGAGAATAGTATATTTATGATTTATATTAATATATTATAAGTTCTAGTATATTAATATATAATCATATTATTTAATTAGTATTGATCAAGAATTAATTTATAATTAATTAAGTGATCAAAAAGAACTAATTAAATATGGACTCTTAGATATATATATATATATATATATATATATATATATATATATATATATATATGTGTGTGTGTGTGTAGTGGGCCAAGTTCATTTAGGTTGGGCTAAGTCTTCATGGATAGTCCATGGAGCTTTAACCCATGTATCCTAGGAAATAAAAGGTCATGGGTATTAGGGTTTAACCCTAATCCTCCACACTATATAAAGGGTCTTATGGTTCATGAAATTATGCTAGTGGATAGTGTGGATACACTAAAGAGGGCAATAACCGATTTCATAGTGTGAGCCAAGTATCCATATTCTCTAAAGGTTTTCCAAGGTGTTTTGGTGATTTGTGATTCCACTTGAGGCTTCCACACTATTGGGGCTAAGCTCTTAAAGCTTGAAGACATCAAGCTACATCAAAAGGTATGTCATCTAACTAGAACTTTGTAGTATAGGTGCTTCATAATATGCTAGTTAGGATGAAGCCTTGGAATAGTTAATATTTGCATGTATAGTAGAGAAAACATAGATCCAAGGTTTATAGGGTTGCATGTACACCATAGGAGTGTTAGAATGCTCAAAACCCAACAAGAAACACCACAGGTGCTGATCAATTTCATCAAGGAGATTGATGTACAAATCAAATTATCAGTGCGCCGCATCCAAAGTGATAATGGAACCGAGTTCACTAATCATCTCTTGAACAGTTTCTTGGTTTCAAAGGGTATCAGTCACAATTTCTCAGTTCCTTACACACCTCAGCTGAATGGAGTAGTAGAGCGAAGAAACCAAACTTCGGTGGAAGCAGCCAGATCTATGCTCAATTTTGCCAATCTTCCTCTTTAATTCTGGGCCGAAGTAGTGGCCACAACATGTTTTGTGCAAAACCAAAGCATTGTGTGCAAGCGTCTCAGCAAAACTCCATACGAGGGCCTTAACAACCGCAAGCCAAATGTACGATTCTTCCACATTTTTGGGTGTGGATGTTTTGTGATCATCAACAAAGATCATCTTAACAAGTTTGCGCCTAAGTCTGATGAAGGCATTTTTCTTGGCTACTCAACAAACAAGGTAGCCTATAGGGTTCTCATTAGACACACGAGACTAATAGTCGAAAGCTTCGACGTCAATTTCGATGACTATTAGGTCCGCAACACTGCTCCGTCAACTGAAACCAAAGCAATCCTGGAGAGTGATATTCCTGCCTCTTCGGGTCCGTTAAACATAGTTGAAATAAACTATGATGACCTTTTCGACCCTATAGAGACTGCTAAACTATCCGAAGTTCTTCTGTCCCTAGAAGCTCAAATGTAGCATGCTGAAGTGTCTGGTCCTACTCTCTCCGATGAAGTGTCACTCAATACTTCCACCTCGCCGGTTGAGGGGGAAAGCTCAACTCCAGATCAAGTGACAACCATCGAGGTTCCAACACTCGAAGAAGTAGCTTCGGTTCCTCTCCGCAGAGGATCCCTGCCCTCAAATGTCTCTACGGACTCAGATGATGAAAATATAGAAAACAATGACACAAGAACCGACCCAAAGATTATCACTCTTTCAACAGTCTAGAGGGAACCTTCTCAGGTTCAGGGAGAACTCCCATCCGCAATCCAGGGGGAACCTCTTTTAATTGATCAAGAAAATGGTGATCACGCTCCAACAGTCCAAGATAATTTTGTGGGCTGCTCTCAAGTCTAGGGGGAACTGCCATCTCCAACCGCAGAGTCTTCTGATATTGAAGATATTCCCTCCACCGCAACCGCTGACCATCTACAACCCCGTCTACATGTATGGACGAAGGACCACCCACCAGTTCAAATCATCGGAAACCCATCCGCAGGCATCTAAACTCGATCTTCAAAAGATTTATCTGATCACTGTCACTATGCAATGTTTATGTCCTCGGTCGAGCCCCGAACAATCAAAGAAGCGTTAATGGAGCCCGAATGGATAGCAGCAATGCAAGAAGAGCTGGCAGAATTTGAATGAAACAAAGTGTGGCAACTCGTTCCAAAGCCGCAATGTCACACTATTGTTGGTACTAGATGGGTGTACAAGAACAAGTTGGATGAATCCAGTGTGATCGTCAGAAACAAGGCAAGACTAGTTGCCAAGGGGTATAGTCAACTTGAAGGTGTCGATTATGACGAAACATATGCTCCTGTAGCCAGGATGGAGGCCATACGCATCTTCTTAGCGTATGCAGCTCACAAGAACATCAAATTACATCAAATGGATGTAAAGAGTGCCTTCCTAAATGGTGAATTGAAAGAGGAGGTTTATCTTCAACAACCTCCGGGCTTCGAATGTCATGAATTCCCAGATCATTGTTACAAGCTTGAGAAAGCAGTTTACGGTCTAAAGCAAGCACCAAGGGCATGGTACGAGACTCTCTCAGAGTTTCTTATCACGTCTGGCTATAAAAGAGGAGTGATTGATCCCACCTTATTTAGAAAAGAGAACGGTAATCACCTTATGCTTGTACAAATATATGTTGATGATATCATCTTCGGATCTACAGATCAGGGGATGGTGGATGAATTTGCAAGGCTCATGACCAACAAATTTCAAATGGGCATGAACAGGGAGATTAACTTCTTTCTAGGACTTCAAAGAAAACAGGTCCCTCAAGGGATATTCATCCATCAGGATAAATACACCTCTGAACTGCTGAAGAAATATTCAATGGACAATTGTTCCTCGGCCAAGGTCCCTATGGCCTTCGGATATAAGATATCTGCTGATCCTTCCGGAGAATCAGTAGATCACAAAACTTATAGAGGAATAATTGGCTCGTTGATGTACCTCACTGCAAGTAGACCAAACATTGTCTTTGCAATAGTTGTATGCGCAAGGTACCAGGCCGATCCGAAAGTATCACATATGACCACAACTAAGCAGATTCTCAGATACTTAAAGGGCAGCAAAGCTCTTGGCCTCTGGTATCCCGCAGGGAACGACTTCAGCCTACAAGCATTCACCGATGCGGATCATGCCAGATGTAGATTGGATCGAAAAAGCACTTCCAGTGGCTGTCAATTTCTGGGTGGAAGAATCATCGGCTGGTCATCAAGGAAACAAAGTTGTGTCTCATTGTCTACCGCAGAAGCTGAATATGTGGCCGCAGCCAGTTGTTGTTCACAAGTCTTGTGGATGAAAACACAACTTATGGACTACGGATACAGGATGTTGCGGATACCGATTTACTGTGACTCAGAGAGTGCTATAACAATTTCCCATAATCCTATTCATCACTGTAAGACGAAGCATATTGAACTACGATATCACTTCATTAAAGACCACATTCTAAAAGGTAACATTGAACTAATTTTTGTTAACACTCGTGAAGAGATTGCTGATGTATTCACAATGGCACTTGACTCTACAAAACTTAACAGTTTCTTACAAATGTTAGGAATGATGAATCCGGACCCACAATTCTTTTTGAATTGATAGGTACCGCAGACCATCCTTGGTCACCATTACGGTCCTAGTTGAATATATCTATCATACATAGTTGTAGTATATTTTATGTACCGCAGTACATCTTCTGTACCGCAGTATATGTTATGTACCGCAATTACATATGATACCTATATTTCCAAGGTCCTTATTGTTTGTTATTTCTGATTCTGTTCAAGTGTTCTTCTCAGTTTCTTGTACTGCAGTCATCTAACCATCTACCACAATGATGAATCCATCCGCAATGAAGTCTTAATCCCCAATGAATGATCAATCTACAATCACATTGATTGAACTTTCAACTACTTCATAAATTCTTGAAACATTGTGTGCTATTTAATGATCCTTCATTAAATAAGAAAAATATTCTCAAAAAACATTCGTTGTGTAGCACATCATCGTTTCAGTTCTGCTTTTAAAATAAACCTTTTGTCAGACCTATTTTAGGTGTGATGCCAAAATAAAACATTTTTTCCATAAAATAAATCTTTTTAAAAATCTTTTTCCTTAAACTGTCTTATCCCCCTTACCCCAAAATGTCAAATCCGTTACAAATTCCACCTTTATTCAACGGACTATCTCCCTCACCACACGTTCTTCAGACGTGGGATATAGGGCATGACATTTCATTAAATGCCACATTTTTGGAAAATTCAAAATTAAAAAAGAAACTTTTCATTAATGATATTTGTGGCTGATAATGATTCTTTTATATAAAAAAAACTCAAAGGTTTTTACCTTTAACCGCTTTCTTTAGGGTAAAAACAATGATTTTTGAAATCTGCCACTATATAAACAACTTTCTCTTCCCCAAGAAAGCTTTACGCTTTCTGAACCCTCTATACGAACTTCATTTTCTTCACCTTCTTGCACTTCAAACTTTTTCTGCAAGTTCTTCAAATCTTTTTCAAAATGGTGAAATCAGGCATCTTAAGGAAACAATCGAAGGCCTCAGCATCTGTTCAACCAACTGGTTCCGACTCTACTACAGGAAACCAGTCGCTTTCAATTGCATCTAGCAATTTTAGGGCGGTCTTCGATGATCATTCTGCTTACAATGACTCCATCCGTCTCATGATCAAGTTCATATCCAATCATCCACAGTTTGGACCATTCGACTCATTCAATGATGTGGTTCCCATCCTGACATTGTTCAAATGTGCTTTTTCAGCGTACCGACCCCTCAACAATCTGCAAGAAGTTTATCTGAACTTGGTGGATGATTCTTTGGTCATATTGACCAAAGACAAGTTTCTCACTGCAATCAACCTACTGGTGCATCCCTCAACCAAATTTTTCTCACCAAGTGTGACGGAAATCATATCCACTCTGTACCAAATAGGATACCAGAAGAAGCTCCAGGGTATTGGCGAGTTCAAGAAAAACCAGCTTCCTGCGGTATGGCAGTTTTTGTGCCATTATGTGATCCGCAGTCTATCGGGAAGAAATGGAGGCACTGACAACATGGGCCTCAAGTTACTCGAGCTAGTATGGAGCATCTTCACGGGCCACGATGTCAACTACGGCCAAATCCTATGGGATGATTTCCTTCAGTACATCCTTAAGGAGAATCCAAAAGAAAATCCAACAGAGCTCACATTTGCAAGGTTTTGGTCTCTCTGCATCTCAGACCTTCATTCCGATGCCAAGATCAACATGGGGAACGACATCAACTTCTTTGTCACTCATGATCTTAAAAGTGTTGGATTAGTGTCTAAGTCCATAACTATTCTGGGATGTACTTGACCCGATTATGAGCATGGTCCTTTTGGGTTGCCTTCACCATAGCAACTTGTAGGATGAATTATGGAGAGAAAGAGTTAATTATGATTTATTAATATATTATGAGAATAATATATTAAAGGAGAAATCATATTGTTTAATTAATGTTAGTCAAGAATTAATTAAGAATTAATTTGGTGGCTAAAAGAGATTAATTAAATATAGGGGACTAGACTGCAATTATTGGATAATTGAGTTGTTGGGCTAAGGAATGCTAAAGGAACAAGGGGTGAACGAAATTATGATGGAAGCCCATCATATTTTCGTCCATGGCCTTATTCCAGAAGGTTCCATGGGCTGCTTAGAGTTTAAGCTGTCCATTAGGGTTTTGACTGAAACCCTAGCAGCCCACACAAGTATATAAAGGACCCCTATGGCCCCAAAAACGTGTGGATCTGATTCCTAAGGGTTCTTGGACGAATTTGGGTGCCTCTCCTCTTCTCCTCTTCATCCTTTGTTGTTCTTGGTGTTTGTGACTCCATTAGTGGTGCAACACTTGAGGCACTAAGCTTTCTGAAGCCAATTACAAGAAGGAATAGATTGTTATTGCTACATAACAATCAAAGGTAATATCTAAACCCTAATTTCGTTCATAGTATGCTAGATCTAGGGTTTGAGAGCTTTGGATGATTATTGCATGTACAATTCGATAAGCCTAGATCCAAAGTTTAGGGTTTTGCATGTGCACCATAGGAATGATGTATAGCATTAAACCCATCAGTGGTATAAGAGCCTAGGATGGTTTTTTCATTGTATTTGATGCAGTAGTTAAATTTTCGAAGCTGAAAAAATAATTCATTTTTTGGACTCTGACCAGGCTCACGACGTGAGCACAATGCTCACGACGTGAGTACAGCTGTTTGCTGGATTTCGTATTTTCTGCCTTAATTTGTTTAGGATAATTGCCATAAATTGTTTTTTCAAATTAAAATCAGATTTCTCTGTTATGGTTATTGTTATCCCAATCAAATTAATAGATAATTGTCAATTTAAGATAATTATTTGATATATAAGATAAATGTTAATTATTTGTAAATTAATTTGAATTATCTTGTCTTGAAAATAGATTAGTTCAAATGTTAATTATATGATATTTAATTATTTTCAAATTTGATCTAAAAGATATTTTGAAAAGTTTCAAAATTTGCCCTCAAGTTTTGGAATTTAAATTTTTGATTAAAAGTTTAATTTTGAAATATTAAATTCTAAAATCGTAGTATTTTGAAAAGTTCAAATTACACCCTTATGGTTTTGTTAATTAAATAAAGTGTATAATTAAAAGAGAGTTAATAAATCCATAAAGTTTTCGTTTACATTTAATTATATTAAAAGTATAATTTATTAAATTTGATCACCTAGTATTTTAAAGGTATAAAATACACCCTTATACTATATATAACATTAAATGTCTAATATTATATATATATATATATATATATATATATATATATATATATATATATATATATATATATATATATGAGTAAAGAGTCAGTCTTACCGTTAGTAGGCCTCATTCACGAAGCTGGTCTATAAGGGGTGTTTAAGGAAATTGCCTATAAAATGACGATTGAATGGGTATCAACTCTTACCAACCGCACTCTTGACTAGTGGAGGGTCGTTAGCCGAACAAGTATGATAGGATGAAACCTTCCATTATAAGTATAATGAAGTACAAAGTAACTAAACATCTTTTACAAATTCCCAAATCATAGTTACTTTAGGCAAAATGTGAAATTGTATGCTAATCCATGGAATTACACTTTGTACCCTTGTTAAACGTTAGTGGAGCATGTGTGGTTAACCGGCACACTAATTTGGGGTTGACATTAGTAGCGAAGGGTGGCTCGATGTTTGTCATAGATCAATGGAGCGTGTGTGGCTAACCGGCACATTGATTAGGTGATAGTAGCATTGAGTGCACCATGTTGATTCGCATGGTTATTCACACCTTATTTGTGATCCTCGGCATCCCAGTCACAAATGAAGGGCATAATCGAGATTAACATGCCATTGAAAAGTTTAATGAATCTCAAAAGAATCTAGGAGTTTTCAATACATTTAAAACTTAATTTTTTTTCGTTTTTATGGTGGAAATTGGTAAATCGTCATTTACTTACCCTCAAATATTCTGCAACTAGATTACGGCATCCCTCTTCTAGGTTGTAGAGTATTGTGTTGGATCCTAGCCTTGATGTTTCATTTGGGTATTACATCAAGTATTCTTATCAACTAACTTGAATTTTCTCCCGTTTTGAAGATGTCTGAATCTAACTGTGGTCTTCCCGAATCCCAAGGAAAAAGTGTTCCTGTTGAAAGAAAAATCCTGTTCCACAATCAAAGTGAAGAATCTATATGGACTAGCTTGATTTCACTTCCTCCTCCTCCTCCCGTTGTTCTCCCAAACCCACAAGACCGAAAAATTGAAAGGTTCAATATCACGAAGGCCCTATTGGCGATGAAATATGAAGATGGTAAACTCATGTGCGCTCACGTCCTAGGGATGAAATCACACATCGATAGGTTGATTATGTTGGGTGTGTCTTTCCTCAATAAGTTTGCTCGGGAATGGGTTCTACAGTCACTCCCTGAATCAAATAATAAGTTCAAAAGAGAGTATTATATGATGGATCTTGATGCAAACCTCATTGACCTAACTTACATGCTCATTACTGCAGAATCAGAAATGATTTGGCGAAGCAATGGAGAATATTTGTTTGGTGAATCAACCAATCGTGCTTCCGAGGACATTCCAGAAGAACCTACCTATTTCTGTTGCCAAGAGAAGGGGCGCTGGATACAAGTTTGCCCTGAGGACTTGAAGAATCCAAAAGATGGGAGAGTGAAGGAGTATGGCTCTACTTCAGGTAAAATCCACTATCTAACTTTGTTGAGTTCCTATTTTTTTGATTCTTAATACATGATGTGATAAGATTACATTTTGATGTTTTGCAGGATCGAAGAAAAGAGAGGAAACTTAAGGAAGAAGCGTGTTGAATCTGATCATGAAGAAATGGATTTCGATCGCATGGATTCAAAGATCAGATTTTTGAGCTGCTACTCTAGAGTTAGGATAGATTGCTAAGAAATATGTAATAGCATAGTTTTTCAGTTGAATTGCATTTTAAGGACAAATTTTTCCGCAATAAAATTTGTTTTTGTCTTATTTGTTTATCCTTGCGATGGCCTGTATGAAAAATTGATGTTTGAATATTTCTATTATTAGCAATGATGGATTTGATTCTTAAATTAGGTTATTTGTGGAAATGTCGAGAATTTACCAAATAGGGAGAGTTTCTCATCGCCCAAGTTTCAATTGGACAGAAACTTGGAATCATACAACTTGGTTTGTGTGATGAATGAGAAACTTTATATTTGGAAATTTAAGACTAATTCATTGACAAAGAGTCAAGTGAAGGACTAAGAGATCAAGTTCACAACATTGTGCACCGGTCAAGTCCACCACAAAGAACGATAAAAGATTCGTCATGATTTATCAAAAGCTTGGTAAATATGATTATGCTCACAAGTTTAAGTATAATTCTGCATCATTGGAAAGGTCTCAATGAAAGGAAGAACGAATAATAAGAATCAATTAGGCAGAAAGATAAAAGTTTCTCTATTCTAAGAAGAAGGGAGAGTACCTTTCATCATGTTTTATGATCGTCTTAATGATTAAGAGCCATATCTCAATTGATCCTCTAAGTGAGTCTTAGTGCATTTGTATGGCTAAGAAGAAGAATCGAAAATTGTGGAAATGGTTAAATCAGGAAGTCAATCATACTTTCTTCCAAAATCAAATCTTAGAGTCAAACTCCAAGATTGTGACTTGAGTGATATAATCTTTAGTAGGAATGTTCTTACACTTGTATATTTTGGTAAGTTGTGATGTCTTGAATAAGACAAAGACCAACTAGTACCAAATTGTGTGTAGGTTTGTAACACTTATCAAATGTGGAATAAGGAAAGTTTCTTATTCCCGCACATTTGAAATTGGTAAGTTGTAATTAATGGGTTTTGAGCATTCTAACACTCCTATGGTGTACATGCAACCCTATAAACCTTGAATATATGTTTTCTCTATATACATGCAAATTTGTTTTTCAAGGTTTACTTCCTAACTAGCATGGAATGGGGAATATGTAATACAAATAATAGTAGAAATACATACATTGTTGTTGCTTGGATTCCTTGAAGACTTTGTGAGCCTAGCACCCCAAATGTGGTGCCTCAAATGCTTCACACAACACCACAAGACTTGGAATAACTTGAGAGAGTATCACTTAGCCTCAAAATCGGTTATGCCCTCTATGAACTCACTAGTGCCGATTTTGCTAGAAGTAGGGACCCTTTTATAGTGTTGTCACAATTAGGGTTTTTCACATGAATGCCCATAATTGTCATGACTCTTCCTTTTTTATGATCCATGGGTTTGTAACTCCCATGAACTATCCATGGAGCTCCAAATGGTTATAACCCAAACCCATAAACCATGGATCATTAATCCACAATAAAAGATTAGATGATTGTCATAATCAACCCTGCATATTTAATTAGTTTAATCTTGATCACCAAATTAATTCTAAATTAATACTTGATCAACACTAATTAAATAATACTATTATTAATATATTAGAACTTATAATATATTAATAATCATAAGTGTCTTTTTCTCTCATTTAGTCTATCCAAGTATTGCAATGCCATGCAACCCAAATGGACCATGCCGGGTCGGGTCAAGTACATACCAAATAAAGTTATGGACTTAGACACTATATCCAACAGTCTCCCACTTGGATAAGTCTAATAACTATATTTGCAAATATGACTTCAGGATCCGACTAGCAATCGTAGCTCTTTCAAAGTCTCTCGGAACTTGAGATGATGATAATACGCCATTTAAGATAAGTGATCATATAATCCTCTGCTCTCAAGATATCAGCCGGACAAACACATGGAACATGGTCTTACTTATTGTCCAGCATTTGTTTCTCCATCTCAGATTTGTTTCGACATAGAACTAAATTGAACACATCAATTAGGTTCTGACCGGGCCCGGTACATAAGTCAAAACCAAATCATCGAGGGGCCCAGATATCACTTCTATTGCTAGAAGGAACAGATAAACTTTGACTCATATGCTTGTACTGACTACTTGTTGAGTTATGCACAAAGGCACGTTTTATAACATCGAGTTACCAATGCGTTTTCTTACAATCAATGTATAACCAACTCATAGTCAACAACTCATATCTCTAGGTTTGAAGATTTATATGATATTACCGTCTCACGATCACTCGAGATAAATTCCATGAAGTGATGCAAGTGAGCGTGGGTTGAATCCAATACTCAGGCCTTATGAGTACTCATGAATGTTGCAGCAACCATTGCTATGTCTAATGCACTTTAGACAAATCATACAAGACAAATTCATGACAGTCTTGAATCAATACCTACTTCCAAAGTATGACTGACTGTGGAGAGTTTGAATAACTTGGTTATTCGGGAAGAATGACCTAGTTATTCTGGAAGTCAAAACATGCAAAGTGAAACACAAGAATAATACTAATCTTATATGGCCTCAACACTTTGAGTGTAAATAAAACACCTTTTATCTAAGCACCATATTGATTACTCATTATTCATGTTTCGATTAATCAACTTAATACTTAAATTAAAACAATAGTCATGCCATGCTCCAAGCATGCACACTATGTTTTTCCAAACAATAGTTATGCCATACTCCAAGTATGCACACTATGTTTACATATGGTCCTCTCTTTGTGAAATAGATCAATTGGCAACATTCCAACGATGCTTATTTCACAATTCCAATCCTTATTGTAAATATAAGAATACTAAATTCTTTCCATTTACTATGATCTGTTAGATTCTAAACTTATATGCAATGATCCCCTTGTAATGACTATGCACAAAATTCACAAAGACTTAGCAATAGACATTACAAAGTATTCCAATGGAGATCAATTCCATGGAAACAAAGTCTCATATTCAAAGTACATTCCTTTGAACATCTTTATTTGCATTAAGTTTTTCTAATCTTTCACAGATTCAAAGAATAACTTCCACATATGGAAACATTACTTCTAACAAGAGTTGCCTCTTTTTCAAAATATGTCAATATGGTCCTTACTCTATACTTCCAATTGTCCATGAGCAACCAATCTTTGGTAAACCTCAGATTGTCCTCGACAATTGCTTAATCATTTTAGTCATATCCAGTTCTAATCCCTTTTCCCTTCTTAATACCCTAAGCACTAGGAAAATTTAGAATGGATGAATATTATAGCACATGTAATCAAACCTATACCCAAAGCATATGGGACATGATTTATGCTATAAAATTTTTATTTGCCATGTTTTCATAATTCGAACTATGAAGAGGGATGCCGTAATCATAATCGAATTTGAGAACACAACATATATAGAATTTCCTTATGTTGAACCATTCCAGCATAACATTCATATATATTCTTGACAAAAGTTGATTAAAATCTCAATTTAAGCTTGTAGAATTGGAATGAAGTATAAAATCCTCTCCCTTAATTATAGAAAAACAACTTTTCAAAGTGAATTGAACCTTTTGTTTTCTATAATTAACATTGCTAACTTGCAACATAATCGTCATGCTCCCACTAGCATAATGATTATTATCTTACTAGCATAACACTTATGCTCCCACTAGCTTTGACATGTATCCAGAAATCAATTGGACCTCTAGAAATCAATACTTTATTGCCTTTCTTACCAAAGTTCAAATTTCTGATACGAGATGCTTTGATAATACTTTATCAAAATCATACACATTTCCTTAGATAGCTCACATGTTTGTCTACACCTTTTGCAATTCTCACTAGTTAGTGTGCCGGTTAACTACACACGCTCCACTCACTATATGAGAATGCAAATATCACAACTGCTATCTACTTAAAATCTTCTTAGTGAAAGCGTTTCCTCACCATCATTTTCATGAATCGAAGAGAAACCTTATGACACTTAGATTTTATGGTGTATGAGTTCCTATCCATGTGAATTTGTCATAACCATAATCACAAGACTCGGTTAGTGACAAATCCAAACTCATATGGACTGAACTAGTTCAATCTTAATTTCTTGCAACCCGACAGCACAAGGGCCTACCATTGCTTCCAGGTTGTTATGCAAACAATTGAGAACTCATAGAACTCACATGCATAGTCAACTCTTACTGGAATGGGCATACAACAAGAATATGTCAACACGATAGGTAACACACCTCAAGTCGTGGGCTAGTGATTAACGAAACTCTTGATTAGTTCTTGAAACTATTCCAGGATCTTTTAGACTCCCACTGTCCTCTTGACATATAAGACCTCTCTTTGTCAAGATCCATTCCTTGACAAAACAAATATTCAAGAGTTAGTGCGGATTCTTATCAAGTCAAACATTTCTCACAATTAGTCCTAGTTGGTCTTTGTTTTATCCAAAACATCACAACTTACCAATCTCAAATGTACAAGAATAGGAAACATCTTACTCTACATTTGACAAGTGTTATAAACTTTCAAAGATTATGTCACTCAAAGCTCAATCTTGGAGTATGACTCTAAGATTTGATTTTGGAACGAAGTATGATTTATCTTTTGATTTAACCATTTCAACAATTCATGATTCCTCTTCTTAGCCAAACAAATGAACTAAGGTGTCCTTAGAGGATCAATTGTGATATGGTTTCATAATCACTAAGATAATCATAAAACAAGATACTCAAGTACTCTCCCATCTCTTCAGATTGGAGAAACTTTTATCTTTCTGCCTTATTTGATTCCTCTTATCTGTTCTGCCATACATTGAAACTTTTCCAATGTTTCAGAATTACACTTAAACTTGTAAGCATAACCATATTTACTAAACTTTTAGTAAATCATAACGAATAATATTATCAACCTTTGTGGTGGACCTGACCAGCACACAACCTAATGTACCCGATCCTTTAGTCCTTCACTTAACTCACATATACATGTGAGCAAGGACTTAGTCTTAATTTCCCAAAGATGAAAAATTCTCATTCATCATACAATACAAGTTGCATGATTCCAAGTTTCTATCCAACTGAAACTTGGGTTATGAGAATCTTCCCTTGTTTGGTAAATTATGACACTATGACAAATCAATGAATCAAATCCATTTTCCAATATTTCTTATCAATGGAAACATATAAACATCAATTTTTCACAAATACCATTGTAAGGATACTTAAAAATAAATAAAACAAAATTTTTCGTTTATATTTAAAACTTGCGGAAAAACTTATCCTTACAATGAAAATGGAAAACGTTGTTGTTATCTATTCCTGAGCAATATATCATAACTCTTAAGTAACAACTCAAATTTCTGATTACCGAACCATGCGATCGAAATCCATCTTCGTGATCAGAAACAGCGTATACTTTCTTTAAGCTTCCTCTCTTTTCTTTGATTCTTAAAACATCAACATGTGATCTATTCACATCATGCAATAAGGATCTCCAAATAGGAACTGAATAGAGTTAGATAATGGACTTTACCTGAAGTAGAGCCAACCTTATGATCTTTCAGGTAAATTTGGCAGCTTCGCAATCAATGCCCCTTTCCTTTGGCAATAGGCAGAAATGGACTCTTTGGGAATGGTACATGGGACTATCTCAGACTTAGCCTTTCTCTTTACCATTTGGCAACCGAGTTGACTATGGCCGATCTCTTTCCATTGGGAAGAGAAAGTTTTCTGGACTTCCAATGTCACCAATGTCAATGTCCAAATAGGTTTGGGAAGTAGATCTTCCAATCTATTTTGCCTTACCAATGCTCCAAATCATTGCTGATTCAACATTCTCAAGCAAATAGGTAAGATCATTAAGGGTCATGTCGTGATCTGTCATCAGGGAGTGACTGAAGAACCAAGTCAACAGCCAGCTAACTCGAGACTTCGACACCCGACTCTCCCGGCTTGTTAATATGTGACTTAATCTCCAAGACCTAAGCACATATAGACTTTGTTTGCCAATAGGGATTGAGTGACTTAGAACTTATCAAGTCTTGAAACTTGTGGGATAGGGAGATTTATTGGAGGAGGTGGAGGAAGTGAATTATGATTTCCAGTCCCACTAATGCACAACAAAGGGATTGATCTTTCACCTTGGATGCCATTTGGGATATCATCTTCATTAGGAAGCTTGTTCCTAAAGATTTGGGAAGACCATAGATGTCTAAAGTAGACATCTATAATGGGAGAAACTCAAGTTAGTTGACTTAAAGTCCTTAATATAACACCCAATATGAAATATTAAGGCTAGGACCCAACAACCTACTTATAACTAGAAGAGGGACGCCGTAATCTAGTTATAAAATAGTTGAAGGTAGGTAAATGAATATTTACCAATTTCCACCATGAAAAACGAAATATAATTAAGTTTTAATTGGATTTGAGACTCCTAGATCTTTTGAGATACATTGAACTTTCAATGGCATGTTTGAATCTCGATTGTGCCCTCTCAAGTTTGTGACTGGGATGCCGAGGATCACAAACAAGGTGTGAATAACCATGCAAATTGACTTGGTACCCTTAATTTTATCACCTAATCGATGTGTCGGTTAACCACACACGCTCCACCGATCTATGATAAAACTTAAGTCACCCTTTGCCACACATTGTCAGTCCCATGTTAGTGTGCCGGTTAACCACACACGCTCCACTAACGACTTAACAAAGGTGCAAAGTGTAATTTCATGGGTTTGCACCATTTCACATTTTCCTAAGTAACTAAGATTGGGAATTTATAAGTGTTTAGTTACTTAGTATTTATAATTATACTTTTAATGAAGGGAGAATTATAGTCCTGTCAACCCCGTTCGGCTAACGACCCTCCACCAGTCAAGGAAGCGGTGGGTGAGAGTGGACACCCATTAAACTGCCATTTTATAGGCAGTAACCTTATACCCCCCTTATAGACCGGCTTCGTGAATGAGGCCTACTAATGGTAAGATTGACTTTATGTTATACATATCTATATAATTAAAATTATAATAATAGTATAAGGGTGTATTTTAAACATTTAAAATACTTGGTGGTTTAATCTATTAATTAAACTATACTCTTAATTTAATTAAACTTAAACCATGTCTTTATGGAATTATTAACTCTTTTAATTAAACACTTTAATTAATTTAATGAAGTCCATAAATTTTGAATTTTAACTTTTAAAAATTCTAAGGTTTCAATTTGGAATTAAAGTGTACATGAGGGGGTAACTTTACAATTTCCAAAAACTTGAGGGCAAGTTTTGAAACTATTTCAAGACTCTTCAATTTGTAACTTATGAGTTTTAATGCTTCATAAAAATGAAGACTCTTCATTTTATGAAACCTCTTTGTTCTTTAATAACAATTTAAAGAAGTGACTTTTGGGTATCCATAACTTGAGGACAAGTTATGGACACCATCATTAGCATTAAGATCATGAATTAAACAAGCATGTAAGTTACACAAAATTCCTATGATCTTCTAAAAACTCATAAGAACAAATATTCATATCAAACAATTTCAAGAAATCATATTAACACACATAAAACTTGAAAATTGATAATAGTCATTTGAAATGGGTTAACATAATCATTACCTCTTTGAAAAACAGATTTTACAAGTCCAAAATTGTTTGGGATAATGATTCTAGCCCATTTCCAGCAACAAAACTCGGAAAACTGCACAGCACGCAGCTACTCGTCGACTGCAAGATCCTACTCGACGAGTAGGATGAATTTGGTCATTGACTCGTCGAGTCCTCCCCATGAACTCGGCGAGTCCAGTCGAACAGTGAGCAATTTTTTTCGATTTTTCAAGCAGTTTGCATCAAGTATACATAAAACAATCCTAGGCTCTGATACCACTGATGGGTTTTGAGCATTCTAACACTCCTATGGTGTACATGCAAACCTATAAACCTTGAATCTATGTTTTCTCTATATACATGCAAATTTGTTTTTTAAGGTTTACTTCCTAACTAGCATGGCATGGGGAATATGTAATACAAATACTAGTAGAAATACATACCTTGTTGTTGCTTGGATTCCTTGAAGACTTTGTGAGCCTAGCACCCCAAATGTTGTGCCTCAAATACTTCACACAACACCACAAGACTTGGAATAACTTGAGAGAGTATCACTTAGCCTCAAAATCGGTTATGCCCTCTATGAACTCACTAGTGCCGATTTTGCTAGAAGTAGGGACCCTTTTATAGTGTTGTCACAATTAGGGTTTTTCACATGAATGCCCATAATTGTCATGACTCTTCCTTTATTATGATCCATGGGTTTGTAACTCCCATGAACTATCCATGGAGCTCCAAATGGTTATAACCCAAACCCATAAACCATGGATCATTAATCCACCATAAAAGATTAGATGATTGTCATAATCAACCCTACATATTTAATTAGTTTAATCTTGATCACCAAATTAATTCTAAATTAATACTTGATCAACACTAATTAAATAATACTATTATTAATATATTAGAACTTATAATATATTAATAATCATAAGTGTCTTTTTCTCTCATTTAGTCTATCCAAGTATTGAAATGCCATGCAACCCAAATGGACCATGCCGGGTCGGGTCAAGTACATACCAAATAAAGTTATGGACTTAGACACTATACACAACAGTAATGTCTTGCAGAAGACAAAGACCAACTAGAACCAATTGAGTGAAGTGTTAGTCTTGATAGGATTTCGCACTAACTCTTGAATATTTGTTTTGTCATGAAAAGTTCCTTGACAAGAGAATCATATATCTCAAGAAGTCAGTGGGAGTCTCAATTGTATTGAAAAGTTCAAGAGCTGATCAAGAAAAAACTTATAGTTAATCACTAGCACACGACTTGAGGTTGGCGACCTATCGCGTTGACATAAATTTTGTTTCTGTACCATTCCAGATTAAGTCAACTATGCAATATGAGTTCTATGAGTTCTCAATTGGATTGCATAAAGGCAAGGCACCCTGATCAATGGAAAGTACATTGATAAGGCAAGGGTGAGATGCTTAACAACCTGGAAGACATGGTGGGCATTCGTGCTACCATGAGGCAAAGAAATTAAGATTGAACAATTTCAATCCATATGAGTTGGATTTGTCACAAACATTGTCTTATGATTGTTATTATGACAAATTCACATGAATAGGAACACATACGCTTTAAAATCTAAGCGTCATAAGGTTCCTCTCCTTAATGAAAATGATTGTGAGGAAATGCTTGCACTAAGAGAGATTTTAAGAAGATTGCAATTGTGAAAATTGTATTCTCAAATTCGATTATGATTACGGCATCCCTTTTCATAGTTCGAATTGTGAGATTTGGCAATTGGTCTGAGCATTTGGGACTTAGTAACATAAGTTCTGAATTTCTTTAGACACACATGAGAGCTTTCTAAGGCAAAGGTGTATGATTTTAAGAAGCGTAGATAAAGGCTTATAAAAGCATCGGGTAGAACTTAAGGAATTCAATAAGCATTGTTTTCTGGAAGTTCAAATGTTTTCTGAATACATGTCAAAGCTTGTGGGAGCATAAGTGTTATGCTTGTATGGTAATAATCATCGTGTTAGTGGGAGCATGATTATTATTTCAAATATTGCAAGTTAGCAATATTAATTATAGAAAAACAAAGATTCACTTTGCAAAGTTGTAGGGGTTGAAAAGTTGTTTTTGCTATAATTAAGGGAGAGAATATTATATTTCATTCCAAAATCTAAAAGCTTAGATCGGGAAATTTTAATAATATTTAGTCAAGGATACATAGTGCATTCTCTAAATTCGATTATGATTACGGCATCCCTCTTCATAGTTCGAATTGTGAGAACATGACACATAAAATATCATGGCAAAAGACTGATAAAGTATCATGCCTTTATGTGAAACATTATGCATCGTGTTCCATACGCTTCGGGTATAGGATCGATTGCATATGCTGTAATATTTGACCATTTTGAAATTTTCCAAATGCCTAGGGCATTAATAGGGAAAAGGGACTAGAACCGGATTTGACTAAATAATTGAACAACTGTCAAAGGATGATCTGAAGTTCGCTGAGGATTTGTCGCTTGTGAGCAGTCGGAAGTATAGTAAAGGAACGACCATGTTGAAATTATTATGAATAGATAAGATTCTATTTAGAATGAGTTGTCACATGGCAAATATGGAAATGTTTCCATAAATGGGAGTTGGATATTAAGAAATATGTCTAGATTAGAAACTTTTATGCGAGAAGGATGTTCAAAGGAATGTACTTTGAGTGAGAGACATCACATCTATAGAATTGTCTTGTAACAATTTCTGATAGAGTACATTGTAATTTCATTGGCCAAGTCTTAGTGACTTTTGTGCTATGACTTTACGAAAGGATCGTTGCGTAAAATGTTAGAATCTAACATATTATAATAGTGGCAAGAACCTTGTGTTCTTACACTAATGATAAGGACTGGGAATTGTAAAATGAGTTTCATTGGAAAAGTTTTAATTGATCTATTTCACAAAGTAAGGATCATAGGAGACATAGTGTGCATGCTCGGAGCATGGGACAGCTATTGTTGTAATTCAAGTAATAAGTTGATTATCCGAAACATTAATCAATGAATAATGAGTAGTCAATATGGTGTTTAAATAAAAGTGTTTTATTTACGCTCAAAAGTTTTGGGGCCATATAGGATTAAGTATTATTATTGTGTTTTACTTTTCATGTTTTGACTTCCAGAATAACTAGGTTATTCAAACATCCACAGTCGGTCATACGTTGGAAGTAGGTATGAAGCAAGACTGTCATGAATCTGTCCGTAGATTGTCTAAAATGTATAGACATAGCACAAGTTTGCTGTAGAGTTTATGAGTGCTTTGATAAGATTAAAGTATTGGATTAAACCCACGCTCACGTGAATCACTTCATGGATTTTGTCACAATCACGAGTGATTGTGATACGATAATATCTTATATTCTTGAAACCAAGACGTATGAGTTGTTACTTGCTGATCGGTTGCACATTGATAATAAGTAAACGCACCAGTAACTTGGTGTTATAAAACTTATTGTTGTGTGTGATTCAATGAGTGAGTGCATGCGAGCATTTGAGTCAAATTTTATCCATTCCTTTTACCCAAAGTGGGATAAAAGCGATATATGTGGGCCCCTCGATGATTTAGTGATGACACCCTAAGCGCTTGGCCAAGCTGGGACTAAGTTGATGTGTTCAATTGTAGTCTGTTGTCAGTCGTCATAAATCGGATGTCAGGAAACAACTTATAGACAGAGAGAATGATTTAAGTACATGTCTCATTCTATACGATATCTAGAATGGAGGAATATATGATCCCTTATCTAGAGGACACGCTTCTTATAAGATCAGAGTTGACATCGGCTTTTGAAAGCTACGATTGCTGATCAGGTTCCGAAGTCATACGCATAATAGTTATTAGACTTATCCAAGTGGGAGACTGTTGGATTAGTGTCTAAGTCCATAACTCTTCTGGGATGTACTTGACCCGATTATGAGCATGGTCCTTTTGGGTTGCCTTCACCATAACAACTTGTAGAATGAATTATAGAGAGAAAGAGTTAATTATGATTTATTAATATATTATGAGAATAATATATTAAAGGAGAAATCATATTGTTTAATTAATGTTAGTCAAGAATTAATTAAGAATTAATTTGGTGGCTAAAAGAGATTAATTAAATATAGGGGACGAGACTGCAATTATTGGATAATTGAGTTGTTGGGCTAAGGAATGCTAAAGGAACAAGGGGTAAACAAAATTATGATGGAAGCCCATCATATTTTCGTCCATGGCCTTATTCCAGAAGGTTCCATGGGCTGCTTAGAGTTTAAGCTGTCCATTAGGGGTTTGACTGAAACCCTAGCAGCCCACACAAGTATATAAAGGACCCCTATGGCCCCAAAAACGTGTGGATCTGATTCCTAAGGGTTCTTGGACGAATTTGGGTGCCTCTCCTCTTCATCCTTTGTTGTTCTTGGTGTTTGTGACTCCATTAGAGGTGCAACACTTGAGGCACTAAGCTTTATGAAGCCAATTACAAGAAGGAATAGATTGTTATTGCTACATAACAATCAAAGGTAATATCTAAACCCTAATTTCGTTCATAGTATGCTAGATCTAGGGTTTGAGAGCTTTGAATGATTATTGCATGTACAATTAGATAAACCTAGATACAAAGTTTAGGGTTTTGCATGTGCACCATAGGATTGATGTATAGCATGAAACTCATCAAAAAGGTACGCACCCTTTAAAGGTCAATCTATCTTTGGACCAATCAGACGTTTACCCATTCATATCTTGACTACTGTTGGACTTGAGACCAAAGAAGTCATAGATCATATTGAGGCTACGGAAGGTATTGACCCATACCTTTCTACCCTGCCTCTACCCAATCAGAATATACTAGCCTTTACTGCACCCAACAATCCAAAGCGTACCGCAGCTCCATCTTCCACCACTCTATCTCATCTTCCTTTAGCTAAAAGGCTCAAGCAGTTAGTCTCATCCAAGAAAGGCCCCCGTAGCAAGGCCAAAAATAGTGGAACGCCCAAGAAAAGCAAAGCACCCAAGAAAGCAGAACCAACAAAGAAACGGAAGCTCAGACATGTTGTATCCTCAGATGATGAATCATATCACAATCCATCCAATACAATGGAACTTGAAGATGAGTCTGATAATGACTCCGTTCCAATAGTTCTTCTCAAGAAACGGAAAAACCAAACCCACCTCTAGCCAAATGCATGACCGGACAGATACCGCAGTCTCTCAAAAGGCTCTGGTAGTCCTTGGGGTTGCCGCAGATCCATTCGCTTCAACCATTCCTAACTACTCAGACACAGCAAGTGTGTATGTTTCATCTATACGTGGAGACTCACCCCCAGCTAAATCCCAAGAGGATTTAATTGGTTCATCTCGCCCTAAGGTCTCCAGGGCTTCCAGACTCCATTTCTTTGAGGAACAAGAGTTGCGCTCCATTCTAGACCTTGTAATCCAAACACTCGATACACCTTCCTAGCTGCATGGCAATTCTTCAGCCCATGCCAGAACGGAGCCGAGGCCAAATTTGACCACGGATCAAGGAGACCGAGGAAGCTCCGGAAATCCTACTTTTCTTACATCTAATACAGGTGGTTTAGGCACAGTGAGCACAAATGTGCAACGATTCGTGAACCCGAGGGACACCTCGGTGCGTTCTCAAGGAATTGACGGTTATGATTCAGACAGCTCTTGGATCCACTACAAGTTAACCACTGAATCTGAGATCAAGAAGTATGCCGCTTTCCGTAGGGCATTTGAAGCAAGAAAAGATTGTCATAACTAGCATTTTGGCTAGGAAATTATGTGCTCTTGTAAACATCATCTATTGTGAAACTTGTAACCCTAATTTGGTAACATGAATTATGAGTATTCAATGACAACAAACTTCCATTTAAAATCCAAATGAAAGATCAAAGTTCAATACAAATACTTCAAATAGTCAACTACAGATTTGAAACCCTAAAAATCCCTGTTTAAGTCTATTAGTGACTAGGATTTTCTTATTGGGCCTAATGGACCAATAAGCCTCCAATTTGACTATTTTGGGCTTAGAACCCTTAATTGGGCTCAAATTGGACCCACATTCATAAAACCTAACCTTTTGGGCCATCATGGGCCTAAAATGGATTAGTTTATCTTTAGTGGGCCTTGTTAGGCCATAGCAAATCTAATTAGCCCTAATGGGCCATAAACCCATTCTTTTGTTCTAATTGGGCCATGAACTATCCAAAGGAACCCAATGGGCCGAAAACCTTCTCTATGAACCTCATAGTTTCGTACCAAGGCTAGAAGTGGGCCAAATTAATCCATATTGTCTTTCATTAGGCCCATTTCGGCCCAAGTAAAAAAAAATGAAATTAAAGGATGATTAAGGGGGGGTTGACACCTCATTATTGTATGTAGGATAACAATGCAACATTCTCACATCCCCATGCATCTATCACCTCACTCTCTCTCTTCTCCCTCCCTTCTTCTACTCTCGGCCGAAGGCACCCACCCCTACCTTCATTCCTCTCATCTTAAACTACTTCAAAACACTCTCTAGAACTTTATCATTTTCCATCAAAACTTGAAGAATTGTGGGTGCTATCAAGAGGCTTTTTCACTTATATCATTACCCTTAGTAAGTTTTACTTAAAACTATGTCTTAAATTCTTGAATTCTCTAAAGATCCCCTTTTAACTCATGTTCCATCGTGATCTATACTTCATAGAACCCAAAACCATTACAAGAAGCTACTAAGGCCGAAAACCACACCATCTTCATCATCCTTCCTTCAAAACTGAGAACAACAAGCAAAGGTGAGTTCATACCCATTGTTTTCGGTTTTCATATGATTTTTGGGGGAGAATATAAGTAAAATGTGTGGATCTATGTGTTATATGCATGTTTTATGTAAGATCTTAATTTATTTGATAATAATGGGTTAGATCTTAGCAAGTCTCAAAATTTTAAGTAATATTTAACAAAGATCCATGAACTATGACATGATATACATTACATTATCAAGCCAAAAGTGAATACATGTTTAAAATGCAAAAGAAATCAACAAAAACCTTGTCAAAGGTCAAAATTGTCAAGAAAGCAAAAGATAAGGGTAAAAAGTGAAAATTTCGTTTTAAAAAGGGGCCAAACAGGCCCTACATGTATAAAAAAGTATTTTTATGCTAAACATACTCTTAAAAGGGCCAATAATGCAATGTTAGCTTAATGGGCCAAAACCTTTGGGCCTCACGGTTTTGGGCCCAATTTGCGAAAAAATGAAGTTTGGGGGTTAGAAATGTGAGTTGATCAAATCTTAAGCCAAAAACGTAAATAAAAAAATTTAGGGGCTGAAAATGACTCTTTTTGCTAAATTGGACTAAAAATGCAAAGTTTTTAGGTTTTGGGCCAAAAGTGTAAAAATTTCAGCAAATGGGCCAAAAATGTAAATTTTTAACCAATAAGGGCTGAACATATCAAAAATTGTATTTTGGGCTGAAATTATTATTTAAGATTTTATTTGGGCCAAAAATGCCAAGTTAAATAATCTAATGGACCAAAATGTCATTTTTCATCAACAGGGACTAAAAGTGTCATTTTGCACCATTAAGGGCTAAAAATGAAAATTTTGTATGAAAAAAGGGCTGAAATGGTAAAATAAATATTTTGGGCCAAATATGTAAATTTCTAAAAAATTTGACCGAATATATAAAATGTTACAACATGAAGGTTTAAAAAGGGTATTTTATAAAAACTAAGAATATCGTTATAAACCAACATTGAGCATTTTAACATCCAAAGTAAACACTAAGTGTAAACCAAATCCCATACTACAGCTTATATCGATAAACCTATAAATAATACGACGGTTGGGCCCAATGTTTCCTAGTCGTGCTTGTTGGGCTTCCGGTGACCCAGTTACACGATTATTGGGCCCAATATAATCAACGCATGTTTATTGGGCTTCCGGTGACCAAATTACATGCCTAAGGGACCCTCATTAGCTTTTACATGCTACTGGGTCTTCGTGGCCCATTTGCATTACTAATACGGTCCGAACTATTCATCATATGCCTAACGGGCTTTAACGTGTCTGTATCATACTCGACAGCCTAGACTAACAAATACGATTCGTAGGCCACCTTTGCCCTCTTTCGTGTCTGTTAGGCTTACTTCATATTCACGAAAACATCAAACGGGTTGTAAAACAACGTTATTCAAATTCATTGGGATTTAGTGAGAATTATCGGTTGGCACCAATAAGTGTCGGTCGTAGCCTGTAGTTATAATCAGAGTCTCCTGGAGGGAGAGCGAGAGTTTTTGTATAGATCTATACGGGGGTGACTCCCCCACACCCGAGCTGTTCGCTACAGTTAGACTCGGCGAGTCTAGGGTGACAAAATCTTCATAAAATCCGACATTTTGAACAAATGCCAAGACAGGCGAAATAGTCATTATCATGCATGGTTATAACGACTCACATAGAGATCCTTTACCGTATCATCATTCTTGGGAAAGCAAATTCATACATGGCGACCAAACAAAGCGATTTACATGATAATACAAAACTATCATACTATTTAAATCGGAAAACATCGGGTTTTCCGGGGAAACGACAGTATTCACTTTTATAAACATCAACTACAATACAAGGAACAATTATGAAAGTTATTCGTTTTTTTTACATGTTTGAAATCATATGCATATACACATATGGGATCATCACATCTTTTTCGTAAACAGTTTTTGTTACAAAAAATATCGGATTTTCTGGGTTTTACAAACAATACAAACTATTTTTATATCACACATGCGTATGAACTCACCAACATTATATATGTTGACCGTTTTCAAAACGACTTGTATTCTCAGGTAACCGTTAGAATGAAGAATCATCAAGTGTGTTTCGAAATTTCTTTTGTGAGATGTCAGTCATCAAACAATTTATGTTTTGGATTATGTGATGTAAACAATGTACTTGATGTAAACAATGCTAGTTGTCATATGTAATGCATGGGAATGTTTATGTTGTGATTCATTTATATTCATTGTGATGATATTTCAATTTAAGTCACACGAGCCCTCGGACGTTTCCGCCGTCTGGTTCGGGGGTGTGACAAGTTGTGTAACGACCCAAAAATCACGACTAAAAATTTCTTTTAAAAAAACATTACTAAAACCATATTTATAAAAACATATCACCAATCATAACATAAATTCAGAGTATTAATTCAAAACATATTCTTATTATCAGAGTAAACAATCCCAGGCTAACTGACTATGGTGTGTGCCATGCGATCATCCCGAGCTCTGCCCTCCGCTACCGGAAGTACCTGAAACCAAAAACGAAACTGTAAGCACGAAGCTTAGTGAGCTCCCCCAAACTACCACATACCATACAATAACATATAAAGCACATACTGGGCCTTGCCCACTGCATCGGACCGAAGTCCGGGCTAACTGGGGCCTTGCCCCCTGCATCGGACCGAAGTCCGGACTAACTGGGGCCTTGCCCCCTGCATCAGACCGAAGTCCGGACTAACTGGGGCCTTGCCCCATGCATGGGACCGAAGTCCGGATTAACTGGGGCCTTGCCCCCTGCATCGGACCGAAGTCCGGACTAACTGAACATGGCATAACATAATCATAGCATGTAACATAAACACATACACTGCATACTGCATCGGACCACAGTCCGGACTAACTAATACATAACTTGCCTGAATCACAAAGACATCAAGCATACTGGACTACTGCATCGGACCGAAGTCCGGAAAGTACTGCTAACTAAACGGGCCGGCATTGTGGCCTTAGACCCGTTCCTACTGGAAGGAAACTCATCTGCACTGCTGGAGTTCTTGCTGATACCCTTCTGACTTCTATTTGACAACTCCCGAACTGCTGCTCCAATAGCTCTCCGATCTACCAATACCAACTATAACACATAGTCCCAAACTGCCCTCCAACAGTCAAACTAAGTCAACTCTGGTCAAAGTCAAAGTCTTTGTCAAAGTCAACCCTCCGGACTGACTCTACTCACCGAGTCAACCCGTTGACTCGTCGAGTCCTTATACTCTGAAAATTCTTAGAACACGACTCAACTCGCCGAGTCACCCCAAGACTCGTCGAGTCCAACGATCTCCGAGTCCCATCCTGCTCAACTCACAGTGGCTTTTCGAGCCATGCAGGGGCTCCAATCCATAGATCCACTCTTCTACAGTCTCTACCTCACGTAAAGTGGCAAAATTTACGTGAAACAAAGGAGCTATAGGCCCAAAACACTCTAGGGCTAGGGTTTATGACAAAGGGGCTTCACCAACAACTTATTGACATAAGCTTTATGACCTTCTGGACCATCACAAGTCTAGATCTGAGGTAGCAACCTCCGATCTAGGCCTCTAACTCGACATAGATCTCAACCATACCCAAAACGCCCCAAAACTCATATAAGATAGATCTAATTGCAATAAAGCCAAAGCAACAGCTTATTACCTCAAAGATGACCTCCCACTGAAGAATACTCCAAATCTCTGCAAAGCCCCTTGCTCCAAGCTTCTTGATCTTCAAGATCTCTTCACAAAACCACTTATCTAAGCTCCAAATTGCTTCCAAGGACTCTCACTCATGATTTAGGGTTTCTGGATCTCAAAAGGGGAGTAAAGAGGTTGGGGAAGGGATGTAATGTTCTTTATATAGGGCACAACCCCCAGGATTAGGGTTTTTCTCGCCCAGACCAGACTCACCGAGTCCACTCGCCGACTCGCCGAGTCGGTCACTTACTCTATGACCCGGATCCCGTTCCGACTCGTCGAGTTCCTCCCTGGACTCGACGAGTTGACTCTTGACTTAGAGCTTTTCCTTTCTTTTCTTGGTCTTTCTGATTCTGGGTGTTACAACTGTCCCCCACTTAAACTAGGCTTCGTCCTCAAAGTCCGCTACGACCAACTATCTCCCAAACCACTTACAGCTTACCACTAGCTATGCACTTATCTTATACGATTGAATTTCTTGAAAATGTCTTATCCCGAATAACCTGATCATTACCATCCTCCAGTGCACCACTTTTACCAAACCGGAAATCCCATCGGTACCCCCAGTACACCTACGGCTGATACACAAGGGGTTCACCCCCTTTTACCCTGCACCACCACTGACCTTTCCGAGGCAACTTCCCACAAGCAACAAACCTTTCCAAAATCCTCCAATCCCCTACTGAGCTGCTATTCCGGCTACTCCCAGTGCCGTCCATCACACCATTACTCACGAAATAATTCCACATGCGATGCTCCAGTACTGAAATCTCCACTCCGTGCCAGAATTCAGACAATCCAACGAGAAACAGATCCCTCTGTGCTTTGGTCAAGACTCAAATAGAACTATGTAACCGTTCTGAGATTACCCGATTCCGCGGTGAGCATCTTAGCATCACCTGACAACTTGAACGACATGATCGCCTCCATAAGCATACCCAGCCTTTTCATGACCACGAAGATCAACCCCCGCAGGGTTCTAAAACACGAAAATGAAACGAGTACCTTACAACATTATCACATTGACTCCGTCTGAAATCTGCTTTCTTGAGGTAGTCTGATTCCCTGATAGTCCACTTATACTAAATCGATACTGCTGAAAGAAAGATTACATGCCTAATTATCCCTGCAGATCACTTATACTTGGCAAAAGGCTCAACTGATCCTGCTGTGAGAGACTTGCCATTTCCCAATCAACCAACTATTCCGCCTGCACTTGCAACCTAACACAAATACTAATACTGACCATAACACTGAAACTATCCGAAACACTGAACTGCTTGGGACGCTGAACTGCCTGAAACACTGAACTGCCTGAAACACTGAACTGATATATGGCTGCTTCCCAAAATATCTCGAGACCTTCCTGGTCTCCAATCATTTGTCGATCATCTGCAACACCGAGTTCCAACTCAACCGTGGAGCCCAAGGACTCCTTACTTAGTCTCTCACACGACTTCTGAACGAAATCCTTCTCTGGAACTGTTTGCCACTACTTATCTTATCACTGTGGTCCTAACGACCTCCCGATCCAACCGATCGGGTCCATACATCGAATCTTGACATCATCAAATCCAGGACTCAAAGTAATGGTTCCAAAACCAACGGTAGCCCTTAACATACACGAACCTAAGCGGTCCACTGCTTCCCTGATCTCATAACTGTGGTGACAATCCAACCGTCGAATCGCTGGCTCAACCATAACTGAACCATTTGGGAAATCCGAAATCCAACCCGTGGATTTCCATATCCTCACTGCTGCACCCGAACTGGTGGGTACTACTGTTCCTCCCGCGTCCAAACAACGCGCTCCTGCTATCTACCAACCTGATGAATGCTACGGCTACACCCGCAGACTTACAACTCTCTAATACTATCTGGCTGCTAGTGAATGGCATCTTCTGAAAGTAGTGAGGCACTACTGAATCGTACACATACATGCTATAGTTACTGCATCCAAAGTAACCTGCTCTAGAGAGGACGACCTCCAATTTATCATTCTAATTCCAAGGTATGCAGATGGCATATGACTCAATCGCAAGTAGGTAATATAATATTCCAATATGTGAACCTACTAAAAATCGATGCAGTAACATAACCATAATATCATGAATAATAATTGATAGGAAGGTAAAAGATACGTACCTCCAACATCCGGCGCTGCTCGAAACCTTGCTGAAATCAACCGGTACACTCTGCTCCGAGCCGTGGGCGTCCTTGCCCGGCCCCGACGTCCGCTGGTGGTACTCGAAGTCATAGGGGCAGGAGCTATCACCTGCCCTGCTGTATACAAACTCGGACAGTGGGCCTTCTTGTGGCCCCTCCGACTGCAATGGAAACATATCGGGTCAAGCCCCTGGGCGATGGTAACAGTACAATCTCTGCTAAAATGACAAATCCGACCGCACTTGAAACATCCAACATCGCCACCACTACTACTCCTGCACGCACCCTTGTGCGTCCTGCCACACTTCCCGCATCGGCTGCGGTCTAGGAAGTCTCTAGATCTCGAACTCGGCCCTTTGGTTCTCTTACCCGAACCTGCGGACCACTGGACCTCATCCGTTTTCCTCTTCCTTTCCGACTCCCTGCCAATCTCTCGCTCCTGCGTTACCCCATCGATCCCATCCATCGTCTGAACAACCGCTGTCTGATCCTGGAATTTCGCGGTCAACCAATCAGTGACCCTCACGACGATGTCGGGCAGCTCCTCGCGAATGGCTCGCGAAACCTCCTTAACTACCCAATCATGCAGGGGTCTCTCCTGGAGACAGGGTGCCCCACTCACACCCGTCCCCTGATGGCAAGAGCTAAAAATAGGATCTCCCTCCCTGATGGATCCCTGGACTCCATAAGAATCGGGCTCTAGAAGAGCCCCAAACTGTCCTGAAACTATCCCGGCCCTAAAGGCCTCAAGATGACTGTCCATAAGCTCCACGATGGCGCTCTAACCGAACCTAAAATCACTGGAGTCTGATCAGTGACGTTGCGCATAATCTCTACGGAAATGAAATCCGTCATCTGATCATCAAGCTGCCCGGCTCTAGAACCTGAGCCAGATCCCTCCCTAGTACCTAAACTGCCAACTGGTATCTCGCGCAACGTCACCATGCTGAAAACATAACACATTACTTATCAAAATACACACCGCTGCTGAGGGATCTCACACACTCTACTAGTTCCCTGGTTTTGACTTGGCCCCTCTTGAATCGAGTACGGATCCTCTGCTTTCAGTAGTACGGCCCATACTACCTTCCACATCTATCCGTACTTTCCTCAAGAGTTACCTCAACTCCACCAAGTCCCTTTCCTCTACTACTAATCTTTGCTACTCTCGTCCTAGGCTTGCACTAGGGAACCTCTGACTCCGACCCACCAGTCCTCAGCCGCTGAAGGCCTCCTTGTAATGCCAATTAGCCACCACATGGATACCATCACATGCAATGAGGCTCAGATAATCCTTCGAGTAAGGGACTCATCCCTACAATGGTTAGGACTCAGACAAGAGCTACGCAATAGGGTCAAATCCAACACTGTGAGATTATTCAACCTTGATTGCATGCGACTTAACGTATCCACCTGTAGCTAACTCCCATCACTCCGAGTCCCAAAAAGCACAAAGCAAGCAGCATTCAGACAAAGGAAACTAACTCAAGCAATTCTATCCTCATAACACGAATCTGCATTAGCATACAATGCTAAGCTCATACTATCAGGCATAACCTAAACAGGCTATCCTACTACTGTCTACTCAATACTAGCATGTAATTCTCATAAAGCTGGAACACATAAAGCAGGCACATAAGGCATCCTCCTAGATCCTTAGTCCTATTCTAGCATGATGCACTACCGAAACTGAAACTGATATTCATAACATAAACTTGTATGGGTAATTTGGGAGTACTTACTTGAGCTCGGCTGATTGCATGCACCACACCCTTTTTCTCTTTTCAAAATTCTCTTCTTGCTCAAAGTTGTTTTTACTTTTTCTAAAACTCTTTTCTTTTCTAAAAGTCCATTTTTACAAAAATTTGATTTCCTTTTGAAAATTTCTATACCATTTCCTTAATTTGAGTTCAGACACACCCGTGAGTGTGCCCGAATCCCTCAAACCAAGGCTCTAATACCAACTTGTAACGACCCAAAAATCACGACTAAAAATTTCTTTTAAAAAAACATTACTAAAACCATATTTATAAAAACATATCACCAGTCATAACATAAATTCAGAGTATTAATTCAAAACATATTCTTATTATCAGAGTAAACAATCCCAGGCTAACTGACTATGGTGTGTGCCATGCGATCATCCCGAGCTCTGCCCTCCGCTACCGGAAGTACCTGAAACCCAAACTGAAACTGTAACCACGAAGCTTAGTGAGCTCCCCCAAACTACCACATACCATACAATAACATATAAAGCACATACTGGGCCTTGCCCACTACATCAGACCGAAGTCCGGGTTAACTAGGGCCTTGCCCCCTGCATCGGACCGAATTCCGGACTAACTGGGGCCTTGCCCCCTGCATCAGACCGAAGTCCCGACTAACTGGGGCCTTGCCCCCTGCATCGGACCAAAGTCTGGACTAAAGGGGGCCTTGCCCCCTACATCGGACCGAAGTCCGGATTAACTCGGGCCTTGCCCCCTGCATCGGACCGAAGTCCGGACTAACTGGGGCCTTGCCCCCTGCATCGGACCAAAGTCCGGACTAACTGAACATGGTATAACATAATCATAGCATGTAACATAAACACAGACACTGCATACTGCATCGGACCACTGTCCGTACTAACTAACATATAACTTGCCTGAATCACAAAGACATCAAGCATACTAGACTACTGCATCGGACCGAAGTTCGGAAACTACTCCCAACTAAACGGGCCGGCATTGTGGCATTAGACCCGTTCCTACTGGAAGGAAACTCACCTGCACTGCTGGAGTTCTTGCTGATACCTTTCTGACTGCTATCTGACAACTCCCGAACGGCTGCTCCAATAGCTATCCAATCTACCAATACCAACTATAACACTTAGTCCCAAACTTCCCTCCAACAGTCAAACTAAGTCAAATTTGGTCAAAGTCAAAGTCTTGGTCAAAGTCAACCCTCCGGACTGACTCTACTCGCCGAGTCAACCCGTTGACTCGTCGAGTCCTTATACTCTGAAAATTCTTAGAACACGACTCAACTCGCCGAGTCATCCCAAGACTCGTCGAGTCAAACGATCTCCGAGTCCCATCCTGCTCAACTCACAGAGTCACCTCCCGACTCACTAATTCGAGGCTTAGCCAGAAAAGTTTGAGGTTCTGCGACCAGACTCGCCGAGTCTAAGGCAATCTTCAATAGACTCGCCGAGTTGTTCTTCCAACTCGCCGAGTCCATGTTCATGTTCATACAACTCGTCGAGTCTCTTCAGCTCTCAATCCATACAGTGCCTTTTCGAGCCATGCAGGGGCTCCAATCCATAGATCCACTCTTCTACAGTCTATCCCTCACGTAAAGTGGCAAACTTTACGTGAAAAAAAGGAGCTATAGGCCCAAAACACTCTAGGGCTATGGTTTATGACAAAGGGGCTTCACCAACAACTTATTGACATAAGCTTTATGACCTTCTGGACCATCACAAGTCTAGATGTGAGGTAGCAACCTCAGATCTAGGCCTCTAACTCGACATAGATCTCAACCATACCCAAAACGCCCCAAAACTCATATAAGATAGATCTAATTGCAATAAAGCCAAAGCAATAGCTTATTACCTCAAAGATGACCTCCCACTGAAGAATAATCCAAATCTCCGCAAAGCCCCTTGATCCAAGCTTCTTGATCTTCAAGATCTCTTCACAAAACCACTTATCTAAGCTCCAAATTGCTTCCAAGGACTCTCACTCACGATTTAGGGTTTCTGGATCTCAAAAGGGGAGTAAAGAGGCTGGGGAAGGGATGTAATGTTCTTTATATAGGGCACAACCCCCGGGATTAGGGTTTTTATCGCCCAGACTAGACTCGCCAAGTCCACTCGCTGACTCGCCGAGTCGGTCACTTACTCTATGACCCGGATCCCGTTCCGACTCGTCGAGTTCCTCCCTGGACTCGACGAGTTGACTCTTGACTTAGAGCTTTTCCTTTCTTTTCTTGGTCTTTCTGATTCTGGGTGTTACAACTGTCCCCCACTTAAACTAGGCTTCGTCCTCAAAGTCCGCTACGGCCAACTATCTCCCAAACCACTTACAGCTTACCACTAGCTATGCACTTAGCTTATCCAATTGAATTTCTTGAAAATGTCTTATCCCGAATAACCTGATCATTACCATCCTCCAGTGCACCACTTTTCCCTAACCGGAAATCCCATCGGTACCCCCAGTACACCTACGGCTGATACACAAGGGGTTCACCCCCTTTTACCTTGCACCACCACTGACCTTTCCGAGGAAACTTCCCACAAGCAAAAAACCTTTCCAAAATCCTCCAATCCCCTACTGAGCTGTAATTCCGGCCACTTCCAGTGCCGTCCATCACACCATTACTCAGGAAATGATTCCACATGCGATGCTCCAGTACTGAAATCTCCACTCCGTCTGAGAATTCAGACAATCCAACGAGAAACAAATCCCTCTCTGCTATGGTCAAGACTCAACTAGAACTATGTAACCGTTCTGAGATTACCCGATTCCACGGTGAGCAACTTAGCATCACCTGATAACTTGAACGACATGATCGCCTCCATAAGCATACCCAACCTTTTCATGACCACGAAGATCAACCCCCGCAGGGTTCTAAAACCCGAAAATGAAACGAGTACCTTACAACATGATCACATTGACTCCGTCTGAAATCTACTTTCTTGAGGTAGTCTAATTCCCTGATAGTCCACTTATACTGAATCGATACTGCTGAAAGAAAGATTACATGCCTAATTATCCCTGCAGATCACTTATACTTGGCAAAAGGCTCAACTGATCCTGCTGTGAGAGACTTGCCATTTCCCAATCAACCAACTATTCCGCCTGCACTTGCAACCCAACACAAATACTAATACTGACCATAACACTGAAACTATCCGAAACACTGAACTGCTTGGGACGCTGAACTGCCTGAAACACTGAACTGCCTGAAACACTGAACTGATATATGGCTGCTTCCCAAAATATCTCGAGACCTTCCTGGTCTCCAATCATTCGTCGGTCATCTGCAACACCGAGTTCCAACTCAACTGTGGAGCCCAAGGACTCCTTACTTAGTCGCTCACACGACTTCTGAACGAAATCCTTCTCTGGAACTGGTTGCCACTAGTTATCTTATCACTGTGGTCCTAACGACCTCCCGATCCAACCGATTGGGTCCATACATCGAATCCTGACATCATCAAATCCAGGACTCAAAGTAATTGTTCCAAAACCAACGGTAGCCCTTAACATACACGAACCTAAGCGGTCCACTGCTTCCCTAATCTCATAACTGTGGTGACGATCCAACCGTCGAATCGCTGGCTCAACCATAACTGAACCATTTGGGAAATCCGAAATCCAACCCGTGGATTTCCATATCCTCACTGCTGCACCCGAACTGGTGGGTACTACTGTTCCTCCCGCGTCCAAACAACGCGCTCCTGCTATCTACCAACCTGATGAATGCTACGGCTACACCTGCAGACTTACAACTCTCTAATACTATATGGCTGCTAGTGAATGACATCTTCTGAAAGTAGTGAGGCACTACTGAATCGTACACATACATGCTATAGTTACTGCATCCGAAGTAACCTGCTCTAGAGAGGACGACCTCCAATTTATCATTCTAATTCCAAGGTATGCAGATGGCATATGACTCAATCGCAAGTAGGTAATATAATATTCCAATATGTGAACCTACTAAAAATCGATGCAGTAACATAACCATAATATCATGAATAATAATTGACAGGAAGGTAAAAGATACGTACCTCCAACATCCGGCGCTGCTCGAAACCTTGCTGAAATAAACCGGTACACTCTGCTCCGAGCTGTGGGCGTCCTTGCCCGGCCCCGACGTCCGCTGGTGGTACTCGAAGTCATAGGGGCAGGAGCTATCACCTGCCCTGCTGTATACAAACTCGGACAGTGGGCCTTCTTGTGGCCCCTCCGACTGCAATGGAAACATATCGGGTCAAGCCCCTGGGCGATGGTAACAGTACAATCTCTGCTAAAATGACCAATCCGACCGCACTTGAAACATCCAACATCAAATGCTACATCTACCTGGGGCCTTGCCCCCTGCATCGGACCGAAGTCCAGACTAACTGGGGCCTTGCCCCCTGCATCGGACCGATGTCTGGACTAACGGGGGCCTTTCCCCCTGCATCGGACCGAAGACCGGATTAACTCGGGCCTTGCCCCCTGCATCGGACCGAAGTCCGGACTAACAAGGGCCTTGCCCCTAGCAACGGACCGAAGTCCGGACTAACTGAACATGGTATAACATAATCATAGCATGTAACATAAACACATACACTGCATACTGCATCGGACCACAGTCTGGACTAACTAACACATAACTTGCCTGAATCACAAAGACGTCAAGCATACTGGACTACTGCATCGGACCGAAGTCCGGAAACTACTGCTAACTAAACGGGTCGGCATTGTGGCCTTAGACCCGTTCCTACTAGAAGGAAACTCACCTGCACTGCTGGAGTTCTTGCTGATACCCTTTTGACTGCTATCTGACAACTCCCGAACTGCTGCTCCAATAGCTCTCCGATCTACCAATACCAACTATAACACTTAGTCCCAAACTGCCCTCCAACAGTCAAACGAAGTCAAATCTGGTCAAAGTCAAAGTCTTGGTCAAAGTCAACCCTCCGGACTGACTCTACTCGCCGATTCAACTCGTTGACTCGTCGAGTCCTTATACTCTGAAAATTCTTAGAACACGACTCAACTCGCCGAGTCATCCCAAGACTCGTCGAGTCAAACGATCTCCGAGTCCCATCCTGCTCAACTCACAGAGCCACCTCCCGACTCACTGATTCGAGGCTTAGCCAGAAAAGTTTGAGGTTCTGCTACCAGACTCACCGAGTCCAAGAACAGACTCGCCGAGTCCAAGGCAATCTTCAACAGACTCGCCGAGTTGTTCTTCCAACTCGCCGAGTCCATGTTCATGTTCATACAAATCGCCGAGTACACCCATGTGACTCGCCGAGTCTCTTCAGCTCTCAATCCATATAGTGGCTTTTCGAGCCATGCAGGGGCTCCAATCCATAGATCCACTCTTCTACAGTCTATCCCTCACGTAAAGTGGCAAACTTTACGTGAAAACCAAGGAGCTATAGGCCCAAAACACTCTTGGGCTAGGGTTTATGACAAAAGGGCTTCACCAACAACTTATTGATGTAAGCTTTATGACCTTTTGGACCATCACAAGTCTAGATCTGAGGTAGCAAACTCAGATCTAGGCCTCTTACTCGACATAGATCTCAACCATACCCAAAACGCCCCAAAACTCATATAAGATAGATCTAATTGCAATAAAGCCAAAGAAACAGCTTATTACCTCAAAGATGACCTCCCACTGAAGAATAATCCAAATCTCTGCAAATCCCCTTGCTCTAAGCTTCTTGATCTTCAAGATCTCTTCACAAAACCACTTATCTAAGCTCCAAATTGCTTCCAAGGACTCTCACTCACGATTTAGGGTTTCTGGATCTCAAAACGGGAGTAAAGAGGCTGGGGAAGGGATGTAATGTTCTTTATATAGGGCACAACCCCCGGGATTAGGGTTTTTCTCGCCCAGACCAGACTCGCCGAGTCCACTCGCCGACTCGCCGAGTCAGTCACTTACTCTATGACCCGGATCCCACTCCGACTCGTCGAGTTCCTCCCTGGACTCGACGAGTTGAATCTTGACTTAGAGCTTTTCCTTTCTTTTCTTGGTCTTTCTGATTCTGGGTGTTACAAGTTGGTATCAGAGCTTTGTTTATAGTGAACTAGCATATCTAACCATACACGATATGCAACTATAAACCTAATTGGAATAAATAACTCTCAACAAAAATAAAATTTCGTACTTATGTGCTTATATTAAAATAATAATATAACAACACTTAAGAGTCTTTGGAGGATTCGAACATTTTTTATTATGCTCGGACAGTCATGTAGCCGTATTAGGGGTAAATGTAGCCTGATCAACTACATTCACCCAAAGTACGACTGTCATGTGCCCGGGCGTGATTGTGAGGATCGATGAAACAAAAACTTCATTTCTACAACTTTACCCTCCGTAAACGTTTCTCGTCACAAAATTCCTACAGGGTCACCACGGAGGAGGCGCATCAAGGCATTCAGTTTCATCAGGCCCTGGTGGCCCACATAATGATTGAAGACGACCTTGTGGAAGGACAAGGGGCAGCACCCGGTGTTGGGCCCGACGAGTACACTGATACGGACTACGAGTTCGATGAGACTGACGAGGACATGGAGGAGGACAGAAACACAGACGAAGCCCCCGTCGAAACACCTATCAACGAGGCACACCAGGACCACCCTGCTCCACCAGGAAATCCCGTTAGGGAGAATCGTCCTCTGGAGGCAGAAGTTGCCACACTTCGGCAAAAGCTATTTGCCATGGAGACACGAGCCGTACAGGCTGAGCAGGAAATAGATGAGGTCATCGGGGAGATGAACGAGATGGCCCAGTTGTTGGCACAGCATTTTGGGATATTATTTCGCCACCACCTTTAGACGCCTCCTAGTACGTTTAGGATCAGTAGACTTCCCTAGTAGTATTATGCTTCTTTTATGTGCTCTATGTTATGTACTACCGACTCTATGTTTAAGTGATCACACTACTCATGGAGTCTTGATGCTGCCAAACTTTGTATGCCCTCTCAGGCAAATTCTCATGTACCAACTCGGATATTATTAATGAAAGGCATTATGTGTTTTAATTGTGATGTTGTTATATGTTATGTGGGTTAATTCGTTGCTCTATGTTGTAAATCCTTAAGCTAACCACTTACATAAACAAACTCGTCTAGGTAGTAATACCTTAAACTTAAGACATATTGCGCAGTCAACATCTTTCTGTTCCATGACAGCAAGATGCCGCAAAGACCGAACCGTGGAAACAATCAGCCTCCGACTCTACCGGAAATTAACTCTGTCGCATTCTAAGCGGCTGTATCTGCTGCAGTCATAGCAGCAATGGCACAGTTTCACAATGGACAAAACGGCGGAGGGAACGGACAGGGAGCCGAAAGCTCGAACAACGGCATGAACTAGGGGCCTACCAAGACATGCTCCTACAAAGATTTCACCAACGCCAAACCACGAACCTTTAATGGTCCAGAGGGTGTAATAACCCTGAAAATATGGATTGAAAAGGTGGAATCGGTGTTCGAGATATGCGGATGCTCTGAAGAATTCAAGGTGAAGTTTGCAGCATATACGTTTGTTGACCAAGCCCTCACCTGGTGGAATGGGCATGTGGAGGCCATGACTCTCCTGGTGGCTAATGCCATGCCATGGGCGGAATTGAAAGAAATGCTAATGGCTGAATACTGCCCGTGCGGCGAGGTTCAAAAAATGGAGCAAGAGTTATGGAACCTCACAGTCCGAAACTCCGACATCGATGCCTACATATCAAGGTTCAGTGAACTGTCTCTGTTGTGCCCTGGAATGATTACCTCGGAAGGAAAGAAGATCGAACGATTCATCTGGGGATTAACCTCCCCGATTCAAGGAAACGTGATAGCTACGAACCCTGAAACGTTTGACAACGCCAAGAGGTTGGCCAAGAAGTTGTACGACCACAACAACAAGAAGGGCGAAAAAGCATTGGAAACTGAAAACAAGAAGGAGAGCGATAACAACAAGGGAAAGAATAACAAGCGAAAGAGACGACAAGGCTCGGAGTCGTCAAAGAAACAACAAACAGTGACAGTTCATGCGACAGCCACTCAAGTCCCCTCCACACCACATGCTCCAGCCTCATCTACCGCAAGTTCCCCTAAGCGGTATTCAGGAAATCTTCCAAAGTGCAACAAATGCAATCTCCATCAATGGTGAATCCAGAGAGATGCATTGTACCAGCTGCAACCGAAAGGGTCATACAACAAGATACTGTAGGACCTATCCTCCACAGAACCAGCAATAGGGAAACAACAACAACAACAACCACAACAACAACAACAACAACAACAACACTGGGGACAGTCACACCTGCTATGGGTGTGGGAAGACTGGGCATTTCCGGCGAAACTGCCCCAATATCAATAATCAAGGGAACGGAGGATCGGGAAGAGTGTTGACCATGGGACAAGGAGAAGTGGTTCAGGACCCCAGTGTCGTCACCGTCCTTAACAACACCTACGCATGCATCTTATTCGATAGTGGAGCGGATCGAAGCTTCGTTAGTAACAGGTTTAAACACTTACTAAATCAACAACCCCAGAAGCTCAATGAATCCTTCACGGTGGAAATGGCTAATGGGAAAACAGAATCAACTAGGGATATCTATGTAGGGTGCACGTTAACATTAAATCACCGCACCTTCCAAATATTAGGAGTTTCGATGTGATCATCGGCATGGATTGGTTGAACCCCCATCAAGCCGATATTATGTGCCACGAGAAGGTCGTTCGCCTTCATCTTCCTAACCACGAAACCCTAATCATCTATGGAGATAAACCCGGCGTCAACCTTCGTCTTATCTCATGCATTAAGGCACAAAAGTGCTTGCATAAGAAGAACTGCGCATTCCTTGCTTACATCGTGGATAAGGCCAAGGAAGAAATAAACATTCGAGATATCCCATTGGCGTGTGACTTTCTAGAAGTATTTCCCGAGGATCCTCCGGGAATACCCCCCGATAGGCAGGTCGAATTTCGGATTGACCTTGTACCAGGAGCTACTCCAATCGCCAAATCGCCCTATAGGTTGGCCCCTGCGGAGATGCAGGAATTGTCAAGCCAACTCAGCGAACTCTTGAACAAAGGATTCATCAAACCCAGCTTCTCGCCATGGGGAGCTCCGGTTCTTTTCGTTAAAAAGAAAGATGGATCATTCAGAATGTGCATCGACTATAGAGAGCTGATTAAGCTTACTTTCAAGAATCGCTACCCACTCCCACGAATCGACGATCTATTCGACCAACTTCAAGGAGCAAATTACTTCTCCAAGATAGATCTTCGATCCGGCTATCATCAACTCAAGGTCCGGGAAGAGGATGTTTCCAAGATCGCTTTACGAACTCGCTATGGACATTATGAATTTGTTGTAATGCCCTTAAATCTGACGAATGCTCCCGCCGCATTTATGGACCTGATGAATCGAGTCTGTCGTCCATTCCTTAACAACGTTGTGATCGTTTTCATCGACGATATCTTGGTCTATTCTCGAAGTGAAGAGGAACATAGTCGACATCTCCAACAAATATTGGAAACCGTGCGAGTTGAGAAGTTGTATGCGAAACTCTCTAAGTGTGAGTTCTGGCTCCGTAGCGTAAACTTTTTAGGTCATGTTGTCAGCAAAGAACGGATACATGTGGATCCTTCCAAGATTAAAGCCATTGAAGGATGAGGAGTCCCAACGACACCCACATAATTTCGTCAATTTCTGGGTCTCGCAGGCTATTACAGTAGATTCATCCAGAACTTCTCCCGGACAGCCAAGCCTCTTACCACGCTTATCCAAAAAGGCGTACCATTCGAATGGCCAGAGAAATGAGAAGTTGCCTTCCAAACCCTGAAGAAAGCCTTCTGTAGTGCACACGTACTATCCTTACCGGAGGGAACAAAAGACTTTGTAGTATACTGTAATGCCTCGAATCAGGGTTTAGGTTGTGTACTTATGCAGCGTGGAAGGGTAATAGCATACACATCCAGACAACTTAAGACACATGAAGTGAATTATACCACACACGACCTCGAACTGGGAGTTGTGGTCTTCGCATTAAAGATTTGGAGGCACTACCTTTATGGTACGAAGTGCACCATCTTCACCAACCACAAAAGCCTCCAGCACATTCTGAACCAGAAACAGTTGAACATGAGGCAACGGAGATGGTTTGAATTGCTAAACGATTATGAGTGTGAAATCAAATACCACCCAGGCAAGGCTAACGTGGTAGCTGATGCCTTGAGCGAAAGGAATACTCGAGTCGTCGTCTGAGAACCCTTTTTATAACCATCCAATCCCACCTAACCTCACAAATCAAGGGAGCCCAACTAGAAGCAATGAAACCAGAAAACTTCACGAGTGAATCATTGCGGGGAATGGAAAAGAACCTTGAAGTAAAAGAGGACGGAGCATACTATTTCATGGGTAGAATCTAGGTCCCTAAATTTGGGGGATTCAGAGAGCTAGTCATTATTGAGGCTCACAAGACACGATACTCCATCCATCCGGGATCAGATAAAATGTACCTAGATATCAAACAAAACTATAGGTGGCCGAACATAAAGCCAGAAATCGCCACTTACGTGCGCAAGTGCCTCACTTGCACCAAGGTAAAAGTGGAATATCAGAAGCCCTCGGGATTATTACAACAGCCGGTAATACCTTCGTGGAAATGGAAGAGGATTACCATGGACTTCGTGACCAAATTACCCAAGACAGCGGACAGATTAGATGCAATATGGGTAATAGTCGATAGACTAACAAAATCCACTCATTTCGTTCCAATAAAGGAATCTTACAAGATGGAGAGATTGACCCGAATCTACATCAAGGAGGTAGTGAGACTCCATGGAGTGCCAATATCTATCATCTCGGATCGTCATAGTAGATTCACTTCACGTTTTTGGCAATCACTTCAAAAGGCTATGGGAACACAGCTCGACATGAGCACGACTTACCACCCACAGACGGATGGTCAAAGCAAGCGGGCCATTCAAACGCTCAACGATATGCTCCGAGCATGTGTGATAGACTTTGGAAGGTCGTGGGATACCCACTTTCCTCTGATTGAATTCTCATACAATAACAATTATCACACAAGCATTAAGGTTGCTCATTTCGAAGCGTTATACGGACGCAAACGTAGGTCACCTCTATGATGGGCTGAGGTGGGTGACTCTCAGCTAGCAAAGGGGCAGGCACCGAACAGTACTCTAACAGGACCAGAGATCATCCGTGAAACAACTGAAAAGATAATTCAAATCAAGGCTCAACTTCAGGCATCGGGGGACCGACAGAAGAGTTATGCTGACAAGCGGCGAAAGCCCCTGGAATTTCAGGTCGGAGACCGGGTGCTATTGAAAGTTTCCCCTTGAAAGGGATGATTCGTTTCGGGAAACGGGGGAAACTAAACCCGCGATACATTGGACCATTCGAGATCCTTGCCCGAATCAGTCCAATGGCATATAGGCTACAGCTTCCTGCGGAGCTCAGCAACGTACACCCCGTGTTCCACATCTCAAATCTGAAGAAGTGCCTATCAGACGAAACTCTGGTTAATCCATTAGAATAAATAGAAATCAATGAGAATCTCCTGTTCGTGGAAGAACCAGTTGAAATCTCCTGCTCAATGGAACGCAAAGCGTGGACCGGAATTCACTTGGGAACGCGAAGACCAAATGAAGCAGAAGTACCCTCACTTATTCTCGCATTCTTAAACCCTAGTTTCAAAAGAATTTCGGGACGAAATTCCCTCTAACGGGGGGATGATGTCACAACTAGCATTTTCGCTAGGAAATTTTGTGCTCTTGTAAACGTCATCTATTGTGAAACTTGTAACCCTAATTTGGTAGCATGAATTATGAGTATTCAATGACAACAAACTTCCATTTAAAATCCAAATGAAAGATCAAAGTTCAATACAAATACTTCAAATAGTCAACTACAGATTTGAAACCCTAAAAATCCCGGTTTAAGTCCATTATGGACTAGGATTTTCTTATTGGGCCTAATGGACCAATAAGCCTCCAATTTGACTTATTTGTGCTTAGAACCCTTAATTAGGCTCAAATTGGACCCACATTCATAAAACCTAACCTTTTGGGCCATCATGGGCCTAAAATGGATTAGTTTATCTTTAATGGGCCTTGTTGGGCCATAGCAAATCTAATTAGCCCTAATAGGCCATAAACCCATTCTTTTGTGGTAATTGGGCCGTGAACTATCCAAAGGAGCCCAATGGACCGAAAACCTTCTCTATAAACCTCATAGTTTTGAACCAAGGCTAGAAGTGGGCCAAATTAATCCATATCCTCTTTCATTAGGCCCATTTTGGCCCAAGTAAAAAAAAAAGAAAAGAAGAAATGAAATTAAGGGATGAATAAGGGGGGGTACACCTCATTATTGTATGTAGGATGACAATGCAACATTCTCACATCCCCATGCATCTATCACCTCACTCTCTCTCTTCTCCCTCCCTTCTTCTACTCTTGGCCGAAGGCACCCACCCCCACCTTCATTCCTCTCATCTTAAACTACTTCAAAACACTCTCAAGAACTTTATCATTTTCCATCAAAACTTGAAGAATTGTGGGTGCTATCAAGAGGCTTCTTCACTTATATCATTATCCTTAGTAAGTTTTACTTAAAACTATGTCTTAACTTCTTGAATTCTCTAAATATCCCCTCTTAACTCATGTTCCATCGTGATCTATACTTCATAGAACCCAAAACCATTACAAGAAGCTACTAAGGCCGAAAACCACACCATTTTCATCATCCTTCCTTCAAAACCGAGAACAACAAGCAAAGGTGAGTTCATACCCCTTTTTTCGGTTTTCATATGATTTTTGGGAGAGAATATAAGTAAAATGTGTGGATCTATGTGTTATATGCATGTTTTGTGTAAGATCTTAGTTTATTTGGTAATAATGGGTTAGATCTTAGCAAGTCTCAAAATTTTAAGTAATATTTAACAAAGATCCATGAACTATGATAAGATATACATTACATTATCAAGCCAAAAGTGAATACATGTTTAAGATGCAAAAGAAATCAACAAAAACCTTGTCAAAGGTCAAAATTGTCAAGAAAACAAAAGATAAGGGTAAAAAGTGAAAATTTCGTTTTAAAAAGGAGCCAAACAGGCCCTACATGTATAAAAAGGTATTTTTATGCTAAACATACTCTTGAAAGGGCCAAGAATGCAATTTTAGCTTAATGGGCCAAAACCTTTGGGCCTCACGATTTTGGGCCCAATTTGCGAAAAAATGAAGTTTTGGGGGTTAGAAATGTGAGTTGATCAAATCTTAAGCCAAAAACGTAAATAAAAAAATTTAGGGGCTGAAAATGACTCTTTTTGCTAAACTGGATTAAAAATGCAAATTTTTTAGGTTTTGGGCCAAAAGTGTAAAACTTTCGGCAAATGGGTCAAAAATGTAAATTTTTAACCAATAAGGGCTGAACATATCAAAAATTGTATTTTGGGCTGAAATTATAATTTAAGATTTTATTTGGGCCGAAAATGCCAAGTTAAATAATCTAATGGACCAAAATGTCATTTTTCATCAAAAGGGACAAAAAGTGTCATTTTGCACCAGTAAGGGCTGAAAATGAAAATTTTGTATGAAAAAGGTGCTGAAACGGTAAAATAAATATTTTGGGCCAAATATGTAAATTTCTAAACAATTTGACCGAAGATATAAATTGTTACAAGATGAACGTTTAAAAAGGGTATTTTATAAAAACTAAGAATATCGTTATAAACCAACATTGAGTACTTTAACATCCAAAGTAAACACTAACTGTAAACCAAATCCCATACTACAACTTATATCGATAAACCTATAAATGATACGACGGTTGGGCCCAATGTTTCCTAGTCGTGCTTGTTGGGCTTCCGGTGACCCAGTTACACGATTATTGGGCCCAATATAATCAACGCATGTTTATTGGGCTTCCGGTGACCCAATTACATGCCTAAGGGACCCTCATTAGCTTTTACATGCTATTGGGCCTTCGTGGCCCATTTGCATTACTAATACGGTCCGAACTATTCATCATATGCCTAACGGGCTTTAACGTGTCCGTAGCATACTCGACAGCCTAGACTAACAAACACGATTCGTAGGCCACCTTTGCCCTCTTTCGTGTCTGTTAGGCTTACTTCATATTCACGAAAACATCAAACGAGTTGTAAAACAAAGTTATTCAAATTCATTGGGATTTAGTGATAATTATCGGTTGGCACCAATAAGTGTCGGTCGTAGCCTGTAGTTATAATCAAAGTCTCCTGGAGGGAGAGCGAGAGTTTGTGTATAGATCTATACGGGAGTGACTCCCCCACACCTGAGTTGTTCGCTACAGTTAGACTCGGCCAGTCTAGGGTGACAAAATCTTGATCAAATCCGACATTTTGAACAAATGCCAAGACAGGCGAAATAGTCATTATCATGCACGGTTATAACGACTTACATAGAGATCCGTTACCGTATCATCATTCTTGGGAAAGAAAATTCATACATGGTGACCATGTTGGATATAGTGTCTAAGTCCATAACTTTATTTGGTATGTACTTGACCCGACCCGGCATGGTCCATTTGGGTTGCATGGCATTGCAATACTTGGATAGACTAGATGAGAGAATGAGGCACTTATGATTATTAATATATTATAAGTTCTAATATATTAATAATAGTATTATTTAATTAGTATTGATCAAGTATTAATCTAGTATTAATTTGGTGATCAAAGTGAGACTAATTAAATATATAGGGTTGATTATGACAATCATCAATTCTTTTATGGTGGATTAATGATCCATGGTTTATGGGTTTGGTTATAACCATATGGAGCTCCATGGATAGTCCATGGGAGTTACAAACCCATGGGTCATGAGAAATCAAGAGTCATGACAATTAAGGGCATTCATGTGTAAACCCTAATTGTGACAACACTATAAAAGGAACCCTATGGCTAGCAAAATCGTGACCTAGTTTTTCTAGTGAGGGCATAACCGATTTTCAAGTGTAAGAAGTATTCTCTTAAGTTATTCCAAGTCTTGTGGTGTTGTGTGAAGCATTTGAGGCACAACATTTGGAGTGCTAGGCTCACAAAGTCTTGAAGGAATCCAAGCAACAACAAGGTATGTATTTCTACTAGTTTTATGTTCTATGTAATCCCCATGCCATGCTAGTTAGGAAATAACCTTGAAAAGAAATTTGCATGTATATAGAGAAAACATAGATTCAAGGTTATTAGGGTTGCATGTACACTTAGGAAGTGTTAGAATGCTCAAAATACCATCAGACCATACAAAGCGATTTACAAGATAATACAAAACTATCATACTATTTAAATCGGAAAACATCGGGTTTTCCAGGGAAACGACAGTATTCACTTTTATAAACATCAACTACAATACAAGGAACAATTATGAAAGTTATTCGTTTTTTTACATATTTGAAATCATATGCATATACACATATGGGATCATCACATCTTTTTCGTAAACAGTTTTTGTTACAGAAAATATCGGATTTTCTGGGTTTTACAAACAATACAAACTATTTTTATATCAAACATGTTTATGAACTCACCAACATTATATATGTTGACCATTTTCAAAACGACTTGTATTCTCAGGTAACCGTTAGAATGAAGAATCATCAAGTGTGTTTCGGAATTTCTTTTGTGAGATGTCGGTCATCAAACAATTTATGTTTTGGATTATGTAATGTAAACAATGTACTTGATGTAAACAATGCTGGTTGTCATATGTAATGCATGGGAATGTGTATGTTGTGATTCATTTATATTCATTGTGATGATATTTCAATTTAAGTCACACGAGCCCTCAGACGTTTCCACCGTCTGGTTCGGGGTGTGACAAAGATCAGCAAACCAAACAACTTCAACAAAAGCAAAAGGAAATTCAGACCGTGGCCAAGTACTGGGTGGATGCAATCAACAATGCAAACACCGTAGCCATAATTCTAAAGGTCCAGGATTGGATGTCCGCAATGGCTGAGACAATCCGCAACGCTCAATCCATTCCTGGTGGTGCAGGTCCATCTCAGCCCCCTCCAACTCAAACGTTTAGAGAATCTCAGGATGATGGAACCGCAATTGAAGTCAGTTCCGGACCAAGCTTTGGTTTTGACGACATAGACATGAAGGAAGTAAACCAACCTGATCCCTCTGATGATCTCATGGTTTTTGATGAAGAAGAAGAATCAAGCGATTCTCAGCACTCAACCTCTAAGCCCAAGGAGAAGAAGATGAAAAAGAAGATAGCGATTTCTCGAAAAGAATTCTTGAGTTTGCAAGATAAGGTCGATCAGATCCTAGCTACTGTCAAGTCTACTCAACTGCAACCGGAGGACATGCCTGGGCCACAGTCTCTCGTTGAATGGGTAGAACGCCTTGAAGCCAGAGAAAGACTTGCTGCTGAAAGGATCTCTCTTAAAGTAGAAATGAGTATTCGAGCCCTGGATACCAACCGGAAAGCTGACCATCAACAATTTATCACAGCTGCAGAGCGACTCATCTCTGAAGTATCTGCAATCAAGTCAGAACTTCAATCGATAATTGCGGATCAGTCAACTCAATCAAAGAAGCTTATGGACGAAACTCATAATGCATATGAGTCCACCATTTCAGTCCTGCAGTCAACTATCAACAGCTTACGCCGTTCTTTGTCCTCCAACTTTCATGGCCCAGAAATCTTGCACCTCACCAAGGAGATCCACAGGTTGCTTTTCAACACCGCAATCCCAAACAACCAACAACTTGCTAATGCACTAAAAGCTCAATTCAACGAAGTTTGTGCAAAGATTGATGGTCTTAAGCAATGGTTTGAGGAAGTACCAGGTGCTCCTTCTTCAAGAGGGGGAAGTGAAGACCATAATTCGGATCACATTTCTCATCAACATTCACATCCGCACCAACATCTAAAATCTCCCATCCGAACCAATCTCAGCCATCAGCATCCTATCATTCAGGAAAAAGTTCCAACTCCAGAACCTTCACCGCATTCATCTCCTCAAAAGAGTCCAAGTCATCAGTCACCACCGTAACAACAAACAATTCAACAAACTCATCCCTCTCCCGAGCGACCAGTGACTCTCCCTCACTTCAAAAACTTAGCCTCTCATATGTCATCCGAGCACTCCTTCGACTCACCCGCAACCAAACAGAAGAAAGTTGACTGGAAATCAGCTAAATTTGCTGAGTTGATCTGGAGGGAAAATGACTTTGACATCACAATGGATGAATCCCTCATCAACTCCTGGATCAATCCATACAGAATATTACATGATGACGATTACAAGCCTTACCTCATATACGTTGAACCTCCACATGACGGTTATTGGGACATTCCCATCTCTCCCAACGCAAAATACTTCATAGTATTTGAATCTTTTAACCGCAGTCTTCCCGATGATAAGAGGTTGCCCTTAGAATTTGAAAGACTCAACAGATTCCATGCCAAGCATGGGTCTGCAATTGAGAAAATCTGGTCGAGTGATAGGCCCACCGCAGTCAAGAACTTCAAGCCCATAAAATTTATGAAGGCAGAGTTCATCCAGTATACTCTCACCAGAAGAAATCAGGACTATGTCCGAACCCAAGCTGACTTTCCTTGCATGAACCCGGAGGAAGTCTTTCTCATAGCAAGGGTTTTTCAAAACAAGTCAGAGAAGTATCCCAAGATGAAAATTGCATTTGAAAGGGCCAACACGTTACTAAGAGAAACTGTTTGTGATTTTGCAAAAATTGACACATATATTCACACCGCACTTGCTCAGAAGTTTAACCTTCCACCTCTTGATCCGGCCCCAATGCTGACTGAAGGTTTTCAACAGAGATCTCCTTGAGCAACAAAATTTCCAGATCTTGGGGTCATATTCAAACGCAGAGATAATGAAACTAAATATTTCATTCCTATGACTGCGATGCTTCATCTCACCCGGAAGCAACTTGAAGTAACTCAAACCGCAGTTCACAAGTCAAAACATACAACTGTTGAAGTCAAGTTTGAGATCTCAAGAAGGATCATCTGGCTAGGAGAAGTTAGGAAGTTCTGGTGGCTTCTCATCAAATTTCTCAAGCTTGATAAATGAAAGAAAGTTGAAGAGGTCACTTAGGGGGAAATTCTTGAAACATAAAAGTGACCCTCTTAAACTTCATCAAACCGCACCGCAGTCAAGTACCGCAACCGCAGTCATCGTCATCAGCACTTAGTCTTAGTCTTTTATATGTTTTCTAAATGTACTTTCTTTAATCAATGTGCCTTGCATGGCAACTTTAAACAGATAAGACCTTTGTAATCTTTGAGAGTCTATAAATAGAGTTCTCTTATTCTGATGGAATATATACATCTACGCATCTTGAATCTCATATCTCTTGAAATTCATAACTTAGTCTCTCATCTCCTTCTTACTCTCTAAGTTTTTCAGAACATAAACTAAAATATAAAAGATCTCAATCTCTCATTCGGAGCAAGTCAGTCTTGACTTAATCACTAAGTTTGATCTCACTTACTAACTTGGTTTGAGTGCATTCCTCGTTAAGAATCAACTTAAGTGTATACTTGATATAATACTTGCTGTCATTTATATTTCCTTGTATTTCCGCACCTAATTATCTAACTATCTAACTCAAACTTATTATTATTGTTGAGCTTTATGATCATTTGAGTTAAACTTTAATTCCGCAATATAAACTTGTTCTAACGTTTGTTCAAGTGTGTTTCTCAAGTTTTTCTCTCAACAAGGCGAATGAAATTCATGGATACAAATTGACACTTTAGAGATAAATTTGGAACATAAACATGAAGAATCTCTTGATTTATAAGTGGTTCTAGTGATTTTTTGGCCATAAGGTCAATATGGGAAACTATTGAATGAACTTGGTAATTTTATACTTGCACTAGGTGCCTAGAGCCCTTAGAGTGTTTTAGCTTGATGTTATGCACTTAGAACATTCAATTTAACATTGAATGATTTTGATATGATTCAATTGACGATTAGATTTAACATTGATGGAATCTTATGAATGGAATTCCTAATTCCATTGAATGGATTTTAATGTTTGAAGCTACATAGCTTAATGGTATGTTGTGTGATGAATTTATAGTTGGTTAATGAGTTCAAATAAATATTTGGTGATTATATGATCATTTAAGGTCATTATGAAATTTGAACAAGTTATGATGCCCATATAAGCAATCTCAAAACTTATATGACATCTAGAATGTCTTAATGATTAAGTTATCATGAGGATAGGGATTAATTAAGTATTTGAGAAGTTCATAACATTTATGTAGTCCTTCATAGCCACTTGGCAAAGTTTTGTGGCCATTAGAGCTCTAGGGAACAAGTTACAAAGATTTTAGCAAAATTCTGCATTTAAATGGTGACCTGCAGTTTTGACACGGGGGGCGTGTCCCTTTGACACGGGCCTTGTCAAAGGTTCTGTTAAGTGAATGGTTTTTCGTGAAAAAACTAGTAAACGACCACCGATTAACCTCAAACTTTGTATATAAGCTAATAGGAAGGAAATAAGCTTATGGGGAATATTTAAATGATAAAAATACATGAGGGGTATTTTGGTCATTTTAGTGACTTATGTTCATCCGTGTTATATAGGAGGTGATTGAGTGTGTTGCTCTAAGGAAAGGAACTAGAAGAGGACAAGCAAGCCTTCTTGTGAGATATGTTAGTACGTGTTGGCATTTTCCCACTTTGATGTACATGACAAAATGATTTTATAATAATGAAATGTAATGTTTTAATATATGAAATGTCTTGAGAAGAAATTTTTAAATGTTTTGGAAAGAGTATTTTGAAAGAACGCCTTGAAGGAAAGAATGTTTTAAAAGAAAAGAACATTTTGAAAGAATGCTTTAAGAGTAAAGAACGTTTTTGAAAGAACGAATGGTTTGATAACGTGTTTGAAATGTTTAAAGTGTAGATGTTTTACTTTTGAAATGAGTATTTTGATGCTAAAGTATGAAATGTGTAAAGCATGGAAAGTAATGATAAGAAACTAAAGTAATGACAAGAATTGAAAAGTAAAGAAAGAATGAAAGTTTCTCGGGCCATGATGCCTTGTAAAAGGTCTAGAGGAATCTACTAGGGTGGCGCCTCCCCTTCGTGAAGTAGATGTCCTAGTTAGCACGATGCCTTGGTGGATTGATTTGTTCTTCCCACCTTGGTCTAGTCTTGGGGGTACCCTAAGTATAAAAATTGCCAACGGTTTAATACCAAAATTAGCCCTTGATAAAAGAGAAAGAAATGTAGAAAGATGTCTTTTTGAATTGAAATGAAAAGAAATGAAATGATAAGATATGAAATGATATTTAAGATGTGAATGAAAACAGTTTTCCTTGAAAATGCTTGAAAATGTTTTATGGTTGAAAACTATGTTTTGCATATATGAAATGTTTTTGAATAAAAAGTGATAATTGTTTCTGGTCACAAACCCCTATAGCTCACGAGAGAATATTGTCTTATGTGTCCCTTTTAATGCCATGTATCTCGAGTTACAGTTAAGAAGAGAGGATGATAGATGAAAGTTAGAAATCAAGAGATGGAGAATGGAGTGTAACTTCTTAAGTTCCTTAATCGTTGTAATGATGTAATTCTCATTTGCTTGCTATGGTTTATATGACGCTGATTGGTAACACCCAATGTTTTTAAATGTTTTTTATGGGACTGGTTTTTGTTAAAAGTGGATTAATACCATAAAATATTTTAAAACCATAACATTTTAAAGTTTGAAAAAAATTAGGGTGTTACCGTTTACTGTTTAAGCGAAAGAGGATTGGATCATTCCACTCCTAGGCTTAGACTTTGGTTATAGAAAGTGTGAATGAGTCATAGAAATTTTATGCCTTAAGTGAGGTGAAATCTTGTGCAACAATTGATACAAAGAATACGCATGTCTTAGGAAATGTCATCTTAGAAGTTGATGAAACTCAAGATAAGTTAAATCAACTTATAGAAGGCTATATTAAGTTCCTTTAAAGTGACTAATGGAGAATCTAGACCAATGGATCAAAGTCTTTAAGTGGTGAAGCCCATGTAAGATATGTATGACTTGAGTATAATATTATAGGGCCCGTACTATTATATACATGTAACGTCCCAAAAATAAGACTAAAATTTTCGATTTTTAAATGAATAAAGCCATTATCCCAAAACATCATCATAAGAGTCATGGTAAATCAGAGTGTATCAAATACATCAAAATACATCAAAATACATCAGAGTGATAAAAAATGCAGAACAAGGTGGTGTATGCACTACAATCATCATGCGCTCTTCCCCTTCGTGAGCACAAATCTTAGTGAGTTCCCCAAAATACCAAATACCATACACATCAAGCATATAGTGGGCCCCGCACGTCATTGGGCCCCGCCCGACAACGAGCCCTACTCAGTATACAGATATGTCATTCATCGGGCCCCGCCCGGTATACATATAAGCATATAAACTGTTGGATTAGATGTCTAAGCCCATAACTATTATTGGTATGTATTCGACCCGACATGGCATGGTCCATTTGGGTTGCATGGCATCAGAACAATTGGATAGACAAAATGAGAAAAAGGATACTAGTGATTTATATTAATATATTATAAGTTCTAATATATTAATATGAAATCATATTATTTAATTAGTATTGATCTATAATTAATTTGGAATTAATTTAGTGATCAAAAGGTAACTAATTAAATATGGACTCTTATATATAGTTGGTGGGCCAAGCTCATTTAGGTTGGGCTAATCTTTCATGGATAGCCCATGGAGTATTTAGCCCATGGATCCTATGGAAATGAAAGGTCATGGGTATTAGGCTTTACATGAATGGCACTAGGGGTGTATGCACAAGAGGGCAAAACCAATTTAATGAGAGTATCCTTATTCTCTAGTTATTCCAAGGGTTCTTGGTGTTGTGTGAACCATTTGAGGTGTCACACTTGAGGTACTAGGCTCTTAAGCTCCAAGACTTCAAGCTACAACATCAAAAGGTATGTCATTCTACTAGATTCTTGTAGTATAATTACTTCTTGTTATGTTAGTTAGGATGAAACCTTGGAATATCATATATTTGCATGTATAATAGAGAAAACATATATCCAAGGTTTATAGGGTTACATGTACACCATAGGAGTGTTAGAATGCTCAAAACCCAATAGTGGTATCAGAGCCTAGGCTTGTTTTCATGTTATACTTGCTGAAATTGCTGAAAATCGAAGTTTGTATGATGTCTGGACAGCATACTCGCCGAGTCCATGAAGGGAATCGACGATTCCATGAGTAAAATCATCCAACTCGTCGAGTTGGTTCATGCACTCGACGAGTTGGAACCCCAGACAGCATATCTTCGAGTTTTTTGGCTGGAATTGGACTAGGAACATTACCCTAAGCTGTTTTTGAACTTATAAACCTGTTTTAATGTGGTAATGTTCATTCTAATTCAATTTCAAAGATAATTGTCAATAGATTCATGTATTGTATTAGTTTAAGGATTAGGCTAATTACATGAAAATGTTTGATTTGAATTATCTGGTTCTTATGAGTTACCTTAGATTAATAGAAAAGTTATGTGATAATGTGTTTTCAATCCAAATTAATCTAAGAGTTGTTCATAAAATGTGTTTTTGTAACTTGTCCTAAAGTTATATGAAAAGTCATATTTAAGATTTTTAAAACTCATAAGAATTTCCATAAGTTATGAGAATGAAGAATCACATTCTTTAAATGATTTAAAGTCTTCCATAACTTGTCCTCAAGTTATGGAACTTGAAGAGTCTTTACATTAAAGCTACTTTAAACTCATAACTTATGGAATTGAAAACTTTTGAATTGTTCAAAAGCTACCCTCAAATTTTGGAATTTGTAAAGTTTCCCTCATGAATACTTTAATTCCAAATTAAGCCCTTAGAATTTTAAAAGTTAAAATTCAACCCTTATAGTTTATAGTATTATAAGTTAATAATATATATGTATAAGAGCAAGTCAGTCTTACCGTTAGCAGGTCTCATTCACGAAGCGTCTATAAGGGGGGTATAAGGTTACTGCCTATAAAATGGCAGTTTAATGGGTGTCCACTCTCACCCACCGCTTCCTTGACTGGTCGAGGGTCGTTAGCCGAACGGGTAGGACAAGGAGTAGAATTCTCCCTTCATTGAAAGTATTAATGATAAATACTAAGTAACTAAACTACTATGAATTCCCAATCTTAGTTACTTAGGAAAATGTGAATTTGGTTCTAACCCATGAAATTACACTTTGCACTTTGCTTAATCTGGTTAGTGGAGCGTGTGTGGTTAACCGAAACACTAGCTTGATTTAACAAGGTAGGAAAAGGGTAACTTAATGTTTATCATAGTATCGGTGGAGCGTGTGTGGTTAACCGGCACATCGATTGAGTGACTAATATTAAGAATACCAAGTATATTTGCATGGTTATTCACACCTTGTTTTGTGATCCTCGACATCACACTCACAAAAATTGAGAGGGCACAATCGAGATTGAAACATGCCATTGAAAAGTTCAATGAATCTCAAAAGATCTTGGAGTTTCAAATCCAATTAAAACCTAATAAATTATTTCGTTTTCATGGTGGAAATTGGTGAATCGTCATTTGCCTACCTTCAAATATTTTATAGTTTGGATTACGGCATCCCTCTTCCAAGTTATAAAATATTTCTTTGGGTCCTAGCCTTAATATTTCATATTGGGTGTTCTATTAAGGACTTAAAATCAACTAACTTGAATATCTCCCATAGTAGATGTCTGGTTCAGACAACTATGATCTTCCTAAATCCCTTGGAACAAGCTTTCCTAATGAAGATGATGTCCTGTGGTTGGTTCATGGAAATCATACTTCTCTTCCTTCACCTCGTCCAATTATTCTCCCTAACCCACAAATTCTTGAAAAATTCAAGGTCACTCAAGCCCTATTGGAAAGAAAAGTCTATGTGTGCTCACATCTTGGAGATAAAGTCACATATTGACAAGCCGGGAGAGTTGGGTGTCAGAGTCTTGAGGAAGTTGGTTGTTTCAATCACTTTCTAAGTCACATAGTGAGTTTCTTTAGGACTACTATGTGACAGACCACGACATGACCCTTAATGATCTTGCCTGTTTGCTAGGTGCTGCTGAATTAGCAATGATTTGGAGCACTGGTAAATCAAATTTGGTTGAAAGATCAACTTACCAAACTTCCATGGCCATTGACAATGGTGACACTGTAAATCTAGAAAGGCTCTCTCTTCCCAATGGAAAGGGATCGGCCATAGTCAACTCGGTTGACCAAATGGTAAAGAGAAAGGCTAAGTGTGAGATAGTCCCATGTACCATTACCAAAGTGTCCATATGTTTCTATTGCCAAAGGAAGGGCCATTGGTTGCAAATCTGCCCTAACTACCTGAAAGATCTGAGAAAAGGTCAAGTCAAAAAGTTTGACTCTGCTTCAGGTAAGTCCACTATCTAACTCTCTTAAGTTCCTATCTGAAGGTTCTTAATACATTTTGATGTATGGCAGGATCAAGCAAAGGGAATGAAGCTTAAAAGAAGAGTATGTTGAATCTGATCGCGAAGATTCATTTCAATCGCATGGTTCGAAGATCGGATTCTTGAGCTACTACTTAGGAGTTATGATAGATTGCCAGAAAATATGTAATAGCATAGTTTTCATTTAAAGCTGCATTGTAAGGAAAAAGTTTTTTTCCGCATTTTATAAATAAATAAAATTTTGATTTTATTTTAGTTTATATCTCCTTGCAATGGCTTTTATTGAAAATTGATATTTGTATGTTTCTAGCAATAATGGAAATGTGAATTTGATTCTTTCATTTGTGGTAGTATCTAAATTTACCAAATAAGGAAAGATTCTCATCACCCAAGTTCTCAATTAGACCGAAACTTGGAATCATGCAAGTTGTATAGTATGATGAATGAGAACTTTCAGCTTTGGAAAATTAAGACAAATTCCTTGTTCACATGTATATGTGAGTCAAGTAAAGGATTAAAGGGATTGAGTACACATTCTTGTGCATAGGTCAAGTCCACCACAAAAGATCGATAAGACTATTCGTCATGATTTACTAAAGCTTAGTAAATATGGTTATACTTACAAGTTTAAGTATAATTCTGAAACATTGGAAAAGTTTGGATGTATGGCAGAACGAATGAGAAGAATCAAATTAGGCAGAAAGATAAAAGTTTCTCAAATCTGAAAAGATGGGAGAGTACTTTAGTATCATGTTTTATGATCAGCTTAATGATTGTGGGACCATATCACAATTCATCCTCTAAGGACATCTTAGTGCATTCTTATGGCTAAGAAGAGGAGTCATGAATTGTTGAAATGGTTAAATCAAGAAGATGAGTCATACTTCGTTCCAAAAACAAGTCTTAGAGTCATACTCCAAGATTGTAACTTGAGTGACATATCTTAAAGAAGGTTATTAACACTAGTCAAATGTAAGAGTAAAATGTGTCCTACCCTTGTACATTTGAAATTGGTAAGTTGTGATGTTTTGGATAAAACAGAGACCAACTAAGACCAATTGTGTGAAGTGTTATCTTGATAAGAATCCGCACTAACTCGTGAATATTTGTTTTGTCAATGAATGTTTCTTGACAAGAGAATCTTATATGTCAAGAGGACAGTGGGAGTCTTAAAGGTCTTGAAAGTCTCAAGAACTAATCAAGGATAAAACCTATTGTTACACACTAGCACACGACTTAAGGTTTGTAACCTATCGTGTTGACATATTCTTGTTTCTGTGTCCATTCCAGTTAAAGTTGATTATTCGTCTGAGTTCTACACGTTCTCAGTTGTTTGCATAACTACTTGTAGGCATTGGTGGGCCCTTGTGCTGCCAGGTGGCAAGAAGTTAGGATTGCACAAGTTTAGTCCATATGAGTTTGGATTTGACACTAACCTTGTCTTGTGATTATGGTTTTGACAAATTCACATGGATAGGAACACATACACCATAAAATCTAAGTCTCATAAGGTTTCTCTCTGATTCATGAAAATCATGGTGAGGAAACACTTTCACTAAGTAGATTTTAAGTAGATAGCAATTGTGATATTTGCATCCTCAAAGTCGTTAGTGGAGCGTGTGTGGTTAACCGACACACTAACATGGGCTTGTGAGAAATGGCAAAGGTCTAAACAATTGAGACTGTGATTACGAAATCCCTTTTCATAGTTCTGAAATTGTTTAGACACACATGTGTGCTATCTAAGGAAAGGTGTATGTTTTTTGATAAAGTTTTATCAAAGAATCTCGTATCAGAAATCTGAACTTTGGTAAGAAAGTCAATAAAGTATTGATTTCAAGAAGTCCAGCTGATTTCTAAGTACATGTCAAAGCTAATGGGAGCATAAGTGTCGTGCTAATAATTATCGTGTTAGTGGGAGCATGATAATTATGATAAGTGTTGCAAGTTAGCAATGTTAATTATAGAAAAACAAAAGTTCAATTGGGAAAAGTTGTTTTGCTGTAATTAAGGGAGAGGAAATTATACTTCATTTCAATTCTAAAAGCTTATATTGAGGTTTTAATCATCTTTAGTCAAGAATATATATATATATATATATATATATATATATATATATATATATATATATATATATATATATATATATATATATGAATTTTATGTTGGAATGGCTCAACATAAGGAAATTCTATATATGGGTCCATTATTTGCGTTCTAAAATTCGATTATGATTACGACATCCCTTTTCATAATCTGAATTATGAGGACTTGGCAAATAGAAATATAAATATTATAGCAAAAAGACTGGTCTAGTATCATGTCTTTATGTGAGACATCATGAATCGTGTCCCATATGCTTCGTATATAGGATCGATTGCATGTGTTATAATATTCATCCTTTCTAAATTATCCAAATACTCAGGGCATTAAGAGGGGAAAAGTCTAGAATTGGATATGACTAAAATGATTAAGAAATTGTCGAGGACAATCTAAGGTTTACCAAAGATTGGTTGCTCAGGGACAGTTGGAAGTATAGTGTTAATTTTGGAAGGACCATATTGACATATTCTGAAAGGACCATATTGACATATTCTAAAAAAAGGCCAATCTTGTTCAGAAGTGATAGTCAAAATGGGAATATGAAAATGTTCCCATAGGTGGAAGTTATTCGTTCAATCTGTGTAAGATTAGAAAACTTAATGCAAGAAGGATGTTCAAAGCAATGTACTTTGAATATGAGACTTCGTTTCCATGGAGTTGATCTCCATTGGAATACTCTATAATGTCTGTTGACAAGTCTTTGTGACTTTGTGCATAATCATTACAAGAGGATCAGTGCACATAAGTTTAAAATCTAACAGATTTCGGTAAATGGCAGGAATTTGGAATTCTTGCATTTGCGGTTAGGATTTGGGATTGTGAAATGAGAATCATTGGAACTATGTTCAATCGATATATTTCACAAAGTAAAGATCATATACAAACTTAGTGTGCATACTTGGTGTATGGCATAACTAATGTTTGAAAAAAAGGAAAAAAGAGAAAAAAACATAGTGTGCATACTTGGTGTATGGCATGACTAGTGTTTAGAAAACATAGTGTACATGCTTGGAGCATGAGACAACTATTGTTTTAATTCAAGTATAAAGTTGATAATTTGAAACAGTATGCAATGAATAATGTGTAATCAATATGGTGATAAATAAAAGTTGTTCTATTTATATTCATAAGTTTTGAGACCATATTGGATTCGATTATTCTTGTGTTTCACTTTGCATGTTTTGACTTCAAGAATACCTAGGTCGTTCTTCCTGAATGATTAAGTTATTCAAACCATCCACGGTCGATAATACGTTGGAAGTAGGTATTAAGGCAAGATTGTCATGAAGTTGGTTTGTAGATGTCCAAGGTATTGGACATAGCAAGAGTTGCTACAGCATTCATGAGTGCTCATAAGTTCTGAGTATTGGATTCAACCCACGCTCATTTGACTCACTTCATGGATTTTATCACGAGTGATCATGAGACGATAATATCTTATATTCTTCAAACCTAGAGATATGAGTTGTTGCCTATGAGTTGGTTATACATTGATTGTACGAAAACGCATTGGTAACTCGATGTTATAAAACGTGCCTTTGTGTGTGATTCAACAAGTAGTAGAACAAGCATATGAGTCGAAGTTTATCCATTCATTTTACCCTTGAAGGGATAAAAGCGATATCAGTAGGCCCCTCAATGATTTAGTGATGACACCCCGAAGTGCTTGGCGAAGCCTGGACTGATTTGATTTGTTCATGTAGTCAGTCGTCATAAATCGGAAATCGGGAAACAACAAATGGATAGAGAGAATGATTATAAACCATGTCTCAGTCCATATGATATCTAGAATGGAGGAATATATGATCCCTTATCTAATGGACGCGTCATTGATTTGTTCATAGTACGTCAAGGGCTTTAAGAGCTAGGATTGCTGGTCGGGTTTTGGAGTCATACGCAATAATAGTTTTAGACTTATCCTAGTGGGAGACTATTGGATTAGATGTCTAAGCCCATAACTATTATTGGTATGTATTCAACCCGACTTGGCATGGTCCATTTGGGTTGCATGGCATCGGAATAATTGGATAGACAAAATGAGAAAAAGGATACTAGTGATTTATATTAATATATTATAAGTTCTAATATATTAATATGAAATCATATTATTTAATTAGTATTCATCTATAATTAATTTGGAATTAATTTAGTGATCAAAAGGTAACTAATTAAATATGGACTCTTATATATAGCTGGTGGGCCAAGTTCATTTAGGTTGGGCTAAGCTTTCATGGCTAGTCCATGGAGTGTTTAACCCATGGATCCTATGGAGATGAAAGGTCATGGGTATTAGGGTTTACATGAATGTAACCCTAATCCTCCACACTATATAAAGAGGTTCCTAGTTCATGAAATGGCACTAGGGGTGTATGCACAAGAGGGCAGAACCAATTTGGTGCAAGTATCCTTATTCTCTAGTTATTTCAAGGGTTCTTGGTGTTGTGTGAACCATTTGAGGTGTCACACTTGAGGCACTAGGCTCTTAAGCTCCAAGACTTCAAGCTACAACATCAAAAGGTATGTCATTCTACTAGATTCTTGTAGTATAGTTACTTCTTGTTATGTTAGTTAGGATGAAACCTTGGAATATCATATATTTGCATGTATAATAGAGAAAACATAGACCCAAGGTTTATAGGGTTGCATGTACACCATAGGAGTGTTAGAATGCTCAAATCCCAACATAAACATCGTAACACATAACACACGTAATAATCACAAAGATAAATAGCATAAAGAATGGTCATCAGGCCTCGCCCGACATCAAGCCCTGCCCTCTAACATATAAACACATATCACATGCAAGAGTCACACATACAACTAGCATACAAAACATACAATCCATGGGCCGGAATTGGTGTCTTCGACCTGCTAAACATAATGAGGAAACTCACCTCTAGCTGCTGAAACACTCAAATGAAATATCGGACGGCTTGTACGGAAGATCCCCGCGCTATCATTGTTAAAATTGTTGGATAAGGTGTCTAAGTCCATAACTTATTTGGTATATACTTGACCCGACCCGGCATGGTCCATTTGGGTTGCACTTTACCCGAACTATTTATATGGATAATATTATGAGAATAGTATGTTTATGATTTATTAATATATTATAAGTTATAATATATTAATATGAAATCATATTATTTAATTAGTATTGATCTTAAATTAATTGAGAATTAATTTAGTGATCAAAAAGGTGACTAATTGAATATGGGTTATTGTATTTATATAGTGTGGGCTAACACTCATTAGGAATGGGCTAAGCTTGCATGGGAGTACATGGATGATCCATGGAGCTTTTAACCCATGGATCCTTGGAAAGGAAAAGACATGGGTATTAGGGTTTACATGGATGTAACCCTAATCCTCCATACTATATAAAGATGCTTATATTGCTTGAAATGGCACTAGTTGTGTGTGAACAAGAGTGGTGGCCGATTTCAAGAAGTACATACATATTCTCTCAAGTTTCCAAAGTTTGTGGTGATTTGTGATTCCACTTGAGGCATTCACACTATTGGTGCTAGGCTCTCAAACCCCAATCAATCAATCACTATCAAAAGGTATGTCATTCTTCTAGTGTTTTATGTTTCTAGTTCTTCATGCTATGCTAGTTAGGATGTAAACGTTGGAAATTATTATTTTCATGTATTTTAGAGAAAACATAGATCCAAGGTTATTAAGGTTGCATATACACCTTAGGAGTGTTAGAATGCTCAAAACCCCACAAAAATAATATCCAATTAATAATTGGATCTCAACCCAACCAAGAAACTAGGGTATAGAATCCACAACCAGGGTAAAAGACCATTTTATTCTCTTTATCAATTAGCCAAAAACCAAGGCCCAAATCCTAAGTAGCAACCCAGAGCCTAATACGACCCACTCTTCCAAATTGGGCCAAAAACCCATCATAGGCCTAAATCCAAACGAGCCCAAATACTAGTAAAAGCCTAAAATCAGAAGTCTAATGGCCCAACCAGGCCCTATATTCAAAGTCCAAATCATGGCCCAATGTCGAGTACATCAAGCCCAAAAGCCTATCTACTGAGTACGCGGGGCGTACTCAGCTCGTATGCTTAGCCTACTCCATCTGAGGCCAGTATGCGTAGCATACCAGTTGGGTATGCCCAAAGTACTCCCTAGATTGACAACCCACTTCGTTAAGCACTTAATCGGTTGAGACCTCAAGCCAAACTCTCGGATATTGTCCTAAAGGGAGACTTATCACATAATTGGTAAAGTTACACCCATGCATGGCTTCAATTGGACTCAAGGCTCAAAATGAGTTTAATAAAGGTCTTAATTCTTGCATGAACCAATAAGATCCATGAAGTTTGCATTTTTATGAACTATGGGCCTCATTGGGGCTACATCTAGCAGCTATTGCATCTGGAGTAGATCAAAAGCTCATCTATAACTTAAAAGGATCAAAAATGCATAGATAACATCAGAAACTAGATCTCGCACATAAGACCATCAAGGTGTGAGACTTTTACCTCAAAAGCCTTAAAATGAGAAGGTAATCCCAGATTTACAAGCTCAAGCTATTCCTTTAATCAACCACCAAGGCTTCTTCTTATTCTTTCACTAAAACACCACCAAAATCACACTTACAAGCTCAAAACTCACACGAGGCACTTAGGGTTTCGTTTTCAGGGTAAAGGAAGATGGAGGCTGATCATAAGTGTCCAAGAGGTGTTATAATGAGGTTTAAATAGGGAGAAAACCCTAAAAATTGGGGCTTGTCCAAACCATGTGTGCGCCCTACGTACGTCTAGCGTACGTAGGTGAAGTCCGCTATCAACTAGAGAGCTAGTACGCTCAGTGTACTAATAGAGTACGCCCCGCATACTAGATAAGGACCAAAAAGTAAAGGATTTGACATTAAGTGGCTAAAAGGGAAACTTACCAAAATACAAATGTTACATTTCTTCTACTATAAATAAGTGATACTTATTTACATTTGTTCTTTTGTTCTGAATTTAGAAATTTGATTTAAAATGTAATATTCATTGTATTTTCCTTCCAATCAATACACAAGATTAATACCCTTGTGCTTATCATTTTTCTAAAACCGGAAAGTATATGTGAAGAATATATTTTATGATGTTTCTTCTTCTTATGAGCATAAAAAGTTTTAAATATTACGATTATCTATCTTTCAAATGATTCTTTTTGGTAGAATCACTGAATTAAGAATGCATTATTTTCAAAGATCGACATTTTTACACTTTTCTTAAAATATCATTCTACTTTGGAATTTTCAGTGAGTTCCTAAACTTTCAAACTTGTTTTCATAAATATTCAAACTCCTAGTAATCTTGAATTTGTCCTGACTTAAACAATTGGACGATCTTTCAAAAAGTGAAATACCAATATTTCTATATCAAATTCACTTATTAACGACTTAAACCTTTAACCTTAATTAATTTTTAAATTATTTTCCTACTTCATTTAATCGTCACTCATGTATCTTCATTCTCTTGAAGTTATTACTCATTTTGATAGTAGTGAGATTACTTATCATTTCTAAACACTCAAAATTCTATGTACGCAATGTGATTTAGTTTATCATAAACTTTCATCGCCTCTATTTGCAACATTGACTCTCTAAATATATATATTTTTCGAATATGGTTTTATTGTAGTGTAGCACCCGATTCCTGGTACGCATTTAATTCAAAGTATTCTTATGTTTTCTCTGGGACTCGACGAGTTGGAGGCCCAACTCATCGAGTAGAGTCGGGATCCGCAGACATTATGTGACCTACTCGACAAGTCTGTAGACCGACTCGGCGAGTAGGTGCTGTTTGAGTGAAACCCTAAATCCTAGGGATTGCACCCTATTTAAACGTCTTATTGCAGCCTCCATCGTCCCTTATGCTCCCAGAACACCTCATACTGAAACCCTAATCGTTTTGTGAGATCTAAGGCCCTTTTTGGTGATTTTGGTGGTTTGTGATCACAAGAAGGAAGGAAAAGCTTGAGGATCCAAGAGGAAACCAGAAGATTTCGAGTTTCTGCAAAATCTACAGTTCCTTGAAGGTATAAAGCTTATACCTTGTTCATTCATCTTCTAGGTCACTTTTTGAAGTGAATAAAGGCTTTTAGGAACCATTTTTGGTGACTAATCACGAGTGCAAGCATGGTTGGGGGTTAAGACTCCAGATCCAGGGTCCTTTGGGGACTACATGGCATAAAGTGGCCAACCTTGTAGCAATAGAGAGTCACATGCACCTTTAGACCTCCTTTTTGGGTCCTTTAAGCCTATACTCCCATGCATGCACGTAAAGTTCATAACTTTACGTGTTAGATCGATCTTAGAAGCCCAAATCTACCTTTTGGATGAGTGTTGTGTTGGATTAATGTCTAAGTCCATAACTATAATTGGTAAGACTTGACCCGACCCGGCATGGTCCATTTGGGTTGCATGGCATCATGCATTTGGATAGACTAAAATGAGAGAAATAACACTTGTAGTTGGTTAATATATTATAAGTTCTAATATATTAATAAGATTATTTAATTAGTATTGATCAAGAATTAATCTAGAATTAATTAAGTGATCAAAAGAACACTAATTAAATATATGGGTTGATTGTGTAAATCATCCATACTTGTATAGTAGGCTAATGCTCCATGGATTATCAAGTTGGGCTAAAACCCATATGATCCTCCATGGATTCTCCATGGTGTATTTGAACCCATGGATCCAAGGAAATGGAAAGCCATGACAATTAGAGTTTACCCTAATTGTAACGACTATATAAGATCATATTCTTTGAGAAAAATCGGCCACTAGAGAAAGTAAGAAAGGGCTAGCCGATTTTCGTGAAGTGTGGTGTTTCTCTCTAAGTCTTCCAAGTGCATATGATGTTGTGTGAACCATTTGAGGTGTCACACTTGGGGCACTAGGCACTCAAGCTTCATGAAGACATTCTACATCAAAGAGGTATGTATTCTATCTTGTTATATTCATTGTTTTGTATGCTAGATTAGGATAATACCTTGGATGTTCATATTTGTATGTATAATAGAGAAAACATAGATCCAAGGTATTTAGGGTTGCATGTACACTTAGGAGTGTTAGAATGCTCATAACCCAACAATGGTATCAGAGCCTAGGCTTGTTTTCTTGTTATACTTGCAAAATTGTCTGAAAAATCAAAGTTTGGTGTTGTCTGCACAGCAGACTTGCCGAGTCCATGAAAGGACTCGACGAGTCCAAGGCAAAAAGCATCCAACTCGTCGAGTTTGTTCATGCACTCGACGAGTTGGAACCCCAGACAGCAAGTTATGGAACTTGAAGAGGTTTTTAATTAAAACTACTTTAAACACATAAGTTATGGAATTAATTAGTTTTGAATATTTTCAAAACTTGCCCTCAAGTTTTGGAATTTGTAAATTTTCCCTCGTGAATACTTTAATTCCAAGTTAAGCCCTTAGAATTTTAAAAGTTAAAATTCAACCCTTATACTTTATAATATTATAAATTAATAATATTTATATATATGTATAAGAGCAAGTCAGTCTTATCATTAGTAGGCCTCATTAATGAAGTCGGTCTATAAGGGAGGTATAAGGTTGCTGCCTATAAAATGGCTGCTTAATGGGTGTCCACTCTCACCCACCGCTTCCTTGACTGGTGGAGGGTCGTTAGCCGAACAGGTAAGGAAAACGACTATAATTCTCCCTTCATTAAAAGTATTAATGAAAAATACTAAGTACCTAAACTTTTATTAATTCCCAATCTTAGTTACTTAGGAAAATGTGAATAAGGTTCTAATCCATGAAATTACACTTTGCACTTTGTTTAAGTCGTTGGTGGAGCGTGTGTGGTTAACCGGCACACTAACCTGGATTTAACAAGGTAAGCAAAGGGTAACTTATTGCTTATCATAGTATCGGTGGAACGTGTGTGGTTAACCGACACATCGATTAAGGGGTAAACATTTAAGGGTACCAAGTAATTTGCATGGTTACTTCACACCTTGTTTTGTGATCCTCGGCATCCCAGTCACAAAACCTGAAGGTCACACTCGAGATTGAAACATGCCTTTGAAAAGTTCAATGAATCTCAAAAGATCTAGGAATTTCAAATCCAAGTAAAACTTAATAAAATTATTTCGTTTCCGTGGTGGAAATTGGTGAATCGTCATTCACCTACCTTCAAATATTTTATAGCTTGGATTACGGCATCCCTCTTCCAAGTTATAAAATATTTCTTTGGGTCCTAGCCTTAATATTTCATATTGGGTGCTATATTAAGGACTTTAAATCAACTATCTTGAATATCTCCCAAAAGATGTCAATTTTAGACATTCATGATCTTCCCAAAACTCTTGAAACAAGCTTTCCTAAATGAAGATGATGTCCCCAGGAAATCATACTTCTTTCACCTCCTCCAATTATTCTCCCTAACCCACAAGTTTTTGAAAAAGTTTAAGGTCACTCAAGCCCTATTGGCAAGTAAGGTCTATGTGTGATCACATCTTGGAGATGAAGTCACATATTGACAAGCCGGGAGAGTTGGGTGTCAAAGTCTTGAGGAAGTTGGATGTTCAATCACTTTCTAAGTCACATAGTGAGTTCCTTTAGGACTCCTATGGAACAGACTATGACAAGACCCTTAATAATCTTATCTATTTGCTTGGTGTTGCTAAACCAGAAATGATTTGGTGTACTAGTAAAGCAAATTTGATTAAGAAGATCAACTACCCAAAACTTTATGGACATTGACAATGGTGACACTGGAAATCCAGAAAAAGCATTCTCTTCCCAATGGAAAGGGATCGGCCATAGTCAACCCGGTTGACCAAATGGTAAAGAGGAAGGCTAAGTCTGAGATAGTCCCATGTGCCATTACCAAAAGGGTCCATATGTTTATATTACCAAAGGAAGGGTCATTGGTCACGAAGTTGCCAAATTTACCTAAGGATGTTAAAGTCAATAAGTTTGGCTCTACTTCAGGTAAAGTCCATTGTATAACTCTATTAAGTACATGCTGATTCTGATCACGAAGATGGATTTCGATCGCATGGTTCGGTGATCAGAACTTTGAGCTATTGCTTAAGAGTTATAATATATTGCTTAGGAATAGATAACAACAAGGTTTTCATATGGATTGTAAGGATAAGTTTTTCCGCAAAGTTTTAAAATAAAAGAAAAAGGTTTTGATTTTATTTATTTTAAGTATCCTTACAATGGCATTTGTGAAACGTTGTTGCTTATAAGATTCCATTGATAGCAACATTGGAAAAATGGATTTGATTCTTTCATTTGTGGTAGTGTCTAAATTTACCAAATAAGGAAAGATTCTCATCACCCAAGTTTCAATTGGACCGAAACTTGGAATCATGCAAGTTGTATAGTATGATGAATTAGAACTTTCAGCTTGGAAAATTAAGACTAATTCCTTATGTGAATAAGGAAAGGACTAAGGGATCGAGTACACATTCTTGTGCACTGGTCAAGTACACCACAAAAGATCAAGAAGACTATTCGTCATGATTTACTTAAGTTCAGTAAATATGGTTATACTTATAAGTTTAAGTATAAGTCTGTAGCATTGGAGAAGTTTCAATGTGTGACAGAACGAATGAGAAGAATCAAAGTATGGCAGAAAGATAAAAGTTTCTCAAATTTGAAAAGATGGGAGAGTACTTTAGTATCATGTTTATGATCATCTTAATGATTAAGATACCATATCACAATTGATCCTCTAAGGTCATCTTAGTGCATTCTTATGACTAAGAAGAGGAGTCATGAATTGTTGAAATGGTTAAATCAAAAAGATGAGTCATACTTCGTTCCAAAACAATTCTTAGAGTCATACTCCAAGATTGTAACTTGAGTGACATATCTTAAAGAGGGGTTGTTAATACTAGTCAAATATAAGAGTAAAAGGTTATCTACTCTTGTACATTTGAAATTGGTAAGTTGTGAGGTTTTGGATAAAACAGAGACCAACTTAGGCCAATTTTGTAAAGTGTTAGTCTTGATAAAGAATCCGCACTATCTCTTGAATATTTGACAAGGGAGTCTTATATGTCAAGAGGACAGTGGGAGTCTTAAAGGTCTTGAAAGTCTCAAGAACTAATCAAGAATAAAACCTGAAGTTCTTCACTAGCACATGACTTGAGGTTTGTAACCTATCGTGTTGACATATTCTGTGCCCATTCCAGTTAAAGTTGGTTTTGCATAGGAGTTCTGAGAGTTCTCAATTGGTTGCATAAAAACTTGGAAGCAATGACATGCCCTTGTGCTGCCAGGTGGCAAGAACTTAAGGTTGCACAAGTTCAATCCATATGAGTTTGGATTTGTCACTAATCTTGTCTTGTGATTATGGTTTTTGACAAATTCATATGGGTAGGAACTCATACACCATAAGAATCTAAGTATCATAAGGTTTCTGTCTGATTCATGAAAATGATGGTGAGGAAACACTTTCACTAAGTAGATTTTAAGTAGATAGCAATTGTGATATTTGCATTCTCAAAGTCGTTAGTGGAGCGTGTGTGGTTAACCGGCACACTAACATGGACTTGTGAGAAGTGGAAAAAAGTTCTAAACATTATGATTACGGCATCCCTCTTCAAAATTGTTTAGACACACAAGTGTGCTATCTAAGGGAAGGTGTATGATTTGGATAAAGTTTTATCAAAGCATCTAGTATCAGAAATCTGAACTTTGGTAAGAAAGTCAAAATCTAACAAGAGGATCAGTGCATGTAAGTTTAAAATCTAACAGATTTCGGTAAGTGGCAGGAATTTGGAATTCTTGCATTTACAGTAAGGATTTGGGATTGTGAAATAAGAATCATTGGAGTTATGTTCAATTGATTTATTTCACAAAATGTAAAGATCATAGAAAACATAGTATGCATACTCGGTGTATGGCATGACTAGTGTTTAGGAAAAACATAGTGTACATGCTTGGAGCATGGGACAACTACTGTTTTTAATTCAAGTATAAAGTTGATAGCTGAAACAGTATACAATGAATAACGTGTAATCATATGGTGATAAATAAAAGGTGTTTTATTTATATTCATAAGTTCTGAGACCATATTGGATTTAATTATTATTGTGTTTCACTTTGCATGTTTTGACTTCCAGAATAACTATGTCTTTCTTCTCGAATGACTAAGTTATTCAAACTATCCACAGTCGGTCAGATGTTGGAAGTAGATATGAATCAAGACTGTCATGAATCGGGTTTGTAGATGTCCAAGGTAGTGCACATAGCCAAGAGGTGCTATAACATTCATGAGTGCTCATAAGTTCTGAGTATTGGATTCAACCCACGCTCATTTGATTCACTTCATGGATTTTATCACGAGTGATGATGAGACGATAATATCTTATATTCTTCAAACCTAGAGATATGAGTTGTTACTATGAGTTGGTTGTACATTGATTGCACGAAAACGCATTGGTAACTCGATGTTATAAAACGTGCCTTTGTGTATGATTCAAAAAGTAGTAGAACAAGCCATATGAGTCGAAGTTTATCTATTCCTTTTACCTTCGGGATAAAAGCGATATATGTGGGCCCCTCGATGATTTACTGATGACACATGTGAGTGCTTGGCCAAGCCAGGACTGATTTGATTTGTTCAATCAGTCAGTCGTCATAAATCGGAAATCGAGAAACAACAGATGGACAGAGAGAATGATTTGTAATCCATGTCTCAGTCCATATGATATCTAGAATGGAGGAATATATGATCACTTATCTAATGGACAAGTCATTGACAAAGGTCAGAGATTATCGGCAAGGTCAGAGTTCGACAGAAGCTTTTGAGAGCTATGATTGCCAGTCGGTTCTTGAAGTCGTACTTGTAATAATAGTTTTAGACTTATCCAAGTGGGAGACTGTTGGATTAATGTCTAAGTCCATAACTATAATTGGTAAGACTTGAGCCGACCCGGCATGGTCCATTTGGGTTGCATGGCATCATGCATTTGGATAGACTAAAATGAGAGAAATAACACTTGTAGTTGGTTAATATATTATACGTTCTAATATATTAATAAGATTATTTAATTAGTATTGATCAAGAATTAATCTAGAATTAATTAAGTGATCAAAAGAAGACTAATTAAATATATGGGTTGATTGTGTAAATCATCCATACTTGTATAGTGGGCTAATGCTCCACGGATTATCAAGTTGGGCTAAAACCCATATGATGCTCCATGGATGCTCCATGGTGTATTTGAACCCATGGATTCAAGGAAATGGAAAGCCATGACAATTAGAGTTTACCCTAATTGTAACGACTATATAAGATCATATTCTTTGAGAAAAATCGGCCACTAGAGAAAGTAAGAAAGGGCTAGCCAATTTTCATGAAGTGTGGTGTTTCTCTCTAAGTCTTCCAAGTGCATATGATGTTGTGTGAACCATTTGAGGTGTCACACTTGGGGCACTAGGCACTCAAGCTTCATGAAGACATTCGATATCAAAGAGGTATGTATTTTATCTTGTTATATTCATTGTTTTGTATGCTAGATTAGGATAATACCTTGGATGTTCATATTTGTATGTATAATATAGAAAACATAGATCCAAGGTATTTAGGGTTGCATGTACACTTAGGAGTGTTAGAATGCTCATAACCCAACATGTTGTACATCAGAAATCGAGATATAAGACTTGGACAACATGAACTCGGCGAGTTGTTCTTGGAACACGGCGAGTCCGGGGCTCGAGTCCCCAATCTGTTGAGGTTCAAAGGAACCCAGTTGAGTGTTGGAAGGGTTTTATAGGGGTCCAGGGGAGTGACCCAACGTATTAGACATAGCCATGGACATGGGAATCATAGGACTCGGCGAGTGTATGAACAGACTCGACGAGTCCAAGGCAATCTTCCAACCCTTGAAGATGAACTCGACGAGTTGTTCATACAACTCGGCGAGTCAGATGAAGGTTCATTCGATGATATTGTAGAAGGAGAACTCTTCGAGTCCTTGCTAAAATCGACGAGTAGAGTCGAGAAGGGGGTCAGATGAAAGAATAGGGACTCGGCGAGTTGGCGGCCCAACTCGGCGAGTCAAGTCAACTGGAAGTTGACTTTGACTAGGATATTGACTTTGGCCAGGGGTAAAATAGTCATTTTACCCTATGAGTAGTTATCAGCTTCTGACTAAGTCTCTTTATGGGAATTATAGCCGTAGAATCGTTGGAGCAGCAGACAGAGACTTCACACTCGGATTGACAGCGTTCATTCATACGAGGTGAGTTACCTTCCAGTAGCGGTGGGTCTACGGCCACAATGTCGGCCCACCACTAAGAGTTGTATGTTAGATTATTGTCTATGTGATATTCATCTAGGTTTGCTACAACCTGATATGTTATATGCTGACATGTTATGTTATATGTGATAGCGGTAGTAGGAGGGGACTAGTCCCCAAGTTCGGTTGTTAGGACCGAAGGGTAGGTCGGACACCCCAGATATGTCTGATAGTATGTTTATTTTATGATATATGTGATAGTAGTAGTAGGGGGTGGAATAGTCCCCGAGGTTCAGTTGTTAGGACCGAAGGGTAGGTCAGCACCCTAGAATGGCTCGACACAGGTAGGTCAGCACCCCATAATGGCTTGAGACGGGTAGGTCGGCACCCCAGAATGGCCGTACCGGGTAGATCGGTACCCCAGAATGGCCGTACCGAGAAGGACGGGCACCCCAGAATTGCCTGACAATATATATGCTATGAGATTGTATGGTATGTGGAATGTTGGGGGAACTCACTAAGCTTCGTGCTTACAGTTTTCAGTTTTGTTTTAGGTACCTCTTCAGCGGAGGGGAAGGAGTCGGCGCGGTAGCTGCACATCATACACACACATTGGATTTCCGCTTTATGAGATTTCTTGGGATTGTACTCTGACATTGTTACTATTTTTATGATATGATTTTCAGACATGAGATTATGGTTTTACGGAATTATATGACTTGATGATGTTTTCTTATAAATGTTTTTCTAAATCGTTATATTAAAATTGAAATTTTTGGACTCGAAATTTGGGATGTTACAAGTTCGTATCAGAGCCCTGGTTTGAGGGATTCGGACACACCCTCGGGAGTGTCTGGACTCAAACCGAGGGATTAAAAGATTTTTACAAAGAAAATGGTTTTCTAAAATCTAAGTTAAAGAGTTTGGAGAAAGAACAAGGTGTGTGATGTGCGCAACCGGCCGAGCTCAATTAAGTTTTCCCCAAATTACCCATACAAGTTTATGTTATGATTATCAGTTTAGTAGAACAGCATGCTAGATTAGGACTAAGGATCTAGGAAGGATGCCTTATGTGCCTGTTATATGTGCTTTCGAGCTGCATGATAGTGTTGGTTAGACAGAGGTAGGATAGCCTGCTTAGGTTATGCCTGATTATACGAGCTTATATCGCATGCTAGTACAGAATTTATTATGTGAATAGAATTGCTTGAGTTTGTGCCCTTCTCGTCTGAATGCTGCTTAGTTTGTGCTTTGTGGGACTCTAAGTAATGGGAGTTAGCCATTAGGTGAATACGTCAATGTCACATGCAATCAGGGTTGAATAATCTTTGAGTATTGGATTTGACCCTATTACGTAGCTCTCGTTAGAGTATCCGATCCTCGTTGCATGTGATAGTATTCAGGTGATAGCTAATTGGCATTACGAAGGGGCCTTCAGCAGCTGAGGACTGGTTTGGAGTCGGAGATTTCCCCTAGGGTAAGCCTAGGATGAGAATAGCAGAGAACAGTGGTAGTAGAAGGGACTTGGTGGGGTCAAGGCAGTTCTTGAGGAAATTACGATTAGATGTGGAAGGTAGTATGGGCCCGTACTACTGGAAGCAGAGGATCCGTAATTGAATCGAGGAAGGCTGGGACAAGATCAGGGAACTTGTGGTAGATGTGATCCCTCTGGATATATCAGTATTTCTAACGGTTGTCATTATGTGTTACATAATGGTGGTACTACGTTCTAGACCAGCAGTTGGTAGTTCAGGAGAGGGGTCGGGTTTGGGTTCAGGTTCCGAGCCAGTGGACGAGAGGCTACGCGAGTTTATCGCGTCAGAGGTCACTAGAGGCGTCCTTGATGCGACCCCGGTTATCTTTGGGTTGATCAAGGAAGGGATAGTAGAGATGATGGAGGATCGCCTCAGGGCGTTCAGGAGTGACATGGCAACCAGCCAGTCAGGATCACGCACACTGTCCTTCAAGGACTTCAGGAGCAATGGTGCACCAGATTTCCATGGGGCGAAGGACCCCATTGCTGCCAGACGATGGATTGCAGACATTGAGTCTGCACAGTTAACTTGCTTTTGCCCCGAGGGGTCGAAGGTGCGATATGCAGCGGGATGCTTGAGGGACAGGGCCATGGATATGTAGGAGTCGGTTGGCTACTCTCTGGGAGCCTTGGCTGTTGAGGCTATGACATGGCCGGATTTTGTGACTCGGTTCAGGGCTGAGTTCGCACCCGCGGTGGAGCTTCAGCAACTGGCCCGGGAGTTTCTTGATATGAGGCAGACGACTGAGACAGTGGCGGAGATTACCGCCAAGTTCCCAGAGAGGGCTTTATTGGTGCCCCAGTATGCGAGAGATGAGGATATGAGGAGGACCCGCTATCATGACATGCCGCGAGCCGATATTCGGGAGGATGTTAGTTTTTCAGCTTGTCCTACCGCGGATTCCATGATTGCCAGGGCAAGGGAGAGAGAGATTTATTTGGAGCATATCCGTAAGAGGAAGACTGAGGAGGGACAGATGACTGGGGCTTCGGGGAAGAAGCCCAAGGGAGCGGACACTAGGCCGAAGGGCCAGTCGGGACAGGGTCGCTGCAGGAAATGCGGCAGGCCACATGAGGGAGCTTGCAGGTTCGGATCGTCGGGCTGCTACAAGTGCGGAAAGACGGGGCACTTCAGCAGGGATTGTACCGCCCATGTACCCACTATCAGACATCAGAGTTGTTGTGTTTCCACTGCAACCAGAGGGGCCATAAAAAGGCCAAATGCCCCCAGTTGACAGCAGCAACGCTAGTGAAGGCGCCAGCCCCAGCGACCCTACGGATTACAGATGGCCAGCAGGGTAAGACAGAGGCTCCAGTGTTGAGGAGCCGGGCCTTCCAGTTGACTACCGAGGAGGCATGCGCCGCACCCGATGTGGTGACGGGTATGATTCCTTCTCTCTAGTTTTTATTATTTGATGCTTATGATATTGATGTGTTATCCGTATACATGTTTAGGATCGTTGCATGTGAACGGTATCCCAGTTCAGGTGTTGTTCGATTCAGGTGCCACTCGATCTTTTTTTTCTCTTGCACTTAGCAAGAGGTTCCCTGAGTCTTCGGGCATGTTGGATTGCCCTTTAGAGGTTGAGATTGATGATGATCGGTCGGTGCGAGCATCAACAGGTTTTAGAGATTGTGTTCGGAGGCTATTCGAGGAGCGCTACCTGGTGGACTTGGTTCCCATTCCGTTGCGTGGGAACAAGGTGATTATAGGCATGGATTGGTTGACCCCCAATGGGGCGGTGATAGACTGCGCGTAGCAGTTAGTGCAAGTCAGGACCCCAAGTGGGGGATAGTTGGTGATCCACGGTTAGAGGCCATGGCGTGGACCGACATTATGTTCAGCAGCGAGGGCTAGGCGCTACCTACAGCGGGGTTGCGCTGGGTATGTCGCCTATGTTATGGATACCCGGGAGGCGGGCAAGGCGACAGAGAGCAATGTTCCGGTGGTGCGAGACTACGCGGATGTGTTCCCAGAGGAGCTTCCTGGGATACCTCCGGAACGACAGGTGGAGTTCAGGATCGACCTAGTCCCTGGTGTGGCTCCGATAGCCAAGACACCATATCGGTTGGCTCCTCCCGAGATACAGGAGTTGTCTACGCAGCTGCAGGAGCTGCTAGACAAGGGATTTATTAGGCCGAGTAGTTCGCCTTGGGGGGCCCCGATCCTGTTTGTCAAGAAGAAGGATGGGTCGCATCGCATGTGCATAGATTATCTGGAGCTGAAGAAGGTAACGGTGAAGAACCATTACCCACTTCCGAGGATAGACGATTTGTTCGACCATCTTCAGGGAGCATCTTGGTTTTCCAAGATAAACTTGCGGCCAGGCTACCACCGGATGAGGGTCAGAGATGAGGTTATACATAAGACTTCTTTTCGGACTCACTATGGCCACTACGAGTTCGTGGTGATGCCCTTTGGGCTCACCAATGCCCCTGCCGCGTTCATGGACCTCATGAACCGCGTATGTAGACCGATGATGGATCGGTCTGTGATAGTTTTCATTGATGATATATTGGTTTACTCCAAGACGCAGGAGCAACATGAGGAGCATCTGCGAGAGGTTTTGGATGCTCTGAGGAGGGAGAGCTTGTACGCCAAGTTCTCCAAGTGTGAGTTTTGGTTGCGCGAGGTGCAGTTTCTTGGGCACCTTGTCAACCAGAATGGTATTCTGGTCGACCCGGCCAAGGTGGAGGCCGTGATGAGATGGGAGGTTCCGAAGTCTACATCTGAGATTCGGAGTTTCCTGGGATTAGCCGGCTACTATCGGAGATTCATCCAGGATTTCTCCAAGATAGTCGTACCCTTGACTCGGCTAACGAAGAAGGTCGTAGTCTTTCGTTGGGGACCTGAGCAGCAGGCAGCGTTCGAGACACTGAGACAGAGATTGTGCGATGCGCCGATCTTAGCCCTGCCAGAGGGCGTAGAGGATTTTCTTGTGTACTGCGACGCGTCTATTTTGGGTTTGGGCGCAGTATTGATGCAGAGAGGGCATGTCATCGCCTACGCCTCCAGGCAGTTGAAGCCCTACGAGGCGAACTACCCGACGCATGATTTGGAGTTGGGGGCGGTCCTCTTCGCCCTCAAGATTTGGCGACACTACCTGTATGGGGTCCGATGTACCATTTACACGGACCATAAGAGTTTGAGGTACCTCATGGATCAACCAAATCTGAACATGAGGCATCATCGGTGGTTGGATGTGGTGAAGGATTACGATTGTGAGATCCTTTACCACCCGGGGAAGGCCAATGTGGTGGCCGATGCGCTTAGCCGTAAGGCAGAGCCGATCTGAGACATATGCATGCGGATGACAGTAGTGACTCCACTGTTGGAGCAGATCTGAGAGGCCCAGCAGGAGGCTATGAAGGAGGAACATCGGAAGAGCGAGCGTATTGTGGGTCAGGTTTCCTCCTTCGACTATGATAGTTGAGGGTTATTGTCTCTTCAAAGTAGGGTGTGGGTCCCCTATCATGGAGGCGTGCGCCAGATATTGATGGAGGAGGCGCACAAATCTAGGTTTTCTATCCATCCCGGGGCGACGAAGATGTATAGAGATCTTCATCTTGACTATTGGTGGCCCTGCATGAAGCGGGATGTAGCATGGTATGTGGAGCGGTGCTTGACCTGCAGGAAGGTCAAAGCCGAGCAGCAGAGGCCACAGGGCAAGATGCAGCCGTTAGAAATTCCCATGTGGAAATGGGAAGATATTACCATGGATTTCATCACCAAACTTCCCAGGACTGCGCAGGGAGTGGATTCCATATGGGTCATCGTGGATCGATTGACCAAGAGTGCCCATTTCATACCGATCCAGGAGAGTATATCGGCCGAGAAGCTGGCCGACATCTACATTCGAGAAGCTGGCTTGACATGGAGTGCCAGTCTCCGTGATTTCCGACAGAGATGTGCGATTTACTTCTAGATTTTGGAAGAAATTCCACGACGAGTTGGGTACTCGTCTACACTTTAGCACCGCTTTCCACCCGCAGACGGATGGTCAGAGCGAGCGGACTATCCAGACACTAGAGGATATGCTACGGGCGTGCGTGTTGGATTTCGGAGGTAGTTGGGATACCTACCTCCCATTAGATGAGTTCTCCTACAACAACAGTTATCACGCGAGTATCGATCGTCCTCCCTTCGAGATGTTATACGGGAGGAAGTTCAGGACCCCGATATGTTGGAGTGAGGTGGGCCAGAGGGTCGTGGGGAGCACCGAAGTGGTGCTCAAGACAACAGAGAGGATTCATCAGGTCAGGAGCAGGCTTCAGACTGCTCAGAGCCGGCATAAAATTTATGCCGACAAGCGCCGCTCGGACCTGGAGTTCCAGGTCGGGGATATGGTTCTCTTGAAGGTGTCGCCTTGGAAAGGCGTCATCCGGTTTAGGAACCGGGGCAAGTTGGGCCCTAGATATATTGGACCCTTTAGGGTTATAGCCCGGGTGGGCAAGGTGGCGTATAGGCTGGATCTACCGTCCGAACTTAATCAGATTCACAGCACATTCCACGTCTCCCAGTTGCGGAAGTGCTTGGTGGATGACTCGGCAGTGGTACCTCTGGAGGATATTCAGGTTGATGACATCCTGAACTACATTGAGCAGCCTGTGGTGATCCTCGACTGGAAGTCGAAGGATTTGAGGAACAAGAGGGTCGAGCTAGTGAAGGTGCAATGGCAGCACCGAAAGGGCTCGGAATGGACGTGGAAGTCGGAGGACGAGATGATGGAGCATTACCCAGAGCTCTTTCAGGATCGAGCAGCAGACTTAGAGGACAAAGTCTAAAATAAGTGGGAGAGATTTGTAGCACCCGATTCCTGGTACACATTTAATTCAAAGTATTCTTATGTTTTCTATGGGACTTGACGAGTTGGAGGCCCAACTCATCGAGTAGAGTCGGGATCCGCGGACATTTTAAGTGACCTACTCGACGATTCGGTAGACGGACTCGGCGAGTAGGTGTTGTTTGAGTGAAACCCTAAATCCGAGGGATTGCACCCTATTTAAACGTTTTATTGCAGCCTCCATCGTCCTTTATGCTCCCAGAACACCCTGTTTAAACCCTAATCGTTTTGTGAGATCTAAGGCCCTTTTTGGTGATTTTGGTGGTTTGTGATCACAAAAAGGAAGGAAACGCTTGAGGAGCTAAGAGGAAACCAGAAGATTTTGAGTTTGTGTAGCATCTACAGTTCCTTGGAGGTATAAATCTTATACCTTGTTCATTCATGTTCTAGATCCCTTTTTGAAGTGAATTAGGGCTTTTAGGAACCAATTTTGGTGACCAATCATGAGTGCAAGCATGGTTGGGGGTTAAGACTCCAGATCCAGGGTCCTCAAGGGACTACATGGCATAAAGTGACCAACCTTGTAGCCATAGAGAGTCCCATGCACCTTTAGACCTCATTTTTGGGTTCTTTAAGCTTATACTCCCATGCATGCACGTAAAGTTCATAACTTTACGTGCTAGATCGATCTTAGAAGCCCATATCTACCTTTTGGATGAGTGTTGTACATCAGAAATCGAGATATAAGACTTGGACAACATCAACTCGGCGAGTTGTTCTTGGAACTCGGCGAGTCCGGGGCTTGAGTCCCCAATCTGTTGAGGTTCAAAGGAACCCAGTTGAGTGTTGGAAGGGTTTTAGAGGGGTCCAGGGGAGTGACCCAACGTATTAGACTTAGCCATGGACATGGGAATCATAGGACTCGGCGAGTGTATGAACAGACTCGACGAGTCCAAGGCAATCTTCCAACCCTTGAAGATGAACTCGATGAGTTGTTCATACAACTCGGCGAGTCGGATGAAGGTTCATTCGATGATATTGTAGAAGGAGAACTCATCGAGTCTTTGCTAAACTCGACGAGTAGAGTCGGGAAGGGGGTCAGATGAAAGAATATGGACTCGGCGAGTTGGCGGCCCAACTCGGCGAGTCAGGTCAACTGGAAGTTGACTTTGACCAGGATATTGACTTTGGCCAGGGGTAAAATAGTGATTTTACCCTATGAGTAGTTATCAGCTTCTGACTAAGTGTCTTTATGGGAATCATAGTCGGAGAATCGCCGGAGCAGCAGATAGAGACTTCGCACTTGGATTGACAGCATTCATTCATACGAGGTGAGTTACCTTCCAGTAGCAGTGGGTCTACGGCCACAATGCCGACCCACCAGTAAGAGTTGTATGTTATATGATTGTCTATGTGATATTCATCTAGGTTTGCTACAACCTGATATGTTATATGCTGACATGTTATGTTATATACGATAGCGGTAGTAGGAGGGGACTAGTCCCCAAGTTCGGTTGTTAGGACCGAAGGGTAGGTCGGACACCCTAGATATGTCTAATAGTATGTTTATGTTATGATATATGTGATAGTAGCAGTAGGGGTGGAATAGTCCCCGAGGTTCGGTTGTTAGGACCGAAGGGTAGGTCAGCACCCTAGAATGGCTCGACACGGGTAGGTTAGCACCCCATAATGGCTTGACATGGGTAGGTCGGCACCCCAGAATGGCCGTATCAGGTAGGTCGGCACCCTAGAATGGCCGTACCGGGTAGGACGGGCACCCCAGAATTGTCCGGCAATATATATGTTATGTGATTGTATGGTATGCAGAATGTTGGGGGAACTCACTAAGCTTCGTGCTTATAGTTTTCAGTTTTGTTTCAGGTACCTCTTCAGCGAAGGGGAAGGATTCGGCGCGGTAGTTGCACATTATACACACACATTGGATTTCCGCCTTATGAGATTTCTTGGGATTGTACTCTAACATTTTTACTATTTTTATGATATGATTTTCAGACATGAGATTATGGAATTACGAAATGATATGACTTAATGATGTTTTCTTATAAATGTTTTTCTAAATCGTTATATTAAAATTGAAATTTTTGGACTCGAAATTTGGGATGTTACATGTAGCAAGAATAAAATTAGTAGTAAATATAGCTTCGAAAATCCTTGGTCATTTCGTAATTTATTTTGTAGACGACACTTAAATAGTCTTTACAGTTGAGATTTACCAAAACTTCGTTGCCTACCCTTACCATGTATCATTAGGAACTTACCCTCGATTGCTTCTCTTTCATTCGTGATACCCCTTCTTATTTCCGAATATACCTTTTTCAGATTTAGTAGCCAATCCGGAAGTGAACAAATTGTTCCTAATCCCTTCTTTATTAGACAACGAAGTTACACTTGGTGATGATTTAGAATGCGACTTAAGGATCAATACGGATTTAGCACCCAATGCAGTTGATGCTTCAGAAAAAGTTATAATGCACTTTTAAGTTAGATAATATCTAACTAGATAATCTTTTTTTGACTAGGTCGCCATGGTTGGGTCATGATTTCCATGATCCTAATTTCCCACAATCTAGACTATAGAACTCGAAACATTAATTTGATTATAGCTAAAGAGTTGGACTCTTCCCTTGAGGAATTAACCAAAAAAATCAATGAGTTCTTCAAGTCACCATCTCTCCAATTATACAATTATATTCCGCTGAGTTCTAATAGAATGCTTCACCAATTGAATTTCGGGACGAAATTCTTTCAACCGGGGGAGACTGTGACAACCGTCAAAATTCGAGTTGGTCTAGATTTGACTAAACTTAGTTGCACATATAGGCACGAATCATACTTGACTTAGTAACTAGAAGCTATGTTATAACCTAGTAGAAACTTGGAAACAGTTAGAAACAATGGATACTGTACTTAGATTTCACATGGATATGTGAATTCTATAACTACTTAACTGTAGTGACTATCCATATTCGGGTCACTCTTTGACTCGAACACCTTTTTATGAATCATGTAGACACATCATGCACTTGATGTAGTGGTATAATATAGGTCCGAGTCTCGTAGGAACTTGAGTCAAAGTTGAAACTAGGACTAATATACTTGATTCTTCAATTTCGTTTGAATCTCGAAATCACTACATAGAAATGCCAATAAACCGGTAAAAATAAATTACAAACATTATTTCTTACTTGAATAATAGTTAGGAAAACCCAAAAATAATTTGAAGCCTCAAAATTCAAGTAATTTTTATATCCAAAGATTTAAAAACTCTCAAAAGCTCTAAATGCCCTAAAACCCTAATTTTATAAAAATTAACCTCTAAAATTCAATTAAAATAATTATGAACCTTAGAATATCAATTTAAAATAATTAGAATAAGGAAAGTATAACCAAGGAAATAAATTTTAGGTCATTACCAATTACCCTTAATTTATAAGCCAAAAATCAAGGTTTTATGGATAAAAGCTAGGTTAAGTAGAATATTTTAGAAAACCTTGATATTTTTATAAAATATATTTTAAATTTTATAAAATTTAAAAGAGGGAACCACTCTCTCCATTCAAAAGTCGGATCTCTCCTCCCCATACCTCTCTTCCCTGAAATCATAATCACATCCCTCGTTTCCCACACCCCATCTTTCTCTTTCTCTCTCTACAAACTTCTCTCTTACTTCTCTCTAAAACTGATGAACATAGAAGCCAAATTTGTGGGAGTGATTTAGCCAGTCCATTATTCATGAGTCCTTATGCATCTATGTATTTTGGTGGTCGATTTTCGTCAAGGGAAACCCCAAGGAGATGACGAGAGAGATGAGTTATCCAGAGAGATATAGTCTCTCTTTTCTCTCTTTTCTTCTCTCTAAAACCCCCATTCTATCCCCCTCTTCCTAACCCACGAAATTTTCCAGAAAATAAGTCCAAGAACACACCTCAAACTCGAAATCTTCATCATCTTGTGGTGTTGTTGATGGTAAAATCGATTTCTACTTCACTTTTCCTTCAAGTTTTACTATTTTTCTTGCACTTTCTCCTTCTTCTACTCCATTCTATTGTAAAATCTTGAACACTTGCACCAACTCACGGTTTTGATGATGATGGTGTTAGATTTTCCCCAAAAACATCTTGCATGTTACAAAATGGTGAAGATCCATGACCTAAACCTAAGTCAAAATCATGGAAATGCATTTTTCTACACATTTTGGTGGAAAAACACCACATGCATCCTAAGTTTTCATTTAAAAATGACTTTTAAACATTTCAAACTCATGAGTGGTCTTCAAACCAACATGCATGTGAAGATCTTCAAGCCTAGATGCTAGATGATCAAAGTTTGTTGTTAAAAGCTTTCAAATATGTTCATAAAGGATTTATTCCCAAATAAATATCTAACACTCATTTTCTGTTAAAATACGATTTTCCCATAATCCAAACAAGAAAATAAGATGATCAATAAATTTTCAGAAAATAATTCATTTTTCTCGAATTATTATAATTATTGCAAGAAAATAGAGCAATAATTCATTTAAAATATTTTCTGAGGCTTATAAATCCTATTTAAATTCGTGGATGATCCCTAAAGTAAATAGTGGCCTCTCATTAAGTTTCATCGATTTTTGTTACTATTTAGTATGGTTTTTAATTTTCTTTTTGTTTAGTTCCAATAAATCATAAAACCACTTTAGGGAATGTGAAAAGATTATATATGATTTTTCATAGATCCTACCCATGTTTAATACTCAGAAAAATATTTTGGGATGTTTTCATAATGCATATCTATTTTTCCATGATTTTTGTGTTTATAATTGATTAAAAACGGTAAAAATAGTTCTACTCATCCAAAATTAATGAAAGTTTACCCGAAAACCTTATAATATATTAGGATGCTAAATAAAAATTTGGATTATTTTTCTCTTCTGTATGCTATTTTTCTTCTATTTTTCTAAGATTAAATACACTTAAATCCATAAAATCGGACTCCATTATATAAAAATCACCTTTGGTATTTTTTCCAGATTATGTACACTATATATGATGTTTAGAAAAAGTTTGGTGATTTGCCTTAACAGTTTAATAATTATTCAACAATTAATTATTATTTAAGTGAATAAAACGAAGAAAAATATTTAAACTGACTGAAAAATATCTTTTATATTCTTCAAAGCCTCTATATGTTTAATAACAGTGTTACAAAAAGTTTGGGTAATTTTAGAAACTGTTTGGTATTTATCACCAATTGTTTTAGAATAAATGCACACAAATCATAAAATCGGGTTAGACTGTTTAGAAATCCATTTTTATATTTTTCCCAGCTTAAGTATGTTTAATAGCAGTAGTAAAAAAGGGTTGGGAATTTTTATCATCGGAATGCTATTTTTCACGAATTTATATTTATATGAAGGCTAAAAAAAATCGGAAAAATAGCTATTAACATCAAAATTTCAAGGGAAATTTTCTGGAAGACTTCTACTGTATTTGGAATGAAAATGTAAAGTTTGAAAAAATTTGGAAACTGTTTGATAACATTTTTGGATTTTAGGAGTTTAAAACACCTTTAAATGTGTTGAAATAACCTCAATTAATATTACAAAAATCTGGAAAATAATATCCAAAATTATCTCAATCACATTAGTTATAAAATTTCACCATTTCAGAAAAATTGTTACCAATTGATATAAAACCAATATTAGAACAAAATTTGGCATTTCTCTATATGTAAAATTTAGTATACTAGCGTTAGATTTCAACATAGAAACTCACTAGCGTGTGTTTGACGTTGTAGGATCCCGGTAGTAAGGCATTGGTGTATTTTGAGGTACCACTTGTAGCAACTTGAATCATTGTGAGTATTCACGCCTCCCCTATTTTCGGTTTTTATGTTTTGGGGTGGAAAAGCATGTCTGAAAAACTGTTTATTATTCGTTGTATTTTATTTGACTTGTATCAAACTTGGTTGCTATATTTTGTTGTGTATGTGTATGCTATTGTTAATTCATGAGGCCTTATCGCATTTCAGTCCCTGGAATCAGTTCACACAACTCATTAACTCATTTGAGCGCATGGTCATTATGGATAGCGCTATTAGGAGGTAGACAACTCCTCACTCGCACGATTCGCTTGAGTGCATTGTACCATATTTCCCTATGTTAGCAATAGACATAGAAAAGGGCACCCTCGATCATTAGGCTTGGGTTGTGAACTCATGGTATAATCATTGTGCACATACGAACCGTGTATCTCGTTTTAGCAACAAAATTTATTTCCCATGAGAATATGAACGTTTCATCTCATTTGGGCAACATACTTTATCTCTCATGATGACAATGAACTTTGTTTATGCAAACTTATTTACTTATTTTTACAAGATATTTCTATTTATGGAAACTTTATTTCCCATGACAATATGAATGTTGCATCTCATTTGGGCAACATACTTTATCTCTCATGATGACAACGAACCTTGTTTATGAAAACTTATTTACTCATTGTTGCAAGATATTTCTATTTATGGAAACTTTATTTCCCATGAGAATATGAACGTTGCATCTCATTTGGGCAACATACTTTATCTCTCATGATGACAACGAACTTTGTTTATGCAAACTTATTTACTAATTTTTGCAATATATTTCTATTTATGGAAACTTTATTACTCGCTTTAGCAACGAACTTATATTCATGAAAACTTATTTATTTATTTAAGTAATGAACATTTGTTAATGGAAACTGTTATCAATATTCTAATTATCATGACTTCAGACTATATTATGTTATAAACATGTGAGTACTCACCAACTATTTTTATAGTTGACGCTTATTTTACATGCTTTTTTAGGAATAATCTAGTAAGAGGCACGTAGAGACACAACACTTGTAGGAGCATTTGCATGTGTTGACTTTTAAATGCATTGTAATTTCTTTTAAAAAGTTGTTCAAACTCATTGTAAATTTGTAATGATTTTTAATACTATGGTTAGTGTTGTCTTTTAACTTTTGCTATGAAACCATTTGTACTGCCACGCCCCGTATTTCCGCTTTAGAGGGGTGTGACAACTACCCTGGCTAACTTCCAACCAATGGGCTCCGACGAGTAATCACCGGGAGTAGCCGAGTCTCTATTCACCGAACACTTTCAACAGTGGCGACCAATGGATCTCGCCGCCGGCAAACTTGCAGCTCCTTTTTCTTCCACAATCTACATTATCCGACCAGGAGCCCCACGCCACTAGTCGTCGGTTCTCATTGTGGAACCCTTGGGAAAGATCGTGAGATCATGAGGGGGAGGTGGCTGCGAGATGAAACAAAAGCAATGTAACATCCTAAATGTTTAAGACTATGTTTTAAATTAATAAATTAAATAATGAAATATGATTTATATAATTAAATCATTATGGTTTAATCATATCATTAATTAATATGAAGTTTAGAAATTTAGAAGTGAAAATAATTATATTTTAAAGCTAAAGGGCCAAAAGTGTCAAGTTGTCAATGTAAGTTGACCAAAGGGTTGAATCAGTTAATGGAAGGGACTAAAAAAATTATCTAATGGATGTATAAGGATATATTTCAAAACCTAAGTTAAAATCACAAATATTGAGGTTTGGTGAGTTTTGGCTAAAATGGGCAAACAAGAGGGACCAAATGCGAAAGAAATGGGATATAAGATGTACAACCTCACCATCCTTGTTCCAAATTCATGACTTGCTAAATCAAGAGGATAATGGCGATTTATTCACTCTTTGACATCTAGGGTGTGATTCAAGTGGAGATTAGAACATTGAAGTAAAAGGAAGAGGAATCAAAGACTTATAGGTATAATTTCTTCCCCTTCTAACCTAGAAATTCGAATTTATGAAGTTGATTAAACCCAATCTCGAGTTTTGTGTGCATAAATGGTTAGAGTTGTGGTTTCTAACCTCCCTTGAGTTTTTTTCATTATCCCAACCTCAATCCAATCATCTCATTGATGGATTTGAGGAGACCTTAGAAATTTAAATTGGGGATTTCATGTTTGCTTCTTAGATTGGAATGGATTCAATGACCCAAATGATTTTTTATGACAATGAACCCAATTAGAATGCTCGAATTCATCCAAGATGGTAGAATCAAGTGTAAGCATATATTTGTATTGATTTTAGGGGAATTGGAATGAAAACAACGGAGTCTTTTGTATGTGAGTCTTTGATGAGTGTATGATACTCATAAATATTATTTGATACTAATAATATGATTTTAATGCAAGAACATGAAGGCTTGAGTGATCTATAGTTGCATTTATGGAATAATTGGCCATAAAGGCATTTTGGTAAATCTAAGAATTGTTACATGTTGGTTGACATCTAAGAGGTGAATGAAATTCATGGATATGAATTGACAGTTTAGAGATGAATTTGGAACATAAACATGAAGAATCTCTTGATCTATAAGTGGTTCTAGTGATTGTTTGGCCATAAGGTCAATTTGGGAAACTATGGAATGAACTTGGTAATTTTATACTTGCACTAAGTGTCTAGAATCCTTAGAGTGATTTAGCATGATGTTATGCACTTAGAACATTCAATTTAACATTGAATGATTTTGAAATGATTCAATTGATGATTAGATCTAGCATTGATGGAATCTTATGAATGGAATCCCTAATTCCATTGCATGGTTTTCAAAGTTTGATGCTACATAGCTTTATGGTATGTTGTGTGATGAATTTATAGTTGGTTAATGAGTTAAAATAAATATTTGGTGATTATATGATCATTTAAGGTCATTATGAAATTTGAACAAGTTATGATGCCCATATAAGCAATCTCAAAACTTATATGACATCTAGAATGTCTTAATAATTAAGTCATCATGAGGATAGGGCTTAATTGAGTATTTGAGAAGTTGATAACATTTATGTAGTCCTTAATAGACACTTGGTAAACGTTTGTGGCCATTAGAGCTCTAGGAAACAAGTTACAAATATTTTAGCAAAATTTTGCATTAAATGGTGACGAGCAGTTTTGACACAGGGGGCGTGTCCCTTTGACACGGGCCTTGTCAAAGGTTCTATTAAGTAAATGGTTTTTCGTGAAAAAAACTAGTAAACGACCACCGATTAACCTCAAACTTTATATATAAGATAATAGGAAGGAAATAAGCTTATGGGGAATATCTAACTGATGAAAATACATGAGGGGTATTTTGGTCATTTTAATGACTGATGTTCATCCGTGTTATATAGGAGGTGATTGAGTGTGTTGCTCTAAGGAAATGAACTAGAAGAGGACAAGCAAGCCTTCTTGTGATTGATGTTAGTATGTGTTGGCATTTTCCCACTTTGATGTACATGACAAAATGATTTTATAATAATGAAATGTAATGTTTTGATATATGAAATGTCTTGAAAAGAAATTTTTAAATGTTTTGAAAAGAGTATTTTGAAAGAACGCATTGAAGGAAAGAATGTTTTAAAAGCAAAGAACATTTTGAAAGACAGTTTTACAAGTAAAGAACGTTTTTGAAAGAACGAATGGTTTGATAACGTGTTTGAAATGTTTAAAGTGTAGATGTTTTACTTTTGAAATGAGTATTTTGATGCTAAAGTATGAAATGTTTAAAGCATGGAAAGTAATGATAAGAAACGAAAGTAATGACAAGAATTGAAAAGTAAAGAAAGAATGAAAGTTGCTCGGGCCATGATGCCATGTAAGAGCTCTAGAGGAATCTACTAGGGTGGCGCCTCCCCTTCGTGAAGTAGATGTCCTAGTTAGCACGATGCCTTGGTGTATTGATTTGTTCTTCCCACCTTGGTCTAGTCTTGGGGGTACCCTAAGTATAAAAATTGCCAACAGTTTAATACCAGAATTAGCCCTTGATAAAAGATTAAGAAATGTAGAAAGATGTCTTTTGAATTGAAATGAAAATAAATGAAATGATAAGATATTAAATGATATTTAAGATGTGTATGAAAACAGTTTTCCTTGAAAATGCTTGAAAATGTTTTATGGTTGAAAACTATGTTTTGCATATATGAAATGTTTTTGAATAAAAAGTGATAAATGTTTCGGGTCACAAACCCATGTTGCTCGCAAGACATTATTGTCTTACGTGTCCCTTTTAATGCCATGTATCTCAAGTTACAGTTAAGAAGAGATGATGATAGATGAAAGTTAGAAATCAAGAGATGGACAATGGAGTGTAACTTCTTAAGTTACTTAATCATTGTAATGATGTAATTCTCATTTGCTTGTTATGGTTTATATGACGCTTAATGGTAACACCCAATGTTTGTAAATGTTTTTTATGGGACCGGTTTTTGTTAAAAGTGGAGTAATACCATAAAATATTTTAAAACCATAACATTTTAAAGTTTGAAAAAAATTAGGGTGTTACTGTTTGGTACCAGAGCCACTGTTTAAGCGAATTAGGATTGGATGATTCCACTCCTAGGCTTAGACTTTGGTTATAGAAAGTGTGAATGAGTCATAGAAAATTTATGCCTTAAGTGAGGTGAAATCTTGTGCAACAATTGATAGAAAGAATATGCATGTCTTAGGAAATGTCATCTTAGAAGTTTATGAAACTCAAGATAAGTTAAATGAACTTGTAGAATGCTATATTGAGTTCCTTTAAAGTGAGTAATAGAAAATCTAGACCAATGGATCAAAGTCTTTAAGTGGTGAAGCCCAGGTAAGATATGTATGATGTGAGTATAATAGTATAGGGCCCGTACTATTATAAACATGTAACATCCCAAAAATAAGACTAAAATTTTCGATTTTTAAATGAATAAAACCATTTACCCAAAACATCATCATAAGAGTCACGGTAAACAAGAGTGTATCAAATACATCAAAATACATTATAGTGATAAACAATGCAGAACAAGGTGGTGTGTGCACTACAATCATCATGGGCTCTTCCCCTTCGAACCAGAAGTACATGAAAACATAAACTGAATATCGTGAGCACGAATCTTAGTGAGTTCCCCGAAATACCACATACCATACATATCAAGCATATAGCGGGCCCCGCATGTCATTGGGCCTTGCCCGACATCGAGCCCTACTCGGTATACAGATCTATCAGTCATCGGGCCCCGCCCAGTATATATATAAGCATATAAAAATAATAACACATAACACACGTAATAATCACAAATATAAATAGCATAAAGAATGGTCAACGGGCCCCGCCCGACATCAAGCCCTGCCCAGTAACATATAAACACATATCACATGCAAGAGTCACACATACAACTAGCATACAAAACATAGAATCCATGGGCCGACATTGGTGTCTTCGACCTGCTAAACACAGTGAGGAAACTCACCTCTAGCTGTTGAAACACTCAAATGAAATATCGGATGGCTAGTACGGAAGAATCCCGCGCTATCATCATCAAAATAATATCCAATTAATAATTAGATCTCAACCCAACCAAGAAACTAGGGTACATAACCCACAACCAGGGTAAAAGACCATTTTACTCTTTTTATCACTTGGCCAAAAACCAAGGCCCAACCCAACTACTCGAAGGCCCAAATCCTAAGTAGCAACCTAGAGTCCAATATGACCCAATGTTCAAAATTGGGCCAAAAACCCATGATGGTCCTAAATCCAAACGAGCCCTAATACTAGCAAAAGCATAAAATAAAAAGTCTAATGGCCCAACCAGGCCCCATATTTAAAGTCCAAATCATGGCCCAATGCCGAGTAAATCAAGCCCAAAAGCCCATCTGCTGAGTACACGGGGCGTACTCAGCTCGTATGCTTAGCCTACTCCATTTAGGGCCAGTATGCGTAGCGTACCAGCTGGGTATGCCCAAAGTACTCCCTAGATTGACATCCCACTCCATTAAGCACTTAATCGGTTTAGACCTCAAGCCAAACTCTCAGATCTGGTCCTAAAGGGTGACGTATCACGTAATGTTGGTAAATTTACACCCATGCATGGCTTCCAAGGGACTCAAGGCTTAAGAAAGAGTTTAATAAAGGTCTTAATGCTTGCATGGACCAACAAGATCCATACAGTTTGCATTTTTATGAACTATGGGCCTCATTGGGGCTAGATCTAGCATCCATTGCTTCTGGAGTAGATCAAAAGCTCATCTATAACTTAAAAGGCTCAAAGATGCATATATAACAGCAGAAACTAGATCTCGCACATAAGACCATCAAGGTGTGAGCTTTTTACCTCAAAAGCCTCAAAATGAGAAGGTAATCCCGAATTTACAAGCTCAAGCTATTCCTTTAATCAACCACCAAGGATTCTTCTTCTTATTCTTTCACGAAAACACCACCAAAATCACACTTACAAACTCAAAACTCACAAGAGGCACTTAGGGTTTCGTTTTCAGGGTAAAGGAAGACGGAGGCTGATGATAAGTGTCCAAGAGGTGTTATAACGAGGTTTAAATAGAGAGCAAACCCTAAAAATTGGGGTTTGTCCAAACCATGTGTGCGCCTTACGTACGCCCAGTGTACGTGGGTGAAGTCCGCGATCAACCAGAGAGCTAGTACTTTCAGCGTATTCATAGAGTACGCCTCGCATACTAGATTGGGACCAAAAAGTAAAGGATTTGACATTAAGTGGCTAAAAGGGAAACATACCAAAATACGAATGTTAGATTTGTTCTACTATAAAAAAGTGATGCTTATTTACATTTGTTCTTTTGTTCTGAATTTTGAAATTTTATTTAAAATGTAATTTTCATTGTAATTTCCTTCCAATTAATACACAAGATTAATACCCTTGTGCTTATCATTTTTCTAAAACCGGAAAGTATATGTGAAGAATTTATTTTCTTATGTTTCTTCTTCTTATGAACATAAAAAGTTTTAAATATTATGATTATCTATCTTTCAAATGATTGTTTTTGGTAGAATCACTGAATTAAGAATGCACTATTTTCAAAGATCGACATTTTTACTCTTTTCTTAAAATAACATTCTACTTTGGAATTTTCATGGATTTCCTAAACTTTCAAACTTGTTTTCATAAATATTCAAACTCCTAGTAATCTTGAATTTGTCCCGACTTAAACAATTGGACGATCTTTCAAAAAGTGAAATAACAATATTTTTGTACAAATTAACTTATTACCGACTTAAACCTTTAACATTAATTAATCTTTATATTATTTTAATACTTCATTTGATCGTCACTCGTGTATCTTCATTCTCTTGAAATTATTACTCATTTTGATAGTAGTGAGATTACTTATCATTTCTAAACACTCAAAATTCTATGTACGCAATGTGATTTAATTTATCATAAACTTTCATCGCCTCTATTTGCAACATTGACTCTCTAAATATATATATTCTTTGAATATGGTTTTATTGTAGCAAGAATAAAAATAGTAGTAAATATAGCTTCGAAAATCCTTGGTCATTTCGTAATTTATTTTGTAGACGACACTTAAATAGTCTTTACACTTGAGATTTACCAAAACTTCGTTGCCTACCCTTACCACGTATCATTAGGAACTTACCCTTGATTGCTTCTCTTTCATTCGTGCTACCCCTTCTTATTTCCGAATATACCTTTTTCAGATTTAGTAGCCAATCCGAAAGTGAACAAATTGTTCCTAATCCCTTCTTTATTAGACATCGAAGTTACACTTGGTGATGATTTAGAATGCGACTTACGGATCAGTGCGAATTTAGCACCCAATTCAGTTGATGCTTCAGAAAAAGTGATAAAGCACTTTTAAGTTAGATAATATCTAACTAGATAATCTTTTTTTGTCTAGGTCTCCATGGTTGGGTCATGATTTCAATGATCCTAATTTCCAACAATCTAGAGTGTATAACTCGAATTACGGAAACATTAATTTGATTATGGCTAAAGAGTTGGGCTCTTCCCTTGAGGAATTAACCCAAAAAAAATCAAAGAGCTCTTCAAGTCACCATCTCTCCAATTATTCAATTGTATTCGGCTGAGTTCTAATAGAATGCGTCACCAATTGAATTTCGGGACGAAATTCTTTCAACCGGGGGAGACTGTGACAACCGTTAAAATTCGAGTCGGTTCTAGATTTGACTAAACTTAGTTGCACATATAGGCACGACTCATACTAGACTTAATAACTAGAAGCTAAGTTATAACCTATTAGAAACTTGGAAATAGTTAGAAACAATAGATAGTGTACTTCGATTTCACATTGATATGTGAATTCTATAACTACTTAACTGTAGTGACTATCCATATTCCGGTCACTCTTTGACTCGAACACCTTTTTATGAATCATGTAGACACATCATGAACTTGACCTAGTGGTATAAATCAGGTCTGAGTCTCGTAGGAACTTAAGTCAAAGTTGAAACTAGGACTAATATACATGATACTTCAATTTCGCTTGAATCTCGAAATCACTACATAGAAATGCCAATAAACCGGTAAAAATAAATTACAAATATTATTTCTTACTTGAATAAGAGTTAGGAAATCCCAAAAATAATTTGAAATCTCAAAATTCAAGTAATTTTTATATCTAAAGATTTACTAACTCTCAGAAACCCTAAATGCCCTACAAACCTAAATTTATAAAAATTAACCTCTAAAATTCAATTAAAATAGTTATGAACCTTAGAATATCAATTTAAAATAATTAAAATTAGGAAAATATAACCAAGGAAATAAATTTTAGGTCATCACCAATTACCCTTAATTTGTATGCCAAAAATCAAGGTTTTATGGATAAAAGCTATGTTAAGTTGTATATTTAATAAAACCTTGATATTTTTATAAAATATGTTTTAAATTTTATAAAATTTAACAGAGGGAACCACTATCTCCGTTCAAAGGTCGGATCTCTCCTCCCCATACCTCTCTTCCCCAAAATCATAATCACATCCCTCATTTCTTACACCCCACCTTTCTCTTTCTCTCTCTAAAAACTTCTCTCTCACTTTTCTCTAAAACTGACGATCAAAGAAGCCAAATCTATGGGAGAGATTTAGCCAGTCTATTATTCATGAGCCCTTATGCATTTATGTACTTTGGTGGTCGATTTTGGTCAAGGGAAACCCCAAAGAGATGACGAGAGAGATGAGCTATCCAGAGAGATATAATCTCTCTTTTTTCTATTTTCTTTCTTTTCTTCTCTCTAAAACCCCATTCTTTCCCCCTCTTCATAACCCACGAAATTTTCCAGAAAATAAGTCCAAGAACACACCTCAAACTCGAAATCTTAATCATCTGGTGGTGTTCTTGAAGGTAAAATCGATTTCTACTTCACTTTTCCTTCTAGTTTTACTATTTTTCTTGCACTTTCTCCTTCTTCTACTCCATTCTATTGTAAAATCATGAACACTTGCACCTACTCACGTTTTTGATGGTGATGGTGGTAGATTTTCACAAAAAACATCTTGCATTGTAACAACCCGTTTATTTAATAAATAAATAAACAAATTAATGAATGAATAGTAGCCCTAAAATCATATATTATATAACAAAGTGTTGGTCTCGAGGAGTTAACTGTCACAGTTCTAGAAGTTGGGGGTTAAAAGTGTAAGTTCGGGGATTTATTTTGTAAAGATTTTTAGAAGATAGGGGTGTTTTGTATCATTTGGACCTAATATGAAAGGATTTATGGAAGCAAGGGCTAAAGAGTAAATTATGGACCTAAGTTGAAAAGGTTTTATTGAGGGAGGGGCTGCATGGTAATTATTGAGACTTATGTTGAAGGCTTTTTGGATGGCTGGGGTCATAAAGGTAAATTTTGGACTTAATTTGTAAGGATTTTCTGAAGGAAGGGTTTAAAGGGTAAATATGGGATTTATTTCGAAATGATTTCTGGAAGGAGGGGCTAAACTTGTCATTATGGAATAAGTTTGGGGGATTGGGGTATATAACCCGTCACCACCCGCGAAACCCTAACCCTAAGAGATTTCGTCAGCCGCCATCCCCTTCCCCTACCTCCAGCCGTCACCTTCCTCTTCGTAGTTCCCATCAGGCAAGACCGACATGCCTAGCGTTTCCAGCCGACGTCGATGCCGCCATTAAAAGCGTTCATCCACTACGACCATCCCATCTGCCGGCGAGGACGTTCATCACTACTGTTTCATTGCCACCAACCCGCCGCTACCCGTTTCCTTTTAAGACCAAGTAGGCATCGCTTATGTTGTGAAGGAGGACGAAGACCGACAGTGGGATGTCGGGAGTGAAGAGGGGCAGCTACTTCCGCATTTAACCGCTGATGTGAACGCCTCCCAGCCCATCTACCGCCGATATCGTCAATGGTATGTGCTGCCGTTCGATGAACGCCACCACGTGGGTGGCTGCTTCCGGATCTCGAGCGAGGTGTGGGTGTCATCGCTATCTTATTGCCACCATGTATGTTCACGGTTCTGCCACCACCAGCCGCCATGTGATGGTGGCTATGGGTGTGTCTTGATGCAATGTGCATGTGTCTGCTATGTGTGTGTTTATTTTAGTAAAGTGGTGTTGGATTGTTTGGTCGGAAAACTAAGAAACAGGCGACCACCACCACCGTGAGGTGGTGGTTGCCGCCCTTTGCCACTGTCGGCCACCACTAGGGTGGTGGCTGCCGCCTCCACCCTAGTAATTATTAGGAATTTGATACGGAGTGATAGAAAATCGATTATTAAGAAAGGATCGGTTCTGGGTATAGCAAGCAACAGCAATAGCATCGTCCCAGAAATACAGAGGAAGAGAAGCGAAGCTAAGCATGGTTTTGGCAGCCTCACATAACGAACGGTTTCGCCTTTCAACTACCCCATTCTTTTGTGGAGTATAAGGTGCGAAGAAGTTGTGTGTGACTCCCTTTTCGGCTAGAAATTCTTCAAAATCTTTCTTCTTGAATTCCAATCCGTTGTCACTTCTAACATTTCTAACCATCTTTCGCAGTTGAAGTTCCATTTGCTTTATAAAGATCTTGAGTTTGGGAGTTGCCTCTGATTTCTGTTTAAGAAAAAATACCCAGGTGAATCGTGAAAAATCATCGATAATAACAAGTATGTACTTACTACCACCGACACTCTCAATTGCCGATGGCCCACAAAGATCGATGTGTAGTAGTTCAAGAGCTTCAATGATCTTCGTGTTTACAAGAGTTGGATGACTCTTTTGGCTCTGCTTCGCCATTTCGCATGCGGTGCATAGATGATCCTTATCAAACTTCAAGAGGGGAAGACCTCGCACATGATCACCAAAAACGAGCTTGTTGATATCTTTAAAGTTCAGGTGCGAGAGTCTTCTGTGCCATAACCAGCTATCATCAGAATGAGCTTTTGTTAACAAGCAAACAGCAAGCTTCCCTCGTATCAGATTTAGATTTAGCGGATACATCTATCCTTTTCGTTGTGACTTCAGTAGAACTGTTTTCTTTTTCTTCTCTATGATCTCTGATCCTTCATCATCGAACGAAACCTTCAGGCCAGTCCCCACAACTAATTGTGAAACACCAATTGGATTGTGTTGTAATCCTTCCACATAGGCAACTTTACGGATTAAGAAATCTCCATTTGTGATCATCTCGTAGCCTTTTATTGTGCCATAAGAGTTGTTTCCGTACTTGACACATCCACCATCTTTGAGAGCATGAAACTCCCTTAGCTCTTCCTTCCTCCCTGTCATGTGACGCGAGAAACCAATATCAATATACCATTCGTCGTCAAACTACTCGTCACGTATAACCTACAATAATTAAGTAGATTTAGGAACCCAAAGTTGCTTGGGTCATGGTGAGCCTTTTACAGAACAGGGAAAAGCAATTGAAAGATCAACCATATATATTCGTTTTATTAACGTGGTTTCGTCTTTCCTTTTAATGGTGAAAACATTGATTTTATTTTCTTTCACATTCGGTTTGTTTAAATCAAATTGTTTATCTTTATTTTGATTCCTAACACTTTCTTTCTTAATACTCCTAGGGTTAGTGGTCGTCTTTTGCGTTCGAGCTTCAGAATCTGAGACAAGCTTTCTCTTCCCTTTAACATCCTTGATACGAGTTTTATTTGGTTGAGAGTGAGGAGGATTGTGTTTCTCGGTGAACTTTCTTGGTGATGATGACCTGTGAGCGAGACTCCCCTTTTGTTCGTGTGAAGCACATGAATGACAGTGTGAACACTGTTTGGGGTTCGCTTGCGAATGTGCTTTCGCTTTCTGACTGGGAGCTTTTTCTTTACGCACATAGTTGGAGTTTTGGGATTGCCAAAACTGCTTCCTCTCATTGAGATTTTTCCGATATCTCCTATTTCGCTGACGTTTTTGCTCTGCAAGTTGCTTGGAATATTTGTAAATGTTTACGTTCGGTTTCGGTTTCCTTGCATAAGATTCGCTCCTTACTGACTGAGATTCGCTTGTTCTTTTGGTTTCGCTTTGAACTTCTTTAGTACCACTTGTACTTGCTTTAGTGAAACTGGATGGCTTATTTATTGGTTCAACCACGTATCTACCTTTCACTCTCCATGAGGTTCGTTCTGATAATCCTTTCGTTTCATCTGCATTATCTATCGGAGCAGACCAGAAGTACTCATCAAAGCCATCGACATTGTCTTCATCTACCAAGGTTGTTAGATCAAGAGTTTGTTTCTTGGTAACTCCAGTGGTGGCGTACACTTGATTTGGTACGGTTTGTACCTTTCACTATACCACAGCCTTTTCTTTCAGGACTTTGTTCTTGTCTTTAGACAATCGAGCGAACTCAACAGAGTTTTCGGATATAAGGACTTTTGCTGGTTCAGGTTCGGTTTTAAATAATTCAGAACAGTCAACCTCGTCCTCTACAGATATTTCACTCATGTCACTGTCCTCATCAAATTCAGATGTATTTTCAGCATTAATCTTGTTATCTGAACTCAACTTGGAACTCGATGAATCAAATTTCTGTACAGTTTTGGTCTTTATTTTCAATCTATCATTTTCATCCAGTAAGTTTCTGAGCATGTCCTTAAGGTCTTTGGACTTAATAAATGACTAAACTTTGTCCAGTCTAATTTTGTAGGCGTCAGAGATTTCTTCTGATGAGACAATTGATTCACAGTTATAGCAATCAGTATCTATTTCATCTTCCTTTAATTCAAGGAAAGGCAAAATCTTTTTGTGAATCTTTTTGCCAATCTCACAATAAAAATGCAACTGAGTAATATTGGTATAAAGACGTTTCGTAATTAAACAAAAAATATTCCTTTGTTTCAAAATTTTCAAATTTTCACGTTGCAAATAAATCAATTCATCTCTTGCCCTAACCAACTCTAATTCCTTCTTCTCTATCCACAATCTTTGCTCCTCACTCTTGGAAGACACCCTGCTAATTTGATCAGTTAGGTTAGAGTTTGTGAGGCGAGTTTGTTTTAGGCTACCACTTAGACTAGAAAATTTGAATTTGAAATCATTTAATTCTTTTTCATAGTTAGAAACGGGTATTTTGAGTGCTTCAAGGATGGAATTTACCTTCTTGATCAACTGATCACATTCGTTGATCTGTTCTCCAACCGATTTCGCTGCGAAGCATCTACCTTCCTTCTCTTTCGCTTCATCATACCCACTATATGTAGTATAACCTCTCATTTGTGACACACTAGCTGTCACAATCAGACACCTTCCAGCAAACTCAGAACCTTCTTCCTTCGCAACAAATGCCCTGCCACTAGTGGGCTTGCGAACTTCCTCATCTTCTGAGTCAGTAGACCACACCTCTACTCTACCGACCTTGTGTTCTTCAACATTTTCCTGCACAATTAACACATGCATAGATTTATCGTTAGACTTCTTCTTCTTGATCTCTTCAAGCTTACGCATGTAGTAAGCTTCGTCGTCTTCACCCTCTTTCTTCTCATTTAGTCTCCTTAGCATGCATTCCTTCAATAGATGGTTTTTGCCATGACAATAATTACAGTCATAGCCCGAGTCACCCGCAAGTTTGCTCTCCTTCTTCTCTTCTTCTTTCTGAGGATTGCTTTTAATCTCCTATTTCGCTTTCTCCGAACTGTAGCTTCCCTGCCAGTTTCGGTTCTTGGTGGTAGGGAACTTCTTTCTAGCAAACCGCTTGGGGTTAGACACCATCAAAGCGTATTCTTCAATTTTCAAATCACACTCAGAAAGATCCGACTCTGCTTCTTCTTCAACCACAGTCTTACCCTTGGAGATAAGAGCCAAGGATCCCATTCCGGATACTACCTTCATTTCCTTTGTTACAACACTTTCATGCGACTTGATGATTCCTACGAGCTTCGCCAACGAGTAGGTTTTAAACTGTTCATGAGCTTTAACAGTTGACACCACCGCCATCCATTCTGGCCTTAGGCCATTCATAAAAGTGACCTACTGCTCAATCACCTCTCTTCCGATTTCGTGCTTAATCATCTTACTGAGAAGATGGTTATAACGATCGAATGTTTTAATGAGACTTTCATCTGGCTGTTGCTTGAAGTCACCAAACTCCGAAAGTAGAAGAGTTTAAATGGAATGCTCGAGATCTTCATCGGTGGAATCTAACTCCTTAAGCCTGTCCCATATCTCCTTTGTAATAGTACACGAACTTACTTGACGAAAGGTATCAGATTGTAAAGCAAATTTGATCATCCTTATAGCTTTTATGTTGCTAGTCAGTTTGTCCTTCTCATCTTAAGGGACATCCTTCGCATCGATCATAAGTTGATTGTACTCTTTTTGTGTCTTTATGGTTCTATTGGTTCCGGAGTGAACGAAGGGACACAATGTTATAGCCTCCCAGATTAAATACTCGTTGTCTTCTGAGCCAAGAACATAATCTTCAAAGTGAAGAGCCCATACCTCATACTTGTGAGTATAAAGGATCAGAATCCTTGTAGTAGATCCAATGCTATTGGATATGTTGATTGAATTGGTTTGAGAATCTTTGTGTGACATGATGACTTTATTTGTTTATCTGTCAAGAATCAGACTTGTAAAGCGGTATTAGGGTAATATCGAGATCGAGGAACAACGTCAATGAAGAGATGACGGCTCCAGTAGATTCGATAAAAGCGGAAACCCTAAAGATTTTCTTCTAACAGAAGAGATGCGTATGAATTACACAGCCTCCTGCTCTGATACCAATTGATGAAACTAAAATAACTTTAAGATCGATTAGATTCTTAACAGAAAAATCAATAACACAAAGTAAATAACACACGATGAATCGAAACTGATGTCGAATGATTAATAAGCCACAACCTCAGAAGAGCTCTATGAAGAACTGCTACTGTAGAGGTTGTGCTAGGGTTACAATACGATAAACAAGAAATAACTTATGTGTGCGTAAATACTTCGGTGCATGCATGCACCCTATAAAGTAAAACCTAATTAATAATACACGGTTGGACATGCCCAATACCGTATACAAAATGGACTAAAGAAATAAGCCCAATGACGTAATCTTCTATACCCTACAAAAATGAAATATTAAGACTAGGACCCAACACAATATTTTAGAATTCGAAAGAGGGATGCAGTAATCCAATTGCAAAATATTTGAAGGTAGGTAAATGACGATTTACCAATTTCCACCTTGAAAAACGAAATTGATTATTAGGTTTTAAATGAATTGAAATTCCTAGATTCTTTTGAGATTCATTGAACTTTTCAATGGCATGTTTAAATCTCGTTTATGCCCTTCAGGTTTGTGACTGGGATGTCGAGGATCACAAACAAGGTGTGAATAACCATGCAAATGTGCTTGATACTCTCAATGTTATAAATCACCTAATCAATGTGCCGGTTAACCACACACGCTCCATTGATCCATGATTAACATCAAGCTACCCTTTGCCACCCTTGTTAGTCCCAAATTAGTGTGCCGGTTAACCACACACGCTCCACTAACGACTTAGCAAGTGCAAAGTGCAATTTCGTGGAATAGCACCATGTTCACATTTTTCTTAAAGTAACTAAGATTGAGAATTTATAAAAGTTTAGTTACTTTATAATATCATTGTACTTATTAATGAAGATTAATGTCATATCCTACCCGTTCGGCTAACGACCCTCCACCAATCAAGGAAGCGGTGGGTGAGAGTGGACACCCATTCAACCACCATTTTATAGGCAGTTTCCTTATACCCCCTTATATATTGGCTTCGTGAATGAGGCCTACTAACGGTAAGACTGACTTGTCTTGTACATTTATATAAGTATTAAACTTTAATATTATAATAGTATAAGGGTTAAATTTTAAACTTTTAAAATTCCAGGGTTTGTAATTAAAGTTTCATAAATGAGACTCTTCAAATTTCAAAACTTGAGGGCAAGTTTTGTAACTTGTCAAAACTTTTGATTTCCATAACTTATGGATTTATTGTTTCATGAATGAGACTTTTCAAATTCCGTAACTTGAGGGCAAGTTATGAAACTCTACAAGACCTTTGGAATTTCATAACTTATGAGTTTATTATTTTCATGAATGAGACTTTTCATATTCCATAACTTGAGGACAAGTTATGAAACTCTTCAAGAAACATTAAGATCAAATTTAAACTAATCCAATTATCATATAATTCATCATTTACCAATTTGACCTGATTTAGCTCGTGTAGGATGACAATTTCAAATTCTTACAAATAATTACTTTTTCACAAAATCAAGTAATTATCTTAAAATTTGACAATCATCATGTTATTTTATGGGGATAATCATTACCATATTAATAAAATAAAATTTTATGAACCAAAACAGTTTGTGGTAATGATCCTAATCCAAAACAGGCCAAAAACTCGAAAATTCTGCCATCTGATGATCCAACTCGTCGAGCCAGGCAACGGAGTCGTCGAGTTCAAGGCAAAAATCATCCAACTCGTCGAGTCCTTCTTAGGACTCGTCGAGTCCATCAGGCAGTGGCCAGAAATGTCATTTTTTCAGCTTTGAAAATCAAACATTTGCATCAATATAATAGAAAACACCCGTGTCTCTTATACCACTGTTGGGTTTTATGTACTCTAACATTACTATGGTGCACATACAACCCTAATGCTTTTGGATCTAAGTTTTCTCTAATTATACATGCAATATTGTTTTTCCAAAGCATGAAGCCTAAACTAGCATACAACATGACATATGAATCATAAAACTAGTTAGAAAACTTACCTATTATTGTAGCTTGCTTGTATTTGGACTTTAGGAGCCTAGCACCTCAAGTGGGATGCCTCAAATGTCTTACAACAAACCAAGAACAAGAGAATGAACTTGAGAGAGAGGTTTGGGAGCTCAAATTCGGCTAGCTACTACTTTAGTATGCATGGGGCCGATTTTAGGGTGTTTGGGATCACTTTTATAGCCTAGGGTTTCATCCATGCAAACCCTAATGATCCATGACTCTTTACATGTCATAGGCCTTTTGGGCTAAACTTACATGGACTCTCATATAGGTTTAGTCCAAACCTAATCAACATGGATCATGGTCCAACTACAAGTATTACTGATTTACCTAATTAGTCCTCGTAACTAATCAGTCTCTTTTGATCACTAAATTAATACCAAATTAATTCTTGATCAATACTAATTAAATAATATGATTTCTTAATTAATATATTATACTTATAATATATCAATAAATCATAATAACCTCTTTCTCAAATATCCATCCTATAAAATTGTTCCAGAGTGTTGCTACCCAAATGGACCGTGCTAGTTTTGGGTCAAGTAGATACCAATTATAGTTATGGGCTTAGACACCTAATCCAACAGCTATATGGGTCATCGTGGATTGATTGACCAAGAGCGCCCATTTTCTGGCCATTCGAGAGAGTTCATCGACCGAGAAGTTGTCCGATGTGTATACTCCCGAGATCGTTGCTCGCCATTGGGTGTCGGTCTCTATTGTCTCAGATGGTGACGTTCAGTTCATCTCCCGTTTCTGGCAGAAGTTCCACGAGGAACTGGGCACGCGGTTGCATTTCAGTACAACTTATCATCTGCAGACAGAAGGCCAGTGCGAGTGGACCATACAGACTCTCGAGGATATGTTACGGGCCTGCATTATTGACTTTGGTGGGAGCTGAGACTCCTATCTACCTCCTGCAGAGTTCTCCTACAACAACAGCCTCCATTCCAACATTGGTTCTCCGCCATTTGAGCTGTTGTATGGCCGGAGGTGTCGTACCCCAGTCTGTTGGGGAGAGGTTGGACACAGGGTGATGGGTCGGACCAAGGTGGTACTGCAAACCACCGAAATGATTCAGCAGATCAGGCAGCGGTTGCAGACCGCTTAGAGTCGGCAGAAGAGTTACGCCGATCAACACCAATTTGAGTTAGAATTTCAGGTTGGCGACATGGTACTCCTGAAGGTTTCACCCTGGAAGGGTGTGATTCATTTCAGGAAGAGGGGGAAATTGGGCTCCCGACCGTTTCGGATTATTGTCAGGGCTGGCAAGGTGGCATATAGACACAGATCCATAGTACATTCCACGTTTCGCAGTTGCGGAAGTGCGTGTTGGAAGAGGATGCGGTCGTGTCCTTGGACGACATTCAGTTTGATGATGTCCTGAACTGTGTTGAAAGATCGATGGCTGTTCTAGAGAGAAAGGTGAAGATATTGAGGAACAAGGAGATACCTTTGGTAAAGGTACAGTGGCAGCATCGGAAGGGATCCGAGTGGACTTGGGAGCCAGAGGTATAAATGCAGGAGCATTATCTAGAGTTGTTCACCGCAACAGGCTTCGAGGACGAAGCCTAGTTCAAGTGGGGAAGAATTGTAACATCCTGACTCCCAGGTATAAATTTAAAGCTTTTATATTCATATTTTAAGACCTACTCGATGAGTTGGAGGCCCCAACTTGTCGTGTAGGGACCATTCAGCCCACGTGGATTTTGGAACCAAATCGACGAGTTGAAGGAACCCAACTCGACGAATTAAGGTTGTGCATGACAACCCTAATTTTTTGGGTTTGCACCCTATTTAAAGGACCTTAAGTCCTCCCTCCAGCCTCCGTTACCACCTTCTTGTCCAGAGAGAAAGCCTAATCGAGCTAATCTCCTATTGTGAGTGTGTGTGAGGCTAAAAAGTGTGTGTTTGGTGTATTTCTTGAAGAGATTTGAAGATTTAGAAGCTTGGAAAGAGAAGGAGCCTGTAGATCTAACATTTAGTGTGTTTTGGCATCCATTTGGAGGTAAAAAGTCTCTACCATGGCCTTTCATTTCTTAGATCCCTTCTCTTGTGAGTATATTGACATTTTTGGTTCAAAATGGAGTCATTCTCGGGCTTGAGCTTGTCTTGAGGACATGGTCTCAGATCTGGACTCCTCTAGGCCTCATGAGCATAAAGTCATCGACTTTATCTAGCCTTGGCCCTTCTCCATGCCCTAAACCTCTTATCAAGCTTGGTTTTAGCATTTTAAGTCTCTTAAGGCCTTTCATGCACGTAAAGTTGGAAACTTTACGTGGTAACTACACCATAGGAAGCTAGATCTACAGTTTTGAGCCTTAGTTTCACTTAAAAGCATCTGAATGAGAAAAGGGCTGAAGAACTCGACGAGTTGGATAGCTAACTCGACAAGTTTAGTCGGGTTTTCCCGCTTTCTGGATTCTGAGTGAACTCGACGAGTTGGTAGGAGAACTGGATGAGTTGGTTAGGGCTTTCCCGATCTTCTGGACACTACATGGACTCGACGATTTGGTTGGCCACTCGGCGAGTTGACTCGAGTTTTCACGATCTTTCTAAGTTCTGAAGAAACTCGACGAGTTGCTAGGTGCACTCGAGAAGTTGGGTCAAGATGGACTGTTGACCTTGACCGTTGACTTTGATTATGACGAAGGGTTGACCAAGTTGGACTTCTGAGGGTATTTTGGTAAATTGGGTCTCTATATAATTGGTCCTATGATGGTTGTAGGTGGTTGAGTTTTGGAGCTGCGTTTGGGAGATTGACATTTATCATCCAGTGCTACCTGTGAGGTGAGTTCTCCTCGCTATACTAAGGGGTCTAAGGCACCAAGGCCGGCCCATTGGATTGATATCCAAGTAGTTGTTGATACGCTGAGTGTGAGTTAGATGTGCATGCTAGTTTTGATATGCCATTATGGTAGATCTGTAGGATTACCTGTGATATTATCTGATTATCTGTATGTGCACTTATCTGTTCTATGTCGACATGTTGTGAGGGATGGGTGAGGTTGTACTGCTCCGTGCTGTAACCAACAAACACCAGAGTATGCCAGATATGAGATGAGGGCCAGGGAGGGCATGCCAGACTCATACTGAGGACTCCTACGCATTCCAGATACGAGCCGAGGGACAAGGGAACATGCCAGACTCGTACTGAGGGCTAGTCATTACATTCCAGTCCAAGGACTGAAGGAGGAAGCAAGACATAGGTTGTGGGCCCATGGGGCAAGCCAGACTTATGCTATGGGCTCGGGAGCAAGCCGGATATGGGCTGAGGGCCAGGGAGGGCATACCAGACTCATATTGTGGGCTCAGGGGTAATCCAGTATGTTAATCTATGGACCCATTACATGTTGTCATTATGTGTATTGTTTGTTATGTATTAGTATATTAGGGGTAACTCACTAAGCCTTCGGGCTTACAGTTGTGGATTTTTTTTAGGTACTTCGGATGATCGCGGGAATGCGAAGCCTTGATCGTGCACCTCCTTGGATTTTATGATTTTCAGTTCTTGGATTCTCTGATATGTAACTATTTTGAAAACATTTTATAATAAGTAATGGTTTTTGGATGCTTAAGGGAACCCATATCCAACCTTGGATCTACTGTGTTCCTTTTTCCTCACAACCCTACTCAAAGGGTGAAGTAGCAGTAGATCTCACAAAATGACGAACCTCAATCATCAACAGAATTATCCTCATGAACGACCGAAACAAGATCCCATACCTAGGTTGAGACTGAACAGATCCCATCAATACGTAACTAAATTGATAGGACTTTTAAAGTTATCTAGAAATATTGCTAACACCCTGGTCGGATCCATCCAAATACCAACCCTGCCAACACTACATGCCAAAATTAGATCCTACGCAAATCTAAAGTCACATCTGGAATATTGAACAACACTGCCCCAACTTCTAAACTTCAAATAGCCAAGGACATCTTCCATACATGAGCCGAACTTGATGATAGGTTGATGCATCCATTGAACTTCAACTAATACAACTCGAAACTTCTGATGAATCTCCGCTATTAATGATGAACGAAATAACCCATGATCGAGGATGCATTGACAATTAATCCAATGATCCAATACATTAATAAACAAAACACCACGTGCAGCTAAACACACCTAATTCTAAAGCTGATTTACCGATCAACAACTGCCCAACCTAGAATATAGATAGCAATTTATACAACGATTTGAAAAATCCCTCAACAACCGATACTAAACCTGAGCGACCCTAGCACCTCCTAGTCTATTCATCGACATCATAAAATGAACCAATGACTACAATGAGCTCCTTGACCAACAACTTCTTGCCATGAGACGAATTGTGGATTTCCTGAGCACATACATTTAATTACAACCTGATCTACACCCCCGGCTTGACCCAATCTTGAACCAAAGTCTCGTATACCCGAACCGTAGATCTCTATGAACCATTCTTCAGACACCATAGAATCGAACTGATTGATGATCCCCCAAGCATAATATCTAGTTCTCTCCCACTTAGGGTTTGAACTACCACCAATTGGCGTTGCAACAAACCATATCTCAAACCGGCTCAACCAGGTACATACCATCCCTGACTCTTGGAATGTATAACACAACACATGATGATCTGCCAGATAAAGACCAAGCAAACTCAAAGCGATTCCAAATCTCAGATGGAGACCTCAGAAACTTCCAATCATAACTGCATCTAACATGCAGAATCCCATGCAAATGCACAAGTAATAATTTTGACAGTCCATTCATAGTACCAACTATCTATCTAGAAACAAATGCATTACCAATTACCTCATCCACAAATCCCCAACAAAAAGTTCACCGCGAGGATCATTCATATATAAGAGGCATCACTCTCATAGTTGGGATGCATCAGACACAACAAAAGTTGTCACTCCCGATACAATTCCCCTGATCACTTGAAACCATAAACTAGCAACTGATATGCCTATATCCAAAGAAAGAAAACCCTTAACCTCATCTCAAGGAAATCATACCATAAGAATCCTCCGGTGCATTCCCACCTAGCCATACTGTCACTAAAAACTGCAACCATCTAGCCCCATGCAGGGTTTACATACCAACTCTGCAAATCACATGTTTGTTCTCTTCTTCCTCCGAACATGAAAAACTGGAATAACATAACTCCTTCCGTAGGTAGTGACATTCCACTCCATCTTCCAATCACTCAGTCTCCGAATGCAATCCTCAAGCCGATCATAATAATCACTTCTTTCCTGAGCCCCACGACTCAACTGGCACAACCTCGAGAAAGGCCTTTAAGACCTCAAAATCAAGTAACTCACCTATGTTTGCACCATTCAGACCCAAACAAACATGGCCACTAAGGCCCAGACAATTACCAGACCCATCCTCAGCCTGAACAACCATAACCAAAAGATCGACAGATACAGAAACAATGCCATGAATCATGGTATCAAACCATGCTATCTACCCTTAACCAGTTCCTTAGAATCATTGTGACTTCCCTCAATTCCAACATGGATCCTGTGCTTCTAGTATTACGGGCCCAATACTACCTTCCACACATATCCATACTTTCCTCAAGAATCATCCTGAGTTCTCTAATTCACCTACTCATAATAATACTCCCGTTACCCGCTAAACAATGTAGCACCCGCACTAAAGCACTTCCTAAGATCTCCTAGGTACCCCACTGCACCCTGCCATCAGCTGCTAAAAAACCCCTATTAATGTCATCTAACCACTTCATGAATACAATTACGTGTAGCAAAACTTAAATAATCTTTCGACTAAAAGACCCAACCCTACAACGGTTAGACTCAGACGAGAGTTGCGCAATAGAGTCGAATCAATCATTCTAAAACTGTTTAACAAGCATGTAACATAACATATTTATCTAATAGTTAACTTACATCAATATGCGTCCTACAAAGCACAAAGCAAGCAACATTCGAACAGTGAAACTGAATAACACTAAAACATTATAAAATCAGGCAGATCCTTGCACGTAATTCCTGACCACTAGGCCCAAGCATCTAGGATACACATTTATCATGTATCTACTCTCTCAATAGTGGCTAATAATTCCTCACATTGGCCCGTTACGAACTGTAGTACTCATAAAACTTCCACCAACCCTGCAACCACTTATGCATGCTAATATTTCATAACGTTGGATCCGATGGATAGTCGAATACTTGATTCTACCCTAAGCCCTTCATCAGAAAAGAACAGGCAATAAAGATAAATCAAACATTCTCAAGCTAGAAAATCTTAGTTATGTACAACTATGATACACACACTAAGAAACTCAGTAATGATGTTGTTAGATGCCATTTCATGCATCTTATATGCTACTTTTCATTATCATTTAGGATCATATTTTGTACATTTGTATGTCATTTATTTAAATAATGTCCAGCTCATGTATTTTGTTAGAATTCCCGTACTGCTCATGTTTTTATGTCAATTTCAGATAGTTCGAGTGGAGCAGTGCTTTGGGAGCAGTTGGATGCGCGTTTGGAGTTTAAAGTGGAGCTTGGGACTTATGGAGTATGTTGATGAACGCTTGCAAGAGGCTTTGGTCAAAAACATTCGATCGAATTGATCACACGAAGAGAGAATCTACAATCTAAAGTTAAAGGATGTTGTTGGCAGCTTTGACCCCTGTCAGTATTTTGACCATATCTCATGAACCGTAACTCCGATTGATGTGATTTAAAACGATCTGGAAATTAGACGAAATTTCGGACGTCTTAGGAACAACATGCGATCGCGTGTTGCCTTTATGCGATCGAATGGAGCCTTTATGCGATCGCAGGTTAGGTCGCAACATGGATTCGAGGTTTTTTCGTGCCAAAAATTCATCCGGAAGTGAAAAATGAAAACCTGCGATCGCAGGTTGTATACATACGATCGTAGGTTGGCCAAAAAGTGCCAAAATAGCATCCTACTTCATTAAAAAGGCACGAGACGCAGTTTCTTTAAAACCTGCCATCGCAGGTTGTGCCCATGCGATCGCATGTGCGTCGTTTTTGCTGCTGGACGTATAAATAGACCCTGATAGCATTCCTGTAACCTAACTTGGTGATTCCAGAGGTACCAGACGACAAAAATACGATTTTGGAGGCGTTTCTTCTCCGATTTAAACGATTTATAAACATCTGAAGATTGTCGGTCATCTCCTTCAAGTAGATTAGTAAGATTAGTTGTTTGATGTCTCTTTTCATTTGTTTTTATCAGATTTTAGCCATATCTGGCTAAAACCTTAGTTTTCAGTCCTGCAAAGACAAGTACTTTTCATGTGATTGATCATTAGATCTAGTTTTTGATTTGTGTTTCTATCTAGATTCTTCAGTTTATTCTTAATGAATGTTTGATTTTGATTCTTGTTAGTATGATCACCTAGCTAGGGTTTTATCATTCCAGTTAATCAGTTAATAGAATCCGTAATTGTTCTTGTCAACTGGTAAAAGTAACAAGTATTAGATTGATTTTGTTTTGGGATTTAACTCTAATATAAACTGTAAAAATCATATCTTTACGCTTCCGAGCTTATGAGAAGTATTGGGTATTTCTGGGAATTTTACAAAGAGCTTAATGCAACTTTTCTGATCTTAATTAAGAGCTTGTTTGATTAGACAGTAAAAAGGTAGGGTTAATTGAAAAGGTTGTTTTGGTTAACTAAATAAGATAAAAGAGATTATACTAGAGCTTGTTACTTTTTCTCAGTACCAGCTTAGATAGAACGCATCTCAAATAACCAGATCAATGTTGATTGCATCATTAGGAAAGTCGCAGCAGAACTGAAACCGTTTTTATTATTGATTTTCGTTTAGTTTAATGTCACTGCAATTTTAGTTTTTAGTTTAATTCAAATCCCCCTTTCATAATTTCTGTTTTAACTAGATGTGCCTGATGCAAAAAGGCATTGACCATTAGGCTGTGTCCCTGAGGATTCGACCCTGCTTCCCTGTGCTATATTTTTAGTGCAACCAGAAGTGATCATTTATTTGTTTAATAAGTGCGCGACAGCGTGTCAACAAATTGGCGTCGTTGCCGGGGACACGGTACTGCTAATTGTTTTGTGCCAAAATCTTTACTTACAAGTAATCTAGTCTTCAGGCATGGTCGAGCCAACGACCTTAAAAACGGGCGGCTTTCCGGGAGGCAACCCGATGAGTAGTTTTTAGTTTTTATGCTTTTAATAAAGAGATGATCGCAGTTCCAAGCAAGCCTGGGGAAATCAGAGGATCGACAAAGTCGCTGAAATTCAGATTTTTCGCCACATTATCGTCAAAATCACATTTCTACCAACTTATCAGGTACATTAATTCCTAGCTGCACCTTTTTGCCCTTATATTCTTCATTGAGCTGTTCATTCCTCTCTGAGCATTGAGGACAATGCATCAGTTTAAGCTTGGGGTGGGGGTTAGTGTAAAAATTTGCATTTTTGTTTAAAGTTTCAATTTTTCATTTTTTTAGTTAAATTTTTCAAAATTTTCTTTTGCATTTTATTTTCTGCATTGCATTTGCATACTAAAATTTCGAAAATCCAAAAATATATTATTTTCTGTTTTTATTTTTCTACATTGCATTTAAAAAACACAGAAAACACAAAAATATTTTATTTATAGTTACTTTTATTTTCTGCATATAAAAATTTTTAAAAAAATAAAAAAAATCCAAGAAAATTGAAGTAATTTATATGAGATGAGGATATCTTTTTACATTTGATAGCTCTGTTAAGATGAAGTATGATAGTTGCCGAAAATAACGGTCTCATTACAATCAATTTTAAGAATTATTCTTTCAAGTGCTTTAAATGTTTTCAATATAAACCAACATATGAGTTAGATAATTTTTACAATGGAAGTGTGAGATGGAAAAAGGAACAATGTTTTGAAAATAATTTCCTTGAATGCCTTAAAAATAACCTAGATTGGATAACCCTTATCATTCCTTGAAGTACTGAACCATATAGTTTCTGCGCCTTTTGAGGTTAGGAGGGAACTCTCATTATACCCACAAAATAGTTATCATTTTTGAAGTATTGAAGATATCGAGGGCCTCAAAGTAAAATTCGCGCCCAGTTAATATATATTTGTTAGAAATGGTACATCAAGCAACTTGAAGAAATCTGCAATTCAAAGTCAAATCAAAGTCAAGTTCAAGTCGAAATCAAGAACCAAACAAGTTAAATATGAAGAGCTGATTAAGACAAAGAAGACGTGTGGTATAATGAGATTGATCCCTCGATAGTGGAATCATAGGGGTAAGCTAGGATTTTATGTCCATAATGGAGCTTACCACGTTTACTGGACGAGTTCGGAAAAAAAGGAGGGGTTGGTCAAGTTAAGTTTTTATAAATGAATTTTCGTGAAATTATTTTTAAAAATACACTGTTTTCACAAATTTAATTCGGCGTAAAAATTATTTGCTCAAGCTTGGTTTAACTTATTAAATATAAATATGAATCGATAATATAAAGTATTGAGACTGTTGTCTAGGTAGTGATTTCATGGGAGCTTCCTCGTTGTGAAATCTGATCATGTGAACAAAAAAAGAGTGAAGCGTTTTGATAAAGTTTGAATTTTTAGTTTTCTTAATCTTGTTTTAGTTTTTATTCTAAATTCTTTTCATGCATCTTATATGCTAGTTTTCATTATCATTTAGGATCATATTTTGTACATTTGCATGTCATTTATTTAAATAATGTCCAGCTCATGTATTTCGTTCGAATTCCCGTACTGCTCATGTTTTATGTCAATTTCAGATAGTTCGAGTGGAGCAGTGCTTTGGGAGCAGTTGGATGCGCGTTTGGAGCTTAAAGTGGAGCTTGGGACTTATGGAGTATGTTGATGAATGCTTGCAAGAGGCTTTGGTCAAGAAACATTCGATCGAATTGATCACACGAAGATAGGATCTACAATCTAAAGTTAAAGGATATTGATGGCAGCTGTGACCCCCTGTCAGTATTTTGACCATATCTCATGAACCGTAACTCTGATTGATGTGATTCAAAATGATCTGGAATGTAGACGAAATTCCGGACGTCCTAGGCACAACATGCGATCGCATGTTGCCTTTATGCGATCGCGTGGAGCCCTTATGCGATCGCATGTTAGGTCGCAGCATGGATTCGAGGTTTTTTCGTGCCAAAAATTCATCCGGAAGTGAAAAATGAAAACCTGCGATCGCAGGTTGTATACATGCGATCACAGGTTGGCCAAAAAGTGCCAAAATAGCATCCTACTTCATTAAAAAGGCACGAGACACGGTTTCTACAAAACCTGCGATCGCAGGTTGTGCCCATGTGATCGCATGTGCGTCGTTTTTGCTGTTGGACGTATAAATAGACCCTGATAGCATTCCTGTAACCTAAGTTGGCGATTCCGGAGGTACCAGACGACGAAAATACAATTTTGGAGGTGTTTCTTCTCCGATCTCAAAGATTTCTAAAGATCTGAAGACTGTGGATCATCTCCTTCAAGTAGATTAGTAAGATTAGTTGTTTGATGTCTCTTTTCATTTGTTTTTATCAGATTTTAGCCATGTCTGGCAAAAACCTTAGTTTTTAGTCCTGCAAAGACAAGTACTTTTTGTTGGGTTATGAGCATTCTAACACTCCTAAGTGTACATGCAACCCTAAATACCTTGGATCTATGTTTTCTCTATTATACATACAATTATGAACATCCAAGGTATTATCCTAATCTAGCATACAAAATAATAAATATAACAAGATAGAATACATAACTCTTTGATGTAGAATGTCTTCATGAAGCTTGAGTGCCTAGTGCCCCAAGTGTGACACCTCAAATGGTTCACACAACACCAAATACACTTGGAATAACTTGACAGAAACTTGAACACTCCTTGAAATCGTCTAGCCCTCACACTCACACATTAGTGCCTGATTTCTTGAGCCATGGGATTCTTTTATATGGTGGCTCTTAGGGTTACACCATGTAACTCATAACTTTACCCATTCCTTATGCTCCATGGATTTTAACCTCCATGGAGTATCCATGGGTCACCCCATGGACTTAGTCCAACATAAGGAATCTTGGATCACAAGCCCACATATATAAGAATGAATGATTTACACAATCAACTCATATATTTAATTAGTCTCCTTTTGATCACTTAATTAATTCCAAATTAATTCTTGATCAATACTAATTAAATAACCTTATTAATATATATATTAGAACTTATAATATATTAACCAACCTTAAGTGTTATTTCTCTCATTATAGTCTATCCAAATGCATGATGCCATGCAACCCAAATGGACCATGCCGGGTCGGGTCAAGTCTTACCAATTATAGTTATGGACTTAGACATTAATCCCACAGTCTCCCACGTGGATAAGTCTAAAACTATTATTGCGTATGACTTCAGGAACCGATCAGCAATCGTAGCTCTCAAAAGCTTCTGTCGAACTCTGACCTTGTCGATGAACTCTGACCTTTGTCAATGACTTGTCCATTAGATAAGGGATCATATATTCCTCCATTCTAGATATCATATAGACTGAGACATGGATTATCAATCATTCTCTCTGTCCATTTGTTGTTTCCCGATTTCCGATTCATGATGAATGACTGATTGAACAAATCAAATCAGTCCTGGCTTGGCCAAGCACTCACATGTATCATCTTTAAATCATCGATGGGCCCACATATATCGCTTTTATCCCGAAGGTAAAAGGAATGGATAAACTTCGACTCATATGGCTTGTTCTACTACTTGTTGAATCATACACAAAGGCACGGTTTATAACATCGAGTTACCAATGCGTTTTCGTGCAATCAATGTATAACCAACTCATAGTAACAACTCATATCCCTAGGTTTGAAGAATATAAGATATTATCGTCTCATGATCACTCGTGATAAAATCCATGAAGTGATTAAAATGAGCGCGGGTTGAATCCAATACTCAGAACTTATGAGCACTCATGAGTGTTGTAGCACCACTTTGTCCACCAACTTGGACCTCTACAAACCAACCCATGACAGTTTTGATTCATATCTACTTCCAACATATGACCGACTGTGGATGGTTTGAATAACTTAATCATTCAGGAAGAGCGACTTAGTTATTCTGGAAATCAAAACATGCAAAGTGAAACACAAGAATAAATGAATCAAATATGGTATCAAACCCTATGAATATAAATAAACACTTTTATTTATCACCATACTGATTACTCATTATTCATTGTTTCGGTTTTATCAACTTTATACTTGAATTTAAAACAATAGTTGTCCCATGCTCCAAGCATGTACACTATGTTTTCTAAACACTATTCATGCCATACACCAAGTATGCATACTATGTTTGTCTATGATCTTTACTTTGTAAAATAGATCAATTGAACATCACTCCAATGATCCTCTTTTCACAGTCCCAAATCCTTACTGCAAATGCAAGAATTCCAAATTCATGCCATTTACTGAAATCTATTAGATTCTAAACTTATATGCATTGATCCTCTTAATGATTATGCACGAAGTCAGAAAGACTTGACAACAATCATTACAGAGCATTCCAAAGGAGATCAGCTCCTTGGAAACATCCTTCTTTCATTAAGTTTCCTAATCTTACACAGATTGAATAATTTCTAACTTTGAAACATTTCCATATTCCATTTTGACTATCACTTCTGAACAAGAGTTGCCTCCTTACAGATTATGTCAATATGGTCCTTCCAGAATTAACATTATACTTCCAACTGTCCTTGAGCAACCAATCTTTGGTAAACCTTAGATTGTCCTCGACAATTGCTTAATCATTTTAGTCATATCCAATTCTAGACCTTTTCCCTTCATAATACCCCAGGGAGTCATGAAGAGGAGTCATGAATTGTTGAAATGGTTAAATCAAAAAGATGAGTCATACTTCGTTCCAAAACAATTCTTAGATTCATACTCCAAGATTGTAACTTGAGTGACATATCTTAAAGAGGGTTTGTTAACACTAGTCAAATGTAAGAGTAAAAGGTTATCTACTCTTGTACATTTGAAATTGGTAAGTTGTGATGTTTTGGATAAAACAGAGACCAACTTAGGCCAATTGTGTAAAGTGTTAGTCTTGATAAAGAATCCGCACTATCTCTTGAATATTTGACCAAGGGAGTCTTATATGTCAAGAGGACAGTGAGAGTCTTAAAGCTCTTGAAAGTTTCAAGACTTAATCAAGAATAAAACCTAAAGTCCTTCACTAGCACACGACTTGAGGTTTATAACCTATCGTGTTGAAATTTTTGTGCCTATTCAAGTTGGCTTTGCATATGAGTTCTGAGAGTTCTCAATTGGTTGCACAACTACTTGGAAGCAATGGCAGGCACCTGAGCTGCCAAATGGCAAGAATTTAAGATTGCACAAGTTTAATCAATATAAGTTTGGATTTGTCACTAACCTTGTCTTGTGATTATGGTTTTGACAAATTCACATGGATAAGAACACATACACTATTAAGTCTAAGTGTCATAAGGTTTCTCTCCGATTCATGAAAATGATGGTGAGGAAACACTTTCACTAAGTAGATTTTAGCTAGATAGCAATTGTGATATTTGCATTCTCAAAGTCGTTAGTGGAGCGTGTGTGGTTTACCGGCACACTAACATGGACTTGTGAGAAGTGGCAAAGGTCTAAACAATTGAGACTATGATTACGACATCCCTTTTCATAGTTCTAAAACTGTTTAGACACACATGTGAGCTATCTAAGAGAGGTGTATGATTTTGATAAAGTTTTATCAAAACAATCTAGTATCAGAAATCTGAACTTTGGTAAGAAAGTCAGCTGATTTCTGAGTACATGTCAAAGCTAGTGGGAGCATAAGTGTTATGCTAATAATCATCATGTTAGTGGGAGCATGATAATTATGACAAAGGTTGCAAATTAGCAATGTTAATTATAGAAAACAAAAGTTTCAATTCGTGAGTTTGCAGGGGTTGAAAAAGTTGTTTTGCTATAATTAAGGGAGAGGAAATTATACTTCATTTCAATTCTAAAAGCTTAGATTGAGATTTTAATCGTATTTAATCAAGGATATATATATGAATTTCATGTTGGAATGGCTCAACATAAGGAAATTCTATATATGGGTCCATTATTTGCATTCTAAAATTCGATTATGATTACGGCATCCCTTTTCATAATCTGAATTTTGAGAACTTGGCAAATTGAAATGGAAATATTATAGCAAAAGACTGGTTTAGTCTTTATGTGAGACATCATGTAATCGATCCTATATCCGAAGCATATGGGACACGATTCATGATGTCTCACATAAAGACTAAACCAGTCTTTTGCTATAATATTTCCATTTCAATTTGCCAAGTTCTCAAAATTCAGATTATGAAAAGGGATGCCGTAATCATAATCGAATTTTAGAATGCAAATAATGGACCCATATATAGAATTTCCTTATGTTGAGCCATTCCAACATGAAATTCATATATATATCCTTGATTAAATACGATTAAAATCTCAATCTAAGCTTTTAGAATTGAAATGAAGTATAATTTCCTCTCCCTTAATTATAGCAAAACAACTTTTTCAACCCTTGCAACCTCACGAATTGAAACTTTTGTTTTCTATAATTAACATTGCTAACTTGCAACCTTTGTCATAATTATCATGCTCCCACTAACATGATGATTATTAGCATAACACTTATGCTCCCACTAGCTTTGACATGTACTCAGAAATCAGCTGACTTTCTTACCAAAGTTCAGATTTCTGATACTAGATTGTTTTGATAAAACTTTATCAAAATCATACACCTCTCTTAGATAGCTCACATGTGTGTCTAAGCAATTTTAGAACTATGAAAAGGGATGTCGTAATCATAGTCTCAATTGTTTAGACCTTTGCCACTTCTCACAAGTCCATGTTAGTGTGCCGGTAAACCACACACGCTCCACTAACGACTTTGATAATGCAAATATCACAATTGCTATCTAGCTAAAATCTACTTAGTGAAAGTGTTTCCTCACCATCATTTTCATGAATCGGAGAGAAACCTTATGACACTTAGATTTAATAGTGTATGTGTTCTTATCCATGTGAATTTGTCAAAACCATAATCACAAGACAAGGTTAGTGACAAATCCAAACTCATATTGATTAAACTTGTGCAATCTTAAATTCTTGCTATTTGGCAGCTCAGGTGCCTGCCATTGCTTCCAAGTAGTTGTGCAACCAATTGAGAACTCTCAGAACGCCTATGCAAAGCCAACTTGAATAGGCACAAAAATTTCAACACGATAGGTTATAAACCTCAAGTCGTGTGCTAGTGAAGGACTTTAGGTTTTATTCTTGATTAAGTCTTGAAACTTTCAAGAGCTTTAAGACTCCCACTGTCCTCTTGACATATAAGACTCCCTTGGTCAAATATTCAAGAGATAGTGTGGATTCTTTATCAAGACTAACACTTCACACAATTGGCCTAAGTTGGTCTCTGTTTTATCCAAAACATCACAACTTACCAATTTCAAATGTACAAGAGTAGATAACCTTTTACTCTTACATTTGACTAGTGTTAACAAACCCTCTTTAAGATATGTCACTCAAGTTACAATCTTGGAGTATGACTCTAAGAATTGTTTTGGAATGAAGTATGACTCATCTTTTTGATTTAACCATTTCAACAATTCATGACTCCTCTTCTTAGTCATAAAAATGCATTAAGATGACTTTAGAGGACCAATTGTGATATGGTATCTTAATCATTAAGATGATCATAAACATGATACTAAAGTACTCTCCCATCTTTTCAGATTTGAGAAACTTTTATCTTTCTGCCATACTTTGATTCTTCTCATTTTTTCTGTCTCACATTGAAACTTCTCCAATGCTACAGACTTATACTTAAACTTATAAGTATAACCATATTTGCTGAACTTAAGTAAATCATGACGAATAGTCTTCTTGATCTTTTACGGTGGACTTGACCAGTGCACAAGAATGTGTACTCGATCCCTTAGTCCTTTCCTTATTCACATAAGAAATTAGTCTTAATTTTCCAAGCTGAAAGTTCTCATTCATCATACTATACAACTTGCATGATTCCAAGTTTCGGTCCAATTGAACCTTGGGTGATGAGAATCTTTCCTTATTTGGTAATATTAGACACTACCACAACCGAAAGAATCAAATCCATTTTTCCAATATTGCTATCAATGGAATTTTATAAGCAACAACTTTTCACAAATGCCATTGTAAGGATACTTAAAATAAATAAAATCAAAACCTTTTTCTTTTATTTTAAAACTTTGCGGAAAAACTTATCCTTACAATCTATATGAAAACCTTGTTGTTATCTATTCCTAAGCAATATAAATATCATAACTCTTAAGTAATAGCCCAAAATTCTGATCACCGAACCATGCGATTGAAATTCATCTTCGCGATCAGAATCAGCATGTACTTAATAGAGTTAGACAATGGACTTTACCTGAAGTAGAGCCAAACTTATTGACTTTAACATCCTTAGGTAAATTTGGCAGCTTCGTAACCAATGCCCCTTCCTTTGGCAATAGTTACCTATGGACCCTTTATAATGGGACTAGCTCAGACTTCGCCTCTCTCTTTACCATTTGGTCAACCGAGTTGACTATGGCCGATCCCTTTCCATTGGGAAGAGAGAGCTTTACTGGATATCCAATGTCATCATTGTCAATGTCCATAGCGTTTTAGGAAGTTGATCTTAGCAAATAGATAAGATCATTAAGGGTCTTGTCTTAGTCTGTTTCATAGGATTCCCAAAAGAACTCACTATGTGACTTAGAAAGTAGTTGAGCCACCAACTTTCTCAAGACTTTGACACCCAACTCTCCCGGCTTGTCAATATGTGACTACATCTCCAAGATATGATCACACCTAGACCTTGCCTTGCCAATAGGGCTTGAGTGACCTTAAACTTTTTAGGAACTTGTGGGTTAGGGAGAATAATTGGAGGAGGTGAAAGAAGTATGATATCCATGGGACATCATCTTCATTTAGGAAAGCTTGTTTCAAGAGATTTGGGAAGATCATAAATGTCTAGACCAGACATCTTTTTGGGAGATATTCAAGATAGTTGATTTAAAGTCCTTAATATGACATCCAATATGAAATATTAAGGCTAGGACCCAACAAACTATTTTATAACTTAGAAGAGGGATGTCGTAATCCAAGCTATAAAATATTTGAAGGTAGGTGAATGACGATTCACCAATTTCCACCATGAAAAACGAAATAATTTATTAGGTTTTAATTGGATTTGAAAGTCCTAGATCTTTGAGATTCATTGAACTGTTCAAAGGCATGTTTCAATCTCGAGTGTGCCCTTCAGGTTTTGTGACTGTGATGCCGAGGATCACAAAACAAGGTGTGAATAACCATGCAAATATACTTGGTACCCTTAATATTTACCCCTTAATCAGTATGTCGGTTAACCACACACGCTCCACCGATACTATGATAAATATTAAGTTACCCTTTGCCTACCTTGTTAAGTCCAGGTTAGTGTGCCGGTTAACCACACACGCTCCACTAACGACTTAAGCAAAGTGCAAAGTGTAATTTCATGGGTTAGCACCAAATTCACATTTTCCTAAGTAACTAAGATTGGGTATTCATAAGAGTTTAGTTACTTAGTATTTATCATTAATACTTTTAATGAAAGGAGAATTATAATCCTTGCCCTACCCGTTCGGCTAACGACCCTCCACCAGTCAAGGAAGCGGTGGGTGAGAGTGGACACCCATTAAACTGCCATTTTATAGGCAGTAACCTTATACCCCATTATAGACCGGCTTCGTGAATGAGGCCTACTAACGGTAAGACTGACTTTACTCTTATACATATATATAAATATTATTAACTTATAATATTATAAAGTATAAGGGTTGAATTTTAACTTTTAAAATTCTAAGGGCTAACTTGGAATTAAAGTATTCATAAGTGAAAACTTTTCAAATTCCAAAACTTGAGGGCAAGTTTTGAAACTATTCAAAACTAATTAATTCCATAACTTATGAGTTTAAAGTAGTTTTAATTAAAAAAAAAAAAAAAAAAAAAAAAAAAAAAAAAAAAAAAACTCTTCAATTTCCATAACTTGAGGACAAGTTATGGAAGACTTTAAACTAATTAATAAAAAAAAATAACTTTTTTTTATTGTAACTTATGGAACTAATTAAGGTTACACTTTTTTTTTTAATTTAATGAAGAGACTCTTGAACCTCCATAACTTGAGGACAAGTTATGGAGTCATAAAACCATTTAATTAGAACTAGACTCTTATTTTTGTAACCTTTGCCAACTTTTATGAGTTTTATGATTCTTAAATGTGACTTTTCATATAACTTGAGGACAAGTTACAAAAACACACTTTGGAATCAACTCTTAGATTAAAATGGATTGAAAACAACTATTTCACACAACTTTTCTATTAATCTAAGAACCTCATAAGAACAAGATAATTCAAATCATCAATCTTCAAGAAATTAGCATGAACATATAAAATAATACAAATCTTGAAATTATGACAATTATCTTAGAAATTGGATTAGCATGAACATTACCACATCAAAAACAAGTTTACAAAAACATCTTAGGGTAATGTTCCTAGTCGAATTCCAGCCAAAACAATCGAATATATGCATCCAACTCGATTTTTCAGCTACTTTTGCAAGTATAACAAGAAAACAAGCCTAGGCTCTGATACCACTGTTGGGTTATGAGCATTCTAACAATCCTAAGTGTACATGCAACCCTAAATACCTTGGATCTATGTTTTCTCTATTATACATATAATTATGAACATCCAAGGTATTATCCTAATCTAGCATACAAAATAATAAATATAACAAGATAGAATACATACCTCTTTGATGTAGAATGTCTTCATGAAGCTTGAGTGCCTAGTGCCCCAAGTGTGACACCTCAAATGGTTCACACAACACCAAATACACTTGGAATAACTTGAGAGAAACTTGAACACTCCTTGAAATCGTCTAGCCCTCACACTCACACATTAGTGCCCGATTTCTTGAGGCATGGGATTCTTTTATATGGTGGCTATTCGGGTTACACCATGTAACTCATAACTTTACCCATTCCTTATGCTCCATGGATTTTACCCTCCATGGAGTATCCATGGGTCACCCCATGGACTTAGTCCAACATAAGGAATCTTGGATCACAAGCCCACATATATAAGAATGAATGATTTACACAATCAACCCATATATTTAATTAGTCTCCTTTTGATCACTTAATTAATTCCAAATTAATTCTTGATCAATACTAATTAAATAACCTTATTAATATATATTAGAACTTATAATATATTAACCAACCTTAAGTGTTATTTCTCTCATTATAGTCTATCCAAATGCATGATGCCATGCAACCCAAATGGACCATGCCGGGTCGGGTCAAGTCTTACCAATTATAGTTATGGACTTAGACATTAATCCAACACTTTTCATGTGATTGATTTGTGTTTCTATCTAGATTCTTCAGTTTTGTTCTTAATGAATGTTTGATTTTGATTCTTGTTAGTCTAATCACCTAGCTAGGGTTTTATCATTCCAGGTAATCAGTTAATAGAATCCGTAATTGTTCTTGTCAACTTGTAAAAGTAACAAGTATCAGATTGGTTCCGTTTTGGGATTTAACTCTGATCTAAACTGTAAAAATCATATCTTTACGGTTCCGAGCTTATGAGAAGTATTGGGTATTGCTGGGAATCTTACAAAGAGCTTAATGCAACTTTTCTGATCTTAATTAAGAGCTTGTTTGAGTAGACAGTAAAAAGTTAGGGTTAATTGAAGAGGTTTTATGGTTAACTAAATAAGATAAAAGAGATTATACTAGATCTTGTTAGTTTTTCTCAGCACCAGCTTAGATAGAACGCATCTCAAATAACCAGGTCAATGTTGATTGCATCATTAGGAAAGTCACAGCAGAACTGAAACCATTTTTATTATTGATTTTCACTTAGTTTAATATCAGTGCAATTTTAGTTTTTAGTTTAATTCAAATACCCCTTTCATAATTTCTGTTTTGAATAGATGTGTCTGATGCAAAAAGGCATTGACCATTAGGCTGTGTCCCTGAGGATTCGACCCTGCTTCCTTGTGCTATATTTTTAGTGCAACCCACAATGATAATTTATTTGCTTAATACGTCGATGATAACGTGTTAACAAATTGGCGTCGTTGTTGGGGACACGGTACTGCTAATTGTTTTGTGCCAAAATCTTTACTTACAGGTAATCTAGTCTTCAGGCATGGTCGAGCCAACGACCTTAAAAACGGGCGGCATTCCGGGAGGCAACCCGATGAGTAGTTTTTAGTTTTTATGCTTTCAATAAAGAGATGATTGCAGTTCCAAGCAAGCCTAGGGAAATCAGAGGATAGACAAAGTCGCTGAAATTCAGATTTTTCGCCACATTATCGTCAAAATCACATTTCTACCAACTTATCAGGTACATTCATTCCAAGCTGCACCTTTTTGCCCTTATATTCTTCATTGAGCTGTTCATTCCTCTCTGAGCATTGAGGACAATGCATCATTTTAAGCTTGGGGAGGGGGTTAGTGTAAAAATTTGTATTTTTGTTTAAAGTTTTAATTTTTCAGTTTTTTTAGTTAAATTTTTCAAAATTTTCTTTTGCATTTTATTTTCTGCATCGCATTTGCATACTAAAATTTCGAAAATCCAAAAATATATTATTTTCTGTTTTTATTTTTCTGCATTGTATTTAAAAAACACAGAAAACCCAAAAATATTTTATTTATAGTTACTTTTATTTTCTGCATATAAAAATTTAAAAAAAATTTAAAAAAATCGAAGAAAATTGAAGTAATTTACATGAGATGACGATATATTTTTACATTCGATAGCTCTGTTAAGATGAAGTATGATAGTTGCCGAAAATAACGGTCTCATTACAATCAATTTTAAGAATTATTTTTTCAAGTGCTTTAAATGTTTTCAATATAAACCAACATATTAGTCAGATAATTTTTACAATGGAAGTATGAGATGGAAAAAGGAACAGTGTTTTGAAAATAATTTCCTTGAATGCCTTAAAAAGAACCTAGATTGGATAACCTTTATCATTCCTTGAAGTACTGAACCATACAGTTTCTGCGCCTTTTGAGGTTAGGAGGGAACTCTCATTATACCCACAAAATAGTTATCATTTTTAAAGTATTAAAGATATCGAGGGCCTCAAAGTAAAATTCACGCCCAGTTAATATATATTTGTTATAAAAGGTACATCAAGCAACTTGAAGAAATCTGCAATTCAAATTCAAATCAAAGTCAAGTTCAAGTCGAAATCAAGAACCAAACAAGTTAAATATGAAGAGCTGATCAAGACAAAGAAGACGTGTGGTCTAATGAGATTGATCCCTCGATAGTGGAATCATAGGGGTAAGCTTGGATTTTATGTCTATAATGGAGCTTACCGCGTTTACTGGACGAGTTCGGAAAAAAAGGAGGGGTTGGTCAAGCTAAGTTTTTATAAACGAATTTTCGTGAAATTATTTTTAAAAATACACTGTTTTCACAAATTTAATTCGGCGTAAAAATTATTTTCTCAAGCTTGGTTTAACTTATTAAATATAAATTTGAATCGTTATTATAAAGTATTGAGACTGTCGTCTAGGTAGTGATTTCATTGTAGCTTCCTCATTGTGAAATCTGATCATGTGAACAAAAAAAGAGTGAAGTGTTTTGATAAAGTTTGAATTTTTAGTTTCCTTAATCTTTTTTTAGTTTATATTCTAAATTTTTTTTATGTCATCTACATCTTTCTATTTGTTTATAATGTTTTATTCTTTTTCTTACTTGAGGGCAAGTAAGGTTCAAGCTTGGAGAGATTTGTTAGATGTCATTTCATGCATCTTATATGCTAGTTTTCATTATCATTTAGGATCATATTTTGTACATTTGCATGTCATTTATTTAAATAATGTCCAGCTCATGTATTTCGTTAGAATTCCCGTACTGGTCCTGTTTTTATGTCAATTTCAGATAGTTCGAGTGGAGCAGTGCTTTGGGAGCAGCTGGATGCATGTTTGGAGCTTAAAGTGGAGCTTGGGACTTATGGAGTTTGTTTATGAATGCTTGAAAGAGGCTTTGGTCAAGAAACATTCGATCGAATTGATCACACGAAGATAGAATCTACAATCTAAAGTTAAAGGATGTTGCTGGCAGCTTTGACCCCCTGTCAGTATTTTGACCATATCTCATGAACCATAACTCCGATTGACGCGATTCAAAATGATCTCGAAAGTAGAAGAAATTTCGAACGTCTTAGGCACAGCATGCGATCGCATGGAGCCTTTATGTGATCGTAGGTTAGGTCACAGCATGGATTCGAGGTTTTTTCGTGCCAAAAATTCATCCGGAAGTGAAAAATGAAAATCTGCGATCGCAGGTTGTATACATGCGATCGCAGGTTGGCTAAAGAGTGCCAAAATAGCATCCTACTTCATTAAAAAGGAACGAGACGCGGTTTCGTAAAAACCTGTGATCGCAGGTTGTGCCCATGCGATCGCATGTGCGTCGTTTTTGCTGCTGGACGTATAAATAGACCCTGATAGCATTCTTGTAACCTAAGTTGGCGATTCCAGAGGTACCAGACGATGAAAATACGATTTTAGAGGCGTTTCTTCTCCGATTTCAACGATTTCTGAAGATATGAAGACTGTGGATCATCTCCTTCAAGTAGATTAGTAAGATTAGTTCTTTGATGTCTCTTTTAATTTGTTTTTATCATATTTTAGCCTTGTCTAGCTAAAACCTTAGTTTTCAGTCCTGCAAAGACAAGTACTTTTCATGTTATTGATCATTAGATCTAGTTTTTGATTTGTGTTTCTATCTAGATTCTTCAGTTTTGTTCTTAATGAATGTTTGATTTTGATTCTTGTTAGTCTGGTCACCTAGCTAGGGTTTTATCATTCCAGTTAATCAGTTAATAAAATCCGTAATTGTTCTTGTCAACTGGTAAAAGTAACAAGTATCAGATTGGTTCCGTTTTGGGATTTAACTATGATATAAACTGTAAAAATCATATCTTTACGCTTCCGAGCTTATGAGAAGTATTGGGTATTGCTGGGAATCTTACAAAGAGCTTAATGCAACTTTTCTGATCTTAATTAAGAGCTTGTTTGATTAGACAGTAAAAAGTTAGGGTTAATTGAAGAGCTTGTTTTGGTTAACTAAATAGGATAAAAGAGATTATACTAGAGCTTGTTAGTTTTTCTCAGTACTAGCTTAGATAGAACACATCTCAAATAACCAGGTCAATGTTGATTACATGATTAGGAAAGTCGCAGCAGAACTGAAACCATTTTTATTATTGATTTTCATTTAGTTTAATATCACTGCAATTTTAGTTTTTAGTTTAATTCAAATCCCCCTTTCATAATTTTTGTTTTGACTAGATGTGCCTGATGCAAAAAGGCATTGACCATTAGGTTGTGTCCCTGAGGATTCGACCTTGCTTCCCTATGCTATATTTTTAATGCAACCAGCAGTGAGAATTTATTTGCTTAATACGTGCGTGACAGCGTGTTAACAGATGTCAATTTCATCTAGTATACAAGAGATTTTCCTAGGCTATCAGGTATCACACATCAAGCAATTCTATCATGAAATTCCTAAGGATCCCTAGTCTACAAACTAGCATGCAATTTGATCATAATCATCATAAAAAAATAACTATGTGGGTATTTTGGGGTACACTTTCTTGCTCCGGTTGCTCGTATACATCTCATCCTTCTTTGGTTACATTTGAAAACAATTTTCAAAAATAATTTTGAAAACAATGTTGAAACTATTTTGAAAACTTTTATAGATCCTTAGTTTGAGTCTGGACTCACACGAATGCTCATCCAATTCACTCAAACTAGGGCTCTGATAACAACTTGTAACATCCCAGAAATTAAGGTAAAATTTTCATTTTTAAAAAACAACTAAAAACCATAAATGTTTATAAACATTGTTTCCAAAGTGTCAAAGTCACAAATCAGAGTATCCTAAAATCAAATCTCATAAAAATGAAGGATGTGCATGATCAAGCCTTCGCCTTGAACCGATCATCTTAAGTACTTGAAACATGAAACCAAACTGTAAGCGCAAAGCTTAGTGAGTTCCCCCTAAATACTACCACACAACATAACATATACAATAATGAATGTTGGGTCCATTTAGTCATCAGACTGAAATACCCTCGAATCCACAGCCATCAGGCTGGATTACCCCCGGCCCAATAGGTTATCAGACTAAAATTCCTCGGCTCAATTAGTCATCGGACTGGAATGACAATATGCAATGGGTCCAATCAGTCATCGAACGGGAATATCCTCGGGTCCACAGCCATCGGGTTGGATTAGCCCCGGTCTGTTGGCCTCGTACATAGCAGTAAGGCCTCAACTCAAAACCGCACTATGTGGAAATATACAACAGATAAACATATAACCAGTCAACTAGAAAACTGGCAGATCTTCAGATCACTACCACATTGGGAACATCCTATATACCAGGATATAGATCTAACAAATCACGACAACACAACAATCATCCTATGTCAGGATACATAATCTACCGGGCTGGCATTGGTGCCTTCGACCCCAAAAGTATAGTGAGGAAAACTTATGTCACAGTCTGAAAGATAGTTGAACAAAACACTGCTCCGAATCCCAGTTTTACAGGTCACCTATCCATCCAACAATGACCAAAACATAGACTACAACTTAAAATACCCCTAGGTCAAAATTGGTCAAAATCCTGATCAAAGTTAAAGATTCTTTTTGGGGTCACGTACGATCAACGTACTCCCCTTTACGCCAAGCGTAGAGGGTGTCTTGCAAGGTTACAGGATTGAACCCTCGTATGCACAACATACCTCCAGGTACGCCTAGCTTACCAGAGCTGAACCCAAACTTTTCCATAAAGGTCTTGTTCCATTAAGCCAAAGTGCCAAACCTCATATCTAGGTAAAATGGGACATCTTAATGGATAAAGTCTCTCACTTTATCCATTTGCATGCATTCAAGAGGGCAAAAACTTAAACCGTTGGTCCAAAAGTCACCCAAAACTCCCAAAATCTTGCATGGCTCAATGAGAGTGTCCAAGCTCTCATTTTTATGAATCTAGAAGCTCAAAACTACAAGAAACTACATTTCAAGGCCCTGGAGTAGCTCATACTCCATTATACTAAGTTATCAGACCAAAAATGCATACAACTTCTAGGATAATAGGATCTAAGCAATTTATACATCAAGGTTCAAGCTTTATACCTCTAAATGAAGATTGAGGGCAAGATACTTCTTGATCCAAAGTGCCTTAAGATTCCAAGATGGTTTCCTTTCCTTCTCCTTCTTTCAAGAACACCACAAAGCAAACTTTCAAGCTCAAAATGCACACACAAGGGAATTAGGGTTTGTTGGGGACGAAAAGAGGGATGTAGGGTGATGAATGAAGGGGCCTCAAAGATTTAATGATGTTTAAATAGGGTCCAAACCCTAAAAATTAGGGTTTGGGTATTTGCCACATACGCCCAGCGTACTTAATCAGTTCCACACTTTTCATTTAAATGCCACTTGGGACCGATATGCAAACATATGACATAATAAGGGTCAAAAATGTAAATTACCAAGGCCTCCATTTGATCCATTAATTGTATACAATCATAAAATAAGAACTTCGCGAAACAGGATGTTACAGCAACGTACCACGAAACCAATAAACTCCTCTCCCTGAACTTGACGATGATCTCCGCCACAGTTTCTGTTATTTGGCAAAGGTCCTGAAACACCCTCGCCAACTGCTGCACCTCAATGGTCGGTGCAAACTCCGCCCTAAATCTCGACACAATATCTGACCAAGACATGGCCGCCAGGGCCTCAGCTCCAAGAGAATGACCAACATTATCCCTCCAGTCATGGGCTCCAACCCTCATAAGGCAAGACGCAAATCCCACTTTCGATCCCTCAGGGCAGAAACTAGTTCACTGAGCATTTTCCATGTCAGCAATCCACCGGATACTAGCAATAGGATTCTTCTTCCCAAAGAACTTTGGGGCTCACAAAGCCTTAAAATCCCAAAAAGAGAGAGTTCGCATCTCAATCTGACCAGACGCAATCTCAGCCTGGAAAACCCCAAACCGCTCATCCAGTTTCTCCATGATCCCCTCCTTGATGGTGCCAACCATCCAAGGAGTTACATCCGAAATACCGCAAATGATCTCAGATGAAACAAACTCACGAATCCTATCATCAATCGGCTCAACTACAAAGCCCCGACCTGAACCAGAACCAGAACCTTCTCCACGAGCGCTCAACACTAAACTGAAAGGCAACCATACAAATGATCCAAACATACTCAAAGAATCCTCAATCCATAGGCTTCATAGAATCTCGACGCCTTCCCTTGATTCGAGTACGGATCATGTGATTTCAGTAGTACGGGCCCAATACTAACTTCCACACTTATCCATACCTCCTCAAGAATCGTCCTAAATCCTCTAAGTCACCTTCTCAAACTAGTATTCCAAAAACTCGGTGAACATCGTACCATTCCCACTAAAGTACTTCCTAGGCTATCCTAGGATTCCCACCTCACCATGCCATCGGCTACTAAGAACTCCTACAAATGTCAACTAACTACTTCATGAATACAATTACATGCAATAAATCCTAGATAATCCTTTGTCACACCCCCAAACCTGAACGGCGGAAACATTCGGGGGCGGAGGACATCATGTGCAGTATCATAACAAATAAATAGTAAAGAAAGTACACACCACCATCATATACATAATTGAAAAGTTTACATGATTGTAGTTTTACATGTTTCAAAAGCACAATTACAATATGATGTCCAAAAGATTATACTAACACCCGAGCGTAAATCTTCAAAAGTAATTGCTAACCTAGTTTAGTGATTCCCTGAGAATACAAGTTATTTCAAAGAAAAAATGTCAACATTTAAGTTGGTGAGTTCATAAGTAGTTATTTGAGTAAAATGCATGTCATTCGAAAGTTCGCGTTTGTTTCCAGAAAATCCGATATTTTCTTATAAAATGTATATAAATGAGTATGAATCATCGTTTGTATAAAATGGATGTACTTTAACCAGGAAAATCCTATACTTTCCGAAAAGTGAGAAGTAGTCTTATCTGAACCAAGACCGAAAAATGTAAGTAAATATGTCATACTTAAACTGAAAATGTATAGTTTTATCAGTAAATAAAACTATGGGAAGCTTGAAAATTATACGTGAAAGTAACTGTAATATTACTTTTCCCGTAAAAATTAATACCATAATAGTTGTCTATCCTATGAGTTTTCATAACCATACTAAGATATATTTGTCTGCGGCGACGTTCTTCAAGCGTCGGAATGTTATGATAATTGTCACCCCTTGGACTGTAGCTAACAGTCAGGGTGCGGGATCATCAGTCCCGTATAGATCTATACATGCTTATCACGTTCTCCGAGTGGAGATTCTGGTTATAAAACAGGGCTTTCTTGTATACCTTGATAGGTACAAGGAAGACGAAATGTCTCACATATTCTCAACTAAGTCACGTATTTTTGAAATGAATAAAGTTATGAAGAAATGGTTACCCTTGTTATGATATGTTATACAAACACATAAATGAAACATATTTTGATATATATAAACATATTTTATCCCGAGAGGGTAAAATTGGTATCGTGAGATGTTTTGCATACTAATATTTTCGTATGATAGTTATAACAACAGCAAGAAACACATCGTAAAAGATTGATATTTTCACACGATTTTTAACTGTGTATTTATTTGTATTCCTCCCCTAAAAGTGTTTAAAAAGCATTAAAAGGCATTTAAAAGTGTTGTGATAGGAATATGAACTCACTTGGTAAGAGTGACTGTTTGATGAAGACGATGTTTAACTCGGGCAGCACCTCGACTGGAAAGAAGCAAGTTTCTCGGGAACTTCGAGACTTCGAATCTTCGTCGGAGCTTGGATATGAAATTGGGATGTCGGGGTGGTCTCGAGAGGGCAAAAGTATGAAATTTGGGAAAGGAGATAGTGAATTAGCAACCAAAACTCGGAAGTCTCGCATTCTATTTATAGGAGGGAAGTCACGCCTCGTATGCTGGTGTACTCCGAAGTACGCGGGGCGTTCTGCGTACGTTGGGCGTACCTCGCTTACGCTGCACGTTCGCAGGCGTGACACCTTCATCGGACGATGGACTTCAGATGGGACGGGGGTAGAGGGTATAGGGGAGACGTGGCCGATCTGAGGCCTTCTATCGCGTACGCTGGGCGTACCCTCGTACGAGGGGCGTACTCCCCTCGGTTTGTGTGGCCCAAACTTCTAAAATCCGTAACCGTCGCAAACGAGCTCCGTTTTTTACGTTCTTTATATCCACGCGTAGGTGAGAATATACTATACAACTTTCATTTAGAATTCGTCGGCAAATCTTGAATTTATTTTTAATTATATATTTTTAACAGGCCAGAACATGAAAATTCGTTAAAATTTCATAACTCCTTCATCAGATGTCCGTTTTCGTCAGACTTTTTATCGTTGTACTACCATTGTCGAGATCTTCAATTCTCGTTTAGGTTGCATCGGCTACAAATCACTCGATCACTGGTTCGAGTTTTTAGCTATCTACTGCTATTCCGAACTTAGAAAAAACATAACATCTTCATATGAAGTCAGATTTGGACGTTCTTTTTATACACGTTCACCGTTTAGTATAATTTACGACTTTCGTTTAGATACCTAAGGCTAAAAAGTATTTTATTTAAATTTCACTTTTTACACTTAACAGTGTTTACCGATTTTGACACGGATCCTTGATTGGTCATAACTTCTTTGTTATAACTCGGATTTGAGTGTTCTTTATATTTCTGGAAACCTTGTTACGATATCTACCACTTGGTACATCTAAATTGTGATTTCTGATCATTTCATTTTTTGACACTATTTTATTAACTCGAAAATAGGTTACAATATTCGACTTTAAGTCATTAGATGTACTTGAAATATAGGGTTGTTACTGATGGGTTTTGAGCATTCTAACACTCTTATGGTGTACATGCAACCCTATAAACCTTGGATCTCTGTTTTCTCTATTATACATGCAAATATTAACTATTCCAAGGTTTCATCCTAACTAGCATGTTATGAAGCACCTATACTACAAAGTTCTAGTTAGATGACATACCTTTTGATGTAGCTTGATGTCTTCAAGCTTTAAGAGCTTAGCCCCAATAGTGTGGAAGCCTCAAATGGAATCACAAATCACCAAAACACCTTGGAAGAACTTGAGAGAATATGTATGCACACTAAAATCGGCCCACTCTTATTTTCACACACTTGTGCCAATTTTGTGAGCCAAGGACCCCTTTATATATTATGGAGGATTAGGGTTACATCCATGTAAACCCTAATACCCATGACCTTTCATTTACATAGGAATCATGGGTTAAAAGCTCCATGGACCATCCATGAAAGCTTAGCCCACCCTAAATGAACTTGGCCCATTCCATATATATAAGAGTCCATATTTAATTAGTTCTTTTTGATCACTTAATTAATTCAAAATTAATTCTTGATCAATACTAATTAAATAATATGATTCCATATTAATATATTAGAACTTATAATATATTAATATAAATCATAAATATACTATTCTCAAAAGACTATCGATATAAATTGTGTCGGTGAAGTGCAACCCAAATGGACCATGCCGGGTCGGGTCAAGTACATACCAAATATAGTTATGGACTTAGACATTAATCCAACAGTCTCCCACTTGGATAAGTCTAAAACTATTATTGAGTATGACTTCAAAACCTAACTGGCAATCGTAGCTCTTAAAGCCGCTGTCGAACTCTGACCTTGTCAATGACTTTTCCATTAGATAAGGGATCATATATTCCTCCATTCTAGATATCATATGGACTGAGACATGGATTATAATCATTATCTCTGTCCATTTGTTGTTTCCCGATTTTCGATTTATGATGACTGACTGATTGAACAAATCAAATCAGTCCTGGCTTGGCCAAGCACTCACATGTGTCATCGCTAAATCATCGAGGGGCCCACAGATATTGCTTTTATCCCGAAGGTAAAAGGAATGGATAAACTTCGACTCATATGGCTTGTTCTACTACTTGTTGAATCATACACAAAGGCACGTTTTATAACATCGAGTTACCAATGCGTTTTCGTGCAATCAATGTATAACCAACTCATAGTAACAACTCATATCTCTAGGTTTGAAGAATATAAGATATTATCGTCTCATGATCACTCGTGATAATATCCATGAAGTGATTCAAATGAGCGCGGGTTGAATCCAATACTCAGAATTTATGAGCACTCATGAGTGTTGTAGCACCACTTTGTCCACCAACTTGGACCTCTACAAACCAACCCATGACAGTCTTGATTCATATCTACTTCCAACATATGACCGACTGTGGATGGTTTGAATAACTTAATCATTCAGGAAGAGCGACTTAGTTATTCTGGAAGTCAAAACATGCAAAGTGAAACACAAGAATAAATGAATCAAATATGGTATCAAACCCTATGAATATAAATAAACACTTTTATTTATCACCATACTGATTACTCATTATTCATTGTTTCGGTTTTATCAACTTTATACTTGAATTAAAAACACTAGTTGTCCCATGCTCCAAGCATGTACACTATGTTTTTCTTAAACAATAGCTTTGCCATACACCAAGTATGCACTCTATGTTTGTCTATGATCCTTACTTTGTGAAATAAACCAATTGAACATAATTTCAATGATTCTAATTTCACACTCCCAAATCCTTATCGAAAAATGTGAGAATTTCAAATTCCTATCATTTATCGAAATTTGTTTAGATTTTAAACTTATATGCACTGACCCTCCTGTAATGAATATGTACAAAGTCACAAAGACTTGTCAACAGTCATTATAAGGTATTCCAATGGAGATCAACTCCATGGAAACTAAGTCTCATATTCAAAGTACATTGCTTTGGACATGCTTCTTGCATTAAGTTTTCTAATCTTACACAGATAACTTCCACCTATGGAGACAACTCCATATTCTCATTTTGACTATCAATTCTGAATAAGAGATGCCTCTTTTCAGAATATGTCAATATGGTCCTTCCAAAATTAGCACTATACTTCCAACTGTCCCTGAGCAACCAATCTTTGGTAAACCTCAGATTGTCCTCGACAATTGCTTAATCAATTTAGTCATGTCCAATTCTAGACCTTTTCCCTTCTTAATGCCTCTGGGCATTTGGAAAAATTTATAAATAACAAATATTATAGCACATAAAATCGATCCTGTACCCAAAGCAAATGGTACACGATTCATGATGTCTCACATAAAGACATGATTCTAGACTAGTCTTTTGCTACAATATTTTTATTTGCCATGTTTTCAAAATTTGACTATGAAGAGGGATGCCGTAATCATAATCGAATTTTAAGAACGCAATATATAGAATTTCCTTAAGTTGAACCAATCCAACATGAAATTCATATATATATTCTTGACTAAGGATGATTAAGGTCTCAATCTAAGCCTTTAGAACTGAAATGAAGTATATCCTCTCCCTTAATTATAGCAAAACAACTTTTTCAATCCCTGCAGCCTCACGAATTGAAACTTTTGTTTTCTATAATTAACATTGCTAACTTGCAACACTAACAATAATTATCATGCTCCCACTAACATGATGATTATTAGCATAACACTTATGCTCCCACTAGCTTTGACATGTACTCAGAAATCAGCTGGACTTCTAGAAATCAATACTTTATTGACTTTCTTACCAAAGTTCAGATTTCTGATACGAGATGCTTTGATAAAACTTTATCAAAATCATACACCTTTCCTTAGATAGCATGCATGTGTGACTAAACAATTTCAGAACTATGAAAAGGGATGCCATAATCATAGTCTCAATTGTTTAGACCTTTTGCCATCTCCTTCAAATCTACTTGGTGGAAGTGTTTCCTCACCATCATTTTCATGAATCGGAGAGAAACCTTATGACCCTTAGATTTTATGGTGTATGTGTTCTTATCCATGTGAATCGTCAAAACCATAGTCACAAGACAAGGATAATGACAAATCCAAACTCATATGGACTGAACTTATGCAATCTTAATTTCTTGCCACCTGGCAGTACAGGGCCTGCCATTGCTTCCAAGTTGTTATGCAACCAACTGAGAACTTTCAGAACTCCTATGCAAAGCCAACTTTAACTGGAATGGGCACAGAATATATCAACACGATAGGTTATAAACCTCAAGTCGTGTGCTAGTGAAGAACCTCAGGTTTTATTCTTGATTAGTTCTTGAAATTCTTTTTAGGATCTTTATGACTCCCACTATCCTCTTGACATATAAGACTATCTTGCCAAATATTCAAGAGATAGTGCGGATTCTTTATCAAGACAAACACTTCACACAATTGGCCTTAGTTGGTCTTTGTTTTATCCAAAACATCACAACTTACCAATTTCAAATGTACAAGAGTAGGACACTTTTACTCTTACATTTGACAAGTGTTTTAAACCTTTCTTTAATATATGTCACTCAAGTTATAATCTTGGAGTATGAATCTAAGAATTGTTTTGGAACGAAGTATGACTCATCTTCCTGATCTAACCATTTCAACAATTCATGACTCCTCTTCTTAGTCATAAGAATGCACTAAGATGACCTTTAGAGGACTAATTGTGATATGATTTCTAAATCATTAAGATGATCACAAACATGATACTAAAGTACTCTCCCATCTTTTCAGATTTGAGAAACTTTTATCTTTCTGCCTAATTTGATTCTTCCCATTCGTTCTGCCATACATTGAGACTTTTCCAATGTTTCAGAATTATACTTAAACTTGTAAGTATAACCATATTTACTAAACTTTAGTAAATCAAATAGTATTAACGAGCTTTGTGGTGGACATGACCAGTGCACAAGAATGTGTACTCGATCCCTTTAGTCCTTCACTTGACTCACACATCCATGTGAACAAGTAATTAGTCTTGATTTTCCAATGCTTGAAAGTTCTCATTCATCATACTATTCAGCTTGCATGATTCCAAGTTTCGGTCCAATTGAAACTTGGGTGATGAGGAACTTTCCTGATTTGGTAAATTTAGACACTACCACAAATGAAAGAATCAAATCCATTTTCCAATATTGCTGTCAGTGGAATCATATAAGCAACAATTTTCCACAAATGTCATTGTAAGGATACTTCAAATAAATAAAATTAAACAATTTTCTTTTATTTTAAAACTTTGCAGAAAAACTTATCCCTACAATCCACATGGAAAATTGTTGTTATCTATTCCTTAGCAATATATCATAACTTCTTAAGCAACTGCTCAAAATTCTGATGCGATCGAAATCCACCTTCGCGATCAGAATCAGCATATACTTCCTTTAAGATTTCTCTCTATTCTTTGATTCTTAAAACATCAACATGTGACCCAGTCACATCATGTAATGAGGATCTCAGAATAGAACTTAACAGAGTTAGATAATGGGCTCTACCTGATGTAGAGTCAAACTTATTGACTTTAACATCCTTAGGTAAATTTGGCAGCTTTGCAATCAACGCCCCTTCCTTTGGCAAAATAAACATATGGACCCTTTGGTAATGGGACTATCTCAGACTTAGCCTTTCTCTTTACCATTTGGTCAACCGGGTTGACTATGGCCAATCCCTTTCCATTGGGAATTGAATGCTTTTTCTGGATTTCCAGTGTCACCATTGTCACTATCCATAAAGTTTTTGAGAAGTTGATCTTCTAATCAAATTTGCTTTACTATCGTTCCAAATCATTGCTGATTCAGCAGCACCAAGCAAATAGATATGATCATTAAGGTTCATGTCATAGTCTGTTTCATAGTAGTCCCAAAGGAACTCACTATGTGACTTAGAAAGTGATTGAACATCCAACTTTCTCAAGACTTTGACACCCAACTCTCCCGGCTTGTCAATATGTGACTTCATCTCTAAGATGTGATCACACATAGACCTTGCTTTCCATTAGGGCTTGAGTGACCTTGAACTTGTGGGTTAGGGAGAATAATTGGAGGAGGTGGAGGAAGAGAAGTATGACTTCCATGAGCCAAACTCGGGAAGTCATATTCATTAGGAAAGCTTGGTTTGGGAAGATCATTGTTGTCTAAACCAGACATCAACAATGGGAGAAATTCACGTAAAGTTGATTTAAGTCCTTAATATAACACCCAATATGATATATTAAGGCTAGGACCCAACAAACTATTTTATAACTTGGAAGAGGGATGTCGTAATCCAAGCTATAAAATATTTGAAGGTAGGTGAATGACGATTCACCAATTTCCACCAAGATAAACGAAATGCATTATTAGGTTTTAATTGGTTTTGAAACTCCTAGATTCTTTTGAGATTCATTGAACTTTTCAATGGAATGTTTCAATCTCGAGTGTGCCCTTCAGGTTTTGTGACTGGGATGTCGAGGATCACAAAACAAGGTGTGAAGTAACCATGCAAATATACTTGGTACCCTTAATATTTACCCCTCAATCGATGTGCCGGTTAACCACACACGCTCCAACGATACTATGATAAACATTAAGTTACCCTTTGCCTACCTTGTTAAGTCCAGGTTAGTGTGTCGGTTAACCACACACGCTCCACTAACAGCTTAAACAAAGTGCAAAGTGTAATTTCATGGATTAGCACCTTATTCACATTTTCCTAAGTAACTAAGATTGGGAATTTATAAGTGTTTAGTTACTTAGTATTTATCATTATACTTATAATGAAGGGAAAATTATAGTCCTTGTCCTACCTGTTCGGCTAACGACCCTCCACCGGTCAAGGAAGCGGTGAGTGAGAGTGGACACCCATTAAACTGCCATTTTATAGGCAGTAACCTTATACCCCCGTTATAGACCGGCTTCGTGAATGAGGCCTACTAATGGTAAGACGACTTGCTCTTATACATATAATATATTAAACTTTTAATATTATAATAGTATAAGGGTGTATTTTAGACATTTAAAATACTTGGTGGTTTAATCTATTAATTAAACTAGACTTTTAATTTAATTAAACTCAAACCATATATTTATGGATTAATAATACTCTTTTAATTAAATGCTTTAATTAACTATTAATAAAGCCCATAAGAGTTAATTTGAACTATTCAACAAAACATCATAATTCCAATATAACAGAAAACAACCCATGGCTCTGATACCACTGATGGATTTTGAGCATTCTAACACTCTTATGGTGTACATGCAACCCTATAAACCTTGGATCTCTGTTTTCTCTATTATACATGCAAATATTAACTATTCCAAGGTTTCATCCTAACTAGCATATTATGAAGCACCTATACTACAAAGTTCTAGTTAGATGACATACCTTTTGATGTAGCTTGATGTCTTCAAGCTTTAAGAGCTTAGCCCCAATAGTGTGGAAGCCTCAAATGGAATCACAAATCACCAAAACACCTTGGAAGAACTTGAGAGAATATGTATGCACACTAAAATCGGCCCACTCTTATTTTAACACACTTGTGCCAATTTTGTGAGCCAAGGACCCCTTTATATATTATGGAGGATTAGGGTTACATCCATGTAAACCCTAATACCCATGACCTTTCATTTACATAGGAATCATGGGTTAAAAGCTCCATGGACCATCCATGAAAGCTTAGCCCACCCTAAATGAACTTGGCCCATTCCATATATATAAGAGTCCATATTTAATTAGTTCTTTTTGATCACTTAATTAATTCTAAATTAATTCTTGATCAATACTAATTAAATAATATGATTCCATATTAATATATTAGAACTTATAATATATTAATATAAATCATAAATATACTATTCTCAAAAGACTATCCATATAAATTGTGCCGGTGAAGTGCAACCCAAATGGACCATGCCGGGTCGGGTCAAGTACATACCAAATATAGTTATGGACTTAGACATTAATCCAACAGTCTCCCACTTGGATAAGTCTAAGACTATTATTGAGTATGACTTCAAAACCTAACTGGCAATCGTAGCTCTTAAAGCCGCAGTCGAACTCTGACCTTGTCAATGACTTTTCCATTAGATAAGGGATCATATATTCCTCCATTCTAGATATCATATGGACTGAGACATGGATTATAATCATTCTCTCTGTCCATTTGTTGTTTCCCGATTTTCGATTTATGATGACTGACTGATTGAACAAATCAAATCAGTCCTGGCTTGGCTAAGCACTCACATGTGTCATCGCTAAATCATCGAGGGGCCCACAGATATCGCTTTTATCCCGAAGGTAAAAGGAATGGATAAACTTCGACTCATATGGCTTGTTCTACTACTTGTTGAATCATACACAAAGGCACGTTTTATAACATCGAGTTACCAATGCGTTTTCGTGCAATCAATGTATAACCAACTCATAGTAACTACTCATATCTCTAGGTTTGAAGAATATAAGATATTATCGTCTCATGATCACTCGTGATAATATCCATGAAGTGATTCAAATGAGCGCGGGTTGAATCCAATACTCAGAATTTATGAGCACTCATGAGTGTTGTAGCACCACTTTGTCCACCAACTTGGACCTCTACAAACCAACCCATGACAGTCTTGATTCATATCTACTTCCAACATATGACCGACTGTGGATGGTTTGAATAACTTAATCATTCAGGAAGAGCGACTTAGTTATTCTGGAAGTCAAAACATGCAAAGTGAAACACAAGAATAAATGAATCAAATATGGTATCAAACCCTATGAATATAAATAAACACTTTTATTTATCACCATACTGATTACTCATTATTCATTGTTTCGGTTTTATCAACTTTATACTTGAATTAAAAACACTAGTTGTCCCATGCTCCAAGCATGTACACTATGTTTTTCTTAAACGATAGCTTTGCCATACACCAAGTATGCACTCTATGTTTGTCTATGATCCTTACTTTGTGAAATAAACCAATTGAACATAATTTCAATGATTCTAATTTCACACTCCCAAATCCTTATCGAAAAATGTGAGAATTTCAAATTCCTATCATTTATCGAAATTTGTTTAGATTTTAAACTTATATGCACTGACCCTCCTGTAATGAATATGTACAAAGTCACAAAGACTTGTCAACAGTCATTATAAGGTATTCCAATGGAGATCAACTCCATGGAAACTAAGTCTCATATTCAAAGTACATTGCTTTGGACATGCTTCTTGCATTAAGTTTTCTAATCTTACACAGATAACTTCCACCTATGGAGACAACTCCATATTCTCATTTTGACTATCAATTCTGAATAAGAGATGCCTCTTTTCAGAATATGTCAATATGGTCCTTCCAAAATTAGCACTATACTTCCAACTGTCCCTGAGCAACCAATCTTTGGTAAACCTCAGATTGTCCTCGACAATTGCTTAATCAATTTAGTCATGTCCAATTCTAGACCTTTTCCCTTCTTAATGCCTCTGGGCATTTGGAAAAATTTATAAATGACAAATATTATAGCACATAAAATCGATCCTGTACCCAAAGCAAATGGTACACGATTCATGATGTCTCACATAAAGACATGATTCTAGACCAGTCTTTTGCTACAATATTTTTATTTGCCATGTTTTCAAAATTTGACTATGAAGAGGGATACCGTAATCATAATCGAATTTTAAGAACGCAATATATAGAATTTCCTTAAGTTGAACCAATCCAACATGAAATTCATATATATATTCTTGACTAAGGATGATTAAGGTCTCAATCTAAGCCTTTAGAACTGAAATGAAGTATATCCTCTCCCTTAATTATAGCAAAACAACTTTTTCAATCCCTGCAGCCTCACGAATTGAAACTTTTGTTTTCTATAATTAACATTGCTAACTTGCAACACTAACAATAATTATCATGCTCCCACTAACATGATGATTATTAGCATAACACTTATGCTCCTACTAGCTTTGACATGTACTCAGAAATCAGCTGGACTTCTAGAAATCAATACTTTATTGACTTTCTTACCAAAGTTCAGATTTCTGATACGAGATGCTTTGATAAAACTTTATCAAAATCATACACCTTTCCTTAGATAGCATGCATGTGTGACTAAACAATTTCAGAACTATGAAAAGGGATGCCGTAATCATAGTCTCAATTGTTTAGACCTTTTGCCATCTCCTTCAAATCTACTTGGTGGAAGTGTTTCCTCACCATCATTTTCATGAATCGGAGAGAAACCTTATGACCCTTAGATTTTATGGTGTATGTGTTCTTATCCATGTGAATCGTCAAAACCATAGTCACAAGACAAGGATAATAACAAATCCAAACTCATATGGACTGAACTTATGCAATCTTAATTTCTTGCCACCTGGCAGTACAGGGCCTGCCATTGCTTCCAAGTTGTTATGCAACCAATTGAGAACTTTCAGAACTCCTATGCAAAGCCAACTTTAACTGGAATGGGCACAAAATATGTCAACACGATAGGTTATAAACCTCAAGTCGTGTGCTAGTGAAGAACCTCAGGTTTTATTCTTGATTAGTTCTTGAAATTCTTTTTAGGATCTTTAAGACTCCCACTATCCTCTTGACATATAAGACTATCTTGCCAAATATTCAAGAGATAGTGCGGATTCTTTATCAAGACAAACACTTCACACAATTGGCCTTAGTTGGTCTTTGTTTTATCCAAAACATCACAACTTACCAATTTCAAATGTACAAGAGTAGGACACTTTTACTCTTACATTTGACAAGTGTTTTAAACCTTTCTTTAATATATGTCACTCAAGTTATAATCTTGGAGTATGAATCTAAGAATTGTTTTGGAACGAAGTATGACTCATCTTCCTGATCTAACCATTTCAACAATTCATGACTCCTCTTCTTAGTCATAAGAATGCACTAAGATGACCTTTAGAGGACTAATTGTGATATGATTTCTAAATCATTAAGATGATCACAAACATGATACTAAAGTACTCTCCCATCTTTTCAGATTTGAGAAACTTTTATCTTTCTGCCTAATTTGATTCTTCCTATTCGTTCTGCCATACATTGAGACTTTTCCAATGTTTCAGAATTATACTTAAACTTGTAAGTATAACCATATTTACTAAACTTTAGTAAATCAAATAGTCTTAACGAGCTTTGTGGTGGACATGACCAGTGCACAAGAATGTGTACTCGATCCCTTTAGTCCTTCACTTGACTCACACATCCATGTGAACAAGTAATTAGTCTTGATTTTCAAATGCTTGAAAGTTCTCATTCATCATACTATTCAGCTTGCATGATTCCAAGTTTCGGTCCAATTGAAACTTGGGTGATGAGGAACTTTCCTGATTTGGTAAATTTAGACACTACCACAAATGAAAGAATCAAATCCATTTTCCAATATTGCTGTCAGTGGAATCATATAAGCAACAATTTTCCACAAATGTCATTGTAAGGATACTTCAAATAAATAAAATTAAACAATTTTCTTTTATTTTAAAACTTTGCGGAAAAACTTATCCTTACAATCCACATGGAAAATTGTTGTTATCTATTCCTTAGCAATATATCATAACTTCTTAAGCAACTGCTCAAAATTCTGATGCGATCGAAATCCACCTTCGCGATCAGAATCAGCATATACTTCCTTTAAGATTTCTCTCTATTCTTTGATTCTTAAAACATCAACATGTGACCCAGTCACATCATGTAATGAGGATCTCAGAATAGAACTTAACAGAGTTAGATAATGGGCTCTACCTGATGTAGAGTCAAACTTATTGACTTTAACATCCTTAGGTAAATTTGGCAGCTTTGCAATCAACGCCCCTTCCTTTGGCAAAATAAACATATGGACCCTTTGGTAATGGGACTATCTCAGACTTAGCCTTTCTCTTTACCATTTGGTCAACCGGGTTGACTATGGCCAATCCCTTTCCATTGGGAAGAGAATGCTTTTTCTGGATTTCCAGTGTCACCATTGTCACTGTCCATAAAGTTTTTGGGAAGTTGATCTTCTAATCAAATTTGCTTTACTATCGTTCCAAATCATTGCTGATTCAGCAGCACCAAGCAAATAGATATGATCATTAAGGTTCATGTCATAGTCTGTTTCATAGTAGTCCCAAAGGAACTCACTATATGACTTAGAAAGTGATTGAACATCCAACTTTCTCAAGACTTTGACACCCAACTCTCCCGGCTTGTCAATATGTGACTTCATCTCTAAGATGTGATCACACATATACCTTGCTTGCCATTAGGGCTTGAGTGACCTTGAACTTGTGGGTTAGGGAGAATAATTGGAGGAGGTGGAGGAATAGAAGTATGACTTCCATGAGCCAAACTCGGGAAGTCATATTCATTAGGAAAGCTTGGTTTGGGAAGATCATTGTTGTCTAAACCAGACATCAACAATGGGAGAAATTCACGTAAAGTTGATTTAAGTCCTTAATATAACACCCAATATAATATATTAAGGCTAGGACCCAACAAACTATTTTATAACTTGGAAGAGGGATGTCGTAATCCAAGCTATAAAATATTTGAAGGTAGGTGAATGACGATTCACCAATTCCCACCAAGATAAACGAAATGTATTATTAGGTTTTAATTGGTTTTGAAACTCCTAGATTCTTTTGAGATTCATTGAACTTTTCAATGGCATGTTTCAATCTCGAGTGTGCCCTTCAGGTTTTGTGACTGGGATGCCGAGGATCACAAAACAAGGTGTGAAGTAACCATGCAAATATACTTGGTACCCTTAATATTTACCCCTCAATCGATGTGCCGGTTAACCACACACGCTCCAACGATACTATGATAAACATTAAGTTACCCTTTGCCTACCTTGTTAAGTCCAGGTTAGTGTGTCGGTTAACCACACACGCTCCACTAACAGCTTAAACAAAGTGCAAAGTGTAATTTCATGGATTAGCACCTTATTCACATTTTCCTAAGTAACTAAGATTGGGAATTTATAAGTGTTTAGTTACTTAGTATTTATCATTATACTTATAATGAAGGGAGAATTATAGTCCTTGTCCTACCTGTTCGGCTAACGACCCTCCACCGGTCAAGGAAGCGGTGAGTGAGAGTGGACACCCATTAAACTGCCATTTTATAGGCAGTAACCTTATACCCCCCTTATAGTCCGGCTTCGTGAATGAGGCCTACTAATGGTAAGACGACTTGCTCTTATACATATAATATATTCAACTTTTAATATTATAATAGTATAAGGGTGTATTTTAGACATTTAAAATACTTGGTGGTTTAATCTATTAATTAAACTAGACTTTTAATTTAATTAAACTCAAACCATATATTTATGGATTAATAATACTCTTTTAATTAAATGCTTTAATTAACTATTAATAAAGTCCATAAGAGTTAATTTGAACTATTCAACAAAACATCATAATTCCAATATAACAGAAAACAACCCATGGCTCTGATACCACTGATGGGTTTTGAGCATTCTAACACTCTTATGGTGTACATGCAACCCTATAAACCTTGGATCTCTGTTTTCTCTATTATACATGCAAATATTAACTATTCCAAGGTTTCATCCTAACTAGCATATTATGAAGCACCTATACTACAAAGTTCTAGTTAGATGACATACCTTTTGATGTAGCTTGATGTCTTCAAGCTTTAAGAGCTTAGCCCCAATAGTGTGGAAGCCTCAAATGGAATCACAAATCACCAAAACACCTTGGAAGAACTTGATAGAATATGTATGAACACTAAAATCAGCCCACTCTTATTTTCACACACTTGTGCCAATTTTGTGAGCCAAGGACCCCTTTATATATTATGGAGGATTAGGGTTACATCCATGTAAACCCTAATACCCATGACCTTTCATTTACATAGGATCCATGGGTTAAAAGCTCCATGGACCATCCATGAAAGCTTAGCCCAACCTAAATGAACTTGGCCCATTCCATATATATAAGAGTCCATATTTAATTAGTTCTTTTTGATCACTTAATTAATTCTAAATTAATTCTTGATCAATACTAAATAAATAATATGATTCCATATTAATATATTAGAACTTATAATATATTAATATAAATCATAAATATACTATTCTCAAAAGACTATCCATATAATTTGTGCCGGTGAAGTGCAACCCAAATGGACCATGCCGGGTCAGGTCAAGTACATACCAAATATAGTTATGGACTTAGACATTAATCCAACAGTTACATCGTCCCCCCGTTAGAGGGAATTCCGTCCCGAAATTATTCACAAGGTAAGAGTTTATGGAATAGGGAAGAGATGTGGGTACTTTTGTTGCATCTGATCTTCTCACTCCCAAGTGAATTCAGGTCCCCGCTTAGCATTCCAGCGAACCTTCACTATTGGTATGCGACTTTGCTTTGTTCGTTTGACTTCCCTATCCATGATTTCGACGGGTTCTTCCACAAAGTTAAGATTTTCATTCAATTCAATCTCTTCGAGTGGAATTTCAAGTTTTTGATCAGATAGACACTTCTTCAAACTTGATACGTGAAACACAGGATGTACGTTGTTAAGTTCAAGTGGTAGTTGGAGTCTATAAGCTACTGGACCAATCCTGATAGTAATTTCGAAGGGTCCAATGTACCTTGGATTTAGTTTTCCACGCTTTCCAAAGCGTATCATGCCCTTCCAGGGTGAGACCTTCAGTAGAACGCGGTCACCAACCTGAAATTCCAAGGGTTTTCGTCTCTTGTCGGCGTAGCTCTTTTGTCTATCTCTGGAGGCCTTCAGTCGTTCACGGATTTGAACGATCTTCTCAGTCGTTTCTCTAATGATTTCCAGGCCAGTGAGAGTGCTATCAGGGACTAGACCTCTCGCCAGCTGTGTGTCACCCACTTCCGCCCAGCATAGAGGAGATCTACACTTGCGGCCGTAGAGGGCTTCAAATGGAGTAGTCTTGATGCTAGTGTGATAACTGTTGTTATACGATAATTCAACTAATGGTAAGTGGACGTCCCACTCTTTACCAAAGTCTATAAGACAAGCCCGTAACATGTCTTCTAAGGTTTGGATAGTTCTCCCGCTCTGTCCGTCAGTTTGTGGGTGATAGGTTGTACTCATATCTAGCCTACTACCCAAGGCTTTCAGCAGTGATTTCCATAATCGTGAGGTAAATCTGCTATCCCTGTCTGAGATAATAGATATCGGCACTCCATGCAGTCGCACGATTTCCCGGATGTAAGTTCTTGTCATTTTCTCCATCTTATCGGTCTCCTTGATTGGCAAGAAGTGGGCAGACTTGGTTAACCTGTCGACGATCACCCAAATGGTATCGTGACCACCTTGCGTCTTAGGTAGTTTGGTTACGAAATCCATGGAAATTTGCTCCCACTTCCACTCAGGTATTTCGGGCTGCTGGAGAAGACCTGAGAGTTTTTGATGTTCTATCTTGATCTTGGCACAAGTTAAGCACCTACCAACGTAGGTTGCAATATATGATTTCATGTTTGGCCACCAATAGAGTTGTTTGAGATCCAGATACATCTTATCTGAACCTGGGTGTATGGATTATCGAGTCTTGTGTGCTTCATTCATGATCACCTCTCTGAATCCACAAAACTTCGGTGTCCAAATTCGGTTCATGAGATAAGGAACTCCATCACTTTTGATTTCTAAATTCTTGTCCATTCCTCTAAGTGCTTCACCTGTCACGTTTTCGGGTTTCAATGCTTCTAGTTGGGCTTCCTTGATTTGTGTCGACAGTTGTGAATGGATTTTCATGGTTAGTGCTTTCACTCTCCGACCAGAGTACTCCTTTCGACTTAGGGCATCCGCCACTACATTGGCTTTTCCTGGATGATAACGAATTTCACATTCGTAGTCGTTGAGTAGTTCGACCCAACGTCGTTTCCTCATATTTAGCTCTTTCTGGTCGAATATGTGTTGAAGGCTCTTGTGGTCCGTGAAGATGATGCACTTTGTACCGTATAGGTAGTGCCTCCAACTCTTCAAAGCGAACACTACTGCTCCAAGCTCTAGGTCATGAGTGGTGTACTTGACCTCGTGTGTTTTTAGTTGTCGTGAGGCATAAGCAATAACATTTCCCTATTGCATCAATACGCAACCCAGTCCTTGACTGGATGCATCGCAGTATACTATGAAATCTTCGGCCCCCTCTGGGAGAGACAAAATGGGTGCGCTGCACAGGGCTTGTTTTAGCGTTTGGAACGCTTTCTCTTGTTTCTCTTCCCAAACAAAGGCCACACCCTTCTATGTCAAGGTGGTAAGTGGCTTTTCTATCTTCGAGAAGTTTTGGATGAATCTTCGGTAGTAGCCAGCGAGGCCTAGAAATTAGCGAATTTCCGTTGGCGTCTTGGGTGCTGACCAATTCTTGATTGCCTTGATTTTGGAAGGATCCACGTGGATTCCCTCTTCGCTGACCATGTGACCTAGGAAGTCTACTTTCCTAATCCAAAACTCGCACTTCGAGAACTTAGCGTATAGCTTTTCTGCTAGTAGTGTCTCCAAGACTTGTCTAAGGTATTGACCATGTTCTCCTTTACTCCTTCAGTAAATGAGTATGTCATCTATGAACACGATTACAAATTTTCCAGGAAGGAGCGACGTACCCGGTTCATTAAGTCCATGAACACGGCAGGTGCATTGGTTAGTCCGAAAGGCATCACTACAAATTCGTAGTGACCGTATCTTGTTCAAAAAAGCCATCTTAGGAATATCACTCTCCAGGGATCATAGCTGGTGATGTCCCGGTCTCAGATCGATCTTTGAAAAGTAATTTTCCCCTTGGAGTTCATCGAACAGGTCGTCTATTCGTGGCAGGGGATACCGGTTCTTAATGGTAAGTTTGTTTAGCTCTCGGTAGTCGATGCACATTCTGAACGATCTGACTTTCTTCTTCACGAACAGCACTGGTGCTCCCCAAGGTGAGAAACTTGGTCTGATGAATCCTTTGCTGAGCAGTTCGTTCAGTTGACCGGATAATTTTTGCATCTCTGCTGGGGCTTAATGATACGGTGCCTTGGCTACGGGGGTGGCTCCAGGGATTAAGTCAATTCTGAATTCAACTTGTCTTGTAGGTGGTACTCCTGGAAGATCTTCGGGAAAAACGTCGAGAAAATCACAGACATTAGGCACGCCCTTGATGTCTTCTACTCCTCGCTTTATGTCTACAAGATGTGCCAAGAACGCATGGCATTCCTTGCGTAAGTATTTTTGAGCTTTGACGCAGGAGATGATACGAAGATTTGTACTAGGTTTATCGCCATAAATAACGAGGGTTTTTCCATTTGGCAAATTAAGGCGAACGGCCTTTTCGTAAAATAAAATGTGCGCACGATGAGAACTCAACCAATCCATTCCTATGATAACATCGAAACTCTTTATTGAGACTGGCATGAGGTTGATTGGAAAGGAATTGTTGTCTAGTGCGAGAGTACAGTTTAGGTATATTTCTTTAGTGCCATCTGTTTTTCCGTTAGCCATTTCTACTATGAATGTTTCATTTAATGGTTGGGGTGTTTGTTTGAGTAGATTTTTAAACTTGTGACTCACGCAACTCCTCTCCGCTCCACTATCAAATAGAATGCATGCATAAGAGTTATCAAGGAGAAACGTACCCGTAACCACCGTGGGATCTGCAATGGCTTCCTCCTGGCCCATTGTGAATACTCTGCCCCCTCCACCAGCATTCCTGTTGTTTGCTTTCGGGCAGTCCCTTTTGAAGTGCCCCGTTGCCTCGCACTCATAACAAGTACGGCCTACTCCGACATTTGTGGTTGGAGTGGCCGGTTGGGTCGGTTCCTTGCAGAAGCGGACAGTATGTCCCTTCTTGTTGCACCTATTGCACTGCATTTCACGGCAGGGTCCGTGATGATGAAAGTTGCATCTATTGCACTTAGGCAGGTTTCCGGAGTACGACTTTGTTGGTGCATGGGTGGTTGGGATGGTAACAGCGTGAGTTGTCACTAACTATTGCCTCTTGGGGTTCTCTTGCATGGTTTGCCCCTTTCTCTTGTTCCAGGGTTTCCTCCGGTCCTCTATCTCCTTCGGTGGCTCCGAAGCAGCAGTAATAGTACCCTTTTTAACACCATGATCAATCAATCGTTGAGACAAGCGCTTCGCGCTATTAAAAGTGATTGGATTAGAAGCCAGGACATGCCCTTGGATCTGGGGTGACAGTCCCCAAATGTACCTCTCCACCTTCTTCGGTTCTAGGTTTACCATACCTGGGCACAAGGCTGACAAATCACTGAACCTGGTCGTGTAAGTGGTTAGGTCCGATCCAGTCATCCTTAGGTTCCATAACTCCTGCTCTAACTTTTGGATTTCGCCCCTCGGGCAGTATTCTTCCAGCATCAAGGTTTTGAGATCTTCCCAGTTCATAGCATTAGCAACTGGGAGAGATAGCGCTTTCACATGGCCCTTCCACCAGGTGAGGGCTCGATCAGAGAAAGTGCAAGCAACGAACTTGACTTTGCTTGTTTCCGGGCATACACAGATCTCGAAGACCGTTTCGGTCTTCTCAAACTATTGCCTAAGTGCAATGACTCCTCCTACTCGGTTGAAAGTCTTTGGTTTCGTATTTGAAAATTCTTTGTATGTGCATTCCTTGGCATGACCATGGCCAATGCCATGATTCAAGTGGTTGGTACTGCTTCCAGTTCCGCCAGCGCCATTAGTGTTTATTTGCGTAAGAGCAGCTGCTACTGCTGCAGTGATAGCAGCCTGTACCATGACAGGATCATATTGTGGAGGTGGTGGCGGTGGTGTCAGTGTTGCGTTGTTGACGCGACGAGCAGATCTGCGAGGAGGCATCCTGCTGCCAAAGAAATAACAATGAAGGACAATAAGTCTTTGATGATTTGAAATTCGAGTGTTAAAAGTTAGTTATTTAGAATTCTTCATATGTCAAAATTCGACTTAAAAGTGAACTTGTGTTCGGTTCATAATAGTAGTCTATATAATAACAGATAAACCTATGAATTTGAGTGGTATCCAGGGAATTAACACGCAACGTAAATACTTATATATATATATATATATATATATATATATATATATATATATATATATATATATATATATATATATCATGGATACATCGAAATGTTGGGAAAATTTTGACCTTATTTACTGGTCTATAGTACAGAAAGTTAATAAAAGTAAAACATTTAGCCGTGGTCCTAGTCTATAACAAAATTTGGGAGTTGCACAAGCACTACTTGCGACGCGTACTGCGCTTAGTACTAGACTCTTTGTCCGAGTGTTTGGCTTCCATTAGCCGCCTTTCGAGGATGGTTTGCAGCTCCCTCATTTCTCTTATTTCAGAAAGGGCTGTATCCAATTGGCCCTGGAGTGCCCCGGTGTGGATTCGGGTTTCGTCATGCAGTTCATCCAGACGACGAATGTCGGCAGTGTTTCCTTGTGCCGTTGCATTGACTTCTCGGATTCGGGTTGTCGAAATCCTCACCTGATCGATTTGGTTGGCTATCTTGTCCATGATAATAAGGAGTGCTCTGTCAGCTGAACCTCCATTTCTAACATTATAGAAGTCTCAGCACATCTTGTACGGAAGGCACACTCCTTGTTGTCGGCTCCATTGGTGAATGAGGTTTCCCCAAATGGGAGTTGGTCCTTGAAAATCTCTCCTGATTGTAGGAGGTCGGACGGCAGGTGGGGGATGTACACTTCTGGTTTTGTATCAGTACCCTCATACTCTTCTTCTTCCTCTTCGTCCATAATTTCTTCTGGATCCTCTTCCGGATCATCCTCAATCCATCCTCCATTGCCTTGGTTCGGGTAGTAGGGGTCCCCTTGTAGATGGAATCCGGCCATTGCGTCTGTGCGGGAATAGGGATATGGGAATTGTCTAAAAATTAAAGCATGTAAATATGAACATGTAGGTTAAACTATTGCATTTACAAAATACTCCTATAGTATTCTAAATGTTACGTTTGATTCTAAAGTTTATATGTTTGGTAAGTTTTAGACTTGTTGTCCACTGCAGCTATCCCCTGGCATACGTTAGTCGGCTCTCAGATAAATATAGTTGATCAGGTTATATTCATCCCAGTCCTGATTACATGTTCCAGGGCATACCTGTAGTGCACAACTTATCTATAATACTTCTATATTGTTTTATTATGACACTGCTCTATATTGTATGCATGAATACTTTTATATATAAAAATTTATTCAAAAAGTATAACTCTAAATCAGAGTGTTTTTGCCCAGTTGTATTTATAGTTGTATGTCATAAATGGTTTGACATACTTAGTTCACTATAAACAATGCTCTGATACCAATCTGTCACACCCCCAAACCTGAACGGCGGAAACATTCGAGGGCGAAGGACGTCAAGTGCAGTATCTTAAAAAATGAATAGTAAAGAAAGTACACACCACCATCATATACATAATTGAAAAGTTTACATGATTGTAGTTTTACATGTTTCAAAAGCACAATTACAATATGATGTCCAAAAGATTATACTAATGCCCGAGCGTAAATCTTCAAAAGTAGTTGCTAACCTGGTTTAGCGATTCCCTGAGAATACAAGTTATTTCAAAGAAAAAGTGCCAGCATTTAAGTTGGTGAGTTCATAAGTAGTTATTTGAGTAAAATGCATGTCATTCGAAAGTTCGCGTTTGTTTCCAGAAAATCCGATATTTTCTTATAAAATGTATAAAAATTAGTATGAATCATCGTTTGTATAAAATGGATGTACTTGAACCAGGAAAATCCTATATTTCCCGAAAAGTGAGAAGTAGTCTTATATGAACAAAGACCGAAAATTTAAGTAAATATGTCATACTTAAACTGAAAATGTATAGTTTTATCAGTAAATAAAACTATAGAAAGCTTGAAAATTGTACGTAAAAGTAACTGTAATATTACTTTTCCTGTAAAAATTAATACCATAATAGTTGTCTATCCTGTTAGTTTTCATAACCATACTAAGATATATTTGCCTGCGGCGACGTTCTTCAGGCGTCGGAATGTTATGATAATTGTCACCCCTTGGACTGTAGCTAACAGTCAGGGTGCGGGATCATCAGTCCCGTATAGATCTATACACGCTTATCACGTTCTCCGGGTGGAGATTTTGGTTATAAAACAGGGCTTTCTTGTATACCTTGATAGGTACGGGGAAGATGAAATTCCTCACATATTCTCAACTAAGTCACGTATTTTTGAAATGAATAAAGTTATGATGAAATGGTTACCCTTGTTATGATATGTTATACAAACACATAAATAAAACATATTTTGATATATATAAAGATATTTTATCCCGAGAGGGCAAAAATGGTATCGTGAGATGTTTTGCATACTAATATTTCTGTATGATAGTTATAACAACAGCAAGAAACTCATAGTAAAAGATTGATAATTTAACACGATTTTTAACTGTGTATTTATTTGTATTCCCCCCCCCCCCCCCTAAAAGTGTTTCAAAAGCATTTAAAGGCATTTAAAAGTGTTCTGATAGGGGTATGAACTCACTTGGTAAGAGTGACGGTTTGATGAAGACGATGTTTAACTCGGTCAGCACCTCGACTGGAAAGAAGCAAGTTTCTCGGGAACTTCGGGACTTCGGAGCTTGGATATGAAACCGGGATGTCGGGGTGGTCTCGAGAAGGCAAAAGTATGAAATTTAGGAAAGGAGATAGTGAATTAGCAACCAAAACTCGAAAGTCTCGCATGCTATTTATAGGAGGGAAGTCAGGCCTCGTACGCTGGGTGTACCTCGAAGTATGCGGGGCGTTCTGCGTACGCTGGGCGTACCTCGCGTACGCTGCACGTTCGCAGGCGTGATGCCTTCATCGGACGCCGGTTTTCAGATGGTATGGGGGTAGAGGGTATAGGGGAGATGTGGCCGATCTGAGGCCTTGTATCGCGTACACTGGGCGTACCCTCGTACGCGGGGTGTACTCCCTCGGTTTGTGTGCCCCAAACTTCTAAAATGCGTAACTTTCGCATATGAGCTCCGTTTTTGACGTTCTTTATATCCACGCGTAGGTGAGAATATACTCAACAACTTTCATTTTGACTTCGTCGGCAAATTTTGACTTTATTTTTAATTATATATTTTTAACAGGCCGGGACAGGAAAATTCCGTTAAAATTTCATAACTCCTTCATCAGACGTCCGTTTTCGTCAGACTTTTTATCGTTATACTACTATTGTCGAGATCTTCAATTCTCGTTTAGGTTGCGTTGGCTACAAATCACTCGATCACTGGTTCGAGTTTTTAGTTGTCTATTGCTATTCCAAACTTAGAAAAATCATAACTTCCTCATATGAAGTCAGATTTGGACGTTCTTTTTATGCACGTTCACGGTTTAGTATAATCTACGACTTTCGTTTAGATACCTAAGGCTAAAAAGTATTTTATTTAAATTTCAGTTTTTACACTTAACAGTGTTTTACCGGTTTTGACACGGATCCTTGATTGGTCATAACTTCTTTGTTATAACTAGGATTTGAGTGTTCTTTATATTTCTGAAAACCTTGTTACGATATCTAACAGTTGGTACATCTAAATTGAGATTTCTGAACATTTCATTTTTTTGACACTATTTTATTAACTCGAAAATAGGTTACAGTATTTGACTTTAAGTCATTACCTTGACTTGAAATATCGGGTTGTCACATCCTTCGACTAAAAGACTCAACCCTACAACAGTTAGACTCAGACGAGAGTTACGCAATAGGTCTAAATCAACCACTCTCAGATTATTTAACATTTGCAGCATGTGACTTAACATATTCATGTAATAATTAACTCACATCGATATGAGTCCTACAAAGCAAAAAGCAAGGAGCATTCGAGCAGTAGAACTCTACAGATCACAAAACATCAATATGCATCCGTCCTAATATGTATCTCTCCTAATAGACATTCTAGCATGCAACCATGATCATATCACTATGCTATCTTCAAGCATGCAAAACATATAACATAACATGTATGGGTATTCTGGGAATCACTTACTTGAACTTGGATGATTGCACGCATCGCACCCCTTTCTTTTGTAAAAAAAATATTTTTAGAAAATTTATTTTCTTTTAAAAATATTACCAATTCTTCAGTTTGAGCTCAGACACACCCGAGAGTGTGCCCGAATCACTCAAACAAGGGCTCTAATACCAACTTGTAACATCTCCCCCTCGCATGTATCACAATATTGTCTGCTTTAGGCTCCCGACACGAAAACTTCCCACGGGGTCATCCATCCCTGAATTGCTCTCGCCTGGGCACGCTTAACTAGAAAGTTCTTATGGGGTTTGCTGCCCTCACGACTTTAAAAACCGTTGTGACAAGGAAGGTATCCACACCTCTTATAAGGAAATGTTTCATTCTCCTTCCAAGCCAATGTGGGATCAGGTGCAACCCAGCTTCACCCCCCATTATAGGGTTGGACGTCCCTGTCGAACACATCGACCCGTACCCTAGCTCTGATACCAACTTGTAATGTCCCAAATATACCGATAAAATTTCATTTTAAACATCGATTCATACAACCAATTGTTCCAAAACCAAATAAAGTAAAAGTGTATTTTTCAAACATCAGAGTATCTTAAAGGTGATCAACGCGGAAAAAGCCACAAGGGGATGTGGTAAAGTCAAGTCAGACCCTTTTCTTTAAATTAGAAGTAACTAAAAAATGTTAAACCACAAACCGTACGCACAAAGCTTAGTAAGTTCCCCAAAATAGCACATAACATACAATAACGGGCCCAGCCCCAACATACATGCTTCGGGACGAACCCACGCATTCAGGCCCAACCCATATCATCGGGCCAACTCATATAATCGAGCCTAACCCATATATAACATAAATACACATGGAAGAGTCACAAAGACAGCTAACATCCTACATACACAATCCAGTGGGTCGGCAATGGTGCCTTCGACACACGAGTACAGTGAGAAGACTCCCCTCAACCCTGAAGACAAGATAAACCACCCACTCGAGCCGACAATATCAAGCCTCCCCTAGCTGAGCATATCCATAACAAAACCCTAATTAACAATTAAGGAAATGACTAACCCATGACAGGTCTTGGCTCACAATTAAACCTCCTTTGGGCAAAAGACCATTTTGGCCTTCTCATACTCAGTCTCAACATGGTTGACCAAAAGTCAAACTTGTCAAAAAGTCAACAGTCAACACTTAGTTGACTTACGCCATGCGTAACTAAAATGCACCCTGTGTACAGAGGTTACGCCCTGCGTACAACCTCTAATCCCAAAAACTTCTATTAAGCTCGTAATTCAGCAAACCAAACTCTCAAACTCCCAGATATGATCTAAATGAAAGTCTTAACGGATAAAGTCTCTTACTTTATCCCTGTGCATGGCCAAGATGAACACACAATCAAACTCAAAGTCCAAGATGAAACCTTTTGCTCAAGAACTCATGCATGGATGGATGAGTGTGCCCATGCTCTCATTTTTATGACTCTATAGCCTCAAAAACATCAGAACGAGGAATTCAAATGGTCTGGACTAACCCATACTAACAAGGACCAAGATTATGGGACAAAAAGCATAAAAATCCATGAGCTAAATAGATCTAACAAAAGGAACATCAAGATGCAAGCTTTATACCTTCTGAAGATAAGTGATGAAGTGCAAAGTTTGGATCTACAAAGCTTGGAGCTCACACTTGCTTATCCAATGGACTTCTTCTTCAAGAATGCAGACAAAAATCAAACTAGTGCTTCCAAAAATCACAATTGGTGGCTAAGGTTTCAAAAGAACGAGATGAGGTGATGGAGGTTAGTAACGGGAAGGGTTCCAAGAAGTTAGAGCCCTAAAATAGGGTTCAAAACCTTAGGATTAGGATTTTGGTTAGCAGCAGTTACACCATGCATAACCTAAGTTACGCCATGCGTAGCTCATTAAAAAATCGATCAACATTCAGCAAGCTACACCCTGCATAACTTGCTTACACCTTGTGCAGGGCAAAACCCCAACCTTCCAGTTCAACTTCAAACAACCATTACTTCTTCGTTTCAACTCCGATTTCGGCGTTCTTTATATGCACAAAAATGTATTGACGAGCCCCAAAATTTTATCTAGTTACTTTTGGCATAATACATGTCGAACTAAAAACCATAATCCATGCAAGAAGCCTAACGTATAACTTTTCCCATTTTGTCATGTAACAACCCAAAATTCAACGTAAAAATTTCATTTTTCAATATAATTAAAACACTTTCATAACTTTGTTCAGGACATTGAAAAGCATTTCAAATAAAAAAAATATCATAGCCTAATCCCGAAGATCACATATTTGTGGAAACACGGGTGTATGCGCTGCGATCGTCCCGAGCTCTTTCATTTGAAAACTGGAGTATCAGACGATCCATACATGTCATACATAACCGCGAGCCATACATATCATTCATATATCATAATCAATAAAGGTGCTATGTGTCGCGCATAGTCTTGCCATTATGCCACAAGCCACCTCGTGGTTTCTCTTGCCAAGCCGGGGGCCACAACCCTAGGCCTTACAGACAAGTGCCAGGAGCCACCTCCGGGTCTTCCATGCAAGCATCACAAAGACAACTAGCATACAGTATACAGCTACTTAACTAATAATTGCTAGAGTTCAAACTCTAGTCTTTCACACAGTGTGCCAGGAGCCGCCTCCTGGTCTTTCATAAAGTGTGCCAAGGGCTAATCCCCGGGTCTTCCTACAATACATAAACCAAATGGACCGGGATTTGTGCCTTCGACCCATAGGAACAGTGAGGAGACTCACGTCGAATGCTAAATCTCACTGCACGAAACCCTAGTTGCTGGCCTAACGACTTCCCAAACTAGCAATACCCAAACAACATCCAATTAGCAACTAAAATCCAGGCCATGATCCATAACCTAAAATTACGGTAAAATGACCACTTTACCCCTGGCCCATCAAGACTCACAACCAAGACCCAAGCCCAAAACCAACAAGGCCCAAAACTATAAGATCCATAAAAGCCCACTAATGGCCCAATTTTCCTACTCGTCGAGTTGGTCCTCTCCAACTCATCGAGTTGGTCTTCAAAAACAAGCGCAACCAACACTTTCAACACGTCGAGCTTCTTTCCACAAACTCAACGAGTTGGCCTTTAGAAATGAGGTTTTATTTCCATAATTGACCCTCTAGATTTCGGATGTTAAAACTCCCCCCCGACTTAAATTAGATTTCATCCTCGAAATCGCTCCTTATTATCACTCATATAAAAACAATCAACCTGATGATCATGATTAGAAATTATGTGCATAAAATAACCTTCCCAAGGCAATCGAAACCCAAACCGAAACTTCTATCCCGAAAATAACACCCAAACCTTCAACCCTTGCAAACCACTGGAAGCAAATCAGATCTGATGTTGTCGTGGTGGTGGTAGTAGTAGCTGTGCAATCTCGGCTCATGTGACCAATTCGGCCGCACTTGTAGCAGCCCGAACTCCCAGCCTTGCACGTCCCCTCGTGCATCCTGCCGCATTTGCCACAACGACCGTGGCTCTGCTGGCTCCGAGATCTGTGATCTGATACCTTGGGCTTCTTGCCCGAGAAGCCTGGCTGAACCCCTTCTGGTTTCCTCTTCCTCTGCATCCCTAAATCCAACTCCCTCTCTCGAGCCCTATCAATCATGTCCTCCAGCGTCTTGCAGCTGGAGTGGCTCACAAACTGTTTGATGTCACTCTTCAGCATCTCATGGTATTTGGCCTTCTTCATTTCCTCGTCCGCCACGTACTGTGGAACAAGAAGAGCCCTCTCCCTAAACTTGGCGGTAATCTCCGCCATCGTCTCCGTCGTCTGCTGGAGATCCTGGAACTCGCTAGTAAGCTGTTGCACCTCAATAATCGGTGCGAACTCGGCCCTGAACTTGGTCGTGAAATCACCTCAGGTCATCGCATCTAGCACTGTATCATCACCAATGGCTCTCAATCTCCTCCCACCAGTCACATGCCCTGTCCTTCAGAAGACAGGACGCAAGCCTAACCTTGCCCCCTCGGGACATCTGCTGGTGCAGAATGCGTTGGCGACATCCGCCAACCATCTGGTACTCGCAATGGGGTCTCGAACCCCGTGGTAGTCGGGAGCTCCACAAGCTCTGAACTCCCTAAAAGTCAATGTACGCGACCCCATCATGGCCGCTACCTCAGTGCGGAAAGCACTCAATCTCTCATCCAGAAGCTCAAGAATGCCCTCCTTGATCGTGTCGTAGATCACAGGAGTTTGCTCTAGTATGTTGCGTGTGATCTCTGAGGAGATAAACTCCCTAGTCTGCTCGTCTAGCTACTCAGCTCCAAAGCCTGAGCCTGATCCCTCACCTGAACTGCCAACTTCTGGTCTAGGGCGTAAAACCACCATTCTGAAAAAACATCATAACAAACATCAGTACACTAATCATATCTCGAAGGATCACGCATACTACAGGTTCTTCGGATTCATCTAAGCCCTCCTTGATTCAAGTACGGATCCTCTACTTTCAGTAGTACGGGCCCATACTACCTTCCACATATATCCGAACTTTCCTCAAGTACTGCCTCGACTTCACCAAGTCCCTTCTACTGCTACTACTTCACTCGCTAATCTTATTCTAGGCTTGCCCTAGGGTAATCACCATCACACTCTCCGCCATCAGCTGCATAAGAATTCCCTATTTTCTTCCCCTAACTAGCTCGCGAATACTATTACATATTACTCAGACTAGATAGTTCTTCGAATGAGAGATCCTACCCTACAACAGTTAGACTCAAACAAGAGCTGCGAAATAGAGTTAGACCTAACCTTCTGAAATTATTTAGTCCTTGCAATATATAACTTAACGTATTCGTTTACTAGTTAGTGAAAGTCAACTAGAACTCCTAAAAGCACAAAGCAAGCAGCATTCGGGCATTGAGTACACATAATCAAGCACATACTACTCTGACTATCATACTGTCTAATCTGTACTAGCATGCAATTCATAAAGCTGATACACATATAACAGGCACATAAGGCATCCTTCCTAAATCCTTAGTCCTAATCAAGCATGTTGTTTTAATAAAGCTGGAAAACATATCATAGCATAAACTTGTATGGGTAATTTGGGAGTACTTACTCGGGTTCGGCTGATTGCATGCACCACACTCTTTTCTCTTTTTAAAACTTATTCTTTTTCAAAATTCATTTGCTTTTTCAAAAACTCTTTTGAAAATCTTTATACCATTTCCTTAGTTTGAGTTCAGACACACCCGAAAGTATGTCTGAATCCCTCAAACCAAGGCTCTGATACCAACTTGAAACATCCCATAAATACGGTCCAAAATTTCATTTTTAAAACATACATAAAACCATAGATACCATAATCATAGTGTAAAATCAAAACCCATGTATCTCAGAATCTCATAAAAACATCTCAAAATCTCATATAAATATCAGAGTAAACTCCCAGGCTAAGAAAGTTGTGGTGTGTGCCATGCAATCACCCCATGCCCTTCCCTTTGCTAGCTGAAGTACCTGAAACAAAACTGAAACTGTAAGCACGAAGCTTAGTGAGCTCCCCCAAACTACCACATACCATACACATAATATATCACACATAAAACAACTATGGGACACCGCCCAACTGCATCGGGAAGAACCCGGCATTGGCTTACCCGGCATCGGATTCCTGCCCGGTATCGGGCTCACCCCGGCATCAGACTACGTCTGGAATCGGGCTCACCCCGGCATCGGGCTTGCCCCAGCATTGGGCTTACCCCGGCACATACACTTCATAACATATAACATGTACAATAGCATAAGCATATAACATACATCGGGCTTGCCCCGGAACACATAACACATAACATGCATGAATCACAAAGACATCAAGCATACATATACTCTTCTCGGGATCGCCCTGGCATTGGACCGAAGTCTGGAAACATATATTCTGCATCGGGCTAACCCCGGCATCGGACCAAAATCCGGAACTACTAATCATCTAAACGGGCCGGCATTGTGGCCGTATACCCTTTCCTACATGAGAAAAACTCACCTCGTAAAGCTATCTGTGAAATCTCGTGGTGAGGAATATCCGGTAGCTGCTCCGACGTCCCTCCGGCTATCAAAACACAATAATACTTAATCAATATTTGAAGCTCCTTCTTAGGGTAAAATGACCATTTTACCCTTGGTCAAAGGCAACGCTCCGCTCAAGGTCAAAGTCAAGGTCAACTCCCGATCAACCCAACTCGCCGAGTTATCTGCTGACTCGTCAAGTTCTCTGCTATCAGACCCGACGGTAAACTGAGTCAACTCGCCGAGTCCCTTCACAAAATCGACAATTTCCATCTAAACTTAATCGGGACAAAATGAAACAACTCATCAAGTCCCTTCCCGGACTCGCCGAGTTCTTCAGCTTCTTGATCTAAATCTTGTCCAACTGGTTGAGTTCCTTCCCAACTCAGCGAACTTCACTCAGGAAACATAAAAGGTTTGGGGACTACGACCCGACTCGCCGAACCCTAAGAACAACTCGTCAAGTCCTTTGCATGCTAAAACCATACAGTCGATTCTAAATGATTCCAATGCCTCTAGCTAGTAGATCTGGACTCCTTAGGCTAGCGTAACACGTAAAGTTGCTAACTTTACGTGCATGCATGATGATATAGGACCAAAACACTCATTACATGTTAGAATGGAGGTCTAAGTCATGACATCGGGCTATGGCTGAATAAAGGTGGCAACTTTGAGCTTCTAAAGCTCAATAGTGCCCAGATCTGAAGTCCTTTCGTCCCCAAGAGTTCAAATCTCGGAATGACCTTGGAAATGGCCCCAAAAATGTCAACATTCAAGCTAGGAAGGAGATCTAAGTGAATAATATTGAAGGTCTAACCTTTATACCTCTATCAATATAGAAATGAGTCCTTAGCTCTCGATCTCCAACCTTCCTTCTACAACTCCAAGCTTTTACTTCCTTCTTCAAACTCTAGATCACAAAAATGACAAGGAATAGCTCAATATCACACAAAACTGAGTAGGGTTTCGAGAGTGGGCTGTGGAGGTGATGGGGGCTGGGGTGGAGACCCATAATGATGCTTAAATAGGGTGCAAACCCTAAATATTAGGGTTTCCCCCTGACTGGCCTACTCGTAGAGTCTAGGCTTGGACTCGTCGAGTAGTCCCTTTAAACCCTACGTCTTGTCTCGCATTTACTCGACGAGTTAGGGCTACCAACTCGTCGAGTAGCTCAAATAAATACTTAGATAACATGATTACATACAAGGAACGGGCGTTACAACCCAACTCGCCATAATCGCGAAGAATCGATCCAACTCGCCGAGTTGCCTTCAACTTGTCGAGTTTTCCCCTCCTTTTCATTAGAATCGGGACAATCCCAAACCAACTCGCCGAGTTCTCCTATGAACTCGTCAAGTTCTTCAGTCAGCAAACCCACTTAATCTATTAAGCCACTTAATCATCAACATAAGGCTTCAAATTTCAGATCTGGTCCCTTAAGGCTGTATTGATGAGTAAAGTCTCCAACTTTACTCTTATGCAAGGCTAGAAGAATCCCAAAAGCTCAAAATAAGCTAGAATATAGGCTTAATGGACACATGGAGCCCTTAAGACCATAAAGTTGGGACCTTGATGCCAAAAGATCTCCCTAGGACCCTAGATCTGAAAGGGTTTGTCCAAATGGGACGTCCAACTCCCAACAACCACTCCATTTGGACCAAAACATGCAAAAGAACCCTAAGAAGGAGATCTATGAATCCACAAAGCAAGTTTGAGACTTTTTACCAGAAATATGTCGAAAATGAAGCAAGCATTCGAGATCTAGTAGCTCCTTCTTGTATCACCAACTCTCACCAAGCTTCCCTTCCTTCCAATGGCTTCAAACACACCACAAAAGCACTCAAAATGGCTCACAACACTCAAAAATACCTAAAGGCTTCGAAGTTATGGTTTAGGACAACGGTGGCTGGAAATGCGGCCAACATATAGGGTTTAAGTTGTTTAAATAGGGTGCAAAACCCCGAAATTAGGGTTTCCCAAACCACGTCCAACTCGTCGAGTTGGTCCTCTCCAACTCGTGGAGTTGGTCTTCAAAAACACGCGCGACCAACACTTTCAACACGTCGAGTTTCTTCCCCCAAACTCGACGAGTTTGCCTTTAGAAATGAGGTTATATTTCCATAATTGACCCTCCAGATTCCGGATGTTACATATCATTTCCCGCACACGAATCGAGGGATTAGATCTCATAACCAATATTATCAACTGAAACATCCCAAAAATATTGTCCAAAATTTTTTGTTTTAAATCATTAACAAAACCATAATTGCCATTCGATATATAAAATCATAAGTTGTGATACTCAAAACATCATATCAAAATAGGTGTCAATGTATCAAATATCATATATCAAATATCATATTAACATCCCAGGCTAAAAACTGCGGTGTGCGCCAAGCAATCATCCCGAGCCCTTCCACTTGCTAGTGGAAGTACTTGAAACCAAAATTGTAAACCGTAAGCACGAAGCTTAGTGACCTCCCCAAACTACCACATACCATACACATAATCACATAAAACATACATTGGGCCTAGCCGACTACATCGGGCCCCGCCCAGCATCGGGCCCCGCCCAACATCAGACCGAAGTCCGACATCGGGCCTTGCCCGGCATCAGACCGAAGTCAGGTATACAAAGCATATCAACAACATATAACATAAACACATAACATATCACATAATATACATCGGGCTTACCCCAGTATCGTAACAAAGTTTGGAAACACATAAACAAACACATGCAAGAATCACGAAGACATCAAGCATACAAACATTCCTCGGGCTTCCCCCGGCATTGGACCGTAGTCCGGAACTACTAACTTCTAAACGGGCCGGCATTGAGGCCGTAGACCCGTTCCTACAGGAGAAAACTCACCTTGCAAAGATGTCTGAAATCTCGTGGTGAGGAATGTCTGGTAGCTGCTCTAACGTCTCACCGGCTATCAAAATCACAATAATGCTTAGTCAATATATGAAACTCCTTCTTAGATTAAAATGACCATTTTACCCCTGGTCAAAGTCAACGACAAGGTCAACTCCCAGTCAAACCTAACTCGTCGAGTCATCTCCCAACTCGGCGAGTTCATGAACAATTCAGACCCGTGGTCAATCTAAGTCAACTCGTCGAGTCCCTTCCCAGACTCGTCGAGTTCTCTCTGTCATATCATCGGGACATATCGACTTTAACTCGTCGAGTCCCTCCTTGGACTCGTCGACTTCAGCAGCTTCTAAGTCCTAATCTTGTCCCACCCACTGAGTCACCTCCTAAACTCAGTGGTTTCACTCACAAAAAGAAAAGGGGGTTAGGGTTGACGACCCGACTTGCCGAGTCCAAGAACAACTCGTCGAGTCCTCTATGTGACATATCCATTCAGTCGATTCTTATCCACTCCAATGCTTCTAAATCATAGATCTGGACTTCTTAGACTAGCATTACACGTAAAGTTGCTAACTTTATGTGCATGCATGGTGTTATGAGGCTTAAACACCAAAACTTAGCTAATATGAAGACCTAATGCATAGAATGGGGACATGGCTGAATAAAGGTGGCAACTTTGAGCTTCTGGAGCTCAAGAGTGCCCAGATCTGAAGTCCTTACGTCCCCAAAAGCTCACAACTCGATAATGGCCTTAGAAATGGCCCAAAATGACAACAAACAAGCTTAAATGAAGATCTAAGTGAAAAGAAGCCAAGGTATAAGCTTTATACCTTTAACAAGTCTGAGATGTCACAAAAACTCTAGATCTTCTGCCCCCTTCTTGTGTCTTCACTCTTTTCCTTCCTTCTCCTAGCTTCAAACCACACAAAATGCAAGGAAATGGCTCAAGAATGCACAAGATCGATTAGGGTTTCGAGAGTGGGGTTGGGAGGTGATAAAGACTGGAGGTGAGGCTGAATGTAATGCTTAAATAGGGTGCAAACCCTAAAGATTCGAGTTTCCTCCTGACGGACCTACTTGTCGAGTCAAGGCTTTCGACTAGCCGAGTAGACCACCCAAATCCCGCGTCCAAACTGGCATCTACTCGACGAGTTAGGGCTACCACTCGTCGAGTAGCTCTTACAAAATGAATACTTTAATAATTAAAAATGCGTACCAGGAGCAGGCATTACAATTCTCCCTCACTTGTCTAAGACTTCGTCCTCGAAGTATGCTGAATATGAAAACAACTCTCGGTAGTGCTCCTTCATCTCCTCCTCGGGCTCCTACGTCCACTCTGAACCCTTACGGTGCTGCCATTGCACCTTCACTAGCTGAACCACCTTGTTCCTCATGGTCTTTGTCTTCCGATCTTAAATCGCAACGACTCTCTCAATGTAATTCAGGCTGTCATCAACCTGAATATCCTCCAAAGGTACGATTGTTGAATCATCCACTAAGAACTTTCTCAACTGGGAGACGTGGAAAGTGTTGTGGATTTTAATGAGCTCTACCGGCAAATCCAATCGGTATGCCACCTTGCGCACCCGGGCTATAACCCTGAAGGGACCGATATATCTAGGGCCCCATCTTGCCCCGCCTCCGAAACCGGATGACACCCTTCCAGGGTGACACCTTCAGGAGGACCATGTCGCCCTCCTGAAACTCCAAATCTGAACGTCGTTTGTCGGCGTAGCTCTTTTTCCGACTCTGAGCAGTCTGGAGCCTGCTCCGGACTTGTCGGATCATCTCTGTGGTCTTGAGCACCACTTAGGTACTCCCCATCAATCTCTGACCGACCTCGCCCTAACATATAGTAGTCCTGCACTTCCTCCCATAAAGCATCTCAAAGGGAGGTCGGTCTATGCTAGCATGGTAACTGCTGTTATACGAAAATTCCGCTAACGGAAGATACGTATCCGAACTGCCACCAAAATCCAAAACACATGCACGAAGCATGTCCTCGAGAGTCTGAATCGTCCTCTCGCTCTATCCATCCATCTGAGGTTGGAAAGCGGTGCTGAAGTGGAGACGAGTACCCATCTCGTCATGAAACCGCATCCAAAACCTGGATGTAAAACGAACATCTCGGTCCGATACAACCGAGACCGGCACCCCATGACGTGCCACTATCTCTCGGACATAGATCTCGGCCAGCTTCTCAGCCGAGATACTCTCCTGAATCGGGATAAAATGGGCACTCTTGGTCAATCGATCCACGATGACTCATATCGAATCTACTCCGCGTGCGGTCCTAGGAAGCTTCGTGATAAAATTCATAGTGATATCTTCCAATTTTCACACGGGAATGTCAAATGGTTGCATCTTGCCGTGGGGCCTCTGGAGATCTGCCTTGACCCTCCTACAGGTCAAGCACCGCTCTACATACCAGGCTATATCCCACTTAATGCAGGGCCACCAGTAATCAGGGCGAAGATCCCGATACATCTTCGTCACCCCGAGATGGATGGAGAACCTGGACTTATGGGCCTCCTCGATCAGTACCTGACGTACTCCTCCCCAGTAGGGATCCCAGACCCTTCCATGCAAGGTCAGCAGCCCATGGCTATCATAATCAAATGAGGCCACCTGGCTTATGATCCGCTCACACTTCCGGCGCTCTTCCTTCATACCCTCAACATGCGCCTCTCAGATCTGCTCCAGCAGTGGAGTCATCACTGTCATCCTCAGACATATGTCTCGTATCGGAGCCGCCACCGCCTTGCAGCTCAGGGCATCGGTCACTACATTGGCCTTGTTGGGGTGATAAAGGATCTCACAATCATAATCCTTCACCACATCTAACCACCGACGCTGCCTCATGTTCAGATTCGGCTGGTCCATGAGGTACCTCTAACTCTTTTGGTCCGTGTAAATGGTACAAAGAACCCCATAGAGGTAATGCCGCCAAATCTTGAGGGCGAAAACCACAGCCCCCTGCTCTAAATCATGCGTCGGATAGGTATCCTCATGAGGCTTCAGCTGCCTCGAAGCATACGCTATCACGTGACATCGCTGCATCAGAACTGCACCCAAACTTGTGATCGAAGCATCACAGTATACTACGAAATCATCCACACCCTTTGGCAGAATGAGAATCGGTGCCTCGCACAACCGCTGTCTAAGTGTCTCGAAGGTCGCCTGCTGCTCAGGCCCCCAGCGGAATGTCACCGACTTATTGGTCAGTCGGGTCAGTGGGACAGCGATCTTGGAGAAATCATGGATGAATCTCCTGTCGTAACCCGCTAAACCAAGAAAACTTCGAATCTCAGATGGAGACCTCGGAACCTCCCACTGCATCACGACCTCTATCTTGGTCGGGTCGACCAATATACCCTTCTGGTTGAATGGGTGCCCTATAAATTGCACCTCGCGCAACCAGAACTCGCCCTTGGAGAACTTTGTGAAAAGTCTCTCCCTCCTCAAAGTCTCTAGCACCTCCCTCAGGTGCTCCTCATGTTGCTCCTGAGTCTTGGATTAAACTAAGATGTCATCTATGAAGACTATCACCGACCGGTCCAACATTGGTCTGCATACGCGGTTCATGAGATCCATGAACGCGGCTACAGCATTGGTGAGCCCAAACGGCATCACCACAAACTCATAATGACCATAGCGAGTCCTAAAAGTTGTCTTCTGCACATCGCCATCCCTGACTCGCATCTGGTGATATCCCTACAGTAGATCAATCTTGGAGAACCAAGATCCCCCCTGCAGCTGATCAAACAAATCATCAATCCTCGGGAGTGGGTAACAGTTCTTCACCGTTACCTTGTTCAGCTCCCGGTAATCTATGCACATCGGGTGCGACCCGTCCTTCTTCTTTACAAACAAAATCGGGGCTCCCCAGGGCGAACTACTAAGCCTAATAAATCCCTTGTCTAGTAGCTCCTGCAGATGCGTAGACAACTCATGTATCTCGGGAGGAGCCAACTGATACAATGCCTTGGCTATCAGAGCCGCACCAAGGACTAGGTCAATCCTGAACTCAACCTGTCTCTCCGGAGGTACCCCAGGCAGATCCTCCGGGAATACGTCCGGGTACTCATGGACAACCGGTACATCATCTACTGTCGCCTTACCCTTAACCTAGGTATCCATAACATAGGCGACATATCCGGCGTAACCCTGCTGAAAGTAGCGCCTCGCCTTCGCTGCTGAACATAGAGTCAATCCTCTTTGCGGCCTCTCGCCCTGAATCACCAATCCTCCCCCACTAGGAGTCTGAACCCTCACTAGTTGCTGCTTGCAGTCAATCACTGCTCCATTGGGGCTCAGCCAGTCCATACCCACAATGACCTTATTCCCTCGTAGGGGAATCGAAACCAAGTCTACTGAAAACTGCTCATCAAGCAACTAAAGTGTACAACCCCGATGAACCCTCGCAACCTTGACGGTCCTATCATCTGCTATCTCCACATCCAGTGGACAGTCTAGCTCCCTCGGAGCCTTACTAAATTTCTTTCTAAGCGCGAGCGAAACAAAAGATCGAGTAGCCCCCGAATCAAACAGTACCATAGTTGATATACCGTTCACTAAGAACGATCCTATAAGCAAACACATAGACATAAGCAATAATCATAAATAATAAGGAGATAATGGAAATGATACATACCCATGACGATATCCGGATCTGCACATGCCTCCTCTGCTGTCAACTGGAAGGCTCTGCTCTTTGCCACTGGCGTCTCAACTCGGCCCTGCCGGCCATCTGTAATCCTCAATTTCGCAGGAGCGGGTGCCACCAACCCTGCTGCTGCCAAGCTCGAACATTAGGACCTCTTGTGACCCCTCTGATTGCACTGAAAGCAAATCAGATCAGATGATGATGTGGTAGTGATAGTAGTTGTACAATCTCGGCTCACATGACCAGTTCGGCCGCACTTGACACAGCCCGAACTCCCTGCCTTGCACGCCCCCCTCGTGCATCTTGCCGTATTTGCCACAACGGCTGCGGCCCTACTGGCTCCTAGACCTCTGATCTGACACCTTGGGCTTCTTGCCCGAGCCCTCCTCTGGCCTCCTTTTTCTCTCCATCTCTAGGTCACTCTCTCTCTCACGAGCCCTCGCTATCATATCCTCCAGCGTCCTGCAGCTGGATCGGCTCACTAATTGTCTGATATCACTCCTCAACATCTTATGATATCGGGCCTTTTTCATCTCCTCGTCCGCCACATAATGCGGAACGAGAAGGGCCCTCTCCCTGAACATGGCGGTAATCTCTGCCACAGTCTATGTCGTCTGTCGGAGATCCTGGAACTTCCTGGCAAGCTGCTGCACCTCGATAACAGGTGCGAACTCAGCCCTGAACTTGGTCGTGAAATCACCCCAGGTCATCGCATCCAACACTGTATCATCACCAATGGCTCGCCCGACCTCCTCCCACCAATCACGTACCCTGTCCTTCAGGAAGCAGGACGCAAGTCGGACCTTGTCCCCCTCGGGACATCTACTGGTATGGAAGGCGTTGGCCACATCAGCCAACCACCTGCTACTAGCTATGGGATCCCGAGCCCCATGATAGTCAGGAGCTCCACATGCCCTGAACTCCCTGAAAGTCAAAGTGCGCAACCCCATCATGGCCGCCACCTCAGTGCGGAAGGCACTCAACCTCTCATCTAATAGCTCTAGAATCCCCTCCTTGATAGTGCCGAAGATCATAGGAGTCTGCTGAATGATGCTGCGCGTGATCTCTGAGGATATGAACTCCCTCATCTGCTCGTCTAGCTGCTCAGCTCCAAAGCCTGAGCCTGATCCCTCACCGGCACCTGAACTGCCTACTCCTGGCCTAAGGCGTAGAACCACCATACTGAAACACAACATAAAATCATCAGAAACTCATCATACTCGAGGGATCCAACATACAATAAGTTTCCCGGATTCATCTCAACGTTCCTTGATTCGAGTACGGATCCTCTACTTTCAGTAGTACGGGCCCATACTACCTTCCACATCTATCTGTACTTTCCTCAAGAATTGCCTCGACTAAACCAAGCCCCTTCTACTACTACTGCTTCACGCTTAATCTCATCCTAGACTTGCCCTAGGGTAATTCCCGACCTACTCTCCGCCATCAGCTGCATAAGAAGCCCCTGTTATCCTTCCCTAACTAGCTCGCGAATACCATTACATATTACTCAGACTAGATAATTCTTCGAATGAAAGGTCTCACACTACAACGGTTAAGACTCAAACAAGAGCTACGCAATAGCATTAAAACCTAGCCTTCTCAAATTATTTAGTCCTTATAATATGCAACTTAACGTATTCATTTACTAGTTAATTAAAAATAACTAGAACTCCTATAAGCACAAAGCAAGCAGCATTCGAGCATTGAGTAACCATAATCAAACATACTCTACTCTGGCCGACATATTACTGACTAATCAGTACTAGCATACTGCTCAAAAGCTCAAACAATTGGCGTACAAGGCATCCTTCCTAGATCCTTAGCCCAAATCTAGCATGCAGAACACATAATCATATCATGTCATATCAAAACAACTTGTATAGATAGTTTGGGAGACTTACTTGAGCTCGACTGATTGCATGCACCACACCCTTTTTCTCTTTTCAAAACTCTTTTCTCTTTTAAGTTTCTTTTCAAAATTCTTTTTATAAAAATGATTTTCTTTTGAAAACTTCTATACCTGTAAATCTCAAATTTGCTTGATGCATCGATCAGATTCAATTGATGGTGCGGAATCCCAATCAATTGGATGATGCAAGATCAAAATGGAGAAGAAGAAGAAGAAGAAGAAGAAGAAGAAGAAGATGAATCTATGGTGTATTGATGATAAGATTGATGCTCCAACACAAGATTCACACACACACACTTCTTCTCTCTAACTTTCTCTCTCTACAATATAATTATGATTGAATGACCCCTTAGACTCCTCACCCTTACATCTATATATATATATATATATATATATATATATATATATATATATATATATATATATATATATATGGACCACAAACTCAAGGCCCAAACCCAATGCTAGACTGAAAACACATGGGTTTTCGGTCCAAGCTACAAATAAACTAAATATTATTTTCGGCCCAAGACTAAAAATATTAAATGCGTAGAAAAGCAAAGTATAAACCATATTTTTGACCCAACAATCTCCCCCTTGGTTTATAGCTTTCTTTTCTTTTGACCCAACAAACTCCCCCTAGGATTATAGCTTGCATTTCTTGTCAATCATCAATCTGTGAGCTTGGCTTCAGCGTTTATCTTCGATCTCTTCACAGCTTCAAGATGAACAAATGAATCTTCGATATGAATAACTTCATCTTGAACAGTTGGGCAATTTTTCAAGATCTGACTTTGAACGCACGTTAGGTGTGGAGGTTTCTTGTAAAGATTCTTGCAAATCAGCACTTTCAGCTTGAGAATCTTTAGAGAGAACAACAGAGAGATCAATTCTTCTTGATCACTTCAGCAGTTTCATAGATAGTAGCAAATTGATTGAGGAGGCTTCAATGCAATTCGTCACATAATCTTCACAAATAGCTTCACCTTGCTTCTAGAGTTGAAAGATTGTATATTGAAAGAATAATCTTCATTTCTTGTTCCTTTTAATGAGAATTCTACGACAATCACGGATGAAGCCTTGGCTCAGAAAATCTCGATACAGTCTCCATGAGTCTCATCTATATCTGAATTCACTTTTCAAGACAAAGAAAATTTTGAGATAAAATCAAAACTAAAAGAAAACTTAGCACACAATATTTTTGGATTTTTTATATTTTCTGAAAAGAAAAACAGAAACAAAAATATTTTTGGATTTTTTGATTTTTCTGAATAAGAAATAAAATACAAATAACACTATTTTTGGATTTTTAATTTTCTTATTTTTGTTTGATTTTTAAAATTTTTAATTCTCCCCCTTAAATTTGTGCATAGAGGAAAACTATGAACAAATTTAACAAAAAAAAATAATGACTAAATTTAAAATCTTTTGGGATCAAATTTTTGAGACAGTCTCAACTTGTTTTTCAGTACCTTCACCTTCATGAATAGATCTGGTCAATTGCCGGTATTGTGGTCCACTTAAACACGAAGAATATTGACAAACTTTTCGAAATGTACCATTTAGCTGACGACGACCACGGGTATTGTTGTCCACTTAAATTAAGCAGCGAGATCTAAAGACAACTTTTTAAATGGTTCAATTTTAGTTGCACTAGAACGTATTCCCCACTTCCTGATATACCCTGGTTATCAAGAACTTCATAAGGACTCCTTACTTTAGGTGAGTAAAGAATTATTAAGAAGGAAGTCAGATTTAGAGAAGGATGCATATGCTGTGTCCCAGATCGGATCTATTCCAATCACGCAGAGGGAACAACATATGACTAACTGGAATAGAAGGATTGAGAGGTCGAATGTTGCATATGCTGTGTTCCAGGTCGGATTGTTTGAATCACGCAGAGGAGACAACATATGACTAACAGATAGAAAGGATTGCATAGATAAGGAGGTCCGTAGAGATAGAGTTGCATATGTTGCATTCCAGGTCCGATCTCTTCCAATCACGCAGAGGAAGCAACATATGACTGACAGATAGAAAGCAAGAAAATAATTTCCTACAGACCTACTTTATCAGAACCCCCCAGTCGCCCTATCAGAACCGAAATTAAGGACCTAAGTCCGTACATCGAGGAAATGTTAAGCTACATTTCTAAATGCATATTAATTTAATGTATATCGTGGGTTCCCGTGTTTATCTCACTGCTCAATCTACCCGGGCGTCGTATGGTCAGTCCAAATGATCTTATCTAAATCCACACTGTCAAATTCTTTGTGCCTACCAACACATTGAACACAGAGTCTAGACAATTCAGCTTCAGTACCTTACACTTATTTAGACTGTCCGTTTCACTCAAACTTAATATCACTTCCCAAACAATACCTACAAACGAAAAACTATGAGAAAATAAAAGATTGTCTTCAAAAAGAATCAGTTTAAGATAAACTCAGGAGAATCGAGAAGAAGACTCAAACCGTAATTCACTGATTGAATTTGCATCGAGAAGATGTGAGAACAGCACGCATAATCTCAGAACAGATCCGAAAATTCTTCACATCGTTAAGCACAAAACCCCATGTGTGATCAATTCCTTTCTTCCTTTCCCGCAAAGGACACATACCCTCACTTAAGGTTCTGAGTGTTGTACATTTGAGAGATGTCTCCTATCATGTGCTTGGAACAACAACTATCAACAAACCGAAGTCTGATGATATGCCTTCATAGCTGCTCCAGCACAAAGTGCGGAATTAGTTGGTCTTTGGAACCCATTCCATTTTGAAACTGGGTTGACCTTTGTCATCTGTGCAAGGTACTTTCTTCCATGACATATCTTGTTTATCACAAACAGAAGATGAAGAAATGTTAGAATCATTAGGAGATTTGGGAGTTTTAACCTTTGGTACCCATTTGTAGTCGGGTTTAACCCATTTCTTGTTTGTTCGGATGGTAGCCTTGGCACTAGATTTTGAATTTGAAGTCGGCCGCCGAGATGACTTTGACCTAACCGGTCTTTGTTTCACTGGAGCATCTGTGGAATTGGACTTCTTGGCAGACATTCCCTTCTTGACCGTGGGAGTTGGATTCTTGGCCTTTTTCGCATTCCAGTCGCCATTGTTTGATTGTGACCTCAAAGGGTTTCTTTTGTAAAATCTCCCTCTTGGCGCGTTCTGTCATCCTTGAGCGTAGTAGGGAACATATGCATGATTAGGACAATTTCTAGCAGTGTGTCCAGGTGTTCCACAGTGAAAACATGTATTTTTCTTCACGTAGGAATTGTTTCTTCCTGCCCCTGGTGGCGTGTCCTTACCTCGTTTCTTATTGTTCCCACATGCACACTTGCAGCAAGCCATCTGTTTCACTTGTTCTGGTGGCCTGTATTTACCAATAGCAGGTTGGTTAGAAGAAACAGATTCAGATTTCAAGGAGTCATTAGTTTGACAGTCAACAGAATCAACAGAACTAGAATTAATTTTGTTCTCCTTGTTCTCATCTTCCACTGCTTTACCTGCACAGGAAGTAGAATCATTAGTATCCTTCACCTTAATATTTTCTGGCACAACCACAGTAGGTTTCCCATACTGAAGATGTGCCTCCCTGTCCATTTCTTCGTGTGTCATAGGGACTGATGTGTAGTTATGATTAAAAGGAGGAGGAACACTATCATACCCTAGACCCTTTTGCTGGTTATTTTTAAATTTCAAACTATTTTCAATCATGGATTCAACTTTCTTACTTGACACATCGAATTTTTTGAAATTAAAATCTGCATTTGTAAACTTGTTTTTCAATGTGTCAAGCTCGGCAGTCAAATTGACAAGTTTTTCTTTAACGTGATCATAATTTTCACATTTGTTGTTGTATTCTTCTTGTAGTTTTCTAAAATCCTTGATTTTGGTCTCTAATTGAGATTTTAGAGGTTTTTGATTTTTCCTAATTATATAGCCTTCATACTTAAGATCCTCATTTTCTCTACGCAATAAATCAATTTGTTCTCGAAGAGATTGGATTGTAGCTTCACAAGATTGAGAACATGAAACTTCATTGACTTTGGTGTTTAAAGAACTCATTGTTTACCAAAAATACCCTTTGACTTGAAACCTTGAAAGTCAACCTTAAAAGTCAAATTTAAAAAGTCAAACTTAAAAGTCGAACTTGAAAAGTCAAACCTAAAAGTCAAACCGAAAAGCTAAAAGTGAAAATTTTAAGGTTAAACGAGAAAGTCAACGGTCAAACTTGAAAGTCAAAGTCAATTTTTTAGGTCAAAAGTCAATTTAGAAAGTCAAAAATTAAAAGTCAAAGCTTTGGGTTGAAAATGAAACTTTAAAATTTGAAAAATTAATTTTTGGCCAAAATTGTAAAGAATCCGAAAATAAGGTTGAAATTGCGAGGCTATTTGAACAAAATCGGGAAGGCATTAAACATCTCGCATGCTAGATGGATTAGTAAGGGCGTGGGTTGAGTATGCAAGAGACCTGAGTTCGAATCCTTGCACGACCCAAAATTTTTGAATATTCGTTGATGGCCGCAAACAAGCACCACACGCGCGAGGACCGAACACTTGCGCAACCTCGCACCGAAAACCCACCGAAGCAGAAAACCGATTTCGCCTGTTCGGACCGAAAACCGTAGACAGCTTCCGACCGCAAACCCTAATCCAAGATTTCGGCCGCCGCCAAGGTCTGACCGAAAACGTGACCGAGAACCCTCGTTTTCTGCCGAGAACAAACCTCCTGACCGAAAACTCCGAAGAAATTACCGAAAACCGTAGACAGCTTCCGACCGCAAACCCTAATCCGAGATTTCGGCCGCCGCCAAGGTCTGACCGAAAACGTGACCGAGAACCCTCGTTTTCTGCCGAGAACAAACCTCCTGACCGAAAACTCCGAAGAAATGTCCTTCGCCTTCGCTGATTCCGAAGAAAAACACGATTTTTCGACTTTTTAGCTCCAAAAACTCGATCAAAAAGGCATTTTTAAGAAGAACACGAAGAACAAACCCCCAATATTTTGTCCAAAACTATCCAAAAACGTAAGATCCTTCAAGAAAAAGTGCAAAAACGCTCCGGATCTTTCCAAAAAGATTGATACAATCCAAGCTCTGATACCAACTGTAAGTCCCAAATTTGCTTGATGTATCGATCAAATTCAATTGATGGTGCGGAATCCCAATTAATTGGATGATGCAATATCAAAATGGAGAAGAAGAAGAAGAAGAATAAGACGAATCTATGGTGTATTGATGATAAGATTGATGATGCTCCAACACAAGATTCACACACACACACACACTCTTCTTCTCTCCAACTTTCTTTCTCTACAATATGATTATGAATGAATGCCCCCTTAGACTCCTCACCCTTACATATATATATATATATATATATATATATATATATATATATATATATATATATATATATATATATATATATATATATATATATATATATATATATATATATATATATATATATATATGGACCGCAAACTCAAGACCCAAACCCAATGCTAGACCAAAAACACATGGGTTTTCGGTCCAAGCTACAAATAAACTAAATATTATTTTCGGCCCAAGACTAAAAATAATAAATGCTTAGAAAAGCAAAGTATAAACCATATTTTTGACCCAACAATACCAATTCCTTAGTTTGAGTTCAGACACACCCGAGAGTGTGCCCGAATCCCTCAAACGAAGGCTCTGTTAGAAAATAGGGGATGAATAGATTGCTTGGATTCTCTGAAAGTCGTGATTCACTATCAAATTGAAGTATTTCGATGGTACAGATCGAACACTCAATTGGATGAAATTCAGAGAACGAAATCTGAGAATGTATGTGAAAATGTTCTTCAAGATGTACCAGAAAAATGACCACAAAACAGATATATCATTCATGTCTGAAAACTGTCAATAGACAGTTACAAACTGTCATAAAAACTACTAAACCTGTCATTAAAGGGATCTCAGGGAAAAAAGGGTCAACTTTCTAAAATTGGATTTTTGATGCAGCTCGATCCCAGCCAGGGGCTCTGCCCCTTGGACCCCGCCAGGGGCTGCCGCCCCTGGGACCCTGCTCCCAGGGGCGCTGCCCCCGGACCCCCGTTCATTTAGGGGCTTCTCCCCTAAATATCAATGTACTTTGAATCTTGAAAAACTTCAACAAGTGTGCACTCCTACACCATCCTAACTTGTTCAATATTCAACAAGATCACTTTTGGTCAACAAATTTAATCCTATTACACTTAAATAATATTGATGATATAAAATCACCAACAAGCTCTACTACCAACTTGAAACATCCCAAAAATACAGTCCAAAAATTTCGTTTTAAATCATTAACAAAACCATAATTACGATTCGATATATAAAATCATAAGTTGTGATACTCAAAGCATCATATCAAAATAGGTGTCAATGTATCCAAAATCACATATCAAATATCAGAGTAACATCCCAGGCTAAAAACTGCGGTGTGTGCCATACGATCATCCCGATCCCTTCCCCTTGCTAGTGGAAGTACACGAAACCAAAACTGTAAACCGTAAGCACGAAGCTTAGTGAGCTCCCCAAACTACCACATACCATACACATAATCACATAAAACATACATTGGGCCTAGCCCACTACATCGGGCCCCGCCCGACATCGGACGAATTCGGCATCGTGCCCCGCCCGGCATCGGACCGAAGTCCGGTATACAAAGCATATCAACAACATATAACATAAACACATAACATAACACATAATACACATCGGGCATGCCCCAGCATCAAACCAAAGTTCGAAAACACATAAACAAACACATGCAAGAATCACGAAGACATCAAGCATACAAACATTCCTCGGGCTTGCCCCGGCATCGGACCATAGTCCGGAACTACTAACATCTAAACGGTTCGACAGTGTGGTTGTAGACCCATTCCTACAGGAGAAAACTCACCTTGCAAAGCTGTCTGAAATCTCGCGGTGAGGAATATATGGTAGCTGCTCCGACGTCTCCCCGGCTATCAAAATCACAATAATACTTAGTCAATATCTAAAACTCCTTCTTAGAGTAAAATGACCATTTTACCCATGGCCAAATCAACGACAAGGTCAACTCCCAGTCAACCCCAACTCATCGAGTCATCTCCTAACTCGGCGAGTTCATGAACAATTCAGACCCGTGGTCAATCTAAGTCAACTCGTCGAGCCCCTTCCCAGACTCGTCGAGTTCTCTCTGTCATATCATCGGGACATATCGACTTTAACTCGTCGAGTCCCTCCTTGGACTCGTCGAGTTCTTCAGCTTCTAAGTCCTAATCTTGTCCCACCCACTGAGTCACCTCCTAAACTCAGTGGTTTCACTCACAAAAAGAAAAGGGGGTTAGGGTTGACGACCCGACTCGTCGAGTCCAAGAACAACTCGTCGAGTCCTCTATGTGACACATCCATTCAGTCGATTCTAATCCACTCCAATGCTTCTAATTCGTAGATCTGGACTTCTTAGACTAGCATTACAAGTAAAGTTGCTAATTTTACGTGCATGTATGGTGTTATGAGGCTTAAACACCAAAACTTAGATAAAATGAAGACCTAATGCATAGAATGGGGACATGGCTGAATAAAGGTGGCAACTTTGAGCTTCTGGAGCTCAAGAGTGCCCAGGTCTGAAGTCCTTAGGTCCCCAAAAGCTCACAACTCGAGAATGGCCTTAGAAATGGCCCAAAATGACAACAAACAAGCTTAAATGAAGATTTATGTGAAAAGAAGCCAAGGTATAAGCTTTATACCTTTAACAAGTCTGAGATGTCACAAAAACTCTAGATCTTCTGCCCTCTTCTTGTGTCTTCAATCTTTTCCTTCCTTCTCCTAGCTTCAAACCACACAAAATGCAAGGAAATGGCTCAAGAATGCACAAGATCGATTAGGGTTTCGAGAGTGGGGTTGGGAGGTGATAAAGACTGGAGGGGAGGCTGAATGTGATGCTTAAATAGGGTACAAACCCTAAAGATTAGGGTTTCCTCCTGACGGACCTACTCGTCGAGTCAAGGCTTTCGACTCGCCGAGTAGACCACTTAAATTCCACGTTCAAACTGGCATCTACTCGACGAATTAGGGCTACCACTCGTCAAGTAGCTCTTACAAAATGAATACTTTAATAATTAAAAATGCGTACCAGGAGTGGGCGTTACAATCAACCATCAATAAGGTCCAAACTTTACTTCCTCAAAGCCCAAAGTCTTTACATAATCGAATTACGGTCCACAAGCCCTGAATTAAAGAACATCCCGAAACAGGGTGTTACAAAAAAAGCTCCAACTGAATACAAGACAACGCTTATATACACCAAGAATCTGGCGAATCATGTCGTAAGCACAACGTCGTGCAACGATAAATGCCACACATCGTGGTCATGTGTCATGTGTAATCTTTTGTTGCTACGTGTCGCACTAACTTGACACGTATCTCGACCTCTCAACACGTGTCAAACACTGAACACCTCGTCGTGTCATGATAATCAACACTAGCATCGCGACCTGGCATTTACTTCCATTGACCACGACATCGATCGTCGCGTCACGCACACTATATCATCACACCGCTATTTCAAAAAATAGCAACCTACTTTTTAATTTATCATTTTCTCCTTCTACACTACTAGAAAACTAGGGCAATAGCTACGGCACAATCCGTAGGTATTCCGTAGGTATAAGGCAATACCAACGGATTTGCTATGGAAATTTATACCTACGGATTTGCTACGGATTAGCTACGGAATAGCTACGGCCTATTCCGTAGGTATAATACCTACAGATTAGCTACGGAAACGAATTGCTACGGAATGCCTACGGATTGCCGACGGGTGTGAAGTTTGACTGAAATTGACTTTTTTCCTACGGAATAGCTACGGAACAGTTTAGCTACAGATTTCCTACGAATTAACGACGGATTTCATGTTTGAAAAAAATTGACTTTTTTCCTACGGAATACCTACGGACCTATTTAGCGACGGATATTCCGTTAGAAATCCGTCACTAAATTAGTAAAAAACAACTAAAAAAATTCAGTTTTTTCTGCTTAAAATGCACAAAAAAAACACAATACATTAAATTTATAAAAAATTATTACTCAGCCACAAAACTAGTAAACATTACAATATATGTTTTTGGTTATAGCATTGTACTTTGCATTTACTCAATTTATTTCATAAAAATAACTTAAATACAAACCAATACAATTCATACAAATACAATACATTTGAATGTATTATCCTACTTTGTACAAGATATAGCTCTTAAACCCTTGGTTGAAAGACCTGTAATAAAATCAAAATCCCAGATTCAATACATGAGTTAATTACAAAATAAAGGAAATGTAAAAAACAAAAAACTGTAGAGAATAGCAACGTGCTTTACTCCCGCTGCCAATTTGGGTAATGCGCTTTAATTTTTTTCCCATTAGAGCTACATACTTATGTATTTGACCAACAATTGCATTGTTTTCAATAATTTATTTATAGAATCCTAACTATATTTCTTTTATGGATAGAAGTTACTAGTCAAGTTGTTTTCAACCCTTTATAGCATCATACTTTAATTTCTTCATATTGCATTACAATAGATTTGGCATGCATTGGATTATTAAGACATTAAGATAACATGTTCACAATTTGAAAACAAATTGGTTTAAAAACTAAAATCTTAAAAAGAGTACCTGAACGGAAACCAAAAGTAGGATGTTATACAAAAAAAAAACATAAAAACTACAATGTTAATTCATGCATTTAACCCTAAAAACAACTTTCCAAGTTTCATGAAAACTATGTTGCTATATGTAGAATTTCTTACCCAAGAAATGCACCCAAGTTGTTGAACTTATGGTTTTCTGCTTTGTGGTGTATACATAAGCCTGAAACACAACAAAATGGAATTAAAAATGAAATAAAAAGACATTTGCATCGAACCTTCAATATTGACCATCACATTTTTAGCAATGTACATTCTCTTTATCAAGAGACTTTAATTAAGTATATTACTCCAATTCTCATATAACGAAATAACTATGCTCATCTAGTCATTCTAACAATCTTTCAACTCTATTCCAATAGTTATTTATGCTCCATGAAGCTTAATAACCAATTTTACCAATTATACCCTTTTTGTCCAATTTTAACAGTTTACTCCAATTTTACCCTTTGAAATTAGTCATCTTATACCCATTTTGACAATCTGCTTTCAACAAAGTTTCCAAAAATAACAAGTTATCAAGTTCATGAATACACATTTCAAGTTACAAATTCAACCTAACATTTTAACAAATTCAACCACAATTTAACCTAAAACCTCAAATTTAACCTAACATTGAACCTAAAATCTCACATTCAACAAAACAAATCAACATTATCAATGAAGTAACCATATAAAGTGGTAGACATGAAGTAATATAAAAATAAACTAGGGTTTTACCACTCTTGGAGAAGAAATCAAGCATGGAGGAGACGAGTTGCAAAGGGCCGGTGACGGCGAGAAATCGAGCAGCGGCAGCGATGCGACCGGGAAGGGGAGGAGTTCGCTGCAAAAAAAATGGAGAAGGGAGGAGCGATTCGCAGCAGAAAAATGGAGAAGGCTGAAAAAATCAACATTAAAATATCAAAAAAAAAAAAAAAACTAGGGTTTTACCTCTCTTAGAGAAGAAATCGAGCAGGGAGGAGACGGGATGCGAAGGGCCGGCGACGGCGAGATGCAACGACGAGAAATCGAGCAGCTTCAGGGGCGGAGACGGCGAGATGCGGCCGGGAAGGGGAGGAGTTCGCCGCCAAAAAATCGGAGAAGGAGGAGCGATTGGGAGCAGAAAAACGAGGAAGGAGGAGGCATTCTCGTATACGATTAAATAGGGACGACTTCCCTACAATATAAAAATGGACAAAAAAAGGTAAAAAAACATGCAGAATGAGATTCAAACTCGGGCCTCTTACGAATTAAAACCACAAACTTACCATCCGGCCGGGTATGCCACATCCTTACTAGATTAGTCTCCAATTAGTTTTATCTTGTTTACAAAAAATAAAGAAAAATTGGTTTGGGGTAAAAATTGAACTCAGATCTCATATGAGAATAACCAATACATTTACCTTTCGGCCGGGTATGCCACATCCATATCGGATTAATCTCCTACTACTTTTATAGACTTTATGTTATGGATTATCATTATTTTTATTCCCATTATTATTATTATTATTATTATTATTATTATTATTATTATTATTATTATTATTTATTATTATTTTTATTATTATTATATTCGAGTCTCAAATTTTTTTCTTGGATCGTTTTGTTTTTACATATTTAAAACACAAACAATTAAAAATCATACTAATAGTCCTAATAATAATAATATTTATAAACATAATGATAATGTATAATAATGATAACGAATGTGTTTAACACATAAACAAACGAACAATCGAAAAAAAAAACTACATTTAACACATCGACAAGGATCGAACTCGCGTCTCACACATACATAACCCACAAACTTACCAAACGGTCGGGTATGCCAAATCCTTATTAGAATAGACTCTAATTAGTTTTATCTTGTTTCCAGAAAATAAAGAAAAATGGGTTTCGAACAGAACTCGAACCCGCGTCTCATGCAGATATAACCAACATTCTCACCAAACGTCTGGGTATGCCACATCATTACTTAATTAGTCTCCCATTAGTTTTATACACTCTCTTTTCGATTATTATTATTATTATTATTATTATTATTATTATTATTATTATTATTATTATCATGTATATGGTGGTGATGATGATGATGTAGGTATACGTGTTTGTGAGATGTATGTGAACGTATTCAAAAGCATTATAGTGTTAAACCACTAAACGAGCAATGGATCCCGTATGGTCATCGTTGTGTTAATCTGCAAACAGAAAACCGTGGATCAACAAAGAGAAGAGTGAAAGGGGCACAGTCGTGGTGAACTACCCGATTAGGTCTCGGAGACGAGCCCTACCAACGCCGACAAAGAAGATGGTGGTTGCTGAGGCGGCAGGCGGTGAAGGTCGTGGTGGTGGTGATGGTGGTGGTGGTGGTGGTGGTGGTGATGATGGTGATGGTGATGGTGATGGTGATGGTGGTGGTGGTGGTGTTGGTGATGGTGGTGGTGGTGGTGATGGTGGTGGTGGTGGTGGTGGTGACGGTGGTGACGGTGGTGGTGATGGTGATGGTGATGGTGATGATGATGGTGATGGTGATGGTGATGGTGTGATGGTGATGATGGTGATGATGATGGTGATGGTGGTGGTGGTGGTGGTGATGGTGATGGTGATGGTGATGGTGATGGTGATGATGGTGATGGTGATGGTGATGACGGTGATGGTGATGGTGATGATGGTGATGATGGTGGTGGTGGTGGTGGTGATGATGATGGTGGTGGTGATGATGATGATGGTGATGATGGTGGTGGTGGTGGTGGTGATGGTGGTGATGATGGTGATGATGATGATGGTGATGATGATGATGATGATGATGGTGATGTTGATGATGATGACGACGACGTATATGAGTTTGTGAGATGTATGTGAACATTTTCATAAGCATTATAGTGTTAAACCACTAAACGAGCAATGGATCCCGTATGTGCACACGCCTTTATAAATGATATTAATAGCTATAAATTTGTGAAAATATAGATAATCATGTATAATAGAGGTGTGAAAAAAACGGAGCGAAAAAAACGACGTTTGGTGCCCGAAAAATCAAAAATAAGAAAAATTTGTAGCTAATCTGTAGCTAATTAGCTACGGAATAGCTACGGAATTCTAACGGAAAGCATATTTCGTAGCTAATCCGTAGGTAATTACCTACGGATTAGCTACGGAATATGCTTTCCGTTAGAATTCTGTAGCTATTCCGTAGCTAATTAGCTACAGATTAACTACGGATTTTTCTTATTTTTGATTTTTAGGGCGCCAAACGTCGTTTTTTTCGCTCCGTTTTTTTCACACCTCTATTATACATGATTATCTATATTTTCACAAATTTATAGCTATTAATATCATTTATAAAGGCGTGTGCACATACGGGATCCATTGCTCGTTTAGTGGTTTAACACTATAATGATTATGAATACGTTCACATACATCTCACAAACATGTATACATACATATATACACGTACACATATACCACAACTCATTCGTGTATATAAATATACATATACAAACATAATCCATCACAAGTTGGTGAAAAGTATAGGCATTACAATGTTAAACTGTGAAACGAGTACTTGATCCCGAAGGGGCACACGACTTTATGAACGATATTAATAGCTATAGGTTGGTGAAAATATAGATAATCATGTATAGTAGAGGTGTGAAAAAAACGAAGCGAAAAAAACGACGTTTGGTGCCCGAAAAATCAAAAATAAGAAAAATATGTAGCTAATCCATACTTAGCTACGGATTAGCTACGGAATTCTAACGGAAAGCATACTCCGTAGCTAATCCGTAGGTAAATAGTATCTGTAGGTATCTCGTAGCCATTCCGTAGCTAATTAGCGACGGAATAGCTACGGATTTGCATCTGTAGCTATTCCGTAGCTAATTAGCTACGGACTGATGTCTGTAGCTATTCCGTAGCTATTTCGTTACTAAATTAGGGCATCTCATTCTGTAGCTGATCCGTAGTTTAGCTACGGAAATTTTCCATAGCTATTTTCCGTAGGAAAACCCCATGTTTTCTAGTAGTGCTACTTCACAACTTAACACCAATACACCTTCTATAAACAACTTAAACAAAACTCCATGCTTTATTTATCATACTTTTCTTGTAAACAAGTTATACCCCTCAAATCAATACCTAGTATGAAAAACTAGTATTACGTAAACCTTGATTTTTATGTGAAAATTAAGCTCCACAATCTCTTAGAAGTGTAGGCAAAGTACTTCTTTTCAATGGTGAGTTTACATGTCCATATACCTTATTTTATGAGTTGAATTTGGTTTTCATATGATAACTGATTTCTATATGTACAAAAACTAGTTGTTTGCATACATGAAAATCATTTTTGAGTATTTATTTGATTTGAGAGAAGCCTATGCTTATTTGAAATTGTTTGGAAGTATCCTTGATATTGGTTTTCATATAATATCATTGATTAAAATTTGTATACTAGTGTTGTAATTTCCCCCTCTCCACTCATTTCCGATGTTCATGTTTTCACCAAAGATAGGTTTGCAACCGGCACAACAATGACCATGTCATGCTACCGTGTTCCACATCCACACCACCACTATTTGTTTGTTATCGTTCCACCTTGTGCTCTAGGGTATCCAGGGTCGGTCCAGACGGTGGGCAACCCGGGCGACCGCCCAGGGCCCACGTCTCCAGGGGGCCCAAAATTTCTAGGCTATGTACTATATATATATATATATATATATATATATATATATATATATATATATATATATATATATATATATATATATATATATATATATATATATATATAAATGATTTTTAGAACCTAAAGTTGGTTCAAACTCAAAATAGCTCAAAAGATAAATAATTTGACTTGCTTGTTATTGCTAATCAAACAAGTCTATAGTGAAAAATAAATGATATTTTTTTGAATATTTATTATATTTGTCTTTGAGGGGCCTTTTTTTTTTCTTTTCGCCCCGGGCCCCATATACATTTGGACCGGCCCGTATCTGTGTTGTTTTATAATCCTCGAAGCTGATAAGATAATGTTACTAGTCATATTGATGATAATGTTACTAGTCATGGTGATGCTACCTCCAATTTCTTTGAGATAGACTCCTTGAAACCTTACCCACGTCTTTTGGCCAACCACCTCCAAGATTTCATTTTTTATTATTTTAATGTCACATTTCGGATAAAGGGTTTCAACTTCTAGCTAATAACAATCTTACCTTCAACTCTTAAAATCTATCAACTTAAAATAACAATTAATTTATTGTTTATTTATTTATTTTAAATTTTTGGCTTGTTGTAATTATAGGCACTTGAAACTAACGATTTAACAAAGGATCGACATGCCACACTAAAAAATGGCGAGGAAAGGAGGATCATCATAAATAAGTCTGCAGAAAAACTTAAAACATTCAATGTACACAACTCAAAGGACTCAGATTCAGGAGGAGAGACGGATCACTGTGGCGGGAAAAAGAAAGTAGAAGACACAAAAGCCACAACGATGGTGGCGAATGAGTTTTTCTGGTCGTATTCAGATGAACCACACGCTTCTCGCCGCCGTCAGATCCTCGCCCAGTACCCCCAAATCAGACAACTCTTTGGTCCTGATCCATGGGCTCTCCTCAAGGTATTCATCTCTATCCATTCTTTCACTTTCTTCTTATCATACGAGTTTTAAGCCCTATGATCAGATGAGATCATTTATGATCTTTATTCAAGAAATCAACCACAGTAAACTTCGAATGGTCTTTCTTTGATTTATCTACGAGTTTCTAATGATTTCTTGATGCGATCTCATGAATATGCGTATCTGCATTTAGGGTTTCTTCAACTACTTTTTGACAATGATTTACAGTTTGGCAACACTTTTTGTATTAGGGTTTTTGTTTGTAGTCGTTCTTTACGTGATTGAATCAGTTTCTTGACTTTCTTAATGAATCTGGGTTTCTGAAGTTAGGGTTTCTTGATTTTGTTAGTGTTTGTTTAGTCTTACACTTTTGAAATTAAGTATATCCATACGTAATTAAAGAATCTTTCTTGATGTTTTTTCATAGGTAACTCTTGTTGTTTCGCTTCAACTATGCACCGCCGTATACCTCCACGACGTTGGGTGGACGAAGATACTCACGGTGGCCTACTTTTTTGGATCTTTTCTCAACCACAATCTTTTCTTAGCCATTCATGAACTAAGTCACAATCTTGCTTTCTCTAATCCTCTCTATAACCGTTGCCTTGGGATCTTCGCTAACCTCCCTATTGGGGTACCAATGTCAGTCACTTTCCAAAAATACCACCTTGAACACCACCGTTACCAAGGTGTTGACGGGGTTGACACAGACATCCCTACCCTAATAGAAGCACGCCTGGTAAAAAACATCGTCACTAAATGCATATGGGTACTCTTACAACTATTCTTTTACGCCCTTAGACCATTACTAATCAACCCTAAACGCCCTGGAAAATGGGAATTCTTGAATCTTATCATCCAAATCGGCCTTGATGCTTGTATGATTTGCTTCTCGGGGTGGAGATCTTTCAGTTACATGATCCTTTCAACGTTTGTTGGAGGTGGAATGCACCCGATGGCGGGGCATTTCATCTCCGAGCACTACGTATTCGACAAGAAAGAAGGTCAGGAGACGTATTCATATTATGGTCCGTTAAATATAATGTCATGGCACGTAGGGTACCATAACGAGCACCATGATTTTCCAAGAATCCCAGGTTGTAGGCTTCATAAAGTAAGGGAAATCGCACCCGAATACTACGAAAACTTAGATTCTTATAGGTCTTGGAGCCATGTGATATATTCTTACATAGCAGATAATTCTTTGGGACCATTTAGCAGGATGAAGAGAAACCTCTCCACAAAGAACAAGTAGGAAAATTTCATTCTTTTAGTGTTTTCCTTACATTTTTTTAGTGATGAAGGTTACATTTCCGATGTGATCATTTCAAGCATTGGTTTGTGATATTTAATATGAAAAGTTTAAGAAATGCTTGACTTGCATATGATTCCAATTCGTTGGTCTTAAAAGGTTTATCTCGTAAAATTGAAACAAAAAACCATACAAAATCATGCATGTTTTATTAAGTAAAATCTCAAAAAGTTTGTCTTTGGTTTATGGTTAGAGTATATAATCTTGTGAATTAAAGCTAATAGCATGTAGTTTTCTATAATGAACAAAAATGTCAATTTATATTGCAAGCATAACTAAAAGATATACCTATAACATTATTTTGGAAATCTTATTGTAACTTTTTAAATAACTATGAATATATGTAGGGGTCTTTGTACGAATAATTGGTATCAATTCACTTTTAACTAATGACATGAAATAGTTTAGTCATGTAGAATTGCATATTTATACAATCACACAACACCTAAATTTTACATGGTTCAATCAAAGTAAACTCAAATATGATCTACATCCATAACAACCTCTTTTATTTCTTCAACATAAAACCATTCTTCTTTATCTCACAATTACAAATATGAACAAATTCTCTCTCAAGACCATACATACAAAATTTGTAACTATACATATCACTAAGATCTCAAATGATAACAAAAATTAAACAAGCCAGTTTCTTATTGTAATCCTCATTATTATGTCTTCCACCGAAAGAGAATATATGTATACATATCCGTTCTCCTGTTGTAATTGATCCCCCACGATCTTCATAAACACTTCCATATGTCACTTAGTTGGACAAGTAGAACTTAATATATATCATTAGAAGCTCACTATTAGGGTTTAAGTAAATCATTTGTTTAGACGTTTCACACACATAGTAATAATGCAAACTAAAAACAAGAACCCAATATTTAATGTGGTTCACACGATGAGAATGATTGACTATATTCAAGGACGAATAAGAGAGAGAGAGAGAGAGAGAGAGAGAGAGAGAGAGATTTTATCATTTCTAGTAAATGAAGGGTTTTTTTTGTCGTTTGTCATTTCCTCAATATTTTCGCCACATGTCATTATGTAAGATTTTTTTTTTTTAAATTGCTTAAATTCCACATGTCATTATGTGGTATTTTCATTTTTTTGTTAATAAAAAATTAATGAATTCTACTAATTAACACCTCTATTATTATATATGTAAAATATTTATTATATTAAATGTGTAGATCAACAGTATAATTAATGAAACATTTATTCTAATTAAGGTAAATATATTTTTCTAATGAATATAATAATAAATAGTTTGTTTTTTCTACCATTAAAAACATTTATTATGATTTTTTTGTTACATAGTTAAAATAATGAAATATTATAAAACAATATTGTCAAAATTGAGATATAATAAAATATATTTTGTTAAACTTCGAAATGAAGTAGGCATTAAAAATATTTAATATTTACACCTTAATATAAAACTTTTATTTTTAATAAACCCGTGTAGTACATGAGTCTCACACCTAGTTGTTCACTGTTTAATAACTTAGGTTACACAAATTCAACGGATATATTTATGCTAGTAAGTTGACCTAAAATTTGTACATAAAGTTATCCTCGAACACTCTAACAAATCTGGTCCATGACTAAGTTGATGTCGAATGTTATAAAGGAACTTGCCCAAAGAGGGACTGCATGCTTGGTCCAACCAACAACTATAGGGTCAAAAGATAAATCAGGCTCTACAACTTAACAATCTCTTACTTGGGGTTTGATCATCCAACTACTGCGATCATCCAAGTACCTGGAAGACCAGTTGAAGTCATACACATCTTTAACGTCCTTGTTGTCACCACTTTGGTAAATATGTATGTTAGATTCTTTGTACCAATGATTGTTTTCAAGTTTATAATCTTATCACTCATCAATTCTCGAATAAAGCGGTACCTCATCTGAATATGTTTTGTCCTTCTATGAAACACTAAATTTGTTTCCAAATTAGCTGCACTTTGGTTTTCATAATAGAGTAGACAACCTTCCTACTGCATACCCATCTCTAATAGGAAGTTTTCCAACCATATAATCTCATTGCTTGCTTTTATAATTGTCATGTACTTTGCTTATGTGGTTGAAAGAACAACACTCTTTCGTAACCTGGACATCCATTTGATTGTTGTACCTCTAATTGTGAACACATAATTGGTTGGTCTCTTTTCCAAATCCATATAGTCCTCAAATAAGCATCAACAAAATTTCAAGGATACTTATTTTCTTCTAAAACATAAGGCAGCCTCGGAAATACCTTTCAAATAACATAGCAGACACTTGACTCCTTCCCAATGCTCTCTTCCTTGATTATACATAATCCGACTCACTACTATCACATCATAAGCAATATCTAGTCTGGTGTGCACCATAATATACATAGAGCTACCAATTTCTAAGACGTAGGGAACTTTACCCATCTTTTTTTGTCTTTCCTTCTTTGGGGACTGTTTCTTTGAGAGTCTTAACTGACTTACCAAAGGTGTACTTCTGGTTTCAGTATCTTCTATGTTGAATTTTTCTAGAACTTTCTTGATACTTTGCTTAGAAAAGTTTTAGAGTGTCTGCAACTCTATCTCTAGCTATGCTCATGCCAAATATCTACTTATGATCTCCTAGGTCATTCTTTATGATCTCTCTGGACAACTGCTTTTTTAGTCTATTGATCTCATGCATCTCTGATCCACTAATCAACATGTTATCAAAATATAATAAAAGGATGATATATATATAAGGAACCAAATTTCTTCAGGTTACAAAAATGTTCCATTTAACATCTTTTGGTACCTGAACCTATGCATGAAGCTATCAAACTTCAAGTACCACTGCCTTGGAGTTTGCATCAACATATATAGATTTTTCTTCAACTTGCATACTAGATTTTCCTTGCCAACTATGAAAAAAACCCTCTAGTTATAACATACAAATGTCTTCTTCTAAATCACCATATATAAAATATGTTTTTTTATCTAGTTCCTCTATATGTAGATTTTATGCAACCACTATACCTAAGACTAGTCTGATAATGATTATTTTTACAACCAGAAAAAAAGATCTCATTATAATCGACCCCTTTTTATGTTGGAAACCTTTAAGCACCAGTTGATATTTCTACCTCTTGTTTCATATATCTTATCTTTGACCTGAAACATCCACTTGTTCTACAATGCTTTCTTTTCTGATGGTGACTTTACCAATGACCAAGTCTGGTTCTTATCAACTGATCTCAACTTATCTTTTGAAACAACCAAAAAATCCAAGGTAAAAATTTTATTTTTATTATAATTAAAACACTAATGTAACTTTTTTAAAAACATTGAAAAGCGTTCCAAATAAAACACTTATCAGAGTCTGCCCCCCCCCCCCCCAAGATCACATATTGCGGAAAATATGGGTGTATGCACTGCGATCGCCCCAAGCTCTTTCATTTAAAACAGAAGTACCTGAAACCAAAACTGAAAACCGGAAGCACAAAGCTTAGTGAGTTCCCCAAATACCATATACCATACATATCCAATGATCCATACAAGCCATACATAACCGCGATCCATACATATATCATAATCAATAAAGGTGCTATGTGACGCACATAGTCTTTCCATTATGCCACGAGCCACCTCGTGGTCTTTCTTGCCAGGTCGGGGGCCAAAACCCTGGGTCTTACAGACTAGTGCCAGGAGCCACCTCCTGGTCTTCTATGCAAGCATCACAAAGACAACTAGCATACAATCAATACTACTTAACTAATTATTTGCCAGAGCTCAGACTCTGGTCTTGCATACAGTGTGCCAGGAACAACCTCTTGGTCTTCTATGCAAGTATCACAAAGACAACTAGCATACAATATATACAGTTACTTAACTAGCATACATGTGCCAAGAGCCACCTCCGGGTCTTCCTATAATACATAAACCAAATGGGTCGGCATTGGTGCCTTCGACCCATATGAACAGTGAGGAAACTCACCTTGAGTGTTGAAGCTTACTGCAAGAAATCCCTAGTTGCTGCCCTAATGACTTCCAAAACTAACAATTACCAAAACAATATTCAATTAGCATCTGAATTCCAAACCATGATCCATAAACCAAGCTTGGGGTAAAATGACCATCTTACCCCCTGGTCCATCAAGACTCATAACCAAGGCCCAAGACCAAAACCAACCAGGCCCAAAACTATACGATCCATAAAAGCACATTAATGGCCTAATTTTCCAAATTGGGCCCAACACCATGTGGGCCTCTCCCAACAGCCCAACAAATCCTGGTCCAAATAATGACTCTCAAAAAACCGAAAGATGTCACAAGACTCAAGCCCATTGGGACCACAAACGCCCAAATCCATTACGCCCACGAGGCCCAATAACGAAAACCCCATAACCTAGTCCAAGGAGAAGACCAATTCCAAAAACAATTCCCCCATTCAGAAGTCCAACTCTCAAAGCCCAAGGCCCAACTCCAAGGCCCAAGGCGACAACCAAGCCCAAAATAATAATGGGCCAATTACGCAGGGCATACACACTGGTACGCAAGGCGTACCATGATAACCTCAGTACGCGGGGCGTACTTGCTTTTACGCGGGGCGTAATCCTCAAAATTTCCAAGACTTATTTCATGACTTAATCCATTAATTCCTTCCATAATAACCTCATAATACCTTCCATCTAAGCTCCTAAAGCATAAAGTTGGCACCTTTATGCATTTACACGACTCAAAGAGACCCAATAACCACTTTAATCCATTAAAACCCAACAAGAACATGCATGGACCATATCCAAGCATCAAGCAAGCATTTTTATAAACTTATAACCATAGATCTGCCCAGAGTGGTAACTCAAAGCTTCTGAAGTGCTGTCCAACCACTAGATCTTCCTCACGAGGTCAAAATGGGACCAAAAACCATAAAATCATAGAACTCAACTTCTAATGATCAAGCTAGGAACTTTTTACCTTCAATGAGCTGAAAATGCATCAAGGAATCCAGATCCACAAGCCTTTCCTTGAACCACCACATTGCACCAAACCACCACTTCTTGAAATACACTAAAATCCACCAGAAATGCACATACAAGGCACACAACCCTCTTGGATGAAGCTATAACTCGAGATTTAGGGTTTAAGACATTGGAGGATGAAAAAGAGGCTCACACCATGGACTTAAGGAGCTTAAATAGTGAGCCAACCCTAAAAATTAGGGTTTTGGGGATCCTGAACGTGCGTTTGGCGTACTTCTTGTACGCTAAGCGTACGTCTCCCAAACCCGCGTCCATTTCCCCACATGTATTTTTGGCGTACCCCAGATTACGCTGGGCGTACTCACGCGCATACCACCTTGCATACATGGGACTGCCTCGCCAATTATTTCCATTAGGGACCAAAATTGCCAATAACTTCAAAATACCATAACTCCTTCATCCTAGGCCCGTTTCCAACGAACCTTATATCCACGAAAAGGTGGAGAGAATCCCTACGCTCCTAACAACACACCCGAGCCTTAAAACCTCCCGAACAAGACCCTAAATTCATAAAAGAGCGAGATATCAAATTACGATTACACACTTGGCTTCCGAAGACACAATCGATTATTTGGATCACTTATACCATGAAACCCACATCCCAAATGGGCCAAATCCTTCCTTCTCGAAGCCCTAAGCCTCATAACAACTGATGACTAGACCGCATCCCCAAGAAACGGAGCAAATCCGAAACCGAGTGTTACAACTCTCCCCCACCTAAATTAGATTTCGTCCTCGAAATCGCTCCTTCCTAACACCCATATCAAAACAAACAATCTGAGGAACGCAACCAAATATTCAGTGCATAAGACAAACTCCCTGAGATAACCGAAACCCAAACTGAAATTGCATCTCGGAGAAAGAAAACCTTAAACTCCAGCAAAACCACTTCTTCCCATCTGAAATCTGAAATCGATAATGGTCTGTCTCCCCGATAGACCGCCCATGCTGAAATATTATTAGGCCAAATCCTCATCGAATAAATGACCAACCATAATACTTCCAACCCTGATTATCTTGATGCAACCTACAAAACCAAATCCCCTAACCATAACCAGATGCGAAATCCTTATACTTGACAGAAGGCTCAAATAATCCTTCGAGTAGAAGATTCATCCCTACAACGGTTAGACTCAAACGAGAGTTGTGCAACAGGGTCAAATCAATTACTCTGAGATTATTTAATCCAACTGCAAGTGACTTAGCACTTTCGACCAACAAGCTACTCCATACACACGCATTCTCAAATCACTACTTTTGACTGAAACATCGTGTTGCCTCTTATCTACTTCCCAAATGAGCTGAGACCTTCATGGTCCCAACTTATCTGCCAACTATATGGAATACCAGATTCCCGCTCGGTTGCTGAGACAAAGAACACCCTCATAGTCGCCCTACGCAACTTCCGAAAGAAGACTTCAATAGGTAGTAGCTACCCGAACCATCTCAACACCAAACTCTGTGAGCTGAACGCTACAGGACCAATCGTGGTCTCACCTCATACCCGTCTGGCACGACCTACCAATCCTCGATTCCAAACATGTTGTGTCCCTCGCAGAGCCTTGGGAACAGACCCGCCTTGGCCTAAACTATCCAAAGAAATCCGTGAGCAGGTCACAGATCCAACGCAATGTCCCCACCAAACAGGGACATGTGAATGCTACAGGCCACCCCACAGTCTAACAACACTCCCACACAAACTAACCATTGGGGAATGCTACGGGCCACCCCACAGTCTTACAACGCTTCCACACTAACGGCAAACTATTGAATGCTACGGGCCACCCCGCAGTCTTACAACACTTCCACTAAACATAATCGCGACCCAAAGCCTTACCCATAATCTATTAACTCGAATACACCCAGATTCGAGCACCCACTCGACCGAACACCTAAGCCGAACTCGAGTTCTGACTGGAACCTTAACCTGTTCCCAAAGTCTACTATCAAACACCATGAGAACACAATCTCAATGTTGGCAAGTTTCCCGAACTTCCAACTCACACAATCCTCAATCCAAACAGCCACTTGGGCCATCTTTCTTCCCGACGAGGATGCGAAACTTATCCCAGTTTCAAAACCGCTCTTGTTTCTGAATCCCTGGACGATTCTCCCTCACTTTGAATCGTCTAAATTCTCAAAGCACATGAGAAATGAAGGTTTCCCAATCCTTCTTACCTTACAATGATCGACCTGCTGACTACCAATGCTTAACCTTGCTAGTGATCCATTACTAGCCAACTCAAAAGACCGCACAATCACTGAAGACTAGATGATCACTTTTCGAATCCCAGCAACACTGATAACCCCAGACGCTTTGAAATGGTACTACACTCAAGTCTTGAAGTCCAAATGACAGATGCTCAAACCAAAACCTCAGCAATAAACCACTTCCCTTGGCAACCCCACAAGTCAATCTGAGAACAATGACTCAAACCACCGAATCCTGACGATGGTGGATAACCACCCTACTGAACCCTGACCATAGACCTTCCACACAATACTCCTGAACCGATCTCAACCATAACTCTAGATAACATTGAACACTCCAAACCCGCAAAAGGGAAAACAGCCCTTCACTAACCACTAATAATTCACAGTATGCAAATGGCATATGATATTACTTGAAGATATAACCCATACATAATCAAAGAAATAAACCAGAGGTACACTTACCCAAACCGATGCAAGATACAACCACAAAATACAGATAGAACCAAAAAGATCAAAAGATACATACCCGCAACATCGCCTGCTGGAATCCAGATCTCCCCTGTATGTCACTACAAAGTCTGAATCCTCTCTGTTGGGGCTCCTTCCCAACCCTCTCGTCCATCGGTGATCCTCAAAATAGCTGGAGCGGGCACACTCACTGCTCCTCCCCTCAACCTCGGACAGTCGGAGTTCTTGTGGCCCACCTGATCGCAGTGAAAACATAACGGACTTGCCCCCCTGAGGACAATACCTGCTAACGTGACCATCCCTTCCATACTTGTAGCAGCCCAAACCTCTGGAACGACAAACTCCATCGTGCAGTTTCTCGCACATGTTGCACTGACTCTGGCCCTACTGGCCTTTCAAACGCTGATCAAAAGTCTTGGGTCTCTTCCCGGGACTCTCCAATGTATGCACCTGATCCGACCCCTTCTTCTCGATGTGCTCCAAATCAATCTCCCGCTCTCGGGACCTAGAGATCATATCATTTACAGTCTCGCACCCCAAAATACTCATGAACTCCCTGATATCATCCTGCAGCATATCATGATACCTTACTTTCTTCATCTCCTCATCCGTTGCATACTGCAGTACCAATAAATCCCTCTCCCGGAACTTGGGAGTGATCTCTGCCACAGTCTCAGTAGTCTCACGAAGATGCAGAAACTCTCTCACCAACTGATGTACCTCGATCGTTGGTGCAAACTCAGCTCGGAACCTGGTTGAGAACTCATCCCATGACATAGCATCCACAACTCATCACTTAACTCACTACCGACCTCTTCTCACCAATCTCGTGCCCTGTCCTTCAATAGGCAGGAAACATATATGACCTTCGCCTCCTCGGGGCAGAAACTCATCCTGAACGCGTTAGCCACATCTTCTAACCACCTCTACTGACAATGGGGTCCCTCTCCCCATGGAACATAGAAGCTCCACAAGCACGGAGCTCCTGGAAAGATAGAGTGCGAGCTCTAATGATAACCATAACCTCCGTACGGAACGCGCCCAAACGCTCAACCAATATCTCCGAAACATAGCGAGAAATCTCCGATGAGATGAACTCCCACAACTACTCGCTAATCGGCTCAACACCCGCACCTAAGCTAGAGCCCGAACTAGAACCAGAACCACCTCCCTAAGAGCTCATCTCCAAACTGAAATACGACAAGCCAACAATCAGAACATACCCAAGAATCCACCTCTCATAAGCTTCTTAGATTCTCCAAGACTCTCACCGATTCGAGTATGGATCTTGTGCTTTTAGTAGTACGGGCCCAATATTACCTTCCACACCTATCCATACTTTCCTTAGCAATCCTCCTGAATCCTCTAAGTCACTTCCTCAAACTGATGCACCTAAAACTCACTAAACCGCACTACTAACCCGTTGAAGCATATCTTAGGCCTTCCTAGGTTCCCGACCTCACCCTGCCCTCAGCTACTGAAGGATTCCCATTAATGTCAACTAGCTACCTCATGAATATAGTCGCATGCAACAGAGATCAGATAATCCTTCGAGTAAAGACTCAATCCTAGAATGGTTGGACTCAAACAAGAGTTGCGTAATAGGGTCAAGCCCATCACTCTAAGGTTATCCAGCCTGTGCCACATGTGACTTACCATATTCACTTAGTAGCTAACTCACATTGCTAAGAGCCCCACAAAACAAAAAGCAAACAGCATTCAGGTAACGGAAAAGTCTAACCAGCATATGGTAATCAAGCCATTGTATCCGCTTATCAGATATTAAAACTAGCATACAATACTAAGGCTCATACAATTAGGCACATAAAAAGGCATCTCTCCTATTATATAATACCGAGCAGATCCTTAGCCCTAATTTAGATTGTGATTCACATAATCATGTCACATAATAAACATGTCTTGGTATTTTGGGAACCACTTACTTGAGCGTGGACGATTGCACGCATCACACCCCTTTCTTGATTAGAAATTTCCTTTTAATTAAATGTTCATTTCATTAAAAAAAAAATTCACCAAACCCTCAATTTGATTTTTGGCACACCCAAGAGTATGCCTGAATCCCTCAAACCAAGGCTCTGATACCAACTTGTAACGACCCAAAAATCCAAGGTAAAAATTTCATTTTTATTATAATTAAAACACTAATGTAACTTTGTTAAAAACATTGAAAAGCGTTTCAAATAACACATTTATCAGAGTCCGATCCCCCAAGATCATATATTACGGAAAATACGGGTGTATGTACTGCGATCGCCCCAAGCTCTTTCATTTGAAACTGAAGTACCTGAAACCAAAACTGAAAGTCGTAAGCATAAAGCTTAGTGAGTTCCCCAAATACCACATACCATACATATCCAATGATCCATACAAGCCATACATTATCGCGATCCATACATATCATACATATATCATAATCAATAGAGATGTTATGTGCCGCACATAGTCTTGCCATTATGCCACGATCCACGTCGTGGTCTTTCTTGCTAGGCCGGGGGCCAAAACCCTGGGTCTTACAGACAAGTGCCATGAGCCACCTCATGGTCTTCCATGAAAGCGTCACAAAGACAACTATCATACAATCAATACTACTTAACTAATTACTTTCAAGAGCTAAAACGCTGGTCTTTACTGTTTTCCAGGAACCACCTCTTGGTCTTCCATGCAAGTATCACAAAGATAGCTAGCATACGATCAATAGCTACTTAACTAGCATACATGTGCTAGGAGCCACCTCCGGGTCTTCCTATAACACATAAACCAAATGGGTCAGCATTGGTGCTTTCGACCCATATGAACAATGAGGAAACTCACCTCGAATGTTGAAGCTCACTGCAAGCAATCTCTAGTTGTTGCCCTAACGACTTCCCAAACTAACAATTGTCAAAACATTATTCAATTAGCATCTGAATTCCAAACCAATATCCATAAACCAAATTTGGGGTGAAATGACCATTTAACCCCTTGTCCATCAAGACTTATAACCAAGGCCCAAACCCAAAACCAACCTGGCCCGAAACTATAAGATCCATAAAAGCCCATTAATGGCCCAATTTTCCAAATTGGGACCAACACCATGTGGGCCTCTCCCAACAGCCCAACAAATCCTGGTCCAAATAATGATTCTCAGAAAACCCAAAGATGTCACAAGACTCAAGCCCATTGGGACCACAAAGGCCCAAATCCATTAGGCCCACGAGGCCCAATAACAAAAACCCCATAACCTAGTCCAAGAAGAAGACCAATTCCAAAAACAATTCCCCCATTCAGAAGTCCAACTCTCAAAGCCCAAGGCCCAACTCCAAGGCCCAAGGCGACAACCAAGCCCAAAATAATACTGGGCCAATTACGTAGGGCATACACACTGGTACGCAGGGCGTACTATGATGACCTCAGTACGCGGGGCGTATTTGCTTTTACACGGGGCGTAATCCTCAAAATTTCCAAGACTTATTTCATGACTTAATCAGTTAATTCCTTCCATAATAACCTCATAATACCTTCCATCTAAGCTCCTAAAGCATAAAGTCGGCACCTTTATGCATTTACACGACTCAAAGAGACCCAATAACCACTTTAATCCATTAAAACCCAACAAGAACATGCATGGACCATATCCAAGCATCAAGCAAGCATTTTTATAAACTTATAACCTTAGATCTGCCCAGAGTGGTAATTCAAAGCTTCTGAAGTGGTGTCCAACCACTAGATCTTGCTCATGATGTCAAAATGGGACCAAAAACCATAAAATCATAGATCTCAACTTCTAATGGTCAAGATAGGAACTTTTTACCTTCAATGAGCTGAAAATGCAGCAAGGAATCCAAGTCCACAAGCCTTTCCTTGAACCATTGGCTTGCACCAAGTCACCACTTCTTGAAATACACTAAAATCCACCATAAATGCTCATACAAGGCACACAACCCTCTTGGATGAAGGTATAACTCGAGATTTAGGGTTTAAGACACGGGAGGATGAAAGAGAGGCTCACACCATGGACTTAAGGAGCTTAAATAGTGAGCCAAACCTAAAAATTAGGGTTTTGGGGATCCTGAGCGTGTGTTGGGCGTACTTCATGTACGCTGGGCGTACGTCTCCCAAACCCGTGTCCATTTCCCTACATGTATCCTGAACAAAACCCTAAATTCATAAAAGACCGAGATATCAAATTACGATTATACCCTTGGCTTCCGAAGACACAGTCGAATACTTTGATCACTTATACCATGACACCCACATCCGAAATGGGCCAAATCCTTCCTTCTTGAAGCCCTAAGCCTCATAACAATTGATGACTGGGCCGCACCCCCAAGAAACGGAGCAAATTCGAAACCGAGTGTTACATCTTTCATAATCTTCTTCCATTGTATGGAGTCTTTCATCCTTGAGGCCTCTAGATTACATTCAGGTTCACGTATCTTTGTTAGTAACAAGTAGTTTACTGAAGAAGAATACCCTACTGGAGCTCTTCTTTCCCTGGTGGATTTTTGGACAACATGAGATTTATTATTTTCCTCATCTATAACTCAGCCTTTGGACTCCCACAATCTCTAGGTTCATCTAAACAGGTGTTATGTAACTCGTATCCTAAGAAGGTGTATTTACTTTATTTTGCCTCGAGCTTGTCTCTTTTTGATTCCTTGATCTTTACATATGCAACACAATAAAAAAACCTTTCAAGTGTCTAAGAGAAATCTCTATACCTTGACATTCCTCTTCTAAAATTCGGAACAGTATATGGACTACAAGTCCTCTGTTGATTAAGTATGTTGTTGTGTTGTCCAAATCTGCCTAGAACATCTTAGGTAACCTTACATGTAGACTCATGCTCTTGTCCCTCTCGTTCAGTATACAATTCATCCTCTCAACTACACCAATCTACTGAGAAATTTTAAGGATTGTTTTCAACATCTTGATCCTGCGTTTAGCACAATAATCAACGTATTCTCTACTTCTATATTATCCCTTATTATTTGAACTGAAACACTTAGTCTTCATATATATATATATATATATATATATATATATATATATATATATATATATTTCATTTTCCATAACAGAATTCCGTAGGAAAAATTAAAATCAACCATAGAAAGAAAATATTACAACCTTTGAAGTCTTTGATTCTCATGGGAGATTGGAAGTTGATAAAGTGTGGCAAAAGATTCAAAGTAGAGCTTCTTTAAAAGTATCTACCAAGAAAGTGTTAGCCACCAAAGATGTTAGTCTTCTCTTATATTATATACTTATTAAGCTAATAAGAACTAATACAAAATTAATTTCAAAGGAAAAGCATAATAATCACTCAAATCTATACAACCTTTGCAAGAGAAATGAGATGGAATGAGCTAGTAAGCTCTCGACTTTAGAGAGAAAAAGAAAGAGAAAAAGTGATGAACCAAAATTACTAGCTACGTGATGCCTAATATACTAACACTTAGATATAAATCACCTTACTTGTATTAGATAAAAGTATGGCTCCATATGACAAGCATGGAGTTTAAGAAGGAAAGACAATAAGCAAGGTAAACCCATGTTTGGGTACCTACAACCTATTATGCCCGACAAGGTGGTTGTGAAACATTTTTAAAGTACATTAAAAAAAATTTGAATTCCACCTAGTATATACATCCAAATCTGAACCTAACCAAGGGGAATTCACATGGTTACAAAACTGTATATATCATTGATGCATATGAAGGGTCATTTGGATGAGTTTCATCAATCGTGGGTTGTTAAAGTGGCCGAACAAAAAACAATTGTTCTTGAATTACAAAGTTGTCATCATTTTCCTAACTAATTATGCTTGTATATCCAAATGGTGCCTTGTAAGGTCATTGTTTCTTGACTCGACTCCACACCATATTTTAGTGCCTTGCATGAAGAATTTACATAGATCTTCAAGGTATTTTCCGTTTCATTCAATAGTATACTACATTTCTTGAGACATCCAAGCTCCGGTTTTAGGAAATCGATGATGTTGTGATGGACTTCTGGTAGAACTATAATAGACATGATACCGAACTCGGCTTTTAGGAAATCAATGGGAATGTCATCGACCATTGACAAATTAAGGGAAGGAAGACTGCAAGGGTTTAAACATGTTTATAAGAGACAAACTATGGATCCAGTAAGGCGAGTAGAGCCAATGAATGTTGAGGGTATGGGGGAGAGGAAGTCCAAAAAGGAAATGAGAAGATAGTGTGAGGATAGAACTGAATACGTTAGCTCTTACAAAGGAGATGTCCTTATATAGGAAGGGTGGATGCATATAATTAGGATATTGGAATAACACTAGGAGTAAGGGTGCACTAAAAAGACTTTTTTCAAGTCAGGGGTCATCTTCGAAAGTAGTCCTCACGATGTGCAATTTATATACTACCAGCTTTAAATTTATAAACCTAACCTAACTTAACTACGGATGCACTTATAGGCAGTGTACCTAGTCATTTTATAATATAGAAAAGTAAGTCGAGTATCGATCACAGGGAACGGTATTTAGATAATAAAATAACTACTAAAATTAATTTAGAAACAATAACTAAAATGGGGGGTTTTTCTCTGATTTTGCAAGTTCAAATTAATTTAACTACTTAACTAACTCAAAACTAAGCAAACAACTTAACTAAAGACGATTGTAATCAAGATAATGAAGACACGTTCGTTTAGCTTTGAATCCCCTTTTTCCCTATGGTTAGTTTCAAGACATGGATTAATTCAGTTGGTTACCAATATAAATACTATTAAGAATCTTGATCTGATCTCCTAATGTTTTTCACTGATTCATGAACTACTATGCAATGATCATACACAAGAGAACACATAATTGATTATTTAAAATTATTGGGCTATGTAAGATATATCTAAGATAATTATCTATGATAAGACAAATTACCAAACACAATTATGATCAAATTATGTTCTCTAACACAGTTAAAGTTGTTACCTTTATTACACAATCTAAGATTTGGTTAATCCTAGCTCTAGCAACTTAATGATCATAAATAACTAGGTAGACAACTTCATGCAACTAAAGTGATCATTCAACTACATATAACTTGAATCTAAGCAACAGAGATTAAAACTTTTAATATGCTAGGCATTGATAATGAAACACAAGCTAAACCAACTTCATTAAAATCCATGAAAAGAGAAACTAACACATAGTATTAGGATTCATCCACACTAAATGAAAGCCTAATGATTTAGCTCATCATTGTTGAAAATAAACACATTAAAACATAAGAACTTAAACTAGACATGATTAATCTAATGCAAACCGAATGTGTTGCGTGAATTCTTGTAATAATCTTCAAAACTCTTAATCTTCAATCTTCTTCTCCTTCCAAGGTTTGATTTTCGCAGCTTTTCTGTCCCAAAAGTCGTCTAAAAAACCTCATAAATCTCTCCAATCCGCCCTTAAGTTGATCTAACAAACGACATATATATATATATATATATATATATATATATATATATATATATATATATATATATATATATACACCTTAATAAGCATTTGGCCTAAAATGCTTAATTTTAAGAGGTATAAACTTTTAATGCAATATTTACAATCATTTTATGCAGTAAAAAAATATTGAATCAACAAATTATTGAATCAGACAAATGTTGAATGGATCTCCCGCTCTTATCTCTTCTTCTGCTTTTAACCTAGCCCCTTAGCCCCTTTAATTCTTATCCATTCAATGTTGAATCCTAATATCTCGGCTGATATCCGTCGATTTTGGTTTGCGTTCCCTTATTTTGTTATATGTGCCAACGATTATCCTTTCCCCATACACCATTCCCAAATAACCGCACTCACGCTTTTTCAAAAATAGAACGTGCTGAGTTTTTGCGTCTTGCTTTTTGTCAAACATCGCAACAAGCCATTACAGCCGCCAACCCCCAACACCACCCTAGAGATCCACCCTAAAACTCATTTGGAGTGAATGTGCTCGACTATGGCATGTTGCTTCTTTTTCCGGCAACATCTGTTGCACTCCCATCAGTCAAAATGATGTGCCCTGTAGGCCTTCATTGTGCCACCATATAATATTTCGGCGCTCCTCAAAAACCTTATACTTTACTGAACAACCGTGCATCCCTCACCACCTCTGTTTTCGTTTTGGATTCTCTCTCTCTCTCTCTCTCTCTCTCTCTCGATCGATCGATCGATCGATCGATCAAAGATAAACACCCAACATATTTAGTTTTTTTTTGTGGTCAACAGGGGATGCGAACAAATTTGGAAAACACCACCTTCTTCTTCATTTTCTCATCCAAGTAACTCCATATTTTGTTTTTTAATAATCTTTTAGTATATATGTATGCCTGTATTCTTGAAAATGTGTTTTAGGGAATGAGATGTTCGACAAAAACACATAAACCAAGTTTCCATACAGACAGACACACCGGAAAACGGATCTAACAAGTTGGATTCAAGTATCATTGATACCTTGGCATGTCTTCCCTTTATGGCTAAGAATCCAAACAACTATATGATCGTTGCTACCTATGGTAATGATTTCCCCATATTTTGAAGTGTTCTAGGTTTCCTGAATTAGTACTTAACGCATTTTCTTATTTTTCCCATCAAGTGTCATTTGGATAATTAAGTATGTGATAAAAATGATTTATCGTTTTCAATTTATTATTTAGCTTTTATTACCATTTTGTTGAACATGTTCAAATGATCATTTCATATTTTCATGTAATTTTAATGGGTTTGATAGATACCCTATCCTTTTTTTTAATTTCAGAAGCCTGATACCTCTATATGATAAGAGAAAAAGTGAACATATGCGTTAATTATGGGTTACACTTTGCATTGAAAATTTATATTTATACTTGGTTGAATGGTTTATTTGTATAATGGAGTTTATAGGTAAGGGTAATAAAGTTAACAAAACATCTTCTTCTATTCATGTTGACAAGAGTAGTCTCAATTTTTACATTTATTGAGGTTTCTTCTTTGTGAAGCTCTTTGTGCATGTTCACTCTACAAATAGGATTCAAAATAAGAAATTTTCAAACTCATGTCTTTTGTGTCTAACATAATTTTTTTTGTTGCAGTGGACTAGAAGGGATGTGTAATGGTAAGGCATTATCTACCTTTGTGTTTATCACCTCAATATTTGTCCTTATCTTTATCAGGATTTAGATTGCAGAAAAACATCAATGTTAATGTCCTAAATAAGAAAGTTTGATGGTATGCTTTTACTTTTTTAGTAAAATGGTATAGTTTTTGAACTAAAAAACAGTTACATGTTCTTCAAAATTTAAAGAATTACAACTTTACTTTCTTTCTATTACGCTTCGGTCTCTTCTCAAACTTCTAAGCCATCATGTTTGCTTTAAGCTTCTTTATGGTTAATTATGTTTAGTGTTAACTAGATGGTTAATTTAATGATAAATTTCTTTGTAATTTGGTTATTTTGCAAAAATCATCCACCCAAAGGAATTATGCTTTAAATGACGAGATATTTGTAAATGCTCCAAGGAAAAATCAAGGTAATTTTCATTAACTATTTGGATTATATATGGGTTACTACTAAGATTATTGTAAGTGATAATAACATTGTGTAATTTCAAGTTTTTGAGAATTATTTTGAATTGTCATGGTGCAGAGGAGTTGATGAAATCTGATAGCATTGTAACTCTGTTCAATGTAAAATCAAAATGTGTATAAGACCAATGAGGTTTGTGGTGGGACAAATAGACAGAGGAAGCTAAGGTAAGGTAAAAAAAAAGGGACGATGATCCTTTCCTGGTTAAGTAGACCTGGAAAACTTGTCGTGTCGTGTCAAGACATTAAACGGGTTGAAAGGGCTTGACCCTAACCCGACCCGTTTAATTATCATGTCGTGTCGTGTCAACCCGTTTATTTTTGTGTCGGTTTCGTGTCGGGTTTCGGGTTAAGGTTTAGACCTTGTAAATATGTTGTGTCATGTCGAGTTGAACTATTTTAAAGGTCGGAAAGTAGGAGTTGTGGAGGCAAAAGGGAAAAAGTGAAACACTAGAGTTATGAGATGGAATGACAAAATTTATAGTAAGTTTAGAAGGAAAAATGAAAATAGTTAAAGTTGGAGAGTAAAGAGATAGGTGGTGAGGATGACTAAAAGTCTATAACATATAATATATCTATAAAAATCTGAAATTTATAACATATAATATATTTATAAACATAATTAAGTAACTTTGAAATTTTGAATATTACTTCTAATTCTCGAATTTGCCCACTATAAGTCTATAACATATAATATATTTACAAAAATATGAAATTTATAATAAATAATATATAATTAAACGGGTCATATTCGAGTCATCTTCGAGTTGAAAGTCTTGACCCTAACCCTACCCGTTTAATTATCGTGTCGTGTCATGTCAACCCGTTTACATAAACGTGTCAAAATCTCTGACCCTAACCCGCTAATTTCGTGTCGTGTTCGTGTCAGGTTTTCGTGTCGTGTCATGTTTTGCCAGGTCTATGGTTAAGTATGAGTTGGTCAATGTCATGGATTTTAGGTAAGGTTGGGGCAACATAATCATTTTCATGGTTCTCTCAGCCTCTGGTCACCAGATTCATCACCACCTACCTTTTTCATGATTTTCCAAGCCACCATCTCGACCCTCACTTCTCTCTTTTGCTCTTATTTCCAAATTCAAACATCTTGTTCAGCAGTTCAATTGGAAGATGCATTGGGTCTAATGTAGTGACCTTGATGAGCAGGAGCAGCTCAGTCTGGACATTTGAGACTTTGAACTTGGTTTAGTTGGTGAACCGGGAGGCTCAAAGACTGTGTTCAACATGATGGAGCATTTGGATCGTAAGATTAATTTTGTTGGATTTTTGATTCATTAAAAAGGTTTTAGAAACTATGGGATTCACACTTTGAATGAATTGAAATCTATCTTATGTTTGTTGGGTAAGATTTATAATAAATTAAAGATGCATTTAATCTTTTCTTCTTGGGTTAAATGCTATAAATAATAACTTACTTTCATATATTTAACCCAATTAGAAAATAATATTAGGATATGTAAAGTAATTTACAAAATATGGCCCCCATTATGTAACTTGATCTTCTGTAACACAATGTAGCTTGAATGTGATTGACTAACACTTAAATATTATTTCAATTTTGAGTAACAATGTTTTTTTTGGTTTAATAGGGTTCGAAATAAAAGTTTATTTTCTTTAAACATATCACGTAATAGAATGTATATATTGAATTCATGTAAAATGATGTCTATCGAAACACTTGACATTTCAATTGATGAACATTTAGGCATTTTTGTTTTTGTTTATAGAGTGAATGAAAGCTCACTTAATAAATAGAAAGTCTCCTAAATTTTTCCATGAAGACACATAAAAAAAATATTTCAAACCAAACGTGTTCTTAAGTATGTTAAAATGTCACCAACAAGGTAACTGGCTAAAAAACAAACTCCAGTTATAATTCTATATCATTTGAAATTAGATTCTTAAAACATCGTAACTTAATGCAATAAAAACTTATAATTTCTCCACTATGTTACTCTCCAATTATTTTGCAAAAGTTTTAAACCAATTCCCTTATTTTCAAGGCCAGATTTGGTATGATATCAAAATGTCAAGATTCTAACATATGAGATGGAAATTAATAAATGAATGTTTTCGACATAAATCACATAATTATAGTAAATAAACCAATGTCTCAACCCATAACATCATCGTTTTACAGATTATGTATATTATAGGTATATTCTAATGTTAAAATGATAGTATTTTCCTATATATTCACCAAAAAAAATTATTCAGTAAAATGAAACGATCCGTTAGCGTCCAAAAAAATAGTCATTAACACCCAAAAAAAAGGTAATTAACCATATTTAGGCAATTAAGTTTCATATTACAAATGAAATTATAATTATGAACCACACTCTCTGATAAAAAAAGGAATAGAAAGGTAAAACAATTCTCTTAATTTTCGAGAAGACATGCGTTAGAGGAGGTTGACCATACAATGAAAGATAACATTGGGGTTATGCTCCTGTTTGATGGAAAGATAAGGGTTTTGGTAGGTGAATTCAGACAAGTGTTCTCGGTCGTTAGATGTGGAACATGAGCACAGACTGTGGATTCTAGCATACGAATGTCGCCTCTTTGGTTTTCAATTATCAATTTGCGGTTAACTATATATATGAGAGCACTAACTGATCCATGGTTCACAGGCCTTCTATTACGTGTCGGTGATGGAGTTGAAGAAACAGTGCACAGAAACTTTATTCGCATCCGAGATGATATGGTAATTCCCTTCATTAAAAAAGAAAAGTCATTCAATATTATCCACAAGAAATAATAGTATCGATGAGATAATGGTTATTTTATCGACTGATTTACTGGAGAATAAATAATTTACTATAGTTTTGATGAAACAATAGATGAAATAAATAACTTTTATCGTGAGGAATTCTTGAACATGCTCGATGTTAGTGGTTTACCCCCTCATTACCTATAACTGAAAATTGGATGTCCGATAATACTGTTTCATAATCTCGACCCATCAAATAGATTGTGTAACGGCACCCGATTGATATGTAAAAGTTTTCAGTACAATGTTATTGATGGTGATATAATTGTTGGTCAACATGCTGGAAAGATGGTTTTATTGCCAAGAATTAATTAAATTTGTTTCTTCTAGCATTATTCTTATTGAGAATTTCTTAGATGTAGTAAACTATTTACACAAAATAACTAATCGCCTTCATAAAACTAATTGTTAAAAAAACTACTTCACCTGTCGCTTGGCGCGGGTAAACGGCTAGTGTGTGTGAGAGTGTATATATATATATATATATATATATATATATATATATATATATATATATATATATACTACTTTATAATACATAGATATTACATATTTTAAGACCAAAGTTTTAAAAATAAGGAGATGAATTTTTGGCCTTTGGATTTCATATGAATGGTTAGGATAGTGATCCATGTCAATAGATTTAAACCAATCAAAATCAAGTATTTTATAAAATCTATATTATATTATAAAACATATATATTTTATTCTTATTTACAACTTATAAAGCATGGTATACAATTAAATACAGCATGTCTGCCCTCTCAGGTCAATGACAGGTTGTACCTATCTTAATATCGATTGCAAACACGCTCTCTTACTGTCATACATAAACCCGATTTCAAAATTTGAATCTCTCTCCATTCTCAGACATAAACCCTCTCTCTGCAACCCACTCTCTCTCTCTAGCTCTTGAAAAACCCTTGAAATACCAACATTGGCACAACCGCCTGTCACTAACGAACCACTGAACCACCAGGGCTCCGCAATCGTACCACCACTTCACCACTACCAAAAACCCTATCCCTTGCCTCGCCTGGAAACCCTAAACGACGACCGCCACTGCCTCCCCTACTCAATCTATCCATACTCACCTGCCTCACATGTCTTCATCTAGCGCTCTCTCTCTCTCTCTCTCTCTCTCTCTCTTGCAGAAACAAGAGCAAACACTACATATTTACAAGCATTTGTTAAAACTACAGGTTAATTTTAGCGATTGTTAATGCTTTTTTTGTTTTGTTGGTCGATTTGAAAGGTTTTTTTCTTCCTGATGAATTGCAGGTTGTTTCTACCAGCCGATGTCGCCTCTATCGTCGCTCATCAACATCACAACCCATCTCTGCTGCTGCCACTAACCCATCCATCAATCCCTAACTTGTCACTCTTAACAGCCACCATCTTTGAGGTCTGCCTCAATCCAAGGTTTGTATGTAATCAAGTATGCTTTTTCATTCAGACTTGCTTTTCAAACACACACGTTCATATAAATGGCAGTTTTGGGTTAATTATTTCAGATCTGACCATGGTTTCTCTTTGTCTCTCACATACACTCTATGGATAGATATGGAATCAGATCTCTTCTCTCTCATTCTTTCTGCTGTAGAAACGAGAAGTAACCATTAAACATGTACTTTTTGTTTAATAATTTATGTTTATTATGGTTCTTGATTTTGGTTTATTTTATGTCATCCAGGTGCAGACAAAATTAACAACAACAACTCACAATAGGTATATTTCGAGTTCTATATCTTTGTAATTATATTTTTTTAAATAGAACAAATAGTAATATTGTGTAGAAAGACAAGCATATGTTGTTGAAATGTATCTAAATAGGACAAAAAATCTTGTGGATGTTGAAATGTATTAAACTTTTCTGTAATTTCATAAGATTCCATAATTTTTGTATATTTTTTTTAACTTTCGATATCTGATATCTAAACCAAAACTCCAGATTTTATTGTCATATGGCTTGATGATTTATTTCTATTTTGCAGGACTATAAATTGTTGTGAATATGGTGATTTAACTCCCATGTTGTTTATCTTATGTAATAGAGACTTGGTTCTGAATTCATTGGTTAAAGGGCTGGAGAGTAGGTCTCCTTTGGTACTTGTTGAGTATTTGAGATATTGAAACTGATATGGCATATTTGCTTATTTAGGGAAGCCTTTTTAGGGTTAATCATTTTATGATTCCCTACGGTGCCTTTACAGTAGAAGTTCTTAATCGAGCTCTTCTAAGGCATTGGTTTTATATTAGGCATAGATTTTATAATTATGGCATATATTTATTGTTCCCTATAAATAATCATTAGGTTAACTTTTTGTATAAGTTTTTTACCAGATTAGGGTTTTTCTCTGTACGTTCATCTCATAATCAATATATGAAAAACCTTTATCAGATTACTTGCATATAATGGTGATTGATTCTTGATTGTTCTTGATATTCCGCATTCGTCATCTCGGATTTATTCCCAACAATTGGTATCAGAGCGGGTTCTTGTAGATCTCATCGATTTTTGCAAGAATCGATCTTGTTTATGGCGATATTTTATCATGAATCTCACCTTGTTCTTCAAGTTTTGTAAGTTTTCTGAAAAGAAAAAGTCTTTACCTCGTTTTTATTGAAAAATCTTGTTCAGATCTGTTTTCTTCAACTCATTATTTCATCTGATTTATTCTTGAATCGTTTTCTAGAAGAGAATTAGAAGAAAATTTCGTGTTTATTTGAATTTTCATGTTCAGATCTACTTTATCTCTCTAGAAACCCTCTCAGATCTGTTTTCTCTCTCTAGAACTCTTATCAGATCTACTTTCTCTCTCTTCAAGTTCTGTCATTTGTTGAAGATCTAATGGATAAAACGAATTTATTGTTTAACTCCATTTTAGAACTTGGATTAAAGGTTACTAAACCAATCTATGGTGTTAACAAAGTGACCATGTTTCAAATCAGTGGTCGATCTATGTTGAATGATGTTCCTGGGTTGTATAATCTTCTTATTGATAAGAAAATATCTAGATACTCATATGTTAATCACCATGAGTTAAGAGAGGATGAGAGAATAGTAGAACAATTTCATATTATATATGAACATTTAAATCGGGAACATAAACAGATGTTGAAGATAAAAAGGGTTGAAAAAGAAAAAGAAGAAGTTCATGTTGTTCTTCAAGTTTCTGAAGAAAAAGTGACTCCGGATGTTCTTGTTGAGGGGGAGTCAAGTGGTTCATGTTTTTCAGAAGAGTTACATTCCGAATCAGGTACTTCAGAAGATGAATCTCAAATAAATTCATCTGAAATCATGAAAGTAAAGACATTATGTTCTATTGGAACTCAAACAGATGATTCTTTATGTTCTGATGATATCTTTGAAGGAATGATTCCTTACAGAAAGCCAATTCTTCAAGAAATTCAGATTTACCAAACTCCAAAAGTTTGTGTGTCAAAGTCTTCAAATGTTCAGATTCAGAAAGAAGAAAAAGATGTTCAGGTCCGAAATTTGTTTCTGAAGCCTAGAAATAAGAAAATGAGGAAGAAGAGAAAGAACAAGAGTAAAATGAAGAAAGTTTGGATGCCCAAAGTATAAGTACCCAATGCTTCTGGAAAAGTTCGGAAAGCTGAAGTCAAGAATGTTCAAAGAAAGTTCCATTCACATTTTCTTCAGATGAATATGGTAAAAGTTGGAGAAAAGAGAAAAGAGTATTTGGTTGGTTCAATGAAGTTTTTGGAAATTTTTGTTTTCCAACTAAAAAGAGGGTATTATTTTCAAAAGATGATAGATTTTCTTCAAATAAGTGGGTGTGCAAGAAACCAACTTCAATGTTGAACCTTAAATGGGTACCAAAAGTCCCATAAAAAGTTTTGCCCTTCTTTTCAAAAAAAAAAAAAACGAAAAAAGGATAAAATCTTGTGAAATCTGGTGGGTTTGAGTCAAAGATATGATATTGTGTTGAAGAAATCAATTTATTGATTTTTTAAGTGTTGGAATTGACAGAAGGCTGAAAAAGGTGAAAAAGTGGGTGAAAAGTGACATTTTCTGCAAAAAGAAAGCTGTCATCTGACATCTTTCAGCACAAAGGGTACAAGTCGTCAGTTCACAGCATTCAAGAGGGTCAGATTCGCTTTCATTGAAAAGTTGGGGTTAGTTTCGCTTGTATGCTTGTTACTGTGTTCGTTTCTTTGAATCGGACTCAAAAGCAAACCTTAACAATCAAGAAGCGAAAGTCTCAGTCAAGAAGGGATTAAGAACCGAACTCACAAGAGCCGAACCCGAATCTACTGTTCATAACCGAACGTTCGGTTGATTTCGGTTTGGGTATGAAATTGAAGCGAACCTATGATTCGCTTTCGGTTCATGAACGATTGGTTTGGAGCGAATGTCTAGTAAATTGTCTGGAAGCAAAAGTATTGAAGCGATGTTCGTCTCTCGCCTCAAGACACCAGAACAAAACTGATGTTCGCTTTCGGTTCATCATCAATTGACTAGATTTAGAATCGAACGTAGTGGATTGAGTTCGCTTCTTCATCTACATCTACAGGTTTGTTTTCATGGCTCGATAGTTCACAGTTGCATATCCAAACCGAAAGTCAAAATTGGAATCTGTACCACACACTCGTAGTCTTCTTACAATCGATTTGGAGTCGGAATTCACATTGAAATCACATCGACATCAACTAGAAACGAAGGTTTGTGATTTTGTCTCCAAAATCGGAACTCGTTGTTGCATTCTGATGTGAACAGGTCTGGTATGCGCATAAATGTTTGAAATGCTGATTCATTGTGTTCTTATACAGACTATTCTGAAACCGATTTCAAAGGATTTGGATTTAAGTGTTGATTTGGGATGCACGACTCAGGATCGGCATTCGCAGGTTCATAATCGGACCTTTCAAATCATCAATCGGAATTGGAATTGGATATCTCAAATCGGAACTTCAAGTTGACTGTCATTGGATCAAAACCAAAAACTGAAATCAGAATTTGTTGGAGTAGAAATCGAACGTATTTTTCTGATTTTGACTTTTTCAAGTCAAACTCGTTCATATATCGTTCCAGTGAAGAAGATGACTATTGTTACACTCTTAATCCCTACAACTTCAGCACTTTAACGGTTCCAGTCCCCAAATGTTTACAAACTTTACAGTTTCTACCCCCTTTGGAAGTTGTTCTTAATTTCAGCGTTAAAAAGTAGAATATGGGTTATTTTTCCAAATTTTGCCCCCTGACTTTCAGCACTTCACAGATTTTACCCCATATCCGAAATTCTTTTCAAATATCTCGGATTTTTACACTTTTAACCCTTCTTTCCCAAATATTTTAGTTTCTAATCTTTTCTTTGGTCTTATTCTTTTTAAACCCTTCTAAATAATTGTTCTTATTCTATTCTTTTGTCTAAATTTAAAAATCGAAAAATACAAAATTAATTTTTGTTATTTTTTCCGGTTTTAATTTTTGAAGATTGGTTTTATTCTAAAGGGATTTATTTCATCATATCTGACGGGTTTTGAAGATTGTTGGTGATTCTTCTTAACTTTCCAGATTCTCTCCATGGCATTTGTTGAATATTCAAGGGGAGTGATGATTATTCAAAGGGGAGTTTGTATTTGGAAGATTATTTTTATTTCTCTCGCTTTGAAGACCCATGTACTGATGATTCTCACAATTTAGGGGGAGAAATGCCAAGAAGATCGGAAATCGTGATCTTCATCAGTTTCAACATCTAGGGGGAGATTGTTGAGTATTTGAGATATTGAAACTGATATGGCATATTTAGTTATTTAGGGAAGCCTTTTTAGGGTTAATCATTTTATGATTCCCTACGGTGCCTTTACAGTAGAAGTTCTTAATCGAGCTCTTCTAAGGCATTGGTTTTATATTAGGCATAGATTTTATAACTATGGCATATATTTATTGTTCCCTATAAATAATCATTAGGTTAACTTTTTGTATAAGCTTTTTACCAGATTAGGGTTTTTCTCTGTACGTTCATCTCATAATCAGTATATGAAAAACCTTTATCAGATTACTTGCATATGATGGTGATTGATTATTGATTGTTCTTGATATTCCGCATTCGTCATCTCGGATTTATTCCCAACAGTACTGTCGGTGGTTCTTATAGTGGTTATTATCACTTTCGATGCCCACCTCCTCTTTTGTTTCCTCTCGATTCCCACCTCCTTTTCTGTTTCCACAAGGGATGTTGTGGTTAATTTTTCAGGTACATTAGTTCATACCTTCCGATTTTATTTATTTTTTTATTTTGTGTTTTTCATATTTTTTCTTTTTGACTTACCTGTGGGTTTTTATTCGGTATGAAGGGTAGGATGCAATTCAGGAAGAAATGTGGGTTGGCTTTGTTCAAAAAACTAAGGCTGCCAAGTTGTGAATTTTTCATTGCAAGTTATTCTATTTTTTTGTTACTGTTGCTATTTATCGATTTCTCAGACGGTGAGGTATGGTAAATATGGTAATGGTTTTTTTTTATGCTCCTGAGCTTTTTCTTATTGTTGAAGATGATGCCTTATCTAACTATACGGAAAACCTACTTTTTTCAGAGTTGACAAAATTACCCTTGATGGGGACCTTGATACTTCTGGTCCTCTCTTTGGTTAGCAATCTAATATATGTAATTATTGAAGAAAGTCATCTTTTTTTGGAATTGACATTTTTGCCCTTGAGAGATTTAGATCAACATTCATTTTGAACTCTTGAAGTATTTGATGTAACAGTGGGTATTAGAGCATTGTTGCAGCTGAAACATAAATCATATTCTTAGTGATGGATGAACTCTTGAATTCCATTAACATGTTGGTGCAAGGTCAATTACAGTGACTTTTATATTGTGGAAAATCTACATATCAACTTTTGACTAGAATTGGAAAGATCCTTGGGTATTGTATATGCCCCAAAATACACAAAATGGTTTCTATGTTGCTGAGTTTCTCCATTTGTTGGTGGTGTTGCACATTTTTCAAATGGTTTTTATGTTTTGTTTTTTTTATTCAACGATAAATTTTTCCAAGATATTGGTAAAATTCATGTTTATAGTGAGATATTTAGTATTCTGTAGGCACATTTATGTTCTATTTTTTGCTTTTTTCTTTAAATGTGTACTTTCCATGATGTGCTATTGGATGATAACTTTTTTAGATAATACAGTAAGAATTTTGTCTACAAAATAAGAACTATCAAATCTTTTTTAATCTTTCAGGTGTTTGAAAAAGAAAATGGAGGCATGTGTCATGCAAGGTTTTAACTATTTGAACAATTTTTTTATCCAAATCATGATTACTAATTTAACAAAGATATGTACACGTACATGTTAACACGCCTACAACAAGACCAATGAAATTGTTTCGTTTAAAACTTGCTTAAAAAATATATATGTTTATTTTTAATTCAGAACAACAATGTTGGATATAAGTATATTTTCATAATAATTAATATTTATCAATACATTACATGTTCTTTGTAATTTAACCGGTTTAAAAAACGTATCGAAACTGATATAACCGAAAACCGATAAAAGATAAAAAAAATGAATGGGGAACCGAGAACTAGACCAAATACAACTAATCAGTTCCGGTTCCATTCAACTATAACATACACTATCTATTACGTGTGTTCGGTACCAAAAGAAGAACCAAACCGAACCGAACAAAAACCAAAAGAACTCATAAACCAAAACTGCCGATTGAAATTATTTGCCGAAAAAAATTATTCGTCGCCGCCACATCGCGCGGGTCCACCACTAGTATATATATATATATATATATATATATATATATATATATATATATATATATATATATATATATATATATATATATATATATATATATATATATATATATATATATATATATATATAGAGAGAGAGAGAGAGAGAGAGAGAGAGCTAGGTTCAAATGTGGATTGACATCTATTGTGTGGACGTGTGGATAATGCTATTCTGTGAAAATGACAAAGAAAATATGTTGTTTGATAATATGAATACGTTCAATCTTATATAACTATTGTAATTATTACGCATTTGCACTAATTAAATTGTTTATAAGGTTATTATAGACATTTTTTAATTATTCTTATTCTGTCAGAATGTTATCAGGATGTTTATTGAGTCGTATTTTGTAGGAATTAAAATAAATAAAAAACGATGAATGAGAAAAAAAATGAATTAGAATTAGTGAGAATCCATTAAAATAACAATAGTTTTGTGAGATTGAACGTATTTACATTACTAAACATCATATTTTCTTAGTAATTTTCATAAAATAGCATTATCCACACGTCCACACAATAGTTGTCCATCCACATTATAACCTAACCCTATATATATATATATACACACATATATAGTTTCCATAAAACGCTCCTCACGTCGTGAGCATAAGGGTCTCACGACGTGAATTCAGTAATATCCGTATTCAACAAGGAAACTTGCTTCTTCGCGCAGAATCTTTTGGGACTCATTCACACGACGTGAATAACAATGGCTCATGTCGTGAGCTTCTATTTCACACATATAGTCGAGAACTTTCTTGATGTTTCATCGTGGTATTCTTAAGGCCACGTTGTGGGACTTATTTTCGCATGATCTTCTCTTCTTTTAAGCTCCAAGTTCAGCTCCAATCCTCCAAGTATCCAACTTTTGTCAGTTTCAGTCTTTTTTTTTCCAGAATGTCCTTTTTGGTTGCAAAATAGAATTTAACTTAATAAGTATCAAATATCTTTGCAATTAACTAAAATATAGCTTAAAATGTATTAAAATAATGCCTAAATATATGTATAAATAAGACAATATCAAAATACCCACACTATTATTTTCCTTGTCCTCAACACCCTCCGACAAGGTCAAAACCGGCGCCTCACACAATTTCTGCCTCAGGGTCTCAAAAGTTGTCTGCTGCTCAGGCCCCCATCTAAAAGTGACAATCTTCTTCGTCAACCGAGTCAGTGGAACCGCTATCTTGGAGAAATCCTAAATGAACCTCCGATAGTAAGGTACCAACCCAAGAAAACTCCAAATCTCACATGAAGACCTCGGAACCTCCCACCTCATCACAGCCTCGACCTTGGCCGGATCGACCATAATACCATTCTGGTTGACAAGGTGCCCCAAAACTACACCTCGTACAACCAGAACTCACATTTGGAGAACTTCACATAAAGTCTCTCTCTCTCTCTCTCTCTATATATATATATATATATATATATATATATATATATATCCCTCTCCCTAGAGTCTCCAATACATCCCTCAAGTGCTCCTTATGCAGCTCATGGGTCTTGAAATAGACCATTATGTCATCAGTGAATACAATCACAAAATGATCCAGCATCGGACTGGATACATGGTTCATGAGGTCCATGAATGCAGCTGGGGCATTGGTGAGCCCTAAAGGGAATCACAACGAACTTGTAAAGACCATAACGAGTCCGAAAAGGTCATCTTCTGCACATCCTCCTCTCTAACCCTCATCTGATGATATCTCGAACGTAGATTAATCTTGGAAAACCAAGATGCATGCTGAAGCTGTTCAAACAAATCATCAATCCTTGGGAGTGGATGACAGTTCTTCACTGTTAGTTTATTCAGCTCCCGGTAGTCAATACACATCCGATGCGACCTATCCTTCTTCTTCACAAACAAAATCGGTGCTCCCTATGGCGAACTATGTAGACAACTCCTGCATCTCTGGAGGAGCTAACCGATACGGTGCTTTGTCTATTGGAGCCGCACCTGAAACCAATTCAATCCTAAAATCCACCTGCCTCTCCGGAGGCAATACAGGAAAATCCTCCAAGAACACATCCGGGTATTCCCGGACAACCAGCATGTCATCCACAGTCGCCTTACCATTCTCCCGGGTATCTATAACATAGGCAGCATATCTGGAACAACCATGCTGAAGATAACCTCTGGCCCTAGCTGGTGAACATAGAATGGGCCCACACTTAGCACTCTCCCCCTGAACCACTAACTCTCCCTCACTTGGGATCCGAGCTGAACATAGGGGTATTTTGGATTGTTTTTGAGAATTAGTCATTTGGATGGATAGGTGACGGTTAGAGCTGAGATTCGGAGTTGGGACCTCATCAGCTATTGTTCAGATTGAGAGGTGAGTCTTCATCACTATACTTATGGGTTGAAATCACTAAGGCCAGCCTATTGGATTGGATATCTTGTTATATGATAGTATGTGATTATGTTGTAGAGATATCATAGATCGGTATCCTGGTATATAGGATGTTAGCATGTGGTAATGATCTGTAAATCTGTTTGTTGTCTGTTGATTTGTTATAGTTTATATGTTATGTATATGTCGAAATGTTATGGTTGGTTCGGTTGAGGCGGTCCTACTTTGTGTTGAAGGCCAAGATACTCGGGGCGCTCCAAATAGGTTGTAGGCCCTACGAGGCAGTCCAGTTAGGCCAAAGGCCTGGCGAGTGGTCCAGATAGGCTGTAGGCCCTGTGAGGCGGTGCAGTCATGTCGAAGGCTCAGGAGTGATCCAGATAGGCTGTAGGCCCTGCGAGGCGGTCCAGTCAGGCCGCAGGCTCATTTATGCATGTTGTTGTTTATTATATGTGTATTTATGTGGTGGTACTTTGGGGGAACTCACTAAGAATTGACTTACGGTTTAGTTTATTGTTTCAGGTACTTCTGATAATCGCGGAAAGGTGAAGGCGTGACCGTACACATCCTCTTATTTCATGGCCTTATGATTTTGGGATACTCCAATACTGAGAAACACTTTGGAAACAATGATTTGTAAACATTTTTATGATTATGGATTGTTTTAAAAAGTTTAAAATTGTTGTACTTTTTGTGACGTTAAAAGTCTTGGGCTTTGTCTTTCAGAAGACAGGTCGCAAGTCTGACATTTTCCCCATCGGGATAACTGCTAGTGCAGAAGGCATTAGCGACATCCGCTAACCAATGTCTGCTCGCGATCAGGTCCTTCTTCCCGAAGAACTCTGGGGCTCCACATGCCCAAAACTCACGGAAAATCAAAGTGAGAGCTCCCATCATCGCTACCATCTCATAACGGAATGAGCCCAAACGCTCCTATAAAACCTCCATGATACCCTCCTTGATCGTACCAAAGATCATAGGAGTCTGCTCGAGTATGCTACGGGTAATCTCGGACGAAATTAACTTCCGCATCTAATCACCCAACTGCCCGGCTCCAGAACCCGATCCTGAACCCTCATCAGCACCAGAACAACTACCCGGTCTTCCTCGAAGGGTCGCCATACTGAAAATAGAGCATTCAAACCATCAGAGCACGTGTGTGTGTGTGTGTGTGTATATATATATATATATATATATATATATATATATATATATATATATATATATATATATATATATATGATTCATTTGACAAGGACGGATCGAGGTTGGAATATCTTTTTCATTAAAGTCATCTTCATATTGAAGATGAATTATATGTTTCTTTCTTTTCCAAAAAGCATTAGGGTGATCGGAACATGTATTTATAATAAACTTATTTTTTAAAATATTAATTTTTCCATGTAATTTTGGATTTTGTAATTGTTCATCTATGTTTATTATTAAAATCTCTTCTTTTAAAAAGTTTATTTGATTTGTTTTTAAATCTATAAGATCTATCCAACGAGTAAAAGGTTTTGTAATAAATTCAAAAAATACTTCATAATTTTGAAAATTTCCTAGGATGCCTTTCTCATTAACTCCGAATGGTAATATTTTTTGTAAATAAGGGAGTGTCCAAAATAATTTCATTGTAGGACATATTCTTAATTATTGTGAAACTTAGTGGAATATAAACTTTATTATTACAAATCTTTGCATTAGATAATTTATAATTGATATCTAGTTTTTCCCCACCGACGGTACAAATAACATGGGCAGGGACGTAGCCAATATATGGCAAGAGTATGCCTTGGCCCACTCATGCAAAATTAAGGTTATATATATATATATTAAATAAATGGAATTAGGGTTGTGATATGGTATATTCCATTCAAAACGTGAAATTAGTAGAAGAGAATACATTGTTGTATATTTCAATTAGACTTCATTTTAGATTATTTTAATGATGTAAGACAACATCATGTGCAACTTAAAATAAACAGTTTAGTTAAGAATGCATATATAGTTACATTTTATTATCGTTTGAAGAATTTTGTCAATCGTTCATATTTTATATATTATTTGACCTACCCTAAAACAAAATTCTGGCTCTGCCGTACTTTTTTTAAAATATATAACAGGAATTAAGTCTTCTTGTATGCAATTTATATCTGCTCCACTATCAACTAGAGCAATAATTGTTTTATGATATTCTCCAATTATTAATTTTATTTTAAAATACCATTTTTGAGATGTGACAAGTTCTATTGCTTATAAGAATTCATTAGTCTCTTGAGTTGAAGTTGACGTATCAATATTATTAGATTCTTTTTCAAGAGTGATGACTCTATGTTCTAACTTATTATGATTACTTTTTGGAAAAGTAATTTCTCTCTTTAAATTATTGATTTCCTGGATGTAATCCATGATTGTAGTATTTAATAAAATATTATTTTTCATTTTTAATCTTTGATCGATTTCTTTTATCAAATAAATTAGTTGATTAACCCGAGTATTTCTTTAATTATTTATTATTTGATCAATTATTTGTGATCTTAATTCAAAATCATTTATATTTTTTTAAATTAGATAAAATATTTTTATCTAAGACGTTTATTTGTAAATTATCCTGAAATTATGATGGAATATAATATATATCATCATCACATGAACAATTATTTTTATCTATTGTTATTGTCATATTTATACATATTTTTATGCAATATTTGAATATTTATATATATATATATATATATATATATATATATATATATATATATATTGGTTATTTGCATAGATAAGTGGTATTTATAAGATTAAATTATATTTTGCAGCCAAAAGAAGTCATCTTGAAGAATAAGGACCAAAAGCGACAAGGATCGGAACTTTGGAGGTCAAAAGCTGAAAAGATGAATAATTCAGCAAAAAGACGACTTCACGACGTGAGGAATCATGCCTCATGACGTGAGCATTAAGGTTCTAGAAGATAAGCATCCGGAAGCAAGAATCTGTGTCCGATACGGATTAATACTGAACTCACGACGTGAGAGGCCTTTTCTCATGACGTGAGGAGGGTAAATTCGAAAACTATAAATACTCTTGATGATTACGGATTTTAGAGGTTGGCTGGAGAGAATAGAGATTCCAGAAGTCGTGTTTTAGAAGAAAAGAAATCAGAAACCTAGTAATATCATCCAAGGAAGGAGAAGTTGATCATAACCTTATTTTTAGTTTGGTACATTAATATGTTTTTACTTATGAGAATTGTGTGTTTGATTGTTATTATGAGTAGATAAATTTAGCAACTTCTATTTAGCTAGATGAAGCTTGAACTCATGGTTTATATTTATGACTATGGATTCTTCTTGTTGGTCGAATGCTTGTGTTTGATGTTTAATACTTAGCATGTTAGAATTTAATACTTAGATTGCTTAAACTCATGTTCTGTGTAGCTTAGTGAATATTAAATTGTATGAACTTGACACCTAGGACGTGTTCGACACAGAGCGTTTAGGAGCGTTTGAGAGCTTCTAGCTTCTAGCGTTTGACAAAACGCTCCGTTTTGAACAGAAAGCCTTGTTTGGCACTACAAGATTATAGCGTTTAGTTTAAACAAAACGCTACAAATCCAAAAGCTACTTCATGTAGCGTTTAACAAAACGCTACAAGCTACAAGCTACTCGCTACCAGCTAGTTTTTGTCGAACACATCCCTACTAATTTAGTGAACATTGAATTGCTAGAGCTAGGATCCAACTATTCTTAGTTAAGTTATTAAAGTATTAGTTTTGTTTGTGCTAAAGAACATATATTGTGACTATAATATTGTGTTTGTATAATCAACCTTACATAGCTCCAATCATAAATAATAATTGATTATGTGTTAAATTATGTGTGATCATGCATAACTCTACATGAATTGATTCAACATTAGTATATTTGGACTCGAATTGCTAATAGTTTAATAACTGGTAACCAACTTAAATTATTCATATTTAATAACTAACCATTGAGGAAAAGTGGATTCGTACTAAGCAGAAGTGTTTTTAATAATTGATTGAATTTGAATAGTCGAGTGTTTAGTTTGTCTGAACTAGAAAAATCAGATAACAACCAATTTACTTTTGTTTTTCTTAGATTAATCATAGTAGATAAATTAATTAGCTAATTCGTTCCCTGTGTTCGATACCCGACTATTTGTGCTATACTATTTGCGAAAGGGTACACTGCCCTGGGTCGAATAGCTAGTAGGATAGGAGGTAAAATTAGGTGTAGCATTTCGTCCGCATCAAGTTTTAGCGTCGTTACCGAGGAACGACTATTTTAGTTTTTAATTTAATTGCTTCAGGTTAATCGATCCTTTTTGTGGGGTAAAAACCACAAAAAGTTAATTTTCTGCAAAAATTAATTTTTCTGATTTTACTGTTATCACGACGTGATTTTAGTAGTTTCTAGTTTTATTTGTTTTGTTTTTAGTTCGTTTTTTATGTATTTTCCAAATCTCGATGCTTTTGACGCTTTTCTTGAGGAAGTGGAACAGGAATTAGAACGAGAAAATGATGGTTATAACTCAAACGAAGATTTGAAGAACTTTGGAAGATGGTTAGACTACGTCTTGCCAGACGAACCAGAACAAGCCGAGATACAGGAGCTAGAGATAAAAGAGGAGAAATTTCATCCAGAAAGAAATTTGGAGGAGTTAAAAAGATTGCTAGCAGAATGCTCGGACGAAGAACAAAAACAACCAGACTTTCAAGAACAACATCATGTTATGATCATTACCACGACGCGAGCTCCTGATAGTTCGTTTTATGTTTCAATGCATGGAGTGACAATTCCATCTTTGAAGAAGGTTATGAAGAACGATCCTTTTCTGACAAGCAACCAACCGGTCCCCACCATTTTTAATTTTCTGGGACTAAAATCACTAAATAGATGCTCTCTCGTTTTGCCACAAATTGAAACTAGAGGTCAAATTTTACAAGTTGGTATGACGAGAGTATTCTATGAAACGGATGAATTAATAACGAGCGGATTGATAGTTTATTAAGTTGGGAGTCCAGCTCAAGACTCGCACAAAAAGAAGCGCTTATCGGGAGGCAACCTGATGTTTGAAGAATTTATATCCTTTTATTTTATTTGAGTTTTTGTCTAGTTTATTTTTGGTGTGTTTGTTTTTTTCATTTTGGTTTGATTTGGTTGTGTAACAATAATTTAAGATTGTTATGTTTCTTTTCCACTTCTTTTGGTTGTTTATTGACCGAAATTTGTGAGAGTGGACGAAAGAAGATAGAAAATTAGTGATATACGAGAGTATACAAGTTTTAGTCGTGTCATTTAGAGTCAAGAATCGAGACCCACAATTTTTCATAAGTGTGGGGTTGATCATGAGAAAAACAAGATTAGCAATGAGTCAAGAGTAAAGCAAACATAGAGATTTAGAAGAGTCTTAATCATTTAAGACGTTCATATACATGATATTTTCAAGGAAGAAGTCTCTACAACGTCACATTCTGTGAGACCCAGTTCTCACGACGTGAGGCTTCATATCTCACGTCGTGAGCCCGTTTCCAATAGTATTTCGCAACGCAATTCGCACGATGCCACATCATGGGCTTGATACCCCACGTCGTGAGTTCTACAAATTCTACAAATTTGGATCCGCTTACTACATATTCATTTAATGGGTCGCTATTATCCTTATCCGAGTTATCATAAACTTGGTTGTTACTCTTTTTCTCACCATGAAATGTGGTGTATGTTTTCCCACATTGGTACTTTGAAGATTTTTCTACACCACATTTATTGACGATTTAAGTCTCAGTTTCACATTTTCATGGCATACTCATGTACTTCTGAAGATCCAAGTTCTATAATTAAAGATGTCCAAATTCAAGATGATCAAGTTATTCGCACTGTTCAGAATTCGATCTCGCCACTTCTATCCCAGGGGAGTCTGTTCCTTTTTCTCCCTTTTCTTGATTTTAAATTATTTTATGCATACAATGAGGGCATTGTATGTAATAAGTGTGGGGTAGGGGGTCGAAAAAATAAATTGCTAGGAAATTTAAACAAAAAAATTAATAGGTTTGAGATAATAATCTAAAATTAAATCTAGTCATAATAATTTGAATTTAAGTCGCTAGTATTATAATTTGACATTGTTATAGTATATTTGTGTGTCACACCCCGCTAAAGCGGAAATACAGGCCGTGGCAGTACAAAGGGTTTCATAGCAAAAGATAAAGACAACAAAACCATAGTATTAAAAAGCATTACAAATTTACAATGGGTTTGAACAACTTTTAAAAGAAATTACAATGTGAATTGAAATACAACACATGCGAATGCTCCTAAAAGTGATGTGTCCCTAAGTGCCACTTACTCGATGATTCCTGAAAAATCATGTAAAACGAGCGTCAACTATAAAAATAGTTTGTGAGTACTCACATATTTATAACATAATATAGTTTGAAATCATAATAATCAGAATATTGATAACAGTTTCCATAAACAATGTTCATTTTTAAAATAAGTAAATAAGTTTTCATGAATAGAAGTTCGTTGCTAAAGCGAGTAATAAAGTTTCCATAGATAGAAATATATTGCAAAAATGAGTAAATAAGTTTGCATAAACAAAGTTCGTTGTCATCATGAGAGATAAAGTATGTTGCCCAAATGAGATGCAACGTTCATATCCTCATGGGAAATAGAGTTTCCATAAATAGAAATATATTGCAAAAATGAGTAACTAAGTTTGCATAAACAAAGTTCGTTGTCAACATGAGAGATAACGTATGTTGCCCAAATAAGATGCAACATTCATATTCTCATGGGAAATAAAGTTTGTTGCTAAAATAAGATACAAGGTTCGTTGTCATCATGAGAGATAAAGTATGTTGCCCATATGAGATGCAACGTTCATATTCTCATGGGAAATAAAGTTTGAATAAACAAAGTTCTTTGTCATCATGAGACATAAAGTTTGTTGCCCAAATGAGATGCAACGTTCATATTCTCATTGGAAATAAATTTTACATAAATAGAAATATATTGCAAAAATAAGTAAATAAGTTTGCATAAACAAAGTTCGTTGTCATCACGAGAGATAAAGTATGTTGCCCAAATGAGATGCAACGTTCATATCCTCATGGGAAATAAAGTTTGTTGCTAAAACGAGATACAAGGTTCGTATGTGTATAATGATTATACCATGAGTTCACAACCCAAGCCTAATGACCGAGGGTGCCCTCTTCTATGTCTATCGCTAACATAGGGAAATATGGTAAAATGCACTCAAGTGAATCGTGCGAGTGAGGAGTTGTCTGCCTCCTAATAGCGTTATCCATAATGACCATATGCTCAAATGAGTTAATGAGTTGTGTGAACTGATTCCAGGGACTTAAACGCGATAAGGCCTCATGAATTAACAATAGCATACACATACACATCAACATATAGCAACCAATTTTGATACAAGTCAAAGTAAATAGAACGAACAATAAACAGTTTTTGGACATGCTTTTCCATCCCAAAACATAAAAACCGAAGAGAGGGGGATGCGTGAATACTCACAATGCATTGAGATGATGCAAATGGTGCCTTGAACCACGTTCCACTAGTACCACTAGTGAGTCTCTAATCGAAATCTAACACTAGTATATTTACTACTACATTCCACTAGTACCACTAGTGAGTCTCTAATCGAAATCTAACACTAGTATATTTACTACTACAATAGAATTATGCCAATATTGCGTCAAAATTTAATATTGTTAAGTTACAAACATTTTTCTGAAATGGTGAAACTTTATAACTCATGTGATTAAGATACTTTTGGATATTATTTTCCAGATTTTTGTAATATTAATTGAGGGTATTTCAATACATTTATGGGTGTTTTAAACTCTTAAAAATCCAAAAATATTATCAAACAGTTTCCAAAATTTATCAAGTTTTACATTTTCATTCCAAATACAGTAGGGGTCTTCCAGAAATTTTCCCTTGAATTTTTTATGTGATTAACTATTTTTCCAGATTTTTAAGCCTTCATAACAATATAAATTCGTGAAAAATAGTATCCACATGATAAAAATTTCTACAATTTTTATAATACTGCCATTAAACATACTTAAACTGGGAAAAATATAAAAATGTGTTTCTAAACAGTTTAACCCGATTTTATGATTTTTGTGCATTTATTCTAAAAAAAATTGAAATATATAGAATACAGTTTCCAAAATTGCCCAAACTTTTTGAAACATTATTATTATACATATAGAAGCTGTGAAATATAAAAGATATTTTCAATTAGTTTTGCTATTTTTCTTTGTTTTATTCTCTTGAATAATCATTAATTGGTGAATAATTATCAAACAGTTAAAGTTAATTACCAAAATTTTTGTAAACTCCATTTACAGTGTACATGATCTGGGAAAAATACCAATGGTGATTTGTATATACTGTAATCCGATTTTGTGGATTTAAGTGTATTTAATCTTAGAAAATAGAATAAAAATAGCATACTGAATAGAAAAATCATCCAAATTTTTATTTAGAGTTCTAATATATTATAAGGTCTTATGGTAAATTTTCATGAATTTTGGGTAAGTAAAACTATTTTTCCCATTATTAGTCCATTATAAATACAAAAATTGGGGGAAAATAGGTATGCATTATGAAAACTTCTGAAAATATTTTTTTGAGTACCCCACTTGGGGTAGGATCTGCGAAAAATCTTATATAGCCTTTTTACATTCATTAATGTGGTTTTATGATATAGTTGAATTAAGCAAAAACAAAATTCAAAACCATCCAAACAGTAACAAAAATCGATGAAACTCACTGAGATGTCATCATTTGCTTTATGGGTCATCTTAAAATTTACCTAGGATTTATAGACCTCAGAAAGTATTTTATATGAATTATTTCCCTATTTTCTTGCAATAATTATAATAATTCGAGAAAAATGAATTAGTTTCTGAAAATTTGTAGAACTTCTCATTTTGTTGGTGGAATGCTGGGAAAATCGGATTTGATCAGAAAAGAAGTTTTAGATATTTATTTGGGAATGAATCCTTTATGAACCTATTTGAAAGCTTTTAACAACAAACTTTGATCATCTAGCACATGCATGTTGTTTTAAAGGCCATTCATGAGTTTGAAATGGTCAAAAATCATTTTGGAAAGAAAACTTAGGTTCATATTGTGATTTCTCCATGAAAACTAGTATCAAAATGGGTTATTCTGAGTTTGACATAGATTTGGGTCATGGGACTTCACCATTTGCAACATGCATGTTGATTTTGGGTGAAATCCTACCACCATCATCATCAAAACTGAAGTTCATAAGCATGCACACAAATTTCCTAAGAGAAAGGTGTAGAAGAAGGAAATGCAAGAAAATCCATGAAAACTTGAAGGAAAATGAAGGAAAATCATGTTCTATCTTAATGAACACCACTAGATGATGAAGATTTTGAGTATCTTGAGTGTTCTTGGACTTATTTTCTGGAAAATTTCGTGGTTCGTATAGAGAGGAAGAGAGAAAATATGTGGGGGTTTTAGAGAGAAGAAAAGAGAGATTCTATCTCTTTGGATAGCTCATCTCCCTCGTCATCTTTTTGGGGTAATACATAACCAAAATCAGCCACCAAGCTACAGAAGCGTATCTCAACTTATGAATAATTGTATGGATAAATCTCTCCCACAAATTGTTCTTCTAAGTTCGTCATTTCTAGAGAGAAGTAGGAGAGAAGTTTTTAGAGAGAGAAGTGGGAGGTGGAGTGTGTGAGAGAGTGAAAATGATTATGTATGTGTTGAGAAGAGTATGGACGACTTTAGGTGAGAGAGGAGGGGGATTATATCCTCTTTTATTCATTTAAATCATTTCCCTCTTATTTTTATAAACCTTTTTCCAAATTTTTATAAAATATACACCTTAATATAGTTTTTACTCATAAAATATTGATTTTTGACTTATAAATTAAGGGTAAATGTTAATGACTTAAATTTTTATTTTCCTTGATTATATTTCCCTGAATTTAATTAATTTAAGATAATATTATAAGTTTCATAACTATTTTAATTGAATTTTAGAGGTCAAATTTTATAAATTTAGGTTTTTAGGGCATTTAGGGTTTTTGAGAGTTTGTAAATCTTTGGATATCAAAATAAATAAAATCTTTGAGACTTCAAATTATCTTATGGTATTATAACTCTTTTATAGTTATAAATAATATTTGTCACTTATTTTATCGGTTTATTGGCATTCTATGTAATGGTTCCGAGATTCAAGCGAAATGGAGGAACCAAGTATACTAGTCATAGTTTTCAACTTTAACTTAAGTTCCTACGAGACTCGGACCTAATTTATTACCACTAGGTCAAATGAATGATGTGTGTATATGATTCTTGAAAAGGTGTTCAAGTCAAAGAGTGACCCGAATATGGATAGTCACTATAGTTAAGTAGTTGTAGAATTCACATACCAATGTGAAATCCAAGTACACTATCATTCGATTCTACTTGTTTCCAAGTTTCTAGTAGGTTATAAATTAGCTTCTAGTTACTAAGTCTAGTATGTGTCATGCCTACATGTGCAACTAAGTTTATTCAAATCTAGAACCGACTCGAATTTTGACGGTTGTCACATTATGGCTTCCCAAGTCTTAGTGAAAAGTCATGAGATATGAAAGGTAATCTGGTAGTTTATATGGCATAATACGTTTTGCAGCCTAAACCTGAAATATATCCAGGAGAGCTTATGTAGTCATTGCACTTAGACTAATACCTTTAACCAATAAGGGTTGAAGTGCTCCCTTGCTTAAGAATATAGGATTTGAGCGAAAAAGTGAGTTATATATTTAAAAAAAGAGAGAGAATTTACCAAAAAGTTGTAAGAATTTTGGAGCTATCAAAGTATGAAGATCAAAAGATCATAATTCTGAAGAATCAAAAAGTTGAAGATACCAAAAATCAAACAAAAAGGTGGTGAATTCAAATAAAACAAAGATCAATTATTCAAAAAAGTGAAGAATTCCAAGATCTCCATTGTGGTATCAAAAGTTGTAATTTTTCTAGATTATGTATGTTTGGGTAACTTAACAAAAATAATTTGAGGTCAAGAAAGATTTTTGAGGATTGATATGGAATGTTGCAGAAATGAGTGACGTATAAACTAAGGGGTGAAGGTTCATAAGGATTGTGAGTATTTAGGATTGGGAGGTTGTTAGGATTGTAGACACAAATATGCGCATTGCGGTCTTGGTATAATGGCTGAGTTTAAAATTGGTTGTTCTAAGTGATGTTGGTGATGAAAGTTTGAATTAAAAATAATTAGTTTTTCTTGAGGGCAAGCAAATGATAAGTGTTTGGTATTTGATATTGTCATATCTATACAAAAACAATTATTTTCTTCTTTATTAGAACTACTTGAAGATGTGTAAATTTCTTCATCAAAATTTAATATTTATTTCATTGTCAAAAGATGATTCTTCTGAGGTATTTAAAAGAATTTCTTTTAATTTTTCTTTCATATTATCACCTAGATTTAAATTATTTATCTTTTTCTTCATTTTACATTTATTGGCAAAATGACCAACTCTACCATATTTATAACAAGTTGGCGGATTTTCTTTTTTCTTTTTATTATGTTTTTCTTTTCTTAATGATTTTCTTTTGGTTCTATATTGTTTTTGATTTTCGCTATTTTTTATATTTTTTCAGGATATATTCCTTTTTAGATTTCTTCCTATTTTTAGAAGTATCAATATCAAATTGTTCACAAAAATGACCTAATTGTTGTCTTTCAATAAGATGTTGTTTTTCAATTTGTTGATTTAATTTTATTTCATTACATAAGGCTAAGGCTTCTTGAGTACAAATTCCTATAAGGTTTCCATATGAATAATTTTCATAAGGAACTTGATTATGATTTCTTTGTAATTGTTTCCTAACTCTTTCCGCAAAGAGTGTTGGAAGACTATCATTAAATTTTTTTTCCAATAATTCAAATTACAATCATCTAATTCTAATACTTCACTCATGAAAGTATCTTTATTCCACCTAAATGAGGTAAAACTTTTACATTTCATACAATTTAGTAAAGTTCTAGTATTACAGGAATTATTTGACCATTTACCAGAAAAGTGTTCAACTATACTCAAAAGGAGTGTAGAAACTAAATCTTGAATTATTGTTTGTGCAAGAGTTGAAGTACCATCTTTATTTTTAATTTGGTTGGTAATTATTTTGGTAGCATTATAAATTTGAATTTTATCTTACTCATGTAGATAATTATCCTACCGACCTGTTAATTGGCCAGTAATGTAACGCCCCGATTCTCAGGTATTGAATTAATATAAGAATTTTCTTGTTTTCAAGGTCTACTAGACGAGTTGGTTGCCCACTTGTCGAGTAGCAGTGGGTTGGTCCGCGTGTTTTAGTGACCTACTCGCCGAGTCCATTAAGGGACTCGACGAGTAGGAGCTGGCAGATGAAACCCTAAATTCTGGGGATTTGCACCCTATTTAAGGACCACTTATTCTCCCTAACCTCTCTTATTGCATCCCTCGAATTCAGAAACCCTAATTTGTGCTTTCCCTCTATTTTTGTGTGCTTCTTATCTTAAAAGAAGATTCTTGGAGTAAAGGGCTTGGAGTTCAAGAGGTGTGCAGCAAGGAGCTGTTGTAGATCCAGAATCTTCTATGTCTTGGCATCGTTTTGAAGGTAACAAGTTGTTACCTTGACTCCCCTTTGGTTAGATCTCTTCATTATGGGTTTAGAGCCCTTTTGGGGTTTTGGGGTGGTTATCCGATTTGGGTCAAGATCTGAGGTTGCAATCTCAGATCTGGACTCCTTTAGCCCCTCTTTGTCATAAAGTTCCAGTCTTTGTTGATCTATGGCCTTTCCCTTACCTTAAGCCACTCCTTTAGCTTGTTTTGGGCCATTATCATCTTGCATGCACGTAAAGTTTGCAACTTTACGTGATAAACATGCCCTAGGAGCTCAGATCTGCAATATGGATTCTTTGCATGGCCTGAAAAGCATCTGTATGGATGAAGGATTGAAGGGACTCGGCGAGTCGCAAGGTCGACTCGGAGAGTCATATGAAGATGGTTATAAACTCGACGACTTGATGAACAACTCGGCGAGTCCGATGGAGATTTCCTTGGGCTCGGCGAGTCAGTCGAATGACTCGGCGAGTCAGCTAGGGTTTTCCCAACCTTTGGACACGCACGAACTCGACGAGTTATAGGGAAACTCGACGAGTCAACCAAGGATTTCATGACTTCTCGAGTTCAGGAAGGACTCGACGAGTCGGTGAACTGCACTCGACGAGTCGGGTCAGCATGGACTGTTGACTTTGACCAAGGGTTGACCAGTTGACCTCTGGGGGTATTTTGGTAAATTGGAAATTTATGGAAAAGGGTTTTATGGTGATTATAGGTGGTGGAGTTCGTGTTGGTGATTCAAGAGTTTGAGCCTATCACTTCAGTGCGACATCGTGAGGTGAGTTCTCCTCACTATACCAACAGGGTCTACGGCACCAAGGCCAGCCCTTTATGATTTACATCCTGGTTTAGGATGGTTGCTATGTTAGATTACATCCTGGTTTAGGATGGTTGCTATGCTAGTAGTCTGTTAGATTGATATCCTGGTTGTAGGATGGTTGTTATGTTAGAGATCGGTTAGATCTGTATGACTATCTGTTATTGCATGCTAGCGTATGATATTTATGTGCACATGTTTATTGGTTTGGGGAAAGGGTTGAGGCAGGTCCTGCTGTGTGCAGTAGGCCAAGACACCCTGGGCGGACCGGGTAGACTGCAGTCCCAGGCCGGGAAAATCTAGTCAGGCCGAAGGCCCAACGAGCGGTCCGGATAGGCTGAAGGCCCTGAGGAGGGCGGTCCAGACGTGCCGAGGGCTCGGAGAGCGGTCCAGATAGACTGAGGACCGAGATTCGGTCCAGTCAGACTGATGGCTCATTATGCATGCTGTATTTATTTTCTTGTATGCTTATATGATATGGTTATATCTATATGGCGTTGGTATTTTGGGGGTAACTCACTAAGCCTTCAAGCTTACATTTATCGATTATTGTTTCAGGTACTTCTGATGATCGCGGGAAGGCGAAGGCGTGATCGTACCGCTCCTCACCTTTTATGATTTCATGATTTGATTCTGGTATACTTTTACAATATTCTAGTTTGAAAACAAGTTTTGTAATAACCACGTGTTTTGAAATATTTTAAAAAGTTTAAATTTGGCATGATTTTTTTGGGTGTTACAAGTAAAACCTGCTATTATCATTTAAGCAACTGTTTTGTGCTAGTAGCATACAAAGTCATTCTTTGTTTTGCGCTAGTAGCATACAAAGTCATTCTTTGGGTTAACAAATATATTTGTCTTTCTGCAAAACCATCTAAATTCATTCATAGACGTTTTTACCATTATAACTATTATCTTGAATAAATTCCTGCTCTTCAAATAGAATATCTTGAGGAGTAGGTCTATTGTAAAAATATTTAGATTGGACGGGTTTTCTAGCAAATTTGTCATCATAACTTTAATATTTTATATTATTAATACTATATGATCTATCTTGTTCAGATTCAGAATCATTATTATAATCTGATTCTTCAGTTTTGTTTAAAGTATTTATACTTAAATTTCCAAGTTGTTTTAATTTTTCTAAAATTTGATCTAATTTAGTTTCATTTTTAAATTTAAAATCTTTTATTTTGTAACACCCCAATTTTTTGGTAAGTATGCTTTTTCCCCTTCATTTATCGAGTTTTGTACTTTTGGCCCTTAAGCTGGTACGTTCAGTGTACTGGCTAGTGATGGACCGGGACAAACGGGTGCGTATGATGGGCGTACGCTATGGTACGTTAGGCATACGTGGATATTCCAGAACCCCTAATGTAGGGTATTGCATCCTATATATTCATCCTTAACCTTTTAGGGTTGGCCTCATCTTGTGTCCCTTAACCTCCAGAAAACCCTAATCGTCCCCTTAGCCTCCACTTTGCATCTTTGAGCTTTTGTTGTGAAATTTGTGTGTTTTGAGTCCATCTTTGAAGAATCAAGAAGAGAGTGAAGTTCATAGCTTGGTGGGAGATTTGAGATCCAGAACTCTCCATCACATTTCAAGCTTCTGAAGGTATAAAGCTCAAACCTTGACTTGTCAATGTCTAGTTTCCTTTATGGGTTGATTTGGTTCACTTTGGTCCCTTTCTTTTCATGGATTTATGGTCTGGGTCGACTTGATGGATCATTTCTCTAGATCTAACCTTGTTAGAGGTTTCCTTGGCACAAAGGTGCAAACTTTATGGGGTTTTAGCCATCTTTCATGCATTAAGCCATTCCTTAAGTCATTGCTAAGCTAAATAGCTTCATGTAGCCATGCGTGAACGTTAAGTTAGCAACTTTACGTGTTATTTTAGCTCATGGAAGTCAAATCTACGTTTTAGTACCTTATCTTAAGGTATTAAGTACTTAATGGGACTTTTATCTTAACAGAGGAGTACGCTAGTTGTACAAGCTAGTATGCACAGCGTATAAGCCCCTATGTGTGTACGCTCAGGGTATAGTTGAGTACGCCCCGCGTACTTGGTCTGTGTGCTTTACGGTTTTGGGTTTCGAGTTTAGGCCACCTTTTTGGGCTTAGATGCTTGGGTACTCCTTGGGCCATCTGAGTGTTTATGTTTTGGGTCAAGTGTTGAATTAGGCCTTGGGGAAAAGCCCAAGATAGAGTTGGGCCCAATTCGGAAAATTGGGCCAATAATGGGCCTTGGATGGTTAATTAATGGTTAGGCCTTTTGGATCAATATTTGGGCCTAGGTCTTAGCCCAAATAAGGGAAAAAGGGGTAAAGTAGCCATTTTTACCCTAATTTTGGACTATCAACTTAGATTGTAATCCCAATATTGATTGGATGATTTTATGTTGTATTAGTGCGGGGATTTTTGTGAGCTAGCATCCAGAGACTTTCGGTATGATTCCAGCAGTGTGAGGTGAGTTCTCCTCACTATACTAATAGGGTCTAAGGCACCAAGGTCGGCCCTTTGGACTAACTTCTGATTTATTGTATGATGTTATGTCTAGTGATATGTTGATCTATATGATTATTTGTGCATGCTAGCTAGTGTCTGATATGATTTATGTTGATGTGTGATGGTGGGTGGGTTGAGGCAGTCTTGCTTTGTGCTAAAGGCCAACAGACCCAGGGTGTCCCGGATAAACTGCAAGCTAGTGGGGCGTACCATTCAGGCCAAAGGCCCGGATAACGTTCCAGATAGGCTGAAGGCCCAATGGGGTGTACCAGTCATGCTGAAGGTTCTATGAGCGTACCAGATAGACTGCAGGTCGGTAAGGCGTCCCAGTCAGACTGAAGGCTCTTTTGTTGGGTTTTGTATACTACAACATCCTATGGTGCACATACAACCCTAAATGCCTTGGATCTATGTTTTCTCTAATTATACACGTAATGGTATTTCCAAGCATTAATCCTATAACTAGCATGCAATTGACATAATCCATATGAAATACTAATTAGGATGACATACCTTTTATGTAGCTAGAAACCTTGTAGTATTTGGCCTTAAAGAGCTTAGCCTCAATAGTGTGGAAGCCTCAAATGGAATCACAACACACCATGTACAAAGGTGGACATTTGAGAGAGAATCTTCATACACCAAAACCATCCATATGAACTCCAAGAACATTAGTGGTGTTTTTCGCTATGGAGTAACCTATTTATATGTAGGATTCCAAGGGTCATGGGTATAACCCAAATCCATACCCATGGGTTTTATGATCCATGGTTCATGTGGCCCAACTCTTTATGTATCCATACATAAACTTGGCCCAACATGGATCATAAGCCCAACACATATAAATATAACTAATTACCATAATTAGTCCCCATAGATTTAATTAGTCTCTTTTGATCACTAAATTAATTCCAAATTAATTCTTGATCAATACTAATTAAAACATATGATTTCATATTAATATATTATAACTTATAATATATTAATAAATCATATATAACCTCTTCTCAAGAGTTCATCCTAACAAATTGTCCTGAGGATATGCAACCCAAATGGACCATGTTACTCTCGGGTCAAGTACATACCAATTATAGTTATAGGCTTAGACATCTAATCCAACAGTCTCCCACTTGGATAAGTCTAATAACTATTATTGCAAGTACGACTCCAAAATCCCGACTAGCAATCGTAGCTTTTAAAAGCCGTTGTCGAACTCTGACCTAGTCAATGACATGTCCATTAGATAAGGGATCATATATTCCTCCATTCTAGATATCATAAGGACTGAGACATAGATTATAATCATTCTCTCTGTCCATCTGTTTTTTCCCGATTTCTGATTTATGACGACTGGCTAATTGAACAAATCAAATCAGTACAGGCCCGGTCGAGCGCTTACGATTGTCATCACTAAACTATCGAGGGGCCTACAGATATCACTTTTATCCCTCCAAGGGTAAAAGGAATGGATAAACTTCGACTTATATGCTTACTCTATTTACTCATCAAATCACACACAACAATGTGTTTTACAACACCAAGTTACTAGTGCGTTTTCACATTAACAATGTGCAACCGACTTGTAGACTGCAACTCATATCTCTCCATTTGAAGAATATAAGATATTATCGTCTCATGATCACTCTTGATAAAATCCATGAAGTGATTCAAATGAGTGTGGGTTTAATCTAATACTCGAATCTTATTCCAGGAGCACTCATGAATACTGCAGCTATGTCTAAATGTCTAAAACACCTAGACAAACTACAAACCCATTCATGACAGTCTTGCCTCAATACCTACTTCCAAAGTATGATCGACTGTGGACGGTTTGAATAACCTAGTTATTCAGGAAGTCAAAACATGCAAAGTGAAACACAAGAATAATACTAATCCTATATGGTCCTAAAACTTTTGAGTCATATTTATTACTCATTATTCATTGTATAATGTTTCGGATAATCAACTTAATACTTAAATTAAAACAATATAATGCCATGCTCCAAGCATGCACACTATGTTTGCCTATGGTCTTTTCTTTGTGAAATAGATCAATAGACAACATTTCAATGATGCTCATTTCACAATTCCAAATCTTTATCGTAAATGTAAGAATACCAAATTCTTGCCATTTACTGTAATATGTTAGATTCTAAACTTATATGCAATGATCCCCTTGTAATGAATATGCACTAAAGTCACAAAGACTTGGCAACAGACATTATAGAGTATTCCAGTGGAGAGCAATTCCATGGAAAACGAAGTCTCATATTCAAAGTACATTCCTTTGAACATCCTTCTAGCATTAATTTTACTAATCTTACACATATTTAATGAATAACTTCCACCTATGGAAGATTTTCCATATTCCCATTTTGACTACCACTTCTGAACAAGAGTTGCCTCTTTTCAGAATATTTCAATATGGTCCTTCCAGAAATTTACACTATACTTCCAACTGTCCATGAGCAACCGATATTTGGCAAACCTCAAATTGTCCTCGACAATTGCTTAATCATTTTAGTCATATACAGTTCTGGTCCTTTTTCCCTCTTAATGCCCAAGGCATTTGGAAAATTCAGAACACATAGAAATATTGTAGCATATGTAATCGATCCTATACCAGAAGCATATGGGATACGATTCATAATGTCTCACATAAAGACATGATACTTGACCAGTCTTTTGCTATAATGTTTCTATTTGCCATGTTCTCACAATTCAGACTATGAAGAGGGATGTCGTAATCATAATCGAATTTTGAGAACGCAGTTAACATTTCCATATATAGAATTTCCTTATGTTGAACCATTCCAACATAAAATTCATATATATACTTTACTAAATTTGATTAAAATCTCAATCTAAGCTTTTAGAATTGGAATGAAGTATAATTTCCTCTCCCTTAATTATAGCAAAACAACTTTTCAAACCCTGCAACCCAGCAAATTGAAACTTTTGTTTTCTATAACTAACATTGCTAACTTGCAATACTCAACATAATTTATTATGCTCCTACTAGCATAATAATTATTTCCATACTAGCATAACACTTATGCTCCCACTAGCTTTGACATGTACTCAGAAATCAGCTGGACATCTAGAAATCAATACTTTATTGACTTTCATTACCAAAGTTCAGATTTCTGATATGAGATGCTTCGATAAGACTTTATCTAGGCCTCTCAAAATCATACACCTTGCCTTAGATAGCTCACATGTGTGTCTAAACAATTATGAAGAGGGATGTCATAATCATAATGTTTAGACCTTTTTCCATTTCTCATAATTCGAACTATGAAAAGGGATGTCGTAATCATAAACGAATTTGAGAAATGCAAATATCACAATTGCTAACTATTTAAAATCTACTTAGTGAAAGCATTTCCTCACCATCATTTTCATGAATCGGAGAGAAACCTCATGACACTTAGATTTTATGGTGTATGTGTTCCTATCCATGTGAATTTGTCATAACCATAATCACAAGACAAGGTTAGAGACAATTCCAAGCTCATATGGACTGAACTTATTTAATCTTAATTTCTTACCACTTGATAACACAAGGGCCTACCATGTTTTCCAAGTTGTTATGCAAAAAATTGAGAACTCACATGCATAGTCAACTTTGACTCGAATGGGCACAAAAATAAGAATGTGTCAACACGATAGGTTACAAACCTCAAGTCGTGTGCTAGTGATTAACAATAGGTTTACTCTTGATTAGTTCTTGAAACTATTCCAAGATCTTTAAGACTCCCACTGACCTCTTGACATATAAGATTCTCTTGTCAATAACCATTCCTTGACAAAAAAATTATTCAAGAGTTAGTGCAGATTCTTATCAAGATAAACACTTCACACAATTGGTCTTAGTTGGTCTTTGTCTTATCCAAGACATCACAACTTACCAATTTCAAATGTACAAGAGTAGAAAACATTTTACTCTACATTTGACAAGTGTTATAAACCTTCCTTAAGATTATGTCACTCAAGTTACAATCTTGGAGTATAACTCTAAGACTTGATTTTGGAACGAAGTATGATTCACCTTTTGATTTAACCATTTCAACAATTCACGACTCCTCTTCTTAGTCATACAAATGCACTAAGATGTCCTTAGAGGATCAATTGTGATATAGTTTCATAATCACTAAGATAATCATAAAACAAGATACTTCAAGTGCTCTCCCATCTTTTCAGATTGGAGAGACTTTTATCTTCCTGCCTAATTTGATTCTTCTTATTCGTTCTGCCATACATTGAAACTTTTCCAATGTTTCAGAATTACACTTAAACTTTTAAGCATAACCATATTTACTAAACTTTAGTAAATCATGACGAATAGTCTTATTGTTCTTTGTGGTGGATCTGACCAGTGCACAACCAAGTGTACCCGATCCCTTAGTCCTTCACTTGACTCACATATACATGTGAACAAGGAATTAGTCTTAATTTCCCAAAATATGAAAATTCTCATTCATCACACAATACAAGTTGTATGATTCCAAGTTTCTATCCAACTGAAACTTGGGTGATGAGAATCTTTCCTTATTTGGAAAATTATGACACTACCACAAACGAAAGAATCAAATCTGTTTTCCAATATTGCTATCAATGGAAACATATAAACAACAATTTTTCATAAATGCCATTGTAAGGAAACTTAAAATAAGATAAAATAAAAAACCTTTTCTTTATTTATAAAATATTTTGCGGAAAAACTTTTCCTTACAATGCAATTTCAAACGAAAAACATGTTGTTATTTATTCCTAAGCAATCTATCATGACTCTTAAGCAGTAGCTCAAAATTCTGATCATCGAACCATGTGATCGAAATCCATTTCTTCACGATCAGAATCAACATACTCTTCTTTTAAGCTTCCTTTGATTCTTCAAAACATCAAAATGTAATTACATTACATCATGTACTAAGAATCTCCAAATAGGAACTTAATTGAGTTAGATAGTGGACTTTACCTGAAGTAGAGTCAAACATTTTGACTTTACTATCCTCATGGACTTTCAGGTAAATCGGGCAGCTTCGCAACTAATGCCCCTTCTCTTGGCAAATGAAACATATGGACTCTTTGGGAATGGTACACGAGACTATCTCAGACTTAGCCTTTCTCTTTACCATTGGGTCAAATGACTTGACCATGGCCGATCCCTTTCCATTGGGAAGAGAAAGCTTTTCTGTACTTCCAATGTTACCATTGTCAATGTCCCTGGAAGTTTGGGAAGTAGATCTTCCAATCAAATTTGCTTTACCAGTGCTCTAAATCATTGTTGATTCAGTAGCAACAAGCAAATAGGTAAGATCGATAAGGGTCATGTCGTGATCTGTCATCAGGGAGTGACTAAAGAACCCAATCAACAGCTAACTTCCTCGAGACTTCGACACCCAGCTCTCCCAGCTTGTCAATATGCGACTTCATCTCCAAGATGTGAGCACATATAGACATTACTTGCCAATAGGGATTGAGTGACCTTGAAATTTTCAAGACTTTGAACTTGTGGGTTAGGGAGAATTATTGGAGGAGGTGAAGGAAGTGAAGTATGATTTCCAGTCCCATTAATGCACAACAAAAGGGATTAATCTTTCACCTTGATCGCCATGTGGGATATCATCTTCATTAGGAAAGCTTTATCCAAAAGGATAAGTAGGACCATAGTTGTCATAACTATACATCCATGACGGAGAAATTCAAGTAAGTTGATTTAAGTCCTTAATATAACACCCAATATGAAATATTAATGCTAGGACCCAACACAATATTTTATAACTTGGAAGAGGGATGTCGTAATCCAATCTACAAAATATTTGAAGGTAGGTAAATGACGATTTACCAATTTCCACCATGAAAAACGAAATTCAACATTAGGTTTTAAATGAATTGAAATTCCTAGATCCTTTAAGATTCATTGAACTATTCAATGGAATGTTTAAATCTCGATTGTGCCCTTCAAGTTTATGACTGGGATGTCGAGGATCACAAACAAGGAGTGAATAACCATGCAAATTAGCTTGGTACACTTAATGTTACAACCACCTAATCAATGTGTTGGTTAACCACACACGCTCCATTGATCTACGATTAACATCAAGCTACCCTTTGCCACGCATTGTCAGTCCCATATTAGTGTGTCGGTTAACCACTAACAACTTAACAAGGTGCAAAGTGCAATTTCATGGGTTAGCACCAAATTCACATTTTCCTAAAGTAACTAAGATTGGGAATTTAATAAAAGTTTAGTTACTCTATATTTATCATTATACTTTTAATGAAGGGAGATTTAGAGTCCTATCCTACCCGTTCGGCTAACGACCCTCCACCAGTCAAGGAAGTAGTGGGTGAGAGTGGACACCCATTAAACTGCCATTTTATAGGCAGTAACCTTATACCCCCCTTATAGACCGGCTTCGTGAATGAGGCCTACTAACGGTAAGACTGACTTACTCTTTTATATATATATATATATATATATATATATATATATATATATATATATATATATATATATATATATATATATATATATATATATATATATATATATATATATAAACTATTTATATTATAATAGTATAAGGGTTGAATTTTAACTTTTAAAATTCTAAGGGTGGAATTAAAGTATACATGGGGGGCAACTTTACAAATTCCAAAACTTGAGGGCAAGTTTTGAACAATTCAAAAACTTTTGGTTTCCATAACTTATGAGTTTAATATGGTTTTTATGGAAGACTTTTCAAGTTCCATAACTTGAGGACAAATTAAGAGAATCTTCCATTTTCATAACCTATGAAACTTAATTTTCTTTTAAATGAAAAACTCTTCATATTCCATAACTTGAGGACAAGTTATGGAGTTCATAAAAACCATTAAGATCAAACTACCAATTAACACAATAATCAAGTAATTTTTCTATGAACAAGATCAAACTCATAAGCAAAGATAATTCACGTCAACAATTTTCAAGAACTTAGCTAATCACATAAACTAATACAAATCTTGAATCTTTGACAATTATCCTTTATTTGGATGGGAATAAACATTACCATAGCATCAAAATCAAATTTTATGAACAAAAACACTTTGTGGTAATGATTCTAATTCAAAACAGGCAAAAAAACTCGAAAATCTGCATCCATGACATCCAGCTCGTCGAGTACATGAGCTGACTCGTCGAGTTGGTCAAATCTGTGAGTGAACTCGGTGAGTCACTCATCCAACTCGTCGAGTCCAAGGCTATATTCATGCAACTCGGCGAGTTAAGCACTGAACTCGGCGAGTCACGCTGTCAGAATGCAGAAAATTCGATTTTTTTGCTTTAAAAACCAATATAACATCAAGTATAACAGAAAAACAACCCATGTCTATGATACCACTGTTGGGTTTTGTATACTACAACATCCTATGGTGCACATACAACCCTAAATGCCTTGGATCTATATTTTCTCTAATTATACATGTAATGGTATCTCCAAGCATTAATCCTATAACTAGCATGCAATTGACATAATCCATATGAAATACTAGTTAGGATGACATACCTTTTATGTAGCTAGAAACCTTGTAGTATTTGGCCTTAAAGAGCTTAGCCCCAATAGTGTGGAAGCCTCAAATGGAATCACAACATACCATGGACAAAGGTGGACATTTGAGAGAGAATCTTCATACACCAAAACCATCCATATGAACTCCAAGAACATTAGTGGTGTTTTTGGCTATGGAGTAACCTATTTATATGTAGGACTCCAAGGGTCATGGGTATAACCCAAATCCATACCCATGGGTTTTATGATCCATGGTTCATGTGGCCCAACTCTTTATGTATCCATACATAAACTTGGTCCAACATGGATCATAAGCCCAACACATATAAATATAACTAATTACCATAATTAGTCCCCATAGATTTAATTAGTCTCTTTTGATCACTAAATTAATTCCAAATTAATTCTTGATCAATACCAATTAAAACATATGATTTCATATTAATATATTATAACTTATAATATATTAATAACTCATATATAATCTCTTCTCAAGAGTCCATCCTAACAAATTGACCTGATGATATGCAGCCCAAATGGACCATGCTACTCTCGGGTCAAGTACATACCAATTATAGTTATGGGCTTAGACATCTAATCCAACATCTTTATGCATGTTGTTTATGATTATTGTACTGGTTTTGTTTTGGGTTGGTATTTTGGGGAAACTCACTAAGCTTTGGGCTTACGGTTTTTGGTTGTATGTCAGGTACCTCAGATGATCGCGGGAAGGCGAAGTCGTGATCTTTTATCTCCTCATGTTTTATGTTATCTTTGGGAAAAACTCTGACAATAATTATGTTCGAAAACTATTTAGTAAATCGTGGTGTTTTGTGGAATTGTTTCAAAAATTTTAAAATTTTTGTGAAATTTTATGGATGTTACAAGTTGGTATCAGAGCCTTGGTTTGAGTGAATTGGAGGAACACTCGTTTGAATCCAATCTCAAACTAAGGAAAAAGATTTTCAAAATGATTTTTTTCAAAATAGTTTTCGAAAATAATCAAGGAGGATGTGATGTGTACGATCAGTCGGAGCGAGTAAGTAGACCCCAAAATACCATATTGTTATTTTGATGCTATAATATGTTATAACAACATGCTAGCGATAGGCTAGGGATCTTCAGGAATTGCATGATAGAATTGTCTGATTATATGATGCCTAATAACCTAGGACCTTTCTGTTTATGGAATTGACATCATTACTGTAGTTGCTTAGTGTATGCATTCTGGTTATACATAACTAAGATCTTATAGTCTGAGAATGTTTGGTTTGGCCTTATTTCTTGTTCTTGTTTGATGAAGGGCTTAGGGTAGGATCAGATATTTGACTGTCTATAGGGTCCATTGTTATGTATGGCTAGTATACACGAGTGTTGTAGGGTTGGTGGAAGTTTCATGGATGTGTTGCGTAGGGTTAGTCGGTCGGTCTCGAGATGTTCCTCTAGGGAGTGAGGATGGAGAGTCTATTATTGCTAATGTATATTTTTAGGGTTGTTATGATGATATCTGAGACAAATACGGGTAGGTGTGGAAGGTAGTATGGGCTCATACTACTGAAAGCACAGGACCCGTACGCGTGTTAGGGACGTCACAACCCTTAGGGATTTTTGGGAGTTGGTTCCCCTGTTATGTTATAAGTATTCTTTGATATCTTCGTGGTGTATTTTCAGTATGGTGACTACGAGGCGAGTTGAGACCGGATCCGGATCGGGATCAGGAGTTGGCAGACAGTTTGGACCAGAGGAGTTTGATGCTAGGATTCGAGAGGTTCTCCATGCAGAGGTTGTGGCTATTGTCAGGATCCAGATACCAGATTTATTTGGGTCTATTAAAACTGCAATGATGGAGTTCTTTGATGACAGTTGTTGCTGAGACTGTCACTGCTGCAGCCTCCGCAGCTGTTCTAGCTGCAGGTGTTAGGTCAGGTTGAGCTTTTCACTATCGGGACTTCAACAATACGAAGCCCCCGACTTTCGATGGAGTTCAGGACCCGATTGTAGCCATTATGTGGCAATCTGATGTCAAGGGGTGCTTTTTCACCTGCTCTTGCCCAGCTGACCAGAAGGTCAGCTGCGCTTTGAACCTCTTGAGGTCCGGAGCGAAGGATTGGTGGAGGCTTGTTATGGGATCGTATTCTGCTTAGAAGAAGGCGGATATATCTTGGGATCAGTTCATGGAGATGTTTCATACTCGTTATGTACCGAGGGTAGAGCAAGAGAGCTTGGCCGAGGAGTTTTTGGATCTGAGACAGGGATCGGAGTCGGTGACGGAGATTACCCAGATGTTTACTGAGAGGGCCATGTTTTGCCCTGAGTTTGCTTCAAAGCAGGGTCAGATGACTTGTTTTTAGCGCATGCTCAAGGCGGATATCAGTAAATTTGTTTCCACCCAGCAGTATAGTTCTTTTTTGGAGATGCATGAGGCCGCCAGGCAGCGTGAGATCGAGCAGAGACCGGCCCCGATGCAGTCGCCGCGAGCGCTGAAGTGGTTCAAGGCCGTTGATTCTAGATATGGGGGTCTGCGAGGCCGCACTTGTGGGAAGTGTGGAAAGGTTCATGACAGGGCATCCCAGATAGACTGTAGGCCAATGGGGCGTACCAGTCATGCTGAAGGTTCTGTGAGCGTACCAGATAGACTGCAGGCCGGTGGGGCGTCCCAGTCAGACTGAAGGCTCTTTATGCATGTTGTTTATGATTATTGTATTGGTTTTGTTTTGGGTTGGTATTTTAGGGAAACTCACTAAGTTTTGGGCTTACAGTTTTGGGTTGTGTTTCAGGTACCTCAGATGATCGCGGGAAGGCAAAGGCGTGATCGTGTATCTCCTCATGTTTTATTTTATGATCTTTGGGGAAAACTATGACAATAATAATGTTCGAAAATGTAACATCCCGAAAATTAAGGGAAAAAATTTCATTTTTTTATTATAATCAAAACACAAATGTAACTTCATTCAAACATTTAAAAGCATTGCAAAATAAAACAATTATCAGAGTTCATTCCCAAAATCTCTTGTTGCGGAAAACACGGGTGTATGCGCTACGATCAAGTCGGGCCCTTCCCTTTCGAACCGGAAGTACCTGAAACCATAAACCACAAACTATAAGCACGAAGCTTAGTTAGTTCCCCAAATGTAACATACCAAACATATCAAACGAGCCATACATATCATACATATCCAATCAATTAATAAAAGTGCGTACCAACCATTGTCTTGCCATTATGCCATGAGCCAGCTCGTGGTCCTCCTTGCCAGGACGGGGCCAAAACCCTGGTTCTTACAGACAAGTACTAGAGCCACCTCCGGGTCTTCCATGCAAGCATCACAAAGACAACTAGCATACAACCTACAACTACTTAACTAATAATTGCCAGAGTTCAGACTCTGGTCTTGGATACAGTTTGTCAGGGGCCGCCTTCTGGTCTTTCATACATAGTGCCAAGGGCTACCCCCGGGTCTTCCTACAATACATAAACCAAATGGGCCAACATTTGTGCCTTCGACCCATAGAACAGTGAGGAGACTCACCTTGAATGCAGAAGCTCACTGAAAGAAATCATTGGCTGCTGTCCGGACGACTCCCCGAGCTATCAATACCAAAATAACACCCAATTAGCAATTGGGTTCCAAACCATGATCCATAATCCATACTTGGGGTAAAATGACCATTTTACCCCTGACCCAACATGAACCAAACTGAGGCCCAAGCCCAAAACCAAAAGGCCCAAAACTACAAGATCCATAAAAGCCCACTAATGACCCAATTTTACACATTGGGCCCAACCCCATATGGGACTTATCCTAAAGCCCAATAGTTCCTTAGCCAACAATGAATCTCAGCTAGGCCAAAAGGCCCAAAGCAACAAACTGGCCCAAGGGATGCGAAGCCCAAAACGCAACAACCCAAAACCCATCTGATCGACGAACGCGAGGTATACGATCAGCTACGCTGGGTGTACTCGACGTAATCTGGATCGCGACCAAAAGAAGGTACGCTGGGTGTACCATCAGTTACGCGGGGCGTAACTGGAACTTATCCAAAATTCAAAATACGACTTAATCCTTCAATTCCTCACTTCAAAACCTCAGAAGACCTTCTAATCAAGCTCTTAATGCATAAAGTCGGCATCTTTATGCATTTACATGACTCAAAGGGACCCAAAAACCATCTTAATCCATTAAGACCCAACATAATCCAACTAGAGCATGCATGGACCATTTCTAAACATCAAGCAAGCATTTTTATGGATTAACAACATCAAGAGAGGCAATATCTATCAGTCCAAGCTCCTAGAGTCGCTCAAACTCACAAGGAGAACTTAACACACCATAAAAACCCTTAATCTTGCCCTGAACTCAAACTTACACAATAAGAAATCAAGATGAGAACTTTATACCTTGAATGAGCTGGAAATGAAGCCAAAAGTCTGGATCTAAAAGTCTTCCTTTGAACCACAAGCTAGCACCAAGCACCCTTCTCTTGATAATGAGCAAAAACACACCAAAATGCACACTTAAACCTCTCAAACACTCAAAATGAGGTTAGGATTTCCGAAATGAAACTTGGAGGAAATGGAGGTTGAGAAATGAAAAAGCATTGAGCTCATAAAAGTGTTTAAATAGTGCCCAAACCCTAAAAATTAGGGTTTTGCACTCTGCTCGATACGTTGGGCGTACCCAGCCAGGCACGTGCCCTCCCCCATGCACACATGGAACCAGCTTGCCAACTTTTTCCATTGAGGGTCAATCTGCCAAAATCTTCAAAATGCCATTACTTCCGCATCTTAGGTCCGTTTCCAACGAACCTTATATCTACGGAAAGGTGGAGAGAAGCCTTACGCTTCTAACAACACACAAGCCTTAAAACCTCCTAACAAAACCCAAAATCCATAAAAGACTGAGTTATCAAATTATGATTATACCCTTGGCCTCCGAAGACACAATCGAACACTTAGAACACTTAAAACATGACACCCACATCCGAAATGGGCAAAATCCTTCCTTTCCCCAAGGCCCTAAGCCTCATGACAACTGATGAATGGGCCGCAGTCCCGAATCATGAAGCAAATCCAAAACCGAGTGTTACAGAAAACTATTTTGTAAACCGTGGTGTTTTGTGCAATTGTTTCAAAAGTTTTAAAAATTTTGTGAATTTTTATGGATGTTACATATTTCTAGAGGAGGTTGAAAAGTTGCAATTATTTTTTCCTTAATTGATTTCATTTTCTCAATTTGTGACTCTTCAATTAATTTATATATATTTTCTACCTTTTCTTCTAAAGAAAGAATTTTTCTCCAAGAATTATAGACTATAAATTTGTAAAGTTATTTTGCTATCTTAGTTGGTTAATATGTTCAACGGTTATTTGTAAAGTATTACTTTCAACTAATTTTTTATACGTAGAAAATTTTAAGCTTATATTTTCTTTAAAAATTTGAAAACTTTGTTGAGGTGGAAAAATTGATTTTTGTATATTTCCATTTGTAAGAATATATTCTCTTTCTAATGTATTTAAATAATTAACTATATATTTATTAAAAACCATGGAACAAAGTATATAATTTTGTTGATTTTTGACAAATAAGAATAAAATTCATATTGTATAATTGTTAATTATTTTTTTTGAAAACTGTTCAAATAACCAAGTTTTAAAAGGCGTTTATTTTTCTATATTGAACTCATTATAAATTTTTGTTATCCCGGACTAAAATTTATTATTTCTTCTTTATCCATTAAATTGGAAAATTCATTTCTGAGACAGTAGGATACTCTTCATAGGCACCATGGACTATATTTTCTTTTATATTTAATTGATTTATTTTCTTATCTAATTGAGACGTAGAACACCTAGAAGGAGTTTCTACTTTATATTCTAAAGGTGATATATGAGAATATAGAGATCTAGTTGATCTACTTCTTCTTAATAAATGTATATCTTCATTATCATTATCGAATTCTATTTGAATTCTTCCTTCAGAATTTTGTATAGTTTCTGTAATCTTATTATTTGTTTTCGGTTGAGGAGGAACCGCTCCTTCCCAAACCCAATTTTTGGAAAATCTATTTCATCCCACTTAATAGCTTTTCTAGTGGTTATTTTAGATATATCAAAATTACTTTCTATTAAAATACTTTCATTATTAGGTTTATTAGTCCTTTTACACATAGGATTCATTGTTTTTTGTAAAGTCCCAAATTTGCTTGATGTGTCAATCAACAATTGTAAGTCCCAAATCCGTAACCAACTAGTGATCAAACAATGAATCAAGCTTAGATCAATCAATGAAGAACATGAATGGAGTAGAAGAAGGAAATAATCAAGCAATGCACACGTTTCATAGCTAAGCCATGAACATTTGGTACACCTTGAATCACACACACACAACGTTAGTGTTCAAAGACAGGGCATACACTATTTATAGGGAAACATGACCGCAAAAGGGTTCACGGTCGTGAACATGTTCATGGCCGTGAACACCCATACAACCGTGAACAGTAAAAACATGACCAAAACCCTATCAGGACCTATACAAGATAATTGCCTAGCCCAAACCACAAAATTATGTCCTAACAATCTCCCCCTTGGTTTGAGGCTAGCATGAGCTCAATTTTTCTCAATCAACAGCACATCCGACTTTCCCATAGCCCCAAGCCACATCTTATTCTCAATGATTATGGCGATCATGCTTGTGAATTCTTTGGCAGTCGGCTCCATAAGCTCTGTCTTGCAGACAATTTGATGTTGAGAAAAGGTGTGGATGTCCCGTTCTCCAAACTTCAGAAGATCTTTTGCCTCAACAATGTGATGCTCACCATCTGGAAATTTGATAACGGCAGTAGCTGTAGCCTCGTCAAATACCCAGTATTTCATATTGTCCAGTGATCCATCGCGGAAGTGTTGGAAAATAGTAATTTCTTTCATTTTCTTCGTTGGAGGCCACATCACAATCTTCATCGGCTCGTTGGTTTTGGGGTCAATCACATCTTTATCTCTCCTTATAAAGGATTCTGCTTTTTTCATTCCATCAAACTTTCTCTTTACTTGATTTTCCAAGAATAATTTGAAGTCAGTAGCTTGAGGATCGTGAGACGGATTATGGAATGGAGCATTGGAGAGTTCTGTGAGGTCAACTTTTGTCCAAGAACAAAAGTCATGTTTGTCTTTGTAGTACTTCGGCTTACCAATTCTTCTTTTCACCACCCAGACATTGATTTTTTCGTGAAAGCCCCACATCAAAATTCCCGATCAATTCCCATACTTGTCACCAAACCTCCTCTTTTCAAGATCAGTCACCGTTAGCTTTGGCTGGTCCGCACGAAGATTTTCGTCGGAACTCTTCATGAAAAGCCATTTCTTTTTACTCTTCTCCGTGGACGTCGGTTTCTGAACTCTTTTCAATGTTACCCTTGGAGGAGCTTGAGCTAGTTCATGTTCGAATCGATCAACAACTCGAGTGGTTCTAACAGTAGACGAATTTTCCAATGGATCTTATTGGGATGGTTGGACTGGGGCATGGAGAGAAGTCGCGCCTTCACTTGATTCTCTAACAGATGATCTGAATTTGTCTCCAAATTCAGTTGCCAGTTTGTTCTTTAAATCAAAGTAACAGGCGGTTAAAGCTCCAAGGTGAGTCTGTAAATCAGAAATCTATTTTGACTTTGATTGATTGTCTTCTTCAAGTTCATAAACTTGGATGTCGAGGTTTCCAATCAAAACATCTTTCTGCTTCAATACATCAATCTCCACCTTGAGCTCTGAAATAGATGGGTCTGCATCTCCTGAACTTCCTTCACCGATTGATATTCCTTTGCCGCGTGGTGAAGGGTCTGTGTCATGTTGTGCCAAGAACCTGGAAAGCCTTTCAGAATTGGCATCGTATGCAGGTCTTGGTAGAGAGAGACCCCCAAGAGCTGAAGAGCTCCCGGCTTCATACAAGGATCTAATATCACTGGGTCCTTCTTGGGTTGGTATGGTTGGTGTAACGCCCGCAGATCCGGGCTAGTCAATTTAGAGACAATGAGCGTCAAAACTAAAGTGTGAGATAAGCCTGATATCTTTAAATAAAGTTGTAGTGGTCGAAACAAGGATTCTGGGGATATAAAGAACGCTGAAATCCGAGTTATAACGAAGAAGTTATGACCCGTCGAAGTTTCGCGACGGAACCGGCGCGACAACGGGAAGCGTAAATAGTGAATTTACGATAGAGAGACTTTTAGCCTTAGTGATCTAAACGAAAGTCGTAGAATATGTTAAACCGAGATCATCCATAAAAAGAACGCCCAAATCTGACTTCGTATGAGGAAGTTATGATTTTTCGAAGTTTCGGCTTAGCGGTGTTCAGCCCGAAGTTTGAATATTAGATCGAGCGGTTTTTAGCCGACACAACCTAAACGAGAATCGAAGATCTCGTTAATAGTAGCGTAACGATAAAAAGACAGACGAAAACGGACGTCGGATGAAGAAGTTATGAATTTTTAACGGACCAATCTTGTCTCAGCCTGTTAATAATATAACGTTTAAAATAAATCAAAATTAGCCGACGGAGTCTAAACGAAAGTTGTAGAGTACGTTCCCACCTACGCGTGGATATAAATAACGTCGAAAACGGAGCTCGTATGAGGAAGATACGAATTTTTGAAGTTAGAACTCGGATTTGCGAAGCTGTTGATGACATGGCCAAATCCCAGCCGTCCGATGAAGCCGCTTCAGATGATGACACATCGCCCCTCGCCTACGCCCAACGTCTGAAGTTCGGTACGCCTCGCATACGTTTGCTTCCCTCGGTCCAGAAAAGCCCACGTCGACCCAGCCTCCTCGCAGCACGTGTCTCGTACGAAGGCTAGCTGGCGCCCTTATCCGAAGTTACGCCCAGCGTAACCAAAGGCTACGCCCAGCGTAGTCCGAAGGTGGAGGCCTATAAATAGAAGGTCGAGACTGCCTTCTTTCTCACCCCAAAAACTCACTCTCTCTCTCTCTACTTCTTTCTCTCTCTAAAGGTTCCTAACCCCCTAAGCCTAGGTAAACCCCCCTAGCACCCGAATGAAGCCCCGAGGCTCCCGGAGTCCCGAGAAAAAGGGTCTTTCGGTTTAGGAACGCTGCTCCAGCGAAGCCCGTTTTGCGAAAAACCCGTTGTAAGTGAGCTACGCCTACCCTATCGTTAGTATATCTTATGTTTTAATATAGTAATGTTATTAGGACCTCATAATAAGTATTTGGGCTATTATTATCAGTTATATAAGTGTCGTTATAATATCTTTTAACCACTCGCGGTTCGGGGAATCTGGTTTAAAGGGCCGCATAGGGTTGCTGGATTCAGAAGTGCTTATATGCCAAAATGATCCTGCCCTCCGGTGTTCCATGTCTGGCCTCGTCTGTATATAGTGGGTGAAAAGTATTATGTCGCGCTTATATAATAGTAATAATATTAGTCGCGGTTAACATTAGACTAACCCCTAGTGATGTTGATACTAGGTTTTGTCGAGGGAAAATTATTTTGAGATAACGAAGCGTTGTTCGAGTGCAGAGTCACCACCTTTCAGGTGAGTGCATAGTCCCTTTCATCTTACACATAGATATGAAGTATTTATCATATAATTTACGTGATGTGTGTGCATATTGCCTGAATACTTGTTGTCTATGTTTGATGAAAGATTTTTATACATGTTTTAAATGTTTTAAACTGTATATGTATTTTATATCTACAAAATGTGTTGGGTAAAACATGGGTAGATGTAATAGTTGTTGTGTGACAAAATAAAATACTGAGAGGCCTCGTTATTGATGTTATTGATGATCCAGTCATCTAGCGGAGTATAGATGACGACCACTGACTATTCTAGACAGTCTAGTGGAACGCTAGCAGGCTCGCAACCTGTAGGTGTTTATTTGAACTGTGTGTTTACCAGCAGTACTCCATCCCCCACATGGTTGCCTTATTTGACATGAATTGCTGAGGAATCCCCGAAGCATGTGTTGTCACCTCGATGAAAGTCCTTAGACTAGGTCCCTTGTGTTAGATGTTTTAGGGACGTAAAGTGAGGATAATGGGAACGGGTAATCGGGTTTGTTTGGTTTGATAAAGTTAATAAACTTATTTATTGTGAGTTGAAAACCCTGTGAACTCACCAGGTTTCCCAACCTGACCCACTCAGTTTATTTATATCATAGGTGTTGATATGAAGTCACATTACACTGAGAGATTAAGGAGATATAAATCACTAGTGATAATGAATGTAAGTTTTGTTTATGCTTATGTTTCTGTATTGACGATGACATCCCAAATGTTTTAAAATGAATAAAAATACTTTTCTTCGGAAATGCTTTGATAATGTATATATCATGTTTTACTGGGAACAAATTCCGCAACATTTTTATTAAAAGAGGTACTCTGACTTTTATAAAGCATAAACAAAATCGGTCTTTTCTGGCCGTGAAAATGGGGATGTCACAGTTGGTGTAGCAGCGGAAGTGGTTGGTTGCACAGGTGGAGCTTGTTCCTGAATGAGCACTCCCGGCCTCGGATCAGCTCTTCTTCTTTTCAACGGAGGTTGGGAGGCTTGTGTCATGATTATATCACTCTGAGACGGCAAAGAAGTTGGAATAGCAACATGAAGGGGAGGAATCCTTGAAGTTGTATTCGGATTAACTGAAGCACCGACCATCTGATCACTAGTTGGAGGTGTCACCTTGAGCACATCATCAACTCCCCTGTCTCCGTTGTCGGTTGTGCAACTTCATGGACATTGTCAAAGAAGGAGTTGAGATCCTCAATACTTGGGCTATACTCGTCATGCTCAAAACTGAAAGAAATTTCATCATTGTCAAAGCCAGATAAATCACCACCTAAACCCGTATCATATTCATAATCACCCTCTTCATCATTATCATCATCATCATCATCATCATCATCATCATCTTCAACATCACCATCATTCTCTTCATTTGCTTCTTCATTTGATACCGGTACATGCTCCTCGGCAACAATGGCAACTGGAGTAACGGGATCCTCTTCGTGTTCAGAAGAAGTGATGACCTCATCATTAGTATCTTCATTCCTTGAGGCGCTTTCGAATTCTGATGCATCACTGACTTCAACAAATTGGCCAAATTTCACTAATGGGTATTTCCCTTTAAACATGAATTTTTCTTTATGGTTTTGCTTCATGAGCCCGAAGGTGGTGGAACCAAGGGACTTCAAGTCAAGTGTTTCTCTTCTTTTCTCAAGCTCCGGATATTTGCTGTTGAAGATCATCTGAAGAAACCTCGGAAACATGAGAAATTTATCTCTTTTCTTCCCTTCCACATTACCAACCATTTCATTCAATATGTATCTCAAAAAATTGAAGTCTAGACCAGTAGCAAGAGCAGCAATGGCACCAGTGTTGTGCAACGAGACCTCATCTGCACCGGCTCTCCTTCCAGAGATGCAGCTCACGAACACATGGACGAGGAATCTCCAGTAGGGTGGCAATAGTTTCTTGATTGTTGGAGGAAATACACCCTCATAGCCCATACGTACAATGATCTCCTCAGTCTGGTCCATGGAGATCTCGGTTGGAAATCCAGGCTGGTCATTGATCTGTAGTACCTCGCGAATGACCTGCTCAGTTACTGTGATCTTCCTTCCATTGACAGTTGCATCTATGAAGACTACAACATCATCTTCTTTGCGCACTGCAGCTGTGTTCCAGAACTGCTTCACAAGTCCTTGATAAATGACTGGACTTGATGTGAGGGCATAAGTGAGGCAACACCTCTTCAGTCCATGAATCATGGACTTGAAATCATTGTATGAGGTTGGTGGATCAACCAAAAAGATAGCAAGGTTGTGGATGTCAGCAAACTTCAAATCAGCCATTGTTGATCTGCACCAACCGAAACAAGTGAGAAAAACAAAAAAAAATAAACAATTTAGCTTAGGTTTTCTCAATAATCAGTTAATTAGGCTTTATTTTTAACTGATTTAACAATTGAGTTCATGTCCAAAATGGGGTTCACGGCCGTGAACGCTTCAACGGTCGTGAACCGTTCATGGGCCGTGAACGATTCAAAGGGTCGTGAACGGCACAACAGGTTCCGACAGTCCGATTTTCTTCAATAATCCTACTAAACACGGTTATTTCTTGATAAGTTTTGCACGAATGAAGTCGCCTTGGGCATACCTACACAAATCAATAAGCAATTTCGACAGAAAACACGAAATAGAGACGAATCGAGAATTTGTGAGAGAGAGAACACGGTCTTGGGGTTCACGGCCGCAAACACAGAATGAAGGTAAAGAGGTAAACGGCCGATAACCCTTGATTATATACTTGGACCCTTTTCTCGGCCCATAACCCATGGATAGCAAACCCAAAAAGGCTTCAAATCCAATACCCAATACATCCAATTTAATTAATAAAACATTTTGAAGACTAAAAAATTAAAACTAAAATTAAAATAAAATCTAAAAATTTAAACTAAAATAATTTTTGAATTTTAGAAAAATAAAATAAAAAATAAAAATAAAATAAAATGTATTAACACTAATTTCTCTTTTACCAATGCTAATATTATTTTTATGATATTGGGATCAAAGTTTTTAGACAGCCTCAATCTGTTTATCGGTACCTCCCCCTTCATGAATAGATCTGATCAATCGCCGTTATTGTGATCCACTTAAACACGAAAGATTGTGACAAATTTAGGACATACTACAATTGACAAGACATTGTGACCTTATGTTTCTAGATAAAATTCCTAAGGACCATTCAGCTGACGACGACCAAGAATATTATTGCCCACCTAAATTGAGCAGCGAGATCTACAGACAACCTATTAAGTGTTCAATTTTAGATGTACTAGAACATGTTTCCCGCTTCCTGATATACCCCAATAATCAGGGACTTCCAAAATACTCCTTACTTTAGATGAGCAGACAATTATTATGGGAGAAGTCAGATTTAGAATGCATATGTTGTACACCCAGGTCGAATCTCTTCCAATCATACAGAGGGATTAACATATGACTAACCAGATTTAGAGGGATTGAGAAGTAGAATGGTGTATATGTTGTGTACCAGGTCAGATGTATTTGAATCACGCAAAGGAGACAACATATGACTAACAAGTAGAAAGAATTGCATAGATAAAAAGATGCAGAGAGATAAAATTGCATATGTTGCAGTCCAGGTTGGATCTTTCAATCACGCAGAGGAGGCAACATATGAATAACAGAAAGAAAGCAAAAAAAAATAACCTTCTACAGACCTAATTTATCGGAATTCCCCAGTCGCCCCGTCAATACCGGAATTAAGGACAGAGTTCGTACATCGAGGAAAAGTTAAACCACAGTTCTAGATAGATTATTTAGTGTAATCCGCAGATTCCTATGTATATCTCCCTGCTCAACCTACCCGAGCGTCGTATTGTCAGGCTAAACGGATCTATCTAGGTCAAGATTTGTCAAGTCATTTGATTCCTTAAGTTCATCTATGCCTAGTCAAGTCCATATAAATCTTTCGTGCCTACCAGCGCATTGAACACAGAACCTAGACAATTCAACTTTGGTACCTTACACAGACCAAAATTCCCTGTTATCACATGTTGATATCACTTCCCATCACAACACCTGCAGACAAACTACCATGAGATTATATTTTTGGGTTTTTCTGATTTTTCATTGTTTTTGAATTTTTTGAATTTTCTAATTTTTGTTTTGTTTTTATTTCTCCCCCTAAATTTGTGCATAGGAGAGAAAGGAAATTAAATGTGCAAATTTAAACTACCTATAAACAAAAATTAGTCTTCAAAACGAATCATTTTCAGAAAACCAACAAGCACATCGAATCGAGCTTTGTTAAACGGTTTTGTGAACAAATCCGCCACATTGTTATTATTGTGGATCTGTTCCAACCGAATGAGTGAACGCCCATAACAATCTCTGATAAAATGCATTTTAATATCGATGTGCTTGGTTTTTGAATGTTGGACTGGATTTTTGGCAATTTGGATTGCAGCGTCATTGTCACGGAAAATGGGAGTATCCAGAAAATTCAAACCGTAGTCCAACAATTGATGTTGAATCCATATGACTTGAGAACAACAGGCGGAAGCAGCAACATATTCTGCCTCAGTTGTTGAGGTTGAGAGGGTTTGTTGTTTCTTGCACTACCAGGACACCAGACGGTCACCCAAAAATTGACCTCCCCCGGAAGTTGATTTCCTGTCAAGTTCACAACCTCCATAATTGCTGTCAGCGAAAACATATAAATCAAAATCAGAATTTTTCGGGTACCAAAGACCCAATTTTGGACTACCTTTGAGATACCGAAAAATTCTTTTAACTATAATTAAGTGAGAGAGTTTAGGGTTAGCCTGATATCGAGCGCATTGACAGACTACGAACATGATGTCTGGCCTGCTCGCAGTCAGATACATCAGGGATCCGATCATCAATCTGTATTAAGTCTGATCTACGGATTCACCTTCTGGATCTGGAGTCAACAGGGGTCATTCGGCCATCGGCGTTAAGGCAGGATTGGAGTCTTTAAACCCGAACTTCTTAAGCATATCTTCAACATACTTCACTTGATGCAGCAGGATTCTGGTTGAATTTTGACGTACTTGCAAACCCAGAAACATCGTCATCTCCCCCAAAGAACTCATCTCGAACCGCTTCTTCATAATCGTCTCGAACTCCTTGCAGAGCTGCTGGCTTGTCGACCCGAAGATGATGTCGTCAGCATATATCTGAACGAGAATAAGATCGGCATCCACATGCTTTATAAAGAGTGTCTGATCGATCGTGCGTCTAGTGTAACCATGCTCGAGCAAATGATCTGTTAGGGTAGCATACCAAGCTCGAGGAGCCTGATACAACCCACACAAAGCCTTGTCCAATTTGTAGATGTGATTCGGAAACTTTGAGTTGACAAAACTGGGAGGCTGATCAACGTAAATCTCCTCTTTCACAGCTCTATAAAGAAAGGCAGTCTTAACGTCCATCTGATAGACAGTGAACCCCATGTAGGAAGCATACACCAAGAAGATACGGATAGCTTCAAGGCAAGCTACAGGAGCATACACCTCAGTGTAGTCAAGTCCTTCGATTTGCCGAAACCCACGAAAAACCAAACGTGCTTTGTTGCGCACAATGACCCCTGAATCATCTTGCTTGTTCCGAAAGACCCAGCGTGTGTCAAGAGATTTCTTGCCCTTTGGCAACTCAACCAACTGCCAAACTCCTAGTTTCTCAAACTAATTTAACTCCTCATGCATCGCATCAACCCAGTTGGGTTCATTCAATGCCATTTGGACGTTTTTTGGCTCGATCTGAGAGATAAAGCAAGAGTAGAGACATGTGTTGACGTCTCCACTCTGACTTCTCTTTCTGACTCCGTCTCCGAGTGGCCCAATGACGTTCTCGATCGGATGATCGCGTTGAAGTCTTGTAGGGATCTCATGGCTGATATCATCGAGCGAGACAGGAAGGTTGTGAACATTGATCAATCCATCATTTGCTCTGCCTCAAACGATATGAGACCATCAGAGGGGCTTGCCACGTACTCGTTTGCTATTGGTTCGGGATAGAGAAGTTCCATGAATGTTTGAGTTGCAGCGGAAGTATCTATGGTCATGAACTCTCTTTCGGCAGGAGTAAGAGGAGTGTCATCAGCATCTGGATTGATTTGTTAACTCGGAGAATCTGAGGAAGAACTTGGAACAGCTGTATCCACTGTAGGAGTCATAGAAGACACCACCTGTGGTCTGTAGACAACATCCTCCTCTTCATCTTCAAGAATAACCTTCGAACCTGAGGAAGTACCTGACAAATCATCCGAAAACACATTAAATGATTTAAATAAAGAAGTGTAATCGAATAACCAATCAGTACTGACTTGAGCGTCAGTCTCGTTCTCCTCCAGCCAACACACGTCAAAGGATTCCATAATTTGTTTTGTTTTCTTGTTGTAGACCCTGTATGCAGTACGTGCAGCGTATCCCATGAAGTAGCAGTCATCGGCCTTCGAGCTGAACTTGGGGTTGGATTCTAAGTAAAGGAGGGTGCAAGGACATCCAAAGATTCGGAAGTGTGCAACAGATGGCTTGTGACCGTATAGAATTTCATACGGAGTCTTCATCTGGGCTTTGTTGATCAAAACACGGTTCTGAACATAGCAGGTCGTGTTTATCGCCTTAGCCCAAAAGAAGACCGGAAGTTTGGAGTCACACAGCATCGTCCTTGCGGCATATTTCAACGTACGGTTCCGCCATTCAGCAGCACCATTTTGTTACGGTGTGCGAGCAGCACTATATTGACGCACGATCCCCTTTTCAGCACAAAATGATCTAGAACGACAATTCTTGAATTCCGTCCCATTATCAGTTTTGAGCGCCTTCACTTTCTTGTTGGTTTGGTTCTCAATCATAACCACGAACTTCTTGATTAGGTCAGCGATCCCAGACTTGTTGGACTAGAAGAAAACCCACGTGAACCGCGAGTAGTCATCTATCACAACCAGACAGTATGAAATTTTGTTGATGTTGAGGTCGTTGACCGGACCAACTAAGTCCATGTGCAACAATTGGAGAACTTTGTTGATTGAGTTGATTTGTTTTGGCAGGTGTGGCTTTCGGTGATGTTTGTCTTGTGCGCAAGCCACACACTTTTCAAATGTAATGAAGTCTTTGACTGGGAGTCCACGCACGATCTCGTTCTTGGCAAGACGATTCATGTTCTTTGCATTTGCACGTCCGAGCTGACGGTGCCATAGCATAGCATTGTGCTCGGAGACTTTAGAGAAGAGGCAAGTGACTTGTTCCGGAAGATTATGATTCATGTTTATGATGTAAGCGTTCCTGTCTCTTTTTGACTTCACTAAAATCCATTCTTCAGGGATGACGATCCCCGACTTCAAGATAAGACATTATTTATCAGGGAAGTGTGTAGAGTAGCCCTTGTCGCAGATTTGAGAGACGCTCAACAAACTATGCTTCAACTTGGGCGCGTAGTTGATGTTCTCAAAGCTCAGCACTCAATTGGTAACGGTTCCTTTTTGCGTGATCTTTCCTCCTTCTCCTCCTGCAAAGGAAACAAATCCCACGTTAAAGTTTTGAATGTCGTGCAACTGGGAAATGTCTCATGTCATGTGCCGGGAACAACCGTTGTCAACATACCACGGTCTGGCGACATTCCTCTGCAGCTGTTCCTGCACAATGCATGGGATCAATTAGATTTTGGGACCCAAGTCATTACAACTCTGGGTTTACCCTTGACATTCACATATTTTTCTTTTTGACTTTTTGTTTTTGTTTTACTATCAGATGCAGAGTCAGAAGATGATGATGATTGGACAATTGAAGATTTGGGCACCCACTGGTAATTAGGTTTTGAAATATTCACATGTAATTTTGAAATATTTTTCTTTTGTTTTGAGCGTCTAGATTTTCGGCTAGGATTATTCGAAGATCCATACGATGCCTTTGATGAAATCGATCTTGGCTTAGCCGCATTCGATCTGGTCAAGTCACATGTGGCTGTTTTAGTAAAAACCTGTTTATTCGTTTTAAGTTCAGCCCTTCTCTTGTCCTTATGAACATTCCAATCATCATCACGAAGATGAGATCTCAAGTACTTTCTCATGAGAGACCTTCCTCGCGACTCATTTTCTCTTCTTGGTGTAGAAAAATGAGCAAATGCCCTATTAGGACAATTTCGAGTGATATGGCCAGCAGTACCATAGTTAAAACATATTTGCTTTTTATCATTAAAACTGGTACCGCCTATTTCGGATTTTGTGCTCTTATTTACTCCTCTACTTTTCCCACACGTGCAAGTGCAAGAATCAGGCTGTGTGACAGGTGTAGATGGAGTGGATGTACTTGTGTCAGGTTTATCAGTTTTAGCAATAGCATCATCACATTGATCAAAAGCATTAGATTTTGAAACCAAATCATCACAAATCAACACATCAAGTTTTGAGTTAGACACACAATCATCATTGTTCGAAATAAAGACACCAAATTTTGAAACAAATTTATTTTCAGACACTTTCTCTCCAGCCTCTTGCTTTTCCTAACTTAAAGACAAATCTGCATAGGAAGTAGAAACGTTAGTATCTTTTTCCGTAGCACTACTTTCCGTCGCCTGTACAACTGATTTACAGTACACCATAAATGGCTCTCGGTGTATCTCCTCCTGAGTCAAAGGTTTAGCAATATAATTGTGATTGAATGGGGGAGGGACACTCTCATATCCTATACCTACTTGTTTTGGTCCTTCCACTTCATTTTTTTTTCAATTATTGTTGCAACTTTTTCACTTGACACATCGAATTTCTTAAAGTTAAAATCAGCATTTTCAAAACGTATTTTCAATGTGTTAGGTTCTTCAGTGGCAGCAGCAAGTTGTTTATTAATGTAATTGTAATTTTCACATTTGTTACTGTACTCCTCCTGCAATTTCCTAAAGTCCTTAGTCTTAGCCTATAATTGTTCTTTTAATGGTTTCTGGCCTTTCCTAAGGTTGTACCCCTCATATTTAAGGTCCTCGTTCTCCTTTTTTATCAATTCAATTTGCTCACGTAAAAATTTGACAATGTTAATACAAGTTTGAGAACAAGAGATTTCACTGACCTCTTTCTTTGCGGGCTCTGGGGTAGTCTGTACCATAAAGGCAAATTGCAGTTCCATCATTTCTTCCTCCGGGTCCACTTCATCTTGCTCTTCAGGGACATCGTTGATCTGGGCCAGGTGAGCATTTTCTGGTCATGAGATGTTCAGGGCCTGAATCTGATCTTCCCAGTCAAACGACTGAGCCACCACTGCCAGATTCGTTGTTTGATTGTTGGTGGTAGCTCCCCTGCTGCTTCCAACTGGCACCATGGTTCGTTCATTGTTTTCCCTCCTGTCTGGCTTTGGGCATTCTCTGGCGAAGTGTCCAGGCTCATGGCAATTGAAACATCTTAGTTTGCCCTTGTTGAAGCCGACCTTCTTCTCCGCGTTCATTCCCCAGTTATTCTTGCCAGTTTTCTTTGCGAATTGTTTGGCCCTAAACACAGCCATGGCAATCTGCCATATGATGTCCATCTCCTCAACATCTTCTGGGTGTATTTGATCAATGTCAGCAAAAGAGAGTTGAGGAGGCAACTCTCCAGCTACAAAGGCGTTGTAGCAGTTAACAAGTTCGGTTGCTAAAGCCATATTCTTATCGGTTTCTTTGGAGGTAGGATTGGAAATATGTGCTTTCGAGGAGGAGGCTGCTTGTGGATAAGGCATTGATGGTTGAACATTATGCATAGGTGGAATAGCATGAGATGATGGTTGAGGAGAAACAAAGGTTTGAGGTTGAGGAGCGGTAAAAGATGAGAATGTACTGTTTGAAGCAATTCCCAAATTAGCAGTGGAATAGGAGTTGACGTGGTTGATCTCTCTCTGTTTGTCATCCAGATCACATGCCTTAATAGTCGCCATGGTTTCCGCAAGACTCAGACGGTTGAGGGCCTTTGTTTTTTTTATCACTGAGACGTTCATGTCCCATGACTTTGGGAGAGAGTTTAGAAGCTTCTTGTTAATCTCAGACCTTGTAACCACAATACCAGCAGAGCTCATCTCAGTAGTGAGAGTGATGAACCTCTGTAGTTGAGCTTCTAAAGATTCTCCAAGGATGTGATTGAACATATTGAACTTCTGCCTCAGCATGTCTTGACGACAATGTTTCATATCCTCATTCCCTTCGTACACCTCTATCAGTGCTTCCCACAAAGCTTTTGCTGAAGTGTATTCTCTGAAACCCTATGCAATCTCTGGAGATAAAGCTATTGTGAGTGTAGCCACTGCTTTCTCTTGCTCGTCAATCTTCTCAAAGTCTTCATTGGTGTAGTTCTCAAAATCCTTATCAACGACTGTTCCATTCTCGAGTGTTGTGGTGATCCGGAATGGTCCTTTCAAGATGTTTCTCCATATTTTGAAGTCTTTCATCTTAATATACTTCTCCATACGGTATTTCTACTCGGGAAAACCTTTAGCGGATAGCAAGCATGGAATTCTGGTAGTTGTAACCATGATGGAGTCCAGTTCTTGATGAGCAGCCATGTTCTGTTGTTCCATTTGTTTTTGGTTTTTCTTAATTGATTAAACAAATAAAACTAGCAGGAAAGTACAAAACAGAAATTGTTCTAGAGCCAAGTGAGTTCACGGCCATATAGAGTTCACGACCGTACACTATGATCATGGCCGTACACACAAGACAATTCACGGTCAAATGAGTTAAACACGATTAATGAATGGTTCTCGGTCAACAGATGATTCACGGACAATGGAGATGAATGGTTCACGGCCGTACACACTTGATCAAGAATGGTTCACGGCCGTAAACACTTCAACAGATGAAAACCGTGAACACTTAGAATTCGAGGAAAACAGCAGATCTTCAACCCTTTTAGCTTGGAAATCATGAACAACAACAAGAACTAAGGAGCAAACACTTGAAAAATCACAAAAACGGGAATACACTCCAACCGAAAGTGAACTTGAAACAATTTGACACTAGATTGGCTCTGATACCAATTGTAAAGTCCCAAATTTGCTTGATGTATCAATCAACAATTGTAAGTCCCAAATCTGGAACCAACTAGTGATCAAACAATGAATCAAGCTTAGATCAATCAATGAAGAACAAGAATGGAGTAGAAGAAGGAAATAATCAAGCAATGCACATGTTTCATAGCTAAGTCGTGAACGTCTGGTACACCTTGAATCACACACATACAACGTCACTGTTCACAGACAGGACAGACACTATTTACATGTTCACGGTCGTGAATGTCACACCCCGATCCTTGTCGGAATCGATCAAGGCATGATATATTGTTCAAAGTCTCATGACAACTATGTTATAATATGATTAGATTCAATTAAGTACTAAGTATGCAAACAAGATCCACAACATACAAATACATATCCAAATACGAACAACATTTATTACATCAAATTTAAATTGTCTTGTGGATTTCTAAGGCGCAACCTATTTTTTATCATTCTTCATTCTTCAAATCTGCACCATGGGTAAAAACAGGTCAACTACTAGAGTTGGTGAGTAATCAAATTTTAGTAGAGAAAATTGTGAAGTTGAAACATTTATAATTTGAAATTTGTTTTCTTTTGAAGTCGACAAACAATAGTATTTGAGATAACGGTTTATAAATCAAAAATTGATTAACAAATGATAACAACAACAATAAGTCCTCACCCTATATATATATATATATATATATATATATATATATATATATATATATATATATATATATATATATATATATATAAAGGATGGAGCATCTAATCATCATACACACTCAACCACGTGCGATCAATCACCTTAGCGTCCCAAGGCAGGGTGGTCAACCCAATAGCGCTATTATTGTCCATAACGTACCTCAAGAATACGGGCATAGTCATGGAGATTAGACTAAAAATGATAATGCACTACAAGTACATGTAGCGTAAACAAACAATAGTTATACAATTAATGACTCACGTATAAATGTCCCAACAATGTCTCAATTGTGATAAAACAATAAAATGAAGTTGGAACATATTAGAACCACATGATACACCCCAAAAGTATTGGAAATTATAAAGTATGGGGTAGATTACTCACTTTAGTCCCAAAACGAAATGTGTGTGTCGTACGATAGACGGTTCGGGTCAAAATGGCGTAGAACCTAATATAATTAATAGTTTTGGTTTAGAAACTGCTAAACGAGAATGGAGTATTAATACAAATAATTAGACACATATTCTTATATTAGATGAATTAACAATAATTCATTTTGATTATAATATTAAGGTATTTATTTGTTAAATGAATTTTAAATTGAATTAATTACTTTGCATAATTAATTTATATTTTCAATTTAGGCCAGATTTTAATAATTTCTTATTAAAATAATAACTTGCCCAATTATAATTATTTACAGATTTTAACAATTATTTATATGAAATAATCATTAAAATGCATTTTTACATGCTTAAATACTTAGGAAAATGGTTTCAAATAGTAAACAGTGTTGAAAAAATATGAAATTATTAGGAAATCATTATTTCATACAATATGAATTACTGTAAAAGTTTTATATTTTTCTGAACTATTTTAGTATTTATTTAATATTTTAATGATTAAACAACACAAAATTCGGGAAAAATAGTAAATTATTCCCAAAAATTCTATAAAATTAACCATAGTTTTATAACATGATATAGAGCCCAATGTATAAGTTTCAGATGTTTGTGACTATGGGAAGTATTTTTTATATATTTCATTATTAATTAATCAATAAAATCATAAATAATAGTAAACAGTAATATAAATGCATGAAACTTCATATATCATGTTAAACAATATATAGGTCATCCCAGAATTTTCTCAGAATTTATTGAATGCAACAAGTATTTTATGTGAATTATTGCCCTACTTTATTGCAATAATTATAATAATTCAATAAAAATAAGTTATTTTCTGAAAATTTCCAGAACTTCTTATTTTATTGATGGTATTCTGAGAAAAATTAGATTTATGCATAAAATGAGTTTTAGATATTTTGGTGGATTTAATTTGTTTCTTGTATGAATTTGAAACTTTTAACAACATACATTGATGAATGCTTCAAGAGGGATGAAGATTTGAGTATAATAGATTGTTCTTGGATGGAATATGAGTATTTCTTGGAGGAAATTTCGAGATTGAGAGTGAGAGAAAGAATAGAGAAGGTTTAAGTGGTGAAGAGAATAATATGTTGGGAGAAAAAGGAAAGGAAAGTGGATGGGAGGTGTGAGTGGGAGACCATGGGAATAATCTTTTTGCTTTTGGTGGTCTTCATAATTTCCCACTAATACAAGCATCTTTTACATAATTAATATAAGAGTTTTATAAAATTTAATGTAAAGTTTATAAAAATAGAGTTTTATAAAATTTAATGTAAAGTTTATAAAAAGGGAGTTTTATAAAAGATAGGTTATTATTTGATTATAACAATCTACTTTGATTTGAAGTTTAATTATAGCATTCAAGTTTGATTCTTTTAATTTAATTAGAGCATTATACTTTGATTTGATTTTAATATGGTATCATAATTTAATTTGATTATAGTTATAACGTTGTACTATACTATGTTGCTATTAACGTCAATTTATATCGTAGTGTATAGGTTTTGATCCTATTAGCGTCAAGTAATCTTGAGTAGGGTTTATTAAATTTCCAATGTTGTTTAGCACTGTAAAGGCTAAGGAAAATCAAACACATGAATTTTCCAAATGATGTTTTCTCATTAAAGTAGCGAATTGTACAGTTATTACATAACGTAAACCCTAACATACAAGGGTTAAGGGAGTTGACCAGTTTGACTTGTTGACTTAGTTTGACTTTGCCTTGACCAAAATTTGACGGTTGTCACAGTGAACACCCATACAACCGTGAACAGTAAAAACATGACCAAAACCCTATCAGGACCTATACAAGATAATTGCCTAGCCCAAACCACTAAATTATGACCTAACATTTTTAAAGGCCTATAGTATATTCTATAACATATACATATCAATTCAGATCCTGACATATAATTATATTCATTTGTTTTAACATTTAAAGTTAAAGCATCAAGTATATTAACATCAGATAGTGATAATTGTAAATTAAGATAAACATTAAAATATAGTGGACCATGGGTCAAACTAGATTGTATTATGCGCATTAAAGATTGTTTCCAATTCATATTACGACCATCACATAGAACAGCTAAAAAAACTCTCTGGTAAACCTTGTACAGTTAAAGGTTTAGAAGCAATTTGCATTAATCTTATATGTAAATAATTATAAGTATATTGATATCTATGAATATCATCATAAGCAGGGGCGGAACCAAAAACTTTCTTTAGGGGTAGCAGAAAATTTTTGACAAGTCTATGCATACAAAGGATCTCATACAGCTATGCAAGTTTTAGCATGTAAGGGACAAATTGGTCAATTTACACCTTAGAACAACCACATATTATCTATGGATTTTAAGGAAAATTTAGGAGTTTAGGACCAGGTTTTGTCACTTTATGTTCTTCACTTTAAGAATACATTAAACCTAAAAGAAATGGATTTTTCAAAAAGGAGTTGTATGTGGTTTTGTCAACAACTGAAACCTGTAAGTGTATAACAACAGTTACACTCTACAAGTCAAAGCAATTTAATGGAAGATGACGTTAACAATATTAAACAAATAGACCATGATCATTACTTTGAATTCATCAATAAACAACTAAAACCTACACAAAGTTTGAAAATAAAAACCCACACAATGTTTTTGTATTGGAAATTCATGTAAAATATAGTTTTATATTCTATCCCACTATATAACGAAATTAAAGCCATTTGAATCCATTATAACTTTGCTAGACCACCTTTAATGACTTCGTTTAAAATAATAGCTTTATTTTCAATCCACAAGATACAGTTTAAGCTCTCTAGGAATGCCTAATACTCAAGCATGGAGGCCCTTGTACCATCAGAAGCATCGTAATTTTGTTGTATCTTTCCCTAAGATACATCTACAAAGAAATAGAACGAAATTGTGTGTACTAGTGGTGCTTGTCATTTTTCTAAATCTATATAAACTGACACCAATAATATTTGTTAATACACAAACAAGATAACATAAGTTAAAATTTTGGGGTCCATGGAAAATGAAACAAAACAAGTTTATGCATCTTTCATAAGTTAACCTTTTGGGTTCCATCAGTCAATGAGACAAATTAGCAACACATTATTAGCCGTGATCAAAAAGACCCAATTTGTTTCAATCTAGTGCTTTAGGCATAACATCAAACACTTGGAAGGCATAATAAAATAAACCTTAGCACTTACCAATTTCCAGCAATAAGGATTACCCGAGTGAATTAAAACTTATTAACAGTTGCAGATGAGATCGATTGTGAAAGAAAAAAAACAATACTAGATGTCAAACCGCAACAAACAAGATGAGCAACATCACGACTAATGTGTGTGTGTGTGTGTATATATATATATATATATATATATATATATATATATATATATATATATATATACTAGATGTTTACCCGCGCTAAGCGACGGGTACGAATAGTTTATTCTAGAAATTAGTTTCATTTTGTCGGACAATGATTAGTTTCATTTTAGTGATTAGTTTGCTTTAAGTAACATATCATATTTAATAAGGAAAAACATTATATCAGAAAATATCATTAAATATTATTATGTAATTTGTTTGTTTCGAGTTAGAATTAAAAGTATGTTGTCGTATTTATTATATAATGTTGATATTTTTGTGTTAAAAAGATGTTTGTTTCTTAGTTAAAAATAAAATTATGTTTATGTTTTGAGTTACAATTAAAGTTATTTTATTGTTTTAGTTCAAATATCTAAGTTTGTTGTTTTTTTATAATAAAATAGTTTTACTGTTTTGATTAAAAAATTGTTGTTATTTTAGAGTAAAAAATAAATAATGTTTCATTTTGAGTTAAAAATAAAAATAAATCTGTATTTATATATAAACTAGGTTAAAACCCGTGGAACCCACGGGTGTTAATTTTAAATAGAATTAAAAAATTGATTATGTAATAAAATAATACACCATTCGTTTATAGTTATAATAGCAATGTATTTGTAATCTTTTACAAAAAAAACAATGCACTTAAAGCTTTTACCAACATTGGATATATAGCATCTTACTTTGAGTTATATTTCTTGCATTTAACCAAATCATGGTCAAAATGTAATATATAACAATGTGCTTTTATTATTCTGTCAAATATAACATCTTACTTTGGGTTTTATTTCCTTTTTTAATTTAATTTAATTATTTTTTCTTTTTAAGCATTGTACTTTGAAAGTACAATGTTATAATTATGTATGTATTTGAAATAAGTTTCCCTTTCATGCAAAATATGAAGGTGACAAAAAAACCAAAAAAATCTATAAACAAAGATGGTCCTTGTTTGAAATAATTAACAAAATTGGTTCGGTTTTAGTTTTTCACGTACATGAATAGTAGAAATAACTAAACACAATGTATTTTATTAAATTTGATATGTTTTTAGATACTTAACTAAAATAATTAAACATGATATACAATGAGTAAATGATGTACGTTGGCTTATAAGGTAAAATGCAAAAACAGATTTTTAGAAAATTTTGACTTCTATGGTGAAACTAAAAAATTTCAACTTCAAAATTAACATCAATACTTTTAGATTTTTAGAAAATGTTGATGGAACATTAAACAAACTACAAATCCACGAATATTAAGAAACAATTAGTGTCATAAGACTATTAAAGCGAACACTTTTATTGGGTTTGATATAGGAAGTAAAATATCCAACTTCTAAATATGTTGGTCCTAGAAATTTGAGAAAAAAAAAATTGATTTTATTTAACAACAAATATTTTATAAAGATGAAAAGCCAGTGGGTGACCGGCAAAAGTACAAAAACTGAAAGAAAACACAAATATACAATTACAGAATGAGTAAAGGAATGTAACAACAAGATTTACAACTCAACAAACACTAAAAAATAGCAACGAACTTTAGAATTTGGATATGAGAAAGAATAGATCTTAAACAGCACAAAACAACAATGAACCATAGAGATTCAACCAGATGTAGAATATAGACAAATTATAACAAAGCAAATCCATAACCAAAGTTAAGTTACTTACAACCTCTATATCAATTACCGTGTTCCATTGAGTGAGTGATGTGTGTTTGTCTGTGCTCGTAAAACAGTAAGAAAAAGACTTCAATGGTGGCATCCGTAAACAGTTGTAGTCAGGGAATCGGGTGATTGAAGCCGGTAGGTGGTTGTTGGTCTGGAAAAGCAAATAAATGGATGTTACCTATTTTTGTTGATAGCAAACACAATCATATTCTCTTTCCACAACCCCTGTTCACACCAAATACAAACGTTATATCTATATCTATATTCTTTAACGAAATAAAGAATTCAGAAAACACCTTCTTAGTTTTTTACAAGAATCAAACATACCTTCAAGCCTCATGCCCTAAAATTAGAAGAAACAGAGGATTCCAACCCTAAAGACTTCACTGAATAGAAGATTAAGAATTTGAGTTTTTAAAGAGATTAAAGTCAAAAGGCTAGATGAAAAAAACACTTCAACTGAAGTTAAAGAACACTTCAACTGTCACATATAAATTTTAACCATTGAAGTATCTTCAAATTGTAACAGATGCAAAAGCTTGTAGCAAAGTAATAGTGACTCGTTAGTAAAAAAAAGTCACCAATTACTGTAGTGAGGATGCTACTTTTGGCCAATGAAATAAGGGCATCTGGTAATTCAGGGGAAGAAAGAAATGAAGCAACAAAAAAGTAACAGTATGTTGTCTTCTGTCTAGCAAACTTGAGCTTGTTCAATCGATTCTCCGCCACCCACCTTTTAAAATGACATCAAGGTTTATAAACTCCTTAAAAAGTTATGGGCTTTAACCGTAAATGCAAAAAAATATATATAATTAAAGAGGGATCACTTTAAAGCTTTAGATAATCGCCTTTCAAGATCTTTTAGTTCTCCGGGATATATAGATTAGCATGCATTAAAAATCTTGCACTGCTAACTTTAGGTAATCTTCATGGCTAATGTTTGATGAGCTGGAAATTCAATACAAGATTAAGGATTATGCAGTCAAAAATAAAATCTAAACTGTTTAAGACTTGAAATTAAGACTGCATATATGTAGTTTTCATATTCTTGTATGGTTTATATTGTAATGTTCTATATTTCTTCTAGTGAACATGCGTTCTAGATTGCCATTGAAGGGACCTTAAGAGCATCATCCACCTGTTGGGCCCAACTGATATTTACCACATACATGACACAACAACGTTCATTATATTGAGTAAAAATATAAGATTTATGAATAAGATTTGGATGAGTATGAAGTATGAAATGAATACATGCACTCCCAAATTTGTCCAAGAGTGAAGTTAGATAACTAAGACAACCAACATTTTGATGATGCATAAAAACATAAGTCGTTGTTGAGGGTTAGTTGAAAAGAGAACCATTCTTCATTTGATATTTCATCACCATGGTCCAGTCATACAAATTTCTAAGTCATTCTGAGATATACGCCAAGTATGCTTCCCTCTCATTTGAATGACATCTAAATGATGATAACAAATTAAGAATTTTGAGTATATGTTATAGTAATAATAACCAACATACCTTCTTAGCTCTAATCAATGTAACATCACACTCAAATGTGTTTGGTTTAAAGGGAATTTTATATCTAAATCTTTTGCATACTCATGCATACCAGGGAATATGATGTCAAAACCAGATGGAGATGCTTCATTTTTCTTAGTGACCAAAGCAAAATTTGACTCAATATAATGTAAACCTGCAACAAGAATCGATTGTTTATCTGGAGAATATGAACAGATTATGAAAAGGAACAGAGCATACAGCCACATACCTTTGTTAATTTGGTCTTTCCCTAAGTACTCATGCTAATGTTGAAGAGAGAGTATCTTTAATTAATATGGAATGATGAGAAAGAAAACCACATGAACCATCATCGAGCTGATTATCCAGTAACCAATTCAGACAGTCATGGAAATAAGGGGACTTGGGAGAGTTTGGGTAAGGGACCATGGCTACCCCGGTTGTTTCATGAAGAAACAGAAACTTCCACATTGCTGAACAGCTTCAGTATTCATTCTTTGGTCAATCAAGGGTCTGAATACAATTTGTAGATAATATCATTTTATTATTTGAAGCAAACTAGTTAACTTGAGCAACTGAATGCAATCAGTATACCATGACAGTAGGATTAACTTGTTCATCATGTGAAGAAGCTGCAAACAAAAAACCTGAATTAAGCCATAAAATGTAGATCCACAAAATGTGAATCCCAAAGATGATCAACCCAACTATGGTATAATCGACTAATTAAACGCATAAGAAAAAAGATCTATAAGTTAACAGATTAAGAATGATTTTGTGGAACAAATCATCAAATCAAGACATCTGGAAAAAAAATCATCAATCAAATCAAGAGGGAAACACAACCAAAAAGAGTAGCGTGGAGGAACAGACTTAGGTTTACCTGAAGTTGTCGGAGAAGATGACCATCAATTTCTGATTCTTCGTTCTTCCATAGCCAGATATGTGTTTCATAGAGAGAGACCAATGAAACTATTTAAGAATACAATAATCCAGAAAAAATTGAAGTTTCATAGTAAAACATACCAAGCTTGTAATCTCAAAGCTGATGGTAGAGATTGATTGTCGGCTCTGCTTAATTTTCGATAACAAAATTAGGGTTAAAATGAATGGGTATGAAATTGTAATCATATAAATAAAGAGATTGATAAATAATTTTGGAAACGATTACATTCAAAAATCTCTGGAATTTGAGAGCTGAGAGCTGATTTTTCGCATGGAAGTTGGAAACTCTTAATTGTTTCCAACGAACAGAGCGGAATGAAGGCGGATGAGGTTTTAAGAGGCAGAAAGGGTATTTTCTGAACTTCACATAGAAGCTTTGGAGCGGGAAAAATCGTTGGGAGGGGGTTTAGCAATTGCCACGTGGCAATTAGCTACTTATTTATTAGGATAGAAGATAAAAAATATTAATAAACATAAAATGTCACTACTAAACATTAAAAAACCAAAACACAACCAACATTCTATAAATAATATTATCAAAAAAAAAGTCCAAAAACCTATTAAAAATTTAAAATAGACTTCTTAAACAACCATGGTTTCTCATAAAACAAATCCTACAATATTTACTTTTTACTTACAAAAGTACAATTGTATACATTAGACGTAGTTGAAACTTTTACCAAGGATCTTTAAAAATAAATCTTAGATAAGTAAAAAATTTTAAATCTATACAAAATACAATGTTGTTCTAAGAAAAGTAGTATGTCAAATGTAGGACTTTTCATCTTCAAATTTTTTTCAAGTGAGACAAAAAAAATAGATCACATCAAATTCAATGGTAGAAAACACTCAGATCATATATAAGGAACCGTTAGTTAGGATATAGTTAAAATACAATGCTATTTTAAGGGAAGTTATGATGTTAAAAAATCAAGAATTCGTAAAATAACTTTCAATACAGTGAAAAAGAAAAACTGTAAAAATAGTATACTATAAAAGTAAAAAAAATCAAGAGACTATTAAATAGTAGGATGCTGTAATGAAACGAAAACATAAAATGCAATGTTATTTCTGATTGGCATGGCTGTATGTGTGAGACAAAAACAAAAAGTCTATTGTTATTCCTATTTTTGCCACACAAGGAAACACACATAGAAATAAAAATCTAATTTCTTAATTAACCATTTGAGTATGATGTGTAGATGAGGTTAAAATAATCTTATTTTACCATTAGTGGTGGCATATTCTTTGAAAAAAAGAGAACGCATGCTACTTTCCCTATCCCACACCTGGACAAATATGAAACACTAATCATTTAGAGAATAACTCTTTTTTTGGTGAAAATTAAATGAAAAAGAATAAGGATTTTGAAACTCACCTAGTAAGATAAACATGAACCGGTCTTGTATTCTCCTTTGCAACAACCATACATCGATGGTTTTCCTTAGTTCCAATTCTCACCTATATTATACATCATATAAAAGTCTCCCCAAGCTACCATATCTTGTTCCTGGAAGAAAAGCAAAAGGAAAGATTCAAAATATATTCAGGCTATATTAACTATACAAAGTTATTAACCAACCCATTGTTTTTAATGATTTCGCCATATTGATGGTCGAAAAATAGGGAACGTAGAACCACTTACTACATTGACCGAAAAGACCAAACCTCCACATATAAATAAAAGTGATCCATTTTATTAAACAAACATGCTTCCATTTTACTCAAAAACTCAGATGACTTCAATTTCATAGAAAAACTTGTCATTATCAAACAAAAATGTTGTTCCTATAACAAACAAGAGTTTAAAAAACATAATAAACAAAGTAAGCCATTTTCATGAAACCATTTGCATGTATGAAGCCTTTTTAACATAGTCACACATCAATAACAAATATATTTTATTTCTTTTTTATATTTCCTCTGTTTTGATGGTTATTTTAGTTATAATAGTGTAATGAAATAATCAAAGTATGATGTTGTAATATAAGTAAATGGAATTTAGCAAAAAGATTGACCTGTATATATTAGAAAATGCTAAAAATGGTGTTTAAAATTATTTTCATGTCTACCTTAAGGTTGAGTTGCTTTAAAAGGTTTAGTGTCGAGCATCCCTATTTCTTATCAACTCCATAAAAATCAAAAACCTGCAAGTATAAGGCAAAAAATAACTAAAAAAAAATATTAGAAGTCAATTGGAAAAAAAATTCATAATTAGGAGCCTTGAGCGTCTAGCCTAGAATAAACCACTCAAACATCAGTCATGCACTTCCTTCCAAAACACAAAACAATTTATAAATATAAGGGAAGTTATAAAAAATAATTTGTAAAGCATTGCACTTTTTTGTTCATTTATAAAAACCTTGTTTGCAGATTACCCAATTTCAATATCAATATCAGGACAACTTACAGAAAAGCACCGCATAATTTAATCATATTATAAATTTATCCATTGAAGTATAACTTTACAATTATAAGGAAAAGTAATTGTTTAGTGGCTAAATTGATAAATTAATGAATGTAAGTTTTCTCAATAACAGGGCTTTAAGATATTTAATGATATCGAGGCTTCAAACCATCAATATATGCCAAGGTTTTAATAGTTTTGGAACAAAAATGAACACGTATAAAAATCATGTACCTAAAATTCTTTATAGATGGAAGGATCATTAGACCAGAAAAATTGGCTAGATCTACGACTCTTAACAGATTATTGGTCTGCAAACTGTTGGATATGAAGAACAAAATCAACGTGTAATGATCATTGAGATGGAATCAGAACAATTAGAAATGCAGTAGCACACAATAAAACAAATAAAAACCCTATGTTATGAATGACAGAAAGATATATGGAATGGGTCCAAAAGAATGATAGAACCATTGCTTACCTTCAAATTGAAATCGAGAGTGAAAATTAGGGCTTGAAATCGGTGCAGGTTCTAAAATCATGACAGCTTATACAAAGAAAAACAAAAATTTGACTTAGTCTGTGGTGAAAACGATTACAATATAGAACAAATTTGAATTTTTTAACAAATAATCGAAAAGAAGAGATAAATATTATGCTTACCTTTAAATAGGCATAGAGAGTGAGGAGAAACGAAGAGGCACTACTACTTTTTTGCATATATGGTTCCGACTGAGAGAGAACGACTGTATCAATGCAATAGTGGCAATGTTAAGAGTATTTATATCTAAAGTAAGAAAAGAGCACAGGCTTAGGTTTCAAAGGACTTTGAAAGTGAGGGATTCAATTTCGTTAAGAAATAAGGAGAAGGTGCCGATGACTGGGGAAGAGATATGGGACGGTTGAGTCAATCGTTTGACTGATTCAAATGACCAAAATCCCATCACCAAATTTTGAATTCTCATTTGAATCAGTCTTTCGTATTTTTAGCAAAAATTTAGGGAATTCTCATTTGAATGGGTCTTCCAATTTCATTGACTTGCTTGGTTTTTGGATAGAATATTTTGACCGGATAAAATTTCAATACATAAATTCATTGTACATTTCGCAATAAGGTTTGTATGACTTAAAATTCATCATTTGACCAAATATGCTTTATAAGGTATATAATATATATATATATATATATATATATATATATATATATATATATATATATATATATATATATATATATATATATATATATATATATATATATATATATATATATATATATCGAGGAGTCTCCTACTCTACAAGTTTCCTAGTATCATCGCAGCTCTCTTTCACTCGAGTACGAATCCTCTGCTTCCAGTAGTATGGGCCCATACGACCTTCCACATCCATCTGTACTTTCCTCAAGGATTTCTTTGAATCCTGCAAGTGACTCCTTATCCATATATACAATCCTCAACAAGAAAAGGCTCCAACACTAAATCTCTTCCTAGGATTTCCTAGGGCAACCACCACACCACTCCCCGCCATCAGCTGCATAAGGAACTCCCCCTAACATCATCTCACTAGCTCAAAAGTACAATTACATATCGCCGTTACTAGATAATTCTTTAAATGAAAGGTCTCACACTATAACGGTTGGACTTAAACAAGAGCTACGCAATAGAGTTAAAACCTAACCTTCTAAAACTATTTAGTCTCAACAATATGTAACTTAGTATACTCGCTTACTAGTTAGTTGAAGTTAATGGAAACTCCTAAAAGCACATAACAAGCAGCATTCGAGCATCGAGTAATCGAAACCAATATAACCTAAACAGGCCATCCTATCCCTGGCTGATTAGTACTAGCATGAAAGTCTACAAGCTCACACATTAGGCATATAAAAGCATCTCTCCTAGCATTCTATCATGCAAATCCTGAGCAAATCCTTAGCCATAACTAGCATGCGATTCACATATTCACAAATTAAAGCATATCATAAAACATGTATTAGTATTTTGGGAAAACTTATTTAAGATCGGTCAATTGCATGCACCACACCCCTTTTCTTTTTATTAGAAAACCCTTTTACAAAACATTTATTTTTTTGAAAAAAATCTACCAAACCCTCAGTTTGAGTTCAGACACACCCGAGAGTATGCCTGAATTCCGCAAACTAAGGCTCTGATACCATCTTGTACCGACCCAAAAATTAATTCTAAAAACTTCAATTTTTATATAAATAAAACCATTATCCAAAACAATATCATAAAACCGTAGGGAATTAGAGTGTATCAATAAACATCCAAGTACATCAGAGTCATATAGAATGTGAAACAATAGGGTGTGTGCAATGCAGTCATCACGAGCTCTTCCTCTTCAAACCCAAAGTACCTGAAACATAAACTGAAAACTGTAAGCACAAAGCTTAGTGAGTTCCCTAAAATACCACATATTATACATATCAAACATATGATGATCCCCGCCCGACATCGAGCTCTGCTCGGAATAGATCTGTCAGTCCTCAGGCCCCGCCCGATATACATACAAACACATAAACACATGCAAGAATCACAAGGATAAATAACATATAGTATAATCATCAGGCCCCGCCCGACATACATATCAGATATCATACATGTAAGAGTCACGCATACAACTATCATCCTAATCATAATAAACTATGGGCCAACATTCGTGTATTTGACCTGCCAAACACATTGAATCTCTCAAATAAGATCTTTGTCTGCTGATCCGAAAAATCCATGTGAGCTAAGATCATCAAATAATATCCAATTAATATTTGGATCTCGACCCATAATCAAGAATCTAAATTACTTATCCAACATCTAGGGTAAAATATCATTTTACCCTTATCTTACTTGGCCCAAAACCAAGGCCCAAGCCATATGCTCAAAAAGCCCAAATTATTAAATGCCATCCCAAGGGCCAATATGGCCCAACTTCCTAATTGGGCCCAAAACCCATCATATGCCTAATTCCAAGAAACACATAGCCTAGTAATGACCCACAGTCAGAAGTCCAATGGCCCAACAAGGCCCAAACCTTAAAATTCAAAAATATGGGCCAAACCCGTGAAAGTTAACCTATGGTCAAACTGTTGAGTACGCTAAGCTACTTAGACTTACGCTTAGCATACTCTTTCTGGGGCCAATATGTGCAACGTACGAGATGGGTAAGCCTCGCGTACTATGCATACAACCAATCTAACCCATTAAGCACTTAATCGGTTAAGCCATCAAGCCAAACTCTCATATCTGATCCTAAATGGCGACTTAACACGTAAATTTGGCAACTTTATTCCCATGCATGACTTTATGGGACCGAAAACTCAAAAAGAGCCATATTAAGGAACCTAACACATGCATGGACCAAAATAACTCATAAAGATTGCATTTTTGTGGACAAGGGACCCCAAAGGTGCTAAGATCTAACATTCATGGCTTCTGGAGTAGACCATAATCTCAAATATGGCTTAAAGGACCCAAAAATGCACAAATAACACCCTAAGTTGGATCTAGCATAAGGGACCATCAAGATGAGAGCTTTTTACCTCAAATGGCTTGCTAAGACGAAGATGACTCTAGATTTACAAGCTCAAGCCACTCCCAAGCAACCTCTAAGTGTTCTTCTTCTACTTCACCAAAAACACCACCAAACTCACTTCCAAGATCAAATCTCAAAAATGGCAATTAGGGTATAGAGAGATGGAGGTTGTTCATTAGGAGGTCCAAGGGTGTCTTAAGCTGTTTAAATGGGTCACAAACCTTAAAAATTAGGGTTTGCCCTTGCATTGCGTACGCCTTACGTACTCCCACGTATGCCTCGCGTATGAGGTTGCATCCGCGATCCACCAATGGGCTAGTATGCTAAGCGTACTCATAGAGTACGCCCCACGTACTAGCTAGGGACTAAAATGAGGGAAATTTTTTACATAAGGGTTAAAAAGGAAACATACCAAAATCTCGAATGTTACAATAATATTATTAAAATTTTAAAATAACTAGATTTATTAGACTATTTTTGCAAGTCTATATAATTTTTAAATTTCCATCATTTTTCTTTAATTACTTTTATGCTTGAAAATATTTTTTCAATCCCCTACCCCACGCTTATTTCATACAATGCACTCATTGTATGCATAAAACTATTAAAGCACATAAAACACAATATAAGGGAGAAAAAGGAACAAACTCCTCTAGGATAGTAGTGGCGAGATCGACTTTGATTATTGGTGGGATATCAAATTCTCTATTATATAACCATCCCAATCGGTTGGTGTAGTTGTTTAAAATATCTCGTGGAATGTCGTTTGGGAAGTCGTAGAATGGGTAGAGGTTGGACACGTCACATTGGGACTGTTGAGTTGATTTTCTAGGACCCATTAAATCTGCAGAACAATAAACAAACAAGACCTAAAACAAAAACCACAACAGTTAAGTCAACAGAAAACGAAATGGGTATGTGTTCCAGTTCTCACGTCGTGAGGCTCAAAGCTCATAACGTGAGTTTATTTCGTCGGCAGTGATGAATTCGCTCGTTGTTAAGGCAAAATCGGACCAAATTAACATTAAGAGTTTAGTTTATTAGTCAATCTAAGGATATTATTCATACATGCAAACCTTATTTCACAGAAAATTTCATCATTTTTGACTCTATGAACCCTAAGAACGAACCCTAACTCATAAACATAAAATCAGTGAAATTAAAGGGTTTAAACATATAAATCATGCCTTTTAAGAGTGAGGAACACAAAATTAAGAAGGAGCAAACAATTGGCAGCCGAAAAATCCAAGTGGGGGACCAAAGGAGTGATTTTCTTTCGTCTCACGTCATAAGTGTAAACTAAATGATGGTCATATGGGTTTTTGTTTGGAGTAAAAAGGTACCTGGTCCCCTCGAAACTCACGTCGTGAGTTTTTAATGCTCACATCATGAGTATTCAAACAGAAAAAAATGATCGGGGATGTCTTAACTCCCACGTCGTGGTAACATATTCCCACGTCTTGGGCTCTGAACATTGACAAAAACCATTTTTTTTTTCTTTTAAAATTTTTACCACTCACAAATTAGATCCCATACTTGATTTTTTAAATAGAGATGAACAAATGACTAATCCTAAAAAGAAAATAACGCAAAACAAATATACTTAAAAAAAGGGAAAAGAAAATGCAAATCGAGCTCGGGTTGCCTCCCAATAAGCGCTTCTTTTTTATGGAGTTGTGAGTCGAACTCCTTCCTGGTCTACATTGTACCGATTTGGAGAAAAAATTCTCTTTTCTCCCTTTGTTCCTTCCACCTCCTTTTGTAAGCAGCAACTATCCTTATATATGCATTCTTCGTGTTTTCTTTCTTCCTTGGGTCGTCGCATGCATCATGTTTTCTCTTGACTCCTTGAGATTTTTCAGCATTCGTGCTCTTCCCTTTATTTTCAGTGGATTCCTTCTTGTCAACTTCCATTTTTTCAAGCTTGGTCTCCTTACTTTCTTGATCTTCTTCTTCATCACTTGGACAAAGTTCTTTATCTTTGTGTTCCTCCTCAACTTGAGTTTTTGGTGTGGTAAGGCAACGACTTCAAAAGTCATGGGAACCGAGGCTCTACGTTTGGTGAGCTTAACTTTTTCTTTTGTTTTTTCCCTTGTTTGTACTTATTCTTCCCTTAACATTTCCAATTCTTCAAGCTCATTTTCTTCATTCACCCCATCCATAAAGAATATTTCATCTTGAGCCTTCGAGTTCTTCAATTTTTTATCAACCCCGAGTATAATCTCCTTCTTCCACACTCGTAATGTAAGCCTATAATCTTGAATGTCTACCAAGGTTCTCACAGTATTGAGTAGTGGGCGTCCATGTATAATTGGTACATCTTCATCTTCTTTCATATCTATGACCACAAAATCAATTGGAAAAATGAATTTTCCAATTTTAACCAATAAGTCTTCAACTATGCCTCGAGGATAAGTCACCGCATGATTTGCCATATGGATTGCCATCCTTGCTGTCTTTAATTCTGGAAGGTTAAGCTTTTGATATGAAGAATAAGACATCAAATTTATGCTTGCTCCAGAATCGGCTAAAGCAAACGTCTCTGTGGCATTTCCAAATTCACATGGCAAAGTCAGGTGTTCTGGATCTCCCATATTTTGTTGGTATCCCCTCTATGATAACCGCTAAACATTGTTCATTAAGAACAACCTTGGACATCTTTTCTAGTTATTGATGAGTATCGAGAAGATCTTTAAGGAATTTTACGTACTCGGACATTTTAGTTATTGCTTTAATGAACGAGATATTAATTGGAATACCCTACACTTTGTTGATGAATCTTCTATGTTCTTGTTCCAATGGATGTGCCCTTAATTGAGAAGGATGAGTTAACGGAGGCTAATACGGCTTAACTAAAGAATTATGTTTTTGATTATGCTGATCCCATGACGTGACAGGACCTGCTCACATCGTGAATACTGGGCATCAACTTGTTTTTCTTCTTCGATCTTTGCTTCTTTTGGCTGCGGATCGGGTTGCTTTGTGGCTTCATGTAAGATCACTGGAGGCTCAGAGATGGTGTCTTCTTTATTTGAAATGGTCGTGACATGAGGTTGTATTTTCAGATTGGAATTTTTAGGTGATAACCATTCGTTTACGAGTTTGGTCAATTGCCCGATTTGAGTCTCTATGTTGGTTATGGTGGCTTGTTGATTCCTTATTGTTGCATCAGTAGAATCATGCCTCTTCTCACTAGCTTCCATAAAACCTATTGAGTATTGACTCAAAATCGGGTTTCTTCTCGGGTGGTGGTTGTTCTTTTTGGTAGAAGCCTCGTCCACTTTGCCGATACTTTTCTTCTTTAGCCTTTTTGTATTCTTCATAAGACAATCATTCTTTCTTAAGCTTCCTCTAATCCTCATCAAATCGGTCACCACTTGAGTAGCATACTTGTGCTTTTCGATTCTTGTTCTCATATAAGTTGTAATCTTTTGTTAAGTGTGATCCACTACAATTGTCACAACCTACTTGTATGTCATGTATCGATTGACCCATATTTGTCATTCTCTGGTCCATATTCTCAAGTTTTTCCATCACAAATGCTAAGCTCGTTTCTTCCATCTCCACTTCCTTGATATCTTGTCACATCCTCTCGAGGGTTGTGATATTCTCTAGAGTGCTTTGTGAATTCTTCTATTAATTCTTTAATAGTAGCGGGATTTTTCTTCGTCATTGGTCCTTGAGATTCTAGGAGTTTCCTTATGGTAACATTTACCCCATCGTAAAATATAGAAACTTCTTTGTTGCACATTGAAATCGTGTTCAGGGCAATTCCTTAGCAATTCCTTGTATCTCTCCCAAGCTTTATATAAAGACTCTCCATTTTCCTTTTGAAAGTTAGCAATATTCTTCTTTAATCTTGAAACTTTTGAAGGTGGACTGAACTGTTGAATGAATTCTTCTTTAAGGTCGGACCATGTTCAAATAGCTGCAGGTGGAAGTGACTTGAGCCAGACTTTTGTTGCTCCTTTGAAAGTTACTGGAAGCACCTCAACAACACTGATTCACGTGGAACATTTGGAACATTAAAATAATTCGCAATGTCCAAAACTTCGTCAATATGTTTGTAGACATCTTCGTTGTGACAACCGTCAAAATTCGAGTCGGTTCTAGATTTGACTAAACTTAGTTGCACATATAGGCACGACACATACTAGACTTAGTAACTAGAAGCTATGTTATAACCTACTAAAAACTAGGAAACAGTTAGAAACGATGGACAATATACTTAGATTTCACATTGATATGTGAATTCTACAACTACTTAACTGTAGTGACTATCCATATTCGGGTCACTCTTTGACTCAAACACCTTTTCATGAATCATATACACACATCATGCACTTGAACTAGTGGTATAAATTAGGTCCGAGTCTCGTAGGAACTTAAGTCAAAGTTGAAAACCAGGACTAGTATACTTGATTCTTCAATTTCGCTTGAGGCATAATCACTACTAGAATGCCAATAAATCAATAAAAATAAATTACAAACATTATTTATAACTATAAAAGAGTTATAATACCATAAAATAGTTTGAAGTCTCAAAATTTAATTAATTTTGATATCTAAAGACATACAAACTCCTCAAAACCCTAAAAAGCCCTAAAAACTCAAATTTATAAATTTTAACACCCAAAATTCCATAAAATTTGTTATGAACCACATAATATCAATTTAATATAACTAAATTCAGGAAAATGCAATCAAGGAAAATAGAAATTAAGTCATTGACATTTACCCTTAATTTATAAGACAAAATACAATTGAACCTTGTAAAAACTAAAGATGGTTTTTATAAAAAAAAACTAAAGATGATTTTTATAAAAATGATTAGGAGGCTATATTTATTCAAAGTAAAGCTTTAAAAGCCTCCTACAACCCTCTCTAATCCTTCTTAAAGTCGGCCTCCACCTCCCAAGAGATCTCTTCCCAAAAACACTCAAGCAAGTTATTCACTCCCACACTCTTCTCTCATTTTTCTCATTTCTCTCTCACGCACAC